>NC_089846.1:32264804-33764804 GCF_035609145.1 Eleutherodactylus coqui
CAATTACCCATAGAGCTTCTAGGGGCCAAGTCCAGAAGTCCATGAGAAACAAGATGTAACCCAACCTTCCATAACTATTATGGGCGGTGGAATGGTGGCTGTAGTCCTTGACGCTCGGATGGAGAAACCTCCAAAGACCAACGAGTCGCAACTCTGTCAAACGTCTCTACACAAGGCCGCCAGAGAGGATCCGGACTTACCTGAGTACGTTTCCAGATGCATATATATGCATATACGCCAGAATATGGCCCCTCATAGCGGGGATGTTCTGACCTCTGGCATTATAGGTACAAAATGAGGGGCTAGTCATGGGGGCAATTTAATTACTCAAAAGGGTATCACCAAAGCAACTGAGGCGTGAGGCATTAACAGGACGAAAAGAGTAGAAAGTAGTAGGGATAGACAAAGAAGGGAGGAAATCAGGGAAAGGTGACAGAAGACACACATTCTGTTGATTGGGGGGAAGAGTCCCAATCTCACAAGGTGGGAAACCAACCTAAGGCTGGGTTCACACGGGGCGTATTCCCGTCGGAAATCCCGCGGTGTGACCGCAGCCGAAACCGTGAGATTTCCGACGGGAGAGCTCCCCATAGGGGAGAGCGCGGCCGCGGCGGAAAGAAAAGATAAACAGACATGCTGCATATTCTGAAACCGCGGTTTCAGCCGGACTTACCGCAGCGGATTGGCCGTCCCGTGTGGATGAGATTTCTGAGAAATCTCGTCCACATGGCTGGCTAATCCCGAGATTAGCGGCCGCGGGCGGATTTGCCGTGGCGAAATTCCGCGCGGAATTTCCGCGGCAAATCCGCCCTGTGTGAACCCAGCCTTAGGGTCAGCTACAGATGACATGAGGGGACGTTAACTCAATAGAGAGGGAGATTGAACCTGCCAGGGTGATCTGGGCACCCCCGCCACCTCGTCAGAAACCATATTCTCAATTCAATTACAATGCTTTAACTAACTCCTGCAGAAGAAAGAAAGAAAAACAGAACATTACTAACTGTTGGGCATAATGACATTGCAGCACCAGAGACGATCTAAGACCAGACAGGATAGGCTCTCTCAGCAGGGCAATGCATTAGAACATCAAACAACATATCACAGTAATCATATGCAATCATATGGCACATTAATATGGGCATTGTATACGCTCCTCGGAGCAACACTTACTAGTCAAACATTTATCCATCAACACAGAGATCTATGGAGATTGCTTCTAGGCCTACAGGGTCTAGCTTCATGCCAGGTCTACCCTGGGGGCAGCAATGGGTAAAGCTGGAATAAGCGGCCAATCCGGTATTGCCACTATAGATAGTTCTAATGCCCCCAAGAACCCCGGAAGATCCACGGGGGATCTGAAAGTTACTGATCTGCCATTCTTAGAAGCAGTGAGCTTGAAGGGATACCCCCACCTGTATATTATATCATTGGCTTTAAGGACATTGAGTATTGGCCGCACCGCTCTGAGCAGCTGCAAAGTGCGCCGAACCAAGTCCGGAAACACTGCAATTGACGCGCCATTGTGGGGTAGCATGTCCTTCCTGTCTCAGGCGCTTTTCATGATGGCCTCTTTATCTTTGAAAAAATGTATGTGACCCGCTACATCTTATGTGGGTCATCCGGTTTGGGGCCAAGAGTCCTATGTATGCGATCAATTTCAACAGGTCGTTCTGGGCCTTGCTGCAGGAGGGAAATTACAGGCCTAATCCTCTAATTATGCTGGGGTCACATCTTCTGATAAGCCTCGCAGGTACAAATTGTTACACCTGTGACAATTCTCAAGGTTGTCGAGGTGCGCCAGAATATCTGCCAATTGTAAACTTGTGCATTTATTACTTGGCTATGGGCATCAAGAGTAGACAGAACTTAGGTAGGTAGGTACGCTTCATTACATTTCGCTGGAGTGAGTTTCACGTCCACAAAAATGTGCGCAAACACGTTCGCCTGTTTAAGCCCAAAGGTTGATACAGTTGCAATATGTTTCCAGTTTTGTTTATACAGAATGATCAGTGTTATGTAAACATGAGCGAACAATAGCATTTAGCGCTTCCGCCTGTCTGTTCTGTTTTTGGAGCAGAGGAACGGAAGTAATAAGTGACATTAACGTTTTAGCTTTTTCTCCATTGGTTTTAATGGAGTTTAAAAAAAAAAAAAAAAAAACCTGCATTCTTGCAGTTTTCTTCAGTTCCATTTTGTTTCCATTTTTTTTTAGTGCACAATAAAAGCAAAATATGATCATTGATGGTGGAGTCACAAACGAGCCAATAACTATTATGTGTTGACCTTTCAGAATTCTTTTGGTATTTTATCCATTTAAAAAGGGCTTTTTTGACTGGATGTTTTTTCTTTACATTAAACTTCATTGAGCTCTATTGATGCTGTTTTCAAATCCCTGAAGGGAACTTAAAGATGCAATCACTCGATCGTTCGGATAGTACACTGCATTACATAAGTAATGCATTCTACTAAGCCTATAGCAGCAGCCTATTAGACCCTGATGGATGCGGGCCTAAAGGCTGGTTTAAGGCCCATTTACACTGGATGAGTGTCGGGCAAGCGATGCCCGACACTCATCCCTGTATCCCTGCGCTGCTGTGCTCCTGCACAGGAGCTAGCACAGCTGGTTTGCACACGTGTAAAAGGACCTTTACATCGGCCGATGATCGTAAAACATCGCTAAAGACAGTTTGAGGCTTCTTTCACATGAGCGCATATCGACCAGCCGGCGCTGTGAGCTGATGCATTGGATTCCGTATTTGTGAAACGTAAAAACGCCCGGCCAAGCCAATATAGCGGCGGGCGTTTTTATATTGGACCCAAAACATAGTCCTGGAACTATGCTTTGGGCCGGAATATGTCAGCCGCTGTATGGGCTCCTATGGGAGCCCATGGCAGCGGCCGTAGGTGGGAGAAAGTTTAGCAGCGTGGCTGCTAAACTCCCTCCCTCTGTTCACCTCCCCTGTTCTCCTCCCCTTCCCCATGCAGGCTCACCTTTCTTCCACCCCGCTCGTTCTGTGCAATATGATGGGGCGGGACGGGGCAGAGCTAAGCGCTGATCTGCCCTGCCTTCTCCCATTGATGGTTATGGACAAGGGGTGGGACATGGGCGGAGCTCAGGACCTGCCCTCTCCCTGCCTCACCAGGCCATATGAACGGGCGCACAAACGTTTGATTTGTGCGCCCATTCACCATTTTTTTCGCCCCCATGAAAACGGCCGGCCGATATCCGCTCGTGTAAAAGAAGCCTCAGTGACAGCTTTGAGCGATCATTTTGCATAAACTATTAAGTAGCTACTCAGCTACTTAAGTACCAATTAGGTGTGCAAATGAAGCCTTAGCTGAATGCAGTTAATAGCCTGAGGGCTCTTATCTGTGCTCAGATCCTTTGTTCTCTATAGGGAAACAACACTATCAGCACTCCCCGTGGAGAACTTGTGATAAGACTGACTGACGATTTTTAGGTTGGACTGAATTTAACGATCAGCTAGCAGTGCCCGAAAAGCGCACGATGGGCACACATTTAGACGCACCGATGATCGCTAAAACGATCATCAGCTAGTGTAAATGGGCCTTAATAGGCAGAGTTACATGGGAGACATGGAGGCCTTTGTCAGGTTTCTGTCTGCTAAGGGAACTCATTAGTACCTTGCTATCACACTGTGGGGTGCGAGTGGGTGACATAAGGAGCCACCCCCAATGTCATCTGCTTGCATTCAACTGCCAGATTCTGAGGTTTCCCCTCTCCTGGTGGTTAGAGCAGGAGCCTGGCTGTCAGTACTCAGCCAAGCCACCCCTTGAAAAGATGTATGTTTAGGTTTAAAGCCCATAAGTGAGGTCAGTAAAAATGCCATTATTCAGGGATTAAAATTAGCAGCTCACTAGACTTACTCAAATGTGTCACTTAGAACCCATGAAGGGTTGTCAGGTTTTAGCTGTGTCCTTCTGGGTAATACTAAATCAAGATCTGCATGCTGTCAATGTGCAGATGAATCATGTTAGATAATATGTTGCGCCCTTTGGCTCCAGATTGTACATGATGTTAATGCTAGGGATGTAATTAGCACAAGGCAGGTGATCACGTATGCAGCGTAGAACTTCCTCTATTTTTAGTTTTCTTATGCTTTTACAGGGTTTGTCCATTTTGAGCATCTCTAATCTCGTCGCTCTTTGCACCACAGGATGACTCTCTGCTTGGAGCGTCCATCGTGTTGTGATGAGGAACTCAATGTCCTCAAGACAGCCGCTTTATAAATATAGTCGGCCTGACCATCAGCTCATCACCACTGGTCCATCCACAGAAAAACAGGCCATACGGCTCCCCTGCAGTAAATGAAATGTAGAACTATTGTATTACATGTCGGACATCCTGAAGACTGTCCATTTAAAGGAGTTGTCCAGTTAGAATTAACTTTTAAAAATCACAGTCAAAACGATTAAAAGAATAAAACAAAGGTTACTTACCTGTCCTCCACTCTGGCAATCCAGTGCTGCAGCCATGCGATTCCTTAACTCTCAGTTGACAGTGGAAGCCAAGCGACCGCTGCCTGGCAATCAGAGGGTCACTGCTCCAAACTCCTGCCATCATGCCACCCAGCATGTGAGCGCTGATGGCAGAAGAACGGGTGTTGACTATGCAGCGTCTGATTAGCAGGCAACGGTTACCTGACGTTCGCTGTGAAAAGAAAAAAGTATTGTTACCTGTCTGTCTCTACAGAATGTCCATTGTCCCAAAGCTAATCACTGAAATTATGAAGCCAATTGTGATGTTTGGAGAAATAGATAGACAGATAGATAGAAATAGATAGATAGATATGAGAGATAGATAGATAGATAGATATGAGATAGATAGAGCTAGCCCCATTGAAAAGAAATGGAGAATGCTGCGGACTTCTGCCACAGCTGTGACAGCTGTGGCAGGAGTTTCCTTCATCCTCGCGGGGACCGCGGGGATGAAGGAATCCTCTGCCACAGCTGTGACAGCTGTGGCAGAAGTGCAGACTGATATCCCATTGCTTTCAATGGGATCGGCGCTGCTGCCAGTCCTGTTGAAAGCAGTGCTTTCTCGCAAGCCCCGCAGTATGATTTTCGGGGAATGGCTTAAAATATAAGCCCTTCCCTGAAAATCATCAATAAGTGGTAAAACAGTTTTTTTTTTAATTACTCACCTCTCCGCCACTCAGATGCGTTCTCTGAGATAGTGGTATTCATGAATGAATAGCTAAACAATATCTGTAATTGGCTGAGCGCTCAGCCAATAGCTAAGCACTAGCTGCTATTGGCTGAGCCCTCAGCCAATCAGCACAGCCCTTTCAGGAGGTGGGGATTTTTAAATCACCTCTCCGCCGGAGGACGCGTCTGAGTGGTGGAGAGGTGAGTAATTTTTTTTTCTTTTTTTTTTTACCACTTATTGATTATTTTAAGGGAAGGGCTTATATTTCAAGCCCTTCCCTGAAAAATCATACTTCCCCGATCCCATTGAAAGCAATGGGATATCATTCTGCACTTCTGCCACAGCTGTGGCAGATGTTCGTGGTATTCTCCCCATGTTTTCAATAGGGCTAGCGCTGCTGCCCCTGGCTCCATTGAAAACACTGGCGTATTTTGGCGTCTTTCTTGCGCTGCGAGGCGAGAGTTTTCACGTGCTCTCGCAGCGCAAGAAAGAAAATATCGCCAATGGGTGTCCACCCTCAGATAAATAGATAGATATGACATAGATAGATGGATAGATATGAGATAGATATGACAGACAGATAGATAGATAGATAGATAGATAGATAGATAGATATAACTATCTATCTGAGATAGATAAATAGATATGACATAGATAGATAGATGATAGATAGATAGATAGATAGCTAGATAGATAGATAGATAGATATGGGATAGATAGATAGATAGATAGATAGATAGATAGATAGATAGATAGATAGATAGATAGGAGATAGATAGAGAGATAGATAGATATGACACAGACAGACAGATATAATAGACAGATAGATATGACATAGGCAGATAGATATGACACATAAATAGATATGACATAGATAGATATGACATAAATATATAATATATATATAGATAGATATGAGATAGGTAGATATGACATAGATAGATAGATAGATAGATAGATAGATAGATAGATAGATAGATAGATAGATAGATATGAGATAGATAGATAGATAGATAGATAGATAGATAGATAGATAGATAGATAGATAGATAGATATGACATAGACAGATACATCAGGTACATAGATAGATCTTTTACAATGTTCATAACATTCCTCCAAGCATTCAGACACAGCTTGCCAATGGTTAAAGTAACCTAAACTCAGTAGTAATTATCTGGAACACTGAGGCTATCAGTATTCTGCAAGTTATCAGGACATGCCTGTGACCCATTAACAACCCCATTTATAGTATACTTGAGTATGTATGACTCTGCTGCTTCTCTTTGCACAACCATGGAAATAAGTTAAGTGAAGCACATTACCGCAACTTTCAGGGCTCGCTGGGGCTGAACTAATGGGGATGTTGGAGGTTATGCAAGCAGCAGTTTTATAGGAAGTAAAGTGCTTTCTCGTTATGAAAGAATACAGAGCTTCGTCTATTATATAGTGCTACAACACCAGAATTTTCTACACTACTGTATATGAAATGTCTATATTTTGGGTTTTTTTATCGTTTGCTTACCTTGAAGGGAATCTGTCAATCCCCATTCAGTAAAGCAGAAGAGATCTGCTCATGACGCAGATTTACTAATTTGCAGCATGCTCTATTGTTGGAAAATTCCACTGCAGATTTAATTCAGTTCAATGTAATATATGAAATACACGGTTAATGCATACCTATACATTCATGCAGGGCATCATCAGAATGACCTTCCCCGACACAATGATAATGTCCTAAAAGGAAAACTAACCTTGACCCTACAGATAGAGATATTTTAATCCCTTCCTTCTATATGATGCACCGTTACGTCCTGCAGTGTCGGAGTATGTATGAAGAGAGACCACAAGGCGACCTATCTTCATACAGTGTGGGCACTGGCTGTTTATTACAGCTGACACCCACCGGCAAATACTGCAAGATAGTGCTATTCATGAATGAATAGTTAAGCACTATCTGTAATTGGCTGAGCGCTCAGCCAATAGCTAAGCACTAGCTGTTATTGGCTGAGCGCTCAGCCAATCAGCACAGCCCTTTCAGGGATTTTTGAATCCCCGCCTGCTGAAAGTGCTGGATAGCAATGTCGGGGTGCCAGCCGGAGGACGCGTGTGAGCGGCGGAGTGGTGAATACTTTTTTTAAACTTTTTAAACCACCTATTGATGATTTTCAGGCAAGGACTTATATTTCAAGCCCTTCCCCGAAAGTCATACTGCAGGGTTTGCCAAAAACCACTGCTTTCAATGGGACCGGCAGCAGCGCACATCCCATTGAAAGCAATGGGATAGCATGCTGCACTTCTGCAACAGCTGTGACAGCTGTGGCAGAGGATTCCTTCATCCTCGCGGTCCCCGCGGGGATGGAGGAATCCTCTGCCACAGCTGTGACAGCTGTGGCAGAAGTCTGCGGTATTCTCCATATCTTTTCAATGGGGCTAGCGCTGCTGCCACTGGCCCCATTGAAAAGACTGGCAATATCCCGGTCTCATTCCGGCGTCTTTCTTGCGCTGCGAGGCGAGTGTTTTCACTTGCTCTCGCAGCGCAAGTTATAAAATATCGTCAGTGGGTGTCCGCCCTTAGATAGAGAGACTTCAGACATAAGTCAAACAGGACCCAGACATTAGACAGGCAGGATTATAACAAGCATCCTCTGTGAGCATGAGCTAGAATAAATATGCAAACTAAGGCCGGCTTTACATGACCAGACTCCTATTGCGGAATCCGCAGTCGGGGTCCGCTCGGAGGATCCACAGCAAATCATAAGCATTTAAAGGTATGCAGAGGAAAAATCACAGCATGCTCTATTCTGTGCGAATTTCACGCAGACTGCCTCCATTGAAGTCAATGGAGGCTGTCCGACCCACAGCACATCGCAATTGACATTGCATATGGTTTGTGGGTACCTACTGTTTTGCCTAGCAACAGTGCGGGGAAAACAAATATAGAAAAAAATCTATACTGCACATGGCGAACAGCGAGCGCCTGCTGCCATCCACAATACAGATTTTACAGGTGTGCAGGGTCACTGGCCAGGGTTACAGCCGGATTCTGCTGCGGGAACCCGCATGCGGAATCTGCACTGTCATGTGCAGCCGGCCTAACCAATGTCCAACCAACCAATCAGCCCATACACATGCAGGGAGGTGTTCCTGCTGGTGACAGTAAGCATACACCAACAAGCAGGTCACGTGGACCAGGGCTGATACTGTGCAGTCACCGCAGTCCCACTCTTAGAATTTTAAAGCCCCGCATATTCGCGGACTCACTGCACCGTTAGTGCATATGGTACATCCAATATAGTTGCACTAATAAAGGTACATCACTTCCATCGCAAACACAACGAAACAGCTGTCTGTGCATGGAGTCTGACTTTGCTTTCAATTCCCGGTCATTGTTACAAGGCTTGTATAAAAAGTCTTACATTGACTTAAAGGAATGCTGCTTTCCAATAGATGGCATTGTGGAGGTATTGTTCCATCTCTCTTATTTGCATATGACCCAAAGGAGCATGAATTACCTTTTAAGTCTCCTCACTCACTCACCGTCTAGGAATTCTCCCTAAGGAGAAAAGATAGCGTTTCTGACCCACATCACAGGCCTCTCTCTAGCAAAGCCAGAAACCGGCTTCACCCTGATGAGGGGCAAACACCCTGAAACAGCTGTCTGTGTATGGTGTTCTGGCTTGGCTTTCAATTCCCAGTCATTGTTACAAGGCTTGTATAAAGAGTCTAACATTGACTTGAAGGAATACTGTTTTCCAATAGGTGGCATTGTGGAGAAATTGTTCCATCTTCCCTTATTTGCATAACTTCTTTATTTGCATGGTGACACTGTAAAGTGCCCTGCCATCCCGGTATATAGCTGTCATTGATACCCACAAAAACAGCACACATATACTTAATCCCCCTTACGGTACTACTAGTGTAATTGTGGAAATGCTATAGAGATGTGAACACATAGCCCACAGTTAGGATATACTTACTTTAACCCCAGCAACCAGCCACTTCCCATACTCATTCTGACATCTAGAACAAAATCATAACCATAAAGCGTTAAGTTCCAGCATTATAAGGTAAACTGGATAAAGACATCAGCTAAACAGACATTTGGCTGTCACCAATCTTCCTTGACCTTCACATCCACGCATTACAGTATATTCGGATCAGTCCAGCATCTGATTCCTGTAAATGTTCTTCTGGAAGGTGCCTTCAAGACCTCAATTGAAAGTCCCATGTTGGCATTGTGAAGCCCAGTTTCCAAGGATTCATCGGGAGTCAAGAGTTTATCAGTCATAGCGCCTCTATCATACCTAGTGGACAAAATTATACTGTGCAGTATATAAAATAATTCATCTATAGCTATAATGCTGTGGATGCGGAGTTAAGAAACCTTCTAAGCAAAATATGATGGAGGAGGCTGAACCTCAAGTGGTAAATAGTTTAGAATGTGTAAAGGGTTGAAGGGGTTCTCCGGGACTTGTGATGACCTATGGTCAGGAATACTGACAGCACTATATGCTTCCAGCACTGTCTACACTGATAGTGGGCTTAGGGATCAGCTGATCAGCAGGGATCCCTGTCGATCACCTAATAATGACTTATCCTGAGGATAGATCATCAATCGTAAAAGTCCTGGAGAACCTGTTCAATGGTGCCAATGATGTCTTCAAGAGTAAGTGGAGGGGCAAGAAATGAAACAAGAGCTTCGGAAGGCCTATACAACTCATCTTTGGAATGGGCATTGATTGATTCCTTCTTTAAACTTGAGTTACCCTTGGTTTCTGGCATTGCCCTTGCACCCTGGTGGCTCAATCTCAGTATACCTATGGATCTTCTCTGGACTAGAACTGTGGTTGTTTCAATGTACATATTTTGAGTGAAGGAATCTTCCAATATCCAATGTCCTAGAATCTTCCGTGACTGATTTCTGAGGGCCATCTTGCACATTATACACATCCAATATTTTAGGAAATGTGTTATTAGATTTGCGACGTATACAGCACTGTGGAAGCAGGTTTCTTTTTTAGATCTGAGATATTATTAGTTTTACAGCTTGTTATTTATGACATAACGTGTTTAGCCATAAATAAGGCAGTTTGTGAACTGTACACCTAGTCAGGCAGCCCAGAGCTAATAACTGCTGGCTATTCCTGAACCAGGAGTTAAAGCCCTCCAACACCAGTGGCGTAGGAAGGGGGTGCGGCAGGTGCAGGCCATCCCGAGTCCTATCTCTGACAGAGGTACAAAAAAAATTTCCGCACCACCTAAGCTTGCTACATCACTGCATGCAGGGACCAAGGCCCAAACACCATTTCCACCCCAGGAGGCAGGGATATGAGTTTCAGCACTGCCGCTCATTAGCCCCACCTCTCACTCACTGATTGGATGGTTTTGTCTAGAGTGGAGTAGCTCCTGGTAGGTCCTCCCTTTAGAAACTTCACTCTTGACAACTCACTACGGAAACTGACTAAAATGTAGTGGCTCCTGGGAGATCCTACCATCAGTCAATACATTCTAGTCAGCTCATCAGTGAAGTGGCTAGAGTGGAGTTGCTAAAGAGAGGTTGCTGCTACCAAGAGCCACTCCACTCTAGTCGCAAGTGACAGGAAATGTTTTTCGTTGCGCAGTGTCTGGAAGTGGAGTTTGTGAGCACCATTTTAGCTCAGAGCTTTAGTGGGGAAGATTGGAAGGTAGTTGGCTGAGTCCTGGCAATCATCAAAATGCTGAAAACTAGATAGAAATAGGAATAATAGATATGTAAGATTAGTAAATATGAATAGTGAGGAGACAGAACAGCAGGGGGATTGTTTTTGAAGATTGCTGGCAAAAAGTTAGACCCACAGATAGAAGGAATGGGTGCCGATGCTAGGCCCCAGGGCAGTGGCATAGGAAGGGGGGTGCGGCAGGTGCTATCACCGAGGGGGGTGACAAAAATTTTTACCACAACAGGTGCCACCTAAACTAGCTACACCACTGCCTAACGCATTAAAGTTTGGTTGTATGAACTTGGCAATCTCGGCGGGGCAAGATGACTCCATATGTGATTCTCAACTTTTCTCCAACAGATGATATCAGGGAGAAGAAAGTTCAGGCAAGTTGAATTTCAATGCCTGATCCTTTTGCTCATGATGGAGATAAGACACCAGAGCTGTCTGGATGTGGCTTACCTCCCTCTCCCCATGTAAAACACATGAACAAATTGCTGTCAACTAAAATAACATTCACCTAACAGCTTTTTAAGGTGTTTGGGCTGAAAGGAAGTGGTTGAATCTAATTCAGCATGACTACTTTTGCAGATCTTAAATTAGATGGCACCCTGTGCAGAATTTTTTGTGGCATCCCCTGTCATAAGAAAATATGTTATACATATTGTACTGGTAGGCAGTCTACCTGTATTCTGCTGGTGAAAAAAGCTGTAAGATAGCAGCATACCCACACCAGAACAGATCAATGAGTAAATACGGCACCATAACCAAGCACTGTTCCAGAACCAACATAACAAATACAGCACCAGAACCAAACTTGCAACATAAATAGAGCACCATAACAACGCTTAGTATATAAATAGTATATAAATACAGCACCAGAATCAAGCTAAATACATAGATACAATACCAGAAACAAACTCATAACATAAATATTGCACCCGAACCACGCTCAGTATATAAATACAGCAGCAGAGCCAAACACATAACAAAATGCAGCACCAGAACCAAACTGATCGCATAAATGCAGCACAAACCAAGCTCAGTACAGAAATACAGCATCAGAAGAAGGCTCTTAAAATAAACACAGCAGCAGAACTAAGCAATTGTGTTATAGGGTGCAAATGGGCTGTCAGCAGCACCTCAGAACACCAGAGGGAAGGAGTCAAAGCCAGGATATGTAGCTTCATGGGTCATGTAGCTTCTTAAGACACAGCCGCATAGAAGAAGAATGTCATCTGGTCAAGTGGAACTAAGGCAGGTGATCACGCCCAACCTATATCTGCCTGGTGCCCCCATACAAGCTGGTAGCTGGCACCCTGTGTGACCGCTCAGGCCATATAGAGCTAAGGATGTCCATGCTTGTGACTTAATTAGATGATACATTGAACTTTGTTAGTAAGCTAGAAAAGAACAAGAGGCAAGCATAGTGGGCATTCACTCAGCAGCGCTGCGAGCAGTGCTGATCCTGACGCATATTGTGACGTCAGTGTGCAGCCAGGATCCTCCTCCCCCTTCCCTGTTGTCTCCTACTTGGTTCCATGAGAGCAGGGGAGGAGGCGTCCGGCAGCACACTGACGTCACAGTGTGCACCATGATAAGGGCCGCTAGCAGTGTCAAGCAGAGGAGTAGCAGCGCTTGCACGAGGAGAAAGGGGTAAGTATATGGGGGGTGCTATTAGTACTATTAGTAATAGTGTCCCCTATATCGGCTCCAGTAGTAATAGCATTACTACTGAAGCCACTGAAAGCCCACCCCCATAAAATCAAAGCTCCACCCCCACCCGCCCTGCCAGGCCATGTAAAAATGTCAGTGCCTGGTGCAAAAAAAGTTGGGGACCACTGGTCTACAGCACTGTGTTGGAGATTTCTCTAGTTTTTTTCTCTACTTACTTACTTGCTAGTTTTGTAGTATTTGTATCTGTGGAAGTCTTTTGTACTGTTCTATGGGAAGATTGATGAGGCCAATCTGACTTGAAGCCCCCGAAGAGCTACCTCTATGTTACATTTAGGCCTCATACAAACGGCATATGCAGTTTTGCTCTGTGAAAAACACACCATTTTTTACTGCATATGTGCGTTTTTGGTGCATGTGCATTTTTACGCCCAAGTTGCATCCATATTCACAGCATTTTTCATACGTGCAAAAAAAAGCAAGAGGACTAGAGATGAACGAGTATACTCGCTAAAGGCAATTGCTCGAGCGAGCATTGCCTTTAGCGAGTACCTCCCCGCTCGAGACGGAAGGTTCGGGTGCCAGTGCAGGGGAGCGGTGAGTAGCGGCAGTCAGCAGGAGGGAGTGGGGGGAGAGAGGGAGAGAGAGATCTCCCCTCCGTTCCACCCCGCTCTCCCCCGCAGCTCCCTTCCCGCCGCCAGCACCCGAACCTTTTGTCTCGAGCGGGCAGGTACTCGCTAAAGGCTATGCTCGCTCGAGCAATTGCCTTTAGTGAGTATACTCGCTCATCTCTAAAGAGGACCCAATTAATGTCACTTTTTCCTCCCACTGTCTCCTGGAAACATGCATAAATATGCAATGAAAACGCGTGCAACTTCGTATTTGCTACGTTTTTACGTGACGCCATAGTCTTTAGTGGGTGGTTTGGTCCATAGGACATGCTGCTAATTTTGTTTACGTGTGTAAAGTATGTGCATAAACAAATTTACGCCTGAATACAACAATGCAAATCAGTGATATTATATGATGACATCCCTAAAAAATACAGACATAACAATGATAGAAAATATGCCCGTATGCATGAAGCCTTACCCTTGGCTAAAACTTTTCCTCATCAGTACTGTATACAGTATACTTTGGCTCATTTCATAATCTTAGGACTGTACATCGTACTACTAATGACTTCTAATGATATCCACCCTGTGTTTGTACCGCGCTAATGACGGCTTTGTTGTGTGTGTCACTTTATAGTAATTTGTGGTTTGTACTCATTCCTGAGTAGATATGTGGCATGTGTACACCCGTCTATGTATATAGGTGACACAACCCATTAACACCTGCTTACACTAGAAAGTACCTACCTCTGGATATCTCGGATGTAATGAGGCAGGAGGGGAAGCTCCGATACTACAATGAGTTCAGGGATCAGAAGGGAGGCGGCAAGGTTTATGGCTCCTTCTTGGTACATTCTGATCTAGTTTTTCTACATTTTTGTGACATGCAGTCCATTGAAAGGGTGTGCACCGTGCAAAGCATGGAGTCAACTCTGACTCATTTGTATACCCACTACCAGTCACAGTATAGAAAAGGCTCGCTATGATAAAATACATGGTGGTAAGTGTAAGGAGGGGGAAGATGCACCATCCTTACAGAGCCATCGGGAGCGCTGTGTCTTAAGCCCTGCCCCCTCCGATCCGGTACTCGGCCAGGAGGAGGAGTGGGAAAACAAGACGAGAAGCACTGTGCACCTGAGGCACCAGTGCCACGGGCAACAATATGTTGGAGCAGAGGCGTAACTAGAAGCTCCCGGGCCCCGATGCAAAACTTGTAACAGGGCCCCCAACTATAATGCTTTACTTATAGTACTGGGTTCCCTATATGGAGAGGAGAGGCCTTATGGGCCCCCTAAGGCTCCTGGGCCCGGGTGCAACTGCATCCCCTGCATCCTCTATAGTTACGCCCCTGTGTTGGAGCCTCGCATGAGGCTACAGAGAGGGTTTCTGACCTTATGATGATGCAGGCTGTGACATGGCTAACACATCACTGGCAAGAAGATCAACCTCTTCCATAAGGGATCATGCTGGGTTGAGACAGTCCCAATTCCATGTTGTGGAAGGTCACTAGTAGCAGGCCTGCAGGACAGTATAAAAGCTATTGCAGCAGTGTCATAAGGGGAGAAGGACAGAAAACAGTATGCATACTACTCTGTAGCAAAATACAGATACAGCAAAGAGCCCATGGGAAGCATTTACCGAATGCGTGGGTGCAACCAGAAAGCGTGATGTCCAGTGTGCTGTCTCCAGGCTGGGGAACAGTGCAAGGAGAGACTGTTGAGCAGCCATGGCACGGCACCGAACTAATAGAAGTAAAAGAGGACCTGATGATTGGGGCCAAAAGACACAGACCACTTGGAAGGAGAGGGAGGCTCCCTTTCCATAAGGGAGTTGCCCCTGGAAGAGGACAACGCCTATGGCTGCCTATACATTGGTAGAGATCCTTCATTGTAAAAAAGAGAAAAAGATGGACCATGGGTGCAACCCTTGTAATGTAAAGCGCATAAAAGCCAAGGGATTAACCCAATTTCTACTTTAATAATTAAATTATACTGAGCACAAATAACGCGTTTCGGGGTCGCAGACCCTTCTTCAGAAATGGCCAGAAGGAAATACAGGAATGTTACTGGATATTCACGTGCTGTATCTCCGGGAAAGAAGAAATGGTGGGTTATACATTGGTAGAAGCACCTTCAGAGACATAGGTCACATAATTGTGACACGACAAAGGTCTTGAAAGTCACTAGGATTACCTCTGTGTGCTGGACTGTTCATGAAAACTTAACCCTGGCCAGGTGATGTTGTGGCGGCCATCTTGACCTATAGAATTAAATGATGTATGTGCAGCAGCAGGAGCTGCTTCACAGAGACAGAGAGAGACTGCAGGCCAGTGTGTGGGCAGCCGCAGTGTCAGAGCGGCATGCAGGGCTGTGAAGGACGTGGCGGCAGAGTCTCAGCAGAGATGTCAGCGAGAGGGCCCAATGATCCAGGTGCCAAAAGATTACATGAGAAGGAGTCTCCCTTCCCAAAGGAGACTTGATCAAAAGAAGAAGATGATGGCAATATGGATTTGTAATCGACAAAAGTTGCAAGAAATGTAGGACCAGTTCAAAAAATGTACGCCACTCTCACAGAGACATTTTTTACAGCACTTTAGCGGGCATTTGAAACGCCCGCAAAAAAAAGCTGTTATGACATATCAGCTGTGTAACAGATCCTCATCAACCCTGTTGACTTCAATGGACAATTGGCGTAATAAAACCTAACAAGTGTGAACTGCACCAAAACTATGATTCCTGTCTCTTATAAAGGTGCGAGTAAGGGAGATGGAATAATACCTCCACAGCACCACCTATTGGAAGACAGCATTCCTTCAAGCCAAAGTTAGACTCTTTATACAAGCCTTGTAACAATGACTGGGAATAAAAAGCAAAGCCAGACTCCATGTACAGACAGCTGTTTCAGGGTATTTGGCCTTCATCAGTGTACAGTAGGAGTCTGGCTTTGCTAGTGAGAGGCCTGGGATCGGGGTCAGAAACTCTATCTTTTCTCCTTAGGGAGAGCACCTAGACGGTGAGTGAGGAGACCCAAAAGGCCATTCATGCTCCTCTGGGTAATATGTAACATCTCTCTTAGGGCTCCCACCCACTGGCGATATTTTCTTTCTTGCGCTGCAAAAGCACGAGAAAAATCTCGCATCGCAGCGCAAAAAAGAGGCCGGTACAGAACCGGCATATCGCAAATGGTTTCAATGGGGCCAGCGACAGCAGCGCTAGCCCCATTGATAGCATAGGGAAAATGCCGCAGACTTCTGCCACAGCTGTGACAGCTGTGGCAGGAGTTTCCTTCATCCCCGCGAGGACTGCGGGGATGAAGGAATCCTCTGCCACAGCTGTCACAGCTGTGGCAGAAGTCTGTGGCATTCTATTCTAATGCTTTTAATGGGATCGGCACTGCTGCCAAGCCCCGCGGAATGATTATCGGGGAAGGGATTGAAATATAAGCCCTTCCCCGATAATCATCAATGAGTGTAAAAAAATTTTTTTTTAAATTATACTCACCTCTCCTGCTCTCAGCCGCGTCCTCCTGGTGGCTCCTCGGCACTGCTATTGAGCTCTTTCAGCAGTCGGGGATTTAAAAATCCCCGCCTCCTGAAAGGGCTGTGCAGATTGGCTGAGGGCTCAGCCAATAGCAGCTACTGCTTAGCTATTGGCTGAGCGCTCAGCCAATTACAGATAGTGTTTAGCTATTCATTCATGAATAGCTATATCTTAGCTGTTACAGCTGTGGCAGAAGTCCCCGGCATTCTCCATCTCTTTTTAATGGGGCTAGCGCTGCTGCCGCTGGCCCCATTGAAAAGACTGGTGATATGTTGGCGTGATGCCGATATCCCGGCGTGATGCCGATTTTTTTCTTGCACTGCGATGCGAGACTTTAACTTTAGAATCGCATCACAGTGGAGAAAATATCGGCAGTGGGTGGGAGCCCTTATTTGCATATAACCCAGAGGAGCATGAATGGCCCTTTGAGTCTCCTCACTCACCGTCTAGGTGCTCTCCCTAAGGAGAAAAGATAGCGTTTCTGACCCCTTATAAAGGTGCATTCACATCTCACCGATTTGCTGCGGATTTCATCATGGATTTTGGTGCAGATCTGCAGCAGCTCTCAGCCCTTCGATTTTCACCAAATCTGCAGGAAATGAACAATGTGTGAACGCACCCTTAAACTTGTTTCGTATATAGAACCAGGACAACCGTACAAATTGTATTGTCATAAAACTGGGCATTCCCTTTAAGAACATGACATCTCAAATAACCCTTCAATGTATCAGTAGTCTTTTACCTAAAGCATAGCATAGGATTCAGCTCCAAGCATCTCATACAAATCCATAGATCTCCATTGTCCCCTTCATAGCAGGCTGATGAGATATGTTAGCTGCTGTTATGAGTAGAACAATGTCTTCTGGACAATTCCTTGAAATTTAATTTCTCCTGTCTATTTCTTCTTGAAAATCTAGATGTAATCTTGTGCTGAACTTGACATTTTCATACAGTAGATTCGGATACGGTCTGACAACACCCAACACACGCTGCAGGTCAATTTCCCTCCTATTGTCCCGCAGCTTCCAAACATCCCTGAGGAAGTGAACTTCCCTTTGAAACTAAAGCATTATTACATCTGGCATGCTTTTCTAAGGAAACCTGTAATCTCTTCTAGTAGAGATCCTTGTTGGACACTACAAATTCCACCACTCTTCATGGGTGTGCAAAACAATGGAAAAATTCAGCATTGGAATGAGCACTAGAGATGAGCAAGCACCCAGATGCTCGGGTCTGCGTTATTCGAGTCAAGCTTTTCGTAAAATTTGAGAGCTCTACTCGAGTAACGAACCCCATTGACTCTCTCTCTCTCTCTCTCTCTCTCTCTCTCTCTCTCTCTTTCTCTCTGATCTTAATGGGTTCGTATACGTTTTCCATTTTTGCGTTTCTTTAAATAGATATTAAGAGGAGCTCCTGCTCTGGAGGACTTAATGCAACAATGCATCAGAGGACTGTCAGGTGACGCCTCTACACATCAGATCATCAGCTGACATCTACCCAATGTCAAGCCAGCTTTAGTCTTAAAAATGGTACAATTCAATTTCGTCATCTAACATAGCAAGCACCATCACCCCAAAAATCCTGCAACACCAATTTGCCGCACCGAAAATACTCCAACACCTATCCAGTAGCAGACCCCTTTTGTTTACCATACCATACCATAAGCAAGCCATTTCCGATGCTGTAACAGGGTGTATGGATGAATTATGAAGATCTACTACTATTAGGCAATATCATATGCTAGTCCAGTCTGTTTAAGGGGGCTGCAATTTCTCTGGTGCTTGGCTCATCCCTACGGGTGCAAAACATAAACCCATAGCAAGCAGCTGTTGCTTTTTTCTGTGGGTGGCTAGGGGTGCTGTCAGAGCTGCAACACACATGAGCTGGGGAGGAAGCAGTTGGCTCCAACTCCTGCGTAGTGGCCGTCACTTGTAATTGCAGCCTGGGATCTCGTTAAAATCAATGACTGCCGCACCTGCAAGTAAAAGTGCTAGCCACTATGCAGAGGTCAGAGCCAACTGCTTCTGCTCCGACCCCAGTGTATTGTGGTGCTGACAGCAGCCGTCCAATCAGCTGATTGGCCAGGGTCAAATAGTAGACCCCAGCCAATCAACTATTGATGACCTATCCTGAGAATATGTGCGAAATAGTATTTTCCTGGAAAATCCCTTAAATTTAGTCATCACAATGCAGAAAAAGTTTAACTGTTATCAGTAAAATACTTCAGGGCACATTTTATAAAATAGAAAGTTGTTCCATTTTTTACCTGAAGGTGTCACTGTTGCTACTGCTGTTAATAGGGAACTGACTACGGTAGTAAAGTAAAATTGATTTCTCTGAAAATTCATAGATACGATGTAATATTGTGTCTCAATAAAAAGAAGATGCAAACAGCCCATTACTGCTATTCATACTATGAACGAGGGGAAAGTGTTACGAGCATTAGAAATTAGTACAACCGACAAAGCAAACATGCAAAAAATGACAACTATTCAAAATGCATAAAAATGAATAAATCATTATTACACTCTCATTAAAATGTACAATTAAAAGAGCTAGAATACCATAATGTGAAACAACAACCCCATCTCCACACATACAGCAGATTTATATATATTCTGAGTATTTCAACTCAACATAGGAAAAAAATCCCTCCCATAGATGTAAATATCGGAATGGAATGAAACTTTCTCTGTGTTGCTATAAGTAAGTCATTACAATATCAGAGCAAAAGGAGAATTCATTGTATAAAACTGGACACATAAATGGGGTCTCTAGTACCCTGTTGTACCACCTGTAGCTTGGATACAAGATGTGATACACATGGGCATGGAGGCTCTAGTACCCTGTTGTACCGCCTCTGGCTTGGATACAAGATGTGATACACATGGGCATGGAGGCTCTAGTACCCTGTTGTACCACCTCTAGCTTGGATACAAGATGTGATACGAGTGGGTATGGAAGCTCTAGTACCCTGTTGTACCGCCTCTAGCTTGGATACAAGATGTGATACAGGTGGGCATGGGGGCTCTAGTACCCGGTTGTACCACTGATAACTTGGAAACAAGATGTGATACGGGCAGGCATGGAGGCTCCAGTACCCTGTTGTACCACCTCTAGCTTGGATACAAGATGTGATACGGGAGGGCATGGAGGCTCTAGTACCATGTTGTACCGCCTCTGGCTTGGATACAAGATGTGATACACATGGGCATGGAGGCTCTAGTACCCTGTTGTACCACCTCTAGCTTGGATGTAAGATGTGATACGGGTGGGCATGGAGGCTCTAGTACCCTGTTGTACCACCTCTAGCTTGGATGTAAGATGTGATACGGGCGGGCATGGAGGCTCTAGTACCCTGTTGTACCACCTCTGGCTTGGATACAAGATGTGATACACATGGGCATGGAGGCTCTAGTACCCTGTTGTACCGCCTCTGGCTTGGATACAAGATGTGATACACATGGGCATGGAGGCTCTAGTACCCTGTTGTACCACCTCTAGCTTGGATGTAAGATGTGATACGGGTGGGCATGGAGGCTCTAGTACCCTGTTGTACCACCTCTGGCTTGGATACAAGATGTGATACACATGGGCATGGAGGCTCTAGTACCCTGTTGTACCGCCTCTGGCTTGGATACAAGATGTGATACACATGGGCATGGAGGCTCTAGTACCCTGTTGTACCACCTCTAGCTTGGATACAAGATGTGATACGAGCGGGTATGGAAGCTCTAGTACCCTGTTGTACCGCCTCTAGCTTGGATACAAGATGTGATACACATGGGCATGGATGCTCTAGTACCCTGTTGTACCACCTCTAGCTTGAATACAAGATGTGATACAGGTGGGCATGGGGGCTCTAGTACCCGGTTGTACCACTGATAATTTGGAAACAAGATGTGATACGGGCAGGCATGGAGGCTCCAGTACCCTGTTGTACCACCTCTAGCTTGGATACAAGATGTGATACGGGAGGGCATGGAGGCTCTAGTACCCTGTTGTACCACCTCTAGCTTGGATGTAAGATGTGATACAGGTGGGCATGGAGGCTCTAGTACCCTGTTGTACCACCTCTAGCTTGGATGTAAGATGTGATACGGGCGGGCATGGAGGCTCCAGTATCCTGTTGTACCACCTCTAGCTTGGATACAAGATGTGATACGGGAGGGCATGGAGGCTCTAGTACCCTGTTGTACCGCCTCTGGCTTGGATACAAGATGTGACACACATGTGCATGGAGGCTCTAGTACCCTGTTGTACCACTGATAACTTGGAAACAAGATGTGATACGGGCAGGCATGGAGGCTCCAGTACCCTGTTGTGCCACCTCTAGCTTGGATACAAGATGTGATACGGGAGGGCATGGAGACTCTAGTACCCTGTTTTACCACCTCTAGCTTGGATACAAGATGTGATACAGGTGGGCATGGGGGCTCTAGTACCCGGTTGTACCACTGATAACTTGGAAACAAGATGTGATACGGATGGGCATGGAGGCTCCAGTACCCTGTTGTACCACCTCTAGCTTGGATACAAGATGTGATACGGGTGGGCTTGGAGGCTATAATACCCTGTTTGGCTGCCTCTACTTTGGATACAAGATGTAATACAGGCAGGCAGGTAAGCTCTAGTATCCTGTTGTGCCACCTTTACCTTGGATGCAAGATGTGATACAGGCTGGCAGGGAAGTTCTATTGCGCTGTTGTATCACCTCTAGCTTGGATAGAAGATGTGAGATGGGTGGGCATGGAGGCTCTAGTACTCTTTTGTACCACCTCTAGCTTGGATACAAGATGTGATACAGATTGGCATGGAAGCTCTAGTACC
Organism: Eleutherodactylus coqui; assembly: GCF_035609145.1. Lineage (NCBI taxonomy): Eukaryota > Metazoa > Chordata > Amphibia > Anura > Eleutherodactylidae > Eleutherodactylus > Eleutherodactylus coqui. The sequence continues at coordinate 32,286,332 of NC_089846.1, forward strand.
CCATTGTGCCACCTTTAGCTTGGATGCAAGATGTGATGCAGGTGGGCATGGTGGCTCTAGTACCCTGTTATACTGCCTCTAGCTTGAATACAAGATGTAATACAGGTGGGCATGGAGGCTCTAGTTCTCTGTTGTAGCACCTGTAGTTTGAATATAAGATGTAATAGGGGAGGGCATAGAGGCTCTAGTACCCTGTTGTACCGCCTCTAGCTTGGATACAAGATGTGATAGGGGAGGGCGTGGAGGCTCTAGTACCCTGTTGTATCGCCACCTCTAGTTTGGATACAAGATGTGATATGGATGGGCATTCCAACTCTTGTACCCAGTTGGGCTACCTCTAGCTTAGATACAAGATGTGATATGAGCGGGCATGTAGGCTCTAGATGGTCCCATACATGTTCCATTGGAGATAAATCTGGTGACCAGGCAGCCATGGAAGTGTGACAATGTTATGGGGACATTCCTGTGACCCCCTTGTGTGTGTGGGCGAGCATTATCCTGCTGCTTCTTGGAAGCCGCCATGAGAGGAACACATGTGGCTGCAGGATGTCCTGAACATATCGCTGAGCTGTCATTTTCCCTTATACCACCACTAGGGGTGACTGACTGTTGTATGTGATGTCCCCCCACATCATCACACCAGCAGGGGGCAGTGTGCCGCTCCTCAGCAAAGGCAGGTGCTCCCCTTAGATCTTCAGACACGAACACGTGTCATTAAAGACAACCCAGTTCCACCCTGTATCAGTCCAGCTTCATCGCTCACGACACCACTGCAAATGAAGGTGACAGTGGGTGGGTGTGAAAAACAGTACATGTAATGGGTGCCATGAGACCAAATGTCCTTCAGCCAAGTGCCTGGAAATAGTTCTGACAGACACAGGGGTGTGACAATGGTGTCCCCTGTCTCTGGATGGTGGACAACAAAACAGTTGGAGCTTCTCGTTCTTGTCGGACGATCAGACGATCCTCTCTACTGGTGGTCTGTAGGGGGCATCTTGAGCCCGGTCACTTTGTGTGTCCTTACACATCCACTAGTCCCAACACCTCCTAACAGTTTATCCAAAACGGCCCAAGTGGCGGACAATTCATCTATACGGCCATCCAGCTTCTCACATCCCAATAATGCGCCCCTCTCAGACTCTGGTAACTGGTGAAATCTCTTCTCTGCATCGTAGAGGCGTCTAGTGGCCAACAAGCTCTACACAAGCGGAAGAAGAGGTCATTACATACAAGGAGCCTCCGAGAGTCTCAGGTGACAAGACTGTTCATCTAATCACCACAACTCTAATCATTTACATATCTGACTGAGATGGGACTGCATGCCGAGTTCTACAGCAAAGTGACAACTTCTTCTAGGGGCGCGATTTTATTTGACCAAGAGGGTATATATGTCATCAAATGCAAAAACTGCTCCTATAATAAAACATGTTGTATACACAAAAGATGTGCTATAAAGTACAAAATGCATAAACAAGTTAATAAAGTGCAACATTAAGGGGAATACGGAACCAGATTACTTAACCAGCGCACCTACCCTCACCCCCAGATGAAGTCTGGCTGAGCCATAATGTGTTTCTGGAAAGATGCCATCCTTGGATACCATGGATTAAGTAATTTGGTTCCGTATTCCCCTAATGTTGCACTCTATTAACTTTTTGGATGCCCTTTGTACTTCATTACACATCATTTGTGTATGCAGCGTGTTCTGTTACAGAACCTGTCTTGTTCCTTATGCTGTCCTCACTGAGGGCAACATAAAGTAGAGATAGACATGCTGATTTCAGCGGTCCGTCACATATAGGGTAACGGGTAGTAGTTTTGGAGAACTTGCAGCATATTTCTGTATGTTTCTGCAAGAAGATTCTTGTTGTTGCTTCAAATTACATGGAGCTGCTGACATATTCTGACCAGCTGACAGGAAGGGCTCAGCGATTCATGCTGCTTGTGACAAATTCTGACCTCTCAGTAGCATGGTGCAAAAAAAGATCTGGATTCGTCTGACAAGATCATGTTTTTCCCTTGCTCAATGATCATATTTTTGTATTCTTTTTTTTGTCCACTGAGGTTTTGTCTTTCTGTTTCTCTTAGACGGTATTGGCGCTGGAACTGGCTGTCTGCGGTTATAGTCCAAGGGAACTACAAGTTCTGGGTTTGGACACATTACTTAGAGCACCAGCGTTGCATTCAGTTGCGGTTTGCTTGACTGCACTGCCTGTTCAACAGAATGATTCTTGGAATCCTCCTTGGACCCCTTTTCTCAGTGAGCAGGGCCAAATTATCATTGAAGCCATTGAAGCACCATATTTAGGTCCCGGTTGTATTTGGGATGTCCCCAGGTATATTTTTAGATTTTGAAATTTGTGCAAACTTTTGGCAAAATTGTCATGAATTGACTGTAAGGGCTCCCACCCACTGGTGTTTTTTTCTCCACTGCGATGCAAGACTAAAGCTAAAGTCTCGCATTGCAGTATGAGAAAAAAGCCAGCATCACGCTGGGATATTGGCATGACGCCGGCATATCGCCAGTCTTTTCAATGGAGCCAGCAGCAGCGCTAGCCCCATTGAAACGCGAAGCAGAATGCCGGGGACTTCTGCCACAGCTGTGACAGCAGTTTCCTTCATCCCTGCGGGGACTGCGGGGATGAAGGAATCCTCTGCCACAGCTGTGACAGCTGTGGCAGAAGTCCCCGGCATTCTATCCCATTGCTTCAAATGCCGATCCCATTGAAAGCACTGCTTTCTGCCAAGCTCCGTGGAATGATTATCGGGGAAGGGCTTGAAATATAAGCCCTTCCCTGATAATATGGCAAAAGTGTGTTACAAAATTTTAAAAAATTATACTCACCTCTCCGGCGCTCACCCGCGTCCTCCTGGTGGCTCCCCGGCACTGCTATAAAGCTCTTTCAGCAGTCGGGGATTTAAAAATCCCCGCCTCCTGAAAAGGCTGTGCAGATTGGCTGAGGGCTCAGCCAATAGCAGCTACTGCTTAGCTATTGGCTGAGTGCTCAGCCAATTACACACTGCCCTTAGCTATTCATTCATAGCGGGTCCCCGCGGGGATGAAGGAAACTCCTGCCACAGCTGTCACAGCTGTGGCAGAAGTTCACGGCATTCTCCCTATGTTTTCAATGGGGCTAGCGCTGCTGCCGCTGGCCCCATTGAAAGCACTAGCGATATGCCGGTTCTATACCGCCGTCTTTCTTGCGCTGTGAGGCGAGAGTTTTCTCCTGCTCTTGCAGCGCAAGAAAGAAAATATCGTTAGTGAGTGTCCGCCCTTACTCTCGCAGCGCAGTGGAGAAAAAAACGCCAGTGGGTGTCCACCCTCACTCTCATTAGTTTGTTATACTGCGCTTGGCATAGACTACAGCACCCTTTCAGTTTTTTCCTCATCACATTTGATGGAGGAGACATTACTTCTTTCTTTCCTCATTGACATCGCTGTCTGAGGGATTGTTTTTTGTGAGATAAGTTGTATTTTTTTTCCTGGCACCATTTTGGGGTATATATCATGTATTGTATAACATTCATTTTTTTGGGAAGAAATTCCAGCACTGTTTCTTGCGCTTTGTTTTTCCGACGCTCACCGGCTGTATAAATAATATAACTTTATTCTTTTTATGGCATTCACCACGTGGGATAAATAACATAATAAATGATTCCCTGGGTTGATATGATTCTACACATATTTATTTAGTTTTATTGAAGTTTTATTGCTTTTGGACCACCGGGTAATCACAGCGCAGCTTTCATTTCTTAGGGCTCATTCGCAAGGGGACCTAAATTGAAGGACAATTATTTGGTGCACACATGGGCAAGGACTGAACAACATAATTCGTTCACTTATCATTTTTATGCAGGCATAAAAACCAAGATAACTTCGGCACACTCCGCCTCAATTCAGTGAGCGATTATTGCTCTTGTGTGGAAGCACAGGGGGAATAATCTTTTGGACTGTCGGACGCTTAAGCGCTTCACTGTCTCCCAGTGTAAAAGTACCCTAAAACTCAATAGGAAATCCATCAGTACAGCTTCGTTTTCATCACTTAGCAAGCACGCAACAGTCGTTCCATGTAAAAGGGCCTAATGTATCAGTAGGAGATCCGTCAGTGAGGCTGTACTAACAGCTTGGTTTTCATCCCTTATCAAACGTTTAACAGTCATCCCATGTAAACGGGCCCCATGTGTCAGTAAGGGATCTGTCAGTGAGGCTGTACTAACAGCTTGGTTTTCATCCCTTATCAAGTGCCCAACAGTCATCCCATGTAAAAGGGCCTGATGTATCAGTAGGAAATCTGTCAGTGAGACTGTACTAAAAGCTTGGTTTTCAGCCCTTATCTTTTCTCCCCTGCACTTTTCATCAGCTAATTTATGACAATAACAAAGATACATTTAGTTCTTCTCATCAATTAACTAATGAGAAGAGGCAGGAGAGGAGAGAGCAGAGGGCAAATAAGCCCTCAGTCCAGCCTCACTGAGAAGTCTACTGAAACTTAGACTGCAGTTATTTTATACAGTGACATGAAGAAGCTGCAGAGGACAAATGTTGGAAAACTTTTAAACAAACCCTAATGCAAATTGATGGTCAGCCCAAAATACACGCATTTAAAGGGGTTGTCTCACGCCGAAACGGAAACGTTTTTTTTTTTCCATAGGCCCCCCGTTCGGCGCAGGACAACCCCAAAGGATGTGTTAAAAAAAAAAAAATTATTACTTACCCGAATCCCCGCTCTGCGACGTCTTCCTTCTTCTTTCTTCTTCCTTCACCAAGATGGCCGCCGGGATCTTCACCCACGATGCACCGCGGGTCTTTTCCCATGGTGCACCGTGGGCTCTGTGCGGTCCATTGCCGATTCCAGCCTCCTGATTGGCTGGAATCGGCACACGTGAGGGGGCGGAGCTACTAGGACCAGCTCTCCGGCACGAGCGGCCCCATTCACCAGGAAGAATACCGCACAGCGCAAGCGCGTCTAAAAAGGCAAGAAGACATCAGAATTAGACGGATCCATGGCGACGGGGACGCTAGCAATGGAGCAGGTAAGTGAATAACTTCTGTATGGCTCATATTTAATGCACAATGTACATTACAAAGTGCATTAATATGGCCATACAGAAGTGCTGAACCCCACTTGCTGCCGCAAGACAACCCCTTTAAGAGAATTGCCCCACAAAGTTCAAATTGGAAATTTCTGGGTATGACACAGTAAGATGGTCAGGTGCCCATCCATGTCTCCTGACTTTCTTAGAAATTGCTCTTATACATTATGCACACAGCAGCAGGCACAAAGACCACAGCTTTGCTGCAGCAATGTACTACCAAGTAGTTCTCTGGACCCCACCATGTGACAGGTGAGACAATAGATAGAAGGATTGCTCTGTAATACAGCATGGGGTGCAGCATGTCCCGATTTGTCTGAACCTCAGTGTTTTTTCATCATGAGGCAAAGAATTGTTCATAGAGTTAAACTTTTAACATGGGAAATAAAACATTTGACCTGTATGAGTCCTGTCTATTAGCCGCTTAAGGGCCAAACGCTCCCTGTGATGTCGCCCTTTGCGTCTGATGTCATCACGCTATCGGACCGCTACTGAGGGGAATATCATCAATATCCTAGTCCCAGAAAACCCCTTTAAGATTTAATGACCACAAAATGAGCTGGTGCAGCTGCTATAACTTACAGGACAGCATTGATTTTATGCCGTACAGGGTCGCCAGACTTGGGCACAGATGTGAGTCTCATAGCTGATGGCTGATATAAAGCTATTGCTGACTCTGATAGAATTCAGTGTTCCTCTTCCAGCAGTTCTCATACTTCTCGGCTTTGCGCTGTGCGTGACTTGAACACTCTACAGACACTCTCTAGGTGTCATAAATCACCATAAGAAGTTCCAGCAGAACTGAGAAGCTAACACTGTGATTCTGTCATCTGCTTCCTAGAATAATCCCATTCAGGATTCCATATACAGGCCAGAAATAAAAGAACGGTAATACAGCACAAACTCCATAGACCTAGAACTCTAGGCTCTCCTGTGTAGTTCAGCCCTTGCCTATGAAAAGTCCAAACCTCTGTGACACATCCGTTGTATATTCTATACATTGCAGTATTCTTCGCTATCATTGCCCTTAGCTAGTCATTCATGAATAGCTATATCTTAGCTATTCATGAATGAATAGCTAAGGGCAATGTCTCATTGGCTGAGCGCTCAGCCAATAGCTAAGCAGTAGCTGCTATTGGCTGAGCCCTCAGCCAATCTGCACACCCCATTCAGGAGGCGGGGATTTTTAAATCCCCAACTGCTGAAAGATCTTAATAGCAGTGCAGGGGAGCTGCCAGGAGGACGCGGCTGAGCGCCGGAGAAGGGATAATTTTTTTTTTTTTTTACACACTTTTAGAAGATTATCGGGGAAGGGCTTATATTTCAAGCCCTTCCCCGATAATCATTCTGCGGGGCTTGGCAGAGACCATTGCTTTCAATGGGATCAGCAGCAGTGCCGATCCCATTGAAAGCAATGGGATAGAATGCCGGGGACTTCTGCCACAGCTGTCACAGCTGTGGCAGAGGATTCCTTCATCTCCGCGGTCCCCGTGCAGGTGTGTTTATGTCCAATCAACTGAATTTCCCACAGGTGACTCCAATCAAGGTGTAGAAACATCTCAAAGATGATCAAGAGAAAAGGGAGCCCCCAGAGCTAAATTTCAAGAGTCATACTAAAGGGTTTGAATACTTATGTCAATGCAGAATGTTAGATTTTCATTAAAAAAATGTACATAAACTGAAAACAGAATGTTAGAAATCTATCATTATGGGGTATTGAGTGCAAAACAATGGGGAAAAACTTGATTAAAAAAAAAAAATTTGCACAAGTCCACAATATATATAAATATATCATCTCCAGGCATTGAAGATGCTGTGCACCTACATCCTGCAGCTGCTCCCAGGTCCAGGGCCTCATCATCTTTCCATCTGCATCTGACTGGGGCCATGGGCTCACAGTGGTCTGCCCCATATATATCACCTGTCCACAAAAACACTATCTGTGATGCTGGTGGCATCTTGTCCTTGCTTGTACGGCACAGCTCCGGTGCCTAGCAGAGCAGTAGGCAGTGGGAGTGAGTATTTTGCAATAGAGAGTGGCGCCATGGTCCTCCCTGCTGGCACTATGAGCTGCACAGAAGGTACATATCAGGGCAGGTCCAGTGGAGAAGACCAAAAGGTGAGGGACTCGCAGCTCTGACAGAAATAGCAAATAGGAAGCCATAGTTTAAAGCCTGGTCTTGCAGATCATAGAATCCTAGAATGGTAAAGTTGGAAGGAACCTCCAGGGTCATCAGGTCCAACCCCCTGCTCAGTGCAGGATTCACTAACTAATCCCAGACAGATATTTGTCCAGCCTTTGTTTGAACACTTCCATTGAAGGAGAACTCCCCACCTCCCGTGGTAACCTGTTCCACGCATTGATCCCCCTCACTGCCTAATATCTAATCTGTGTCTCCTCCCTTTCAGTTTCATCCCATTGCTTCTAGTCTTTCCCTGCATGCAGGCAGCACAATAACATAATCGCTCCCCCTACATCTGACAGCACCAGCCAGAACCTAATTACTTAATTGTATAGGCGTCTTTGCATTGCCTTTTTAATTGAATTTAGAGGTCAGCAGGTGAAGTGGGTTGTCCCAGGCACCGTTGGCCCTGGCACCTGTCCAGGTTTGCTGGCTGTGGACGCCGACCTTGGTGTAAAAGCACAAAGTTGTCCCCGCTAAACAATGTAGTAATGCGGCCCTTTTTATCAGCTGAATGGCGCCGGTGCTGAAAGTTGGAGCAAAACCAATTCTAAGAATAAGCCATTAATTTTGTATTCCCAGAGAAGTCCTTTAAAAGGCCCTATTGAAATAGAATTCAGATTGGCCGCAGTAAGTGATTTGTGTGATGACAATCTCTGTAGAGCACTTCAGAATAGATTAGCCATATACTGTATAAGCATCAGGAAATAAATAATCTAATGTAGCACCGTATTGGTATTATTAGTCTTCTCATGGTGTGTAATAGTTTTTAGTGCAGACTGATAACACAGTTGTAGGGCATGCTTCTAATTAAGATGTTGAGCCTTTCTTAGTGCATTCTGTACATAGCGCACGTCACTCATCAGCACGTTGCCAAGTCACATTAGAGGAAGGACTGTTTTCGCAGAAATGTCAAATATTTTTGAAGATTCAACCAAACCATTGGAAGCATGCCATTCACAATACTAGCTGGTGTTGATGTGACCCATCTATTCCACAGTTCAGTTTACAATTCCGTTTATTGACTAGTTCATGGAAGGGTGTGTAGATTTTTGCATTAATTTTGATTGCTCCAAGGCATGTAAAAAAAAAAAAAAAATGAAGGAACTTTGTTAGTAATAATTATAATTTGTGCATACAGCTTCCATGCAGAGCGGTGGATGTCCGTGCTTACAGTCTACAAACAAACCCAGCCATTCTGCACTAATGCCCTAAACCCCTTTTAGATGAGCCTGATGATCGGCCCAATAAACGATTGTATGAATGTTCATTCCCAATCATGATGCCTTGGGACAAAAGCACATGGGTGCATGCACTAATACGCTCGCCGCTACGGAGTGTATTAGCGCATGAACCAGGCTTTCTTTTTTCTTTGGCCTATCCAAGCTCCACGCTATTGCGCGCGAGTTTGAAAAAAAGTGGGAACATAGGTCCTAGTATTAACTACGTGCGATAAAGACATGGCAAGTCCTATCTTTTCTTGTGCATAGCATTAGCGTGAGAGAATCCCGAGAGTGGAAATGAAACCATTGAAATCAATGGTTTCGTTTCATTCCATGATTTTCACGGCCACATAATGGGCCAAAATCACGCACATCTCTTTAAGCCCTTAATGATAGGAAATAACATTTTAATCAGTTAGGGCGGACCCCCACCGATCATAACGTTATCCCCTGCCATCAAGTCATCATTGTTGGGAACGACCATTCATACAACTATATGTTCGGCCAATCATCAGGCCCTTGTAAAAAAAAAAGTCGCAGCACATTACTGCAGAATCAGAGGATAACGTTATGATTGGTGGGGGTCCGACTGCTGAGATCTCCACTGATCCCGAAAACAGGGGTCCTGAAGGTCCCTGCATGAATGAATCAGAGGACATGGTTGAATGCCGCTTCTACATTCATTTTGATGACGCTGTCAGAAATTGCTGTGTATTAACCCTTTCCAATCCACTGTCTGACGTCTTCCAACATTCTAATTGAAGGCTGTACAGCTCTGATTTTGGAAGACGTCCAGCAAGGTATTCTTTCTGTATATTACTGGCCGCTCTGTTGTTGGCGGCCTCTCTGGCATGTCACATTCTGCAGTACTGGCTCTAGTCAGTAAATGGCGCCATTGTAAAATTGCAGAAAGAGAAAGCCCCCTAGGAAACCCTGAATCCAAAATTGGATTGCAAAGGGTTAATTCTCAGTAATCTCCGGCAATGTCATTGAAATGAATGGAACGGTGTCGCAAATGCACATCCTCTGCTTCATACATGCGGGGACCCATGTTCTCGGGATTGATGAGTGTTCCAGCAGTCAGACGCCCACAATCATAAAGTTATCCCTTATGTTGCGTATAGGGGATATCTTTAGATTTTGATACAATCCCTATATATTAATGACTACTAAATCTACATACAAATATCTTACCAGAAAGTTAGAAGACACTTTTTGCACCATTCATGCCAAATTCAATACAATACCGTGATCGTCACACTGAGAGTTAGATACTTATATGATAGCATTAATTGCTCCTGCTTGGCAGAGATGGCTGAAGGACCTCAAACTAGAAATTACGCAACCAGAAGCATCTCATTAGATCAATCAGACTGAACATTAAGGTGCCCGTTTCAGATACTGCATGGAAATAACAGAGATTAATGGAACCTGTCTGAAAAGTGTAACTTTAATTAAGCCTTCACTATAAAGAGATGGAGTTGATTGCAGTATGTCGGAGGGATGAGTGCATTGCCCTGACATAGGACATAGTCCAAGGATGAACTCTTCAGTCCTGTATATCTCAGGAAACCTCCACGCCTGACAGCCACATTAAGGTCAGAGATGCATTTACTTCTATGGACCTCTGGCATGGAGATGATGAGTGCGTGAGGTCATGAAGAGTCTACAGAAGAGTGTGGATGATGAACTAAGGAAGACTGACAGCCAAGAAGTGAGAGCTGGCAACGACTTTGTTTATGTAAGCCTCTTTTAATTAGGAGGAAAATTGAATTCCAGTCAGATGGATGAGGTTCGGCTGCGTAATAGACTGAGAGTTTGGAAAGAACAGACTGTGATGAAAGGAACAGAACGGATCAGAAGATATGAAGAAGTCAGGGGATAAATACGGATTGGGAAGGGCAAACAAGATCTGTCAAATGTTCTCGGTTGTAGGTAATCACAATATGGAGACAGAGTCTGTCCAAATCCTAAAGTTCTGCAGCACTGATAGATGTTCTATTTTGGTTCTGAACCCATTACGTAGACCTACCTGTATGAACCAAGCAGATGGAGGTTGTCACAACAGTGATCATTGGTTCACCATATCCCTAGCAGATTTGACTTTGGGCTAGGTCTGCAAGCTGCACCAGTGTCAGGATTTGAACCCAGAAGCTCTTGTGCTCTGGATGGTGTCTCTCCCCAGTGAACTATTCAGCTTGCTGGACAAGCTTTCCTGCTGAACCTAGTCTTGTTCCATGCTCCTGTTAAATCTAGTTCTTGCCACCCTGTCCTAGCCCTGCCTTGCTTCTAATCAGGCTTCTAAAAGCCTGGCCCTGCCACAGCACCAGTGCATAAATTGTGCTTGCTGCCTTTGGTCTAGCTCCTGCTATTACTGCTCCTATCAATGCAATACCTGAGACCACTTGATACTGACCTCTGGCTTCCCTCCCGACAATGTTACCCTTCTCCTTCATTTGTACTGCAAACTTTAGACCCCCTGATAGCGACCTCTGGCTTTCCCCCTGACTACTCTCTGAACCTGCATGGCTACTACATCTGCAGCTCCAACCTAGCACCTGAAATGTTACAACCAGACTGCTTCTCCAGAAATAGTCTGGGTATAGAGACAGCTGACGTTGTCGTCAGAAGAACCATAATACAGTATGGGACAGTGTAGACCAAGACATAGGAACAAGCTGAGATGAGGACTAGTGGATATCTTGCATGATCAAGAAACAGGCTGCAGGTAGAAAAATGTGTAGTCAATAAAGGAGCCAGGATCAGGAATGAAGAAAATCAGGAAAGCTAGGTGGGTCAGGAAAGGTTTTAATATCAGGAGATCAGATAGGAAACAACTAGCATCTTTTCACAGTGGATACTGAATACTCAGGCACCTGCTGATGGATGGAGTAGCTCTAAATAGCACAGGACCTGTCAGGATTGATTGTGGACTGGAAAGCTCATGTGTGCACTTGCCCTTTAAGAGATATGGTGGATGACAAGAGATGTGACATCTGCCTCTAACAACATGGGGACATGGTGCTGGCCATGACCGATGGCAAGAGGTGGTAGGGCATGCCACCAGCCATAACCAGACGCCATAACAAAGGTGCTGTTCAATGGTAACAGACTGCAAACAAGCCCTGTATATTGATGTTTCTGGAGGTGTTTTGATGTCCACTGCTGGACTAGAGTTGGTTATGACCATGGGGCAGCTGCCCAAATTCATTGAGGCATTGCCTAACAGACTCGTGGCATACCTGGCATATAGCAAGGGCATATGACTGCTATGGGGCCCAAGTGGGAGGCGATTTGAAACTGATTGCCATCATGTACTGGTTGTATTTAAAAGGGTATTCCGGCCTCTGGACTGGACGTCCGGTCCTGACCATGATGAAGCAAGAAGCGGCGCTCCTTTGGATTTCAATGGGAGTGAAGCCAGTGCTTTCACTTCCTGCCCTGACCACTGATCACAACATCAGGCCCCAGTGCGCTGACAGCGAGTCAAATGATCAGCTGATGGACGGTGATCCTGAGCGGCGGATCCCAGTCGACTAACTAATGATGACCTATCCTGAGGATAGGTCATCAATTGTAAAATGACAGAATACTGCTTTAATCCATAAACAGATAGCTCCCCCTGGTGGTGACTGCATACAGTCAAAATAATAGAATTTATCAAGTCAGAAAACAGAGCCCCTGAAGATTACGAAATGAATCAGCAAGTAATTTTGCATTGAAAAATGGACTGGTGAACATTCCTTATTCACAGAATAGAGGATAAATATCTGATCACTGAGGGTCCAACCACTGGGACCCCCGAGATCTGCACACTCTGAATGCTTCATGTGAAAAAAGCAATGGTGCACATGCTCAAACAACCCTCCACTTCACTTCTATAGGATAGCAGGAGATCAATGCTCCCGCCTTACCCGCTTTCTCTCTGACAACTCGCTCCTCGACCCCCTCCAGTCTGGTTTCCGCTCTCTACACTCGACCGAAACTGCCCTTACAAAAGTAACAAATGACCTGATGACTGCAAAGTCGAGAGGTGACTACTCCCTACTAATCCTCCTTGACCTGTCTGCTGCATTTGACACTGTCGACCATAATCTCCTTCTCACTATGCTCCGCTCTACTGGTCTAAAGGACACTGCTCTCTCCTGGTTCTCTTCCTACCTCTCTGACCGCTCTTTCAGTGTTTCCTTTGCTGGTTCTATCTCTGCTCCACTTCCTCTCGCTGCTGGGGTACCCCAGGGCTCGGTCCTTGGTCCCCATCTCTTCTCTATCTATACTGCTCCAACTGGACGAACCATCCACAAATTTGGTCTCCAATACCATCTCTACGCTGATGACACCCAACTATACACCTCCTCTCGTGAGATGTCTGGACCATTCCTCCAAAATATCACCGACTGTCTGTCCGCTGTCTCTAACACTATGTCCTCCCTTTTTCCCTTTTTCTCAAACTAAACCTCTCTAAAACTGACCTCCTTGTCTTTCCACCTTCTAACCGACCTCCCCTCAACATCTCCATTCCAGTGTCTGGCACCATCATAACCCCCAGACGGCATGCCCGATGCCTTGGGGTCACACTGGACTCTGACCTCTCCTTTGCCCCCATATCCAATCTCTGGCCCAAACATGCCACATGCATCGCAGAAATATTGCTAAAATACGTCCGTTCCTAGCCACGGACACGCTAAAGACGCTCGTGGTTGCCCTCATCCACTCCCGGCTTGACTACTGCAACTCGCTACTCATCGGCCTCCCCCGCACTAGACTCGCTCCACTCCAATCCATACTAAATGCAGCAGCTAGACTCATTTTTCTATCCAGTCGCTATTCAGACGCCTCTGCATTATGCCAGTCGTTATTCAGACACCTCTGCATTATGCCAGTCGCTGCATTGGCTGCCCATCCACTGCAGAACTAAATTTAAACTCCTCTACCTCACTCACAAAGCTCTGCATGGCGCTGCGCCACCATACATCGCCTCCCTACTGTCAGTACACCACCCAGCCCGCTCACTCCGATCTGCTAACACCCTCAGACTAAACACCCCAGTAATACGAACCTCACATGCTCGCCTACAGGACTTCACCAGAGCAGCACCCATCCTCTGGAACGCTCTACCCCAAGGCATCCGGACAATTCCCGATGCACAAAATTTCAGACGTGCCTTAAAAACGCACCTCTTCAGGGAAGCATACCAAATCTCCTGACCTAGTCCCTCGCCCCTCCCTATGGTGCCCCACCCTGTTTGCCTTCTAATAAATGATCTGTACGTGAAATTTCCTATTGCCTGTGTTCCCCATGCCTTGCTCCTCCCCCCTACCCTTTGCACCTCCTGTACCACCCTCAACCCATTTGTGTCTAACCCAATGTACCTCACATTGTAATTGTTGTATTGTTTTGCATTTATCCATGCCTGAAAGCGCTGCGGAATAAGTTGGCGCTATACAAATAAAGATTATTATTATTATTATAAAGAGCAGCGGTCACACATGTGCATCACCACTCCATTCACATGGGACATTCGGGGTGCTCAAATCTTGAGTCCACTATGTGGTTGGCCCCTCTGTCATCAGACATTTAACCCATGGATTGGGAACAAGCGTCCTTTATGGAAAACTCCTTTAATGAAATTCTAGTACATTCGTCTCTCAGTGGGGGATGGAGGCTATTCTGAGATTTGCTATGGAGGCTCTGTGATTTCTATGTAAACCCCTGTCAGTGCTCGAAGAATTATAATGGGAAGTTCCAGGGTTGCATTTCTATTCTAATGATTGATAGTCGTGCACATAATAGAATGAGATCCACAGCCTCCCTGGGAAGTATTCCACTGTGACTATGAAAGAAGGTTTCGTGTTTAATTACATAGTATACGCCGGAGTCGCCATTTATTTGTCTTGTATTATATCAAGTGTATTACACAATGGGAACAACAACTGGTAAAGTGTGCCTCCGCTGCATGCAGGCAATTACTGCAGCGATATAGTAGGAAATGTAACTGCTGAGATAGAACAGAATCCCCTACATGTCTGATATCACCCAGCGGTCCAGTAGTATGATAGGATGCCTTCTTCTTCATTCGTTTGCTTCCAAAATTAGCAGGTAAACTGAAAAAAATTTAAATGAAGTCGTCTGTTTGTCAAGTTGGTAAAATTTCCTCTGGCCCAATTCTCAGAAACATGGGAAGCCAATAGAGATGAGCGAGCGTACTCGCTAAGGCAAACTACTCGAGCGAGTAGTGCCTTATGTGAGTACCTGCCCGCTCGTCTCAAAAGATTCGGGTGCCGGCGGGGAGCGGCGGGGGAGAGTGGGGAGGAACGGAGGGGAGATCTCTCTCTCACTCTCCCCTCCCCGCTCCTCCCTGCTCACTCCCGCAACTCACCGCTTTCCCCCGCTGGCACCCGAATCTTTTGAGACGAGCGGGCAGGTACTCGCATAAGGCACTACTCGCTCGAGTAGTTTGCCTTAGCGAGTACGCTCGCTCATCTCTAGAAGCCAACTATATGGCCACCCTTACGGCTCACGCAGGAGTTGATGCAGCAATAGTAACCTAGTTATGCTGTGATACAAGAACAGAGATGAATGACGGCATAAAAGCAGATTCACACGATCGTCTTTGCTCGCACTTCTGCACAGGTGACATTTACACATGCAATACTCAGAGAAGAGAACCCATTGATTTTAATGGGTTGATTTTAATTTCCTGATTTTGCGCATGCGAAAAAATGAAGTCTGCTCTGTTTTTATACACATTTACGCACCAAGATTCCCCATAGAGGTCTATGGGAGGTGCGTAAATGCGTGCGGGATGCGCTGGAAAAAGAGCACACCTGGGACTCATTAAAATCGGGGCGTGTCCATTTGCCACGTGCAATTGTGCATGCCCTGCATGCGCAAAACGTATAGTAAAATACACTGAGACACGCGCTAAAAAGACCTGTTCATAGCGAAAATGCATTGCGGAGTTGTGCGCAACAACGCAAATATCCATATGAAGCCAGCCTAAGAGCGTTCCCTGTAGGGCTTCTTCAGACAATCGCGATTTTGTCCCGTTTTAGCAGTATCTTTTCTTGCGTGTAGTTTTCCTACGTGCGACAGAGATCGGGCAGGACCTATATTCCCGCTTTTTTCCCCCAACCTCATGTGCAATAGTTTAAATAGTCAAAAAAGATCACTGGTTCATGCACTAATACACTCCGGAATGGCCAGTGTATTAGCGCATGTGCCCGCCTGTTTATGGCCTTAAAGGTGTATTCCAAAATAAACTGCTCACCTGTTCTTAGGTGAGGTGATAAAAGGCTGCTTCTTGGGGTGGTCATTGCTGAGACTCCCACTGACCCTGACAACGGGGGTCTTGTGTCCCCCTCTACTCATCACTGCGGGTTTGCTGCACCCACCTGACGTCAGACTGAATGAAGCAATGCTCGTGCATGCGCTGTGTTACTCCATTAATTTCACTGGAGCTGAGTACAAGAGCTCGGATATCTCTGTCAGCCGCTTCGAAAACAGCTGTGTACGGCCGTTGCTCCATTCAATTTCCTTCTCGTTGTGGGGTGTACAGCAACCTTCAGTGAGTAGGAGTATTAAAATGGAACCCCCAATCTTAAGATCCGTGGGGGTCTTAGTAGTGAGACCCCCACCAATTAGACTCTTATCACCCATCCTATGGAGAGGATATACAAGTCTATTTAGTGCAACTCCTTTAAAGAATCGCTACTGTTAGAATTTTCCCTTGACAGTTAGCAAATAACAAACTCTTTCTCTGCTAGGACCTCGAGTGATCATCTGTAATTGGTGTGGAAACTTTACACTAAGGGCTCCCACCCACGGGCGATATTTTCTTTCTTGCGCTGCGAGAGCATGAGAAAAATCTTGCATCGCAGCGCAAGAAAGAGGCCGGTATAGAACCGGCATATCGCAAATGGTTTCAATGGGGCCAGCGACAGCAGCGCCGATCCCATTGAAAGCATAAGGAGAATGCCGCAGACTTCTGAAAATGGGTTTTGTACAACCTTTTTAACTAAGCAGATTTGTAATTTTTGGGTCTGGATGGCAACCCCTGTGTTATGGCAGCCATCAAAGATATTCTCCCACCATAGAAAGGTATAGCGTAATGCTAGGATATGTCCTCACTTCCTGATCGGTGGGAATGTGTCAGGACCTCCAAATAAGAGATCGCGGCACTCATTAAATGCTAAAGCTCATTCACTAATCTTCCCAGGCGGTGAAGGCTACTACAACACAACGCTCTTCGAATGAACAGAGATGTGATGCATTTGTGTCCATGATGGACAACCAGGAACACAAGAGAGATGCCAAAGAGTTCTTGATCGCTTCTTTCCAGGATCAATGGGGTCGAGAAGATTGGACTCCAACCTGCTATAATGTCATGGTATATACATTAATGCTTGTCATCTTTGAAAAATAACTAAAGAAAAAAAAAGTCTCTGTCCAAAAGCAGCACCACTCTTGTCCACAGGCCGTGTCTGGTATTACAGCTTTAACGTATTGAATTAAAGGGGTATGAAGATTGCCTCCATAGTGACGTGACGCGGGTCTTGTGCTGTGTGTTTACAATGTCTTTCCTGTGTCAGAACACGTTGGCAACTCTTCTCTTTCGTCTCGGTGAACATCCTCAACGCGAGACTCACAACAAGGTGGTTTGGCCGCTGGTCATTTTAATGAGAGTTTGTATATAATATCTAATTGTGCAAAGGATGTTTGGAAGATCACTGGCAGACAATTAGGAATAACAAGAAAGCCGTCTGCAGACAGAATTTTGCAGTATGACTTTATATAGCAATTACTGAGCTAC
The DNA here is from genome assembly GCF_035609145.1 of Eleutherodactylus coqui. Taxonomy (NCBI): domain Eukaryota; kingdom Metazoa; phylum Chordata; class Amphibia; order Anura; family Eleutherodactylidae; genus Eleutherodactylus; species Eleutherodactylus coqui. Next base: position 32,303,644 of record NC_089846.1, read on the forward strand.
GAATAAAGCGGAGGTTTCTGGCAACTGATATTTACTCCTGATTGGTGGGTTTCTTAAGGGCCTTATACCAGACCAGATTATCAGGCCGTGTAAAAGGACTGGCAATCAGCCAACAAAGGAGCCAACTCCTGTGAGCATAAAAATACTTACTGGTCAGGACTCCTTCACACGGCGTTTTTACGTGCGCCCGCCGGAGACATAAAAACGCATGAATTGGCGCACAAATCTAACGTTTGTGCACCCATTTAGCCAGACCAGGCCTGGTGCATATATGCCGAGGCCGCAATTCCGTTGGGCGGGGAGAGACAGCTTAGTTCTGCTAAGCTGTCTCCCCCTTCTTTCCCCCTCGCCAGCTCACCTCCTCACTCCTCCCCTCTGGCTGTTTGCAATGGGAGGGGGCAGGGCTAAACTGCCGTCACTTGTCCGCAGCCAGTAATGGAAAGGGGCAGAGCGGGGTGGGGCTTAGCTCCACCCCCTCCCATTGCAAACAGCCAAAGGGGAGGAGAGAGGAGGAGAGAAAGGGAAGGAAGTTTAGCAATCGCGCTGCTAAGCTCCCTCCCACCTCTCTTCTCTGGCCACTGTCATTGGCTTCCATAGGAGTCTATGCAGCCGCCAACGTATTCTGGGCAGAAAGATAGTTCCAGGATTATCTTTCCTGCCCGGCGCTATATTAGCCGTCCGGGCGCTTTTACGCTGCGGCGATACATCTGTGTGATCTGCTGCATTGGAATCAAATGGTAGCGTATATCAACCGGCCGTGAAAACAGCGGCCAATATACGCTCGTGTGAATAAGCCCTCAGTTGTACATCTGCTTGCGTTAACGCAGAGGTGCAGCCAATGAATGATTGCAGTGATTAATATAGGGATTAATGATGGTACTAACGATCATTAGTCTCCATACTGCAGATAATCGGCTTGAGCAATTATTAACAAGGGCTGGCCAACATGCTCCCTGTCGGGCAGCACCTGTTTAGGCCTCTTTCATACAGGGACCAATGCGCGCAAAAATCACGCACATAAAAAGCTTGCGTCTATTGGAACCAATGGTTTCCTATGGAAGCATTCAGATGAAGGAATTGTAGATGAGCAAAAACATCTGAACGTTCCCATAGGAAACTATCGGTTCTAATGGACGAAGGTTTTACAGGCGTGATTTTTGTGCTCATAGCTCCCCGTGTGAAAGAGGCCTAAGGCCTCATGTCCACGGGGAAAATCAGGCCCGCTATGGATTCTCCATGGAGAATCTGCAGCGGGTCCCTCCTGCCCCGCGGACATGAGGGCTGAAAATAACAATTACTCCACCTGCCCGAAGAAAGAAGATCCGGCTGCGACAGAGAGAAGATCAAGCCGCGAAGAAGGGAAGATCCAGAGCGTCCGGAGCAGGTGAGTATATTCTGATTTTAGGTCTCCCGTGGATTCGGGCGGCTTCAATAGAAGCCTGCGGGAGACCCGCACGAAAATGGAGCATGTCCATTTTTTTCATGCTCTAGAATTTTTTTAATTCACTTTTATTGACCATCCGTGGGTATTCATCTACTCGCGGGTGGTCAATGCATCCCTATGGGGTGCGGATCCGCGTGCGGGTGATCCGCTGCGGATTTTAATTATTATTTTGCCCGTGGACATGAGGCCTAACACATACAGATTATCTGCATGTGTAAAACATCCAAAGGGCCCTTTTATGTCAGTCAAGCGTTGTTTGACATAATAGCATGTTGGTTGGTGCTCGTTGTGCTGATCACACTGGCAGATGTTAGTCAATGTTGGAACAAATGATCAGAGTTGTGATTGTTTGGCCTTATTCAAAAAATACATCTGAGACTCATTAGACTAATTAGCCATTTAACCCCCTGAGTGGCGGGTTTCCTACCACCCTGTTAGACCCACCAGGGCAGGTTTTTTAAAATGGTCTAATCATTGAATTTCAACTAATTTTGCAGTTGCGTCTCAAGAGCCATAACTTTTTCATTTTTCCATTGACATGGCCATATAAGGGCTTGTTTTTTGCGGGACAAGTTGTGATTTTTTAAACAGGGGGGAGGAAAAAAAGAAATGGGGAAAAAAGAAAAAAAGGGGCCATGTCATTAAGGGGTTAAATAATGCATTAACTTTAGAGAGGAGCGAGCGTACTCGGCCACGCCCCTTCTTCGCCCGAGTACCGCGATTTTCGACTACTTCCGTACTCGGGCGAAAAGATTCGGGGGGCGCCGTGGGTGAGTGGGGGGTTGCAGCGGGGAGTGGGGAGGAGAGGGAGAGAGAGAGGGCTCCCCCCTGTTCCCCGCTGCTACCCCCCGCGCCGCCACACTTCCCCCCGCCCCCCGGCGCCTCCCGAATCTTTTCACCCGAGTACTGAAGTACTCGAAAATCGCGGTGCTCAATCGAGTAATTACTCGAAACGAGTACGTTCTCTCATCTCTAATTAACTTCCTTCTCTGGGTCATTACGACGCATGGATACCACATGTGTGATTTTATTTTTGATTTTTTACCAAGTAAAGGGAGACAAGTGTTTTTATTATTTTTTTTTTTGTAATTTTTTTACTTTTGTTTTTTTTTTAACTTTTTTTTTTGTCCCTTTAGGGGACTTCCACAGGGACCCATCAGGACCCATTCCGGGGGTCCGATGGTGACAGCCCTTTACATGCTGCAGTGACAGCCCTTTACATGCTGCAGTCACATAGACTGCAGCATGTAAAGGGTTAACACAGCAGAGATCGGAGGTTTTCTCTGATCTCTGCTGTAAGAGCTGGTACCTAGCTGTCCTCTGACAGCCAAGAACCAGCTCTCCCTGCCACAGAGACCATCGGCTTGCTTCTGACAAGCCGATGGTCTCTATGGCAACCTATAAACAAAGCAGGAGACTTAGAAGCAGGAGATTGCCGGCAGATCGGCAATATCTTCTGCTGGTTTTTCAAAGCCCTTGCTTTGTTCTCTGTGGGTCTGTGCAGGCAGAGCACAATGCCACATCTTGTGGCATTGTGCTCTGCAGCTCCCATAGTGATACATAGCCCGGAAATCTTCCGGGCTATATTGCTATGGGCAGTGGAGCTCGTCCTGGAAAATTTCCGGGCGTGCCACTCAAGGGGTTAAATCACTGTCTTTGTTTGCCGCGCACAAAGAAACATGCCTTGTGGGCGCAAAATGTGCAGTAAAATATGTTGATGCGCATGCAAAAAAGCATCATTCATTCTGCTAATATGCATGGCGGCGCAAATACGCATACGCTCGTGTGAAGGGAGATTTTGCCAAATACAAAGTACATTCCTCAGCAGCACAGCCTCCTGTTCATGGGGGGGATGTGCTGCTGACAAACGAGCAGATGACTTGATGGATAGGCAGTCGAACATCTCGGCAAATGTTCATACCCGATCATCAACCCATGTAAAGGGGCCTTAAGTCTATTACATTGAAGCAATGATTTGTAAAAAGGCTAAAGCTGACCATAAACATTAGATACCCCGTTTCCCTGAAAATAAGACATAGCATGATTTTCCAGAATTTTTGATGATGCAAAATGATTTTTCAGGCTTTTTGAGGATGCTTGAAATATAAGCCCTACTCCAAAATTAAGCCCTGCTAACAGTTAATTTGAAAAGTCAATTTAAATAGTGTCCAGGCAGCTATACATGTAAAAAAGTTAAACCTTTTTGAACAAAAATTAATATAAGACACTGTCTTATTTTCAGGGAAACACGGTAGCTGTCCAACTGAACAGTCAGAAGACACTTATCAGCCTTGTAACTCCATCATTAACAGGCCCATTCGGTGTAACAGAACATACATTGGCGGCTGCCAGACTCTACTGGTGTCGTTTCTGTCTAGAATAAGCAATATGATTGTAGAGATGAAATCCAACTTGACAGATTGTGTTTCTTCCAACAGTAGATGATGTTGGAGCATCTGGCAGCCCAATGGACATCAGATTATCAGTGGATAACTGCAGTCAGACTAGAACTGGAACACAAAGTAAGGTGTGTCATAACCTTACTGGAATACATGTCCTTAAAACATTGCTTTGGACCATGTGGGTTCAATATGGTCATCACAGAAGAACCAAGAGTAGAGAAAAGGACGGGTGTTGGCGCTGGCTATCAGAGACAACTCATGGGGCATGTATACTCCAAAAACTTTTATTGTAAGTTTTTGGCTATGTAAGCTCCATCAGTTGTCTGTGAGAGCACTCAACATTTTCTTCACATGCAGTAAAAAACAGACTTTTCAATAATAAGAAGGTAGGGAGATAAGCTTTGTTTGCCCATCGAGACAGAAAGCCCCATATAGATTCAACCTTTGCATGAGAAGTGCAAATCTGCGTGGGACCCCTGTTTTGAGAAACTTTGTAAAGTCACCAAAAGAAAGATGGTGAAATCCGCTTAAGACCTCGATCACATGAGCGACAGGCCGAACGATTTTGTCGCATTGCTACAAATCACATGTATGAGAAGCCCATACTTTCCTATGAGTTACTTCACACATGCCATGTTTTGTAGTATGCAGCAAACCGACACAAAAAAACCTTGCGGGTCCGGCGATATGCCCGCGACTTGTGAGGTTTTGTAGCCCATGTTTCCCTATGGAGCCTTCATTTCTGTTGCATCGCATCGTACGTAAACGCGATTTTCCTGTGGTGCAATGCAACTTGGGCAGTAGGAAATACTACTGTCAAAGCTAATTTAAGTCCTGGCTGCAGCAGTATTTCAAGCACCCATTCCAAAAATCCTTGCATGTGGTACTACAAAGTCGCGCAAATTTGCAGCACCACATGTGACTTTGTAGCGCTACAAAGTCGCAGTATCACTGCGAGAAACTGCAGCGATATCGCACGGGTCAGCGATGCAATATCGCTGCAATTTTCTCGTGGTGATGCCGTGTTGCTCATGTGAGCGAGACTTAAGGGTAAACTCCCACTGGCGTTTTTTTCTCCACTGCGCTGCAAGAGTAAAGGTAAAGTCTTGCAGCGCAGTGCGAGAAAAAAAACGGCATCACGCCGGGTTATCGCCAGTCTTTTCAATGGGGCCAGCGGCAGCAGCGCTAGCCCCATTGAAAAGAGATGGAGAATGTCGCGGAGTTCTGCCACAGCTGTGACAGCTGTGACAGCTGTGGCAGGAGTTTCCTTCTTCCCCGCGGGGACCGCGGGGATGAAGGAATCCTCTGCCACAGCTGTGGCGGAAGTCCGCGGCATTCTATCCCATTGCTTTCAATGGGATCGGCACTGCTGCCGATCCCATTGAAAGAACTGCTTTCTGCCAAGCCCCGCAGTATGATTATCGGGGAAGGGCTTGAATTATAAGCCCTTCCCCGATAATCAGCAATAAGTGTTTTAAAAAAAAAATTACTCACCTCTCCGGCGCTCAGACGTGTCCTCCGGCTGCCTCCCCTGCACTGCTGTTAAGCTCTTTCAGCAGTCGGGGATTTAAAAATCCCGCCTCCTGAAAGGGCTGTGCTGATTGGCTGAGTGCTCAGCCAATGACACATAGCCCTTAGCTATTCATTCATGAATAGCTTTGAAAGCACTAGCGATATGCCGGTTCTATTCCGGCGTCTTTCTTGCGCTGCGAGGCGAGAGTTTTCTCGTGCTCTCGCAGCGCAAGAAAGAAAATATCGCCAGTGAGTGTCCACCCTAAAGGAAACTTATTGCAACACGCCAGATTGCGGGGGGTAGATGGTAGATGGTGGTGACAGCAATGGTGGTGGTCACGGTGGCTTCTATGCCGTCCCTTACAACCAGACGATGGTATGCAGTTGTAAAAATAATAAGTTAGCTTTTGGCTATTTGGACCACCCGTGAAGTCGGATAGAGTATGATGGTAAATTTGTCAAGTTCATGACATAAGTCTGTATACAGGTCGAGACCTGTGCTAGACAAAATAATAATAAAAATGTGTGAGGGATTAGCGTTTAGGATCGGTAGCAACCTGGGCATAAGCAGTCAGAGACAGTGACACTTGCGATAAAGTCTTTAGTCCAGGCTTCGCCTGGGTTTATTTCAGTGCAAACAAAGCAAAATACAGGCCTTAACGCCAGGCAAACATAAAGTAAATCCTGCTCGTCCGAGCACTTACTAAACATGTAGCGTCCCTGTCTACATACTGGTAACCAAATGGCTCCTGCACACAGCCAGCCAGGACTCTCAGACCTGCAAAGGTCTCAGCCCTCCCCCTGGCTCTGTAGGCCCAGGCTTTATAAGGCCTGGTACCAGCCTCACCTGGTACGTGGGAGTGACCATCCCACCCTTCACTTTGGTCACTCCAGGAAAAGCCGGCCCGGATTATGCGGCTTGGAGCCACTTACTTGCTACAACGTGTTAGTAGCTTAATGCTACTAACACTATACTGCCAGCTTCCTCCACCGAGCCCAGGCTGCTCGGTGGCACGTATCTGCCCAAGCGCTCCCCAAAGCAGCATAGGAGAGCATCCTAGGTGAAACATACCTGCCCTCCAGCACCTTGCCGGTCACCGTCTCACATACCCTCCCCCTCTGTTCGAGCCTGTGGGGTCGGACACCTTTCGCCGTCATGCAATGCGTCTATGATAAGGCATCGGCATTGCCCTGTAGCTTTCCGGCCCTGTGCTCTACCGAAAAACTAAAATTTTGAAGGGTCAGGAACCATCTAGTGACTCTGGCATTTCTTTCTTTTGCCTGTGACATCCAGGTTAAGGGGGAGTGGTCTGTGATCAGCCTGAAGTGCCGACCTAGCAGGTAGTATTTTAGGGATTCCAGGGCCCACTTGATGGCTAGGCACTCCCGCTCAACGATACTGTAATTTTTTTCCGGTAGCGTGAGCTTCCTGCTCAGATAAATTACAGGATGTTCCTCTCCCTCTACTTCTTGGGACAGAACTGCTCCCAGTCCCACATCGGACGCGTCTGTTTGGACAATAAATTCCCTTTTAAAATTGGGTGTGACTAACACTGGACGTCTACAGAGGGCCCGTTTTAATTCTTGGAACGCCTTTTCTGCGTCAGGGTTCCACTTGACCATGACTGACTTACTGTTCTTGGTCAAGTCTGTTAGGGGCGCTGCTATGCTAGCAAAGTTTTGCACGAACTGCCTATAGTATCCTACAATGCCTAAAAAGGCTCTCACCTGCTTTTTAGTTGTGGGTTGTGGCCAGTTCTGAACGGCTTCAACTTTATTGACCTGGGGTTTTATAATACCCCTACCTATTATATACCCCAGGTATCGTGCTTCTTCAAGACCCAGGGCGCACTTCTTTGGGATTGCTGTGAGCCCTGCTTTTCTAAGGGAGTTCAGTACTGCCTGTACCTTGGGTAGATGGCTGTCCCAGTCTTCACTAAAGATGATGATATCATCTAAATATGCTGACGCATATTGACGATGGGGTTTGAGTATGATATCCATCAATCTTTGGAAGGTTGCTGGGGCTCCATGCAAACCGAAGGGTAGGCAGATGTACTGAAACAACCCTTCTGGTGTGGCAAACGCAGTCTTTTCTTTTGCGCTCTCTGTAAGAGGAACCTGCCAGTAGCCTTTAGTAAGGTCGAGAGTGGAAAAGTACCTGGCATGACCCAGTCTCTCAATTAACTCGTCCACTCTCGGCATTGGGTATGCGTCAAATTTTGACACGTCATTTAGCTTTCGGAAGTCGTTACAGAAGCGCAGAGAGCCATCAGGTTTTGGTATCAGCACGATAGGGCTGGACCATTCGCTTTTCGACTCCTCAATTACTCCGAGATCTAGCATTTTCTTGACCTCCTCTGAGATGGCTCCTCTGCGGGCTTCTGGAACCCTGTACGGTTTCAACTGAACCTTTACCCCTGGTTCAGTTATAATGTCGTGTTTTATGACACCAGTACGCCCTGGTATATCAGAGAACACATCTGAGTTACGTTGTATAAATTCCCTCGACTCTTGTTGTTGGGATTTGGACAGGGACCCTGATACACACACCTCTGGGACCCCACCATGGGGGGTGCTCACTGCAGTCAGGGCTTCTCTGTCCTTCCATGGCTTAATTAGGTATACATGGTACAACTGTTCTGGTTTCCGCCTACCTGGCCGGTATACCTTATAATTTACCTCTCCGACTTTCTCAATTATTTCATAGGGCCCTTGCCATTTTGCTAGGAATTTACTTTCTAGGGTGGGCACCAACACTAGTACCCGATCCCCAGGGTTGAAGGTTCTCACCTTGGCGGACTGGTTATATACCCGGCTTTGGGCTTCTTGAGCCTGCTGTAAATGTTCTCTAACAATGGGCATGACCGCCGCAATTCAATCTTGCATGAGGGAGATGTGTTCAATAACACTCCTGTAGGGGGTGGACTCGTGCTCCCAGGTCTCCTTAGCTACATCAAGGAGCCCTCGGGGATGTCTACCATAAACTAATTCAAAGGGAGAGAACCCAGTGGAGGATTGTGGGACTTCATGGATTGAGAACATTAAATATGGCAGCAGACAGTCCCAGTCCTTCCCATCCTTATTGACTACCTTTTTTAGCATGCTTTTTAGGGTCTTATTAAATCTCTCAACCAGACCATCCGTCTGTGGGTGGTACACAGACGTCCGTAAGTGCTTAATATTCAGCAGCTTACACAATTCCTTCATGACCTTTGACATAAAGGGGGTTCCTTGGTCCGTCAGGATCTCTTTTGGTATGCCCGTGCGGAAGAACATGTGAAGTAGTTCCTTTGCAATACCCTTGGATGACGTATTGCGTAAAGGAACGGCTTCAGGGTAACGGGTGGCATAGTCTACAACCACTAATATATGTTGGTGACCCCGGGCAGACTTTACCAAGGGCCCAACTAGGTCCATAGCGATCCGCTCAAACGGCACCTCTATGATGGGCAAGGGCACTAAGGGGCTCCGGTAATGGGGCATAGGAGCTGTTATTTGACACTCCGGGCACGACTCACAGTAACGTTTTACATCATCATGTACCCCCGGCCAGAAAAAACGCTGAAGGATGCGTTCCCTAGTCTTTTTGCTCCCGAGATGACCTCACAGCACATGCTTGTGCGCCAGGTCTAAGACCATCCTACGATAAGACTGAGGTACCACCAGCTGTTCCACAACCTCCCCACGGACCTTGTCAACCTGATACAACAACTCTTGATTGACTGCCAGGTGTGGAAACACAGTATCAGCCCCTGGGAATTGAGGCTCCCCATTTAGTACTTTAACATTTTCCCTGGCCTTTACTAAGGTGGGGTCTCGGAGCTGCTCAGTTCCGAAATTGGCACGTGAGACCTCTAAGTCAGGCATAGCAACCACTTTGTCCTGTACCTCCGTCTCACCCGCTAGTACTGTTAAGGGAAAGTTATCCCCATTCTCTTGGGTCACCCCTACTGCTGGAACCGTACCCTCAGGGTCAAATGGTTCTGGACACACATCATACACATTTGCATTATCCTGAACCTTATTTGCAGACGACCCTCGGTGTCGCCACAAGTCCCAAAATAGGGGAAAGTCTCTCCCGAGGATCACGGTGTGCATTAAGGATTTTACGACGCCCACCTCATGGGTGGCAAGTCCACACGGAGTCTCAAGTCTTACAAGGGCAATAGGATATTCCTTGGTGTCCCCATGCACACACACAACCCCTATGCGACGGCCGGTGAAGGTTGTGGGATCGACCAGGCTGGAGTGCACCAGCGTAACCAAGCTCCCTGAGTCCAGTAGAGCTGTCACCGCAAAGTCATTCACCTTTAGGTGACATAATGGTCAATCAGTCTCTGACACAGTCTCTGCAGAACATACTGGCCGTGCGAACATCGACCTCCGCCTTGCAGAGTTACAGTCCATGGGTTCCACAGTGAGGGGACAGTTGGCAGCAAGATGCCCGGGCTCATGACAGCGCCAACATCGTATGGAGGCCCGGTCTCCTTGGGGTTCTACCCGGGACCCGAATGTCCATTTGGGGCTCCTCCTCTGCCCCAAACGATCCCCCTCTGAGCCGTCTCCCCTGGGGACACTTCTGCCACCCCTTACATATGGAACAGTCTTACCAGGTGCTCCGGCCGACTTGCTGTTCCCGGGGTTGGAACGTCGAGGAGGCATGGCTTGCAGTAAGTCCTCCGTGGCTTTATACCTCTCGACGAGGCTCACGAGTTGGCCCACATCCTGGGGACCCCCTTGTCCCACCCAGCGCTGGATTGCGGGGGGCAACGAGTGGATGAACTTGTCCAGAACCACTCTTTGTACGATCTCCGCCGGGGACGACTCCTCTGGCTGCAGCCACTTTCTCACCAGGTGGAACAGGTCGTACATCTGGGAGCGAGCTGGCAGGTCGTCCGTGAAAGTCCAGGCGTGTACGCGTCGGGCCCACACATGGGTGTCCACGCCCAAGCGTGCCAGGATCTCACCTTTGAGCTTATTATAGTCCTTGGCATCCTGCTCACCGAGGTCAAAATAGGCCTTTTGGGGTTCTCCTGTCAGGAAAGGCGCTACTACCTCCACCCACTAAGACGCTGGTAATTTCTCCCTCTCGGCCACTCTCTCAAAGACCGCGAGATAGGCCTCGATGTCATCGGTGGCCGTCATCTTTTGTAAGGCCGCCTGTACCGCGGTACGGGTGGTGGGGAGCGAACCAGACGACCTCTGCACACTTTGCACCAGGAGAGCATTAGTCTCGGTCTGAGCTTTCATGGCCTCCTCATGGACCTTTTGCTGGGTCGCCGCCACTTGTTGCTGCTGGGCGAACGCTTGCTGTTGCTGCATGTTCATTTGTACCAGCTGCTATATCAGTTCCTCCATCTTGGCAGTGTCTGGTTGCTGCGCCATTGCAGCTTTCACCCAGGACATGGGGGTTACAGCACTCTCCCGTCAATCTCTGTTGGGCGGTTGCCCTTAGCAACGGTTCTCCAGCTGCTGCAGCAAAATGTCCATTAATTGGTGTATGTCTCTTTAAGACCGCTGCCCGCATCCGACACACCATATGTGAGGGATTAGCGTTTAGGATCGGTAGCAACCTGGGCATAAGCAGTCAGAGACAGTGACACTTGCGATAAAGTCTTTAGTCCAGGCTTCGCCTGGGTTTATTTCAGTGCAAACAAAGCAAAATACAGGCCTTAACGCCAGGCAAACATAAAGTAAATCCTGCTCGTCCGAGCACTTACTAAACATGTAGCGTCCCTGTCTACATACTGGTAACCAAATGGCTCCTACACACAGCCAGCCAGGACTCTCAGACCTGCAAAGGTCTCAGCCCTCCCCCTGGCCCTGTAGGCCCAGGCTTTATAAGAACTGGTACCAGCCTCACCTGGTACGTGGGAGTGACCATCCCACCCTTCACTTTGGTCACTCCAGGAAAAGCCGGCCTGGATTATGTGGCTTGGAGCCACTTACTTGCTACAACGTGTTAGTAGCTTAATGCTACTAACACTATACTGCCGGCTTCCTCCACCAAGCCCAGGCTGCTCGGTGGCACAAATCTGCCGAAGCGCTCCACCAAAGCAGCATAGGAGAGCATCCTAGGTGAAACATACCTGCCCTCCAGCACCTTGCCGGTCACCGTCTCATAAATGGGAAAAGCAAAATAAAAGGAATTTGTCCTTTTTCCTGGTGTTTAGAGCGGTACTTCAGTGCAGATGCTGCGGTGGTGAGAAGGGACTCCAGGAGGCAGGATTTAAACATTCAAACAGTGAAACAATTTATTTTCTTTAAAGAAAAGGATCTTCAATGCACTTCATACAATTAGTATTACTTTGGTTACTTGAGGTAGATACATCTGCTGGCTTGCAGACATTAAGTACAGGAACTATATAATTGAACTTGGGCTCTATAATAGTGAAAAAAACATTGGAATCCTTTCTGTATGCTATGTTTTGCCCTTCTGTTCCTTTCTTTTTTCCTTCCAATTACTCAAGTATCAATTCTCTTCTTTCTTCAATTACTGTTAGTTTAGTTAATTCTTTCTTCTTCGATCCTTACATAAACTGGTCCCTTTCTTTTATATTACAATACTTTGTTTGTACTCACACTTTCCTCCTCACTGAAGGGTCTCTCCTGATCCTCCTCTAACACTCCTCCCTTCTTCACTTATCCTCCAACTCTCTTCAGGACTCCTTTGCCACTCCCCTCTCTCTGAATATCTAATTTCTTCTAACTAACCCCTGCGCATGACTTATCCCTCAATCCCAGGACAGCTCCCTCCTAGCTATCTAAACCACCAATAAGGCTGGGATGGGGTTTCTAGCATGAAATAAGTAACAAACAACCAAACTTGAACCTCTTAAAACTATGCATACATTTAAGGCAGTAACCACACTGTTTTATAGAGTGTACAAGTCTTGTACACTAGACCAGTGTTTCTCAACACTAGTCCTCAGAGAACCCCAAGAGGTCATGTTTTCAGGATATCCTATAGTAAGAACACCTGTGGCAATGTCTGAGGCACTGACAATAATTACATCACCTGTGCAACACTGAGGAAATCCTGAAAACATGACCTCTTGGGGGTCCCTGAGGACTGGAGTTGAGAAACACTGGTCTAGTGTACCAGAAATGAGGAAGATCATCTATACATATAAAATGAAATGTCCTGTCTGACTGATTCATCAACGCAGAGCCGAAACTACGGAAGGTAGAAACATGAAATTTGGACAGTAGCTTCTTTGTATAACGAAGAGATCCACTAAGAAAGGACTTTTTTGATATGCAACCCCTAAGGGGGTAAAAGGGGGGTTCAAAGTTTATATGGGAAAACAATATTTAACCCTTTCCAATCCACTGTCTGACATCTGAAGACATTCTGATTGAAGGCTGTACAGCTCCGATGTCGGAAGACGTCCGGCAGGGTATTCTTACCGTATATTACTGTCTGCTCTGTTGTCGGGGGCCTCTCCAGCATGTCCCATACTGCAGTACTGGCTCTAGCCAGCAGATGGTGGCATTGTATAATGGCAGCAAGAGAAAGCCTCCTAGGAAACCCTGAATCCAAAATTGGATTGCAAAGGGTTAATGCACCTAAGAACTTGAAACTTGGCAAAAATAATCGATTGAACAAATAATTAAACCTGTATTTTACCGATTGTCGAAATCACTGACTTAAATATTTGCCCAGCTGCTACTAATTCGCACAAACCACCATAAGTGTGAGGTCGCGACATATCTAAAAAAAAGTTATGAATTTGTGAAAGTGGGGAGCAAAAAACAAAAAGTTAAAAAAAAGGTCCTCATCATTAAGAGGCTAAGAACATACTGTAAGGAATTCAATCAGAAATTATATTGCAAAAACTTTTAAAACTTTTGACTCCAGAATACTTCTCAAGAAGCATGTGTTCAAAAATAGAAATTACAACAAAAAAAACCAGACACCCATCCTGGAGACACCGAGGTGCACAGAGTATACTGACGTCTTATTTAGAAATCAGTCGGAGTGCCCTGGTTAGTACATCTGCCAACTCACCCATATGCCTGTGTGAGAAAGTAACGTGAGCCGCCCTGTAGCATCACTGGATAAACTCAGAGCATCGCCAGGGGTCAGACTGTAGGAAACCGAGCTTGGAAACTCAATTCCTGCAACCTAATGTGACAAATTTATGTTCTTTGGTCATGGATGGAGACCGGTAAATTTTATTTTCTAATCTGGCTGAGCCTGTAATATATCGTTCTGTAGAACATTGTGAGCTGATCAGGAAGCGCCTGTTTGAACTTAACCACTTGGCTACCGAATTAGAATTTACCGCAAGGCATCACTGGCAGCCAATGGATTATAACCTGTCTGGTAACTTTTCGGGCTTATAACTATAATACAGAATTAATTGAAAAAATGTCTGCGTATTAATCATCGATTATTGGCAAATAATCCTGTATTTTTTTCTTAAAGGGCTAGTAACATTATAGCATGCTAAGAAAATTTATAATTATCGGCCCATTCCCAGTCCTCTCCTCATCTCAGAAATTATAGCCATTATATAAAGTCATAAGTTATATCAGTTTCTGGAAAATTTAGGTGATAATCAGTATAATCACCATTAGAACTTCCATGAGGTTGTTGCCCATTTTTCCTTGTCTTCTTGCTGATAAGTTACATACATGTATGTCACATGTCACAGCAAAGTCAATGGAACGGACTCAGGTGCTGTGCCTGGTCCTTGTCTAGTGGCCCAAAACACTTATTTCTGGCATCTCCATAAATGTCATACATGTCATGTCTTTTGTGTGGATGCACTGTGCAAACTGTCTAGTCTCTTAATATGTGTATTACACAGCTGCAGCAAATGAGAGGTTAATGTCTGAATGTGGCTGGGATATGTCTGGAAAAATATTAATTGATGTCATGTCACGTGGGCATGTTAGACCCTATAAACATGAGTGTCTGAGAGTGGAGTGTCGGCCACATCGAGGTACCTTCAACCCTCATGTGGTGAAGTGATGGAGGAAGAGGAGAGGTATCCTGAGGTCTGCTATTCCAGGTACCACCTCTAAGGAGCAACTGAAGTGAAGAGTCTGCCGTGCAGTGTCTTCAAGTTCTAAGTGAGTGTCTGTGGAGTGATCCTACCCCCATCCTCCTCCGGAGTGTTCACCTTCCAGGATCAGTACCTTACAATGTGGACTGTAGGACCGGTATCATCCTGTGTCTCCTTCCTGACCTCACAGTTCCTGTTTTTCCTGCACTGGCGTGTGTAACGTGTAAACTGACAAGCTTCAAGTAAAGTTTTCTGGTCACTGCCCGTTCCCAGTAACTGAGGTACTAAAAGTTAATTGTGTGTGGACTTTCTTGATTTCTCCGACAAGGAACATACCAGTGTGTAAGGAATGGTGGTGTCACGCGTGAGGAGTCTGCTGTCTACCACACATATACAGGTCTCAGCATTGCTTGAAAGAGGCCTAGCGGTACTTGGGCCGAGGTTGCATGCGTCCCTCCGGGGAGGAGCCTGGTTGGCCACCGTGACAAATGCCAACTCTACCCTCTAAGTCCTCAGCGTGGGCCTCGTGTCTAGGTGTTCACAGGGACACTGCACTTGCATAATGGTTGCCGGCTGTATTTCATAGTGGACACATGCATACAATGGCAGGGATCAGAGATAGCTATGATCGCAGCCATCCAATCACAGTCAATAGCAATATCTAGCACTGACATAAAGCATAATGGGGCTTATTTACTAAAACCGTCTAAAAATCAGACAGTGCAATGATAAATCTGTCCCATTTTAAGACTGGCTAGAATAAGTTTAGGCCACCTATTACTTGGCTTAGTTTACATCAAAAATTGCGCAAACATTTTGGCACAATTTGATGCAATTTAGGTCATGCCTCTTTTTTGGACAAGTCACAAAAACTGTCCTAACCTATCTAAAAACACATGATAAAGAAGCTATTACCATACAGATACGAGTTGTCACTCAGTACTAGTTGTACAAACCTGCACAGAAGGTGGCACAGATGTTTTAGCAGATGGTCAGATTGCAGCCTCTGTAATAGCAATTTATATGGGATTCCTGGGTTCTAAATCTTCTTAGAATTCCTTTCTCAACTCGATTTTCCGAAATAATTCATGTCCTCCCTTCGTGGGCTCCATCCAACCTCCGCAGTCTCTAGAAGCTGGAGGTGTTCCACCAGAATAAAGTTTCAACCGATGGCATTCGCATTCCTGAAATATACATTAGACCACTTGACTCCATTCCCTATAGGCCAACGCATTTTGGACTAACTCAAACAATCAATGTTAGTGCATTAATTATTTTGTACTATTCAGATAAAATTCCATGTAAGGTTGGGGAGACCCAAAGAAGTGCGTTCTCCTCCCATTATAAAACATAAAAACCCTTCCAGAAAGGGAAATTCCTTGAAATAATTGCTGTATAATATTACTACATACAGTCTAGGTCGGTGCTTATTGTAGCGGTCTGAATCAAATTCAGAAACGGATTTAAAATTTGTGGTAAGAAAAGGCCAAGTCAAAGATTTTGAAACTTGACAAATGTATTTGAGCTTACAGAAATATAAGTGTACGTATACTAGACATTTAGAAGACACCAAGTATGGATACATATCTTTACTTAAACCATTGTTGGTTTTTGTCAATTGGCAGGTCAGCCTTTTACAACTCCTGCTTAAAGGGTCCCCCAATGGGTTGATCAAAAAGTTTTCTACTGCTATAACTCCCGCTAATGCAAAGTAATTTGCAGGACACTTGGCAGAGTAAATGTTCATTTTCCCAGCTGCACATATCACAGGGGAAATGAAATATTAAATGGTGTCCACTAGTGTTGAGCAATCTGAAACAGTCAAACCCTGTTTCAGGTTAAACTTTGCTAATAGAAGTTTGGCTCAGTGTAAAGATGAAAAAGTAAGAAAAAGAAGAAGGGGGAGGAGGGGGAGGAGGAGGAAGGAGAAGAAGGAAGGAGCAGGAAGGAGAAGAAGGGAGGAGGAGGAAGGAGAAGAAGGGAGGAGGAGGAAAAAGAAGAAGGGAGGAGGAGGAAAAAGAAGAAGGGAGGAGGAGGAAGGAGAAGAAGGGAGGAGGAAGAAGGAGAAGAAGGGGGGAGGAGGAAGGAGAAGAAGGGAGGAGGAGGAAGGAGAAGAAGGGAAGGAGAAGGGAAGAAGAAGAAGAGAAGAAGAAGAAGGGAGGAAGAAGAAGAGGGAAGAAGAAGAAGGGAGGAAGAAGGGAAGAAGAAGAAGAGAAGAAGAAGAAGGGAGGAAGAAGAAGAAGAGAAGAAGAAGGGAGGAAGAAGAAGAAGAGAAGAAGAAGAAGAAGGGAGGAAGAAGAAGAGAAGAAAAAGAAGAAGAAGAAGGGAGGAAGAAGAAGAAGAAGAAGAAGAAAGGAATTTTACTTTATTTTCATTTTTCTTCTCTCTTTCTATATCGCTATTTGCTATTATTACATGTGCCCCAGTAGCTTTACAATCCTCTTTTAAAGTTTTTTCCTGCACTGTATAAAAATGAAATGAAAAGCGTCAGGTTTTTCTTGCACAGACGCATCAGGCACATTCCGTAATCATGATGGGCAGGTATATTAAATTCATTTTCTTAGATGAAAGCCCACGCATGCGCTATGGCAAAGCCTGCCCACGCTTGCACATTAGAGTTCTCCTGCACCTGCTGTGACTTCAGGAGCCTATTGCGCGTACACCTTGATGACCATAACTTGCAATTTCATATGATTTCAGATGCCGTCCACTGCTTAACATGTAATGGCAATTTACACTAGCTTTGCAGTGTTCATCGTAATAACACTTACAATGTCTGGTTCAAGACAGCAGATAAGGGGAACGGCATTAAGTGGCGGACAGTGTCTGAGATCAGGTGACATTGTGAGTTGTCAAAGCACATGTGAACCAGGCTCCTGAAGTCACAGTAAGCTTTGAAACAGCGCATGTGCTCAATTATATCTAAGGAAGGAAATTAATATGCCTGTCTATCAAGAACGTGGGGCGTGCCAGGCGCCTCTGTGCAGGAAAAATCTGTCCCTTTTAAGAAAATCGGAGTCTTTACGTCTCTTTTTCATACAGTGCGTGAAAACTTTAAAAGAAGATTGTCAAGGTTCCAGGGCTTGTATATCAAATTAAGTAAAGTTCCCTGGTGCAAGCACCGAGTCATGACTGACTCCTCGGGTGACGTCACAGAATGATGTTTTTTTGGCAGACTGTTTTTGGGTGGTTTGCCATTGCCTTCCCCAGTCATCTTTTACCCCCCAGCAAGCTGAGTACTCATTTTACCGACCTCGGAAGGATGGAAGGCTGAGTCAACCTTGAGCCGGCTGCCTGAACTACGTAGGGACTTAACCCATAACCTTCAGGTCATGGGCAAGAGAAATACCAATATTATATAGTGATATGAAAAGCTTATTATCAATACTATTAAATACATAGCTTAAATTGTAGAGTTAAAACTTGATGACAGGTTCCCTTTAACTTTGTGGAAGGGACATTGGTGAAGTTCTAGTTTGTTTAAAACTAATTTGGACCGAACAAACTTTTTGCCGAAATTGGGCGAACTGACCAAAACAAACTTTTCAAAAGTTCGCACATCATTAGTATTGACTGAAATCAATGTTCTGTCAGTGTAAAACAAAGTTGCCAGGTCTTCCAGAGAAAGAGTTGTGGCTAACTAGTACACGTTTCAAATGAGGGGCGCAATCTTTTAATTCAAAATGCCTTAAAAGAGTCCTTGAAAATGGGTTTTATAAGCAAAAGATCTTCTTTATAGAGGGCCTGCCATGTTCTTATGTCAGCGGAAACGGTTGCATAGATTTGCAGCCACAGCCCCAATGACTCCAATGATGTCTCACTTTTCCATCTACTCCCTCCTGCTACACTGTATAGGCTGTTCTTAGTTTTCATGTGAATTTGTCATGTGGGTGGTCCCCACTGCTCACTATGAATGGGTGATATAGACTGACAGTGAGCAGTAGGAGCCACCCACCTGACAGATTCACATAAAACTAAGAAGAACCTGTACTGGGGAATAGGAGGGAGTAGAGGAAAAAGAGAGACATGGTTCGAGTCAGGGTATTAGTGTTCCTTGACGCCACCGGAAGCTAGGGGTTTGCCAGGGAAAATGCCCCTTTTACACCCCTAGCTGCCGATTGGTGCCATAGGTAAAGGTCCTGCAACCTGGCTGACTGGCTGAAGCAGCTTAGCATGTAAGTCATGCGAGCTACATCTGTGTCTTATCCACCTCGCTCTGACTGTCCTGCAGCGGTAGGGTTCCGTCGCTCTGGGACGAGCGGTGCATTTGCACGTCCCCCAAGGACGTGGGGTAGGTTGTGTACAGTGTCATGGCAGGTGTGCTTCTGGACGCTTCTTGTGAAGGGGTGGCCGCTTGGGGACCAGGCCCTGCGTATGCCTCAGGACGTTGCAGCTGGCGGCTGTCACTGTGTCTCCCGGCGGCCATGTGGGCTCCCTGCTGTGGCGCACATGTCAAAGGTGGGGGACTGGAGCGGCCGCCGCTTCTTGGCTGGGGCAGCCCTGTGTTCAGGCAGTGTGCCGACGGCGGTTCCCACTCTGTCTGCCAGCGAGCTTGTGGGTTCCTCAGCATGGCCCTGAAAATGACGGGGGGAGCTCTGGGGGGCCAGCGGCGTAGGGGCACGAGCAGCCGCTTCTTACTCAGGGGGGTTCTGGCTTCTGGGTCCCTAGTTAGGAAGCCCCTTACATCTGCTGCTGCGGGGGCTTCTGTATGTGCGTTTCTGGTACTTGTAATGGGCTTCCAGGACCTACAACTCAGCCTGCTCTTCATGGGGGCATCACCCCTGTCAATCTTGACTCCAATAGGACTTCCTGGTGGCGTCAAGACACACTAATACCTGGAGTCAGCAGGGCTGAGGTTGTAAAATACATGCAGCCAGCCCCGCTGACATGATGACATGACAGGTCCACTTTAAGTTTAAAACTCAAAAGAATGATTGTCCACAGTAGATACGCCCATTAATACCTTTCTTAAGTAACAACTCTGTGGTATATCTGTTATCCTGCAGTGAAAAAGATTAGTAAAGAACAAGAAAACACATCCATTGGGCCAATCACAGACCCCAGCCATCCAGTCAATTTGAGCACAAGACCTTCTACTTAATGTCCTTATGTGTTAACCTTAATGCTAATTATTAGGTTTTCTATCCTGGTGCTATTCGGAGTACTTTTTGACTATGTTATTGGCTTTCAGTTTACCTTTTAATCTGTTTCTGGGTCATCACTGTCATTGACCTTTGAACTGTTTGTATTCTGTTCTGCTATCTATAGTAATTCTTATTACTACTCCCTGCTAACTCCTAACTACTCTTCAGTCCTCCTGACACATGGCTATTAGTTCTTGCATTTCTAGTACTTCTGGTATCAAATCCAAGCTTGCTTTGTACTACCTGCTTGTTTCCCCTCAAGGTTTTCAGTCCAGCCTATCTCCTGCTTCACCAAACCAACCGCCATCGGTCAGTGACTATCCTGGGGATCCTGTGTAGCCAAGACCAAACTTCCTTTCAAAAGACAAGGGAGAATGCTCGGGTATCCTTTAAACTCAGCACCCAAGATTAGCCTGCACCAAGTCAACTGTGGTTACCTCTATCTACTGTAGACTTGGGTGGGTAGAGCGGAACAGAAAGAGAAACCACAAAGCACTCCATAGGGTGAAATCTGATTGGTCAGGGGGTAAAAATACTAAATATAGTAGGACTTCCAAATTTAACTCTTATGATTGTGCTAATTAGGCATTTGTAGTGTAGGCTTTTATTTTGTCAGGAGCGGCTGTAATTATCTCTCTGTGGTTTATAGTGAAACTCAATGAATATAGTCAAAGACGATAATGTTTATAACTGCAAATAGGACTGAATATACTCTCCATAGAAGTCAATATAGTTTAAAATATGCATCCGTATTATTAGACTCCTATGGGCAAAATATGCATCTCAATTAAATATTATGCAGCTTCCTTTAGCTTAGACAAAGGATAGAAGTACAGTGCATTGTCAGTACTGTCCATAGGTCTCCCCCTGGCATGTGTTATACATTTACTAGTGTATGCAAGTATGCATCTACTGACAACTACACCTAAAGCACCCTCATAAAATGCTTACCCCCAGCATTGACTTCTTGTCTAACCAGAACAATTGATCACATAGATTTTCTGCTAGGGTTAATACGAAGCAGGAAGGGCAGGTCCCAGAAGACCACTAAGGGAAGGGCATGGACTAGCAAGGTTACTGTTCTGCAAGCTGGAGGCCTCCCTATGAAAACACATGGTAGAATATTTCCTGTCCATATAGACAAGCTGAAGACAGCTGTTATCTGCTAACCACATGGAAGATATATTGCTCTGTATTTCCTGTCCATTCCATACTCTAAGGGTCAGTTTAATGCAGTTCTCTTTCATGTTGACCCTGATGAAGCAGTCCCTGTTGTTATGGATTTATATGCAGTTAGTAGAATATGCCCGCCCCCTGACCAAAACATAAATAGATGATTTTTTAATAAATCTGTCCCCCTTTTCTGTTATTTCTGTTATTTGTTAGTGCAGACAACAAGGACCCTTGACGTTGGTTGCAAGTTGGTGTATTTTGGCCAAGATATTAACCAAAACCTTGGATTTATGGTTATTTTTGCAAGAAGCAATCTAACTTTAACCCTTTCCAATCCACTGGCTGACGTCTGAAGACATTCTGATTGAAGGCTGTACAGCTCCGATGTCAGAAGATGTCCAGCAGGGTATTCTTACTGTATATTACTGGCCGCTCTGTTGTCTGGGGTCTCTCCAACATGTCACATATCGCAGCACTGGCTCTAGCCAGCAGATGGCACCATTGTACAATGGCATAAAGACAAAGCCCCCTAGGAAACCTTGGATCCAAAATTGGATTGCAAAGGGTTAAAGTGTTGGGTGAGCCTGGACTGTGAGTACTTAGTGTGGTGCACTTATAAGGTGCCGAACAGCCCGCCGGATCTAAAGCGGTATTTACACGAGCGATGCACGAGTTCTGCGCATTAAGTTCTTGCCCTTAAGACCTATACAGATAAAGGTGTTGGCACACGTTTTTGCGTGCACAAAAAAAAAAATCGAACCTGCAAAACATGACAAATAGAACGCATTGATTTCAATGGATTCGTTCTCATGAGCGTGTTTCTCATGCACCATTTCAAGATAAGGTAGGACATGCCCTAATTACGCAGCAAGCTGCCGTAGAAGTTTATGGCAGGTTAAAAAACCAAGGGAGGGCGTGACGCTGCGGACAACGCATGGAAAAGAAGACAGCTGGCCCTTATTTGGCTTTAATAGCCACTTTATTCCACGTAAAAGGAACATTGCACGCACCGCAGAACTGGCATTGCGAGCGCAAAAATGGCAGTATTATGCGCTGACACGTGCATAAAAGCCTGATTATTGCCATCTCCAAACCTTGTTCATGCGCAAATATGCTCTGTTGCGGCAAGTGTATTTGTCCATACGTTCATCTGTTGAAGGCCTTAGACTGTATAATAAGGGCCCGTTCACACAAGTGTATCTGCACAGTGGATGGGATTGTTCAGCTGAGTATATTATTTCATTCATTCGATGTGTAACCATGTTAAAAAATATGCGGTGAATACTCAGATAGAGAGATATGAGATAGTTAGATAGATATGAAATAGATAGATAGATAGATAGATAGATAGATAGATGGGATAGATATGAGATAGATAGATATGAGATAGATAGATATGGGATAGATATGAGATAGATAGATAGATAGATAGATAGATAGATAGATAGATAGATAGATAGATAGATAGATAGATATGAGATAGATAGATGAATATGATATAGATAGATATATATGACATAGATAGATATGAGCAGATAGATAGATAGATAGATATGACAGATAGATAGATAGATATGACATAGATAGATATGAGCAGATAGATAGATATGAGATAGATAGATGAATATGAGATAGGAGATAGATAGATAGATAGATATAGATATGAGATAGATAGATAGATAGATAGATATGAGCAGATAGATAGATAGATAGATAGATAGATAGATAGATATGAGATAGATAGATGAATATGAGATAGGAGATAGATAGATAGATAGATAGATAGATAGATAGATAGATAGATAGATAGATAGAGATGTGAGATAGATAGATAGATAGATAGAGAGATATGAGATAGATAGATAGATAGATAGATAGATAGATATGAGATAGATAGATAGATATGAGCAGATAGATAGATAGATAGATATGAGATAGATAGATGAATATGAGATAGGAGATAGATAGATAGATAGATAGATAGATAGATAGATAGATAGATAGATAGATAGATAGATAGATAGATAGATAGATAGAGATGTGAGATAGATAGATAGATAGAGAGATAGATAGATAGATAGATAGAGAGATATGAGATAGATAGATAGATAGATAGATAGATATGAGATAGATAGATGAATATGATATAGATAGATATATATGACATAGATAGATATGAGCAGATAGATAGATAGATATGACAGATAGATAGATAGATAGATATGACATAGATAGATATGAGCAGATAGATAGATATGAGATAGATAGATGAATATGAGATAGGAGATAGATAGATAGATAGATAGATAGATAGATAGATAGATAGATAGATATAGATATGAGATAGATAGATAGATATGAGCAGATAGATAGATAGATATGAGATAGATAGATGAATATGAGATAGGAGATAGATAGATAGATAGATAGATAGATAGATAGATAGATAGATATGAGATAGATAGATAGATAGATATGACATAGATAGATAGATATGAGATAAATAGATAGATATGACATAGATAGATAGATATGAGATAAATAGATAGATAGATAGATATGAGATAGATAGATAGATAGATAGATAGATAGATAGATATGAGATAAATAGATAGATATGACATAGATAGATATGACATAGATAGATAGATACTCTCACCCCTCAGACCCCTCCGTAGGAATCCCCCTTTTCTTCCCATTGTAATCCATTATATTCTATAAAGGTGTTATACGAGAGCCCCAGAGTTTAGTCTCTATGAAGGTAAGTTTGTGCCGCCAACTGACTGCTCTCCACTTTATCAGTAATTCATCAATCCCAGATTTAATCATTTGAAAAATTAGGAGGAAAATTGCCAAAACGTCCCGGTATCCAAGGCATGTGGACGGCTCCTACTGGTACGGGGTGATCACATGGTAATTGCTTCTGTGCACACAGATGTTCTTTGCTCTCGTTACAGCTAAGAAATGGGTAAGACTAAGCAAATGAGGGCAATGCACAACAGGTGTATAATGCAATACTCTACATCATTATCTCATGCCAACGCAATCCTAAGGAAGCCAGGGAAACTATAAAACTGGCCGTACACCGAGCATTGAGGCCCCAGCGCTACGAGAATTCCCAGATGTTTTGCTATGAGGACATTCATCATGCAAGACGCTCGCCCAAGGATAAAAAAAAAGTGACCACACACTGTAGTAGAGGTGGACTATTCTGTGTTGTACTTTTTTGGAGCAAGGAGAAACAATCATGGACATTGTGTGTATGACCTTCATTCCAGTTGTCAAAAACCGGTCACCGTGCTGAGTGGGATTTGTGAGCCTGCGTGATGAATGGTAGAGTACATCACCCCTCACATGGTGGCACTTAATAGTGGGGTGTAATACGCAAGATGTTGATATGGCCACTATAGTTGTTGTTACTACTGTTGTGGACACGGAAGTAAGGACGAGATGTTTGTGGAGGAGGCTGAATGCAGCCCTGGAGCCTCCTGAGAGAGATGTTGGGTGAAGTCAAAAGCACCAAGTTGTGAGCAAGCTATGTGATCTGTTGACCATAGAGTCGAAGCTACTCTGGTTGCCAACCTGCTGTATTGCTGAGAAAGGGTGGAAGTCCTATTTTAGGATGCTGTTTCAGACATAAATCCACTGGGCCACAGAAGCATAAATGATGGATGATTAGCTGATCACTCAGTGTAAATAGCAGCCGTTCAGTACTGAACAGCTGCTATGTTCAGTCAACGGAGAGGAGTCGGGAAGAGCGAGGAGAAAAATCTCCTCAAGCTGCCCTGCTGTGAGCCAGCGATGCTCACTCCTGTGCAGGTGCATGAGAGCTAGTATGTGCGGGGACGAGTGTCGGGCATCATTTGCCCGACATTTGTCCTGTCTAAATGGGCCTTAAGATGATGGAGAAACCTTTCCTCTAGACATAGAGGATGTCCCCTTCTCATGGTTACAGGCATAGATGTAAAAGGATCATTAGAAAGATCTTCATACAGGCCATTCATATATCTGTACATGTAATTAGATCATCCCTAAACTGTCTATTTTTCCAAACTAAATAGCCCAAAGTTTATCTGTTTTGGTTAAGAAATCCACCAATTTCCATAATTACCTTGGCTGTCCTCCTGTGCGCCCACTCTAGTTCAGCAATGTCCTACTAATACCTGGGTGCCCATACGGCCAGACGCAATGGCAATTTCCATTATTGTACATATATCCAAACCAGAGGCGTAACTTGAAGCTTCTGGGCCCTAATGCAAAACCTGTAACAGGGCCCCCAACTATAATGCTTTATTCATAGTACTGGGCTCCTTATATGGAGAAGAAAGGCCTTATGGGCCCCCTGAGGCTCCTGGGCCCAGGTGCAACCGCATCCCCTGCACCCTCTATAGTTACGCCCCTGATCCAAACCACAACACAGTACTAGTTTGAATAATATACTAGAATTAAACTTCGATCAGTAGATGTTTAATATGTCTTTTTGTGTCTCCTGACCATCCATAAAAGTTGAATGATGCTCGCAAAATACAAAAATCTGAGCCTTATGTATGTTATAAGAATGTTATGAGAATTGAGAATGTCATGCTTTACATTCCTGAAACTGACCCCACCTGGCTTCTAAGACTGACGACTATCAGTCCTACTCATACCATGTAGGACATACCTGCCAATGATCTTATTACTGTACCATAATACAAGTTTAGCTTTCAGAAACTGGCATGTGGTTGACATTACATGTGAGGATCTATATAAATCAGAATAGATTAGACCCACTGGATCTGACATACAAACCAATTCTAGGGTTGATGCTGACCACCCTTACTGTGATATGTCAGTCTTTTCCAACAAGTGATCACAGTGGTTCCTCAACAAACAATTAGGGTTACCGCCTTTGTCACAAAAACATACCAGCCAAGGTAAATCGGGTTTGTGGTTACAGGTGTGGCTTATCACAACATATGTTTTAACCTCCGTTATTCTAGTGGTCGCCCTCAGCAATTGTGCCCCATTCAGTGGCCCTAATAATAA
This sequence comes from Eleutherodactylus coqui, assembly GCF_035609145.1. NCBI lineage: Eukaryota > Metazoa > Chordata > Amphibia > Anura > Eleutherodactylidae > Eleutherodactylus > Eleutherodactylus coqui. The sequence goes on from NC_089846.1 coordinate 32,329,364, forward strand.
AAGTGCCCATAATAGTGGCGCCAATAGTACCAGCGCCCTAAGTAGTGGCCTCAGTAGTAACAACGTGCTCATTAGTCGCCCCAATAGTAACAGTGCTCTCAGCAGTCGCCCCAGCAGTATCAGCACCCTCAGCAGTGGCTCAAATAGTAACAGCTCCCTCAGCAGTGGCCCGAATAGTATCAGCACCCTCATTAGTAGCCCCAAAAGAAATAATGCCCCCAGTAGCGCCCTCATTAGTAACAGTGTCCCCAGAATTGGCACTAGTAGTAATAGGGACCCCATCCTGAACCTGTAGCCAGGCAGCAACCACACATTATCATTCCAGTCACCTTCTCTTTCTCTCTAGCTCCCGTTCGGCCAACACTGCTGTAATGAGTCTGTGGCCCCCTCCGCCAGCATTGCATTAGGCATAACCTTTACCCATGGCAGACACCGGGCGGGGAGAGTTCAGGAGCCAGAGATGGTCTTAGTTGGCAATTATTTTTACCAGCCATTAACATGAACGGTAAAAAATAAATACTGACTCCCAACTTTTGACTTCATTACTGGCCGGATGGCAAGCCTACATACAATCTTAATGGGTTCCGGGATGACCATTGTATGTTGAAGATGCTGTACTGTATGTTGAAACCATAACTTTATGGAATTCTAGTAAATGGTTAGAAAAACTCCAAAAGTGATACAAAATGAAGATTGAAGCAAGATTTCAGATAACTATTGAAGAAAAAGCAAGTCCTTACATGTATAAATCAGAAAGAGCTGCTGGAAGCTGTAAATCACTTTCTATATGAGGACAGGAGCTTCTTCAGGATTATATACATATGACACAGAATGTATAATTACAATAGAATGGAGGCGTCTTCACCTGGTGTCCAAAGGAGCAGCTAATAGAGGACATGTAGTACCATAATGTACTGTGGAGAGGCACTACTAAATACCCAATCAGTGCAGACACTGCAGTAACATAGGGGTGTACCAATTAAATGACCATGCTGATGAGCTCAGTTTTCTAGTGCGTACATGTAAATTGGCAGTTCCCTTACACAGCAGTAATAGTGTGTCAGCGCCCAGAAGAGACAGCCCCTTGGTACGAACATTAAGTAGAACCGGGTACATCCCACCCACTTATGATGCAGCCGGTGGCGAACATCTTGGCTCTATAAGTAGAATTGTAGCTGCACCATAAGTGCAGAGAGGGTCTGCAGCATTGGGGGAGCAGCAGAGAAGCGGTGTAAGTTAGGAACTAAATATAGAGGACTGCAAGCAGTGTGATGATTGCCACCATGACTGTGGGTGGCGATCACATTGGGTGTTCCCATGCCAGGGGAACAGCACCTTTTCAAAAGTGCCCAATGACCAGGGACTGAAAACGACAGTGCCACATGGGAGGAGAGGGAGGTTCCCTCCTTGCAAGGAATTTACCCTAAAGAAGATCACAGGACAGTGGACCCAAGACAATGAAAGCTGCAGGATACGTAAGACCAGTCCAATGGCATTAGTATATGCACACTATAGAGACAATGACAGATGGGTTTGGACTGGGAGAGTATCTTCCCAAGGGAACTGTGATTAGTGGGGAAATGTGACATATAGATATTGTGACTGGTCATGAGAGTTTGATGTTTATGGTTAATATGTAATGTGATCAAGAACACTATCTTTTCTCCTTAGGGAGAACACCTAGAAGGTGAGTGAGGAAACTTAGAAGGCCATTCATGCTCCTCTGGGTAATATGCAAATAATGGATATGGAACAATACCTCTTGGAAGACAGCATTCCTGCAAGGCAATTTTAGACTCTTTATACAAGTAATGTGCCTTAGCGAGTATACTCGCTTATCTCTACTGCCTATATATGTTCAGCAACCTTCAGATGAATGATTGTCCATCCAACGGCTGTTCACCCTGGCTGCCCCAAACACATGAACATTCAGCTCGGCTGAGCGTTCATGTGGTTACGGAGGTTAGCCACAGCCAGACAGCCCCAGTAGCGACTTATCTCCCAAAAAGGGAACGGATGTTGAAAGTCAACATCCCCTTCCCCCCCCCCCCCCTCAAAAAAAAATAAATATATATAGATATATATTTGCTTATTTTTGCAAGATTAGTAGGAAGGAAGGTGAGACAGAATGTAATTGCAATGACACCTCTGATCCTACTAACTCTTATGCAAAGGAGCGATTGTCTGGTTGTAAACTAATGATAGTCTATCCTCAAGATAAGTCATCAATAGTACATTAGCAGGAGACTGTTGCCTAGGACCCCCACCAAACAGCTGTTTGCCAAGTCAGTACTATCATGCAATCAGATAATTTCTGGAGGAAGCAGACAGCTCCGTTCTCACTGTAGTGGCCAGTCTTGGTATTGCAAGCCAAATTCTCATTTACTTCAATTGGAACTTTGCCTGCAATACCAAGCATGGCCAGTGCAGTGAGAACAGAGCTGTTTGCTTCCTGCAGAAATCAGCTCAGTGCACAAGCCCAGTGGCCTAGAGAACAGCTGATCAGTGGTGGTCCCTGGTGATGGACCCCTGCCAATCTCATACTGATGACCTATCCTAAGTATACGTCATCATTAGTTTACAACTGGACATCTTCTTTAAAGTCCTCATAACCGATATCTTGTTTTGGCTGCCAAACCATCACTTGGAGGTGAATCATGCTGCATTTCTTACTTGGACCTGAATAGTGTTACAGATTGTGCAGAATGAATTTCATACTTAGAATTACTCTTTTATGTAAAGATCAAAGATTTCCTCTATGTTGTTAGTGGAGTTTTGAACGGATTACATAGGAAAACTTAAAACCACAAGGCCATTTGTGGCTTCTTCCTAAAATACGCTATAAACGGATTCCATGCAGGATGCAGGGTTGTACTTCCACAATTATAATGGGAGTATAAATAGTCTAAGAACGAAGTTTATAAATGAAGACAATGCCACTGCAGTATGACCCTACGTATGCTGCGGGTTACAGATCATTGTCTCGATGCAAATGTATTACAACATCTGGCAGCTGAAAGGAGATAAGACAAGTGTTTCTTGTTAAGAATATCCAGGCTCTGGCATTCAACAAGACTCACCATGCTCTCTCCTTCTCTCCGCTGACTCTTGTGTAATAGCGCTATTTGCCGAGCTGCACCTGTACTTGTTGCTTCAGCCTGGCAATTGTTGGGAAAACGCGAGCGCCAGCGCCAGCTGCTAGCACTCATGTAATAATACCTCAAATCTTCTCATTACTTAAAGGATGATATAAGAAAAGGAAACAATCCAAAGCTGTATGAGGAACTAAATATGCAACAGTTTAAAGGGGTGTTCCCACCTTAAACTTTTTTAGTATCTTAAAGAGATCACGCGACCGGAGTCTTTTGTTGTAGCTGCTACTGGAGGGTAGTGTTATTAAGGAATAGCTGAGGTCTGGCACACGAGATGGCAGTGCAGTACAGAGGGTTTGAGCCGAATCGTAGGTAGGAGATAGCCGAGGTCTAGTAATACAGGAGGACGATCTACTTTATAGAGAGCCAGGTATGCAGGGAGGCAGCTTGGACATCCTACAAGTTTTCACGATCTGGAGGCCAAGTTACAGCAAATATGGACCAATATGCTGCAGGATACCTTACGGAACCTGTATGCCTCCATGCCCACCCGTATCACATCTTGGATCCAAGCTAGAGGAGGCTCAATAGGGTACTAGAGCCTCCATGCCCATCTGTATCACTTCTTATATCCAGGCTAGAGGCGGCTCAACAGGGTACTAGAGCTTCCATGCCTGCCTGTCTCACATTTTGCATCCAAGCCAGAGTTTGACCAGTAGGGTACTAGAGCCTCCATACCCACCCATACCACATCTTGCATCTAAGCTAGAGGTGGCCCAACAGGGTTCTAGAGCGTCCATGCCCACCCGTAACCCGCCTTGCATCCAAGCTAGAGTCAGCCCAACAGAGTATTAGAGCCTCCATGCCCACCCATATCACATCTTGCATCCAAGCTAGAGGTGACCCAACAGGGTACCAGAGCCTCCATGCCCTCCCATATCACATCTTGCATCCAAGCTAGAGGTGGGCCAACAGGATACTAGAGTCTCCATGCCCATCCGTATCACTTCTTATATCCAAGCTAGAGACAGCCCAACAGGGTACTAGAGCCTCCATGCTCGCCCCTATCACATCTTACATCTAAGCTAGAGGCGGTACAACAGGGTACTAGAGCCTCCATGCTCGCCCCTATCACATCTTACATCTAAGCTAGAGGCAGTACAACAGGGTACTAGAGCCGCCCTTGAAGTTCTCAAAAATAAAAGGATCCTTTTGCTCTCATATTGTAATAACGTACTTATATCCACGTTACAATCACACAGAGAAAGTTTTATTCCATTCTGACAACTTCTTCTTAGGAGAGATTTTTTTTGACGTTGAGTGTATTTCGTTGTAGGATACCCCACCCAAAAGCAATTTTTCGCTGCATACTGAATACCTGGATTTCTCAACCATCTGGTGCCGTTTTACTAAAATTTTTCTATAATCTAGATGTAAATATAAACAATTATAATGCAGACACTGCATTCAGCTGTATTAGTTTTTACCTTCTTGATGGATATACTGTGTGTCTTTTTTCAACTCTACTGACTATGTGTGTAAGCTGAACTAGACCCTTGCACTTCATCGAGGTCATTGGCATAGGTTTATGCATCACATTATATAACCGAGTCTGCCAAATTTGGAAATGACTTTTTATAGCTGCCAACTTCCATCTCTGCCAGAGGCGAAACCATATTACGTCTTATACAAAAGCCAATATGTAATCTAACCTGTGACCTGATATTTGCTGCGTATAAAGGCAAATCTATTATTCATTCTGCATGTCAAGTGCCGTAAAATAATCCTAGGAATCTATTGTTCTTCTATAAAACTGACTATACCCAACATCTCAAATGGCACTTAAATCTTATTTCCAGGAATTAAAACTAGAACACAAGGAAGGCTGAGATCTACAGATCAGCCAAGGAGGGATGTGCCCTGCAGGACCACTGATGGGGCTCTGCAGCGGTCTGTGGAGGACTCAGATTCTACTCATGTGGATTTGTACTGTATAATGTAATCCAGATGAAATTCATCCCATATTTTACCAAATTCAGTTATGCTTATTCCCTAAGGATATGCACTAATGGCCCTTCAAAAGGAAGATATGATATTATCTGCAATCACATCTGCTTGTTATATTCCATCGGGCATTTATGGTTTTGAGCACTTGTTGACATCCAAAGCAGCCTTTAGAATGAAAGTGTATGTCAGCCTTTGTGGACTTCTTTTTACAGGTTTGCAAATAGTCTTCATTAAAAATCTATCGTTTTGTGTCTACCTTCGGCCGATGGTTTTGTCACAGATCCATCTGAAAAAACAGAAGAAAAAGCACTGCTCATGATCCTCACAGATCAGCTCATTGAAATGACAATGGTGCTTGGTTGTGCACTGTAGTTCACTGTACTGATTTCCTTGCCATTACTTCACATGCTGCATAGCAGAGTCTCCGGTCTAATCAGCAGGGAGGCAGTAACTGAACACCTGCCCCTCTGCTTTCCCAGGATGTTCAAGCATTCAGAGACATTCAGCCAAATTGTTAGTAAACCCACATTAATGTGTGTGTGTAACGTGTACACACACACACACACACACACAAATCAACACACTGTAACAGCAGGAGAGGCTATGGGGATCATTATCAGTGTCTGCAGATCTGTCAGTCTGCAGCCTCTGAGTGCACAAGAGTTACCTGTGAAGATAGGCACTCCCACTGTTGTTATGGAAACATCTCTATGCCCTTGTTACTATGGAAGCTCTGTAACCAACAACAGAGAGTGGATTGCAGAGAAGCTGAAAGTGAGACCCTTAGTGGCAGCCACTTCAAACATGATTTACAGTGATAAAGCAACAACATTTTTAATGCAAGTATATTACAGGAGTAATGTGAAAAGTTAGTGCTCCTTTAAGGTCCAAGCAAGCCTGGTCATTAAGAGGTTAAGCATATAGAAAGTACATCATCCACAGTAGTCTAATTTTCCATGGTAAGCCTTTCTTATGGAAGCGTGAGATGTTTGTCATTCCCCTTCCTTCCTACTGCCCCATTCTTCATTTGTCACCACACAGTTCAAACACATAATAAACTTTTTAGCAACAGCGAGGAGTTTATTTCCGTCACGCAGCTCTCAGTAGGGGTACAGTAACCTGATATTTTTATATTGCTATGAAAACAGGAAAATAGCTCATGCCATTTCATTTATTTTGGGAGTAACTTTGTTTTGAGCGCTTTTTATTAGTATACGAGGAGGCCATGAATATGTAGAATGAGTGGGAGAAATAGAAATCGTAAGAGATTTTGATGATTGGCCACTAGCCAATTTTAATAGGCGTAATAGGATGAAAATGAATTTGATACATTGGACCTCATGTATCAAAACTGTCTAATACTAAAATTATCCTTGTTGCCCAAAGCAACCAATCAGAGCTCAGCTTTCATTTCGAAAACTACTGTGGTAGAAGAAAAGCTGAGCTCTGATAAATTGCTTTGGCCAACTAGGACAGTTTTACTATTAGACAGTTTTGATAAATGAGGCCCACTGTATCAGTCAGTATAAAAGGGACAGACATGTAAGGATATCTAAGGGCCCATTTACACGGACCGAGAATCGTGTAATAGGGTTCTGTTGCTCCCCTCCTATTTTATTTTATGTTTATTTGCTTAGCTTCACTATTTTAAATGGCTTTTGAGGAAAGGGCTTCTGCCGCTGTCCCCGCCTCTGTAGATCTCAGCTATCAGCAGGCGGAGATTTAAAATCCCCGCCTGCTGGTAGCTCTGATTGTGATTGGCTGCAGCGCTCAGCCAATCACAATCAGAGCTACCAGCAGGCGGGGATTTTATATCCCTGCCTGCTGATAGCTGAGATATACAGAGCCGGGCTCAACCAGGAGAAGACGCGGCTGAGCCCGGCAGCTGAAAGGAGGTGAGTATGTATTTTTTTTTTAGCACTTTTCTTTGTTTTTCAGGGAAGGGCTTATATTTAAAGCCCTCTCCTGAAAAACATTTCAGGGGTATCGGCAGCAGGAGCCTTCACCGCAGCTGTGATGTGTGACAGCTGCGGTAGGGAATCCTTTATTCCCCGCAGAGATTTAAAATTCCTCTGCTGCATCTGTCACAGATGTGGCAGGTGCAGCAGGGAATTCTTTTTCCTTGCGGGGATGCAGAAAATATCTGCCGCACATGGCAGATGTGTTCTGCATCCCCGCGGGACATGGCAACGGCGGAGAGGTAAGTTTTTTTAATTTTTTTTTTTTTTTTTTTACACTAACATTTTTGTTTTTCAGGGAAGAGCTTATATGTAAAGCCCTTCCCTGAAAAACATTTCAGGGGTGCCGGCAGACTATTGTTTTCAATGGAGCCGCTGGCAGCAGTCGCGGCTCCATTGAAAACAAGTCAGGCAGCTACCTAGCATCGGTGACCCTGAAAAATGCCTGAGTGTCCCATTGACTTCAATGGGGTTCGTTACTCGAAATGAGCTCTCGACTCGAGTAGCGAGCACCTGAGCATTTTGGTGCTTGCTCATCTCTATTTATTAATTATTAGAAAAAATAAAAAGTAATACTTTAAAAAAAAACCTTTCCCCATATTTAAAATAAAAAAATCTAAACAAAAAAACCCACCAAAACATATTTGGCATTGCCCCATCTGTAAAAAGTCCAATCTATCAAACTAATGCATAATTTATTGCATTGAATGGCTGCAATTGGTTCATCGAGTGCTGCATTGATTGGCACAGCCACAGCATTCGAGAACCAATCAGAGTCATCGCTTACTGGAGGCGGGGTTTACAAACTCCTTTACCAGGAAGCGATGTTCTGTTGGCTGCTGAGGACTGCAAGCAAGCTGCTGTAACTCCACAGAGCGGTTTGAGGGACCCGGACGGCTCCTGCTAGGTAAGTATTGCTTTTTTTCCCACATGTAGTGTAGTAGGGCTTATTTTCAGGATAGGGCTTATATTTCAAGCCCCATTTCTCCCTCCCACCTGAAAATCAGGGTAGGTCTTTTTGGGGGGAAGTTCTTATTTTCAGGGAAACATCTACCTATAGACACTACAGGACATCTTGCAAAAACCAAGATTGTGAGAAGATGACGGCAGAAAATAATTTTATTTTTCCCCTCCAATTTTTTAAAGTAGTGCAGTGAAAAAAACTATATAAATGTGGTATCATAATCATAGTGACCCACAGAATAAAGTTATCATGTCACTTCTACTGCTGTGTATACGCCGTAAAAACAAGCCCCTCCCTCCCAATTCAAACAAAAAAAGTTGGTGGAATTGTGCTTTTTTCATTTCCCTCCACTTAGAAACTTTTAGAAGTCTTTCAGTACATTAAATAGTACCACTAAATAACGCATCTTATCTAGAGATGAGCGAGCACCCAAATGCTCAAGTCCGCGTTATTCGAGTCGAGCTTTTCGTAAAATTTGAGAGCTCTATCGAGTAACGAACCCCATTGAGTACAATGGGAGACTCGAGCATTTCTGTATGTGGGATGCCGGGTCCCGAGCTTTTTTTTTTCTTCTAGCTCTTGATCTCTCTCTCTCTCGGTCTCTGTCTCTTTCTCTGTCTCTCTCGGTCTCTGTCTCAGTCTCCATTTCTCGGTCTCTCTCTGTCTCCGTTTCTCGGTCTCTCTCTCGGTCTCTGTCTCTGTCTCTCGGTCTCTGTCTGTGTCTCTCGGTCTCTGTCTGTGTCTCTCGGTCTCTGTCTGTGTCTCTCGGTCTCTGTCTGTGTCTCTCGGTCTCTGTCTGTGTCTCTCGGTCTCTGTCTGTGTCTCTCGGTCTCTGTCTGTGTCTCTCGGTCTCTGTCTCTGTCTCTCTCGGTCTCTGTCTCTGTCTCTCTCTCTCTCTTGGTCTCTCTCTCTCAGTCTCTCTCTCTCTCGGTCTCTCTCCCTCGGTCTCTGTCTCCCGGTTTCTCTCTCTCTCGGTCTCTCTCTCTCGGTCTCTCTCTCTCGGTCTCTCTCTCTCGGTCTCTGTCTCTGTCTCTCTCGGTCTCTGTCTCTCTCGGTCTCTGTCTCTCTCGGTTTCTCTCTCTCTCGGTCTCTCTCTCTCTCTTTCCCTTGGTATCTCTCTCTTGATCTCTCTGTCTCTGTCTCTCTCTCTCTGTCTCTCTCTCTCTCGGTTTCTCTCTCTCTCAGTCTCTCTCTCCCTCGGTCTCTCTCCCTCAGTCTCTCTCCCCCGGTCTCTCTCCCTCGGTCTCTCTCCCTAGGTCTCTCTCCCTCGGTCTCTCTCTCGGTCTCTCTCTCTCGGTCTCTCTCCCTCTCGGTCTCTCTCCCTCGGTCTCTCTCCCTCGGTCTCTCTCCCTCGGTCTCTCTCCCTCATGCGGCTATGGTGATTTAAGAATAAAAAAGATTACCTACATTATATGTGGTCCCTCTGTCGTGGGCGTTGGTCCCATCTTCAGCAGTTCGTACTCTTTTGCCACCCAACAACTCTAATTGGAAAAGTAATTGTCCATGAAATGTACTAAGAGGGTCTCTACCAATCCGCTCTTGTGCCTAGGCTCTATTGACATCTGCATTGGGGGCTCCGTTCTGTCTCCAGTGCAGATCCGTCATGAAATGCTATATGAAAGAGTTGTGCGTGCAGGACTTTTTTGTCTGGCCAAAAAAATCGACTAGCTTCAGGAACCAAATGGACCCCATTTTAGTCAATAGGGTCTATTTGGCACAGGTTGGTTGCATTCTGAAGCGGATCCATTCATCCAGAGGATCCCTAGCTCAGATATGAATAGAGTCTTAGTAGGAAGCATTCACTGCCTTTGCCTGCTTTTGGAACAGTGCCGCCTCCGAGGACTGGAAGCAACAGCAGCTGCACCCATTACCCTTCTTTCTTGCTACTTCTTTATAACTTAGTGTCCCCAAGAGTAGCTAATATTCATGTCGGCTGATATATCGAGCAGCCCACCTAATTAGCCTTTGACCACCAGTACTTGGCTCTTCTGAAGTCCCAGTGATCACACAGGAGCCCATATCCACAGACTGTAAACCACAAAGCATCACTTGCTAATGAACTGAGTGATGATTAGGAGGCAGGGCCATCCAGGGATTAGACCGGCGGTGCTGTATGGACAACCTGCACCTACATGGGAGTCATCAGGTATATGTGTTGATCGGGGAAGGAGCAAACAGCTTGAGTTTTATTAAACAGAGAAGACTATTGCTGGGCTCAGGGCCATTGCCAGCCTACTATTTGCTATTGAAAATTGCGCTAGAAGCTGTCAAACATGTTTTGCACCACATTTACTATGTATTTTAGAGACTTTCAGACATTTTTCTCCATATCTGACAAAGGGGTGTTCCTTTATAGAAAAGGAGTGTGGCCTAAAGTGGTTCAATTTTTGGCATGAAGTAAGACAACTCAACATGGTATAAAGTTAGATTAGCAGAGCCACTGTGATAAATCTGGCACATTTTAAGAGTGTCTAGCTAAATTTGCACTGTCTCACATATTACACAATATTAGTAAATAAGCCCTACTGTGCCCAGAACAGGAGGGGGCGGAGCCTATGTACATAGCGCTGCTGTGTGAGCTGGAGAGTACCGTGTAGGGGATGAAGGTAGATCAACTGCAGTGCTACTTTTTGATTGAGGGTTATGAGCAGGGGTGCAGCAAGGAGAGGGCACTATTACTGGGGCTGCAGAAGAGGGCACTATAAGAGGAAGGGGGAAAGAGGGAGCACTATAGGTGTAGCCACAGATTAAACACTATAACTAAGTGGGGCCACAGAGGGGCACTATTATTAAGTAGGACCACAGAACAGTCACTTTACCTAATGGAGTAACAGAGAGGGCAATATAACTAAGTGGGGTTGCTGAGAGGATCATTGGGCTAGTGGCAGGATAGGTTGAGTGTGCAGAGACAAGTCATGCCTGGTCATGGATTTCCCTGATCAGCGAAAACATGACCTGTGGTCAGTGGAGATAACTGCACTGTAATCACTATCACTATGTAGAATGGCATCTATTATTTAGAGGCATGCTACCGTGTTTCCCCGATAAGAAGACAGTGTCTTATATTAATTTTTGCTCAAAAAGGTTTAACTTTTTTACATGTATAACTGCCTGGACACTATTTAAATTGCCTTTTATAATTAACTGTTAGCAGGGCTTAATTTTGGAGTAGGGCTTATATTTCAAGCATCCTCAAAAAGCCTGAAAAATCATTTTGCATCCTCAAAATGCTGGAAAATCATGCTATGTCTTATTTTCAGGGTGTGTCTTATTTTCAGGGAAACAGTAGTACTGTCGCTAAAAGGCACTATTACTGCAATAGGATGAAAAGCGTGTGGCTAAGTATAAAAGGGGCTTGGCTTAAAAAATAATATGACACAGCGCCCTACAAGTGCCTCAAAATTTGTTTGTCATATTATTGTTCAAAAGTTGGTTAGGCATGGTACTATAATAGCAGGGGCCATTTTCTCTATGGGATCATTCTCTTCTGTGTGCATCACTACTATATTCCTTTTCTTGTGTTACAGTTCTCATATGGGGCTGTATGACTGTACCTCAGTTTTCTTCCATGGAGAAGACACATGTTGTTATGCCAAATTTCTGTACTCATCATGACTGCTATACAGGAAGTCAGGGATTAATAATACAGCTCGGGAAGTTGGACCAGATGGTAGCTTCAGTTCTGGAAGAGTGACAAGATAAGATAACGACGATGTAAAGATTGCAGATTCATGAAAGTAGGGTGAGAGAAGTCCTACTGAGTAATGAAAGATAAGTGCAAGGACCTCCAGTAACACTGAAAAAGTACACGGTAAAAACATGGGAGGCGTCTCCAAAAATGAGAAAGAAGGATAAAGAAATGTAAAGGCTTTCCAAACAAAAAGCTTACAAAGACTCTAAGTCCATTGCTTTACTTGACAAGCTATTTTGATACAGGGTAGGGCCAACTCTTCTCAAAACTATAAAATGGAGTCTTCTTTCCTTCTAAGACCAAGAAACCTACCCACGTATCACCCTCACAAGGAACAATGAAGGTGGTCATCACACTAAAGAGATTTCTTATGAACATTTGTCACCCATTGACCTAAGTGAAGTCCAAATCTAACACAGCTATTGACCTCAACAAACAAGAAGCTACAACAATTGACAATGATAGGAGGCATAGCTATAGTGAGAGTAGAAGTAGCAGTCACACCTAGCCCTTGGTGCTTGAAGAAGCCAAAGGTACCTCCACCACATAAGAAAACACCAAAAACAGTATTCTAAATAGATCATGGTAGGAAGAGTGTCCTGGTACAATTTTTGCAATGAGGCTCAGGACTTCCAGTTACTCAAATATATGATATAGATTGTGGCAGCATAAATGGTGCAGACGGCTTCCTAAAAAAAGAGCCTTTATTGTTCCATAGATAGACGTACAGGCAACGTTTCGACCATTTAGGTCTTTCTCAAGCCAGTATCTGTAGAAAGAGGAGTAGATCCATGCTCCAGATCATCTACTGCTCTGTTTCTACAGATAGCGGCGTGAGAAAGACCTAAATGGTCGAAACGTTGCCTGTATTTCTTTTAAGATGTGTTAGAGACTAAGGTGGTTTTTAATTGATTCCAGGGTTTGGGGTACAATCTGCTTAACCCATTAAGGACCAAGCGCTGTATATTTATGGCCCTTGGTGCTGGGCTTTAATCTCGGCCGATAGTCAAAATACGTCACAGGATTAAAGCTTTTGCTCCTGCAATGAAGCAGCAGGTTGGGTCCTCGGCTGTTATTCACAGCCGAGGACTAGGAGGGAAAGATAGAAGCATTTTTTAAAGGCTTCTGCCTTCTCTCTTGGAGACTACATAGCGCTCAATCAACGCTATTTAATCCAGCGATCACGTGACCGCCGAGTGCCCCCTGCCACAGCAGTGTCCTACAAAACCTAGATTAGTTCTGTTTGTGACTACTGTCACACTAGGGGATGTTTTCCTCTGTAACTGGGGCTCCTATGGATGTCCTAGCTACAGTGGAAAAGTGTGAAGTTAAAAAAAGAAAAAAAAAGACAATGTGAACGACCCCCAGAGGTTAGTTTTGGTAGTTGAATAAAAAAAGTAGGGCAGTAAAACCACCATATGGGTAAAATCTCTATAGAGTGTTTGATCCTTTAGGTCCAAAACACTCTGTTCCTTAAGGGGTTAATCTGGCGAAGGCACCAAATCTACTTTGTTCTGGCCCTAATCATAGGTTATTCTTATATTCAATGCACTTCTTTGGTGTCCCAGTACATAACAATACGCAGAAGGAAGCAGTAGGTGCCATGCATCCTGCTGGAGACTACATAGTGGCATGCTATCCCACAACAGGTATTCATTAAAGTTCACATTTCCTCATACATGTGCGTGAAGCTTGTTGGGATTGCTGTTTCTGGGCCAGGAAAATTCTCATATTTTGAACAATAATAGGAACCTGTTTTATAAAGGGTATACCGTAATTCATCACAGGCACGGACCTTGTAAATAAGGGAAAGTCATCCTAGCAAGTCCCAGTAGATCAGGTATGAATATCATGGCTTTCACTAAGTCGCCATCCCTAAACAATGGAATGCATGTTTCTTAGTAGTAGAAGCTTTTTCACCTAGAGATACTACATATTCAATAGTCTAATGGGATAGTGTCACTGGGACAACCCTTTTGCATATATTCTATTAGCAGGGGCATAGCTACAGTAGCACGAAAAAATAAATGAACCCTTTGGAATTACCTGGATTTCTGCATCAATTAATAATTGTTAACTGATCTTAGAACAATCTAAGTAAACTGATAATACACAACAGTTGTACTGTTCGTGGTAGATCTGCTAAAGAGGTACGTGCAAAAAAATTACACGAGTCAGTAGAGTAACACATGGGTTGGGCATGCTGATATTATAGTCTACCGTATCACCATATATTACAATACAGTGTTGCTTCAAAGTTTGGGAACCCTTCTGAATTTTCCATACTTCTGCTTATATTTGACCTAAAACTGCAACAGATTTTTACTAGAGTTGAGCGAACTTAGCATACTCAATAGTGCTCGCTACTGGAGCGAGCATAACACCGTGTTTAACCCCGCCACAGTTTTGGCCCCTTCCCGGCGCTGTGCACGTCAATGGTAGTTTGTGGCTGGCTGGGAGAGAGAGAGAGAGAGGGAGTGGGAGACGGAGGGAGAGGGATAGGAATAGGGAGAGGGAGGGAGAGGGAGAGGGAGAGAGAGAGCAGGAAAAAAAAAAACTCGTCGACAGGTGGGTCCCATACAAAAATGCTCGTCTCCCATTGAAGTCAATGGGGTTCGTTACTCGAATAGAGCTCTCGAATTTTACGAAAAGCTCGACTCGAATAACGAGGACCCGAGTATTTTGGTGCTCGCTCATCTCTAATTTTTACACAAGTCCTAAAAGTAGATAGAGAACCAAATTAATCAAATGAGTCAAAAATATTAGATTTGGTAATTTATTTATTGAGGAAAATGAAAATAATCCAATATCACATTTCTGAGAGTTTCAAAAGTATGTGAACCTTTGCTTTCAGTTTCTGGTGTGACCCCCCTTGTGCAGCAATAACTGCATCTAAACATTTCAAGTAATTATTGATTAGTCCCGCACATTAGCTTGGAAAACGTTAGCCCGTTCTTCTGTACAAAGCAGCTTCAGCTCTCTTATGTTGGCGGTTTCCTCCCATGAACTGCTCGCTTCAGGTCCTTCCATAATATTTCTTTAGGATTAAAGTCGGGACTTTGGCTTAGCAAATCCAAAATGTTAACTTTACTCTTCTTTAACCATTCTTTTGCATAATGACTTGTGTGCTTTGGGTCGTTGTCTTGCTGCATGACCCACATTCTATTGAGATTCCGCTCACGGATCGATGTCCTGACATTTTCCTTTAGAGTTTGATGCTGCAATTCTGAATTGATTATTCCGTCAATGATGGAAAGCCGTCCTGGCCCAGATACATAAAACAAGCCTTGTACCAATAGTCTTCTGGCTTATCCAGGTGATTTTTTGCAAACTATATACAACTTTTTGATCGCTTTTTATTACATTTTTTTTGGAGACAGAGTGACCAAAAAAGCGTATTTCCGGCGTTCTTAATTTTTTTTTCGAATGACGTTTACCGTGCGGGGTAAATAATGCGTTACTTTGACTATAGGGTCGTCATTAACACTAGATTTATCTCCGATTTATCTCAGGTTTGGTTCTATTGTTTTTTAGATATACGGCTACTGATGAATCGCAAAAGCGATAGAAACGCATCGAGCTGAGCCTTTATAGAGCCTATTTTCCTGGACTAACGAACACGTCCCTGAAACCATCTATTTTAACCCTCTCCAATCCACTGTCTGACGTCTTCAGACATTCTTATTGAAGGCCGTACACCTCCAATGTCGGAAGACATCCGGCAGGGTATTCTTACTTTATATTACTGGCTGCTCTGTTGTCGTGGGCATCTCCAGTATGTCCTATACCGCAGTACTGGCTCTAGCCAGTAGATAGCACCATTGTATAATGGCAGAAAGAGAAAGCCCCCTAGGAAACTGTGAATCCAAAATTGGATTGCAAAGGGTTAAATTAATGAGTTTAAATGTGGGCATGCACCATGGTATGACATAACCGGACAACGAAATTGGCATCATTGCCACACTACAATAGTCCGGCTCGTCACCATTATTCCTGATTGTGGGAGACTTGGTCAAAGGGATATTCTGGCCCTAACCAAATTAAACGAAGGTGCACACCCTATTAAACCGTCTGTTATTTATTTATAAGTAAATGTTATGAGGCCCTTTTCTTTGGTATAAGATTTTATAAGAGTATAATTAAAGGTTACGTTTTATTTTTGAAAGGATTTCAGTCTGTGAAAGTACTTAAAAATTTACTGGTCCTCCTGCAACTGTGACTTCTAACTACTAAGAGGCGCAATCTATTACTACCCGCTTTAGAAATGATTACACTGATCTATACAATCCCTCAAGTGCTCAATCAATATCAGATTCCTTTGATTACTTAGAGGATTATACATTTCCAACCCTTCCCATTGAACAAATAGCCTTTATGGATGCTCCTATTAAGCTTGAGGAAATTCGACAGGCCATCGCATATATGGCATTAAATACATCTCCGGGGCCTGATGGCCTTCCTATAGAAGTGTACCAGAGATACTTTGAACATCTATCCCCAATATTACAGGATACACCGTAGTAGGCCCATATGGAGAGTTCTCTCCTGTCCTTTTTATACACTGCCATCATAGTATTATTAAAGCCCAGTAAGGAACCCACAGAATGGGATTCATATAATCCGATATCATTGCTCAATGTCGATTACAAAATCCTAACAAAAGTACTAGCTAGCAGACTGAATCAAGACATTCTTTTTATCATTCATACTGACCAAACCGGCTTTATACCTGGCAAGTCCACTACTATAAATATCTGTAGAGTTCAAGCAACTATTCAACTTGGCAGATCACATAATAAGCCTTGGGCTTTAGCATCTTTAGATACAATGAAAGCCTTCGATTCACTAGAATGGAATTTTCTAGAAGCCTGTCTACATTGTTTTGGGTTTGCCCCCAAATTTTTGAAATAGATCAAAATTACTTATAAATCCCCAACAGCGAATGTCATAGTCAATAGTATCCCATCAACTAATTTTCCCCTTTCACGTAGCACCCAACAGGGTTGCCCTGTCAGGACCGGGTGCTCGCGGGTCCTCCGTGGCCTCGTCGACGGTCCTGTCTCTCAGGCGGCTGCCGTGCAGTGCAGGCAAGCCCTGGTCCTTGTTACCTCTCTTGGCTGCTGGGCTCCTCCTCGCTGTCGGGTTGCTAGGGACACGGCAGGGACCGACCTGCGCCGTGTCCTCGGTGCCATAGCAAGCCGGCATGCCTCTCCTTCTCTGCCTCCTGCAGGGCTCGGGGCAGGTTTCCCAGCACGAGTGGCTATACCTTGCTCCTGTCAGACTCTCCGCCCCAAGGATTTAAACCTGCTTGTGTCTGCATATCAGTGCTAGTGTTAGTTTGGTCTTCCTGCTACACCCGCGTATTTCGTGTTTTGACTCCTGTTTTGACTCCCTGTTTTTGAATCTGACGTTGCCTTTGCCTGACCCTCTTGTACCCCGTACCCTCTCGTTGCCGACCCGGATAGTCTGACTCACCTTGGTGTTGTTTGTTCCAGTGTCTGTCTGTTCCTGAGTCCCTGTGTCCCCTTCCTTAGTGAGTGTAGGGACTGTTGCCCAGTTGTCGCCCTGGGGGCAAGTAGGTAGGGACAGGGGTTGCAGGTTTTTCAGGGACCTCTAGTATCCCAGACCTCCTGCCTTATTCTCTATAGCTATAGAAGCACTGTCTATTCGGCTACGCTGTACCCCAGCTGTCACAGGTATTTGCTGAGAGGGACTGGAGAGTGTAGGTGTGGCTATACGCAGATCATATGATCCTTTTTCTTCAAAACGCAGAGAAATCATTTCCCTAAGATATTAAATTAATAAATACCTTTTCTCAATTTTCTCGTATCAACTGGCAAAAATCTGCCATCATGTACACAGCTCAAAACCAATTTGAAGACTTGTGGCCCATTAGTAGTCTCTAAACTTCAATATCTTGGAATAAACATAGTATATGACCATGAAAATGCAATTGCAGAGACCATCACTCCACTACAAGAAGTAATTTAAATGAAATTTAAATTATGGTCAAGATTACCTCTCTCAGTGGTGGCCCATATGAATTTGATTAAAATGGTAATGCAACCTAAATGTCAATATACTTTGCAACAAAGATTACTGCATTTATTTGGGCTCATCCCGCTCTAAATTGAAATGATCAACTTTACAAAGACCTAAGGACCAGGCTGGCATGGCTCTGTTGGACTTCGGGCTTTACGATTTAGCGAACAGATACATAATATAAAACTTTAGTTTCTGGATGTGGAATTATCTATTGCAGACCATTATTTGGCTGGGATGGTAGTAGGCAAAAGTCTAATTACCTTTTTGGAATGCCCCGAATTTACTAAACCATCTACCCTATTGCTCTGTCTGTCTGGCGTATCATTAAGGCTCTTCAACATTTTAGGGACTGTAGCAACCGGGGATCATTCGCTCACATCACAGGTAGACACCAATGGGTTAGACTCCTATTTATTTTCACTTTCACAGCAATGTCTTTTTATTTCATATAGTTCAATAAACAGTCCAACTGTGGTTCTCCCCCACTCTCCAGTTGTCCTCAGCTGAGGACTCACTCTGTTTTCCTCAGGAATGCTTCACCCAACTTTCCTGAGGCACACGAACAGTCTCTTCAGTGTCCAGGTCTCTCTCTAGACCTCTTGCTCTCAGTCCAGCTCTCTCTCTAGACCTGTCTTAGGCTCACAGCCCAGGTCCCTCTCTGGGCCTCTCTCTGGCTCTCACAGCCCAGGTTCCTCTCTGGACCTCTGCAGCCCACTTTTTACCCCTGAATGTAGTAGGAATGAACACCTATATCCTACTTCCTGACCACACCTGTGGGTGTTTTCCCTTGTCTCAGGCACCAGACTGTCTGTCTGTTGCTCCTTACAGGCCATTCTCTGTAGTGCACCTCTACAGGACACAATATCAGATCTCCCATTATGGAACAATCCCACCCTACTCTCCTTACAACTAATGCTTTGCTATTGATTCTGGGCTGCGCCTGGAATAAATAATTTCACTTGCGCCACACTTTAAATGCTCAATTTCCCCTTATATAAACTAACATTTCCAAATATTCCACAATAGGTATATTAAAGTCTCAGGGACTGAGGAGAATAATATCAATACTATGTACAAACACCAGATACCAGCCAAAGTTAGTCATAACCTATTATCTATATACTAGATAGAAATCGCATATTTCCCCAATGTCGTCAGAGGATGGATTCACACTTCACCGTATCACCGGCTATCTAGGATAAGTTGATAAAACTATATATTATCCACCAATCTTATCTTACCGCCATTTGATTACATAAATGGGTAAAATCCCCACATTGGCCTGCCATAGATGTCACCAGCCGGATGCTGACTTCTGGCATTTAATATGGGAATGTCCTTATATTCCGGACTTTTGGTCTGATGTTTTTATGTTTCTGTCCCCACTTTTATCTCTCCCTCTTGATCTGGATCCCAAGGTGGTGATGTTTGTTTTGTTAGATGCAGAATTGTGGCCATGTTATACATGAATATTCCTGAAAAAGGTTTTGTTTTTGGCCAGAATCGCTATGAAGTGGATGGTTGTGGAGGCGCCTTCCATCTCAAGCTGGATAATATAGATTCATGTGATAATCCCTTATGGGAATATAATATTCCAACACAGAGGTTGCCCTGATAAATTTTAAGACATATGGTATCCCTGGCTTAACTTATATTTAACATTGCAAATTGACTGATTAAATTAAATTTATTCCCCCTTTTCCACCTCCTTCTTCCTTTCCTTTCTTTAATTTTCTCTCCTTCCTTCCTTTTTATCTCCCCTTCATCTCCCTTTATTCTCCTTTTCTCTTGTAATCCACTTTATTTCCCCCTTCTCCCCACTCCTTTTCCCTACATGGTAGCCAAATATGTTTGTTTGCTTATTGCAATTTTTTGTACATTTTTTTTTTCCTTTTCTTACAACTGGCAAATCCAAAGAAACAAAATATTCTACAAAAAAAGAAAGAAAGAGAACATTTTCTTTCTTAATATGAAGTATACTGTACTTGCTCCAACTTGTTCAATAAAACAAAGTTAAAATATAGTGTGCTCACTTTATTGCACAGGTCATTACGGATACGATGATACCAAATATGTGGGTTTTTTAAAATGTTTTATTTTAGTGTGAAAAAATGTCTTTTTTACACTTTTTTTTACATTTTTATGTCCCTGTAGGGGACTTGAACTATAACAGCTATAATTGCTATGATAATGCATTGCAGTACTTCTGTACTGCAATGCATTATCACTTACAATAGCGATCATAGGAAGTGGCAAGTTGGGATACCTGTATCTGACATCCAGTCGCCATGGCATGCCCCTCTGTTCTACATAGATAACGGCATTTAGGGAGTTAACATTAGAGATAAATGTTCTCATTGATCTCCAGTGTTGCAGAGGGAGGCCATCAATCTGTCAAAACCAGCTCCCACTGCAGGATGGCATAGGTTCAGCTTCTGAGCCTGCGCCATCTACATAATGGAAGTTTACGTCCTGGTACATTAAGTACTACGTAGCCAGGACATTAACTTACATCATACAGCTTTAAGGGGTTAAAGTGACCCTCCAATTTTGGAACAATATTCTGTCTCAGGACTGGAGGGTGGAGGGATATCTTACCTGGACTTTCTCTGCTCTTCCTGGCCCCTCTGTTCCGCAGGCTTAGTGCTTTTTTTCGGGTGGCTATAATGGTAGTGATCTAATAGATGCTGTGAAGTGGTCTGTAATTGTGCAAAGCTAACCATGTGAGCAGTGCTGGCCAATCACAGAGCAGCTACAATGCACTGGTAGTTCTAACTCTACCAATGCACTATAGATGCTCTAGTAGTCTAAAGATGGTGGCAGTCATCTTGGTCACCTGAAAAATGGAACCGTCGGAACAAAGGGCCAAGAAGAGAACATAGAGTACAGGTATGATGGTATTGGTGTCCACTCCATGTTTTTGGGACTGTCCATGGAGACACAACAAACTTTTTTGTGATGGCACATTTGGATATGCCTTACTTGAGGAGCAGGACTACCTGTACTACCTGTCTGGGTTACAGTTATGGCCTTAGTAGTGACATGGACACTTGCAAAATACAAAACTAGCCTCTGGGTTTGCCAGCTATGAGTCTCAGCCTCTGGCACAAACAAAGGAGATTACTGAGGACTTCAGAAGAAAGGTTTGTTGATGCTCATCAGGCTGGAAAAGGTTACAAAACCATCTCTAAAGACTCCACCAATCCACAGTCAGACAGATTATCAACAAATAGAGGAACCTCAAGGCCATTATTGCCCTCCCAGGAGTTGTCGACTAACAAAGATCACGCCAAGAAAAGGCATACAATAGTCAGCAAGGTCACAAAGGAACCCAATGTAACCTCTAAGCAACTAAAGGACTTTCTCACATTAGCTTATGTTATTGTTTATGAGTCAACCATCAAGAGTACACTGAACAACAATGGTGTGCATGGCAGGATTGCAAGAAGAAATGGCCCATTTAGACACAACAATTCTCACACAAAATTTGCTCAAAGCCGTCTTTTGAGCGATAACCATTGCGTCTAAATGCATAGACATCGTGCAGCTTTCATGCATGATTCGTTCCTCGCTCAATTCTAGTTTTCAAGAATTGAGCGATGAACTCTTATCAGCGGTGCAGGCTGTTATCACAGTCAGCAGCGCTGATAAGATTCTTTCAGCTCGTATCCCACTGGTAGTTCACAGCGGGACACAAGCTATAAGCACAGAGAACAATGCAGCTGTTTGCTTATACAAAACAGCTGTATTGTTCACAGAGAAATGGGCTAAAATTTCTCCAAGCCAATGTGCAGGTAGGTAAAGATAAGGTCCCTTGGTGCAAGCACCGATTCAAGATTGACTCCTCGGGTAACGTCACATCGTGATGTTTTCTTGGCAGACTGTTTTTGCGAGGTGGTTTGCCATTGGCTTCCCCAGTCACCTGTTACCCTCAGAAAGCTTTTACTCATTTTGCCAACCTTGGAAGGATGGAAGGCTTAGTCAACCTTGAGCCACCTACCTGAACCAAGCAGGGATTGAATCATGATTGAGAGCTTAGGACTGCATTTCTGCTGCCTTAACACTCTGCACCACCCTAGGCTGCTTGATGTGCAGGACTAATCAACAATTACTAGAAACATATAGTTGCAGTATAACCCACCCATTTTTATTAGGGGTTATTATTGGATGTTAGCGCTTACTTAGATTATTACTATATGTTCACTGAGAGTATAACTCCCCATTCTTTGGACCCTTCTCTCACTAGGTGGCATTTTCTAGAGATTCTTCTTGAAAACAGCTGTAATGTGCTTTTAAAGTAATAGAATTCAGATTTTTTTATTAAAACGGAGTGGGTTACTACTTTTTCTGTGTATGTTACTTGGTAGCTGGATGTAAATAGCACATCTGAAGATTAACTGATTTTTCCAAAGGAGCATTGGCTGAAGTTTCTGTAACTTCCTGCTGATTCTCCAGGACAGACAGTAAAGGAATACATTATACCTTAACATTACCTGTAGTGCCGCTGTCATGTAGGGCTAATAATGGACTGAGAAGAATGACAGTACAGATAACTAATCCTACCTACATGCCAAGAAAAATGTCAATGAAGCCTAAAACTAACAAGTAAACATCCCCAGTAACAGCATTCAGAAATGATGCCTGGAGCCTATATACAATATGTCCCTATGTCTTATATTAGAAGAAGCCGTATGCATACAAAAAAGTAGCAAGTCACAAACAAAGTAACAAACAAAGTTGTCAAAGTAACAGAGAACACTCTGCCTGTAGAGATTTCCATTGGATAATGATCTTTAAGCATTCTAGAATTGTTGCAGATATATTTTCTGCCTTGGGACTTTTTATTAACCCTTTAGAAACCAGCCGATTTTGAGCCTTAAAGGAGATGTCCCGAGGCAGCAAGTGGGGTTATACACTTCTGTATGGCCATAATAATGCACTTTGTAATATACATTGTGCATTAATTATGAGCCATACAGAAGTTATAAAAAGTTTTTTACTTACCTGCTCCGTTGCTAGCGTCCTGGTCTCCATGGTGCCGACTAATTTTTGGCCTCCGATGGCCAAATTAGCCGCGCTTGCGCAGTCCGGGTCTTCTGCTGTTCTCTATGGGGCTCCGTGTAGCTCCGTGTAGCTCCGCCCCGTCACGTGCCGATTCCAGCCAATCAGGAGGCTGGAATCGGCAGTGGACCGCACAGAAGAGCTGCGGTCCACGAAGATAGAGGATCCCGGCGGCCATCTTCAGCGGTAAGTATTGAAGTCACCGGACCGCCGGGATTCAGGTAAGCGCTGTGCGGGTGGTTTTTTTAACCCCTGCATCGGGGTTGTCTCGCGCCGAACGGGGGGGGGGTTTAAAAAAAAAAAAACCCGTTTCGGCGCGGGACATCTCCTTTAAGGACCAAGTGATTATCATCACATTGCAAGAGACATAGCTCGTTGACATAGCCATATAAAGGCTTGTTTTTAGTTGGACGTGTTGTATTTTTAATGGCACTGCTCTGGGGTACATATAATGTGTTGTATAACTTTTATTACATTCTTGGGGGGAGGGGGGAATGGAAAAAATGTGCAGATATTCTGCCATTGTTTTTGGGTTTTATTTTATAGCGATGACCATTCAGTAAAAATAACATGATAGATTTTTATCTGATTAGCACGATTACTGTGATACTAAGTTTTTATAGATTTTTTACAATAGATTTTGCACAATAAAAACATGTTTTTAAAGAAAAACAATTGAATCTGCGTCGCTGCATTCTAAGACCCAGCACATTTTTATTTTTATGACAGCTAGAGGCTGCACCATTTCTGCCTGCTGGGTGGACAGTTTAATTATCATTACCTTCTATATTCTTCTACATAAGGTATAGACCATAAGTATACAGTCAGGAGGATGATCTGCGATCTCCTCTTTTATAACTGCGTGACAAGAGCTGTGTGATCATCTTTAGTAACTGTGATAGGAGTGTCTGTATCCCCCTCTAGACAGTTTCTATGGTAGATCCATGTAACAGTATCACACAGACTGAGAAAATGGCTAGAAAATGAACATATAACCCCAAGTATATCTGAGCTGGTCATAATTGAGATTACATGACCATCTGAGGAGAAAGAGGAAAGATAAAAAGGAATAACTAACCAAGGTAACACTAACCGACATATATACTGGGGGGATTGCTACATAATGAAGAAAAAAAATCACTAGAGTGGTTCTTTAAGATGCTCTAGTAAAATTAAGGCTGAATGCACACTGCCGGATCGGATTCTGCATGCGGGATCCCTTAGCGGACTCTGACCCGGTGCTCAGCCTGGTGACACCTGCGAACCCATACGTCCCCTTCCGGATCTGTCTTGCAGATGTGCGAGCCGGCCGGCACATGCGCAGTACAGAAGATGCCGCACCATCGCTAAGCGATGATATGGACTCCACGGCCATCCACAGTGACATCTGCGGACAGGCCGTGGATCAGACGGCTTGCATTGACTTCAATGGAAGCTGCCTGCGCGGAATCTGTGCCGAAGTAGAACATGCTGCGATTTTCCCTCTGCGAGCGGAAAATCGCAATTCATTTCCGCTTGTGAACCAGGAAAAGCGATTTTCTATAAGAGGTCTATGGGCAGTATTTGCTGTGGAATCCAACTGTGTGCATTGGCCTTAAAGCTGTGCTGTGATTGTTTGCTATGAGCAACATAAAGTTGAGACTCTGGAGTATTTTAAGTTGGACCATGAAGAATAGGTGATCCATCAAGTCATGTCAGAGCCTATGAAGAACAAAAAGAAAAATATAGAAAAACACATTTTTACATATATATATATATATATATATATACACACATACATGAACTGGTGGCCATATATCATTACAGTATATAGGGAGTCTCCAAATGATGTCCATATAGCAAAGATTTACTAGATGTTCCGAGTTTGCTTAGCAGTGCACATACACCCCCAATGCTACAGCTAAGCCATCTGTGATTACATGGGCCCAAGGGCATCACATAATGGCAGTAAATCAATCAAACCCATGATATTCTCCAGCTTTATAATTAATCCAATTGAAAGAGCTGAGAAAATATAAGCAAAGCAATGTCTACTCACCGTCCTGTTGTGGCATAGAAGGAATCCTCTGACGGTCACCTTGGTTTTTGGCATTTACATCTAGTCAGTTATTTGAGAAATGACTTATAAAGATAAGCCCCGAAACAATGTAGAACCGCTGCAATACTGTGTAATGGGACTCCAGCCCAGATGTGGCTTTGTGACTCGTGTGGAACAATACATGCAAATAGATGCTTGAGAAATGAATGGCAGTGTGTAAATAAGCTGCATTGTTGTCAGACAGAAACACGGATTTCCATGTCCTTGAATGACCTTGGGAACAGCATGTGAATGCCCTATAGTGTGATGTACAGGAAACTGCTGCTATACTAATATTGTCATCTATTGCACCGTGCCTGCTTCTATCCAAGTAGATACAGAGGACACAGGATGTGTCTCCATTAAGGATTAGAGGAATGTACTAATCTAGACCCTCGTTGGTGCATGGAAGAAACTCTTGCTGGAAGTGGGTTTAGCGTCCTTCCAAGACAAAAAGATTATCGGGAAAACACTGTTAGAAAATATGGATATTAGGAATTTATGGTTTTCAGTTCTGGGTTAAAAGTTTAGAAAGGGTCCATTTAAAGGGGTTGTCCAGTTGTAAACTATTGATGCCTATCCGCAGAACAGTCCATAGTAGATCCATGGAGATCCACCGCCCACCTGCCGATTAGCTGTCTGCTGGCCAGTACACTTGTGCACTAAACTGATTTCTACAAGAAGTAGACAGCTCCGTTCCCACTTCAGTGGCCAGGCTTGGAATTACAGGCCATTCACTTCAATGGCAACTTTGTCTGTAATACCAAACATGGCCACTGCAGTGAGAATGGAACTGTCTGCTTCCTGCAGAAATCAGCTCAGTGCATGAGTGCAGTGGCCTGGCAAACAGCTGAATAGCAGGTATCTTGGCCAGCATTTCCCCCCACTGATCTAGTACTGGTGGCCTATTTTAAGGATAGGCCATCATTAGTTTACAACTGGACAACCCCTTAATTTCTTAAAAGGCATATGGGCATTATAGAGTTGGAAGTCAGGAAACCACATTATGAACCAAGGCGGCTCCTGACATGGTAGACCCAACCAATCCATGCATTACACGGGCAGGCATTTATTTTAATAGCGCCTGTAATATTACATTTGCCCTCATAGCAGTTTGAAAAATGTAGAGCTGCCTTCAACTTCCACCAGTGATAAGCTGTGGATTTCCAAAGTCAGACCTGGAATGATCATCTGATGACTGTGCTGGAGTAAGGGGGGTTTTGATACATCCTAAAATGTTCTGATATGATTTGAGATTTTTTTAACCTCTTCTCGATAGTCATAAAGCTATATACATCCTAAATGTATATATATACCCCATCCAGTTAGGACGTATATAGCTATTCACAGCATGTTCTGTGTATGCAGTGGGCTCAGCTGCCAAACTCGCTCTATACACGGCAGGTATCGGCTGTCTTTGACCGTTAGCACCCGCCCACAACAGCTGCGATCACAGATAACTCAGATCGTGACTGCTAACCCTTTAAATGTCCAGATCGATCAGGATTTAAATGTCCCCAGCAGCTATGAGCCCACAATAGGCTTCAGGAAAAGGAATACATATTTGATCAGTGGGGGTCCGCCACTTGGGATCCCTGCTGATCAACTGATTGAAGGAACGTCAGTGCTCGTACAAGCACTGTCTTCTTCAATATTTACATTTCAGCATATCGTGTTTGTACTGCAGAATGCTGTATTATTGATAGCGACCATTCTAAATATTACAAGCTTTTACCATTTAATCAGCTGATCGCAGGGGATCCCAGGTGACGGACCTCCAATGATCACATATTGATGGCTTATCCTGAGGATGTTCGATCAATTTTCGAAGCTTTAAAAACCCACTTAGGAATCAGGATTTAGGTGCAATAGTTACTTCTGTACCAATTACAGCTATGCCCCTGTAGGGAATTGCTATCTATGCCATTCTGTGGGACATTTGCATAAGGTCATCATTGGTCCTACAGATTTAAGACAACCCTCCAGGTTCGAGAATATTCTGTCACTGGACTGAAGGGTGGAGGGTATATTACTTGCAGTTGTACTTCTATGCTAGTGTCCCTCTGATCCACCGGTTAGGGGTCCCGTTTTAACCCTTTCCAGTCCACTGTCTGACCTGTGAAGACATTATGGTTTAAGGCTGTACAGCTCCGATGTTGGAAGACATTCGTCAGGGTTCTCTTACTGTGTATTGCCAGCCTCTCTGCTTTCGGAGCCTATCCAATGTGTCACCTCATGCAGTAATGGCTTTAGCCAGCAGATAGCGCCGTTGTATAGTGGCAGAAAAAGAGTAAGTCCCCTAGGAAAACCAGGATACAAATTGGATTGGAAAGGGTTAAACTGTCCTAGATGTCCACTGCAATTTTTTTAGCTAACTAATATTCACTGTGCACTGCATTCTGATTGCCCAGCACTGATCATGGGAGCAGTGTTGGCCAATCAGAAAGTAAATATAACGCTTGGTAGTCTAACACTATCAGAGCACTGCAGGGATTAGACAATCTGAAGATTGCGTTGGCCGTCTTGGACAGCTGAAAACAGGACCCAGAATCAATGGATCAGAGTGGCATCAGCACAGAAGTCCAACAGCAAGTAATATAACTGCCCCCACCGGTCCCAGGGCAAAAATTTTGTTCGGAAGCTTGCTTGAACATGTTTTTCATGTTTCACTCCTTATTTACAAGTTTGCATTTCCGAATGTTATTTTTTCACACACCCAAATCTCCATGACAACAGTCATTTTTATTGACAAGATTCCAGAAATAATCTTGTTCGCCGCAGGGGTGCTATCACATTTCACTGATTTTCATCACATTTGCATACATTTCATTTAATATATTTTGGATTGAGCTTAAATTAAATGATAGCTGAGTTTTACAATCAACTTTTCTTTTGGCGCAGAAGAATGCATGTGTAACGTTTCAGCTCTGTAGCTTTTGAAATTTATATACAATGATAGGGTTAATGGGGTCACCTTTTTTTGTATGAGTTTCTAGAATAACGAAGTGCTACCAGTAGGGGAGTCATTAGAGTCCCTGTAGGGTTGACAACCAGATTTCTTAGACTTCTGTTAACTACAGTAACATGTAAAGAGTAACTGTAACTGTTGTGACAACGTGGGGGTTAAATAGCACCACGGGGGTTAAAGAGCACCCCAAACGGTCACTTTCCTTCTTGTTTGATTTATTCATACCATCTTTAACAAAAACATAGATGACTGGGTCTCCAGAGCGATAATAAATGTTTGCAACAACAAAGTCTCTTTTCACGTTTAACCCTCCACAGTCCGTAGGTTTGCACAGACCTGTGGATGTCCAGAGTGCAGCTGGTCCTTAAGTCTTTAGTGCCTTCAGACCCTTAGTCCAAGAGCAGGCGTACCCCAGGGGTCCTGCTGGAACCATGTAGTTCCTGGTCCATAATGTCTCTCTGCTCACCAGAGGAGTTTTCTTCAACCAGCAGTCTGGTCGCAATACAGCCTTAACTGAAGTCTGGTTCTCCCAGACACACACCTCTCCTAGGTGTTGAGGGTAGGGGCGTCTCCCTGTCAACCTCTGGCCTTCTCAGCCACACACTCTGGGCTAGCAGTCCTCCAGCTGCACAAAGCTGTCTTCCTGGGTCTCTCAGCCAAACACTCTCTCACTTCAGCAGGAACAAGCCTTTTTATCTCACTGGCCACACCTGTGGGTGTTTTCCCTCTTGCCTTAGGCACCAGACTGATTGTCTGTTGCCCCCTACAGGCGATCCTCTGTAGCGTACCCCTACACTGTATATTTGCCTATGGGGGCCTAAGAGGCATTTGTCCAGGTGCTGGGTCACTTAGCCTTGACTAGGTAATATAGCTATAAGGCTAAGGAAGCAAATTCAATCTCTATCCCTCGTGAAAGGTAAGCCAGGCTATAGCTCTACTTTTACACTATGTCATGCCTAGTGCATGGTGCCCATATATCTTCAATAGCTGTCAGCCAACTTCCCCAAATACATGAACGCTCAGTCTAGCCAAGTGTTCATTTGTTTTACATGGGGACAGTGGAAAAAGTCGCAGTCAGACAGCTCTGGTGGCAGCTTATCTCCACAATCGGACTTTGAAATTCAGTGAGCCTAATCCTTAGCTCACTAACATTATCTGTTAGGGGACAATCGAGAGGCCCCTTTACACATTCAAGAGTTGTATGGTTGCCAAAATCAGTAGGCTTGGACAACAGTTATCTAATGTATATGGAGTCCATAAGGGGAGTGTCTGTCCTTAGCTATGTGCAACCTGTGTGGTCACACAGGGCACTAGTCATCAGCTTGTAGAATGGGTACCAGGCAGGTGTAGGCTGGGGGCAATTGCCCCTTCTAAGTCTGCCTGAATAGAAAAAGTTCTTCCTTCATGGGGTTGCATCTTGTAGAGCATCATGAATCATCCTCCTCCTGGCTCTGTATCCTTCCATCTGATTTTCCAAGACACTACTATCAGCCCATTGGCAACCCCACAACACAATTGCTTAGTTTTGCTGCTGTATCTATGTTATGAACTTGGTTCTGGGCTGGATTTATGCTATGAGTTTGGTTCTGGTATTCTATCTATGAATTGTGCTTGGTTCTGTTGCTATATTTATGTTCTTTCATCTAACCTAATGCCAGCACTGGATGCATAAGACCCGAATTCTCTCCTTGGTATTTTTTTTACTCTCCTTGCCACGTGCCGTCCTTTCATAACCTTCACTAGGCATTACACAGTGTATTAGTTTATTTAGAAGTGTTCTTTTAACTCTTGATATCTCCCATAACTCTCCGACAGCTGATTACTATTGGAAATGTTGCAGTCATATGGCCAATGCAACCGTTGAGACATTATTCATTCATGGCAAGTCTAGGTCACTTCTATCAAGTACATGCAATAATTCAGCAAGGATTTCTAGTCTGAGCATTAGTTGGTATGCAGCTTGTGCGTACAGATTAGGCCTATATCCTAACATCCCCTGTGATATCTCACCCCTTCAGATGGCCATAATGTGGTCTTATTTTAGTGTTCATATCATGTCCGCAGTACCTAGATCTACCTCAATTCATGTGAAATGGGTCTAAAATAATTTGTACATGACTAGAGATGAGCGAGCGTACTCGTCCGAGCTTGATACTCGTTCGAGTATTAGGGTACTCGAGATGCTCGTTACTCGAGACGAGCACCACGCGGTGTTCGAGTCACTTCCATTTTCTTCCCAGAAAAGTTTGCACCGTTTTCTGGCCAATAGAAACACAGGGAAGGCATTACAACTTCCTCCTGTGAAGTTCCAGCCCTATCCCACCCCCCTGCAGTGAGTGGCTGGGGAGATCAGGTGACACCCGAATATACTAACTGGGGCCGGTCGCGGCTCGCCACAGATGCACGCTGAGAGACATTAGGGAAAGTGCCGTCCTGCTGTAGCTGCTATAGGGAGAGTGTTAGGCTGTTATCTTCGTCTTCAAGAACCCCAACGGTCCTTCTTAGGGCCACATCTGACCATGTGCAGTACTGTTGAGGCTTTTAGCAGTTTTGCACATTTTTTTTTTTTGTATATCGGGCATGCAGACCATAGCATCCTCAGTCTGCAGTCATTTTACTGAGTATAGGGGCAGTACTGCTGAGGCAGGGACAGTGGTACAGGGAAAGAGATATACTGGCTATATAGGCAGTGGGCTTTTTCAAAAAAATTGGAAAAAAAAATCTTTGGGCTGCCTGTGACCGTGTTCAGTTTACTGCGTGTCTGCTGGGGGTAGTAGTCGCTCACTATTACCCAGCTAGGTGTTACTGCAGCCTTGCGCATAATTTTTTCTGGCTTCACTGTGCTTTCAATAACCACAGTCATCCTCCAACAGGGAAATGCATATACAGGCTATATAGGCAGTGGGCTTTTTCCCAAAAATTGGAAAAAAATACTATATTTGGGCTGCCTGTGACCGTCTTCAGTTTACTGCGTGTGTGCTGGGGGTAGTAGTCGCTCATTATTACCCAGCTAAGCGTTACAGCAGGCTTGCGCATAATTGTTTCCTGGCTCTGCTGTGTCCGTTACATGATCGCCGTCATCCCGCCAGAGGGAAATAGTATACATATATACGCTGCATACGGTGTCTGTCTGGTTTTTCACCTCACCATTTTAAAAAATTGAAGCAAAATACTTAAGGCCTACCACTGGCCTTTGGCCACTTGACTGGTTCTTCGCTGTGAATTCCAGTAGCTCAGTCATACGCACAGACTTCACATTAGTGAGTTGTACCTGCCTGTGTCTATGTATTAAAAACCCCGGTCTGACTGGGGCATGCAGTGTGGGCCGAAGCCCACCTGCATTAAATCTGACGTTACCTCAGCTGTGCTGGGCACTGCAATGGTATATATTTATGTACCGCCGGTGGGTTCCAGGGCGCCACCCATGCTGTGGGTCTTCACATAGGGGATTTGTACCTGCCTGTGTCTATGTATTAAGAACCCCGATCAGGTTGGGCATGCAGTGTGGGCCGAAGCCCACCTGCATTTAATCTGACGTTACCTCAGCTGTGCTGGGCAATGCAATGGGATTTATTTATGTACCGCCGGTGGCTTCCTGCGACCCTCCCATGCTGTCGGTTCACACAGACTTCACAATAGGGAGTTGTACCTGCCTGTGTCTACTTATAAAAAACCCCAGTCTGACTGGGGTATGCAGTGTGGGCCGAAGCCCACCTGCATTTAACCTGACGATAGCGCTGCTGTCTAGGGCAATGCAATGGGATATATTTATGTACCGCCGGTGGGTTCCAGGGAGCCACCCATGCTGTGGGTGCACACGGAATTCCCATTGCGGAGTTGTACCTGCCTGTGACTATTTATAAAAAACCCCGATCTGACTGGGGCATGCAGTGTGGGCCA
Source organism: Eleutherodactylus coqui (assembly GCF_035609145.1). Classification (NCBI taxonomy): domain Eukaryota; kingdom Metazoa; phylum Chordata; class Amphibia; order Anura; family Eleutherodactylidae; genus Eleutherodactylus; species Eleutherodactylus coqui. Next base: position 32,361,127 of record NC_089846.1, read on the forward strand.
AAGCCCACCTGTATTTAATCTGACGTTAGCTCTACTATCCGGGGCACTGCAATGGGACAAACTACAGGAGCAATACAGCACTAATGAGACGTGCACAGCTACGCTAGCATAGGAGTCGGCTGTAGGCACGCGATTGCTGAGGGTTTGTGCAGAGGCCTATGTCCTTCGTGCAGTGAAAGTCCGCTTCCTGCCTAGGATTGCTGAAGCTGTGGGCCGAGGCCTATGCCGTGGGCGTGGTGCAAGTCTGCCATGTTTGGCCGCTCAGATCAATTTTTTGTTCATGTCTTGGGCTTCCTTTGACCCACCTATGCTGTTGGTGCAAACTTAGTTCCCATCGCGGTGTTTGACCTGTCTGGCACAAAGACACTGACTGACTTGGGTAGAGGGCAGAGCGCTAATGGCTTTCCCCTTGCAGTGTGGATTGAGCTATGTGACACCTTGACAGAATGAATACTGTGTGGCACATGGATTCCCCATTGCTATGCCCACGTGTGCAGCTCCTGATGGAGGTGGCACAGGATTGGATGTCTCATTGCTTCTGTACAGCATTGTGGGCTATCGCCCTGCCTCTTTTAAAGAGGGTCGCTGCCTAGCCGTGCCAACCCTCTGCAGTGTGTGCCTGCGGTTCCTCCTCATGGCAGACGCACTTATAAATAGACATGAGGGTGGTGTGGCTGTGAGGCCAGCGTGTGGCATGAGGGCAGCTGAAGGCTGCGCAGTGATACTTTGGTGTGCGCTGTGGACACTGGGTCATGCGGAGGGGGAGGGGGTTGGGCAGTATGTAACCCAGGAGAAGAGGCAGGGGTGTGTCCCGCAGGCAGTGCTTGTGCTTAGTTGGAGGTAGTGTGGTGCTTAGCTAAGGTGTGTCTTGCTAATGAGGGTTTGTCCGAAGTAAAAATTGTTGGGAGGGCTGAATAGTGGGACCTTGGAACCTGAAATGCAGCCCAGCATGTTGCCCCTCGCCTGCCCTATCCGTTTCTGTGTCGTTTCCAGCACTTTCTTGGGTTTTGCAGATTTTCACCAATGAAAACCTTAGAGAGCATCGGCGATATACAAAAATGCTCGAGTTGCCCATTGACTTCAATGGGGTTCGTTACTTGAAACGAACCCTCGAGCATCGCGGAAAGTTCGACTCGAGCAACGAGCACCCGAGCATTTTGGTGCTCGCTCATCTCTATACATGACATATTTATATAAACACCAACATCATATACAGAGAACTCAAGAAGGTAGAAGGGGACAACAGAAACACGTACGCAGTCCCAAGATGGTGCACACCCAATGCGTGTTCTGCTTAAATTCTTTGTCTGGGGATAAGATAAAGAAAGCAGTTGCAAGAAACCATTTATTTGTCGGAACTTCTGTTGTTTTCTTTGTTCACATTCTCCCTATGCATATTTTTGTGGTACAGAGTGCTAAGGAAGCGGAAAAGCAGTCCTAAGCTCTCGCTCATGACCTGAAGGTTGTGAGTTGAAAGCTAAATTACCCAAATCAGGATGGTGTGATGACGGCATCTGTGTTGGAACTGGTGATAAATGCCTTGCAATCAATTTGTAATGACAAAGTGTCAGCATGAAAATAGATATGATACATCGCCAAGATGCCATCATCACACCGCCCTGTTTGGGGTAATGTAGAATTTATCAGCTGCTGTTCCCCATGAGTTAACTACATGATGCTTTTATGGTCTTCTGATAAACCGGACCTGGGGAAACTTGTCAGGTTTGGAGATGTATCTGTCTGCATACTGACACTGTCAGTACATATTGATTGCAAGATATTTGTTCACATTCCTACTGTTTATCACTGGCTGAGAATTTAAGGTGCTATCCAGTTGTAAACTGTTGATGGCCTATCTGCAGAATAGGCTATCAATAGTAAATCACTGGGGGTCTGCTAGCTGAGATCCCTGTCAAATAACTGTTCCCCCAGCCAATGCGCTTGTACACTGAGCTGATTTCTGCAGGAAGCAGGCAGCTGCATTCTTACTGTAGTGGCAGGGCTTGGCATTGCAGCCACTGAAATAAATGGGAACTTTGCATGTAATACCAATCCTGGCCACTGAAGAGGGAACGGAGCTGTCTGCTACCTGCACTCATCAGCTTCCTGCACAAAGCACACCAGCCTGGCAAATAGTTTATAAATGGTGGTGGCAAACCCCCGTTGATCTATTATTGACGGGTTAACCTGAGGAGAGATTACCAATAGTCTTTAACTGGGCAACCCCTTTAACTGTGTAGGTATTTATTTTGCTTGCCATTATACAAGGATGCTTTTTCATAGTTTGTGCAAAATTGTCTTACTACTTCTGTTTTAGGCATGTGCAATAAACACATGAATTAGGGTGGCTTCACACGAGAGTGTTTTTTGTGCGTGCAAACGCATACAAAAACACGCTTCTATTAGAAACAATGCATTCCTTATGGTGTGTTCACATGTGTGTGTTTTACAGGTGCGTGCCTGTACAGATAGGACTTGCGTGCACCATAGGGAATGCACGCATTGTCTTCAATTGAGCCACGACTGCTGCCAGCGACTCCATCGAAGACAATGTTCTGTCAGCACCCCTGAATTGTAATTATATGTAAAGCTCTTCACTGAAAAACAAGAATTTTAGTGTTTATCAAAATAAAAACAAAAAAACTTACCTGTCCACCGCTGCCGTTTCCCCGTGAGGATAAAGAACACATCTGTCGCATGTGGCAGATGTTTCCTTCATCCCCGCAAGGAAAAAGAATTCCCTGCTGCACCTGGCACATCTGTGACAGATGTAGCAAAGAAATTCTTCATCCCTGCGGGGAATAAAGAATTCCCTATCACAGCTGTCACAGATGACAGCTGCGGTAGGAAATTCAGCTGACGGCATCCTGTAATTAATGAATTCATGAATCGGTGAGTGCTGCCTCTGATTGGCTGAGCGCAGGGACCAGAGGCAGCTCTCAGCTGTCATTCAATAGCTGGGAGCTGCCTCTGATTGGTCACAGTGCCCAGCCAATCAGAGGCAGCCCATTCAGCAGACGGGGATTTTAAATCCCTACCTGCTGAATACTCCTCAGAGCAGTTCAGGAGAAGAGTTGGCTGGACACGGCTGAGCCCCGGCAGCTGAAGAAAGGTGAGTATTCTTCTTTTTTCTTTAAATCACCATTTTTTCTTGTTTTTCAGGGAAGGGCTTATATTTAAAGCCCTTCCCTGAAAAACATTTACAGGATGCCGGCAGCTGGATCCCCTACGGCAGCTGTCATCTGTGACAAAACAAAACAATTCCGGGATGCCGGCAGACCATTGCCTTCAATGGAGCCACCAGCAGCAGCCGCGGCTCCTTTGAAGGCAATGCACGGACCTTCATACATGCGTGTTTTGGCGCGTAAATAGGTATGCACCTATGTGCGCACAAAAACACGCTCATGTGAAGCCACCCTTATTAGGATGGTTCTTTGTACCATTATAGGTCATGTGATGGTGCATTGCCATTTTTAATCAGCTAGAACATACCAGGATAGTGGATGGGAGAGGATTTGCATGTAGCCACCCTCTTCGGGGCGATCACTCTCTCAAGGCTAAGTTGGCAGAGAGGGTATGTCTAGAGTTAATTTGGATTATCTTTCTTTTAATTACCCGCTATGGGTTCTGGTTTCCCCATTTGTACGTATTGTGTTGTTGTTTTTACCCTTTTGTATCTTTAATTGGTTATCTTAATAGCAGGTGACGATCGAGGCCAACATTACTATCTATGTTTCTTGTCAGTGGTTTAATATGTTAACAAAACTTGTGTTGGCTATCTTCTTTCAGTGATATTGGTTTTTGTGCATTTTTCATCAGTGATATTATTTATGTCAATTTGCCCTGAAACGGAAATTTCTGGGGCCCTGTTTTATAGCCATAAACAGATGCCCGGGGGCAAGACTTAAAATGTTCCTTGCCTGGGATTAAAATGTTGATAAATATGATCTATATAGTTGCAATAAAACACAATCTGATTGGACATCCTCCTTAAGGCCCATTTAGACACAACAATTATTGCTCAAAAGTCGCTCAAAAAACATCTTTTGAGCGATAATCGTTGTGTGCATTTACACGGCAAGATGATCGCTCAAAATTTGCTCAACCGTCAGTTTGAGTGACCATTTTGAGCGTTCACTTTGCATAATTGCGTAAATGAAGGCTCACACTGTATGCAGAAGACCGCTATCTTCTGCATACAGCTTTTGTCTTCTTAAAGCGCTCAGTTGGTATTCAGCTGAGCGCTCCAAGCAGGGTATACAGAACACAGCTGCAGCACTGTCTTCTGCATACTCCTGCTGTTTTGATGGGGCTCACAGCTGGTATACCGCTGAGCGCTCTGAGCGGGGTATACAGAACACAATTGCAGTGCTTTCTTCTGCATATTCCTGCTGTGTTCACGGAGCGTACAGCTGGTATACAGCTGAGTGCTCCGAGCAGGGTGTGCAGAACACAGCTGGAGCGCTGTTTTCTTCATACTCCGGCTGTGTTGTCCAAGCGGGATACCAACTGAAACAATAGTATCAGCGGTATCCCGCTGAGAACTCAGCGCACGGCACTGATAAGGCTCATTGTTGTCTTTCAGCTTGCTGAAAGACAACGATGAACGACTGGTTAAGGAAAACTGCACGATGGCCGTGCAGTTAGACCCAACAAATCTTACTCAAAATACAGCTTTGAGCGAGAATCATTGGGTCTAGATGGGCCTTTATGGGGCATCTAATAAATGTCATATTTTATGCATTTGACAATCCAATTCAATCACAATGCATTAGAAGTATTTTTACATGATTGTAGATTCACCAGATTACTGTAGGATAGGTCATCAATAGTTGATTAGTTGGGTTCTGCAGCTCAGGACTGACCTTGGCCGATCAGCTGATTGGGCACCAGCTTTCAGCACCGCTACGCATAGAGTTATGGAGGAGAAGCACATCGCTCCAACCCCTGTGTAATGGCCAGCGCTTGTAATTGAATGGGAGCTGCAACTGCAGTTACAAACACCAGCCACAAGGGGGTTGGACCAGCAACTTCCTCTCAGTAGCCGTGTGTAGTGGCACTGACAGCGGGTGCCTGAATGGCCATAGTACTGAGTGGCAGACTCCAGACAATGATCTACTAATGCCCTATCCTGAGGATAGCTCATCAATAGTGTTTGCATGGAAGTGCCCTTTAATTGAAATGACATCAGCAGACACTACTAGGGTAGCGCATCTTCAAGGTCATGTTTTGATCATCTCCTCAATGTTGTACCGGTGATATAATTAACAATGTTACTTGATAACTGCCACTTGTTTCTTTTCTTTGGAAAATCATTAAAAAGTGAAGGTCCATTTGAGGACCCCTGGTAATGTCGCAGAGTTGTAACTCCTTAGAGCAAAGACTAGATCAAATTTTAACCCTTTTCAATCCACTGTCCGACGTCTGAAGACATTATGATTTGAAGCTGTACAGCTCCGATGTTGGAAGACATCCGTCGGGGTTCTCTTACTGTATATTGCCAGCCTCTCTGCTGTCAGAGCCTATCCAATGTGTCAACTCATGCAGTACTGGCTTTAGCCAGCAGATAGCGTTGTTGTATAACGGCAGAAAAAGAGTAAGCCCCCTAGGAAAACCAGGATACAAATTGGATTGGAAAGGGTCCCAAGACAGAATTTAGTCTTGAAGCTTGAGGGTTGCATTAAATAAAGTCATGGTCATGTTAGGGTTAAGAAATGATTCCACTGTTCACATTATTCACTGCTCTGAGATGAGGAAATTCAGCAGCTTTCCTAAAGTCTCACTTCCATTCTGCATTTGTGACATCACGTCTATGTAAAATTTTGTCCTTGTCATGTCATCTTCCCCATAGGACCTTGTACTGAGGACCATGAAAAGCAAAAGCGTCATCCTTCTCGGCTCTCTCGAATTAGTAAAAGGAACATAGCCAGAGTCTGGGAAGTCATGCTTTCCCCTTGCAGCGAGTGACCGTTCCAGAAGAGATAAGGCTATGTATAATGAGTGTAAAAATAACACAGAGGAGGCGCAGAATAAAATATGTTAAGTACAAGATTCAGTCGGGGACGAGGAGAGATAGACAGGCGTGTGAAGACGAGATGTATGAACATCACTCCACAGTACTGGCCGGGCAATGGATTCACTAGAGGCAGCATAGAAGAATGAAGACAGTTAAAAAGGACGTATTGTATGAAAATGCCGTATTGTGTAACTCAAGTTTTTATGTTAAACACACTTTTTAAGAATTTTTAGATACTTTTTTTATGCCATGATCTATATGTAAAAAAAATCCTGAAATCTTGCATTTTTCACCCTGACCACAGAGTCTAATACTAGTCTGACACTTCCGGTTCTGTAGAGAGAACTTTTCAGCAGTCATCTCAATCATTACAAGCAGGATTACAATGACAGGTAAACACCTAAATATTTATAAAGTTGCTTTTAGACGGAACGATTATCGTTCAAACGAGCAAAAACAAACGCTGGCTCGTTTTCACTTATTGTTTGGTTTAGGCAGCAGTCATTCATGATTCTGAACGATTCTCGTTTGAATGAGTTAACGATGCATCTGCCTACTAATGGGTTCCTGTAGATGTGTTCGTATGCGAGGAATTGGTGGCGCAAAACAGTGCACACCTAAGAAAGATACAACATGCACTATCTTAGATGCGCTGTGCAGGAATTTCCATTGATTCCTATGGGAGCAGATGTTAATGGAAACCCCTGCACAGGGAATAGATTCTCTGCTGCTTACAGCAGGGCATTTAAAAGGTGCTGACCAGAAGCATCTTTTGAGGCTGGGTTCACACAGGGCGGATTCCCGTCGGAAATCTCGCGGTTTGGCCGCAGCAAAAACCGCGAGATTTCCGCCGGGAGAACGGCTGCGGTTTAAGCATGCTTTTCCGTTGCGGCCGGCTCTCCCATAGAGGAGAGCACGGCCACGACGTAAATTAACAAAAAAACGAAAGTAATCAGACATGCTGCTTCTTTTGAAACCGCGGCTGCGGCGGCCGCAGCCGCGGTTTCAACCGGATTTACCGCTGCGGATTAGCCGTCCCGTGTGGACGAGGTTTCTGAGAAACCTCGTCCACATGGCTAGCTAATCCCGAGATTAGCGGCCGCGGGCGGTTTTGCGGCAGAACCGCGGCAAATCCGCCCCGTGTGAACCTAGGCTAAATGTCCCACTGTAAACTCCTGTTAGTCCCCGTGGGGATGAGGGGACTCCCCAAAGGGTTCATTTAATCCTTGCGGGGACTAACAGGATTTTACAATAGGACATTTAAAAGGTGCTTCTGGTCAGCACTTTTTAAATGCCCTGCTGTAAACTTCAGGTATTCCTCCTGCCCACCTGCTGAGCAATTCCCCAACAGCGGGGGCAGTAGGGGGCTCTCTCTACCTCTCTACTCAAGGGAATTCCCTATAGCTGGGAGAGAGAGGGGGGTGGAGTTACAGGGCTTTCCCCAGGGCTTCCCCCAAGAGCGTGGGAGGAGGTGCAAGGCTAGATGGATCCACCTCTAGCCCCACCCATCTAGCCCCGCCCCTCTGTAGTTTGCTATGAAAAATCTCTGGAGGAAGCCCTATAGCCTCATGCTATGTTCTATGGGGGATTGACCCATAGCCGCTCCAATGAACAGGCAATGTTTCATGCGCTGCGCATATAAAACATTGCCCGTTCATGCATTTTCAGCACATGCAAGCACATTTTTTTGCGTGTCTATAGGCGCACAAGAGAATCACTCGTCTGACCGAGCCCTTATACACATTACTCCTAATAAAATAAAATAAATTTAAAAAACCTCAGTGAAAAAAGGTATCAAAAAACAGCCTGCATGTGATGAAGAAAAATGCAGCAAAAATAAAGAAAAGAAAAGGCTGGGAAAAAAAGTAGTGCCATAGAACCGCCACATGGGTAAAATCGCTAAAAGTGTCTGGTCCTTTAAATGTTCTCAATAGTAAAAACCTATTCTAACATTTCTTCTTAAGGTCCCAAAAGAGAGATTTATAGATTTTTTTTTACTATGGTATACTGCCATATACTATATCTATAAGGGTGGACACCCACTGGCGATATTTTCTTTCTTGCGCTGCAAGAGCACGTGAAAACTCTCGCCTCACAGCGCAAGAAAGACGCCGGAATAGAACCAGCATATCGCTAGTGATTTCAATGGGGCCAGCGGCAGCAGCGCTAGCCCCATTGAAAAGAGATGGAGAATGCCGCGGACGTCTGCCACAGCTGTCACAGCTGTCACAGCTGTGGCAGAAGTCCGCGGCATGCTATCCGATTGCTTTCATTGAAAGCAGTGCTTTCTGGCAAACCCTGCAGTATGATTATCGGGGAAGGGCTTGAAATATAAGCCCTTCCCCAATAATCATCAATAAGTGGTAAAAAATTTTTTTTTTTAATTACTCACCTCTCCGGCGTTCAGATGCGTCCTCCAGCTGGCTCCCCTGCACTGCTGTTAAGCTCTTTCAGCAGCAGGGATTTAAAAATCCTGCGGGGATGAAGGAAACTCCTGCCACAGCTGTCACAACTGTCACAGCTGTGGCAGAAGTCCGCGGCATTCTCCCTATGTTTTCAATGGACTAGCGCTGCTGCGGCTGGCCCCATTGAAAAGACTGGCGATATCTTGGCGTGATGCCGTTTTTTTTCTCGCACTGCGCTGCGAGACCTTTCCTTTACTCTCGCAGCGCAGTGGAGAAAAAAACGCCAGTGGGTGTTCACCCTTATAGTGTACTGCACAGCAGATTTTAGATCTTAATCTAGTATGTCATAATAACACAAAATATAGTCCAACAACCCTGGAGTCCTTCAATAGCTCATGTGACCCAGCCTTAGGCCTGTATGCCAGCACTGAAAGTCTCTATGCTTCGGTATGATGCTTTATTGTACCCCGGTCCAGCAACATATTACAAAAATATTCTCCCTCAGAGGTAGAGTTTCTGCGAAGAAGGAACAGGAAACACTGAAGTCAACTATGAGAGGGGGGAGGGGGGGGGGCAGACACTCTCAGAAGACGCACAGACCTGAATGCTGAAGCTAGTCTTGAGATACCTACTTCTGCTTATACACCTGTACACTGCTAAATCTTTCTATACACTCTTACACGATGAGGGGATGTCTGTGTGTATGACAGTTTAGAGAGCAGGATATGTAGTGCTCTGTGTACAGTCTATAGAACACAGCACAGCATCAGCTCCTCCCACCAGTCCTGAGAGGATGGAGAATCAGATGTACACCCAGCAAAGGGGGAAATACAGGATACAAGTCATATAATGGCCAGATAGAGTGTTATTCCTCATGTGCACACACATGGCAACTTACTCTGAAATGTAATCTGACAACTCAAGCAAGCTTTAAAGGGGTTGTCCAGTTTTTAACTATTGATGGCCTATCCTCAAGATAGGGAGCCAATCAGCTGTTCCACTGGGCCAGTGCACTTGTGCGTAGTTTGACTGTGAATTCTGACAAAAGCGGAAAGCTCTGTTTCCACTGCAGTGGCCTAAGTTGGTATTGCAGGCAAATTTCCCATTGAAGTGAATATCATTGATTAAAACACTGGAAAACTTCTTTATCCCCTTTGTGACCAAGACCTTTGATGGTCGCATCAAAATTTCGAAACAATACCTATCGATGCCTATTTTTCTTATATTTTGTGGCATAGATTGTACTTTCTTATGGTACCAGAGCAGGACTAGTATCTGTTAATGTTACTTTTTTGTACAGAATAGAATGAGCCTTGCAGTGGTGCTGTCTCAGGTTCAAATCCCCATCAAAATCAGATTTAAACTCAGAATTTCAGCACTGCAAGGCAGCAGCGCTAAGCCAGCATACCTGTCCTTTCTGCTCAAAGCAGAGAGCCAATGATCTCATCCAAATTAACAAAAATCAGCTCGATTTTGTTGCCGGGCCGATCATGGTGAGCAACAGTATTCATCACTTTTCATTGAGCTAATCATTATAACTCCCTGTCAATTTATTAGGGAGGAACTGACAAAGTGCCGGCCCAACTTCTTTACTGGCAGAACACCATACAATAATATAATATATAATAAGATATAATATAATGATCATCACTCCTTAAGGGGAGCACCTAAGACAGTGATGGCGAACTTTTTAGAGAGCGAGTGCCCAAACTGCAACCCAAAACCCACTCATTTACTGCAAAGTGCCAACGTGTCAGGGGGCGGGGCTTATCACGACGTATGATTTTTACCCCCGTCGTTCTAAAAAGAACAGGGCCGCTTCAAAGTAGACAGCATACAGCCCCAGCGATAATAGTGACCATCTCCAGCAGCCCCAGCGATAATAGTGACCCCTTTCCCCCACAGAGGCCCTAGCGATATTAGTGACATCCCAAAGCGGCACCCAGTATAATAGTGACCCCCCGCCCCCCAGCGGTAATAGTGACGCTCCCCACAGTGGCCCCCAGTATCACAGTGACACCCCCCGCAGCGGCCCCCCAGTAGCAGAGTGACCCCATGCAGCGGCCGCCCAGTAGCATGGTGACAGCCCACAGCGGCCCCTCAGTAGCAAAGTGACCCCCCCCCCCAGTAGCATAGTGACACCACACAGCGGCCCCTCAGTAGCAAAGTGACACCCCACAGCGGCCCCCCTGTAGCGTAGTGACACCCCACAGTGGCCCTCCAGTAGCATAGTGACATCCCACAGCGGCCCCACCAGTAGCATAGTGACACCCCACAGCGGCCCCCTAGTAGCACAGTGACACCCCACAGCAGCCCCCCAGTGGCACAGTGCCACCCCCTCCCCCCCCCCCCGAGACCCACATACTTACCACCTCCTCCTCGTGGAAGCACTGCTCCTCCTCTGCCCAGCGCGCATATGAACTTTTTTCACACAACTTCTGCTCTATTCAGCAATTCCAGCAACCTGATTGGTTGCTTGGATTGAATGATTCACCAAACAACCAATCAGGTTGCTGGAATTGCTGAATAGGGCAGAAGTGGTGTGGAAAAAGTTAATATGCGCGCCGGACGTCTACTCCCCCTGCTCTTGCGAAACCAAGTAAGAGATGTCGGGGGAGAGGGGAGTAGGGTCCTGGCTGCACACTGACGTCACAGTGTGCGCCGGGATCAGCGCAGCTATCAGCGCTGCTTAGTGAATGCTTGCAGGGAAGCCGCGGCCCCTGCAGGTATTCACTAACGTAGTGAGTGGCCGATGGCGATGCGTGCCAGCAGGAAGGGCTCTGTGTGCTGCCTCTGGCACGTGTGCCATAGGTTCGCCGCCATTGACCTAGGAGGTGCGTGAGGAGACTTATAAGGCCATCCATGCTTCTCTGGGAAATATATGCAAATAAGGAAGATGGAACAATACCTCTGCAGAGCCACCTATTGGATGGCAACATTCCTGAAAATTGGTGTCCGACCCTTTATACAGGTCTTTGCAACAATGACTGCCCTGTCTGTGTTTGGCTGACTTGGAGTTGGTGGGGATTTGGTTTTATCCAAAAAAAAACCCCACAGTGAAGTTTGTTCCTTTTCATCCTCTTTCTACATTGCAGGTGGCACAAGGTTTTTTTGGGGGTTCACCATGATGACCACTATTATATTGAAAGAATGATTTGGAATTGAAAACCAAACCAGAATCCATACACAGACAGCTGTTTCGAGGTTTTTGGCCCTCATCAGTGCGCTTTAGGAGTCTGGCTTGGCTAGTAAGAGGCCTGTGAAATGGGTCAGGACCAGGAGGGGTAACATTTTCTAGGAGGGCACCTAGAAGATGAGTGAGGATGCTTATAAGGCCATTCATGCTCCTCTGGGAAATATATGCAAATAAGGAAGATGGAACAATACCTCTGCAGCGCCACCTATTGGATGCTAATCAATGTCAGACCCTTTATATAAATTTTTAAAACAATGATTGGGAATTGACCAAAAGCCAGAATCCATACACAGACAGCTGTTTTAAGCTTTTTGCCCCTCATCAGTCTGCAGTAGGTTTCTGGCTTGGCTAGTGAGAGGTCTATAGATGTAGGTCAGGAGGGGTATCATCATTCCTTAAAGAGAGCACCTAGAAGGTGAGTGAGGAGACTTATAAGGCGATGCAAGCTCCTCTGGGAAATATATGCAAATATAGAAGATGGAACAATACCTCTGCAGCCCCACCTATTGGATGGCAGCATTCCTGCAAATCAATGTCTGACCCTTCATACAGATCTTTATAAGAATGATTGGGAATTGAAAACCAAAAGCAAGAATCAATACACAGACAGCTGTTTCGGCGTGTACTAAAGTGGAGGACATATAGTATATATAAATCTTAACTGCATGGTGTATCAACAATTAGGACATACATATATATATATATACACATACATACTGTATATATATATATATATATATGGCTAAGTATGTATACTGATTGTATCTCAGACGTCAAAGTATGAGCTTTTCAAATGTGATAAGGCTACTATACGCTAACAGATGAACTTACATTATGAGAATTACTATAGGAACAGTTTTATATGGCTTTATAAGGTATGGATGCAGCGACTGGTAACAAAACTGGCGCATCGTAATACATAGAAATGGGACCTGAGAATAATAATAATAGGAATAACGAATCACAAACAGAAAAGTATGAAGTAACATCAGCCAAAGAAATGATTTAAACTGCATCATAGGAGGAAAGAACTGGCAAAAACCAGTGACATTCAACAATGAGCTGGCAGCGAGCAGAGGAAACTTCTAGTTCATGTAAGCCAAGCGATTCCATGAGAAGAGACAGAACTCAGATAAAACATTGGCACGAAGTCCAACATACCTTATTGCAGGTGTCAGTGTAGTCAGCATACAAAACCCTTAGGCCGGCGTCACATGGGTGTATTTGTACACATATTGCACATGCAATATGCTGAGAACGGAGCCCCTTCATCTCAATGGGTTAGTACATATGCTCTATTTTCCTGCACATTTGCGCACCTAAAGCCTTCATAGAAGTCAATGAGGATGCGCAAATTCACACGCAATACGCTATCATGATATGCTGCATAATTGCGCAGGACAAAAAGCACATCTAGAACTCATAAGAGTATTTGCACAGTGAACGAGTCTTTTTTACGTGCGTGCCTGTGCATAGTGCTGTACTTTTTTTGTGCACGCGGGGACTGCGTGGATGAAGGAATCCTCTGTGACAGCTGTCACAGCTGTGGCAGAAGTCCGCGACATGCTATCCCATTGCTTTCAATGGGATTGGCACTGCTGCCGATCCCATTGAAAGCAGTGGTTTCTGACAAGCCCTGCAGAATGATTATCGGAGAAAAGTTACTCCGATACGTTACTCACCTCTCCTGCTGTCAGCCCCGTCTTCCTGCTGGCTCCCCGGCACTGCTGTCCAGCACTTTCAGCAGACGGGGATTTAAAAATCCCCACCTACTGAAAGGGCTGTGCAGATTGGCTGAGGGCTCAGCCAATAGCAGCTACTGCTTAGCTATTGGCTGAGTGCTCAGCCAATGACAGATAGCTCTTAGCTATTCATTCATGAATAGCTAAGATATTGCTATTCATGAATGAATAGCTAAGAGCTATCTGCCATTGGCTGAGCGCTCAGCCAATAGCTAAGCAGTAGCTGCTATTGGCTGAGTCCTCAGCCAATCCACACAGCCCTTTCAGGAGGCGGGGATTTTTAAATCCCCGTCTGCTAAAAGAGCTCAGTAGCAGTGCCGGGGAGCCAGCTGGAGGACGCGGCTGACAGCAGGAGAGGTAAGTAACTTTTTTATTATTTTTTTAACCACTTTTTTATGATTATCGGGGAAGGGCTTATATTTTAATCCCTTCTCCGATAATCATTCTGCGGGGCTTGTCAGAAACCACTGCTTTCAATGGGATCGGCAGCAGTGCCAATCCCATTGAAAGCAATGGGATAGCATGCCGCTGACTTCTGCCACAGCTGTGACAGCTGTGACAGAGGGTTCCTTCATCCCCGCGGTCCCAGCTGTGGCAGAAGTCCGCGGCATTCTCCATATCTTTTCAATGGGGCTAGCGCTGCTGCCGCTGGCCCCATTGAAAAGACTGTCGCAGCGATATCGCAGCGATTTTCTCGCACTGCTCTGCAAGCGTTTTCACTTACTCTCGCAGCGCAGTGGAGAAAAAAACGCTAGTGGGTGGGAGCCTTTACACCTATCAAGCCTTGTGCTTCAGGCGGATTAAAGTTTATCTGAATTAATGTTGTGCGTCCGCCTATTTACTGCGCCATCCTAGAGGGGGACCACGATGTAAGGGGCAATGGCCCCCCATAAATCTGACTCTCTTACAGCCAGTCCTGTGGTTTATCTGCTACGTAAGAAGATTCCAGCACTATAAACTATATACAAAGTTGGGGGCTCCACATAGAGATTTTGCACCAAGGCTGAACACTTCAGGTTGTACCACACAGAAAAGAATAAGTAACTCACCCCATGTAGATGTATCTCTAAATATCACCCTGCGGAAGACACTTATGTTAATTGTTCGAAATAATAAGTATATCATAACCAAAGAATGTTAAACAGAACCCTCAAGAAACCAGTAATGGAGATACGAGCAAACCTTTACACCTCAAAATAACTTTTAGACCTGGCATTACGGTAGTAGCATGCCTGCAAGTCATCGGCGCGACTCCAAATGAACATTTTTTTAAATAGCTTGACTTAAGTATCGACTATATGACCCAACTTTCAATGAATGTCACCATACCTAACTTGTGGACTGTGTTTACTCTTGTCATGTGGATGAATGGCCATCGGCAAATGTCTGCTAGAAAGCCTTGGAAGTCATTGATACAAGACACGCGCTTCAATCTTGACACTATACCTATTTTTTAACACCTGTAATAGGGATTATTCTGATTGCCATATTTGAGTCAGGAAGGAATGTTTCCCCTTAAATGGCGAAAATTGGCTTCCACCTCATTTGTTTGCTTTTTTTGCCTTCCTCTGGATCAACATGGGGGGGGGGTAATAGGCTGAACTGGATGGACATGGGTCTTTTTTCAGCCTTACATACTATGTTACTATGTCACATTAATACATGACAACTAGAGATGAGCGAGCGTACTCGGCCACGCCCCTTTTTCGCCTGAGCGCCGCGAATTTCGAGTACTTCCGTACTCGGGCGAAAAGATTCGGGGGGCGCCGTGGGTGAGTGGGGGGTTGCAGTGGGGAGTGGGGAGGAGAGGGAGAGAGAGAGGGCTCCCCCCTGTTCCCCGCTACAACCCCCCACTCCGCCACGCCTACCCCCGCCCCCCGGCGCCCCCCGAATCTTTTCACCCGAGTACGGAAGTACTCGAAAATCGCGGTGCTCGATCGAGCAATTACTCGAAACGAGTAGGTTCGCTCATCTCTAATGACAACGTTAATTCCGCCTGCACTGTATCACTGTGTTTCTTTCCTCTGTTGTATAACACAACTCTGTGCATAATCCTCATCAGGTGGCATGACTGCCAGATGGACTGCATTTATTATAATGGGGCCATCCGACTTTTGTAATGGTCTGTGGAATCTTCCTGGACAAAACAGTATATCCTGCGATTTTGAGACGTATCTTTGCCAGAGTCATCTCTAACGCCGATGTGAACAAAGCCTTATTCAGGCACTTAGAGATATGGATGCCAGTAAATAATGCCAACACCCAAGGGCTTTTAGTATATGCCATTATGTCCAAGTCTTGGGGTCTATGGGTGGCTACTGCTTACATTTTTGCCCGGCGGTGATGCCATAAACTGCCACAGATCTTTTTGGCAGTTTTGGCATACATGTATTAGCTTTAGAGATGAGCGGGCGTACTCGTTAAGGCAAACTACTCGAGCGAGTAGTGCCTTATGCGAGTACCTGCCCGCTCGTCTCTAAAGATTCGGCTGCCATCGCGGGTGACAGGTGAGTTGCGGCGGTGAGCAGGGAGGAGCAGGAGGGAGGGAGAGAGTGAGAGAGATCTCCTCCCCGTTCCACCCCGCTCTCCTCCGCCGCTCCCCGCCAGCACCCAAATCTTTAGAGACGAGCGGGCAGATACTCGCATAAGGCACTACTCGCTCGAGTAGTTTGCCTTAGCGAGTACGCTTGCTCATCTCTAATTAGCATTATATTAGTTATCAATTAAAGGGGTTGTAAACTGTTTATGACCTATCCTCAGGATAAGTCATCAATAGTAGATTGATTGGGGCCAATTGTCTGAGTACCCTTCTGATCCGCTGTGTCCTCGAATGCTGAACTGAATTCTGCTAAAAAAAAAAAGGGACGCATCCTTACAGGGTTAACTGTAGGAATTGTTCCTGCGAATTGACATCACTTCCTGCAGTTTCAGGTATGTAAATATATAAGCTTCAGAGGTAGCAATTGCACCTGTGAATTGGTACCTGAAGCCAGCCAAACGGACAAGTTAGGTCCTTAGGCTATCCGGACGATTGCCCTGCTTGCAGGCAGGTTTTTATGGAGTGTTTAGGAAGTTACAGAAGTTTGACAACTTTGGTTCCCATACACAATAAAGGTCTCTGGGAACTTGTCCCCTGGAGTCAAAGTTATTGTGTATAATCTGTCCCATCTCTTTGTATTCTAGGGACTCGCACCCATGCATTGCGGCACAGTACAAATAACATCATGCTCATGTTGTACACCATGTAAATATCAATCTACTTCTCAAGTCGGTGGTAGGAAGAAAACTAACTTAAAAAGCAAATGAAAAAAATAAATCATGTAAATGTCAGTACAAGAGCCCTATGTACAGCAAATAATGTCTTTTATGGATTTTCCAGTGGGAAGATCTTCCCACGCTGTTAAATGTGCCACCAAACTATGTGCATTTAGTTAGGAAAGTTCTAGAGCAATTCAGCATTCAGATTATACATGTAGAGAGCGTGAGGAAATTAATTTTATAGTATGGGGGGAATGATTTAGAATGGTGAGTTTGCTAATGGAACCTCCCCACCTTCAGTGGTGGCAGTCTACTTGCCACATTATGGGGGTCTCATATGCTGCCCTTCACTGCATCAGATGAGGAAATGGTAGGGAAGCACTCATAAAGACACTATGAAAAGGTCTAAATGGGGTGTATCTAGAGATGAGCAAGCATACTCGCTAAGGGCAATTGCTCGATCGAGCATTGCCCTTAGCGAGTACCTGCCCACTCGGGAGCAAAGATTCGGCTGCCGGCAGGGAGCGGTGGGGGAGAGCGGGGAGGAACAGAGGGGAGATCTCTCTCTCCCACCCCCCCACCCCCACCCCCCCGCTCCCCACTGCTCATGGCTGCAACTCACCTCTCACCCGCGCTGGCACCCGAACCTTTGCTCCCGAGCGGGGAGATACTCCCTAAGGACAATGCTCGATCAAGCAATTGTCCTTAGCGAGTATGCTCACTCATCTCTAGGTGTATCACTTGTATTTACAGAATGATAACATTAAGGTGTTGGCCACTTGTAAAACTATTGATGGCCTATCCATAGAATAAGCCATCAATAGTAGGTCAGTGGAGGTCTGCAACCCAAGACCTTCATCAGTCAGCTGTTTGCCAGGCTGATGCTCTCATGAACTGAGCTGATATCTACAGGAAGCAGACAGTTCCCTCCGCAATGGTGACGCTTAATATTACAGTCCAAGTTCCCTTTGAAGTGAATGAGAACTTTGCCTGCAATGCCAAGCCTGGCCACTGCAGAGGAAATAGAGCTGTCTGCTTCCTGCAGAAATTGGTTCAGTGCATGAACGCAGCGGCTTAGAGAACAGCAGATCACAGGGGATCCCAGGCTTCCTGGTCTGAGGATAGGTCTTTAATAGTTTACAACTGGACAACCCCTTGAAATGTCCATTGAAATAATGTAATAGCCAATCAAAACTTGTGCTCACTCTAAATGAAATGCCTTGAGGGGCTGGACTGGCACGGTTTGCCATGGCTTAAGAGATTGGAGTTCATAGCCTTATGTTTGTAACTCCTATACTGTTTCACAATAGTAAATATCACAAGGACCAAACTCATGGTGTTAAGTGCATTAGCTCTCAGGTACCTAGTTAGACAATGCAGTAACAAATATGGTGCTGGGTAATAGTGACCCAGAACGCCATAATGGTGGGGACCGTGATGGTAGTTGGCTTTAACCAGCATGAGAGCACAAGGGTGTGAGCACACCACTTTACTTACGTGGACTTGTGGTGAAGCTATATATTTTGGGATAGTTTTATGCCAAGGAGGAGGAAGCAGTAGTCATAGACCAAGAATGTAAGAACTTCTGGCAGGTGTGTGATGCACTAACTCAGGAGGGTTAGCTGGTCCTTGCGCTATTGTTGGGCGTACGCCCTTGCTACAAGCACCTTGCCTTCAGAAGACTGGTACAGAAAAGTACGTTGGATAGAAGACTGTGATTGGAAAGTGAATGAGGGACCAACTCAGTCTGAACTATAACCGTGGATTTAGGCAATGTGTCTGTGGCAGTTAAGAACAGAAAGTGGTCACCAACCGAGGGACTGAGAAGAATGTGGAAAGATCACATTGAATGGAATTGTCATGCTGAGAACCCTACACTCATTAGTCTGTTGTAACGCACGTACCATGCCTCTCCTGCTGGAGAAGACTGATATTCTGTTGCTTGAATACTGTTGTAAGGTAAAGACTGTCTGTAAGTGGCCAAAACAGGCATGCACCATGCAAGAACATGATATCCTGAGTCAACTCAAGATATGACTTTGACTTTAATGCCTCCTTCAAGTGTTACAGCCGTGATAGTATACCCCTTTGTAAGGTAGTCCATAAGCAGTATCCCACCTATATCTCAGAAGACAGACGCCACCACCTTGGATGACGACTTCCGCAGTCTGAACTTCTTATGACTCAGGATCATACATAAAAATCCATGTCTCATCTATTATCACCAATCAAAACAGGAAAGTGTCAGCATACTACAGAATTCCTAGGGGGGCTTACACTTGGGCACGCTTTTGATCTGCTGACAAGCAGTTCGGGATCACTTGGCAGGCACCATTCTCATGTCCACATATTTGTGAATTATTGCCCCAACTCTTTCTCTGGAAATGTTCAGAGCCTCAGCTATCATCTTAGCAGAAATTCATTTTTCTTCTACAATCTTGTCGTGGATATTGTCCGTGGTTTCTGAAACAGTCACCACTGAATGTATTTTGGAATAGTATCTGGTTTTAAATTTGGCAACCCAATTTTTCACTGTGGAGTACAAAAGTCAGTTTTTTAAAGGGACTGTTCACTTTGTACAATTTTCCTGATGATAAACTGAGCCCAGGGTGTCCTGCTTCCACTAATCTAATGTACTCAGTATGTGGGGGGTAAGAGATGGGGTGTGTGGGGGGGGGGGGGATTCAGCAGCACGTTTTCAATATTCCTGCAGCACCCTGTAGGAAATATAAAGCATTACGCAATTCTCATTGAAATCCATGCGCTGCCTGTATAATGCACTACTGTGCTAGGTCCCTCAAAGTGATTGGGGTTCACACTTTATTCTTGTCAATAGCTGATGATTCCCAAATAGGGGTACTACACTAAGATCAAATTTATAAAACCCATTAAGTACTGGTGGGTCCAGGCTCTGACACAATAATGGGAGCTATAGGACATAGTTATAAGACTTTAGTAGTAATTATTAAGAAATTATAGTACCAATGTTGCTGGTGGCTGGGCTACATGGTACATCCATTATGATTCCCAAACATCACACACACAGCTCTACTACATGTATCCTGATTCCCACACATCACATGATACACACAGCTGTGGTACATCCATGCTACCTTGTTTCCCCCAAAATTAGACACTGTCTTATATATTTTTTGCCCCAAAAGGAGCACAGTGTCTTATTTTCAGGTGGCGGGCTTATACTTACCTGGTCCGTGGCGTCCTGATGGTGTCCGTCGGCGGCGCGGCGTATTTCTTGTCTCCCAGCTGCCTTCTGCTGGTGACAGGGCTTTGAATACCCCGCCTCCAGCAAAGCGAGCGCTGTGATTGGTTAATCAAGTGCTGGCAGCCAATCACAGCCGGTGCTCGATGAGCCAATCACAGCCATTCAGTGATGTCATTCACTGAATAGCTGTGATTGGCTCATCGAGCGCCAGCTGTGACTGGCTTCCAGTGCTCGATTAGCCAATCAGAGCGCTCGCTTTGCTAGAGGCAGGGTATTCAAAGCCCCATTGCCAGCAGAAGGCAGCTGTGAGACGAGAAAGACGCCACGCCGCTGCAGCATCACTGAAGACCATCGGGACACCGCAGACCATGTGAGTATTGATTTTTTTTTTGGGGGGGGCGCCTGAGATAGGTCCTATTTCGGGGAAAGCCTTATATTTAAAGCCTCCCCGAAAACCCGATAGGTCTTACTATTGGGGTAGGACCTATTTTCAGGGAAACACGGTAATTTCCAGACATCACCAGCTCAGTAGACTCTTGGATACAGTGATCAGCCTGGTGTCATATGATCCCTGACTCCACCCACACCGGTGATCACACAACGGTGACGTCATCACAGGTCCTGGTGGCTACTGTCGGCTTATCCAGTATAAAGTACTTTCCACCAAACTGCACAATGGCTTCTCCCACAGCAGTGACATCACCACAAGTCCTTCAGTCCACCGAATCTCTGGTGGAGGTAGGTTGGTGTCTTCTGTCAGGACCGCTGAGTTATGTCTGAGATAAGAACGGATTGGTTGTATTCTCATTTTGTTATTTTTGTCCTCCCCTTCCAAGAGCCCTAACTGTGTTGTTCTTCTGTTGGTCAGGCTCTGTGTTTTATATATGTTGTAGGACCTGTGATGATGTCATCAGGGGGTGGAGCATGATAAGCACCCACACACAAACATACATACTCACAGTCAAGTGGTCTTTAGTAGTTTGATTGATGACATAGCATATAAGTCCTGTATATTTCTATATACAAGGTGGGCCTGTGGAATCATATGAATTGGTGGGTCGAACACTGCTAAAACATGCATGCTTGGGACATTCTTTAGGTGCAATATCAAGCCTGACAGTTATAGGAGTATTCCAGGATTTTAGCTACTAGCACCTACACTCAGGTAAGGTCATCAGTATCTATGGGGGCCCACCCCTCGGCATCCTTGACAATCAGCTGATCGTTCGGTCCGCTGTCAGTGTAGCGGGCTGGACGTCGTCATTGCTGGTCAGCGCTGGAAGTGTATCAGCTGTCTTCACTCCCATTGAAATCAATGTAAGCACTACCTGCAATTACACTGACAGCTCCTCAGGATGGTCAAGGTTGGACATCTGGTCCTGACCGCAATGAGGAGCCAGAAGTGTAATAGCAGGCAGCGCTCCTGTTGAATTCAATTTGAGTGAAACTAACTATTACATTTCCAACGCTGACAAGCAATGACCACGTCCAGCCCACTACACTGACAGCGGGTTGAACGATCAGCTAATTGGTGGGGATCCCAAGCGGCGCAGCCCTGTCGATCAACTACTAGAGTAGTTAAAGTCTCATAATACACCTTTAAATTTTAATTTGTTGCCTGGATGGAGTTTGTGACCCCATCCCAACATATATTGGCCACAAGCATTATTTTCCTCTTCACATCATGGCTGTGCTGAACTACTTCATCAAAAGAACCAGAAGTACTGAATAGACCATGATACCTGCTATGCCTGCGTTGCAATTAGAGATGAGCTAGCACATTTGGATAAGTCAGTTACTCGAGTGAGCCTCGCTCTTCTCAATTAACTGCATTCTTGTCCGAGCGTGCTCGGGGGGGCGGCAGGGGTGAGCATGGGGAGGCAGGGGGTAGTGGGTGGGAGAGAGAGATCTCTCTCACTCTCTCCCCGCTATCCCCCGCCGCCCTCCCGAGCACACTTGGACCACAATGCAGTTACTCGAGAAAAGCGAGGCTCACTCGAGTAACTGACTTATCCGAGCGTGCTCACTCATCTGTAGTTGCAATGGCTAGAGTAGTCTTATTACTGATGTGCCAGCCTATCTGCCCTTGCCCTCTGCTGAGCATACAGTACGGAGTAACCAACACAAGGCATTGTTAATATAATGGAATTAAGGTGCTCTGTGCCCACAATGGAAGGGATTTATTAATTCTGTCTCGGACAATTGACACAAGCAGATGATATACAGAACTGCAGCCTACAGAAACCATGACAGTTAAGTGAGCACAGTGAGAGGGCTGGTGACGTCACTAAGCATTTAGTGAGATGTCATGAGATTACTTATTAATCAAACGGGCACCAATGTACCACACATCCTTGGCATGCGTTGCCCAGATCTCTACTGCTTACATACAGATAATAGAACAAATAAGGCATTAGGGCTAAGAGCTGGACAAACGGTGAAGCATAAAAAGTCTTTTAGCCGTTACTTTTAGTCAATGCAAATGGATCAGATTGCACATGGGAGTATATATATATTTGGAGCACCATATTGCCATGCATTAAAGGTATACGTACCATAAAGGGGAACTCAATTTGCAAAAAAAGGAAATGAAATCACCTATAATCCTCAGTATTCACCAAGGGCTCTGAAAAGATGCCAAGTTATAATTTCTTTTAAACCCATTGAATGAAATTTTGCAGGCAGCGGTATAACGACGAAGGATGCAGGATACGATGCAGCAGATGGAGTAACCAAAATATACAATATTTATTTAAGAATGAAGAAATAAATGTGAACAATAATCATAATAGCGGTTAAACAGTTGGGCTTTAATTTCAAATACCTAGGCGCTATCTACTGCTAACTAAAACGTGGGATTTACTAGCATCAATACTACCCGTGTTTCCCCGAAAATAACACAGTGTCTTATATTAATTTTTGTTCAAAAAGGTTTAGCTTTTTTACATGTATAGCTGCCTGGACACTATTTAAATTGACTTTTTTAATTAACTGTTAGCAGGGCTTAATTTTGGAGTAGGGCTTACATTTCAAGCATCCTCAAAAAGCCTGAAAAATCATTTTGCATGCTCAAAAATTCAGGAAAATCATGCTATGTCTTATTTTCAGGGAAACAGGGTAGAGATGAGCGAGCATACTCGCTAAGGCAAACTTCTCGATCGAGTAGTGCCTTATTCGAGTACCTGCCCGCTCGTCTCTAAAGACTCGGCTGCCGGCGTGGGTGAGAGGTGAGTTGCGGTGGTGGGTAGAAGGGAGCTGGGGGGAGAGAGAGAGAGAGATCTCCCCTCCGTTCCTCCCCGCTCTCCCCCGCCGCTCCCTGCCCCCCGCCGGCAGCCGAATCTTTAGAGACAAGCGGGCAGGTACTTGAATAAGGCACTGCTCGCTCGAGTAATGTGCCTTAGCGAGTATACTCGCTCATCTCTAATCAATACCTTTTCACATAAGTACAGATCACTAAAAATAATGCACAGTTTCTCTTCAGGGGTTGACACTCCACCACTATCAAAAAGTTTTAAGTATTCCAAAATGGTACCAATGCAAACTACAGGAAGTCTCGAAAAGATCAGCCCTCGTACAACTATGTTGATAAAATAAAATAAAAAAAGTTATTGCGCGCAGAAGATGGCGGCAGAAAAGAATTTTAAAAAATTAAATATCTTTGAAAAAAATACAAGTAGAACAGCAAAAAAAAAACATATAAGTTTGGTATCGTAATCATCATACTGACACATAGAATAAAGTCATCATGCTATTTTTGTTGCAGTTTGTGCGCCGTAGAAAAAAGATGCACCGAAAGATGGAGAAATTTCATGTTTTACCCATTTCTCTCCACTTAGAATCTTTTTAAAGTTTTTAAGTACATTACATGGTACATTAAATAACACCATTGAAAAATACAACTCGTCCCACAAAAAACAAGCCCTCATACAGCGACGTCAGTGGACAAATAAAAGAGTTACGATTTTTTAAAAGGGAGGAGGAAAAAACGAAAATGGAAAAAATGGGAAAAAAGCTCCGTCACTAAGGGGTTAAAGATGCACCGCTTCAAAGTAGCATACCAAACCTCCTGATCTAGTCCCCCACTCCCACAATATGCCCTTTCCTCTACCTATGGCTTTCCACTTTTGCCTATCATGTACCCTTACTGCCCCATACCTTCTGTACTACAATACCCAGTTTGTGTCCTAAAAACTGTATATCACGCTATGCATTGCTGTGTTCCCCCTTTCCCCGCCGCCTGCCCCTGTACCTTCTGTATCACCCACCCTTTGTTTCCAAATAGTTGAATACCAGATGTAATTTATGTAAATTCTGCATTGCTTGTCTTCCCCTTTGGCCTCGAAAGCCCTGCGGAATACTGTCTGATGCGCGCTGCATTGGTAGCATATTGGTTTTCTAAGACCCTACACACTACTCTGACTGGCTAGCATGTAGTTTCTTAAGTTACCAACGCACTACCAGGTAGTCAGAAAAGCAGTGTGGCCATCTTGGTTTGTCCGGGACTGGAGGGTCGCTTTAACGTTTTTTTTAAGTGGCTTCAGAAATGAGCCCACAATGAATACTATGCTACAATATTCCACAGCGAATACCAAGGGCTAAAGAACAGCGCCACTTTTTACCTCGCTGTGACGCATATTGCAATGTATAGAGTAAGCGATAGGATGGTGGCACAAGATGACTGGCACAAATCTACATGTTATACTGTAATGCTCAAGGGGTCAGATATAGCTTTACTATACTTACTTACCTCTAAGACTATAAAAAAAGGTGGAGACTAGAGATGAGCGAGCGTACTCGGAAAAGCACTACTCGCTCGAGTAATTTGCTTTATCCGAGTATCGCTGTGCTCATCCCTGAAGATTCGGGTGCCGCTGCGGCTGACAGGTGAGTCGCAGCGGGGAGCAGGGGAGAGCGGGCGGGAGAGAGGGAGAGAAAGATCTTACCTCCGTTCCTCCCCGCTCTCCCCTGCAGCTCCCCGCTCCGTGCCGGCACCCGAATCTTCAGGGACGAGCACAGCGATACTCGGATAAAGCAAATTACTCGAGCGAGTAGTGCTTTTCCGAGTACGCTCGCTCATCTCTAGTGGTGATCGAATTCCATTTGTGTCCACTTTTTGTAGTGACAGTGGTCATATTTAACAGATTCTTTGTAAACATCGGCCGCTACTTAGGAGAGGGTGTGATTATATAACGGACTTTAAAAAGACACCTATAATGGCGTATAGTCGGGGGCACAATTTACGCGACAAGTTAGTGAAACCCTTTTTGAAAGTAACACCCACATTTAAACAGCGACTGCTTGCATCTCTTAAACCTGGTAACTTTCCCTGTGGGAATTGCTCTTCATGTAGCAATATATTACGTGGTGACACATTTCAACATCCCTGTACGGGTAAAACCTTAAGGCTGGGTTCACACGTGGCGGATTTGCCGCGGAAATTCCGTCTGGAATTTCGCTGCAGCGAATCCGGCTGCAGCCACTAATCCCGGGATTAGCTAGCCATGTGGAAGAGATTTCTTAGAAATCCCGTCCACACGGGACGGCGAATCCACTGCGGCAAAGCTGGCAGAAGCCGGCGCTGCGGCACAGATTCGCTGGCCGCAGCATGTTCATTTTTTTTCTTGTTCCGCTGCGGCCGCGCTCTTCTCTATGGGAGCGCCAGCCGCAACGAAAGAGCGATCGGCCAGGCCGCTTCAAAACCTGCAGCTAAGTGCTGCGGGTTTTGAAGCAGTGCTTCTCCCGGCGGAAATCTCGCGGTTTTTTACTGCGCCCAAACCGTGAGATTTCCGCCGGGAATCTGCCCTGTGTGAACCCAGCCTTAGGATTAAGGAAAGATTCACTTGCTGCTCTACGTTTGTCATCTACCTTACTAATTGGTGAGCATTAGAGATGAGCGAACGTACTCGGATAGGCACTACTCGTCCGAGTAATGTGCCTTATCCGAGTACCGCTGTGTTCGTGCTGTAAGATTCGGGGCGCTTCGCTGCTGACAGGTGAGTCGCAGCGGGGAGCGGGGCAGAGCGGCCGGGAGAGAAGGAGAGAAAGATCTCCCCTCCGTTCCTCCCCGCTCTCCCCTGCAGCTCCCCACTCCGCAGCGCGTGCCGAATCTTTCAGCACGAGTACAGCGGTACTCTGATAAAGCACATTACTCGGACGAGTAGTGCCTATCCGAGTACGTTCGCTCATCTCTAGTGAGCATAAAAGCCCAATTCGGAACAACATGCATGACTTACCTATACCCCGTCATTTCTTTGAACAGAGACATACGGTTAGTCAGCGTAAGTATAAAATTATAGATCATGTGCCAGTGTTGGAGAGGGGTGGAGACATAAATGGATTCATTCATTGGACACATTGTACCCAAAGGGACTTAGTATAGATTTCTGTCTGACAACATTTATTTAATGCCCCTAGGGTCCTTGGTTGGTGAACTTGGTTTTTTAATTCACATTGTTCGTTTTTTATTTCAGGTCTTCTTGATTAATCCCAAGTCACTATTCCTTGGTAGTGTGGTGGTCAACACGTTTGCTTCACAGATGAAAGGTTCCAGGTCGAAACCTGGCAGAAACGCTGAGGCTGATCTTTGCCTATGAAGTTCTTTGAATCCAATAACTATTGTTAAAGTATATATTAAAGTATACTTAATAAAATACTTTCATAGTATGAGAACAATTCTCTTTGTGCGAACGGGAAATGATAATGGTCATGGCTGCAAAGCTAGTAGTGGGTTGCATGGGTGCCACATGTTAAGAAGGGGTTAATGGTTTGGAACCCTACTGAGTATATTTATTCTTATACTAGGAATGTCTGTACATCAATGTGACACAGCAATCCTCTTCCCCTTAGTGATATTAGTTACTACACACATAAGAAGGATGATGCTGACTTGCGCTTCAATGTGGTGACAAGGCACAATGACAGGCTGCAGATCAAGTATTAGAGAATTTTAAATCCCCCCCCCCCCCTCCTCTCCCTTCCTTTATGATGGGCAGGGGCGTAACTATAGAGGATGCAGTGGATGTGGTTGCACCCGGGCCCAGGAGCCTTAGGGGGCCCATAAGGCCTCTCTTCTCCATATAGGGAGCCCAGTACTATGAATAAAGCATTATAGTTGGGGGCCCCGTTACAGGTTTTGCATTGGAGCCCAAGAGCTTAAAGTTACACCTCTGATGATGGAAATACTGCTGAAATTAACACAAAAGCTACAGTGGGGTTAATATATCTGGGATACAAGATGGAGTGTGTTGGTAACTATTTATCCCTCCCCTTTGATAGAAGATTTCAACATGCTGTTGCTAGGCTACATGACACATTGGAAATTAAATATCGTCATGTGACTATGGTGGGTCACGTGACCGGGGTTGGTCATGTGAGATACATGGGGATTAGTGATGTGATGCAATACTATGTGTGACGCTGCACAGCGATGACGCTCATCTAGGTGTGGCAAGGGCTCATTTAGTCCATTAGTCAGTGTGGGATGTAAATGTAAGATTGATTGGCTGACATGCCCCCTATTAACTTCTGTTAACCACGACCTACCTGGTGAACATTAAATTAGTAGATATTCAACTGAGATTGGTGACTTGGCATCAAGAAGACATGAAGGGGTTAATTCACTTGATTAATTAGGTGATGTATTGTACCTGTGCTTTGTGGTGGTATATATTTAAATGTGAGTTTTATCACAGCTAACTGAGCTGGACAAAGACCGTACTTCTTTCTGTAAGCGGTCGAAATGTTGCTAGTTACTGTACTTCTATGGAGGAATGAAGAAGACTTAATTTTATCACTTTGGATGCTGCCAAGACTACATTTATTCTACCGTCAGATACAGTATATGGCAATCAGAGGTGTAACTTGAAGCTTCCGGGCCCCAATTCAAAACCTGTAACAGGGCCCCCATCTATAATGCTTTATTCATAGTACTGGGCTCCCTATATGAAGAAGAGAGGCCTTATGGGCCCCTTAAGGCTCCTGGGCCCGGGTGCAACCGCATCCCCTGCATCCTCTATAGTTACACCAGTAATGGCAATGCTGTTTGCCTTATCCATCAGCCCTGAATGTGCATTCAGGATATTACCATACGAGGCATCGCTCTAGGAATGTAGGCTCATATCAAAGTCATTCTGTATGTAAGCATTCGTCTAGGCCTCAGTATATCAAAGAAGAATACCGGAGTTAGTTTTGGAGGTGATCCTTCAAGTATCTGAACCACTATGTCAGTACGTTGACTGTGCCAATGGGTACATGCTTGCAAGCATCTCCAACATTCATACTTCATAAACAAAAAATTTGGCGCTGGGTTCATATAATGAATAGGTGAAGACATTCTGACAAAAGCAAGAACTAAATATATCTGATGCCCTGATCGCAGTTTGCATCGTCTCGTGTCCAAATGATACAACCTGTAAGGCTATATGAGCACCATAAACCATGAAGTTTATGGGTTCCTAGGACAGAGGACTTTAGGGCTTAAACACATGGGTGCGATTTTATACCGTTTTGATGCCGTGAAAATCACATTCGCAAAATGGGACAAAACGAAGCCATTGATTTCAATGGTTTCATTTTCACTAGCGGAATATTATGCGTGGTAGAAGATAGGACTTGCCCTATCCATCTCGCAAGTAGTTTTTCTACATGTGAGAGAGATCGGGCAGGACCTAACTTCCCGCTTTTTTTTCAAACTTTCTTTTCTTCAAACGCTTTTTTATTGGAGCGCAATAAAGTGGAGTTTCAATAGTCTAAAAAAAAAACAATCCCGGTTCATGCACTAATATGCTCCGTAGCAGCGAGCGTATTAGCACATGCGCCCATCTATTTAAACTCTGAGGATGCGTTTTTTATACTCACCTGCCTCCCCATTCCCTCACTGTCAGTTCTACAAGCTTGCACTCGGCATATACTTAGGACTCATTTCTCGCATTCAGTGTGTGCACTCGCGCTAAGGGACATATGGGTGTGTGTGCGACTACGCTTGCCAGAGTCCAAGGGAACAGGCTTAGATTGTATGCAATGGCCAAGACTGAAGATAACTATTCAATAAAAAGTAATTAAGAGGTCATATGTACCCCAAACGGTACCAATTGAAATCACAGGTGGTCCCACAAAAAAGTAGCTAGGATAAAATAGTTCAGCACTTCCCAATAGAAATCTATAGGTGCACATTAAACTATGGCTGCAACATACAATATAAGCAGAAACCAAAAAACAGCAACAGCACGCAAAATAAATTTACTATCAGAGGTATACATACCTATAATCAATACTCTAACCACATTAAATAATGCAAGGTTCTTGGTATATAATTTGATCAAATCATATTGGCCCATCTACCAAAGTCCAGGTGATCAAGCTCCTAGATGGGTCCTAACTAGAGATGAGCGAGCACGCTCGGTAAGATCGCTCTTCTTGAGTAACCGATTTCTCATCCGAGCGTCCGGGGGGGGGGGGGGGCAGTGGGAGGTAGCGGTGGGAGAGAGAGAGAAATCTCTCTATTAATTCCCCCCCACCTACGCTAATACCAGGTAGTTTAATCTTAACCTGGGAAAGCTGAGTACCTACCTCTGGTGGACGGGCCAACGTAATTTGATCAAGTTATATACCAAGAACCTTGCATTATTTAATGTGGTTAGAGTATTGATTATAGGTATGTATACCTCTGATAGTAAATGTATTATGAGTGCTGTTGCTATTTTTTGGTTTCTGCTTCTACAAAAAAAGGAGCTTTCACAAAGCTGCATCGATGGAAAAGTAAAAAAGCTTTGGTGGTGAGATGTAATAATTGTTAAATATGTTTGGTTTTTTTTTGCTCTTGGGGGGGGGGTTAAATTTATTGTATCTTTTGTTCTTCTTATAATTGAAAAAAAAAACTTTTTTTTTTTTTTTTTGTATTCGTTTTTTTATTGAAGTTTTCAAATAATTTTACAGAGTTGAGATAAACAGAAAGAAAACACAAAATGTACATTACAATACATCATGAAATTGTTGTACATGGTTTAACATAATATTGCTTATTGAACTGCTATTTACCAACTTTGACTGATTATTATAATGTATTTCTGCAAATATTGCACAAATCTCCTAGTACTGTGGTACAGAGTAACTTCATGGTAGATTATTTTTGACTTTTCATGTCGTATTGAAAGCACTTAACTATAACTCATAACATTTCAACTTGGCATCATGCATTTGTACTTTTGTCACACAATATTTTTGGAACTCCACATCTCCCATTGAGCATCAAACTTTTTGAACATATTGCTGCGGTGCGCTAACCATTTTTCGTTCACGTATTGTTCTGCCATACGGTTCTTGAACTCTGCTATTTCTGGGGGGTCTGATTTCCTCCAGTATTTCGCTATAATAGTTTTTGCCGTCATTATTGAATGCGCTAGTAGGGGTCTAATTGGTTTTGGTAACTCTTCCATGCCCACCAGAAGTAATACTAACGAAGCTTCCCTGGGTATTTTGATATAAATTATGCTTTCTATGTAGTTGAGTACCTTGTCCCAGTACATTTTCAATTTAGGGCAAAACCAAAAGATGTGGGAAAGTGTTCCCCTACCTCCACAATCTCTCCAACATTGGCCATCTCCCATCCCCGATCTGCCGTAAATCAAAGACGGGGTGTAATACCATCTCATAAATATCTTGGTTTGGGTTTCC
This sequence comes from Eleutherodactylus coqui, assembly GCF_035609145.1. NCBI lineage: Eukaryota > Metazoa > Chordata > Amphibia > Anura > Eleutherodactylidae > Eleutherodactylus > Eleutherodactylus coqui. Next base: position 32,391,638 of record NC_089846.1, read on the forward strand.
AGTATACCCAGTCCCTTAGTGGATTTAGTAGCTAAAGTAAATGCTTTGGACCAAGATAATTCCGAAAATTCCTTCTTTAGTTCCTTCTCCCAACTCAACATATATGATCTTTTCGTTAGTGTTGTATTATTAGTTATTATGTCGTAGAAAGATCTTGTTTCTGATTTTATTTTGATATCTGAGTGGTTAGCTTTGTTTATGAGTAGCGCTGGGAGTCTAATTTTATGCAAAGATGTTTCTTTCAGAAAAGAATGAATTCTGAGATAACTGTATTTTTCATTTGGTGGGAGATCAAATTTGGTCTGTAAATCCCCAAATTCTTTAATGTTTTTTGAGACAATAAGGTCCTCTATCCATTTCACCCCTCTAGTAATCCACGGTCTTAAATCTATGTCTGGTATATAGAGATATAACACCTCTAGCGGTAAAGATGGTCTTCGCATGGCATCCAAAGCGTTTGCTCCCCCTGAGAGATCCCTCCATGTGTCAACCAAGGTTTGCAAAGTTGCGGGTATTTCAGGTAGTTGTAGAGTTACTTTTTTGGGGTATAAATGGCTTTCTACCAGAATTGCGTATAACAATGCTTTCCCTGGGATGTTACTTAGGAAGCTTCTTTCCATGGTGGGCCACCCCAGTGAACTATCACTGGGCAGTAGTATTTTAGATTGGTTTAATATAGTTGCCTTATGATAAGCAATTAAATTAGGAACATCTGCTCCTCCGTTATTTCTATGTAAGGCAAGTATAGACAGGGTCAATCGAGATCTCTTTCCGCCCCATATAAAGGTGTTAAGTTGTTTCTGCAGTTTATTTAGGGTGGAAATGGATATATGAATCGGTAAAACCCTGAAATAGTATAATATTAGTGGCAAAACTTTCATCTTATACGCCATAATTTTCCCAAACCATGTTAAATTTAGTGTAGCTAGGTGGTCTATTTCTTTTTGCGCAGTTTTTAGTAAAGTAGTGTAGTTTTCGTTTTCCAGGTTTTTAAGTAATGGTGTCAGGGCTATTCCCAGATAGGGAACGCTCTTCTCTCTCCACACAAAGGGGAATTCCGCCTGGATATCATCTCTTAAACTCTTTGGTATATTTATTCCAAGAATAATAGATTTGTCCACATTTAGTTTATACATAGATATTTTGCTGAAGTGTTCCAGTATCGCACACGCAGACCTCAGGGACTCCAGAGGATGAGTCAATGTGAGGATTACATCATCAGCGAAAAGCCCTAGTTTGTACTGCCTGTGGTTCACCGGAACACCCCTTACATTGGATTCAGTGCGGATCAACTCCGCCAATGGTTCTATAGCCATAACATATAGCAATGGGGACAGTGGGCACCCCTGTCTTGTGCCATTGGTTATGGACAGTGGGTCTGACAGTATCCCATCCACCAAAACTCTAGCTGTTGGGAGGGAGTACAGGGCCCGCACAGCACGTATGGTTTTTTCCCCAAACCCAAATTTTTCCAAAGTTTTGAACACATATTCCCAGTGCACCCTATCGAAAGCCTTTTCGGCATCTAGTGTTAGTAATATAGTAGGAGTTTGCGTTTTCTCTGTGGAGTATAGAAGATTTAGTATTTTCCTTGTGCTGTCCGAGGCCTGCCTCCCCCTTACGAACCCCATCTGGTCTGAGTGTATTATATTTGGAAGAATTTTAAGGATACGTTGGGCCAGCGCCTTGGCGTAGATTTTAATATCCGTGTTTAGTAGTGATATGGGTCTAAAATTTTTGGGCGAGTTTGGCTCTTTCCCTGGTTTGGGCAAGACTACAATTGTCGCTTGTAACATTTCTTGAGGGAAGCTACCTTTTTGCATAACGGAGTTGAACATACTTGTCTTGTATGGTAATAATGTTTCAATGAAGTATTTGTAGTACTCTGCAGAGTAACCGTCCGGACCTGGGGCTTTATTGTTTTTTAACGAGTTTAAGGTTTTAGATACCTCAGAGGTTGAAAATGGTCTATCCATAAGTTCTGTTTGGGTTGGGCTTAGGGAAGGTAACTCAACTAATTTGAGAAAATTTTGTATTGACAGGCTGTTCGGTTGTTCTGTTTGCGTGTCATTTTTTAGGTTATATAAATTACTATAGTACGAGGAAAATGTGTTCGCTATTTGTTTTGGATGCGTTACTTTAATGTTGTTGTTTAGGTGACTCCATAGATAGGGAATGTTAGCTTTTATGGTTTTCTTTTTTAACAAGTTAGCCATCCACTTAGATGGTCTATTTATTGATGTATATATGTTAGCTCTTTTTGCGTTAACTTCTTTTTCGAAGTCGCCCAACAAATTCCTGCGGAGATCTAGTCTTGTCTTATGAAGGTCATTATGTGTTTCTGTAGATGGGTTGTTTTGAAGATCCACTTCCATGTTGCGTATTTTTGTAAGTAATTCATCTGTTCTTTTGGTTTTTTCTTTTTTATACCTTGATCCCAATTTTATTAAAATACCCCTTATAAATGCTTTATGAGCATTCCAAAGGATCGTCGGGTCCATTTGTGGAGTATCATTGTATTTAAAGTATTCAATTAGGGCTTCCTGGATTTCTTTTTTATATTTTGGGATGTTCATTAAATATGTGTTGTTCCTCCATGTTTTGTTAGGTTTGTTGGAATAGTTTGTGTTTAGGAATACTGTAAGAGGAGCATGGTCCGACCAGGTAGCGGTACCAATTTCCACTTTTGTTATTGATGCAAGAAGTGACTTATCTGTCAGACACAAGTCAATCCTTGAAAAGGTTTTGTGTCTCGGTGAATAATATGTGTATTCTTTTGTAGATGCATTGATACATCTAAATGAGTCATAAAGCGCATTCCTGTACAACCATTCGTTCAATGTTGTATGTCTTTTAAGTATGGGGTTCGTAGTGTCCATGGTCTTGTCTGGAACTACATTGAAATCGCCGAGTATTAGTATTGGTCCCTGTGCGTTTTTGTTTATTTGTTTCTTTAGTTTGTTGAGGAAATTAATTTGCCTAGTATTGGGCACATATGTATTGACTAGGGTTATTTTTTGGTCTTTTAGAGAGCCAACTAATATTATAAATCGTCCTTTCGGATCACAAATTTGTCTTTCCACGGCGAATGTTGTGCCTTCTTTAAAGGCAACCATAACACCAGCGTGCTTTTTCTTCGCACATGCAAAAACAATCTGCGGATAAGACCTGTGTGACATTTTGTTACAATCATTCTCTAAAAGGTGAGTTTCCTGCATACATACTATTTCTGCATTTTGCGACACTGCCTCCTTCCACGCGCATCTTCTTTTGAAGGGCGAGTTCAAGCCGTTGGCATTTATCGACAGAAGCTTCACAGCCATGGTGGTGATATCAGAAGATGGTAATTACGATGTGCGAGATCCCAACTCCAGATGATGCCTGTAACAATGGAACAGAAAAAACAAACAAAGTCCTCTTTGCTTGGTGCTCGATTGAGCCGCCACAAAGTGTGACTGTGAGTCAATATAAAGAGGATGAAAGAGTAGAACATTATAAACAGACTTCGGCAAGAAGAATCTTGCATTTTCCGTGGGGGTGAAAGTCCAGCTACGGTGGGCAAGCACTACTTAAGTAGTATCATGTAATCATCGGGGGAATTCTTGATTAAATTTCGGAGTTCAGAGTTCTTATTTGTTGGTTTGCTGGCGAGAATTTGAATCGCGCTTGGTTTGAGGATGTTGTGTTGCTTGAGGGGTTAACCCCCAGGCTGCCAGCATTTCAGTTGCGGACTTGGGGTTTAGAAGGACATGTTGTCTGCCATCTTTGGATGCTATAATCTTAGTTGGAAAGCCCCACTTATATGGGATATTAGCTTTTCGCAAAGCGGAGGTTATTTCTGCGAAATTTTTTCTGGCTTCTAACGTTGCTTGCGACAAGTCGATAAATAGTCGCAGTTCTGCGTAAGGTTGCGGAAACGGTTGAATTTTTCTTGCCGCAAACATTAGCAGTTCTTTTGTTTTATAGTAATGGATGCGGGCTATTACATCTCTTGGAGTTTCTTCATCTAGAAATTTTGGACGCGGTAGTCTATGTGCTCTGTCGATTCTCAGATCATGGTCTGGTATGTTGGGGAGAAGAACTTGCATAAATTGCGTAATGTAGTTAGATAGCTCTGCACCTGATATTTTCTCTGGAATACCTCTTATCTTGATATTGTTGCGCCTATTTCTATCTTCTAAATCTGTTAATTTATGCTGCAGTTTATTAACTTTCTCCTCCAGCTCATAGTGCGCATCGATTAGAGAGTTATGTGACGCGACCATTTCTTCCATTTTTTTTTCATTATTTTCGATTTTGTTGTTTATATCCAGCACTGAAGAATTGACTTTGGATGTTAGTACTAGAATGTCAGCCTGTATGGTGTCCCTAAGGGCCATCACTGCTTCCTTAATGTAGATTTCTGTGACAGGTCTATTAGTAGCAGAGAGGTTAGTCAGCCCTCCTTCACCCATATTGTCATTAGTGCTTAACATACCCTCTTCTATCTCTTCATCCACCTGCATTTTTTGCTTTTGCTTTGCAGGGCTGCTAGTGGGTGATCTGCCCTTATGCTGCAGCGTGGCCGCCGCCATTTTAGGTGGAGAGGGTTCAGGGACATTTGCAATTCTACAGACTGACCTTGTATTCTCTGACGATCTGCTGTCTCTTCTGAAGCTTTCCCTGATTGTTGCAGCGTCTTGCAAGGCTCTTTCATCTGTTTCTCCCTCTGTGGCAGTCCCCCCTCCTTCGCTTTGCTCCGGGCTTGTAGGAGCGGGAGATACTGTTCCTCCGGCGGCCATTACAGGCGCAGGTCCGCGCGCTGCAAAGAAAGACTCCAGCTTCGTTGGAGCATGTTTAGAGCCTCTTCTCCTTGACATCTCCGGTGTCCTGAGGGTTTCCCACAGCTTTAAATGTGCTGAAAACCCCCCGGTGAGTGCTTTTAATGTTGCTTTAGTGCTGCTGTTGAACGGAGCCTAAAGATTAGCTGCCGTTCCGGTGCCTCGTTAAGCCACGCCCCCGAAAAAAAAAAAACTTTTAAAAACTCATCTATACTTTTTTTTTTCTAGTCCCCAATGCATTCTGAAAGGCATTCTATCAAGCCTCTCCACAGGCATGGCTTGATAGACAATCAGCCATAGCAGCACTTGGCACTTCAGAAGGCCCCAGGCTGCCATGGCAGCCAAACAGCACTTTGCAATTTAATCATGGGGAAGCTATTCTGGACCCCACAAAACCTTGCCAAAACTGACAGTGGCATTTACAGGGTTAACTGTTGCGATCAGCGTTCATGCTGAATCCAGCTACTGCCAGCGGGTGTCAGCTGTAAGAAATAGCCGGCACCCGAATTTTATGGGATTGCCTCTTGATCCACCTCCATACAATCCCCGAATGCACAGGACATAAATGTACATCCTGTGTCATTAAAGGGGGTTTCCAGGCATTTTTTATTGATGACCTGTCCTTATAATAGGTCATCAATAGCTGACTGGCTGGGATTTACTGCTTGGGACCTGACTGATGGGCAGAACTCATTAATTTTATTAGGAGCTGTGCCTGCAATTACCAGCACTGGCCACTACATATGGGTTGGAGCAATCTGCTTCCGCTCTGTACTCTGTTTGTTTTGCCAGTTACAGCGAGTGCCTAAACATCTGCTTGCTGATTGGTCGGGATCCCTGAAGATAGGTCATCAATAAAATGCTGTAAATCATGATACAACAGTCATATAAACAATGACTACATCCATAAACGCATTTTTCTTCGTTTTAAGGCAAGCATATACGAAATTATGTCTGCCGCTGTGGATTGTATTTGCACATAAACTTGGTTGGAAAATGGCAAGAAACAGGCTGATAAGCATTTGCCAGCGAACAGTACTGTAATATTTGCAATCACAATGCCAGTTCATACGCCGGTGTGTTACACCTTCCTGTGGAATAGAATGGCAATTAAATGCCAAATTAGGGCCAGCTTTTTATTTCTCTCCGTTGTACGCAGGGTAACTCCCTCCCCTCCCTTTTTTAAGCTGCCATAGAAGTCTATGGCAGCTTTCTGTGTAACACGGACAAAGATAGGGCAAGTCCTATCTCTTGTCGTATGCAGATTTTGCGTGCCAGAAACACGGTCGTCGGAACAAACCCATTGAAGTTAATGGCTTTGCTTTGTCGCGTTATGTAGGCAAGATTTTTCTGTATGGACCAGAAACACATTCATCTTTTTAAGCATTAAGTCCAAGATCCTTGCATCTTCCATGGTGACAGCTGGATGTTTTACTTTTACTAGCCGAAGCAAAAAAGTTCCCTTCCTTGCATCCTTGTATGTCGCCCAGTCACTTTTAGGCCCCCCGTCCACGAGCATGGCGGAATATCGCTAGCGATATTCTGCCGCAGGGGAGCAGGGAAGAGAGCTGTCAGTTCTCTGTGGTGAGCCTATCTGACAGATAGGCTCACCGCGGAGAATCGCAGCAAATCGCAGCATGCTGCTATTTGAGTCCCACGAGTGGAGAATCGCTAGGATTCTCCTCTCGTGGACAGGGGGCTGCACTTTCCATAGCAATGCTATGGAAAGCGTGGACCGCGTTACTCGCGGCCGTGCGTAACGTAATGCAAGATCGCCCGTGGACAGGAGCCCTTAGCCCCTTGGACCATAATCCAAGGCCCATACTTTAGTTGAGGGACACGATACAGTCGGAATGTGTACTTCTGAATATGTGATCTGTACAAGATAGATTTACATGGGGCTTTCCCAGCTCATTGTATCCCCCAGGCTGTTGGGATATACAATGTAACAAAGCTTGCTCAGAAAAACTGTTGTTTTGTAAATATTATTGGTAACATCTGCAGAAAATATCACACAACCAAAACAGTAAACCCCTTTACAAAGTAAGCAATTCTTCTTCTTGCACCAGTGTGGGGAATGGAAGATTTTGATAAATCTGCTTAAAAGGCTTATGCTCATAAATCCCTAGTGTCAGGGGAGTAACTATAGAGGATGCAGGGGATGCGGTTGCACCCGGGCCCAGGAGCGTTAGGGGCCCATAAGGCTTCTCTTCTCCATATATGGAGCCCAGTACTATGAATAAAGCATTATAGTTGTGGCCCTGTTACAGGTTTTGCATTGGGGCCCAGGAACTTCAAGTTACACCTCTGCCTAGTGTGCCAACAAGGGTTAATTATTTTGATGTCCAGTATATAAAATATTACACCCAAGACTAATAATAAAAGAAATACTGTATAACTGTGTTTACTCTATGGCAACAATTTTATATTTTCATACAGAAGTAGACCCCACAGCTAAGTGACAGTTGGGTCGCTCTCTGGTATAGACCCTTGCCCAAATAGGCTGGATCTATAGTGCAGCGGTTATGCCCTCTTCTTTCATCTTAATTCCAGCATTACCGCTGCTTCAATGTTGCCTATGTGGGAAACTTGTGACAGTCACCAGAATTCCAACCATGAATACCTGCAAGTTTTCTCCCCAAAGGAACACATTGTAGTCACATGCGAGTAGCGGTCATGTTGAAATTTGGTTGTAAGGGCTTATTCAGACGAGCGTATACATAAATACGTTCGCCGGTATGGAGCATATTTTCACATGAACAAAGTTGGGAGATGGCAAGAAGCAGGCTGATACGTCCGCCCTTGCAGATTGAGCTGTTTTTTTTGCAATTGAAATGCCAGTTCACACGGTTAGGCTTCATTCGGAAGAGTGTTTTATCGTGGCTACATTGCCGTGATAGAATGCCAGCCACAAATTGCAACCATCGGAAGCATTAGATTCCAATGCACTTGTTCAGATGTGCCAGGTTTTTTTGGGTGTGTGAAAATCGGCCAGCCAGAAAAGATAGCGCACATGATGCGCAATCCAGCCAACTGCTTTTACGCTGACTGGAAAAGATTGGCCCATACCTTTTTTTTTGCCGGAATATGCCGACCGATCCCATAGACTCCAATGGGAGCCTATGGGAGCTGCTGGAGAAGGCAGGTGGGAGGGAGTTTAGCAGCAAGTCTGCCGGCAAAGGGAGAGGGTGGGAGATTAGCTCACTAGCTCTGCTAAGCTCCCACCCCCTCCCCTTCCCGGCAGCCAGCAAGGAGTGGAGAGGGGGCGGGAGTTTAAAACACTAGCTCCCACCCCATCCCGCCCCCTCCCTTTGCCGGCACCTGGCAAGGGGCGGAGAGGGAAGGGAGTTTAGCAAAGCTAAACTCTCTTCCCCCGTAAACTCTCTCCCCACGCACCCCCTGTCCAACGGTATTAGGGGCTGTAGCATGTACATGCCACAGCCGGGCCGTCTGAATGGGCTTTAAAATGGGCATTAAAACGCCTCACGCATATGCGATTTTTGAGCGCGGTGTGGCTGCAACGCTGGCAGCAGAAATTGGCAGCGCCCGTGTGAAAGAGCCCTTACATGTAACACCCTTCCCGTGGAATAGAATGACAATTAAATGCCTAATTACAGAAAGCTGTCTTCCTTTCCCTCCATTGTACGCAGGGTAACTCCCTCCTCTCTCCCTTTTTTTGAACTGCAATAGAAGTCTATGGCAGCTTTCTGCGTAACACGGACAAACATAGAGCAGGACTTATCTTTACTTGGACAAAGATATTGCACGGAAAGAAACACGTTTGTCTGAACAAAGCCATCGAAATCAAAGGCATCGCTTTACTGCGTTATAGAGGCGAGATTTTCACATGAGGATATGCCTCCGCAAATATGTTTGTCTGTATCCGACCTGACAAACGAGCTAGCCTGTATCAATGTGGAGCCCTAAGAGAACCTGTAACCACCTATGAGCAGCAAAAGTTATGGTGCTCACAGGCCAGGTTCCAAGGAACCCGGGGATGTCGTTTTTAGGGCGGCTGCACACGGGCGTATTTGCACGTGCAATACGCAGTGAATAGAACCCATTGATTTCAATGGGTTCATTTTCGTGGTTCTTTTTTAGGCGCGCGTTTTTCGAAAAAAAAACACAACATACTCTATTTTTGTGCACCACAGGTCGCCATAGGATTCTCTGGGGGTGTGCAAATGCACACGTATGTACAGTACGTGTGGGCATGAGCAAAACACTACACAGACCCGCAAACACCAGCACCTCGTTAGGCTATCTAGCTTTTTAAATCAGGGTGATTCCCCCGTCCATGTGAACGAGCGGTGCCTGCACAAATATGCTCAGTATGGGAGTACGTGCACACAGCTGCAGAGATGAGACCACTGGCACCGACTTCCATTGGTGGCAGAAGGAGAACATGGTGAGTATAAAATGCTCTGCACTCCTTGGAACCCGGTCTATGAGCAGCATAACCTTATGGTATTCATTAAAGGGGTTGTCCCGCACCGAAACGGGTTTTTGTTTTTTTCAATAGCCCCCCCGTTCGGCGCGAGACAAACCCGATGCAGGGATAAAAAAAACAAAAAACGGGTAGTACTTACCCGAATCTCCGCGCTCCGGTGACTTCTTACTTACCTTGCGAAGATGGCCACCGGGATCTTCACCCACGGTGGACCGCAGGTCTTCTGTGCGTTCCATTGCCGATTCCAGCCTCCTGATTGGCTGGAATCGGCACACGTGACGGGGCGGAGCTACGAGGAGCAGCTCTCCAGCATGAGCGCCCCATTCAACACAGAGAAGACCGGACTGCGCAAGCGCGTCTAATCGGGAGATTAGACGCTGAAAATTAGACGGCACCATGGAGACGGGGACGCTAGCAATGGAACAGGTAAGTGAATAACTTCTGTATGGCTCATATTTAATGCACGATGTACATTACAAAGTGCATTAATATGGCCATACAGAAGTGTATAACCCCACTTGCTTTCGCGGGACAACCCCTTTAAGTGGTGGCAGGTTCCCTTTCATGAAGAATTATGCAGGGCCAAATTACTAGTTGGCTTCACCATGGACCATGTTTTATGTCTATCCGAATTGCTGATATATCTAATATTTACTAATAAGGTCACCAGTGTGTAATTCTAGTGCACAGCGTGCCATTTCCCCAACGTGGGGCATGCCTAGTAAGGACTATGGCGCGGCTACTGAAAAATAACAAGATGTAACTAACACTAAAGTCTTGAGAAACCTAAGAAAATCAGTCAAATAGAGGGCAACCTGCAAACCCACAGGTGGTGTCAGATGTAACGTTTTCGCAGTAGTTATGCCCAAACTGCTGGGATTGTATTGATGAATCTCTCAGATGTCACATGGAGGAAATGCTCTAAATCTGAGAGACAATTATTGTTCTGAATTGTGAGTTTTCAAATTATGACTGTCAAAGAACTTTTCATATCTACAATGAGGGGGTGGAAGTCTATGCAGGAGGAAGACTTCTAAATGCAACCAAAAATTTAGAAATTGTTCTTTAACCCCTTAAGGACCAAGAACAGGAATTTACGATGTTTGGTCCTGTAATATAGTAACATAGTTTGTAAGGCCGAATGAAGACAATGTCCATCTAGTCCAGCCTGTTTATCCTCCTATGTTGTTGATCCAGAGGAAGGCAAAAAACCCCAAGAGCAGAAATCAATTAGCCCTTTTGGGGGGAAAATTCCTTCCCGACTCCCTAATGGCAATCAGACTAATCCCTGGATCAACCCCTAATAGTTCCTACCTGCCTGTATACCCGGATTAACAAATAACCTAAGATTTATAGCCTATAATGTCCTTCCGCTCCAGAAAGACGTCTAGTCCCCTTTTAAACTCCTCTATGGATTTTGCCATCACCACGTCCTCAGGCAGAGAGTTCCACAGTCTCACTGCTCTTACAGTAAAGAACCCTTTTCTGTGTTGGTGATGAAACCAGCTTTCCTCTAGACGTAGCGGATGCCCTCTTGTTAACGTTGCAGTCCTGGGTATAAACGGATCATGGGAGAGATCCTTGTATCGTCCCCTCATGTATTTATACATGGTTATTTGGTCGCCCCTTAGCTGTCTTTTTTCTAGAGTAAATAATCCGAATTTTGATAGCCTCTCTGGGTATTCCAGTCCCGTCATTCCATGTATTAGTTTAGTTGCCCTTCTTTGAACTCCCCCCAAGCACTGCAACATCTTTCCTGAGCACCGGTGACTAGAACTGTACGCAGTATTCCATGTGAGGCCTGACAAGTGCCTTATATAGTGGGAGGATAATGTTCTCGTCCCTTGCCCCTATACCTCTTTTAATGCACCCCAAGACTTTATTAGCTTTAATGTCAGATTACAGGTTCTGCTCCTGTCTTGAGCAGGAGCAGGTCAGGTCCTCGGCTGTTAGTGACAGCCGAGGACCCGGAGGAAAAGGCAGATACATTTTTAAACTGCTTCTGCCTTCTCCTTTACAGGCTACATAGGGTTCAATGAGCACTATGCAGTGAAGAAAGAAAGTGGAAGCGTCACTTCAGCTGTTCGACACGGTGATCACGTGACAGCTGGGTGCCACCTGCTATGGCAGAGCTGTAGGGTATCAGTAGACCAAAATGACTTCTGTTAGTGACAACTGAATTCATGAATTCAATGAATGGGTGAGTGCTGTCTCTGAGTGGCTGAGCGCAGCCAATCAGAGGCAGCCCTTTCAGCAGGCGGGGATTTTAAATCCCTGGCTACTGAAATCACTTCACAGCAGTGCAGGAGAAGACCCGGCTGGACGCTTCTGAGCTTTGGCAGCTGCTGAGAGGTGAGTATATATATGTTTTTTATTTTTCACACATTTTAAGGATGATTTTCAGGGAAGGGCTTATATTTAACCCTTTCCAATCCAATTTGTGTCCTGGATTTCCTAGAGGGCTTACTCTTTTTCTGCTGTTATACAACGGTGCTATATGCTAAAGCCAGTACTGCATGAGGTGACACGTTGGATAGGCTTCAACAGCAGAGAGGCTGGCAATATACAATAAGAGAACCCCGACGGACGTCTTCTAACATCAGAGCTGTACAGCCACAAATCATAATGTCTTCACAAGTCAGACAGTGGATTGGAAAGGGTTAAAGCCCTTTCCCGAAAATCACTGCAGGGCTTTCCAGCAGCCCATTGCTTTCAATGGATTCGGCTGTAGCGCCGGCTCCATTGAATTTAATCGGAGAACATCGCGATCCTCTGCCACAGCTGTCACAGCTGCGGCAGAGGATTGCGATCTTCACTATATGTTTTCAATGTGGTTGGCGCTGCTGCCGCTGGCCCTATTGAGCACAAGGTGAAACCCCTGGATGCGAGAGCATCCAGGGGTTTCACATTTAAAAAAAACACTGATGCGGCAGTTACCCGTATTTTAACAAACCGATGTCCTACATTTTTCACCGCAGGCGTTTTCGCACGTGTGACCGCTGCTATTGGAAAGCATTGGTTCTATACAGTGCAATCTTTTTACCACTCGATTAATCTGACGTTAAAACGCCCGTGGGACTGAGCCCTAACACATCTTTTTGAACTTTCTTGTCTGTTGAAAGCTGTAAACCCTAGTTGGTGGGGTCTTTTGTGCCAGTGCCCCTTTTACCCTCCTATATATTCTGGCCTATGTATAAATAATTGACATAATAGTAAGTTTCCATAAGCAGGTATTCCCACGACCCCCCTTACTAATATGTTATCAGTCAACTTCCTGCCGTTGAAGCTCTTAGATGTGGTGGTCAATAGCTCTTATTGTCACCCCTTACGTGTGGCAGCAGAGGGCCTAACAAAGTCCCTATGTGGCCAGATTAATCAGCATTTGCAGTTATATCATGACATATACATTTTTCTTATACCCATTTCTATAGCTTAACTTTTTGTTTGCTGCAGCACATTAATGTCAAACTCAATCATTCACATCTCTGCAGCTGGAAACTTGACATATTCTAGTAAAACTGGTTCAATCCATGTCAGAACTCACCATAAATAACATACTGAGATTACGCCTTGGGGCAAAGAAGCTGAGAGTGACAAGAATAAAAATGATATATTAAACCATTCTTAAATTCAGCCTCCATGACCAGTATTTCTGCAGTCAGACACAATGAATGGAAATATATTCTGCTTCAGCCCACTGTATCCTTCTCTGAGATATCCAATGCATTCACTTAGTTGGGTGAAGTCAGAGAATTAGTTAAGGCTCTAGGCAGCATGGGGGCTCAGTGCAACGCTGGGGTCCTTGGTTTAAACTTGACCAAAGGCAATATCTGCATGGAGTTTGTATGTTCTCTCTGTGTTTGCAGGGGTTTCTTCCAGCTTCTTCCCACACTTTTTCACACTGAGTAAGGAGGAACACTTCAGCATTACCCCCTTACACATGCACTTTATGGTTAATGAATTGTTTTGAACTTGGGCAATATTTAGATCAGTGCAACTATGTGAGAAGGTATTGTAATTACATGTATAAAGATAAGGTACCTATTTGTTCCTAATCGAGTACATATGAAATATTAATGCACTTGGTGCTATGGATATTTGTGGTAGTCTTGGCTGTATCCCCTTTTGTGCTGTTATTAGTCTATTCTGATAGCTCTCTAAGTTGGATGTTTCAAATGGGGGGATTTGACTTAAAATGAAAAATTATATATTCATAGTAAGGTTATGACTTCCTCTTTTTGCGTAGTTTATCAATATAGGGAGTTACTACCATATGAAGTGTGATAATTATAAAGAGGTGCACATATGTGTTCCTAATGTGTACCTGAACTCAGCACAACTCTGTATGCTGGTCAACCTTGTGATACTCGCTAGGGGCTACTAGTCTGTGCGCTGCATGGTGACGTTTGGTTGGCTCTGCTGGTGGTAATATGGGTGCTACATAGTGATATTTTGCACTGTATGGGAGTATTTGTTTGAGTCCACTTTATCACCATGGATTGACTAGTGAGTCCCACGTAGGAAAGGTTTGAGAAGCCCCGATCTATTGGTTTAAAACCAATACATAACAACCTAGTTTAACCCTTTCCAATCCAATTTGTATCCTGGTTTTCCTAGGGGGCTTACTCTTTTTCTGCTGTTATACAACAGCGCTATCTGCTGGCTAAAGCCAGTACTGCATGAGGTGACATGTTGGATAGGCTCCGACAGCAGAGAGGCTGGCAATATACAGTAAGAGAACCCCGACGGATGTCTTCCAACATCGGAGCTGTACAGCCTTAAATCATAATGTCTTCAGAGGTCAGACAGTGGATTGGAAAGGGTTAAGATGAGTGGACTGCCATTGAACTACATGGTGAAGGCCCTTTGATGGTCATGTGACACATAATGTCATCACAGCTCCTTCATCCATTCTATCCTCAGTAACTGCACCGATAATAAAGGGCCGATATTATCAATGCAGCTTCTACTTTGATGCAACGGCCCACTATTTGACTGACCCACCATGAAGCTGTCCAGACAGGCAGATTGCTAGTCCAGGCATGGTTTCCATGCTGCAGCCATGTCCTTCTGCATATTACACATTGTCAGCAGGGAACCCCTTTTCTTTGCAATCTATGGGTGTCCTGTATACTGTATAGACCAGGATGGATAAGGGAGCTCATGTACAGAATAAATGTGCCAATGTTCACATGTGCACATGCAGTGGATGTTGCATTGAGTGTCTCCCAGCCAGGACGTAAACTTACATCTTGTGGCATTAAGGGGTTAAAGGGGTTGTGCCAAGACATAAAATTATTACCTATTGACAGGTTGGGGATAACTTTATAATTGGTGGGGGTCGAACTACTGAGGCCTGGACATTTCCGAAGCTCCCAATGAAATAAATTAAGCAGGGGTGCAGATGCGTGACTGTGATGTCACCAATGGTCCTTCACCCATTCTAGTTGCAGTTTTACCACAATTCAATTTACATAAATATGCCATGTTTTACCTGCAGTTTCCAACAGAAACAATGCAGTTGTGTGTAAATTGCTGAAAATTCATAGCAGTTTGCACAAACCATAGCTGAATTGCAAAATTCCAAAAAATGCTCCAAGGGCTCCAATGATAATTTGGCCCTGCCCTTCAACAAAAAGGGGTCAGAGGAGGGTGTCAAGAATTGTTCTGCTGAACAGGCGCTCAAGCAAATTGCAGCCAAATACAATGCTGAGGCTCTGACTAACATATCCGAATGCACAAGCCATCGTTCCTTACCATAGATGTCCTATAACAGCAGACGACCAGTCTGAGTGTCATTGCAGTTTAGAAGTCATAGAAAGGCAGGAATCCAGTGGGCAAAAGAGGGCAAAATTTGCATCACTGAGCAGTGGAAAAACATCACCAGGTCAGATGAATCCAGACTTCTGTTGCACCATGCTGATAGGAGGTCAGAATTTGCCGCAAGCAGCACGAATTGATGAACATGTATGAAGAGAATGGCCATTATCAGCCTGCAACATGAAACAAACATGTCAAATTTTAAAGAAAAATCACTTTGTACCTTCATGTGACATAGTATATATATAGTATATATAGCTTGGAGGTATAGTGATATACCTCCAAAATCCGTGCACAGACATAGAATAAAAAACATAGGTGTCCATAGGAGCCATAGGCACAGAATGGTAGAGAACGTTAAAGCAAGACTATTTGCAAAGTTGCTTCATTTCTAATTACAGTGTGATAGTGACAAGACAAGTGAGCGAAGACTGATTGCTATGGGCAACAGTAAATGAACCATTGGCCCAGCTGGCATGCACTGTCAGTGGTTATGTGCCTATGTGCCCCCTACTGGGCAAAATATCCTGAAATCTAGCATCTTGTTGCTGATATCTCATTTTTATAGTAGGATGTCTTCATAGTAGAATGAATAAGCCATTATGTTTATATGGAAATACCAGTGGGAATCCCTGTCCAAATTGAACATCGCGTTCTTGATTAGTATGTCCGAGATGTTGATGGTAAATATTGGATTTCGCAAATCAGGTGTTGGGCTATACACAGTACATTTGTGGTGGGAGGAGCTGTGTTTGAGATACTGATATTTGCAAAATCAAAGCCAGAGTAATAATTCACTTTTGTGTGCCCTATTCTAGTTTTTATATATATATAGGATTTTCTATGGGAGGAAAAATGCAAGATACAATTGGGGAAATTTACTCTACCAGCTGACCGGTTCCTTCATAAAAACGGACGTCTTAGGCCGTTCTCACACGAGAGTATTTGTACATGAAAAATTAGCAATACGCAGAAAACAGAACCCATTGATTTTAATGGGTTCATTCACATGCATTGATTTTAATGGGTTCATTCACATGCATTGATTTCAATGGGCTCATTCACATGCCTTGATTTCAATGGGTTCATTCACATGCATTGATTTCAATGGGCTCATTCACATGCCTTGATTTCAATGGGTTCATTCACATGCATTGATTTCAATGGGTTCATTCATATGCATTGATTTCAATGGGTTCGTTCACATGCATTGATTTCAATGGGTTCATTCACATGCCTTGATTTCAATGGGTTCATGCACATATTTGGTTGCACAAATCGGTTGTGCAAAGAAATACGCAGTACGCTCTATTTTTCTGCACATTTGCGCAGGGAAAGAGTATATTTTGAACTCATGAAAAGGAGCAAAATATGCTGATGCACAAATACGCAACACTCCTTCTGCAAAAATGTGTTGTAAAAACACGTGCAAATACGTTTATGGTCGTGTGAATCTGGCCTTAGTTCGGACTCACTCAAGCGTATATGTTTTCACACGACGCGTTTTTGCAAAAGGCTTTCTGTGCATTTGCGTATGTAAGTGCACTTTTTGCTGTTCTTTTTGTGCCCACACATCATGCTATTAAAATAGACAATTAGTGTAAAAGTGTAGCCCTTTGCAATTCAATTTTGGATTCAGGGTTTCCTAGGGGGCTTTCTCTTTCTGCTATTATACAATGGTGCCATCTGCTGGCTAGAGCCAGTACTGCGGTATGGGACATGCTGGAGAGGCCCCTGACAACAAAGTGGCCAGTAGTATACAGTAAGAATACCCTGCTGGATGTCTTCTGACATCGGAGCTGTACAGCCTTCAATCAGAACGACTTTAGACGTCAGACAGTGGATTGGAAAGGGTTAATATGTGTTCTTTCCCTGCGCAAATCTGCAGGAAAATAGTATCCTGCATCCGTCTTTAGGGTATTTGTACACGGGCATTGAAAAAGTTGCTTCTGATTTTCTTGGGCGCAACTTGGATTGGACAATACCCTATCCATGTGTTGTCCGATGGGTTGAACATTGCACATCGATACGTACTATTTTAATCTGAAAATCGGACAAGAATAGGACATACTGCGATATTTTTTACTCAAACAATTTGTCTGATTAAGAAAAGCTCATATGCATATTCCCACTTAAAGGGGTTGTCCCGCGCCGAAACGTTTTTGTTTTTTTTTAACCCCCCCCCTCCCCGTTCGGCGCGAGACAACCCCGATGCAGGGGTTAAAAAAACAAAACGGGTAGTACTTACCCGAATCCCGGCTGTCCGGCGTCTTCATACTCACCTGCTGAAGATGGCCGCCGGGATCCTCTCTCTCTGTGGACCGCAGGGCTTCTGTGCGGTCCATTGCCGATTCCAGCCTCCTGATTGGCTGGAATCGGCACGTGACGGGGCGGAGCTACACGGAGCCGGCATTCTGCACGAGCGGCCCCATTGAAGACAGCAGAAGACCCGGACTGCGCAAGCGCGGCTAATTTGGCCATTAGAGGCCGAAAATTAGTCGGCACCATGGAGATGAGGACGCCAGCAACGGAGCAGGTAAGTATAAAACTTTTGATAACTTCTGTATGGCTCATAATTAATGCACAATGTACATTACAAAGTGCATTAATATGGCCATACAGAAGTGTATAGACCCACTTGCTGCCGCGGGACAACCCCTTTAAATAGTTTAGTTTAAAGGGGTATTCCCAAGATCGACTTTCATCACCTGATTAATGAGGGTCTCAGTGAGGAGGAGCTTGAATGGAGCGTCAGCCAAGCATGTGTGGTGCTACTCTATTCAATTCAATGGGGCTGCCGGAAATAACTGAGTGTTTGTACTCAGCTATCTCCAGCAGTCCAATTGAAAATGAATGGGTTGGCACTAGAGATGAGCGAGTATACTCGCTAAAGGCAATTACTCGAGCGACCATTGCCTTTAGCGAGTACCTGCCCGCTCGAGACGGAAGGTTAGGGTGCCGGCGCGGGGGAATGGTGAGTAGCGGCTGTCAGCAGGAGGGAGCGGGGTGGAGAGAAGGAGAGAGAGATCTCCCCTCCGTTCCGCCCCGCTCTCCCCCGCAGCTCCTTGCCTGCTGCCGTCACCCGAACCTTCCGTCTCGAGCGGGGAGATACTCGCTAAAGGCAATGCTCGCTCGAGCAATTGCCTTTAGCGAGTATACTCGCTCATCTCTAGTTGGCACTGCTGTATTCAAACTCCTCCTCACTACCGGGAGTACAGCGAGGAAGACAGGGGAATACAGGACCCCATTCTCAAGATCAATGGAGGTTTCAGCTGTGAGATCCCCATTCTTCAGACTTTTATTACCAGTGGATATGTGGGACAAGTAGATCTTAAGAATATCCCTTTAAGTTTATATCTTTTTCTACATATAATTGCTTTACTTTTATTTTATTCTGGAAGCTTCTACAGTCATTTTATTGAACAGCAGTTGAGCTTTCATGAACAACAAGGTGTTTTGTTGGGCATATAAACAGTAATGAAACACTTCAAATAGTAGTAAATTAAACTCTTATTCTCTGTGACCTTGAACTTGTGCCTGTTGACTTTGGCTGTTTTTCGACTATGTTTATCTGCTTTCGCATGTTGACCTTAATTCATCTCTATCCTTGTCTGTCTACCCAAGTCCAACTCTGTCTCACCGTTTCTCTCTGAGAGGTGGCTCTGAGTAGGGCCGTGGAGTCGGTAAGCCAAACCACTGACTCGGACTCCTCAACAAATTCTGCATTGAAATACATATATGGCATAAATGGGTATATGCATAGATCATGTGGATGGAACACGATTTAAAATTTTGGCCATATTTTCCCAGGAGGTCCTCCAATAGGAGATCTATGGCCGCCATGTTTCATATCATGAATCCATCTACGCATGGATAGCAAACATGATATGCGACAGATGATTGGCTGTTTTGCGGGAGTAACTGCACCGGGTCCAGGGTACCTTCCCGGTTTCGAAAATATAACCTTCATAAGACCCATAGTCTCTATTATAAGTACCATAGTAATTGACATCCCCTTGTCACTTGATAACTTCCTTAACGCCATAACAAAGGGCTTCCTTGCTGTAACATCAAAGACAACCCTGGTGCAGATGTGAACTGAGGGGAAAATGAATATTGATGAGTTCAACCTTGCTTTCCTTAGACCAGAACTGTGGCAGGTTGACACAGAAAGCTGCATCTGCACTTTTCAAAAACCATAACTTTTTACATGTCCATCGATATTACTACTTATCATAGTGATGACCGGCCATGGCAACCCATTGGCCCATCACAATTATATGGCAGATGATGTCACAGAAGGATCACCCTCTTCTGTAAACCTCCTACATGTCACTATCAACATTGATCGGGTATGTAAAGGGATCGGTGTTCTGTGCACTGGCCAACAAATGACAAGCACTCATCGAGGGGGAAGGGGCACACAAATGGTAAAACAGTACATCCAGCTGCATCAGTTTTTGCAGGATGCATTTGTCATCACATCTAATGAAAATTGGTTGCCTAGAGGTCATGAGGACCCACAGAGGTGCTGAGCAGATCTATACAAAGTGGCTTGTAAGACTCTGTAAGATACACCTAGGCAGAGCAGGCTAAGATAGGGGGTAAGCCTCAAAGAGCACCTGCAGCACTGTAAGACAGGCAAAAACCGGCAGCCACTTGGGGTAAAACCTAACTCAATGGACCTAATGTAGAACTTCACACAGTCCTCAAGTCCAGCTAAAAGACCATTGAGAATTGGACTTAAAATTAAATGCTGTAGCGTACAAGTGTTATATCACTAAGAGCAGCGTGCAACAATCATGCTTGATATGCCACTCCATTTGTTTATAACCATCAAGTGTTTGCGCTAAAGTAAACTGTTCAACTATTATGTAAGCAGAAATAAAGCAGAAGACACCTGTAAGGAGAATGTATGTGTTTATTAAGGAGAAGACACTCCCAGATTTCGTGTAGAAGCCTGGGACCCAGGAGAAATACATATCACACCAGCCTGCTGCGGTATCAGATGATTTCTAAGTTATTTTAAGGTGTATGTGGTTTATATACCATAAATGACATCACAGGAAAAGTACATACCTGCAAGATTAATAAGAATACATAATAGGCTGAAACTAAAATGTTTAACATAAGTGACACCTTTTAAGGTGTAACTATAACATACAATGAAACCGTTATGAATTCAATTAAAAGGAATGCAAGGGGGGGTCTGGGAGACTGTCTTATCTGCTGTCTGTCCCAGTACCATGCACGAATATAGAAGGGTTTCTTTCGTTTAACCCCTTCACTACTTATACGGGCATCATGCTATATCTTTCTAGTCTACAATCCAATAAAAGAACAATGAACTGATACATTGATCTACAATTTTCTTACCAACACCTAAGAGCAGTACAGGAATAAAGTTGGAACCAACCACGGTTTCAGACATGGTGAGCATTCTGCAAAACAGAAACAGGGAAGTGGCATGTAGATGAGGTATGTATACACTACAACACAGAGATAAGATCTACAGAGGTCGGCCAAAAATATATAGACAACATTAAAGTGGAACCTAGGATAGGCAAGTTCAATAAAACTTAGGTCAGCTAAGGACGGCAGAAAAATACAGCCTAACTAGGCAATCTCCAAGTGTCCCGTCCAACAGCATTCGCCAGCACAATGTCTACATGACAACCAAGAAGATGAATCTGTAGTACATTGAGAGCAAATAACAGAGTCCACATACTGTTTACTCAATAAAGGGGTTATTTCAGATGACAAAAGGGGCTCTGCTTTGCTCACAAAAACAGCACCACCATGAGTTGCTCTTAGTAGTGCAGCTCAGCTTGAATCCCTTAACCCTTTCCAATCCACTCTGACGTCTGAAGACATTCTGATTGAAGGCTGTACAGTTCCGATGTCTGAAGACGTCCGGCAGGGTATTCTTAGTATATATTACTGGACGCTCTGTGGTCGGGGCCCTCTCCAGCATGTCCTATACCACAGTACTGGCTCTAGCCAGCAGATGGCGCCATTGTATAATGGCAGGAAGAGAAAGCCCCCTAGGAAACACTGAATCCAAAATTGGATTGCAAAGGGTTAAGAACCCGGTCCTTCCCCCCCCCCCTTTTCTGTTTTTCCTCTCCTCTTTTAAAAAAATCATTACTTTTTTATTTATCCATTAACGTAGCTGTCTGAGGGCTTGTTTTTTTGCGGGATGAGTTGTATTTTTCAATGGTACTATGTAATGTACTATATAATGTACTCAAAAACTGTAAAAAATTCTAAGTGGAGTGAAACGGGAAAAAAACAACATTCGCCATCTTTGAGTACATCTTGTTTCTAATGCATACACACTGCCACAAAAATGACATGATCATTTTTTTCTATGGGTCAGTACGATCACTGAGATACCAAATATATATATATATATTTTTATTTTTTTTTGCTGTACTACTTTTTTTTTGTTTCATAATTTAGATTCTTTTATTATAAATATAGCAAAAGGGTTTTTTTTTTAAACTTTAATCACCTTTTATTTTTTTTTAATAATTAGTAAAAATTGTTTACATTTATTTTTACCTTCTTTTTTTTTGGTCCCCTGAGGGGACAAGAACCTGCAATGCTTTGATCGCTCCTGCAGTATGATATAATGCCATCGGCCTTTCAAAAGGCCCCGGGCTGCCATGGCAACCACATGGCAACCCACAATCTCATGACAGGGGGCTGTACGGGACCCCCGAACATCAGTCGGGGCTTTTTAATGCCGCTGTCAGAATTTATGGGAGCATTTAACGGGGTTAGCAGCTCCGATGAGCGGCGCAGCTTATCGGAGCTGGTGAGTGCCGGCTGTAGGAAACAGCTGACACCCACATTGTATGGCGTGGGATCAACCCTCGACCCTCCTCCATACATACCCCTAACCTCCAGGACATGACTGTACGTCCTGTGTTGTTAAAGGGTTAAAGAGGTATTCTAAAAATTTACTTAGGAGAGGTGATAAAAGTCTGACCAATGAGGTTTCACTGTTAGGATCCCCACCAATCCAAAGATTGGGGGTCCCATATCCTCATCTCCTCCTCACTGTGGACTCCTTACACCCCTACCCCCGCAGTGAGGTAGGATACTGAATATAGCAGCAGTCCATCATGCGCAGTGCCACTCAATTCATCTTTAATGGGACTGCCATTGGCTATTTCCAATGTGGCAGTGTGCATACTGTTCCATTCAATCACCTCCTTTCTGCGGGAGAGGAGGCCCACTGGACCATCCTTCTCAAGATTGGCATGAGTCCTAGCAATTACTGGGTTTATCATCATTGATCGTATGGATAGGTGATAAAAGTCAATTTTGGGAACACCTTTTTAAGTCTCAACACCAAAGTTTGCAGGAATCTACACTCCAGTCTTCCTATAAGGACTGTTGGTCTTTTATAGATACACTCATTTTTTAAGCATATCATTTAAAGCAATGTTCCCCAACTCCAGTCCTCAGGGACCACCAACAGGTCAGGTTTTCAGGATTTCCTCAGTGTTACACAGGTGATGTAATTATTGTCAGTCCTCAGACATTGCCACAGGTGTTCTTACCATAGGATACACTGAAAACATGACCTGTTGGTGGTCCCTGAGGACTGGAGTTGGGGACCCCTGGAGTACCTGCACGTTCACCTTCAGAGCTGAAGATCACTCCATAGAGGCCCCATATATTGCTTATATAGCTCTATATGGGGCTGTCTTCAGCTTACAGAAGGAGCCCATAATGAGCAATGCAGAAGAAGCGCTCCAAAGTGAAAGTGCAGGTACTCTTAAACTTTTCCTCATTATCACACTTAGACTTTCATCGTTAAAGGGGTTGTCCAGTTAAATAGTAACTTTTGAAATGAGATGGCTGAAAACAATAGCTACTTGCTTACCTGTCCTCAGCCCTGGCGATCCAGAGCTGCAGCCCTGCTATGGCCTTTGATTTAAAGGCAGCAGTCACCTGACTTCCATTGTCAACAGAGACCAGAAAAATCACATGGCTGTAGAGTTGGATAGCATGGGCTTTGGACAGGTAAATACCATTCATTTCATTTTTTTCAGTCATTTGCATCTCATTTTAAAAGTTACTTTTTAAGCCTTTAACTATGACTATTGTGTCAAGTTTCTTCCACCAATTTTCGAATACTTGGTCATCTTTCTCCAGTCCTGCTTCTTTTCTAAACAAGTAGGAGGAGAATAAAATACACAACTTTATGTAACACCTTTTACGGCTTGCTTACATAAAGTTGGGTGTGCAATGGCACCAATTATAATTACCAGGATGGACAGAAGCCGTTATGATTGCTCCACAGTTCTCTCTCAATAGTTATCATCCATAGTCATTGAAAGAGTTAATGTGGAACTGCAGTTCTCTCTACTGCTTCCTGCCTACGGTAAAGTTATATTCCTGTGCCTGATTGACAGTGTGTCAGGTACAGCGGTAAATATACATTTACTGTTCACGGCTTGAAAACAATCAGAAAAAAGTAGGATTCCTTAAATAGCAGCAGAAATCATAGATTATAGAATGATGATCCACCAAAAAAGTTAAGTCCTAAAAAACTAAATATGACACAAAAGAGAAACTTTATGCAAAAGTATCAAATGAATTTGTCAACTTGGAAAATAGTCCCAAACATTAGGAAACAGAAGATTAAACTGAATGTACTGGCAATGGGTCAAGTGGGACAAAGTTTGAGGTTTTGAGTAGTCCAGTGTTGTCACTTGATATTGTTTCTATGGAAAAGCATAAAACAGTATAGTCCCACCACGCCAAGTAGTTGTCTAACACTACTGATGGGTGTTTGGTTAAAGCAGTAAACTTTGCCTTGGTGACATCACTATGTCATGTTGGGGCAAGCTCAAAAAATACAGCACAATGAAACTGTGGGAAAGCAACTTGCTAGGACTTGCTTGAACGAGACAAGTTCTCGGAGTGCTCTGGAAGGAGTTTTAGATATGGTCTTCAAGCCTTGGTCCTTGAAGTTCAACATGATAGCTATTAGATGGACAGCCGTTCATTTAATTGCCCCATGTCACCCTCCCACTCTACCCACCGATCCTACAGGATAAAGCTTGGTGATATATCACTAAAAATCCCACTAGTCACTAAGATCCAATTAGCAGGGTCTGTGACCACCAAAAGCGATAAGTGATGACGTGGCAAGGTATTTTCCTATCAGCCACACTAAACCTACTTCAGAGGCTGCTTAGTCAACCTATTAAAGTCATTGGGTCTGGATAAAGGCTGCCATTAGGGTCATAGTGGTTTTATCCCCTCTGATCAGACATTAGTGGCATATTGCAGCAAAATGCCACTGATGTCAACCCTAGGACACCAATGCTATTGACAAACGACCCCATTGTGCGACCCAGTGGCTAATAGTTGGGCAATAGAGGGCAGCAATGATCATACAACAGCAGCAGCCAACAGCAAAATAAGGACACCCAAAATTGTAAGTAGGATTGCTTGTGGTGATTGGCTGGCAGGTGAAATTGGGCCGATTTTCTCAGAATCTGATCACATCAGCCCAACACAACTGCTACCTTGTAGTGATGGAGTTCTAGGTACAAGTCTGACGAAGTGCAAAGTCTATGCAGATGTTTAACTTGATAAGATTTGAACCTAGGACCCTAGACAACAGTGCTAACCACTGAGCCACATTCATTGAACAGGCACCACCAGGAATACGACGTATGACTGTATTTACATGCAATTTGTGGGCATTTAGCTGCATTAGGGACCTTCTGGATGCCAAATTACCCCCATTGACTTTATGGGAATCGGGATCGAGTTATTACAATTCCAATTTATTATTGATAATCGGTCCAATCACGACTGACCCGATTATTCCAATAATCGCTCATCACTAATTGTAAGGATCACCTCTACAGCATTTACTCATCATAAAAAAATAAAGAATCTGAAGTCATAATTACAAACACTGTAATACCAAATATTTATTTTTCTTTTTTTTTTTATGGGAAAAGGGGTCTTTTTAGAATTTTTTATATTTTCAAAAATGTTTCAAAACTTTATTAAACCTTGTTCTACATCAATCATTTGTACTATATATTGTATATCGTAGTCTTCAATGCTTACTCAGTATCCATGCATGGCAGAACTGGAAGACTTCACTAGGTCCTGGGCTGCTATACTTATCCATTAGCACCCTACAATCCCATCACAGAGGATCTAATGGGGCACCAGTGGGCCCCTTCTTAGCTGGGTGGTTAGCCATGCTTTCAGTTTTGACTGCAACATCTAAATAACTAATGGCCACAATCAGAGGTAACACCGATTACGGCCATTGGCAGCAACGGTTGAGAACAGCTAACGGCCACCAGGTACGGAGCAGACTCGGCTCCTGAGCCCGCTCCATACACCCTTTGCAACTGCATGCGTATATTTACGTTATGCAGTTGGGAAGGGGTTAATAGTCAAACGCATGCCAAAAAAAATTGCAGTAGTGTTCTCTAACATGTGGCTATTTATTTGTATGCTCTGAAAGCTTGAGGCATATATGCAGTAGTACTGTTGCTCTTACGCCATGACCTTGACTGCCAATTTCCTTTTAGCTTGGCAGCACAGACGAATAGGTAAGGCTTGGAGGCGTGAAACAGCCGAGCTGATATAGATGATGATGCTGCAGAGCCAAGCTAGACTCAAGCTTTTGGCAATATAGAAGACCTGAGTAGACTATGGCTTGGCAAGCTACACTGTTTCCGTGACTCCCATTCGCTTCTATGAGAGTTATGGAAATTGCTGTTTCTTTAAAGGAATTTTCCATATAGTTAATCAACTGGGGCCTGCTACTACACAGCAACAGCTTCCATTTCAACCCCTGTGTATAGCGGCACTGACAGCATGCACTCGCTCAGCTGATTGGCCGGGTTCCTGAAAGGCGGACTCCAAATGATTAACTATTGATGACCTATCCTAGGGATAAGTCATCAGTAGTATTTATGCCTGGAAAACCCCCTTAAATCATGATTACCCTGGCCACCACATTTAACTGGACCAGGCTATGGGGATCTGAACTAGAGATATATGCCGGTGGGACCTAGGTGGGACCTGCATCTATCAGACTTTCATAACATATCCTGTGGCTATGCCATAGAGGTCTCAGATGGGAATACCCTTTGAACTGATTATTTGCTAGTTCCCAGTACATCTCCAGAGAACTTTTACATTTCCTTAAGAAAATATTAGTCGTATTGCCCTTAATTGTAAGCTGCATTATAAGATCCCTCCAACCATAACTAGATATTTACTTTCTGAAAAACACCCTGAGGAAGATTTACTAAGCACATGTAGTGGCCCAGAACAGTTATTTCTGGCCCTTCCATAAATGCATGGCATGTCATTAATGTGGATGCACTGTGCAAAGTGTCTTGTCTGCTGTTATGTGTATTGCACAGCTGCAGCATGTGAGAGGTTAATGTCTGAAAGTGGCTGTGATATGTCTGGAAATGTATCAATATCTGTCTAGTCACGTGATGTCTGTACCCTATAAATGTGAGTGATTGGGGTGTGGTGTAATCTTTCATCATCTTCTACAGTTGAGAGTGGAGTAGGACTGTCGGCCACATGGGGGTACCTTCAACCCTCATGTGGTGAAGTAATGGAAGAAGAGGAGAGGTATCCTGAAGTCCTCTATGCCAGGAACCACCTATGAAGAGAGAGGAGTCCACCATTCAGAGCTGTCTACAAGTACTGAGTGAGTATCTGTGGAGTGTTCCTACCCCCATCCTTCTCCGGATAGTTCCCCTTCCAGGAGCGTTACCTTACAGATAATTTTGCCTGTAGGACCGGCATCATCCTGCGTCTCCTCCCTGAACTCACATTCTCTGTCTTGCCTGCACTGGTGTGTAAAGCTGTACTCTGCAAAGATTCAAGTAAAGTTCACCGGTCATTGCAAAACACCAGCATTGTTTCCAGTGACCAAGTTATCAAGTTTCAACTGTGTGTGTGTGGACTCTCTTCATTTAACCACCGGGTACAAGCTACGGTGAGAAGGAACGATGGCGTCACGCGTGACAAATCAAAAGTCTACCACACTTATACAGGTAACCACTGTCCCAGCGTTGCCTGGAAGAGGCCTAGCAGTATTTGGGCCAAGGTTCTGTGTGTCCCTCTGGGGAGGAGCCACCGTGACAAGTGCCAACTCTACCCTGCCAACTTTTCAGTGTGGGCCTGATGTCTAGGTGGCTGTTCGGACATTACACACACATTTCCCACACCAGGCTTAGTAAGATTTCCCAAAGCACACAGTGCGCTTCTGGCTCCATCATGCGTAGCCACTGAAATGTAGGCTTGGTCCCGACCAGGCGTAAATTCCTGACATAAATTATGCCAGTTTCTGTCATAAATGATACATAAATCTGTCAGTCCGGGGTGGCCATGCACCTCCCTGACAAGTCCCACCAACTTTTTTAGAAAAGTGTCAGGGCCGACACAGGAGGATGAAAGGGTGCACAAAAAGTTTTCGACTTTTCTATATCAGATTTCTGTCGTAGATTAGTTAATTAACGCCCCCGACCCCCTTATTCTCCATCTACGTAATAATGTGTTCGTGTCTTCATGTTATATTTTGCTCCGTCTCCTTGGGGAGTCTCCGAACTTGTTTAATTGTTCCATATGTTTCCATTTTAATGAGCCTTCCCCTTATTGTTAAATGAGAATGACACCCTCATAGGCCGTTGCTTTGTATACCGGTCTCGTTTAGCTGTTTTCTATGCGCTCAGCAACAATTCCTTCCCCGGCACCAACAGTTCATCTCAGTTTGTTTTTCAATTATGCAATTTGATTACATGGTTGAACAAGAAGTAAAAGCCTCCGGGTTGTTTATCATTGGGAACGTGCGGTAATTATAACCGTAAAACAACTTGTAAAGTACACTGCTCTGATTCAGATTTGCTATTTCCACATAAGGCCGGCTTCACGCGACCGGATTTTTACAGCAGAATCCGCGGTTGGCGTCCGCATGGAGGATCCGTGAGCTGAGGAAAATATCGCAGCATGCTCTGTTTTGCTGTGGACTATGTGCGGATGGCCTCCATTGAAGTCAATAGAAACTGTCCAAACTGCAGCCCATCCACAGTACAGTAAAAGCAGGTATGTGGGGTCACCCGGCAGGGGTCATAGCCGGATTTTGCTTCGGAATCCGTCTCTGCCGTGTGCAGCCGGCCTAAGACTAACGGCACTTTTAGACACAATGGAAATAGTTAATATTATGTTTAGGAAAGATAGGCAGGACCGAATTCTTCTCAAATTCCTGTGTTATGGCACAGAGTTTGAATGGCCAGCAAAGAAAATAAAGCCATTCATGCGCAACTACGCTCGACGCTACGGCCATCTGAAACCAACCTTAGACATTTATGGCTGATCTTCGAAGGTGGGCACCCGGAAGATAATCCAAAGGTTATCTCATAAGGACATTGATACATATTTCTAAGATACCCCATCAATGTGAAAGGATTCGACCAGAGCCGGATTACGGGAGGACAAATGCCCTGAAACCTCCACCAGCTTCAAGACATTGGATGGCTCCGTAAGGAGGACGGATGCAGGGTGAGATGTTGTGAATGACATGGCAATAAGCAGGCGGAGGCAATAAGGATACCACAGAAACAAAAACTTTACACGTATTTACAGTCAGTCTCTCCATAAGATGCTTAAAAGATCTAGCCTCACTTTTGGTTTTTAGATACATTGCTGTTTACAGATGTAATACAATGAATGTTATTCTGCTATTGGCGGTGAACTTTTATTACCTCATTGGGTTCTTTTGTGTATTTAAAGAACGGGCATTCTGTAAAAGAATATGCTATGAATAAGAACTCTGTTCGAAACATGTAAGCGCAATTTTGGAAGATGTTTTCATCCATGAAATGTAAATAAAACATTGCTTCTATTCTGGAATCCACAAAGGTGCTGAGTTTTGTTTCTATTGCTGTTTACAGTGTATTTGCAACTGTCTGTGCACCCAGCGGGAAGTTCATGCGGCGAACTGCTGTCTGGAGTTGCATTAGTAATCAGATGACGGAACAAACAGATGATGACAATGGCGATAGTGACCGATGACAAACTGACAATAACAAGCCCTAGCTCTAGCTTTCCCCAGTGGCCCTTTTACATGGGTTGACAGGCGGCTAAACAAGTACACGAGTGCTGACGTCACCGATAAGGAGAATTTGCCACTGGATCCCTGGGTTCACGCTATGTGAAGCGTTGAATGGGGAGCATTTACACAGAATGAGAAGCCGGCAATCCAACAATAGTTTTTCTGCTGTCTGAAAATCATAGATAACTATAACGACTTGTGAACAAATAGTGAGCGATTTTTGCATTTACACTGCACTATTATCACTCAAATTCATTTGTTTGAAAGAATTTTGAGCGATAATGGTTCTGTTTAAATGAGCCATAAGTCTTCCCTTATATATTCCTGATGTTGACCCTAACATCAGACACCACTGACCCTAAGGACCCATTTAGACGGGAAGAAATATCAGGTTCATTTAGACGAGATGAACTGTCGCTCATGCATTAAGTCCCTGTATGCATTTACATGGGATGACTATCGTTCAAACTTTGCTGGGTTCTGAAAAACTCCTAACGATAATCGTTCCGTGTAAAAGTGTCCTAAGATTTTCTCTAATCTATCCTTGATGGAAACCTTATCAGAAACAGTAATGCTGACAAATAGTGAGAGGGCAATAAGACCCAGAAACAAGAAAAACAAACTAGAGCAAGAAACAAGACAAAAGACAGATACAAACTGGAAAAAAGCTAACAAACTACAAGACTAAAAAGCAATGAGTGGAAAATCACAAAATCTAAACCACAAACAAGATACTAGAAATAGGCATGAAACATGAAGCTGTTGGTCCCCAATGCAAAGTTTGTAAGAAGACCCCTTCCGCAACTACAAGGCTTTATTTATATTACTGGTCTTCTCATACTGTATGCGAAAAAGAGACCTTATGTGCCCCTTAAGGCTCCAGGGCCCGGGGTAACTGCAGAACGTTGTATTTATAGAGTCCATTGTCTGTCCTTATACCTACAGTATTTCCAACAGCACTAATAGTCAGGGTTGAGTACAAATAATGTACTGCTATGATGGGTTAGAACCATAGGCAGGTCAAAGGATTGATAGATAAGACAATTGCTTATGGCAGCAATTAACTAAGCATTGCGAGTTCATTACTTCATTCTTCAGGAATTAGCAGAGGAAATATGTTTTCAGCAACATGCCTGGACCTTAGTACTGGAAACAGGGAGAATTCCACATTTTATTGAGTGCATTTCAGTTGTTTTGAGCCATGAGTATGTGTTGAAAACCTGGAGCAATGGGCACAGTTAGAAGTCTGTCCCTCGGGTGCCGAAACATTTTGTCCTGTACCTTGCTAAACACTGTAAACATAATGTGTTCCCAAAGGAAATTGCCTTAATACTTTATTATTTTATCCTTGGCTTACAAGGATGAACATGCACTCAGAAAGTCAATATTCTGCTATAGTCATGCAGGTACCATGAGCAGAGATGTCAACCTCGGGGAGTCCTACATGGTGATTCTTGAGCAGCAGGTTGGTTGTGGCCAATTGGGAGTGACCTTTCCAAGGGGGTGTAGCTTTGTAGCTTTGTATAAAGGAACAGTGAAAAAAAAGAAGGGCGGAGCAACCCCAGGAAGAGATAGGTAAATATTTTTGTGAACATTATTTTTGTTTCCCTGATAGGGTTAAAGTTCTTCTAACAGGTGTGTCCAACACAAATACCATCTCAACCTACAAAAAACATCAACAATGGGATAGCGCCTTATGCAAATAGTGATAATGATAAGCAAATGGAATAAACAGATGGAGACTCACCTGGTATGGACGACAAAACCCAGGGAAGGGCAGTCGCCACAAATGAAGTCCTGTATGAGGTGAATACGTCTCCTATGCACAAAGGGCATCCAAGACCAAAGAGCAGGAGTGTGGACCCAAAATAGCAAATTTCGGAAATGGACAAAATAAAGTAGTAAGGGCAAAATATATCTGTGCTCATAAGATATATATGTATTGAAAAGATAGTACTTAGTGGGAAATTAGGGGATCTATGCCTAGAAACCCCCTCCTTGGAAGTACGAAGACTAATAGTGATGGATAATTTGGAGGGCTGTTTTCCTCCCCTCCCCTCTACCTCCCCCCTCATTATCTGTACAATGCCTCTGATGTGACCATTTATATATCACTCTATTATTATGGGTTATGCTTGGAAAAGGTGACGAAACGCGTTTCATTCGTTGTACTTTTTATCCTTGTCATATGAAATACACTATCTCATGTATTATCTATGACTAAGCCAATAAGCAAAAAAAACTGGGTATGGGTGCAACCTTTTTAGGGAAACATAAACACAAGAAAATATTAACTCAAGTTCTCTGTTTATTGTAATCCAGCATAAATAGATGCGTTTCGGAGCTTCAACGCCCCTTCCTCAGTATTTGCTGAGGAAACACTCCACCAAGACATGTCACAAAGACGAAATTGGGAGGGGGATTTTTGCAAATATAAAGCTGGTCTTCCGCAGGCGGATTTCAATTGTAGAATCTGTGATTGATGTTTGTGCGCAAGCTCTGCAGCAAGATGCAGCAATGCAAAGGCATGTAAAATCGCTTTTTCGCTTACACTCATGGATATGAATTGTGAGTGAAGGAAAAATCGCAGCATGCTCTATTTGGGCTCAGTCAGACGAGCATTGTTTTTTGAGCACCTATGTGCACAAAAAAAAAAATGTTCCACGCATTTTAAAAATGCTCTTGACCAAAGCTCTGTTCCTATTGCTTTCAACGGGGCCGGCGCCGGCATGTGGATGCAGGCAACCCCTGCAGTGATTTTCGGGGAAGGACTTGAAATATAAGCCCTTCCCTGAAAATCATCCCTAAAAAATATATATAAACACATCACCTTCCACCGCTGTCAGGGCTCCAGCATGTCCTCTCACTTGGTCCCAGGCACTGCTCTGAAGCACTTTCTGCTGGCCCGGGATTTAAAAATCCCTGCCTCCAGAAAGGGCTGGGTCTGATTGGCTGAGTGCACAGCCAATCACAGGCAGCGCTCAGCCATTCAATGAATGATAGCTGAGCGCTGCCTGTGATTGGTCACAGCGCTTAGCTAATCAGAGGCAGTGCTCAGCTATTCATTGAATTCGCAGTGATATTTTATGTGCAGCACGGACCCTCCCAGCGCGCGGATGTCCTATCTTTTGCAGGCGTGAGTATTTTGTGCCTGTAAAAGACAGACATCTGAACACTACATCGGAAACCAATAGTTCTATCAGATGCACTTCTTTTTGCACACATAGGCGTGCGTAAAAAAGCGCTCATCTGACTTTGCCACTTTACTGCAGACGCCACGCAGATGGCCTCTATTGAAGTCAATGGAGGCATTCTGACCTGTATCCCATAAACAATTAACATTGCCTATGGGTCTCAGGTACCCACATCATCACTTAGTGATATAGTGGGAAGTACAAACATTCAAAAAAAAAAAACTGTACTGCACATGACCGATCGTGAGCCACCGCGGTCATAAGCAATGCAGGAAAATTCAGGAACGCAGGGTCGCTGGCCGGACTCAAAGCTGGAATCCTGCATGTAGGATCCAGTCCGCCCGTGCGAGCCCGGCCTAAGGCCTCCGTCACATGGGCACCTACGTGCGTAAAAAACATCTGAATGTTCCCATAGGAAACCTGTGGTTCTAATAGCCGCAAGTTTTTTACGCAAGTGATTTTTGAGCGCATAGGTTCCCATGTGAAAGAAGCCTTAGGCCGCCTGCACACGGGCGGAAATCCTGCGGCGGGATTTCCCGCTGGATTTCCACCACTGAAAGTCTGCATAGGAGTGCATTACAATACGCACTCCTATGCAGACGGCCGCGGAAATCTCGCACGGCAAACAAACCACGGCATGTCCTATTTCTGTGCGGGGCTCGCAGAGCCTCGCACAGAAACGTCACTCACCCGGCCGCCGGCTCCGGTCTGCGCATGCGCCGGCTGCCCGGGAGCCGGCACATGAAAGAGCCAGGGCCGCCGGGCGCGTGTGAGTACGCGCTCGTCCCTGCAGGCGCTCGGGTCGGGTCCCGCGGCGAGATTCCTCGCCGCCGGATCCGACCCGCCCGTCTGCAGGCGGCCAAAGGGTGCAATCCTGTGTGTAAAGTAAGCATAAAAGAAAAGAAACAAAATTGTAGTTAAAAGTGAAGAACACAAATAAAAAAGTGTGAAGAAAAAAAAAACATAGATGCATAAATAAATAAAAAATATTCTGCTCTTTGAATTCCCATTGCGCAAAAAACAAATAAACATAATGAATAGTCCGTGGTTCATATTACAAGTCTGACTGTTTTCTCATAGCATAGAGGTAGCTAAAAACACATAATTGATTAAATCCTTTATTTACTGCATCATTAAAGCTCAAATTAAAATTATGACTTGCAGTAAATATAAAAATTAACAAAGAAACAGACGAAATACATGTAGCAAGTCAAATAAAATAGAAATCCACTTAAAAAACTGCTAACCAAGCGCAGGAAGTACAAATCACGCCGTCTGTTATATGGAATCAATGAAGTGCAGATCCAATTGGATTCATTATTAAATAGAAAAACGGCAGTAAAAAAAGTTAATAAAAAAAAAAAATATATATATATGTGTGTGTGTATATACTTATATATAGCATATATATACATAGCATATTAGGCTGAAGGGAGACAATGTCGATCCAGTTCAGCCTGTTTCCACCCCCTTTGTTGATCCAGAGAAAGGCAAAAAAAAAAAACAAAGAGGCAAAAGCCAACTTAGCCCATGTGGGGGAAAAACTCCTTTCTGACTCCATAATGGCAGTCAGAATAATTCCTGGAACAACATTTTGATAGTTCCTACCTAACTCCAAGACCCAGATCAACAACCCCGCTGCTCACCTAATGTCTATATCCTGTAATATCATAGCGCCCTAGGAAGGCATCTAGTCCACTCTTAAACTCCTCTATGGATTTTGACATCACCACATCCTCAGGCAGAGAGTTCCACAGTCTAACTGCTCTTACAGTAAAGAGCCCCCTTCTGTGTTGGTGATGAAACCTGCTTTCTTCTAGACGTAGCGGATGCCCTCTTATTACCGTCACAGTCCTGGGGATAAACAGATCATGGGAGAGACCCTTGTATTTATATTAATGTATTTATACTTGTTCGCTCCTTAACCGTCTTTTTTCCAGGGTGAATAATCCCAATTTTGATAGCCTCTCTGGGTATTCCTGTCCTCCCATTCTGTTTATTAATTTAGTTGCCCTTATTTGAGCCCCCTCAAGCGCTGCAACATCCTTCCTGAGCATCGGTGTCCAGAACTATACACAGTATTCCATGTGAGGCCTGACAAGTGCCTTATATAGTGGGAGAATAATGTTCTCGTCCCTCGCCCCTATACCTCTTTTAATGCACCCCAAGACTTTATTTGCTCTTGCAGCAGCTGACTGGCATTGGTTGCTCCAGTTAAGTCCACAATCCACTAGTGCCCCCAGGTGTTTTCCATCTCACTTTTCCCTAGCAGTACCCCATTTAGTGTATATTGGTAACCTCCATTCTTGCTGCCCATGTGCATAACCTTACATTTATCAATATTGAACTTCATTTGCCATTTTTCTGCCCAAGTCCCCAGCTTATCTAGGTCTGTTTGTAGCCGTACATTGTCCTCCTTTGTATTAATTATCTTGTATAATTTTGTGTCATCTGCAAATATTGATATTTTACTGTGCAGCCCCTCTATCAGGTCATTGATAACGATATTGAACAGAATGGGACCTAGTACTGAACCCAGTGGCATCCCACTAGCAATGGTGGCCCAATCAGAGTACGAACCATTTATTACCACCCTCTGCTTTCTATCTCTGAGCCAGTTCTTTACCCAGATACACATGTTTTCGCCTGTATCCTGTTGACTTAACTGGAGAAATCAATGCCAGTCCGGCTTCCGGCCCCTACACTCAACAGAAACCGCCCTTACAAAGGTGTCAAATGACCTCCTGACAGCCAAATTGAGGGGCGACTACTCCCTACTAATGCTCCTCGTTCTCTCCGCAGCATTTGACACTGTAGACCACAAACTCCTCCTCAGCATGCTTCGCTTCATTGGACTAAAGGACACTGCTCTCTCCTGGTTCTCCTCCTACCTATCTGACCACTCTTTCAGTGTCTCCTTTGCTGGCTCTACCTCCCCCCATAGCTGTTAGAGTACCCCGGGACTCGGTCCTCGGCCCCCTCCTTTTCTTGATCTACACAACCCCTATTGGACAAGCCATCAGGACATTTGGCCTCTAATACCACCTCTACCAGGGGCGTAACTATAATGGATGCAGGGAATGCGGTTGCACCCGGGCCCAGGAGCCTTAGGGGACCCACCAGGCCTCTCTTCTCCATATAGGGAGCCCAGTACGATGAGTAAAGTATTATACTTGGAGGCCCTGTTACAGATTTTGTACCAGGGCCCAGAAGCTTTAAGTTACGCCTCTGACCTCTACGTTGATGACACCCAGTTATATACCTCTTCCCGTGACATCTCTGCACCTTTCCTCCAAAACATCACCTACTGACTGTCCGCTGTCTCTAACACTATGTCCTCTCTCTACCTAAAACCAAACCTCTCAAAAACTGACCTACTGGTGTTTCCGCCCTCTACTAACCAACCTCATCCTGACATCTCCATCTCAGTATGTGGCACCACCATAACTCCCAGACAGCATGCCCGCTGCTTTGGGGTCATATTTGACTCCGATCTCTCATTTACCCCCTACATCCAGTCTCTGGCCTGACCATGTTAGCTGCACCTCAAGAACATCAAGAATCCGCCCTTTTCTCACTATGGACACAAACAAAATGCTCACTGTTGCCCTCATCCACTCCCAGCTCAATTATTGCAACTCGTTGCTGATCGGCCTCCCCTGCACCAGACTCTACCCTCTCTAATCCATCCTAAATGCGGCAGCCAGGTTCATCTTCCAGTCCAGCCGCTACTCGGATGCCTCTGCCCTGTGCCGGTCACTGCATTGGCTGCCTGTTAAATACAGAATTCAATTTAAACTCACTACCTTTATCCATAAAGGTCTCCACAGTACCACGCCGCCCTACATTGTATCCCTCATCTCAATCCACCACCCAGCCTGGGCCCTCTGCTCTGCTAATGAAATCAGATTGTGCCCCTTTAATTCGAACCTCTTATGCCTGCCTCCAAGACTTCCCTAGAGCAGCACGAGTCCTCTGGAACGCGCTACCCCAAAAGATCTGGGCAATCCCTAATTCACAAAACTTCAGAGAGATCACCGCCGAGGTAGGAACGGTGGCATCACCCGTGACAAAAGGACTAAGGTAATCCACCAGTGGGTTTCCCTATTTAAAATAGTCTGCCCTCGCCCCTTGGACGTGTCCTTGGTTACCGTCCGTGTGGGAGACTGTAGAGACACAGTGATAAGTGAAGTACTCTACCTGAGTTTCCTAGGCTGGGGCCCGCTCCTCGAATACTCTTTTCTGCTTAGAGAGAGCACCTAAAAGGTGAGTGAGTGAGGAGACTTATAAGGCCATCCATGCTCCTCTGGGTAATATGCAAATAAGGGAGATGGAACAATACCTCGGCAGCTCCACCTATTGAAAGACAGCATTCCTGCAAGTCAATGTTAGACTCTTTATGCAAGTCTTTTTTATTCAGCAATGGTATGGTGGCATTATTTGGTCATAGTATGGTGCTGCGCCAGGGGGTCCAAGCCGAATTTTTATACTTGGGCGCATGAGCCTTCAGCTACACCCCTGGTAAAGTATAGTGCGATGAATCAAAGTGCAGTATATAGAATAATCTCCGCGTGAAGAAAACATTTCCCCTGTGTTGAATGACAAGTCTTTACAAAAAGTGCCAACACTTCCATCCATCAGCCATACATCCCTTCAGATGTCACAGTGTGAACAACACCTCCATGTAATGGCTCTATATTGTAATCCGTACCGATGATGATATAATGGTCCGGGAATAGTTATAGATAGTGATTCATTCTCCTTCAGGATTTTGTACCTGTTTGCCTTCTATTTTAGTGCATATTTTTAATCAGAGTTGTTGAAAGTTGAATCATGTAACAGTAATTTTACTGTCAAAGTCCTGATGTGCGCCCTGCCAACAGTATGATTAGTGGGATGGAGCGTTCACTCAGAACATTTTTTGTTTGTTGTTTCCAAAGGAGGTACAAGAAGTTTCTGAGTACTGAAGTTTTGAAGGCTTAGGGCTAATTCCCACGGGCGTTGCCCCGCAGCTATTAGGTTCTATTGAACCTAATAGAGCAATGCTCACGGTGCGGAATTCCACCGTAGAATTCCGCCCCGTGAATTCTACCGTACTCTCCCGCGGCATGTTCTATTTGCCGCGGGTGTACGTGCGGGTGGCTTCCATTGCACTCAATCGAAGCCGTCCGTCACGCTATCTTCCGCTGTGTAGCACAGTGGAAGATAGCGTGAAAACGCTTCCCCCCCAGCCGCCTCATATGACAAGGTGGGTGTGTTATGTGACGCGACAGGCGCGTCACATGACACTGCCCGCGCGTCATGCGCTCTACTGCGCATGCACGCCGGAGTGTCATGCGGGACGTCGGCCGGCGGATCCAGAGGAAAGTATGGGGTCTCTGGGGGGGCGTCTTGACGGGTTCTGCTGCGGTATTCCGCTTGCGGAGCCCATCACGGCCGTGGGCATTAGGCCTTACTATAAGGGCTCAGTCACACGGGCGCATCGCCACCAGTACACAGGCACCGATGCACCCGTTTGACTGAGGCCTTCCTGCAGGAAGAAGACGGCCGTACCTCAAGACGGACGTCTCTCTGCAGCGCTAAAGAAAGAACACATGATCGGTAATGAAGCCGGTCACATGTTCTTTCTCCCGGCGCTGCAGAGAGACGTCCGTCTTGAGGTACGACCGTCTTCCTCCTGCAGTAACACGGGCGCCGATGCGCCCGCGTGACTGAGCCCTTAGGCCGCTTTCACACAGGCGACAAAATCGTGCAATTTTCTCATGATAAGACAGCGCTACAAATCACATGTATGTGAAACCTATGCTTTCCAATGGGTTCCTTCACATTAGCGATGTTTTGTAGGCTGCCACATTGCAAGAAAAAAAAATCGTGGCATGCGCTATACAGTCGTGATTTGCGATGTCTTGTAGCTTATGTTTCCCTATGGAGCCTTCCATTGTGTTGTATC
The DNA here is from genome assembly GCF_035609145.1 of Eleutherodactylus coqui. Lineage (NCBI taxonomy): Eukaryota > Metazoa > Chordata > Amphibia > Anura > Eleutherodactylidae > Eleutherodactylus > Eleutherodactylus coqui. The sequence continues at coordinate 32,430,003 of NC_089846.1, forward strand.
GCATCTCATGAAACCACGGTTTTCGTGCGGTGCAATGCAACTTTTACAGTAGGAAGTCCTACTGTTTGTGCCTAAAGTAAGCCCTAGCTGCATTAAAAAATAAAAAAAAACAATACATCACCTAACAGTCGCTGTCTGCTCCACCGCAATTATTCTACCGGCAGTTCTGCGGCCCTAGTTTATAGTCTTCAGCCACCGCTGCCTAGTCAGGGGGATCAAAAATCCAGCCTGCAGAAAGCGCTGGCTCTGATTGGCTCTCGAGCGTCGTGGCTCAGCCAATCACTGCAGCGTTTGATGCACCAATCACAGCCATCGCATTAAATGGCTGTGATTTTCTGTGAAAGAGGCCTAAGAAGACCGTATTGTAAAAGACTGCGTAAAAAAAAAATCGCAGTGTGCTTTACTTTCATAGAGAATTGTGTACTTCCGCATATTGTCACTCTTTTGCTCGCGTATGCCTGCGCATGTACAGCGTATTTTACGCACGCTGTCCTGCACTAGCTCCCTGGGTTTTTTAAAACTTTCTTCTGATGTTTCCTAGCAACATGCATTAAAAAGCCATATAATTGTGTATGCACTGCATTATGAACGCACCCATAGAAAACAATAGGGCTGTACGTGCACAAAATAGAACGGGCTGTGTTCATTGTTACGCATGTAGTATACACAAGTGTGAGTGTAACAATGAAAATCAAAGTACTTTCACTGACCCCATTCACCACGTATTATGAGCGCCTACGTTGCATGCGTAACACGCAATACAGATATGTTCATGTAAGGCCAGGCTCACATGAGTGCGTCGGGCCTGGGTATTTCACATGTGGGTCTTGCGCTTGTAATACGCTGTACCAATCTGCCATAAATGGCCAGGTTGTGGCCCACGCAAGAAAAATATCAGCATGTCCAATCTTGGCGTGTATTGCGCGAGCATGCATGCCAAGATACTACATGGTGGATATCATTGTGCAGTTACTGCATGCCGCGCGTATATCTTGCAACCTGCATACTGCGAGATACGCTCATGTGAGCCCGGCCTAACTCTTTTGCAGTTTTTGGAGTTGGAGAATCCAGTTAGTTGCTTTATGACCCAGGTAGCGAAAGTCTAAAAGTGACAAGACATATTGAAGAAGAGAATAGAGGCGGAACTCGCCTTAAAATTAAACATGAAGCGCCATATTAGTTGATGGAAAGAAGGTCTAATGGTCCTTTTACACGGGACGAGCTGTCGGGCAGAAGATAGACGAAAGCTGAGTTGGTTGAGCTCATGGGAGAATCGTCCCACGGTCAACACTGATTGAGCGCTCGTCTATCGTCTGCATATTGGACAGCTATCTACAGAACGCTTGTTTGGCCAACTAGTATCTCACCCAGCACCTCCATACACATTCATATGTTCTGAATGTAGATGGGAGAAAGTCACTGCCAGATACTCTCCCCGAGAAAAAAAGGATCTAGTAGGTAAAGTCTGACTGCCAAATCCTTATCTTCCCTGAGATCTGCCATTGGAGAGAGTTGGGAGCCATCATACGCATTGAATCAGCAAGACCACAGTAAAAAGGTAAGATACAGCGTTATGCCAAACAGCCAACCTCCAAAAAGAAGAGTGCATGGAGAATGAGGCCAAATCATCACTCATCTGTATGACCCTATATGTTCATATTTTTGCGTCTCGCTAAGCACAAATCTAGCACGATTTTATTGCCCATGTGAAGCTGGCCTTAACGGGATGAAATCCACAGTGTATATCTGCAATATGTCTATTTATGCTGCAGATTTTTGACACAACACATTCATAAGATTTCTCATGAGGGGTTGTCTGAGATCATTTATGTTCTATAAAATACAGATCTCCCTAGCATAAAACAATAAATAGGCATATACTTACCTCCCCCCACTCCCTGCTGTGTCCCGTGAAGCCACTCTGTCCTTTCTCCCAGTGTTTAATTGCACTTCCACCTATTTACAGGACGTCACAAGCTGCTGCAGCCAATGACAGAGCTCCAGAGCCCAATCACAAAGATCTGTCATTGGCTGCAGCAACTTGTGACGTCCTATAAACAGGCTGGGGCAACCTGTAAATGTGAAGTCACACTGGAACCCAGATCAGCGGGAGGAGGAGAGTATATGCCTATATGTTGTTTTATGGCAGAGGGAGCTGCCATATAGAAAAAATAATGTTAGACAATCCCTTTAAATCACATCCAGTTTGCTGGTAATATAATATGCTACGGATCTTCCGCAGGCAAATCTATAGAAGAAAATACACAGTGCATGTCAATGAGAAATACCCTCATCCTAAAATCCTAGGGGTCCAGAATTTTCCCATCTGAACAACTCCTGTCTATATGCCCTATTAGAGTGCGTAAAAGTCAAAGGGTCTTAAAGTGCATGAAAATTCATAGATCTATGATTTTGTGAGGGTTCATTCATTTATTAATTAATCTTTATAGGTGTTAAAGCTGCTTACAGTCACTACAACAGGATCTCAGAAGCTTAGACTTGATCATAAAGCAGTATGCAGTAATCTCTTAGGGCTCAGTCACACGGGCGCATCGGCACCCGTACACAGGCGCCGATGCGCCCGTGTGACTGAGCCCTTCCTGCAGGAAGAAGACGGCCGTACCTCAAGTCCTCATAGAGGTTTTCTATAGGCCACCAAATATAACAAAACCCCCTGAAAATATATTATCGAGGCAAATAGATGAAGCGGCAAATCCCAGTGGGGTAATTATTATGGAGGACTTTAACTATCTGGATATAAACTGGAAAACCAAAACCTGTGGATCTCATAAAGGTAACGACTTTCTGCCAATAACTAAAGATAATTACCTTTCCCAACTTGTGCAGGACTCGACTAGAGGTAGATAGAATAACAAAGGTATAGGTTGGGGGGCACCTAGGAAATAGTGACCATAATATAATATATTTCCACTTGCCTTATGATAGGGGGTTTGGTCGGGTGGCCACAAAAATACCAACCGTAAGGAAGGCAAAGTTCAATCAGCTGAGAGATGCCCTTAACATGACTGGGACAATGTCCAGAAAAATCAGAGTACAGGCAATCAATAGGACATTTTTAGAAGCATCTTAAAGATTCGTTGTAAGATCCATATTTTATGGGAATAAAAGGGTTAGAAACAGGAAACTAGCAATATGGTTAAAGAGAGATGCAAAGAAGGTGATAAACAACTAAAAGAAAGCAATTAAACTAATGGAACAGGAAGGTAGTGAAGAAGCATTAGAAAATCATAAGGAAAAAATTATGTAAAAAGCAACTAAAAGCAGGAAAGGTGGAAACAGAGAGACTCATTACCAAAAAGAGTAAAACTAACCCTAAACTGTTCTTCACTTATATAAACTGTAATGTATTGAAAAACTGAGTATTGGCCCTTTAAATAGTAATGAGGGAGGAATTGCAGAGGGGTTTTTTCCTACCTCTGGATCAATATAAAGGGATGAGGGGGGGAGGGTAATATGCTAAACTAGGCGGACTGCTTTCGGCCTAATATACCATGTTACTATGAGGAGAAAGTAAGTCTATTAAATAGTTTTTTTTTTCTCCTCCAGTGTATTCCCAGAGGAAAATTATATGTCTGGTGAAATACAGAGTGATAAAGTAAACTCTCCATTAAATGTCACCGGTCTAACACAGGAAGAAGTGTGGGGTCACCTTAGAAACATTCAAATAGACAAATCGTAGGGTCCCAATGCTATACACCCACGAGTTCTATGGGAATTAAGTCATGTGATAGACAGACCATTGTTTCTTATAATTAAGGACTTTATAGTGATAGAGTTTGTTCCAATGGATTAGCGCCAATGTGGTGCAAATGTGTCTAGATACTTTGGATATTTGGGCAGAAAGGTTGCAAATGAGGTTTAACACTGATAAATAATAATAATAATCTTTATTTATATAGCACCAGCATATTCCGCAGCGCAGAAAAATGTAAGGTTCTGCACATGGTCAAAAAAATACATATTACCATCACATACTAAATGGGAAACACTGACATGGAAAAGGACTTGGGGATTTTAGTTAATTGTAAGCTTAACTGGAGCAACCAGTGTCAGGCAGCTGCTGCAAAGGCAAATAGGATCATGGGGCACATGATGAGAACATTGTTCTTCCTCTTTACAAGTCACTGGTCAGACCACACATGGAATATTGTGCACAGTTTTGGGCACTGGTACTCAAGAAGGACATATCAGAGCCTGAGCGGGTACAAAGGCGGGCAACTAAAGTCATAAATGGAATGGGCAGACTACAATACCCAGAGAGGTTATCAAAATTGGGATTATTTCGTTTAGAAAAAAGATGGCTGAGGGGCGACCTAATAACTATGTTTAAAAATATCAGGGGACAATACAGAAATCTCTCCCATCATCTATTTGTACACAGGACTGTAAAAAGAGGGCACCCTCTGTGTCTAGAGAATAGAAGGTGTTCACACCAACATAGAAGGGGGTTCTTTACTGTAACAGCAGTGAGACTATGGAACTCTCTGCCTGAGGACGCAGTGATGACAAACTCACTAAAAGAGTACAAGAGGGGCCGGGATGACTTTTGTGAGCGATACAATATTACATGTTATAATCACTGATTACTTCAGAAAGGTCAGTGATCCGAGATGATTCAGATTGCCAGATTTGGAATCGGGAAATAATTTTTCTCCCTAAAATGAGGAAAATGGCTTCTATCTCATTGGGGTTTTTTGTCTTTGTCTGGATCAACATTACAGGATAACTGGCTGAATTGAATGGATCTAGGTTTTTTCAGCCTTACATACTGTGTTACTATAGGGGGTAGGAACAGACATTCATAGAAAGATTTTCCAGAGACTTGTCAGATGATGTCATCCCTGTGTCCTCCAATCAATAAAACAAAGTGGCCAGGGTGATCCTTTAAGCGTCTTATTCTTTAAAATTGGAGCTCTCCCGCTCACAGCAATTGGACTCTATGCTACAACTAAGGGTTTAGTTACACGACAGAAACGTATCCGAGAGGTGTTTGTAGTGGTGGTCATCTTTCTTTTAACCCTTTCCAATCCACTGTCTGACCTCTGTAGACATTATGATTTAAGGCTGTACAGCTCTGATGTTGGAAGACGTCCATCGGGGTTCTTTTACTGTATATTGCCAGCCTCTCTGTTGTTGGAGCCTATCCAACGTGTCACCTCATGCAGTACTGGCTTTAGCCAGCATATAGCGCTGTTGTATAACGGCCGAAAAAGAGTAAGCCCCCTAGGAAAATCGGGATACAAATTGGATTGGAAAGGGTTAATATTTCAGAAATAAAGTAGATTTTTAAGATTTTTCTGATTCTCTGGATTCTCTCTCCTTACAAGTTACTTAAAAATTAAATCTCCCAGCATTCCTTGTATGGCCCCTAGAATCAGTACAAAGTAAACACATTTGTAGCAATATCTAATCTATTTGATTCTTCCTTTCAACATTTAAATATTAGATTTTAACACAATACTAACACAAATATCAGTATTAGTTTATTCCCATTTTGTACATCTCAATCAGATTTTGACTATAAATAATTATATATCATTAGAAAATATATTTAGGCATCAAGAATATAAACTAGCATCACCTGGGCTGTCGCTGGAAGACTAAAAATGCTCTTCCTCAATAATGACAGATATATATATATATATCAATCTGAAGATGCACCGACACTGTCTGCATCTAGAGGGATGTCAAACACCGAAGTGCTAGGAATAAATGAGCTCCTAAATAGATGAAAGCTGTCCGTCACACCTAGCAGGAAATGAATGAACTGGATTGTATCAGTTTTATGGTACATTCTCACTTCCGTTAGGGCATTCACTTATAATTCCATCTCTCGGTTCCATTTCTGGATTTTTCCCCATTGATTTCAAGGTTTTTGGTTTTTTTAGCACAACAAATAGCGCAGTCTGCAGCACTCTTTGTTACGATTTAAGAAATTGAACCACAACGTAACAGAAGCAAATGGAAAGCATTGCGTTTAAAACAAAAAAAAAATGAAATATTGAAATCAATGGAGAAATAATAAAAACATTTATTTAAATTTTAATTCTGTTCTCTGCTCCAAAACCGGAACAAAGAGATAGAATTGAAAGTAAAAGCCCTAACGCAAACCTGAACGTACCCTTAGCAGTTCACCCCTTGTTATGGCTACTTTAACTAATATACCGTGTTTCCCTGAAAATAAGACTGTCTTATATTAATTTTTGCCCCCAAAAAGACACAGTGTCTTATTTTCTGGTGGGGGAGCCGTATACTCACCTGGCCCGCGGCGTCCCGATGCCTTCTGATGGTCTCCGGCAGCGCTGCGGCAAACTGCGTCCTCCCCGTCTGACAGCTGAGCTTCTTCCTGGTGACTGGGCTTTAAATACCCCGCCTCCAGCAAAGAGAGTGCTGTGATTGGCTAATCGAGCGCCAGCAGCCAATCACAGCCGGCGCTCAATGAGCCAATCATAGCCATTTAGTGATGTCAATGTATAATTCCTATTTATGCCAGTTAATGTGCTCTAATGGTATAATCTACGTAGATGTCAGATAAGTACTCAATCTACTAGATCAGTGATGGCAAACCTTTTAGAGACTGAGTGCCCAAACTGCAACCCGAAACCCACTTATTTATTGCAAAGTGCGAAAACGTCAGGGGGCGGGGCTTATCCCAATGTATAATTTATCCCTGTCGCTTTAAAAAGAATATGGCTTAAATGGTTTTAAAATAGAAAGGGTGCAAATTTTGACTGCTTTTTGAATGTGGAAATGCTGCAGAATTTTCCAGCATTTCTGCCACGTGTAAACATACCCCAGCAGTAATAGTGATCCTCACGGTAATAGTGACATCCCACTGTGGCCCAGTAGTAATAGCGACACCCTTCAGCGGCCCCAGCAGTGATAGCGACATCCCACAGCGGCCCCAGTAATTATAGTGACATCCCACAGCAGCCCCCAGTAGTAATAGTGACATCCCGCAGTGGCCCCCAGTAGTAATAGTGACACCCCACAGTGGCCCCAGTAATAATAGTGACATCCCACAGTGGCCCCCAGTAGTAATAGTGACACCCCACAGTGGCCCCAGTAGTAATAGTGGCATCCCACAGCGGCCCCAGTAGTAATAGTGACATCCCACAGTGGCCCCAGTGGTAATAGTAACATCTCAAAGTGGCCCCCAGTAGTAATAGTGACATTCCACAGCATCCCCAGTGGTAATAGTGACATCCACAGAGGCCCCAGTAGTAATAGTGACACCCCACAGTGGCCACAGTAGTAATAGTGAGATCCGTCAGCGTCTCCCAGTAGTACTGGTGACATCCCACAGTGGCCCCAGTAGTAATTGTGACATCCTTTAGTGGCCCCCAGTAGTAATAGTGACATCCCACAGCAGCTCCAGTAGTAATAGTGACATTCCACAGCTGCCCCAGTGATAATAGTGACATTCTACAGCAGCCCCAGAGGTAATAGTGACATCTCACAGTGGCCCCAGGAATAATAGTGACATCCCACAATGGCCCCAGTAGTAATAGTGACATCCCACATTGGCCCCTAGTAGTAATAGTGACATTCCACAGCGGCCCCAGTGATAATAGTAACATTCCACAGCGGCCCCAGTGGTAATAGTTACATCCCACTGTGGCCCCAGTAATAATAGTGACATCCCACAATGGCTCCGAGTAATAATAGTGACATCCCACAATGGCCCCCAGGAGTAATTGTGACATCCCACAGTGGCCCCTGTGGTAATAGGGACATTCCACAGCGGTCCCATTGGTAATAGTGACATCCCACAGTGGCCCCAGTAAAAATGGTCACATCCCACAATAGTCCCCAGTAGTAATGCTATTAATATTGGAGCCATTGTAGGAGACACTACTACTAATAGTATCCCCTATATCAGCCCCAGCAGTGATAGTGCCCCCCTGAGACCCACATACTTACCCCCTCCTCCTCCTCGTTGAAGCGCCCCTGTTCCTCTGCTCAGCGCTGCTGCTGGCGCTGATCCCAGGTGTACACTATGATGTCAGTTTGCTGCCGGACACCTCCTCCCCCTGCTCTTCCGGAACCTAGGAGGAGACGTCAGGGGAGGGGGGGAGGAGGATCCTGGCTGCACACTGACATCACAGTCTGCCCCTGAGATCAGCACCACTAGCAGCACTGCTGAGGGAATACCGGCAGGGGAGCCGCGGCACCCTGGCTGGTATTCACTAACATGGTGAGCAGCCGATGGTGGTGCGTGCCAGCAGGGAGGGCTCTGCGTACCACAGGTTCACCACCACTACTAGATCTTGTTTTGAAATAGGAAAAATCTGATAAAAGCCATTGAAGCAAAAACATGTTTGTGCAAATTCTTTCATACTGAAAACCTTTGGGCTTCTTAGGTCCTTAACATTGACCCTATTACCATGGTTCAAAAAGATGTTTGGGTTTTTCTAAATTTGGCATCGTCTTTCAAGTTTAATTAAGAATAATAGAATTCTATTTTGGTCCTGAGATTTTGTTTGAACTGTTATTTGTATAAAGTACGTTTATTTATATTCTGTACTTTGTTTTAAAAGATAGTACTTGTCCCAAAGAATAGCAATGGCTAAAATTCATAACCATCATCGTGGAATTGACAATTTTTTGAAATCTTCTTCGAATAGATATTTGTATTGATGGTATGTATTAAACTACAAAAAATTAGTAAGGAAGGGTACAGATGTTGACCAAGCTAGCAATTAGCATTATAATTGTATCCCTAAGTTGTTTGATGGGGTTGAGGTCAGGCTTCTGTGCAGGCTAACCAAGTTCTTCTCCAACAAATTTGTCAAACCAACCATCTACAGAACTCCCCTGCCCCAACTATTATGCTTAATAACACTCATGCCACCTCTTGGCATTGTAGGGGTTTATCTCAAGCTTGTATACAGGGGTATACCTATTGTCACGTTTGTCCTGGATTGCTGACAAAACCATTGGGGATCTGGTACCAGAGCAATCAAGACAGTCGTGTATGCTCGCTACTAAGGTGGCTTAGATGCAGGAGCAGACTGAACAGTTACCGATCAGAGCGGGGTACTCTGAGCCCCTCTGACAGAACCCACCTCAAAGTGGAGCACCTGTCCCGAAAAGGGGCAACCCTACTACTTAGAGAAAAAAAAACTATTTAATAGATTTGCTTTCTCTTCATCACCCTCTACAGTTTTTCCTACATTATTTATTAAAAGGGCAACACTTTCAGTATTAATCTTTTTACTATTTACATAGTTTTAGAACAGTCTAGGGTTTTACTCTCTTTGGAAATGAGTCTCTCTCAGTCTCCACCTTTGCTGCTTTTATCTGTTTTTACATCATTTGTTTTTTTCTTATAGGTTTTTATTGCCTGGTCACTGCCTTCTTGTTTCAGTAGCTTAAAAACTTTTTTTTGTTGTTTATTGCCCCCTTTACATCATTATTAAGTCACGTTGATTTTCTCCTACTCCTAACACTTTTATTCCTGTAACATATGAACTGCTCACTGTATTTAAGAGGTTTTTAAATATTTCCCATTTGTCGCTGTACTCTTACTTTTGAGGACGTTGTCTCTGAGCTGATCTAACTTTGTCTTCATAAGGTTTCGTATTTTTGTAGCTTTCCAATAAAACTTCTTTTGATAGACAGGTGGAAATGTATTAGATTATGGTCACTATTTCCCAGTTGGTCCCCAATTTGCACAAACAACATTATTCTGGCCCGAGGCAAGAGGCTTAATCTGCCTCATGGAAAGAATGCCCCTGCTTTTGTGAATCTGTTCAGATATGAAAAGCAATTCATCAAGCTAATGTTGCCTTTAGAGATAGTTGGTAATTTGGTAGTGATTAGAGATGAGAGAACGTACTAGTTTCGAGTAATTACTCGATCGAGCACTGCGATTTTCGAGTACTTCAGTACTCGGGTGAAAAGATTCGGGGGGCGCCGGGGGGCGGTAGGAGGCGTGGTGGCGCGGGGGGTAGCAGCAGGGAACAGGGGGGAGCCCCCTTTCTCTCCCTCTCCCCCCCCCACTCCCCGCTGCAACCCCCCACTCACCCACGGCGCCCCCCGAATCTTTTCACCCGAGTACGGAAGTACTCGAAAATCGCGGTACTCGGGCGAAAAAGGGGCGTGGCCAAGTACGCTCGCTCATCTCTAGTAGTGATCACTTGACTTCCACTGGCAACACAGATTGGGAAAATCACGGGCCGTAGCGCTGGGGCTGAGGAGGGTAAGAACTGCTTGTTTTATTATTCTAAATCATTTGGATTTCATTCTAAAAAGTTATTTTTTAACCAGACAATCCCTTTAAGTAGAAGAAATCCACTGCCATCAGTTTAATGAGATCTGCTAATCCGATTCTCCCATCTCATCTGATTATGTAGTCAGCGGGATGTGGTCAAAGAATGCTAGTAAACTTGAATCTCAAGACTGTGCTTTTGTTAGTTTAAGCAGGATGTCTGACATACTACAATGGTGTTATACATATTGCTATGGCCTCAGCCAACTGGCTCTCCTTACCTCCTTCCTGCCGCGGCTGTCAGCATCTTCAATCTACTCTGTGCCACAGACGCTGCTCTGTTGCCCCACCTGTCAGATATACCCATAGTGTCTTTGCTTGGCCCACCACTTAAAGGAGCAGTGCATGCACCTAGTCTTCCTTTCTCCAGCCAATACTAATGCTTCCTGAATTATTTAAGTGGGTCGGGAAGGGTATCATCTCTTCTTAAGGAGGGCACCTAAAAGGTGTGTGAAGAAACTTATAAGGCCGTGCATGCTCATCTGGGAAATAAGCAAATAAGGAAGATGGAACAATACCTCTGTAGCGCCACCTATTGGATGGCAGCATTCTTGCAAATCAATGTCAGACCCTTTATACAGGTCTTTATAACAATGATTGGGAACTGAAAGCCAAAAGCCAGAATCCATTTATAGACAGCAGTTTGGGGGTTTTTGCCCCTCATCAGTGTGCAGTGGGTTTATGGCAAGTCTCCTCACTCACCTCCTAGGTGTCTCTTCACACATCTAGATGCTCTACTTTAGGCCGCTTGCACACTGGCAGATCAGATTCTGCATGCTGAATCCGTCCCTGGTAGCAGCGGCGTCCGTGCATACTTGGTTTCCTTTCGTTTCATCTGTAGTGCGGATGGTCTGCCCAGCTCGCCGTTGGACATGTGCAGTACAGATTTTATTTTATCAAACTCCTGCCTTTCCCGACCTTTCCGCAATGTCAATTGCGGAAGGACTGCGGATCGGACAGCTTCCATTGACTTCAATTGAAGCCATTTCGCAAGGAAGCGCTGATCCCATTGAAAGCAATGGGAAAGAATGCCGTGGACTTCTGCCACAGCTGTCACAGATGTGACAGAAGTCCGCGGCATTCTCCATCTCTTTTCAATGGGGTTAGCGCTGCTGCCGCTGGCCCCATTGGAAAGACTGGCGATGTCCCAACGTGATGCCGTTTTTTTCTCGCACTGCGCTGCGAGACTTTTCCTTTACTCGCAGCGCAGTGGAGAAAATATCGTCAGTGCGTGTCCACCCTTAAGGCCCATTCAGACGATGCCCCACATTCGTCCACGCACATACTTGCTTCTGTGCTGCCTCATGAGAACTAGTATTGCTGGCTTACAGCGGGGCAGCTGGAGGCGATTTCTCTCCTCGCTCTTCCCCGCACCTCTCTATTGACATAACATAGCGGCCATTCAGTACTGATGAGTTCTCTTTTGCTTTAGGCTCTATTCACATCTCCATTCCATTATGGGACAGAGGAATAAAAATAAAATGTCTGCCATAGCTATCAAAATGACGGAACCCAGTGGCTCTTGGTAGAACATCTAAGGGGCTTCCTTGAACAGTTGGATGGTTGCTATGGTGATGGACTGTGAGTTGCACCTTAAAGTGTGCCAACTTGCCACGTGTGCAAGAAAATTGCACCACATTCTGGCACTACGCTTGTAAGATAGATACTGTCACCACTATAAAAAGAATTTGCACCACAAGTAGAGAGCATAGGGACCTAGTAGATGGGCAAAGGTGCTGCCTGTAAACTGTATGGAGCCTGAGTCTACAGGACAGACGAGGACTGCACAGAAATAGAGTGTACCACTGACAGCAACTTCATCGTTTCGAAGACTGCTGGGGATTCAAACTGTTTGGAAGACCAAGAAAGCTTATGATTACACTGCAGGACAACTAGATCAGAACCCAAGAAGGCGTCTAAGGAGTTCATCAACATCGGGTTGTAAGTGAGGCCTGCCTCAATAAAAGCGGCAAGTGTGCACACTAAAATGGACCTGCTAGCAGAGATAGTGACCAGACAGTTTATTACTAGTTACAAGCACTCAAACCCAATTGAGAGACTGTGCCATGCATAAGGAGCTTTGCCAGAGTATTATGTAGCAGACTTTTCTAGGAGACTGAGTTAGGACCTTGATCATCAAAGATTCTATTGTATGCACCTTCTGTCATCCAGCCATGTTAAGTATCGAGTGCCATCAACATTTATCCTGAAGTAATAAGGTTATTACACTTTAAAACCTATAGAGTGCTAATCTTGTTCTAAGGAGCCGTGTGTTATTCTATCCATTTTCCGTTAATACTTATCGAGGTCATTGCTTATATCTTCGTATCTCGTGTAAAGTTTTGGAAGTGTAAGAGTTAGTTAGCAACTGTATATCTTCCATTATTATATTTATCCTCTTTCGTTTCTAGTTATGGAATAATTATTGTGTATTTTTGTAACTCCATCGTCTGCATCGCTTCATTAACTATAATGGCTTCCATCCAGGGGTTCCATCATTTAACCATAAAAACAGCGCATCATGCTGAGCTATTTTCTTCCATAATTATGATGAAACCGCTCTATAGACCGAGCTGAAGGAAATCTGAACAGAGCCTTATTTGGCATGCTTTCCTTCATTTTAAAAATAGGCCGAGACATTGCTGATAACACAAGGAGCCAAGATTTCTGTGCAGAAACCAGAATGTATTCTATCTGAAGATAACAATCAGCTCATAAAACTGTTGCATGACAAATAAGATCAAGAGACGACACTAAGAGGCTCTTCTAATGTAACCAAAATGAGGGGACTTTTAAACAAGGACTAGACCATTATTTTATCATATCTAGTAAAATAAGGAGCACAAATCCCGATTCTTATGGTGGCCAAGAACATGAGAAACACGCTGACCCCCATAACATGCATATTTGGTTTGGCCATGTTATTTGAATTGGGAGGAGGGTGATATTAGTGGCTGACAGATACCCAAGGGTGTAGCTAAAGCCTCATGGGCCCAGGTACAAAAGTTTATGTTGGGACCCCCCAACTTCTCTTAACCCCATTGCCAACAGACCCTGCCAGTCAGCCTCATCTAACAGCAAAAATGTAATGTCTATGGGCAGCTTTATGCTATATGAAGTACGTAAAAATACATGGACACAGTATGGTCTTTCAAAGTTTGGGGGGGGGGGGGTTGGATGCAGTATTTTTCTTGCATATTCTTAAGAATATGGTTAGGTCAAGGCTACGACTCCGTGAGGATAGAGGATTACTAATGTTGTGTGATGTTCATGCTAATCAGCAGTTTTAGTATGACTGTTTTGTACAAGTCTTAAGGAACTCTTATAGTATGTATTACTGTAGGAAGTTACATAGTAAACCCCAGATGGAATTGACCCCATGTGAGTGCATTCATTTTACAGCTCTACAGACTATGTGGGCACTGTATATAGAGTATTCTATGGCTAGCACTGTATAAAAGGAGTAACCTTGCCTGGCATTATATATGGTGGAACGCTTGATGACACTTTGCACATGGTGGGCGCTCTCCATTTTGGAAATGGAAAGCTCCCTAGTTGATATCATACATGTGGGCATCTTTTGTCAGACACTATTTAGGGGGGCACAGTTGGGTTGGAATCTGACAGGTCCTGTATACATTGATGTGCCAAAAGTCATGGGACAATAACTAATAGTGTATGGGACTCCCTCTAGCCCGGCAAAAGTGCAGCAACTCAATGTGGAGTTGATTGATTCCACAAGTGGATGGAAGCCTAGAGGGATGTTGAGCCATTCCATCTGGATAGCTGTCCACAGCTCCGGGGTATTTGTAGGTGCAGGATCTTGGGTCTGAATGGACTTCTCCACCACATCCCATAAATGCTCGATTGGACATGCAGGCCACATCATTCATAGGAACTCTCTGGAATGCAACCAATTCTGGACAACTTGAGCTCAATGGCATGGTACATTATCCTACTGGAAAATCCCATCATTGTGGGGGTCTATGAAGGGCTTCAAATGGTCACCAAGCAGTGAAATTTAGCAGGCAACAGTCAATGAGATGTTTAGGCTGACTAGTAGACAAGGGGCAGTGTGAACAGGCGGTCGTTCATCTGTGAACAACTGTCTGTTTACTGTGAAAGGAGGTGGATGGGCCAGAACGATCTCCAGCCCTCCAGGAACAATCACCGCTGCTACGGCCTATCGGAATCCGCGCCCGACAAGTCGCCCCATGTAAAAGGGCCCTTAAGGACATGCCTGCTTAAATGGAAAAAAGCTATCTACCAAGGAAGATATACAGGGATGGGCTAATCAGATCTGTGTCAGATCCTTATCTTCTGCTTTTGTTGATGATGTCCCAGCCGCAGAAACCTATTAAATGATTACCCCAAAATATAAATACAGACGATGAGGTCAGTCGGTGCAGAGATGAGCAGGAATGACCTCAGTATTATTAACACATTACTGCACGCCGTTCTCCACAGGCACCATTATGTTCCTCTTGAGTGACAAATGCATCTCAGCTAATTATCTATAATCCTGACGGTCCTGCAAGTTCCATCTTGAGATTCAATTACAATCTACAAGAGATATTCTACTCTTCAAGAAGGACACCCAGACCGGAGGCCGACCCAGCACCAGCTGCAATGTAATAGCCTCTTAAAATCCCCCGTCTCGAAAGCAAAAGGAAAGGTTGTCGAACTGTTTTGCTCTCTTTATTCTGCTATGTGGACTGAGGGTAGACTGGGTAAAAGTGGTAGAAAAGTGTCACCTACCAGAACTACATCTCATTTTTTATTAAATACTGAAATTGTAATCTGATGATGCTTTGTGCGCTGCACAATGACAACGAGTTTGTATTCTGTATGCGGCTTGGTAAAAAGTAAGTATCAGTAATGGCATACCAAGCAGGCCTGTAGAGCATGCAATCACAATCAGGGCACCAGTACATGAGGGTCACCCCCAGTACATGAGGGTCACCCCCAGTACATGAGGGTCACCCCCAGTACATGAGGGTCCTCCCCAGTAGTGCAGTTATAATAAGGTGTTGTAAGAGCTCCATGACATGGCATCAGCCTCGTACAGGCAGTATTGCCATCAGGGGGTTAAAAAAAAGGGCCTGCACTTACCTGCTGACTATCACCTGATACCTTGGACACAAATGGGTACAATTCAACGGTATTATTGTATCTTGATGCCACCGGAAGTAGTGGTGGAGCCAAGATACAGGGTGTTTGACGGGGTTGACGCCCACTGTTCGTGATTGACTGCACGGCTGTCTCCCCTTCCTCGGGCTCACAGGTCCTGTAGGCACCGGCTTCCAGCAGCACTGCTTAATGTGATCGGCTTCGCTCCGTTTTAGGTGGGCAGCGGTGACTCTCCCTGCTGCACGCCTGTCTTCCCTTCCTCGGGCTCACAGGTCCTGTAGGGGACCGTGGCCTCGCAGCACCGCTGAACGGCATCGGTTATGCTCCCTTTTAGCAGGCCTGTGGTGACTCTCCCTGCCGCCTGTATTCTGCCACCTCTGTTCACATTCCCATGGCTGCCTTGGAGGAAGGTAAAAGCCAGCAGTGGCCATGCAGTAAGGTGTCAGCCGCCAGTCACCACATGTCAGCGCTGCAGTGGCACATTTGAGTGGTGCTGAGCGGCGGTGGGGCGCAGTGTGAAGAGCGCAGCAGTCTGCCAGCAGCAGCGGCGCCAGGGTCTATACTCCCTGGCCAAATTGTGGATTGCTTTTAGCCTGCCCTGGAGGGTTAGGGTTAGGGATTACTATTCCTGTTAGCCTTACATTATTTTCTGTAAATGCTTCCATGTAACCGCTGTAACATGGAAGCATTGACAGGTAATAAAGTAAGCCTCACAGGAACACCAATCCCTAACCCTCCAGGGCAGGCAAAAGGTATCCAGACACTGCTGCTAGGACTTCCTTGAATGCAGCCAATCGGAAGCTACGGGGAAGACAGGGGTGTTTCCCTGTCAAACCCCTAGCTTCCGGTGGTGTCAAGATACAATAATACCCAGTAAATTTGTTCTGTTTAAATAAAGGAAACTGCTAGAGCTCTGTGCAGCTGCATATATAATATACCCATCCATCCCTAGTGGTGATAATAGCAGCAGTAGAAGAGGCAGTAGTAGTAGGGAAGCAGTAGTACTAGTAGGACTTACGACAGTTGAAGTAGTAGTACAGTAGCAGCAGCAGTAGAAGTAAGTAGTAGTAGTAAAAGTAGCAGTAGAGGTCGCAGTAGTAGGGCAGTAGCAGCAGAAGTGGGTAGTAGAGCAGTAATAGTAGAAGTGGGTGGTAGTAGTAAAGCAGTAGTAATACCATAATAGCAGTAGAATTGGCATAGTAGTAGGGTAGTAGCAGCAGCAGTATAAGTGGGTAGTAGTAGTAAGGTAGTAGAAACAGTAGAAGTCGCAGTAGTAGGGCAGTAGGAGCAGCAGTATAAGTGGGCGGTAAAGCAGTAGTCCTGTTGTAGAAGTGGGTGGTAGTAGTGGAGCAGTAGTAATAGTAGCAGTAGAATTGGCAGTAGTAGTAGTAGGGCAGTGGCAGCAGCAGTATAGGTGGGTAGTAGTAGGAAGGTAGTAGTAATAGTAGCAGTATAATTGGCGTAGCAGGGCAGTGGCAGCAGCAGTAAAAGTGGGTAGTAATAGTAGCAATAGAAGTGGCAACAGTAGTAGTAGTAGAGCAGTAGCAGTAGAAGTGGGTAGTAGTAATAAGACAGTAGGAATAGTAGTAGAGGTGCAGTAGTAGTAGGGTGGTACTAGTAACAGTAGCAGTAGCAGTAGTAGTAGGGCAGTAGAAGAAGGTAGTAGTAGTAAGATAATAGTAATAGTAATAGAAGAAGTGCAGTAATAGTAACAGCAGCAGTAGAAGTGGCAGTAGTAGTAGGGCAGTGGCAGTAAAAGTGGGTAGTAGTAAGATAGTAGTAGTAGAAGTGCAGTAGTAGTAGTAGTAGGGCAGTAACAGTAAAAGTGGGTAGTAGTAGTAAGATAATAGTAGTAGTAGAAGTGCAGTAGTAGTAGTAGTAGGGCAGTAATAGTAACAGTAGCAGTAGAAGTGGCAGTAGTAGTAACAAAGCAGTACTAAGTAGTAGGGCAGTAGCAGCAGCAGTAGAAATGGGTGATAGTAGCAACAGTAGTAGTAGAAGTACCAGTACTAGTAGTAGGGCAGTAGCAGCAGAAGAAGTGGGTAGTAGAGCAGTAGTAATAGAAGTGAGTAGCAGTAGTAGTAAGGTAGTAGTAACAGTAGCAGTAGAAGTGGGTAGTACAGCAGTAGTAGTAGACGTGAGTGGTAGTAGTTAGTAGTAACAGTAGCAGTAGAAGAAGTGGATAATAGAGCAGTAGTAGTAGTAATAGTAGCAGTATAAGTGGCAGCAGTAGGAATAGGGCAGTAGTGCGATAGTAGTAAAGCCTAGCAGTAGCAGTAGTAATAATAGCAGCAGATAGTAATAGTAGCATTAAAAGTGGCAGTAGTAGGGTAGAAGTGGTGTCAGTAGTAGCATCAGGGCAGTAGTAGTAGCAGCAGCAGTAGAAGTAGTAGTAACAGTAGAAGAGGTAGTATTAGTAGCACCAGGGCAGTAGTAGTAGGGTGGTAGGAATAGTAGTAGCAGCAGTAGAAGTGCTACAGGGAAGCAGTAACAGTAGTAATAGCAGCAGTAGAAGCGATAGTACTAGTAGTAGGGCAGTAGCAGAAGTAGGGTAGAAGTAGTAGTAGCGGTGGTAGTCATAGTAGCATCAGGGCAGTAGTAGTAAAGTAGTAGTAGCAACAGCAGTAGATGTGGCAGTAGTAGTAAAAGAAGTAGTAGTAGTGACAGTGAGTAGTAAAAGTAGTAGTAGCAGTACAAATAGCACTAGTGGTAGTATAAATATAGTAGGGCAGTACTAGTAAGGTAGTAATAGTAACAGCAGTAGAAGAAGTGACAGTACTGTAAAAGTAGTAAAGAAATAGTAGTGGTAGTAGTAGTAGCAGAAGAAGTGGTAGTTGTAGTAGAAGTTGATGTATAAGTAGCACCGAGCCAGTAGTAGTAGGGTGGTAGTACTAGTAGCAGCAGCAGAAGTGGCAGCAGGGAAGCAGTAGTAGTAGTAGTAGAATACTACTTCCGGCTCACTGACAGGATTGAGCTGCCATTGCACATGTAAAGGAGTCGACTCTTTTACAAACAACCCATTACTATCATAGAATTCAATGGAGAGGAGTGGGAGGGGAAAAAAGAATGGAAACAAAAGCAGAGATTAACACAAATACGGCAGCTGGAGTTAATAGGGAGTCATTTACTATCCCACAGCTACTGAAATTACATCAACACTGCTCGGTACTCAGTGTATAAAAGACATCATAGCAGTAGTCTCCACCCAGCAACTAAGAGAAATGAAAATCAGATATACAGGCTGCAGGTGGGAAAATGGTGATAAATGCAGGATACAAGTCGTATATAGAGAGTTATTCCTCCTGTACACACACCACAGCAGCTTATTCAGAAAAGTTAGATATGCTTTAAGATAGGTGAAGTGGCTATATATGTGGAAATTAGATTTTTGAGCCCCGTTGGGGAGTGACAACCTCTCTGTACAAGGCTGTACAACATGTCAGTGCTATATAACCAACCAGAAACTATCACTAGAAATTATTCTTAAATCCCAGAGACTTTGCAGGCCGTTCCATCTATTATTATAATTATGTTCAACAAATGAATTATAACATTAACCCTTGTGAAGCAAAATGCATTATGTCACCGGAGTGGGATCAATTTTAGTAATCACTTACAGAAATAGCAAATGTTAACTTGATCCTTAATGCGTTAAATGCACAAGTTGTAGCAAACTTTAAATTGACACTTAACAGAACAAAAGCCATTAAAAAAGTCAAATGGTTTTCTACATTAAAGTGACAGTCCAGTCCCTGGAGTGCAGTGGCAGTATTAGATTACTTGGTTTTGGTCTACTGCACCTACGTCCTGCAGATCCAAGCTCCATTTTCACTTCTCCAAGGTGGCAATCTTCCAACTACCTAATGCACACTGTGGATAGGAAGTCAGAGGCACTTTTGTACTCCTCACTGATTGGCCAGTGTTAATCACATGAGCAGCACTGGCCAATCAGAGAGCAGGTGTAATGCATTGGTAGTCTAACATTCTACCTATGTATAGTGTGGATTAGGTTAGTTGGAAGATTTTAGACGGTTGAAAAAGGTAAAAATGGGCCCAGAATCAGAAGATCTACGGGACATCACTGCAGAAAACCAGTGGAAGTGGATACAACACACCCCTCTGGTCTCTGAATGAAGCTTTGTACCAGGACCAGATGGTTGCATTAAAGGGATTGTCTAGGACTTTACTATTGATGACCTATCCTGATAGCAAAGCCTGGAAAAGTGTCAAGTTAACATTTGCTACATCTGTATTAATCTTTGCCTTCCTGCAACATGTGCAGAACATTTGTACAATAAAATTAAGGTCTGTAATCCCTGCATGACTCAAAAATCTTTTCATGATAGCTAAATCATTCATACTGATGACAATTACCCAGGGAGAACTATAAGTTCCAAAAAGTAATATGGACAGCAGTATAATAATTAAGTAGGCAGAGCTACGATAAGCCATGAAAAGTAGATTGGTGGCGGTCCACCACCTGGGACCTCTGCTGTTGAGCTATTCACTTGGCTAATGTGCTTGTACATTGAGCTGATTTCCGCAGGAAGTAGACAGCTCCGTTCTCTCTGCAGTGGCCAGGCTTGTTATTGCAGCCAAAGTTCACATTGAAGTGAATGGAAACTATGCCTGTAATACCAAGCCTGGCCACAGCAGTGAGAACAGAGCTGTCTGCTTCCTGCAGAAATCAGCTCAGTGCATGCACACACCAGCCCGGCAAACAACTCATCAGAGGGGATCCAATCTACTATTGACGGCCTGTCCTAAGAATCGACCATCAGTCATTTACAACTGGACAAGCCTATTAATGAATTACCCCTTACGCTTTTTATGTTTCAGAGTATGCAGCCTAGTCTGCTCTGTTGTCATGAAGATCCTTGCCCCTTCCCAGACCATAAAGTGGCCTATGCTGTGAGTTAAAAGAAGGCAAGGGTTACCGGGTCACAGATTGTGTCCTTAGGGAGGACTTGGCCATTGAAACTTGTTTTGTTTTAAAGTATGCAAAGAGTAGGCCACAAAAAACATGACGTTATCTGGCAGCGGTTCTGCTCCCAGATACTTTGACATACTTTGCATATGAACTACATTTTCGCCATGTGTTCCTTCTTCTGCGCGGATACGTGTTTTTGGTTTTATTATTAGTGTTATTCGTTACATAGAGTTACTTGGAAGCGTCGAAGAGACTGATGGTTGGGGACATGAAATGATACGAGTGCAAAGTGCAATGGAATGAAAAACATTGCCGTATAAACATCTAATCAGTATCATCAGTTTGACTATAAGCCTTTTGAGGATGTTTGTGTCCCTATTTCTCCAAACACTCATTGGTCTCCATAGTAAGACATAAAAATCTGGTTATTTGTATAGCGCTAACTTATTCCGCAGCGCTTTCAGGTAATTTATTTTTTACCCCCCTTCCTTCCCAGCAAGCTGGGTATTCATTTTACTGACCACGGAAGGCTGGAAGGCTGAGTCTACCTTGTGCCGCCTACCTGAACCATGCGGGGATTGAACAAGGCCTATGCTTAGAAGGATTTTTGACAACCTCCTCATAAGGGTTCCCACCCACTGGCGATATTTTCTCCACTGCAATGCGATTCTAAAGTTAAAGGGGTTGTCCCGCGGCAGCAAGTGGGGTTAAGCACTTCTGTATGGCCATATAAATGCACTTTGTAATATACATCGTGCATTAAATATTGGCCATACAGAAGTTATATACTTACCCCCTCCGGTGTTGGCATCCCCGTCTCCATGGCGCCGACCGAAGCCTTCTTCTGCCTGGATTAGACGCGCTTGCGCTGTCTGCCCTCTTCTGTCCCGCTCCGGCGTGCTCGCACTGCACAGGTCTATAACTTCTGTATGGCCAATATTTAATGCACAATGTATATTATAAAGTGCATTTATATGGCCATACAGAAGTGCTTAACCCCACTTGCTTTCGCGGGACAACCCCTTTAAAGTCTTGCATCGCAGTGCGAGAAAAAAATCGGCATGACGCCGGGGATATCGGCATCACGCCAACATATCGCCAATCTATTCAATGGGGCGAGCGGCAGCAGCGCTAGCCCCATTGAAAAGAGATGGAGAATGCTGGGGACTTCTGCCACAGCTGTTACAGCTGTGACAGCTGTGGCAGGAGTTTCTTTCATCCCCGCGGGGACCGCTGTGACAGCTGTGGCAGAAGTCCCTGGCATTCTATCCCATTGCTTTCAATGGGATCGGCACGAAAGCACTGCTTTGGCAAGCCCCGTGGAATGATTATCGGGGAAGGGCTTGAAATATAAGCCCTTCCCCGATAATCATCAATAAGTGCGAAAAAAATTTTTTTTTAAATTATACTCACCTTCCCTGCTCTCAGCCGCGTCCTCCTGCTGGTTCCCCGGCACTGCTACTGAGTTTTTTCAGCAGTCGGGATTTAAAAATCCCCGCCTCCTGAAAGGGCTGTGCAGATTGGCTGAGGGCTCAGCCAATAGCAGCTACTGCTTAGCTATTGGCTGAGCGCTCAGCCAATCACACATAGCCCTTAGCTATTCATTCATGAATAGCTAAGAGCTATGTGTGATTGGAGAGGTGAGTATAATTTAAAAAAAAAATTTTACACACTTATTGATGTTTATTGGGGAAAGGCTTATATTTCAAGCCCTTCCCCGATAATCATTTCGCTGGGCTTGCTGAAACCATTGATTTCAATGGGATCGGCAGCAGTGCTGATCCCATTGAAAGCAATAAAATAGAATGCCGCGGACTTCTGCCACAGCTGTGACAGCTGTGTCAGAGGATTCCTTCATCCCTGCGGTCCCCAAGGGGATGAAGAAAACTCCTGCCACAGCTGTCACAGCTGTGGCAGAAGTCCGCGGCATTCTCCCTATGCTTTCAATGGGGCTAGCGCTGCTGCCGCTGGCCCCATTGAAACCATTTGCGATATGCCGGTTCTATACCGGCCTCTTTCTTGCGCTGCGATGCGAGATTTTTCTCGTGCTCTCGCAGTGCAAGAAAGAAAATATCGCCAGTGGGTGGGAGCCCCAAATCCTCATTTATAGAATTTTCTGCCTAATCAGTGTGCCTGTTTTAAAGGGGCCTTTGGGAATGTAGCATTGATGGTTGGGGTTGGGGTCCTATTGCAGAACGCTGACCCACAAGCATGCACTGCGTCTGTGTGATTTGTACCCAGACACGGTGTGAAGCTGATAAGGCAGCTCAAAGGAAAACCGGAATCTCTATGTCAATCGGCTAATTTTGTTGGAGGAAGACATGGCCGTCCATATTATACAAGAATGACTCTAGACTACTAGAACATGCGCTTTTCTTATGAAGCTGCTCTTAATTCTTGCTTATACAGGGGGTCCCATGTGCGAGATCCTACTCTATGACATCCATGTGCCCTAACAGGGCATATGGACTGGGTGCGTCTTGCTTGTCCCTGCTGGACAGATACCTTTCCTAATGTGGAAACCCTTGTGATCACTGTGGATGTAGCTGAGGAAAGCCCCAAAAATCAGTTAAGAGACCTAAGTCTCGATTAAATAGCTCAGCCCAAATCTTGTAAGCAATGCAGGAGGACATTGAAATCGATGTCCGCCTACAACATTTGTAAAATTTGTGCTGTCTTAAAGAGGTTCCCCAGGCAAATATTATGGATGGCCATATCAGATGATCGGGTGTCTGTTGTCAGCGCCACAACACAAAGCTGTACGGATCAGAAACAGTTAGCGCCAACCCCCTATGTAGTGGCCAGTGCTGGTAATTGCAGGCACAGCTCACATTAATATCTAAGAGCACTGCGCTTGCACTTAAGAGCACCAGCCACTACATAGAAGGTAGTGCTTCTTGCTTCTGTTACATATTTCAGTGCGCTGTGGCCATGACAACGGGCGCTGATCGGCTTGGGTCTCAATCGGTAGAGCCTAGCCTATCAACTATCAATAGTATGCCCCAAAAACTTTTTTAAGGGTACATTCACACATGACGGAAAATGGTGCTGATTTCCCACATAGTTTTCACTTTTGAATGTTCCGCTGTAAGCTCCTGTTAGTCCCCGGCAGGGATGAAGGGAGTCCCTGGCAGTGGTGAAGGGAACCCCTTCCAGGGACTACCTTCATCCCTGCTTGGGCTTCCCTTCATTTCCCTGGGGAATTCCTTCATCGCGGGGTTAAAGGAACTCCCCAGGGCTTCCCTTCATCTCCTCGGGAAGTCACCTCATCCCCACGATGAAGGTAACTCCTGGGGAGATGAAGGGAGTCCACTGCTGTGGGGCTTCCCTCCATCCGCGCGGGGACACTGCTTCTGGGTTTAGCAGTGCAGCAGAACTCGCTCCCCCTCCCTTTTCTCCAGCTCTCATAAGAGTCTATGGACACTTCTGCACATTGCGCACCAAAGATAGGGCAAGACCTATATTTTCGCAGTGAATTTCAGTCGCAGATGTCCAACCTAATCGTCAAGGGGTTTTTTTGCGTGCGTAAGTTAGCTGCGCAAATTCCCTCGTGTGAATGAACTCTGGGCGTTGCTTTTTAGTGTATGCATCAGCGTCCGAAAACTACAGTAAATCATGCCGATGCACGCGCAAAACAACGTTTGCTCTGCAAAAATGCTGCGCTCGTGTGCTTGCAAATACACGTCCGCCCGTGTGAATGTAGCCTTATTGTTTGACGGTTTTGCTAAACTATAATTGATATCAAATCTCTGCATCTGAGTGTCATTAAACGTGAATTCTGAGGGGTTTCACATCGGTAAGATCATCTATAATAGCCAGGGTTCATTATAATTATTGATTAGGTTCCTAGTATGGGTGACCACAGCTAAACTGATAATTTGCCTGATCTGATCAATAAGCAGCAAGTAGCACAATTACTGATAATTAACTGGAATCGATTGAATGTATCAAGCCTGGTGAAAAATGATTACTGGTTCTGCTCATGGAAGAGCAACCAGACCTCAGCAGCCCCCTTTTCAGTGCTGCATATAGACCGCTGGACATTGTTCAGCTGTAGAACAAAGGGTTAATCTGAGCTGGAATTACAATGTTACCATTTTTTCGTTGCTTACAAACACTATGAGCTTGGGGAAAGCAAGTGCTAAGATTTAGTGATGTGTGTGCCAGCCCATGTGTGTGATACACCCTACCCTCCTCCTCCTCCCTGCAGCTCCCAGTGCACAAGTAACAGCTCCAGCTCCTGTCAAGCAGTCCTCCGCTGCATGCAGCCCGGCACCCCACACTTACCCCTTCTCCTACTAAATGGACCTTCTCTGGATCTAGAAGACCTCTGGAGAATTACAAGGTCTCAGGACAGGTACTGTCCTCTTCTTGGATGAATAGATGCCAGGATAGAAGGAGGGTTACCCTGCCAGTGCCCATCACAAGGTAAGGGCAACTTCTAGCTGTACTACTATGTATCAGAATTGTCTTATTAGTTCATTCATTAGAACATCACTTTTCCTGGTACTGTAAGGAACTCTGTTCACACTTTGGCATTTCTGTCAGGCTTTCCAATATTTTGTGACACCAGGAATAAAACAGTCATTATTCTTGTATGTCAAATATATCGTAGAATGGTAGAGTTGGAAGGGACCTCCAGGGTCATCGGGTCCAACCCCCTGCTCAGTGCAGGATTCACTAAATCATCCCAGACAGATGTCAGTCCAGCCTTTGTTTGAACACTTCCATTGAAGGAGAACTCACCACCTGCCATGGCAACCTGTTCCACTCATTCATCATCCTTACTGGACCCAGATGGACCCTATTAAAAGGAATCTATGAGTTCCATAAACTAAAGTTATGGGTTTATAGAAGCTGAATCCAGGAATGTGACATTTATACTTACCCTTCTCTGCATGCATCCCACAGACTACATACGGTAGACATGTGCACAGAATGACAGGACTAGCACTCTCATTCTGTGCGCACACCTATGCAGTTCGCAGGATGCATGCAACAGCAGCTTTGAGAGCAGATAATGGATAAATGCTTGAGAGGATAAGTATAAGGCTATATCCGCAGCAGTTACAGTAACAGCAATGTAAATTTAAAAAATCTTGTCCACATGCTGCAGAAAAATATTTGCTGCGGAATTTGACCCGCAGAGCGGATTTTGGATCCACAGGAGGTCAATAATAGCACCACATATTGTGTGCAAATTCCACCTCTTCAAATAAGGGGTTAAGTCCGCACTAAAATCTGCATTAAAAACCACATCCACCGAAATGGTGTGGATTTTGTGGTGCGGATCCGCTGTGGAATGTGCGCAAATTCTGTCTTGTGTGGACATAGGAATGTGTTAGGGTCTGTGTGCTGTCTGTGGTCATTCATGGACAGCGCATACATCCGTTATAGCCTCTGGGGCAGGTTTTTTTCACATGGTCTGCGTGAAAAAATGATTGCATGTCATATTCTGGTCTGTATCACGGATGAGAATTGGTACATGCAAATGCATATCAATATGCGGGGGTCATCTGTGTATCATACAGCACACAGGCAGGTGTCCAATGTGAGTTGTGCCCGAACAGGGCAAATGTGCACCTGGCATTCATGTCATACCCTGTAATTCAGTATTTTACCTCCTATAAACCCGTAGCCTCAGTTTATAGGACTCATAGGAGCTGACAGATTCTCTGTAAAGTCAATGAAGTCCATCCAGCAGAGGGACATAGCCGCATTCTAAACATGACATAGGATGAACATAGCCAAAGACATACTATACATAGTAAGTGAGCAATGCAAAACACATTATAGGCAGTGAATACATCCTTACATGCATGTATCCGTATAGCCTGAACTACTTTGCATATTTTGGAAATTGCATGATAAGGAATTCACTGCTAAATACTAATAAAATCCCTCAATGTGACCCAATGGAGCACATGGTCTTCTACTGTCACTCTTCTATACGTCATTATCAGGTGTTTGCAGGAATATAAAAAGAGATACAATCTGAAATTGAGAAAAATCATTGAATTCTGATGTTTGTAAACAGCCCATGTTTTGTGTTACAAATGCTTGATGATAACTACAATGTAACACAATGCTCAAGTTATCCTGATGCTCCCGTCATGTTAAAGACTGCTAGATCTGTGTCTGGGAAAGCTGGATGAAACCAATGGAAGGCTCTAATGGAGTTTACTACTCAGCTTTCCCAGATTCCTCAACGGCAAATCTGCCTTATTCCCCAGTGCTAACCTGCTGATGTATTGGAGTGTGCAGATACATCACTCCGTATGGAGGCGATTGTGTTATTACATAATATGCACCAATATCCCGTTTCTCTCTAGTTCTCCATCCCAGGCTCTTACAGCTTTTATTATATGAGCAAATATTCCGTTTGCCTCTCACAGGAAGAGATAGCAGATTTTTTTAACCATCACTTACGGTTTGCTGCATTTTATCATTACACATACTAATAAGCAATATGAGAGGTTTTGTTGGGGTGATTGGAAAAAACTTGCAAACTTATATTTATGCGTCTGACTTTAACCCCTTAAGGACACGGACTATTTTAGCCATAGGGATGCAGTGATTTTAATTCCACTTTTCAAAAGCCATAACTTTTTTTAAATCTTTCCGTCGACGCGGCCGTATGAGGGCATGGTTTTTGTGTGTTGAACTGTAGTTTTTATTGGTACCACTTTTGGGTACATATAATGTATTATAAAACTTTTAGAAATTTTTTTTTTGAGAGCAGAAAGAGAAAACATCAGTTCTGCCCTTGTTTTTTCTTCTTTACAGTGTTAATCATGCAGCATAAATAACATGATAAATTTTCAATTACAGCGATACCAAAAATTATTCATCTTTTTTAAGTTTTCCACATTTGCAAAATAACCTCCCCTTTTTTTTATTCTTTTTTTTTTTTACATTGCTGCATTCAAAGTCCCAGAACGTTTTTATTTTTCCATGGACGAAGCTCTGTGAGGGCCTGTTTTTTTTGTGTGATGAGTTGCAGTTTTTATTGGTACCATTTTGGGGTACAGACAGCTTTTTTGATCACTTTTATTGCTTTTTTTTTGGTAAACAAAATAGGCATTTTGCCTATTTTAGAGTTTTTCTTTTTACGTTTTTTTGCCATGCAGAATAATCAGTGTGTTCAATGTATTGTACAGGTCATTATGGATACAATGATACCAAATATGTGGGGGGGGGGGGGGGGGTTCAATTTTTTTAAATGCAAATAGGAAAGTGTACAAGAAAAGATTTTGTTTTAGTTGGTTTTTTTTTTGCAATACGTTTTCCTTTTCCATTTTTTTATGTCCTTCTAGGGGACGTGAACCATAAAAGCTCTGACTGCTATGATAATGCATTGCAGTACTTCTGCACTGCAATGCATTATCACTCACAATAGCCATCACAGACCATGGCAGACCCAGGCATCAGCATCTGCTTGCCATGGCAGCCTATCTGCCCTCTGCGATTACATCACAGAGAGATCGTGCTGTCTCCGTGAACCCTTTACATGCCACAATGTACATTGATCGTGGCATGTAAGGGGTTAAGAGCAAGGATTGGTGTTCTCATTGATCCCTCCTGTTGCAGCTGGAGGCCGGCTATCAGTCACCCCTGAGTCCGTGCCTTCCACAAGTTTACATCCTGTTGAGTTAACTATCACCCTGCCAGGACAAAAACTTAAGCATTGTGGTGTTATGGGATTAAAGGAGCTCTGATGACTTCTTTGAGTCCCATAAACTAAGGTTATGGGCTCATAGAAGCTGAGGTACGGAGTCCATCACTCCTCGTAGTCAACAAACTACTTATGTGTGATCCTCATGGACCTTTCACATGGGACAGAATTAGTCCATGTATGAACGTTTCTGCCTCATAATGTTATGCTGGAGTTCCGCACCTGTTGAAATCTGCGCGTCTTTGCTTCAAACACGAAAACGAAGTCTTATGGAATTGTTGTTGCAGATTTCTAAAAGGTGTAATTTTGCAATTAAAGTCTGAGACGTTTCACAGAATGCATTCCGCAGTTAAAGACGCAACAAAATTGACAAAATCCACTCCTTCCCTTGTGAAGGTCCCTAATGAAGAGGACTAGTCCTATGACTATGAAGGTGCACGCAAGTAGTCCGTTCTATCTGGTTAGTTTGGCACCGTTTTGCATTTTTTTGCACCTTCTCGCACCAGTTAACACCTTTGGCACTTCTTATATGTACTTCTCTATTAAATTCACTAAATACTACTAAAGGGTATTATAGCAATGGGTCGTTTTAATTAGTTTTCATCCATCCGCTAGATGAGTGAAAACCGATATTTCAATAGAGGTCCCCACTGATACCAAGAATGGGGGACCTGTGTCCCTCCACTGCACAGGTCAAGCTTTAGTCTCCTATTTCTGTAGTGTAGTGAATGCTTTTGTGGATGTAGATAATGTGAGGCATGAAGGTAGGGGTAGATGCTATGGTGATGATGAGTGAGTGGGATTCATAGCATGTAGCAGTACATAATACATACATATGAGGACAGAGTTGTTTTGATAACAAACCAGGGTAATATGTCAATATATTAGATGTTAGGGCTGTCCATGGCCGGATATTTGCTGCGGAATCCACGGCAGGTATCCGCAGCAAATAGCGCCCATAGCATGCTATGGGAAATTAATTCTTCCTCCACACTTGCAGGAACCAATTGCGGTTTCCGCAAACAGAGGAAAAATGCAGCATGCTCCATTTTTCCGCGAATTCGTCATGGACGGCTTTCATTGAAGTCAATGTAAGCCGTCCGATCCGCGCCCCTTCTGCAATAACATTGCAGAAGGGGTGCGGATTGGAAAAAAACGGCGCAAATACATTGATAAATGTGGACAGGTGTCATTGTGGCCGGTATTATCAATATGGGGTTCTTACAAATGTTCTTCCCAATGTGAAACCCCGATGACTCCTGTTTAATGACACTCCGATACATAAATTTGATATCAATGGAAACAGAAACTCAAAAGCTTTTGTTGCACATCAAAAATGTTTCTCCATCAACACACATCGAGCCTGTAGTCAAGTTCCTGCCATACATGTTGTAGCATATCACGACTGACTGATGCAATGGCTTCTGGGATGCCACAGACCATGCATAGTGGGTGGTGAAGTAGGCATGTAGACTAACACTCCTACAGAGAGAGAAATCACAAGGCGTAAGTCTTGAGGGAACGTCGAGATAAAGAAAGAAGGTCACTATAGCCACCCCCTGCCTGGCCAATCCATGTGTTTGGTAGTCTCCTACTGAGCTCACTTCTGACTTTAATGTGAAAATGGGGAGGTAGCGCTCCGTCCTGTTGAAGATAAAACCTGTTGGAAGATGATTTCCTGTTCCGGCTGCAGCAGAAGCCATATCTGTAGGGTCCAGGTACAAAATCCCTGGGATTGTTTCCTCATGGGAGAGAAGGGGCCGTGCACTTTCCTACAGGTTATAGCGCAGAACACATTAACCTTGGGGGAGTCATGTATATGCTCCACGTAGACAGGTGGGTTCCCCCTCCTTCCAGATTCTGACAACGTTTGTTGCCCGAAGAGTGGAAAGCGGCTTCATCACAAATCATGAAAGACTCCATGAAACCATCGCTTTCCATTACATTTGCATACTTTCGCAGGAAGAATGTTGCCTCGGTTTGTCGTTGACCGGTTTTCGGGTGGGTAACCGTTACATTTGGTAAGGAAAACATTGCAAATGTTTGTGCAGAATCTCCCACACAGTTGGCTGTTGGATGTCCAATTCTCAGATTGTGGATCTCTGAGGACTTTGTGTGAAACTTGCACGGATGCGCTCCGCTGTCTCCATTGATATCAAGTTTCTGAATCTGAGTGTCATTAAATGGGAGTTATGAGGGGTTCACATTGAGAAGATCATCTGTAATAACCCTGTGTTATTAGAGGTCATCTGCTCTAATAGAAGTTCCCCACTGTTATGTGAAGCTGAGAGCTACATTGACCTCAAGGTACATTGGCCAGGAATGTTACTTGAGAGTGAAGGAGAGTTTATTAGGTGCCAGGGGTGCGCCAACATGATGTCATTGGTCATGTTGTGTTTCTAGATACAGGGCTGGGAAGGCAAACTAAAGAAACGGATTATAGATTACCAATGTTCATCCACATCTCTATGGGTTTGATATGTATATAGATCTAAAGCATTGTGTCCATAAACTCTGTCCATGAGGGTAAGGACATGACTAACTCTAGCCGCTATCTTGGTGTAGATTAAGTGCTCACTCATGTAAGACATATTTACACAGACCAAAGAACCCAACTGTATGGTGGCCATGCCAATCAGTTAAGGGTGGCCGTATATTTCGGTGGGACTGTCCAATCATCTAATGTCAGGGGAGATAAAGATCAGGCTGTTGAATTTCACTACTATTATATTTTGGAAAATTAGTCACCACCAGAGATGTCTGACAGACGTTTTCTCCTCTCTTCCCATTTAGAACACATATATGCTTGGCCAAGCCTGTATGTCTATGGGTTTGTCAGGTGAGATAGCTGTAGAGCGTTTGGCCAACAACTATCTAAAATGTATGAGCATCCTTAGGCCAGTTTCTCACGGCCGAGAAACTCGTGCAAGATTTGTGCGTTGCGGGATGGTCAAATCTCGTGCAAATAGGTATGAGCACCATTCTTTTGAATGGAGTCCTATATATGAGTGACGCAGTATGGGGAAAAGAAATGCTGCATGTCCCAACTTTTGGCGTTTCTTGTTTTCAATGGGACAGTAAAACACATCGCATGACATGCAAGGTTTCCCATTGAAACACATGCCGATCCTCTAATGTGGCTGAAAGTCGCGCTGGAGGGTCGCTTCTTCACAGAAGTTTCGCATCGCTATGAAAGTGCATGTTGGTGAGTACGATATCGGGTCGAGTTTCTCTGCCTGAGATCACATTCGCCATATGTAGGTAGCCTAAGACTGTATTTACACGGGTGATATTCCTACTTGAGTTCCATCCGATGTGGACAGAACTTGCATGCGAAAGAAGAACCCAAAAATGTATCAGATGCGCATCAAAATCGCAGGGAACTCACTGGAAAAGTGGTCAGATTTTCACTGACCGATATCGCAGTGTGAATACAGTATATATATATATGGAGTCGGCAACAGACATAAGTTAAAATGAAGGTCTTTGAAGCCTTTTCAAAGGAGATTTCCCACCAGAGACTATAATGACTTATCGCCTAACTAAGATTAGTACAGGTCTGACCACTGAAACCCCCACTATTCTGACAATGGGGGCATGTGCTCACTATATGATAGAGGCATGTACATGTAGGCAGGGTCATTTCCTAGGCATGCTCACTATCTCCTATGGGCTTCAATGGAGAGTAGAATTCATGGGCAGTGGGCAACCTTGTTCTCGGGATCTGTTGGGGGCTCAACCAATCCTACGTTTGGCTAGCTACTGCACATTATGCAAGTCTTCACTGAAAATTCTCTTTAACTATTACATTAGGGAGTTATTTTACTAGAATTTGCCTAAGATTATAATATTATAGAGACATTTTGTTAGCAGATGGATGTGGATCTGTCATGTCACATACCGATTTGACTTTGGGCTAACTCAGGAGGCACCACCTGGGGTGCCCCGGTTTTCACTTTTGACTCCTCCAATGGTGTATCCAGTCTTTGCTATGGGGCCACCAAGCCATTACCAGTCCAGATAGTCCCGGTAGTCTGGCTGCTGACGCTGCACAGGGCCGAGGCGCAATATCTCATGGTGTGGACAAGGGATTATTCAGAAACGTAGCATAGGTCAGGACTGATGGCAGAAGTGCAAAAACGAGGTTCAGCGAGAAGTCCAGTAAAAAGAGCCAAGGTCAGATAGCACAGAAATCAGAGTTGTCAAGAGTCAAGCAGGAGTCAGAAGCAGAATACAACTAACAGGGACTTTATCATAATGGCTTATGAGACTAACTGCTAAGGCATCCACCCTAGGATGTGGATACCTAATATAGGAGATGCTGATACAGGACTGGAGCTGGACAGTTATGGAGCATGCACTGGTCCTTCAAGTGAAAGTAAGAGCATGCAAGAGCCCTACAGGCAGATACTACAAAGCCAGCAGAGAAGTGAGTGTGGAAATCAGCACATGGATGACTGCCCAACTGTGGCCCCAGCAGTAGGTAAGTGGGAGGGGGCGGCATGTTGCGGCACAGCTCTTTACCTAGAGGCATGGCTGGGTGTAGGCTGGTATGTGCTATGGGGTGCACCAACAAGCCACTCTGCATTGGCTGGTGTATATCAATAGGGAAGCTTTGCCCCAGGTGAAGGAAAGTCTAACTATGACTCTTAGCACAGCTATACCTGGATAGTAAACCTGCAGGCTGTGACCACATAACTGCTCTGCTGCTTTCAAGCAACATATAGACACTATTTAGGACAGCTTGTATTAAGTGATTGGAGAGAATACAAGGCTAGTATAATGTACTAAGAGGTGGATAACAAAATTGTATTATATAACTGTGCAGACTGCAAATTCCTAATATGCTAATTACATTTACCCCAATCTGGAGCCTAAGTTTAGTATATGGGTCAAGCTGTCCATCAGAGTAGTGTATTATAATAAGTTGTGTATGGCTACTTTTTTCTAGTGTGGCAACTTTTATTCTCCAGTTAACCCTTAAGATGCCCATAATGCAACAGCTCTTTCACCCTACTTGACTATAGCCAAGCGTTCATGTGTTTTGGGAATTGCGCAGCAGACAGATGGCATCGGTTTATCTCCTGGGGAACAAAAGGATTGGGTGTTGAAATCCTGCATCCTGGATCTTTCCTTCCCTCTACGTCATCTATCGGGGAAAAGTTGACATCCATACTCATTAGAGAGTCGTCCGGCTCCATAAAAATTGTTGGGTTCAGACAATGAAATACCAATGTGTATGGGGGCCTTTAGTCATAGGTCACCTTTGCCGTAACGCAGTCAACTGAACCTGCAAACCCAACTGTTCACCCCATACTTTTCCCATGCAGGAGTGTAACGAAGGAACGTGGAATGTGGTTTGCAAAGACAAAAACACTCGTCATCTAAAATAACTGGAATAATAAAAAGAAAATATTTCCCCATGTCCGTCCGCTGTTATCGTTTCTGGCTGACCTCTCGCTATATTGGCATTTAGTCATTTAAGAAAATGCGAGGAAGCCAGTTTAGCCAGTTTTTCTTCAAAGCCAGTTTAGATATGATTGTAGGAATATTGCCTAAATATCAGTTCCTATCAGCAGACACATAACCTGAAGCTCCTGGGCCCCATTCCAAATTCTGTAACAGGTCCACCATCTGCCATGTGTCATTTTAACCCTGTTGTTCACTAATAGGACAAAAGGGCATATGGTCCCATTAGACACTGATCTCTCTGACCAGTAGGAAGTAATTCTATAAGACAGTTAGTTGATATAAGAGCCATGATGATTTAGGATGAGTGAAAGTACCTGTCATTCTGTATTATGTTCTTCTGCAGTAGTTGCCGGTTCAATCAGCTACTCAACCTAAATACTGTGGTGGCCTTTAAACCTAGAAAAAGGGCCTGGATTGCTGGAGATGGGAAAAAAGGGCTGGCTGCCCAACCACTCATTGTTTTGAGTTGTAGTAATGATGCTCATTATGCTTCATCAAAAGGAGCTCAATAAAAGAAGTATGAGCCCTTCGGGTATTGTTGCCAGCCTATATCAAGGCCTGTGGGAGCCAACGCCATGTTGATATTAAGAACTGTTTGTTGAGTTGCTGGCCAACAGGCCTGACGCTTGATAGCAAGGGACTCTATATGTATGTAGTCAGAACTCAAACCAGCAGGAATTATTTTTGCATTGCTGTGATGTGTTTTGCTGTGCAACATTAAGTGACCAATGGCAATATTAAACTAGATAGGCAGTAATAGGTGATGAAAAAAAGGAGTGGAACGTTCCCAATGATAGGTGAATATTGTGATACTAGGACTCCTTGGATGGGATGGGAAAAAAGAGATGGTCTTCCCAGTAAGTAATAGGTTGTAGTGCGAAGTTCAGGTGCCGTCAACCCGTATAGAGATCACACCCACAAGTAAGAGCTTGTTAGTAATAGAACCATCAAAGTGGAACAAATAGAAGGTGCAACCTGATGCTGAAATTAAAAGTTCTCTGTAGTACCAGCATAAAAGACACATTTTAAGGTAATAATGCCTATTCCGCAGTATTGCTGGGGATACACATCAGGTGAGAGTAAAAATACTTGGCTGTGCAACATTATTGAGATGGCAATCTTAGAAGTTTGTTAGGCCAGCTACTCGGGCAGCCACGCTCTTGTTATTCAGGGCAGATGCGGGCGTCGCTTTGCTCCTCATGTATGAATAGCCTTTAGCCATTTACTTTTCATCAGTACTGCAGGAGTTAAGTCTCCCGAGTGCTTTTAGCCCAGCTGCAGGGAAATTGGTTATTATCCTCCTATTTAGCTGTGCTGGGAATCCTCCTCCGTGCCAGAGTATTGGTGTGTGTTTGTCTCTCACTCAGCTTAGGCCTTCTGCTCCTGACTTCAGTGTTTGCCCTGATTCCTGGTCTCTTACCTGGTTTCTGTTTTCACACTGCCTGTCCCGAAACCAGTCCAGAGCCTGTTCATAGCTCAGACTGTTCACGGTGCTTTGCACCGGTGTCTCTGACCCCCAAGGGTCAACTGCCATCCACACTGGGACTACTCCAGGAGGTAGCCACCTGCTTGGTTTCCCATGGTGAAGTTCAAATGCCTGTAACGCCCTTAGGTTTAGCCCAAAGTCAAACTGGTTGGTTGGCACAGTGGGTCTACACTCGCTGTCCATAACATAGCTGACTTGAACAGGTTGTGCAAAGACCACAAACTCTTTTCATATGTCCTATAAGCACATACAAGCCATGGCATGGAGTCCCCTGCTCAAGACTCTACTCTATGACCAAGAACACAGAGACGCTTAGTAAGGGTGGTTCCCATTCTGGCAGACCTTCTCTTCCTATAATACTACATTTTCATTGCTGCAAGGAAAATATTCAGCTGGCTGCGACTTGCCCTGGCAAAATTAACTGAGCGCCGAGATGCCGAGAGCGGGAACTTTGACCAACCCCTTCAACCCCCAAGGTATCCCAATACCAAATACATTATAGCTGAGAACTTGCTACAATGCATCTACTGTAGTCAAAACCATCCTCTTTGAGCTAACAAGGCCAATACATTTTAAGTTAACCTGTACAGAAATACTGTAGCAAATTCTCAGAGCAAGAAAGAGATTTGTCAACTTCTGGGTGTAAACAGGAATTTTCCAATTCATTGGCATCTAGCAGAGATCATAAAATAGAGAACTGTTGAAGCAGAAAGTACATTAGTTGCAGAACTTTTTTATTTTTTATAAAACTGGAAAACTCCTCGAAGCGCATGGATGCATCAGATACAATTTGTACTGTTGATGTACAATGTGGATGATTAATTATGTCTCTCTAGTGGGTTTAACCTTTCATCTCAGACTCCATCATGAGGTGCTCTATCGAGCTGACTAATCCCATTTGGTAAATTCTATCACTGCGGTCAAACAAGACTGAATATTGAACACATGTGTATACCTAAAGCTGAACAAAGCGAAATTGATCAATATAAAGGTCATGCAATAATCCTATGATGATAATCCATTATTGAAGTTCTCCAAGCATATAATTCCATGCTAAATACAGAGAATTGTCTTTTATCCATTGTCCTCAAACAAGTACTCATGATGTTAAATTTAGTGTTACTAGAAACCATCCACAGAAATTTTATGTAAATCTTTGAACGTTACAACATCCATTAATTTCGGTAACCTAAAGGGCCCCAGCAGAAAGAATGCTATATCGATGACATTTTCTGACTTGTCTCTTTTAAATATAATAGCAATCTATTAAACAGGTTCACATAACCATAAAGAAACTATGAAAACCATCAAAAGATGAAGACATTACCCCAACAGAGCAGGTACATGCAAATGATGTCATTACCCTAACAGAGCAAGTATTAAACAGGTTCACATAGCCATGAAGAAACTATGAAAACCATCAAAAGATGAAGACATTACCCCAACAGAGCAGGTACATGCAAATGATGTCATTACCCTAACAGAGCAAGTATTAAACAGGTTCACATAGCCATGAAGAAACTATGAAAACCATCAAAAGATGAAGTCATTACCCCAACAGAGCAGGTACATGCAGATGAAGACATTACCCCAACAGAGCAGGTACCTGCAGATGAAGTCATTACTCCAAAAGAGCAGGTACATGCAGATGATGTCATTACCCCAACAGAGCAGGTATTAAACAGGTTCACATAGCCATGAAGAAACTATGAAAACCATCAAAAGATGAAGTCATTACCCCAACAGAGCAGGTACATGCAGATGAAGTCATTACCCCAACAGAGCAGGTACATGCAGATGATGTCATTACCCCAACAGAGCAGGTATTAAACAGGTTCACATAGCCATGAAGAAACTATGAAAACCATCAAAAGATGAAGTCATTACCCCAACAGAGCAGGTACAGTCTGTATATCTTCCTTGTATACAGAGTCGCCCAATCATTTGTATGTCATTGGAATCACATTGCAGAAATAAAATACTACTATCACAAGCTACACACTAGAGATGAGCGAACGCGTTCGTCCGAGCTTGATATTCGTGCGAATATTAGGGTGTTCGGGATGTTCGTTATTCGTAACGAACACCATGCGGTGTTCTGGTTACTTTCACTTACTTCCCTGAGACGTTTGCGCGCTTTTCTGGCCAATTGAAAGACAGGGAAGGCATTACAACTTCCCCCTGTGACGTTCAAGCCCTATACCACCGCCCTGCTGTGAGTGGCTGGGAAGATCAGGTGTTCGCCTAATATAAAAGTCGGCCCCTCCCGCGGTTCGCCTCAGATGCCTGGTGAGTTAGATGAGGGACAGTGCTGTTTGTACCGGAGCTGCTGTAGGGAAAGAATTGGTAGTTAGTGTAGGCTTCAAGACCCCCCAAAGGTCCTTATTAGGGCCACTGATAGCTGTGTGTTGGCTGCTGTTAGCAGTGGCATTTTTTTTTTTTCTCAAAATCGGCTCTGCAGAGCGTTGCACCTGGCATTAGGGACAGAAGTGCTGCATAGGCAGGGAGAGTGTTAGGAGTGAGTGTAGCCTTCAAGAACCTCAACGGTCCTTTCTAGGGCCATATTTATCCGTGTGCAGTACTGTCCAGGCTGCTGTTAGCTGTGCTGCATTTTTTTTGGGCTTCTCAAAATCGCCTCTGTGAGGGTTATGAACATGAAAACTTATATATGTATACATTTCATCCATCTGTAATATACGTTTCCGGAGGCTGTAGGCCTAAATGGTACACTCTATTCTGTGTCCTATAAAAAGCTCTGCTAAAATGCTTGTACATTTAGGCTAGTACTTAATTACATTATGTAGAGGTGTAATCTTAAGTGTCCATCATGTCTCCAAGATCTTGATTATCTCGTTACACTGATCAAAAGGTTGTATGGAATGCTTTGTACTGCTGTCTAGGTAGGGCATGCAATTAGAATGTAGAGTGTGATGATAATCAGGGTATAAGACACGATGTCTACAAACAAACAAATAAAGCATTGTTTTATAGAGAAGACAAACTTATGTACCAGTAAAACAGGCCAACCTCTGTAACACTAACCTACTGATACGCCTCCTTTTTTCTGTATAAGACTAAGTCAATTTACACAATAAAGCAGATTGCTCTAAGACACGACCGTGATGCCTGTGTCTATTGCTTTCTCATGGTGGCCGGCATAGCTCTGATTTGGAGCCCCACAGCATATTAACGTAACATGGATTTTATCCCTAACAAAATTGGCGCCCAACGTGGGGCTTGATGGAACAAGAGGACCACCTACACCTCGAACCCCCCCGGACCCAGATGGGATAAGGAGCCACTCGGAACCACGGATTGACAAAAACTGCGCAGTAAGGTAAGGTTTTATCTTGCCACAATCTATCCGTGCTTCCTGGCTGCTCCTTTCCTGTCCGAGGGGTAAGAAGTGCATGCCTCTTATAAATCTTCAAGCTTTTTAAGAATTCATATGGTGGGCTGAATATGCTGTGCGGGTGTTTAACTGTTATTGTCTTTATTTGTTACTTTGCATGGTCAGTGTACAGAATATGAAACCCTATTGCCAATCTCTGGAAGGCATGGTATAAGTTATACCAGGGAAGCCTAAAATTTTCAGGGGATAAAATCCCTGAATGGGAGCCTCTTATAGGTATAAGAGAAGTAGTCGAGACGGGGGGAAATAAGCAGGGTTGGGAAGTACCGACACTTTTAGACAAGTGAGGAAGTACTGACACTTAAAAAAGTACTGACACGTTAGTAACTGACATGCAAATGTTTTTGTCTTTATGTGTGTGTATAAATGGAAGGACCTGTATGAGAGTTAGACTGTGTTATATGGTGTATACTGTCCGGTAACCAGAAACGAAATGAAGCAAAAATGACCAAATGCTGAGCCAGACCATAGGGGGTGGAGCTAGGTGATGTAAGGAGATGGGAGGGAAGAACAATAGGAACAGGTCTTGCTCCACCCTACACACAGTCCAGCCTAGGTGAGAAGTGTGTCTCCATTTTAAGTGGATGTTGGTGTATATATATGTATATTGTGGTAATGTATAGAGTGAAGGTCACTCTTAGACTCCATGTTAAGTCTCTCACTTGAACGAATGGAGTGACCAAAGGAGGGGCATCTAATTTTATTCCTGAGACTAGTTGTGTGAGATAATAGCCCAGGATTACCACAGTGTATATATGTATATACAGATTCGTGGAATATGTGGAATTCAAAAATATTGGGTTGTGTTAATTTGAATATTATTGAATTAAGATATTAATATGAGATAATTGTGTACTTGAAACACCTGATAAGTACTTTAGTCAAATTAATAACAAAAGTTCTATTTAAAGTGTAATTCATCTTCAATGAACAACAGTATTTTATTTGAAGAGTGTATAAAGAAAATAATAATAAAAATAATAAGCCTCTTGGTGTATATAAACCGCCAGCCATTGTCCATACTGCTGGTAAAAGAGGATAAGGTACGGAAGACTGCATAAGAAAATAGTGAAACAAACAATCGTTTTATGTGTGTGAAAGAATAAAAACAATAAGCCTCTTGGTGTATATAAACCGCCAGCCATTGTCCATACTGCTGGTAAAAGAGGATAAGGTGCGGAAGATAGCTAAAGAAATTGGCAAATGAATATTGGTCCCCATCCCACTTATTAGGGTCCCAATCAACTACAGTATGAACCTTTTATAGTGTCTAACTCTCTATAAAGCGTAATTTGAACTAAGTCTTGCTCCTTGCAGCAATACATTAATAGCGCTGTGAACAGGATTACGCAGAGAGTAATACACTAGTTTGTTTTAAAGGAAAATTTTGATAAACTGATAGTTGAAGAATTTCTTGTGATAATCGGGCTTAGTGTGAAAATGTCGCCTTTTAAGAAAATCCGCAATAGTACGAAAATGTCGGTAGCTAAGAACAAAGAAGTGTCCGATGAATTGTTAATTATGCCAGGGTGGAATAAAGCCCCCTATAATATATTGGCCGCTGAGTGGTCACAGTGTGGTGAATATCAGTATGTGGGTAGAAATGGGCATAAGTTGTATTGTGTTTGTCATTGGGTAGCCTATTCTGAGCAAATTGTGTAAAAACCGCGGTACTAAGAGTTTTTCTTATCTATACATAATTCGCTCATTATTGGAAGTCTGGTGTACAGTAAATACAATCCCAATTTCTACTTCACATATTATCAGTCCGTATAGGAATGAATAAAACCCCCCCTTAGTGAGTGTGAATTGCAGTTTTTGTAAGGTGGGGGCAAGTGTATTACACTCTAAGTTCATTTTGAATGGTCAGCCCAGGTTATTTGCACAATAGAAGATGTCACAGGCAGTGGAACCAGTTATACAGCTATTTGTCTGGAGAAGTTTCTGTGTTCTATAGAAGATAAGATACATTTCAAAGGGTGGAGTACTGGGCTTTAGAAGACCTACTTGTCTTTGCAAAGAAATCTGAATTAAGAATTGGTTATATTTGGCTACACAGGAAGTATGTTGTATTATATATATATATACTGTTCAGTAGCTGAAAATGAAATGAGAAAAGAATTCAAAGATGTTCTCTCATTGTCGGGTTAGTTCCCTCTTCCATCTTCACCCCCTCCTTCATCTCAATTCCAACCGTCTCCTCCCCCCCACCCTATGCCAAGTCATCCACTCCAAGGTCAAACATTGGACTGGAGGGATGGACCTGCTGGCATTGTGGACAACAGAACCCGGATTGGAGAGAGAGCTGCCCTGCTTGCGGAGCTCCTCGGTGCAAACCGGTTATGCCTATGCTCACTAGATCCTAGGCTAGTGAGTGGAAGCATGAGGACAAGAAAGAGATGCAGGGAGCGGAGGGTGGAATAGGAGTATATGTAAAACAGGGAAGGCAGTGGGAACGATAATCCAAAAATTATGTGAAAAACTATTGTGGCACAGATTAGGATTAAATTAATCATAGAGAATTGAGAAGTGGTAAAATATTTTTAATTTGTCTGAAACATTGGGAAAAGAAAAACAAAAATTTGAGAGAATCCTCCTTGTCTCTTTCTAAAATCACACAAAGAGAAGGAAGAAAGTGTAAAACAATTCTATGCCCCCCTTCAACAACGTTTGTCAGATCTGGGGTATAGGGGCATAGAAGAGATGGGTAAACATGTACTTAGTATGGCCTTTGTAGAAGGTCTATTGAAATCCCTAAGGTCATAGATAATATACCAGAGTCTGAATCTCCGGCCCTTTTTCAGACAAAAGGGCATTTATGTAACTGTCCTGCAGGCTTGGACTCCGCCTGAGGGGACTGTGCTGTTGCAATATGTTAATGACTTTCCAGCTTTGTGTTGAGGATATGAAAACATGTCAATCTGCACCCATTTCTCTTCTAAAAATTTTTTTTAGCAGAAAATGGCTGCAAAGCTTAAAAAGGAAAAATTACAGCTTTGTAAACAAAAGGTTGTTGTCTAGCTCAAGAAGGCAGACATCTCACAGAACGACGCAGGGCTGCAGTTCAAGCCATTTCTGTATCTTCTTCTGCTGCCAAAGCTTCGCACCTTTTTGGGACTTGTCTCATACTGCCGTCCCTGGCCTTTCATGCGACAGCAGTATTGACGCAAAAACATGGAGGACGTCCACGGTCACTTGGGTATTACTCCGGTAGCCCGAGGAGCCCCCTCCTGTGTCTGTGCGGTGGCAGCAGTACAAGTAAGGGTTGACAAGTCTTCTGAGTTGGTCCTGAACTACCCCCCCTAGTGGTTCTCACCCCTCATGACATCCAGAGTATACTTACTCAAGTACAACCTAAACATCTGTCTCTAGCTCGTCAAATAAGGTTGCAATGTGCTTTGCTCATGCCCCCCCTTTAATATTTCTTTTCAATGGTGAACCCGGCTACTCTTCTTCCAATCGAGTATCCTGTTTCAAATGGGGGAGGGGGAGGCATAGGTGATCAAATGGGGGAGGGGGATGCATAGGTGATCTATGTACTACAGATCAGCTATTTTTAAAAAAAAAAAAAAAAATTTTTGCAAATAAGAACGTGATCTATTTGGAATAGAATATCAGCATGATTGTCTAGCATTGATGCAACAAGAAAGTTTAAGTTTTAAAGAGTTATTGAAACCCCTTGTTAATACATATTTTGAGTTGTATTTTATAGATGGTACCAGGGTGATTGACGACTCCACACCAGATGTTCACACAACAAGATCTCTAAAAGCAGAATGCCTCCGCATGTCTCGGTACAAGAAGCGGAACTGAAGGCCCTCACTGAGGCGTGTAGAGTGACAGAAGGTAACCATTTACACTGACTCCTGGTATGTATTCGGCATAGATCATGGTTACGGCCCAATATGGAAGGCCAGACATTTTTAAACTTCTGTAGGACAACCCATTGAGAATGGTGTAGCAGTACAGAACCTTATGAAAGCCCTACTCCTACCAGACAAAGTAGCAATCCTGAAGGTGAAAGCTCATACTAAAGCCAACAGTGCAGAAGCAAAAGGCAACGCCCTAGCAGACTTCAGCGCAGACAGCGGCCCTCAAGCCGTGGAAGAAAGAAGAAAAGAAGATACTGACCGCACAAGTCAGAGACTATGATTTGGACTTTGATAAAAATATGGACATTGATATACTAAAGACATTACAGTCACAAGCCAGCAAAGAAGAAAAAGATAAATGGACTAATATGGGAGCAGTAGAACAGGGTGGCGTATGGCAAACAGTCAGTAGAACTTGCCTACCACGATCCCTGTACCCCATGATGGCCCAGCTGATCCATGAAAAGACTCACCTATCGGAGGCAGCTATGTTACCTACGCTTGAGAGAGAAAGGGTTGCCCCCTGGGTTCTTTGTAGCTGCTACATCATTTGTCCAGTTTTGCATGAGCTATGCCGTAAGCAACAGGGTAGAAGTAAATTGACCACAAAGGCACTTGCCAGGACCACTCTACCCATTTCAGGGATTGCAAATTGACGACATTCAGCTCCCACGTGTTGGGAAGTATGAATATGTGCTTGTTGTTGATGTTTTTCAGGTTGGAGGCGTACCCTGTTACAAAAGTAAATGAGCAGGTAACTGAAAAGAAGCTCATGAATAAGGTAATCTGCAGATACGGGGTACCAGAGGTAATCGAGTCAGATAGAGGTACACATTTCACAGGTGAAATAAT
Source organism: Eleutherodactylus coqui (assembly GCF_035609145.1). NCBI lineage: Eukaryota > Metazoa > Chordata > Amphibia > Anura > Eleutherodactylidae > Eleutherodactylus > Eleutherodactylus coqui. The sequence continues at coordinate 32,473,126 of NC_089846.1, forward strand.
GCAACACTTCATGTCTGCCCTGGGTAACTCCCAGGCATTTGACACCCCTTATCATCCACAAAGAGCCAGAAAACCATATTGCATTATAATATTTCTCTTCAGGCAATGAAACCCTGCACCAGAGGAAAACGAAAATAGTATGATACCCTATCAGGGGGAATTGGTACAGGTGTAGGGGTTCTGAACTCTATAGATTTAGAGGTGATGAAGAATAAAATGGCTGGGGTAGGACAGGATGTTTCTAGATCGATAAATGTTCAGGCACAATGCATGCCTTCCTTGTTCCTCCCCCGATGTCTTGCATTAGGATATGATAAGGATGTATTAACGCTTTTTAATCTGGTTTTGCGGTTTAAAAGGATTTGTTTGTAAATATGAGTAAATTCATGAACTATACACAATGTAGCCTGCAATATGTATATATGATGCACGAGAGGGACAAAGCAGTCAGATGTGATGACAAATAATGAAAAATTGTGGAAAAATATTCTCAATAATGTAATTCCAGTAGCATCTTGGATACGGCCCGGGGCTGATGGTATAGAATGCTCTGATGAGTATAGCACTGGGGAAATGATTTTATGATGTAAAGGACACAAGCCTGATGTGTAAATCTGTAGTACTACCTGTGGTGTTCGGACCGCCTCTATATGCTTTACAATATTGGTTGCCCAAGTTCACAGGTATGATGATTTATAGTGAAAATAAAACCCATGGTATAGAGAACTGTGAAGAAACACTGGATGGCCTAGCATGCGGACGGAGTACAGCCGCATATGAGCCATGTTTCCAGCAGCCTTCAATCAGCATATGTGATTGGACGGTGTTACCTGCTTCTTCTATATGCTGATAGAAGTTGGCCCCCAATATGTATATGTTCTTTGTTGCCAACCGAACTGGAACCACCAGTATGTATAATCTCACCACTCCATTGTCTGGATGTATACAGAACATATCGGTGATACATTGGTTTACAGAAACTTACACATTTTTGCCAGATGCTAAAGCAACATTAAGGTACTACTGGTACCCAGATGCTATCCCTATGTCAACTCTGACAGTATCCTTGGGTAGAATTGTAAGACTAATGATAGATACTGAATACCTTTAAATGCATTTGGATGTTACTAACCTCTCCCTTATGGAATTAGAAAAATGTATGGGTAGGAGATAAGCTAGTCAGCCTAGGTACTAAGATCCAGGTAGACACAGAGTATAACTAGTATGATATTTTTACTGAATGGTCACCTATTGCAGGAAAGATGATGGATTTTATGTTTCACCCTTTACTAATACTGTTTCTTTTGTTCATTCTTTTGAGTGTTTGCAATTTATGGACATTCTGTGGGATACGGAGACAAGCAAATTATCTGGAATCGCTCCCTCTACGATGTCGTTAAAACAGTCATACGTAAAAGAGCAACAACAGTGGGGATCCGGCGAAGAGGATAGAAAGACCGGCAGGGGTGGCTTAGCACTCCTGATAGTACCACTACAAAGGCTCTTTTCAAGATGGACTGTTTCAAAATGGGGGACTGTGAGGGTTATGAACATGAAAACTTATATATGTATACATTTCATCCATCTGTAATATACGTTTCCGGAGGCTGTAGGCCTAAATGGTACACTCTATTCTGTGTCCTATAAAAAGCTCTGCTAAAATGCTTGTACATTTAGGCTAGTACTTAATTACATTATGTAGAGGTGTAATCTTAAGTGTCCATCATGTCTCCAAGATCTTGATTATCTCGTTACACTGATCAAAAGGTTGTATGGAATGCTTTGTACTGCTGTCTAGGTAGGGCATGCAATTAGAATGTAGAGTGTGATGATAATCAGGGTATAAGACACGATGTCTACAAACAAACAAATAAAGCATTGTTTTATAGAGAAGACAAACTTATGTACCAGTAAAACAGGCCAACCTCTGTAACACTAACCTACTGATACGCCTCCTTTTTTCTGTATAAGACTAAGTCAATTTACACAATAAAGCAGATTGCTCTAAGACACGACCGTGATGCCTGTGTCTATTGCTTTCTCATGGTGGCCGGCATAGCTCTGATTTGGAGCCCCACAGCATATTAACGTAACATGGATTTTATCCCTAACAGCCTCTGCAGAGCATTCCACCCTCCATTGATACTGCAGGGAAAGAATTGTATAGGCAGGGCCACAACACAGTTATTATTCATTGAATATACGCAGTGCTGCCTTTTGCTTGTAAAACAAGTGAAAATAATTCTATTTGTCCTGCCTCTGTCCGTCCTAACGCCGGTGGACACGTGTGAGCTGCGTGAACAACATTGCTAAATCATACGCACCCAGCTACGCTTTACTGCTGGCTTCGCCATTTGCTTTCCTTAATTGGGAAAAAAATACCTGCTCTGCCAGAGTTATAATAACTCTGCTACCCTCACGTTCTGTGACACATAAGCAGGGACACAGCACAGTTATTAAACTTCTCATGTTCATTGAATATACGCAGTGCTGCCTTTTGGTGGAAAAAAACTGAAAACAAATCTATTTGTCCAGCCTCTGTCCGTCCTAACGCCTGTGGACACGTGTGAGCTGCGTGAACAACATTGCTAAATCATACGCACCCAGCTACGCTTTACTGCTGGCTTCGCCATTTGCTTTCCTTAATTGGGAAAAAAAATACCTGCTCTGCCAGAGTTATAATAACTCTGCTACCCTCACGTTCTGTGACACATAAGCAGGGACACAGCACAGTTATTAAACTTCTCATGTTCATTGAATATACGCAGTGCTGCCTTTTGGTGGAAAAAAACTGAAAACAAATCTATTTGTCCAGCCTCTGTCCGTCCTAACGCCTGTGGACACGTGTGAGCTGCGTGAACAACATTGCTAAATCAGACGCACCCAGCTACGCTTTACTGCTGGCTTCGCCATTTGCTTTCCTTAATTGGGAAAAAAAATACCTGCTCTGCCAGAGTTATAATAACTCTGCTACCCTCACGTTCTGTGACACATTAGCAGGGACACAGCACAGTTATTAAACTTAGATTATTCATTCACTAGAGGCAGTGGGGCCTTTCGTTTTCCAAAAAGGGCAAAAATTATATTTGGCCTGCAGTCTTGCGCCAATTTATTTCCTGCCTGTGAAATCAAATCACTGGTAATACAGCATGCTGAGGGGTAGGGGTAGGCCTAGAGGACGTGGACGCGGCCGAGGACGCGGAGGGACAAGTCAGGGTGTGGGCACAGGCCGAGCTCCTGATCCCGGTGTGTCGCAGCCGACTGATGCGCGATTAGGAGAGAGGCACGTTTCTGGCGTCCCCACATTCATCGCCCAATTAATGGGTCCACGCGGGAGACGGTTATTAGAAAATGAGCAGTGTGAGCAGGTCCTGTCCTGGATGGCAGAAAGTGCTTCGAGCAACCTATCGTCAACACGCAGTTCTGCGCCGTCCACTGCTGCAAATCCGAATCCTCTGTCTGCTGCTCCTCCTTCCTCCCAGCCTCCTCACTCCACTACAATGACACCTGCTCAGGAGCGGGAAGACTCCCAGGAACTGTTCTCGGGCCCCTGCTCAGATTGGGCAGCAGCGGTTCCTCTCCCACCAGAGGAGTTTATAGTCACTGATGCCCAACCATTCGAAAGTTCCCGGGGTCCGGGGGATGAGGCTGGGGACTTCCGCCAACTGTCTCAACAACTTTCTGTGGGTGAGGAGGACGATGACGATCAGACACAGTTGTCTTGCAGTGAGGTAGTAGTAAGGGCAGTAAGTCCGAGGGAGCAGCGCACAGAGGATTCGGAGGAAGAGCAGCAGGACGATGAGGTGACTGACCCCACCTGGTGTGCAACGCTTACTCAGGAGGACAGGTCTTCAGAGGGGGAGTCAAGGGCATCAGCAGGGCAGGTTGCAAGAGGCAGTGCGGTGGCCAGGGCCAGGGGTAGAGGCAGGGCCAGACCGAATAATCCACCAAGTGTTTCCCAAAGCGCCCCCTCGCGCCATGCCACCCTGCAGAGGCCGAGGTGCTCTAAGGTCTGGCAGTTTTTCACAGAGACGCCTGACGACCGACGAACAGTGGTGTGCAACCTTTGTTGCGCAAAGCTCAGCCGGGGAGCCAACACCAACAGCCTCACCACCACCACCATGCGCAGGCATATGATGGCCAAGCACCCCACAAGGTGGGACGAAGGCCGTTCAGCGCCTCCGGTTTGCACCCCTGCCTCTCCCCCTGTGCCCCAACCTGCCACTGAGATGCAACCCCCCTCTCAGGACACAGGCACTACCGCCTCATGGCCTGCACCCACACCCTCATCTCCGCTGTCCTCGGCCCCATCCAGCAGTGTAGTTCAGCGCACCGTCCAGCCGTCGCTTGCGCAAGTGTTCGAGCGCAAGCGCAAGTACGCCGCCACGCACCCGCACGCTCAAACGTTAACCGTCCGCATCGCAAAATTCATCAGCCTTGAGATGCTGCCGTATAGGGTTGTGGAAACGGAGTCCTTCAAAAGTATCATGGAGGCGGCGGCCCCGCGCTACTCAGTTCCCAGTCGCCACTACTTTTCCCGATGTGCCGTCCCAGCCCTGCACGACCACGTCTCCCGCAACATTGTACGCGCCCTCACCAACGCGGTTACTGCCACGGTCCACTTAACTACGGACACGTGGACAAGCACAGGCGGGCAGGGCCACTACATCTCCCTGACGGCACATTGGGTGAATTTAGTGGAGGCTGGGACCGAGTCAGAGCCTGGGACCGCTCACGTCCTACCCACCCCCAGAATTGCGGGCCCCAGCTCGGTGCTGGTATCTGCGGAGGTGTATGCTTCCTCCACTAAAGCACCCTCCTCCTCCTCCTCCTCTGTCTCGCAATCAAGATGTGTTAGCAGCAGCATATCGCCAGCAGTCGGTGTCGCGCGGTGTGGCAGCACAGCGGTGGGCAAGCGTCAGCAGGCCGTGCTGAAACTACTCAGCTTAGGCGATAAGAGGCACACGGCCCACGAACTGCTGCAGGGTCTGACACAGCAGACCGACCGCTGGCTTGCGCCGCTGAGCCTCCAACCGGGCATGGTCGTGTGTGACAACGGCCGTAACCTGGTGGCGGCTCTGCAGCTCGGCAGCCTCACGCACGTGCCATGCCTGGCCCACGTCTTTAATTTGGTGGTTCAGCGCTTTCTGAAAAGCTACCCACGCTTGTCAGACCTGCTCGTAAAGGCGCGCCGGCTCTGCGCACATTTCCGCAAGTCCCACACGGACGCTGCCACCCTGCGCACCCTGCAACATCACTTTAAGCTGCCAGTGCACCGACTGCTGTGCGACGTGCCCACACGGTGGAACTCTACGCTCCACATGTTGGCCAGGCTCTATGAACAACGGAGAGCTATAGTCGAATACCAACTCCAACATGGGCGGCGCAGTGGGAGTCAGCCTCCTCAATTCCTTTCAGAAGAGTGGGCCTGGTTGGCAGACATCTGCCATGTCCTTGGTAATTTTGAGGAGTCTACCCAGGTGGTGAGCGGCGATGCTACAATCATTAGCGTCACCATTCCTCTGCTATGCATCTTGAGAAATTCCCTGCAAACCATAAAGGCAGCTGCTTTGCGCTCGGAAACGGGGGCGGGGGAAGACAGTATGCCGCTGGATAGTCAGGGCACCCTCCTGTCTATTTCTCAGCGCGTACAGGAGGAGGAGGAGGAGCATGAGGAGGATGAGGAGGAGGGGGAAGAGACAGCTTGGGCCGCTGCTGACGGTACACCGGCTGATTGCCTGTCATCCTTTCAGCGTGTATGGCCTGAGGAGGAGGAGGAGGAGGAGGAGGATCCTGAAAGTGATCTTCCTAGTGAGGACAGCCATGTGTTGCGTACAGGTACCCTGGCACACATGGCTGACTTCATGTTAGGATGCCTTTCTCGTGACCCTCGCGTTGCACGCATTCTGGCCACGACGGATTACTGGGTGTACACACTGCTCGATCCACGGTATAAGGAGAACCTGCCCACTCTGATTCCCGAAGAGGAAAGGGGTTCGAGAGTGTTGCTATACCACAGGACCCTTGCGGACAAGCTGATGGTAAAATTCCCAGCCGACAGCGCTAGTGGCAGAAGGCGCAGTACCGAGGGCAAGGTAGCAGGGGATGTGCGTAGATCGAGCAGCATGTACATCCCAGGCAGTGCAACAGTCTTTAAGGGCCTGGCCAGCTTTATGGCTCCCCACCAAGACTGTGTCACCGCTCCCCAGTCACGGCTGAGTCGGCGGGAGCACTGTAAAAGGATGGTGAGGGAGTACGTAGCGGATCGCACGACCATCCTTGGTGACGCCTCTGCCCCCTACAACTACTGGGTGTCGAAGCTGGACACGTGGCCTGAACTCGCGCTGTATGCCCTGGAGGTGCTTGCTTGTCCTGCGGCTAGCGTCTTGTCGGAAAGGGTGTTTAGTGCGGCTGGGGGAATCATCACAGATAAGCGTAGCCGCTTGTCAACCGACAGTGCCGACAGGCTAACACTCATCAAGATGAACAAAGGCTGGATTTCCCCAGACTTCTGTTCTCCACCAGCGGACAGCAGCGATACGTAAGCAATACGTAGGCTGCACCCGCGGATGGAAGCTACGTTCTCTCTCACCATCCAAAACGGGGACATTTCTGCTTCATCAATCTGTGTCTAATATTCCTCCTCCTCCTCCTGCTCCTCCTCCTGAAACCTCACGTAATCACGCTGAACGGGCAATTTTTCTTAGGGCCACAAGGCTCAGTCAAATAATTTTTCAGAACAATTTTTATAAGTTTCAATGCGCTTAAAAGCATTGGAACTTTAACTTGAACCAATTTTTCGTTACACTGGGCTGCCTCCAGGCCTAGTTACCACTTAAGCCACATTAACCAAAGCGATTAATGGGTTTCACCTGCCCTCTTGGCTGGCCATGGCCAATTTTTGGGATGTACATTAGTACTGTTGATACAGCAATTTTTGTGGGCCCTCGCCTACAGTGTAATCAAATTAATTTTTAGCCCACCTGCATTACAGCTGACGTTACCTCAGCTGTGTTGGGCAATGCAATGGGATATTTTTATGTACCGCCGGTGGGTTCCAGGGAGCCACCCATGCTGTAGGTGCACACGGAGTTTTTAATACATCTGTACACTTCTAAAGAACCCCAGTCTGACTGGGGCATGCAGTGTGGGCCGAAGCCCACCTGTATTACGCACGACATTACTACCTCAGCTGTGTTGGGCAATGCAATGGGATATTTCTATGTACCGCCGGTGGCTTCCTGGCACCCACCCAGGCAGTGGGTCCACAGGGAATTATAAATGCATCTGTTTCCACTTATAAAGAAACCCAGTCTGACTGGGGCATGCAGTGTGGGCCGAAACCCACCTGCATTAACCCTTTCCAGTCCACTGTGTGACCTGTGAAGACATTAGGGTTTAAGGCTGTACAGCTCCGTTGTTGGTAGACGTCCGTCGGGGTTCTCTTACTGTATATTGCCAGCCTCTCTGCTGTCGGAGCCTATCCTACGTGTCAGCTCATGCAGTACTGGCTTTAGCCAGCATATAGCGCTGTTGTATAACGGCAGAAAAAGAGTAAGCCCCCTAGGAAAACCATATACAAATTGGATTGGAAAGGGTTAAGCACAACATTACTACCTCAGCTGTGTTGGGCAATGCAATGGGATATTTCTATGTACCGCCGGTGGCTTCCTGGCACCCACCCATGCTGTAGGTGCACACGGAGTTTTTACTACATCTGTACACTTCTAAAGAACCCCAGTCTGACTGGGGCATGCAGTGTGGGCCGAAGCCCACCTGCATTAAGCACGACATTACTACCTCAGCTGTGTTGGGCAATGCAATGGGATATTTCTGTGTACCGCCGGTGGGTTCCAGGGAGCCACCCATGCTGTGGGTCGACAGGGACTTCACAATAGGGAGTTGTACCTGCCTGTGTCTATGAATTAAAAAGCCCGGTCTGACTGGGGCATGCAGACACCTTGACAGAATGAATAGTGTGTGGCACATAGGTTCCCCATTGCTATGCCCACGTGTGCAGCTCCTGATGGCGGTGGCACAGGATTCTATTTCTCATTGCTTCTGTACAGCATTGTGGGCTATCGCTCCGCCACTTTTAAAGAGGGTCGCTGCCTAGCCGTGCCAACCTCTGCAGTGTGTGCCTGCGGTCCCTCGTCATGGCAGACGCAATTCTAAATAGACATGAGCGTGGTGTGGCATGAGGGCAGCTGAAGGCTGCCCAGGGACACTTTGGTGTGCGCTGTGGGGGGGAGGGGGGGCGGTTGGTCAGCATGTAACCCAGGAGAAGTGTCAGTGGAGTGTCATGCAGGCAGTGATTGTGCTTTGTTGGAGGTAGTGTGGTGCTTAGCAAAGGTATGCCATGCTAATGAGGGCTTTTCAGAAGTAAAAGTTGTTGGGAGGGGGGGGGGCCCACTCTTGCCGGTATTGTGGCTTAATAGTGGGACCTGTGAACTTGAGATGCAGCCCAACATGTAGCCCCTCGCCTGCCCTATCCGTCACTGTGTCATTCCCATCACTTTCCTGAATTGCCCAGATTTTCACACATGAAAACCTTAGCGAGCATCGGCGAAATACAAAAATGTTCTGGTCGCCCATTGACTTCAATGGGGTTCGTTGTTCGAAACGAACCCTCGAGCATCACGGGAAGTTCGTTACGAATAACGAACACCCGAACATTTTGGTGTTCGCTCATCTCTACTACACACCATGTTATACACATAACAATGATGCATTTATGTAACCCATGATAGAAAGATGATCCCTGACCTCAAGGCTATGTAATTAATCAGTTTACTTGCGTATTAATATGTTTATTTTTGATGAAAGATTAGCTTGTATTACTATAGCTAGGTAAACATATAGTTACAAGCCCTGGCCGGGAAATTCATAAGTTAATTTGTAATTGAGTGATGTGTAGAATGATTAAAGTGAAAGGATATTACGAAGCAGTTCTCTATTAATGTTGCCAATGAAAAAATAGCATAAATAAATTAATTATATGAGTTTCAAGGTAGGGTTTAATGTCTTTTTATATAGACCAACATTATGTCCGACCTCTAGGCAAGATATCACATCCAGATTGGACGTAATTAGAGATGAGCGAGCACGCTCGTCCGAGCAGCATGCGGGAGGGAGCTGGGCGAGAGTGAGAGAGATCTCTCTCTCTCGCCCCCCGCTGGACCCCACTGCCCCCCCCCCCACACCCGCATGCTGCTCGAGCGAGTACACAGTTAAACGAGTGTGCTCGCTCATCTCTAGACGTAATGTTATGCCCTTAAATGACGAAAATATACACAAGGTCCAAATGCAGATAACATAAAATATCTTATAAGTGCAGAAAAGGAGAATCTGACCATAACCTTCTAATATGAGGAGATCCTACTGAAAAACAGAGCACTTGCCCTGATGAAGGTGACCCCATGTCGGAAAACTGGGGCGACACTGACTTTCCCTTCTTGGAAACTGGGAATATGGTTGCAATAGATATTATATGAATATATGAAAATGTAGATGTCACAAAAGCACATAAAGAATTAAATGCTTCACAAATGAAAGGACCACAAATGTTCAGGAGATAGGTTGTAATGATACTCCACATGACACTAGTAGCCAAACAAACTGAACTGAGGCACAGGACTGGGGCATAGCCGTTGACTTGAACTGAAACACCTTTAGACCAAAAGTGTAACTCGTATCCTCTATGAGGAGGAGTTGGAATAAATGTCCAAGCTAAAGCACTACACACCTCCCAGACAACCAATCAATCCACAAATCCACAGAGAAGTGTCTCCATCGGCATCCAGCACTAAAATGAACTGATCATACACAAGCATTAGAATCACTTGGGCCAGGGCTAATGCCATTTTGTCACCCCAGTCTTGATTTTCTGATCGGGGTGGCAAGCTGTGACAAACACATTATGTGATAATTTACAGAGAAAGTTGAGATCATGATTCTCCTGCCTGGTAACCCATATTGCTATCAACATCTTCCAAAATGGAGGTTGTAACATAACCGGTGTGGACCCATTGTGCCTCTGATTAATTTGACTTTCAGCTACTTTTGGGGGTTGCTCTAAGAAGTCCCCTGGTTTCCTCCATTAAACCCATTTTTGAGGGATCTGGTCTTCCCTGCGGGGAAGCTTCAGGTTGCTTCCCCAGAAGTTATCCCAGTGTACTGATAGCTGATCCAGACAAGCCAAGGGGCACCAGACCATGGTGCAACAGGAGCAGGCAAGGACGTAGTCAGGTAAATAGACCAAGGTCAAGACAGGTGGAGTTCATGCAAAATGGCTTATAAAGTTGGAGGTCAGGAGATAATCAGGCAAGACGTAGTCAGAAAACTGCCATGGTCAGGATAGGTAGAGATCGATTCCTGATAAATATGGAGGATCCATTTTGCAATGGGCCTTATTGGTTTATAATGGGGTCTGTCAGGTTTGTATTTTCCTTACTGGAAAGAATAGTGCAGTAGACCATGCTATGGAGCTCGTCAGAACTCGGGGGTAATGGAAACTGTAAACAGGGTGTAACTTGGAGTTCTTGACATAAGACTATTTAAAGGGGTTACCCAGGGAGGTGGAATCCTTACATGGACTTGGGATGTCAGAACCTCGATGTCCAGCTCTGTTCCAACACTGGGTCACATGATATGGACTCTGTCTGTGACAGTCACATCATTGCAAGGGGCTGGCTTTTCTACTGATTTCATCGGCCCTGACAGAATACGTGGTTGGCTTAGTTATTAAGATGAATGGAACAACCAGACCCCTTCAATGATGTAATAGAGACAGTACGTACCATGTGTCCTGTTGTCGAAACTGGCATTGACATGGAGGATGGACACTGCAGGTCTGAGTAAGGATTTCACTTCTCTGTACAATTCTTTTAATGAGGTTCTTGGATATTAGCCCTTTATTTGCCCTTTTAAGAATATTAAAAAAAAAAAAAAAACAGTTTACTTTACAAATTGTAAAAATATTTTTCAGTTTGGCTTTACATCAAGTTTTCATGAGAAACCAGTTTTATGTTCATAGGTAGTCAAAACAGGATGGACTGCTCAACAGGCACCATAAGCAAGTTATACATAAAACTACTGTCTATGAATAATCAGAATTTCTCATTTTTACAATTCTTGGACTGGGCATCTGGCAAAACACAATTAATGTCCCACACTCTGTTATATGGGTTATCGGGACTAAACTATTGATGACTTACTCTCAGGATATAGTAGGTCATCAATAGTTGATCAGCAGCAGTTTGCCAGTAATCAGACGATTAAAGTGACAGTAGGACTTGGGAGAGCGCCAAGACCCCTTCATGTCATATCAGGCACAGTGCCATAAATTGTATAGTGGTTGTACCTCACATGGTGGGTGTAATGGAACAAACCAGCACAGAAGGAGGACTCATTAAAATTGTTTCAAATGACTCCCTTTCCTCTTTAGATAACTCTAAAGTGTACCTTGTAGCTTAGAAAAAGTTAAAAGTGTATTCCCATCTCAAGCTTTTATGGCATATCAGCAGGCTATGCCATAATAGTCAGCTAGTTGCCTCTATGTGTGGCCTCCATCTCCCCTAGGCCAACTGTACAAGGTCGTCGGGATTGGGAAGCAAGCAGGCTTCACTATGCTGTTTCTAAAACTCCCATAAAAGTCAATGGGAGTTACGCAAACAGTATAGCACAGTGAGTCATGCTGTTTCTGTAAGTTATGGAAGCACTATAGCTTGCAGTGCTACCCTGTTTGGGTACTCTCATTAACTTGTAGGCCCAGCCATACTCAACTGTTTCCATCCTCCAGGCTGTCAAGCTACCTCATATAGAGCCATATTCCCATCACAGCCAAGCTTGGCCTAGACAGGAACACCCCTTGAAGGAAATTCTTTTTAAAGAACCTTACTTCACCACTACATATTTGGCCTTGAACCTGTCTGTTATATATAATGCCATTTGAATCGCCTATATAATTTAAGACAGTGCCAGAAGACAATATAAAGCACCAGATTAAGGTGCAAAAAAATTCGTTTTGGTGGTTAAAAATGTATGTCTTTTTATGGACCTCTTTTCCGTGAGTCAAACATGTCAAAATGTCTATACATCTTCAATAAATGTGGACTAAACCCACTGATTATGGCAGTATCTGCCAACGATCTAATATGTATAGGGTCTCCTCAGAAGGAAGATGTTGGGGACAGATGGGTCATGCATGAAGGATTTCAACATGCCGATCCTTTGCTCCCTTGGGAGATAAGCTGCTTCCAGTAGAGGCTTAAGGGGTTTTTCATGGCCCAGTTATCAGGCAGGAATGTTGGTCTGAACACTTGTTTTCCCGATTGACAGACCGAGTAAAAAGACAAATGGTCAGCTGACCCTTTTTTTGTCCAACCAAAAACAGTCCATGTGCAAGTAGCCTTATGGTGGAACAGCCTTTGGTTGATTGGGCATTCAGCCTACACCAGTCTTAAGTGTATGGCCACCCTGGCACCTAGCTCTGTTCCTAAGATACTTTGACGTAGAGGTAGCTTGTTGTATGAGATTAATGTACATAAAATCATCATTACCTTAATGGACGATTTATCTGGATAGCACGAAAGAATATCTTCCACTCTATTAAGAAATATCCTGCAGCCGTATTTTCAGATGATAAAGTCTGATTCTGTCGACTTTGATAAATTGCTCTGTAGAAACCTGCAGTGTGCTTCACATATGAATACAGATGGCAGTAAAAGTGGAATGCTTTGTTTTATTCCAACCATTCATATTATTTTTGGCCAACGCAAAGGCCACAAAGTCACTATGTCTCAATAACACAAATGCAATTCAGGAACAAACCAAGGACACCTATGATGACACCCACTTATATTACAATAAAAGTCACTTTGGAAGTGCTTGGCTCATAGGACATTGCGACCAAATCATATTAGCGGATTGTAGGAAACAGAAGATCCTGGCATGACTTTACGAAGGACACAGGAAATAAATATCCTACATTTACGGTATATAATGTATATAGGGTATTCATATATATAATACACTCATTGTCAAAAATAAATCAAGCACCTAGAAGAAGTTGTCAGAATGGAATGAAACTTTCTTTCTGTGATTGTACAATTGATATAAGTGATTACAATAGCAGAGCAAAAGGATCATTAATTGTGGAAAACTGAAAAGGAGGCTCTAGTACCCTGTTATACTGCCTGTTGTACCGCTTGGATACAAGGTACGGGCAGGCATGGAGGCTCTAGGACCCTGTTGTACCGCCTCTAGCTTGTATACAAGATGTGATACGGGCAGGCATAAAGGTTCTAGTACCGTGTTGTACCACCTCTAGCTTGGATACTAGATGTGATATGGGTGGGCATGGAGGCTCTAGTACCCTGTTGTACCACTTCTAGATTGGATACTATATTTGATACGGGTGGGCATGGAGGCTCTAGTAACCTGTTGGGTCGCCTCTAGCTTGGATACAAGATGTGATACAGGTGGGCATAAAGGCTCTAGTACCCTGTTGGACCACCTCTATCTTGGATACAAGATGCGATATTGGGGGGCATGGATGCTCTAGTACCCTGTTGGGTCCCTAGCTTGGATGCAAGATGTGATGCAGGTGGACTTGGAGGCATACAGGTTCCGTTTGGTATCCTGTGACATATCAGTCCACATTGGCTGTAACTGAGCTTCTAGACTGTGCAAACTCGTAGGCTGTTGTGGTTAGCGTCCCAGATGGTCCTACACATGTTCTCTTGGCAATAAATCTGGCGACGGGCAGCCATGGAAGTGTGACAATCTTGTGGAGGCATTCGTGTTTCACCCTTGTGTGTGCGGCCGAGCATTATCCTGCTACCTCTTGGAAGCTGCCATGAGAGGAACACATGTGGATGCAGGAAGTCCTGAGCATATTGCTGAGCTGTCATTGTCCCTCGTACCCCTACTAGGGGTGACTGACTGTCGTATGCAATGAACACCACCCCCCCACCCCCCCAGACCATCACACCAGCAAGGGGCAGTGTGCCACTCCACAGCAAAGACAAGATTGAGCTGCTCACCTCTGGGTCTACAGACACAAACATGGCCATTGTCTGTTCCCAAACTAAATCTAAAATTCATAATTTTAGATAACCCAGTTCCACTCCATAGCAGACCAGTTTTGTCATTCATGACCCCACTGCAAACGAAGGCGATGGTTGGTGCCAAAAACTGTACATGTAATGGCACAGCACCCCAACAGACATGGTGCCACCTGTCTCTGGAAGGCAGACAACGAAACAGTTGAAGCTGCTCTTGCTTGGCAAGCAATCCACTTCACTGATAGTCTGTTGAGGCCATCCTGAGCCCAGTCGCCTTGTGTACATGCCCTCACCCACCCACTGGTCCCAACAACTCTGAACAATATGGTCAGAACAGTCCAGGTGGCGGGCCATTCCTTGATATGGCCATCTAGCTTCTTGCATTCCAATAATGCGCCCCCTCTCAGACTCTGTTAATTGGGAGAAATCTCTAATTGCATCATAGAAGCATCTAGTGGTCAACAAGCTCTACATAAGCGGAAAAAGAGGTCACTGCACACAAGGAGCCTCTAAGAGCCTTTTATAGGCCAAGGGAGGAACCACTTTAAGGGCCTCAAGTGACAAGACCATTCATCTAATCATGCCACATCTCTAATCGTTTAATCACTTACATATCTGCCTGAGATGTAACTGCAAGCTGAGTTTTGCAACAAAACGGCAACTTCTTCTAGGTGCTTAGTTTTTTTTTCAAAGAGTGTATGTATGTGTGTGCCAGATTCTTGATATTGTTGATGCTGCATTGAATGTGGCAGCCCCCGCAGAACCTGAAGCTAGGCAAAGTTCTGTGTGACAGTGGGACCAACCTGCTGGCAGCCCTTCGCCTCGGCAATCTCACACATGTACGTTTCCTGGCCCGTGTGATGAACCTGGCAGAACTTCCTAAACAATTACCCAGGTTTACAGTGCTGGAAAAGGCCAGGAAACTGTACTCATACTTTGGCGTTCACACCCAGCCGCCCCTCATCTGGCGGAGATGCAGAGCAGTTTGGGCTACCAGCCAACTGTCTCACCGGTGATGAGAAAACACAGTGGAATTCCATAGTGCATATGTTGCAGAGGCTAAGCCAGCAGCAGACAGCGATCATGGAGTACCAACTGGTGTATGCCATTAGCTGACTTGTATGAAGGTCAGTCACTTGACCCTTTAGAGTGGCTGCAGATCAAAGACTTGTGTGACCAAAATGCTTGGTCGTGATGATGCACTGATCAGTATGACCATCCCTGTTGTCTGCCTGCTGGAACAGATGCTACAGGGTCTCAGGGACTATGACATGTTGTTGTTACAGGAGGAAGAGAAGGAGGAAGGCATACCAATATCCCAACTGTCTGGCTAGTCAGCAATTAATCAACACTGCAATGAGGGTGGCTTTGAGCAAAAAAGAGGGGCGTCTTCTCCAACCCAACTCACCTATGGGAGAAGTATAGAGGAGGAAGAGGAGGGGGATAATATAGGTCTAGAGGCAGGAGAGGGGGCTACACAACGTTTCTTCCATCCATAACTAATCCCAGCTATTCTACGTGGATGGCGGGGCCATCTGGAGGACACTCTTAGGCCCGACCCCGAGAAATGTAGGCCATCACCATTAGGCACTTTAAGGCATATGAGTGCTTTTATGCTGCAGTGCTTACAAAAGGATGCACAAGTGGAATCACCTGGCCAGCGGTTCGGCGCTCACTAGGGTCTGCAGGGGGACCTGTACCAGAGTATGCTAACAGCACCATGTATTCCTATGCAAGGCAGTACAATGTACGTGTCGGGGTGCAGGTGGTAAGGTGGGCTTTATGCATTTTGTACTGTTACGTATGTATGTAGGTTCAATCTTTTGTATGCTTGATGTGTCATTCTATACGATTAAATGATTGTTGATATATGGTTTTGCCTACATGCATTTTTGAACTTATATATTCTTCTATGAACTTGATATGTTGTATGCTTTCCTTCCGCCTGTCTGCTGCACATTGGAGACTCATCTCTGTTATATTGTAACATCTTTTTAATTGTAGTAAATAAAATATAGAAAAGTTGTTTTATGAAAGCTTTGCGTGCTGACCTATTATGAAGAAGTATAACCAGCACCCTCAGCAAGGAGGAGCCAGTTTATATACTGTATCATAGGAAAGTTGCTGACTAGCTGCCTGGGCTGCCAATCATTCTAGCCAGCCCATCAGCCAAACTTGTCCCTTTTTCAGAGTCTCGTGTGAGATAGTAAGTATCTGAGTTATCATGTTTCCTTATTACATGGTCAGGCAGTCTATGAGTTAATCATAAGAGTTCCCGAGTGTAGCATTGTACTTGCTATACTAGCAACTAGTAATCGCCTATGCAGGGAAAGTGAGAATTACAATCTGCCAACTTCCTATACTGGCTGATCAATTAACTTTTGGCTTGTGTATCATTACCAGACTATTCCAATCACAGAGCCACGTCGACATTCCTCATAGTTAGAGCTAATTACATACAGCACAGCATCTCATTACCTTGCTTTCACACTTTTAGGCTTTGGAAAGGCTTGCTAATATTTTAGAGCTGCGTAAAAACTGATTTGCCTAAATGAACTTGCTATCTCTGCAGCGATGCAAGTAGATCTCTCCTCCTCCAGCTATATTCTGAGGCTGAGCACATAATTCCCAGGGCATAATGTACCACATTGCCAAGCTTCCTGTTATGTGTGGGGTAGTGTGTACAATTTGGTTTCCTATATAACGTGTGAACATTTCACTTCCATAAACTATGATGTGATCAAATAGAATACATCAAGGGTATCACATGGAACCTAATATTAGAGCAGGTTTTCTCAACCAGGGTCCTGTGAAATCCTAATGTGCTTTGGAACTTGGTCAACTTTTTCAAAAATTTGAGACTTTTTGGCCTTTCTTTTAAAAAAAAAGTGAGTGGTGCTTAGCAGGAGGGAATGTGGTTGACTTCAGCCACAGAAAGTTACTATAATTTATGCCAGAAACTGGCATAAATTATAGCAGAACTCTATTCCAGTTTATGGCTGGTGTGCATATTGTTTTTTGGCGCATGGATGGCATGGATGTGTCAAATGTATTAGGAAGCTTACACTTTTTATTATATTTGGCACATCTTCCTCCCATAGGCTACAGATTACAATTGGTGTATGAAACCCGGGTTTAAAAAAAAAATTCCTCCCTGTGCCTCCAGGGGGCATTCTTACTGATCTCATCTTTTTAATATGCTGCACAGTGTATAATGTAGGCCTTGGGGTTCCTACAGTTGTGTTGGGGATAGTTGGCTTCAAAGCACTGAGACAACAAGAGCCAAAGCTGCCACTTTTAGAGTAGGTATTAGGTAGTTGTTGGGCTCCCCAAGCGAGGACACATTCTTCAGGCTAACTCCAATGCAAGGGCGTAACTATAGTGGATGCAGTTGCGTCTTAGGGGACCCATTGGGTCTCTCTTCCCCATTTAAAGGGACCAGTACCATAAAGGAAGCATTATAGTTGAGGGAATCTTGTTACAAATATTTTGCATTGGGGCCCAGCAGCTTCACTTTACATCTCTGCTCCAATGGTAAAAAAAAGGTTGGGAATCACTGGTCTAGTTTAAAGCAAATGTGCCTTCAGAAAATGACCTATTGTATAAATCAAATTTTCATTTTAGACCGCTTTTTTAGAATTTTTGGTGATTTTTTTTAAATTAATGTTGATGTCACTATGTATATTTAACAAAGAGAATCCTGAAATCCTGCAGTTTTCATGCTGACCACTAAACCTAATACTTGTCTGACACTTCCTGTTTTGTAGAGAAAACCTCTCAGCAGTCATCTCATTATCATCACAGGGAGGATTACAATAAAAGGTGACACCTATATATAGATTACACAGGATACACCATTCATAATAGGTGATCATCATCACAGCTCACCTCCTCCCCCTATCTGCACAGTGTCCACAGTACAGGCCCATGCTTTCCATAGGAGTCATTTTCTCTGTATTGTGTCTATGGCCCATGAGGCTGCTGTAAAGCATATCACTGAATGCTGCTATCTGCAGCTCGGGCAAGATGACTGCCTCCATATTCATGTTCAGACAATAGAAAATCTAAAATCAGAAAACAAAAACATATTAGTAAAAAAATACATTCCCTTTAGTCACCAAATAAATTATCCCATGTTTACGGCCCAAGATAAGGGGCATCTACAATTTATTCCATGACATGGTCAAGCCTGGATAATAGGGAGGGCAAAAGGGACAATTGCACCGGGGCCTCTACCGCGAGAGCTCTACATTCCTTCGAGCCCTTTTCAAAACCATTCAGAACTTTACTATCATTGTCAGATTCTGGTGACATCAGCGGGATATCGACAGCATCTATGTCCAACACTTTATATGACACTGCTGTTGGAGAGGGGTTCTTGCGAATGATTTTTCCAAGAGGCCTTCACTTCCTTGCTCTACCCTCCGGGCGTTGTAAATCACATTCAAGTAGAGCAGGTGTAGACTGGTAATAGTGCTCGATATGTGTCATATCATATTTTGTTGCAAATGTGGGAGTAGAAATTAAATCATATCACTTAATTCAATTATTAGTTGGTTGATCTTTTCAGCATCTGAGAACATTGCCCTGCTCTGACCGCTTCCGGAACATCTGTTGTGTGATTCTACATTGACTTGCTCTATAAGTAGGAGCAGATCACTCAACATTACAGTTACCAGCATTTCAGCTTCCTCAATATGACTACTCCTGAGATGATACCTAAGGAACTAGAAAGCTATAATCCACTGGGCATCTCAAATATCATACCAAATATCAGAAGATGCATCCATTTGTTTCCCTCTATATAAGAAGAAACAAAGTTATGTCATACAAATGCAGATTAGTTTGGGCTGTTTCTAAGTAGGTGACTCCATTAGATTTCCATTCCATGTTTCCACAAAAATGGCATCATTACTCAATATTCAACATGGCAATGCCTGAAGGAGGACTATGGCCACTTCTCTCCATGTTATTTATGACTTCTAGATTTAAGAGGAACATGGAAGAGAATAAGCAGGATGGCGGACTACCAGATGTACAATTTGTACATCTATAAGTAATTGTCCACTTCCACCTATTGAGGCTGGTGGCCATCATAAAGAGGGTCTCCCTGTTCAGGAGCTATTTTGTATAAGCAGAGATGATGACTAAAGGTCCTTTTACACAAGCTGATAATCGGGCCATGTAAATGGCCAACGATCAGCTGATGAACAAACAAACACTTATTCGTTGGCGATTGTTCAGTTTCAGCAAGCATCAAAATACTAGTTGATCAGCGATACATCTCTCCTATGAACAGGGATATATACAGCCGGCCAACGGGGTAAATGATCATAGTAGTTATCGTTCACCCTCAATAAGCCGATTCTCAGTGAAATGAGAATTGATCAACAGGATTGCGGATTGACACTAATTATATTGGCCCAACAACTCAGCCCGTGTTAAAGGACCTCACACTGTACCCCAGCTTCCTTTGGTAGGCACTATCTGTTCTTTTAGTACATGGTCAACCATATATTACATGGTCAACCATACAGGGAATTTGTATAGCTGCAGCTTCTGAAGCCACAGGCTCTGAAGAGTTTCCATTTCGAAAGGGGTTTTCTTGATGAGACCATCCCTGTGAATGGAAAATAACAGGGCTTCCCATTGTCTGCAAAGTAGCACGTAATGGATAGTGCTATTCACCCTTATATATAAGAGAAAACTGGCTCTTAAAGGTGTTGTGCCAAGTTATAAAGTTATCCTCTATCCACAGGATAGGTCCAACTGCTGGGACCAACAACAAGAATGGGTGTCGTGAAGGTCCCCGCATGGATGAAGCCTTTCGCTTCTACCTGCCGCCTTACAGCTCCTAATTTATTCCACAACAGCTTGACTTGAGGAGGTTAAAGATTTTTAGATAATGCAAATCTTCCCTTGCTTGTTGCCTAGGTTGAGCCTGACAAGCAGAACGTATCGGTGATTTACAACTTATTAGAGAAGTTCCCACCAAATGTTTTTCTCAGGCTGAAGAATGTGAATAGACCGAGCAACTGTTCGAAACATAACTACAACACAAAGGATGGTTTTGTTA
This sequence comes from Eleutherodactylus coqui, assembly GCF_035609145.1. Classification (NCBI taxonomy): domain Eukaryota; kingdom Metazoa; phylum Chordata; class Amphibia; order Anura; family Eleutherodactylidae; genus Eleutherodactylus; species Eleutherodactylus coqui. The sequence continues at coordinate 32,493,268 of NC_089846.1, forward strand.
TTAACATAGCCGGAAGCAAATTTTTGGTGTCCATAGAAATATTGTGCATTGGTAGTAAGTTTTAAGTGGGGAATGAATGGAAAAGAACTAATGATTATTGTAAGGGTGGACACAATCACTGTAGAGCGTGCCCACATGTATACCGCAGGTTTCTTCAGCTTCAAATTTATTTCAACTGTATATATTCCTTATAATTGCTAGGTAGTTGAATAGTAAGCATGAAAAAAAGGTTTTGGCGAGGTTGTCTCACGCAAGCAACCCCGGAAGGACATCATAGGAGCAGGCCTCTTGTGTCTCCTGATCTATGAGCCAAGTACAGTGAGGCTTCAGCCCCAACTGATGAACTACTGATTCAGTAGGGAAATGCATCAAACCAAAGACCAATAATAGTATTTGTTATGGTATACTACCCTTAATACGCCAGCCCGGGTGCCCTAGATCTCACCCACAACCCCTGTCCCTGCCTGCTTGCATCCACTCCTGGCTAACCCCAGGCGGGCAACTGGGCTGCGGTCCCTACTCTCACTAGGGACCGAAAAGGGAAGCTGTCGTACCTGGATGGAAAGGGTAGAGTACCGACAAAAAGGCAGATGTAAATACCCAACACAAACAATACTAAGCAGAACTGAGGCAGATGGAAAAACCTGGCAGATAATAGCAAAGTATAGCAGACAAGATGACAGAGGCAGGAGACCAACAGAGGCAGGCTAGCTAGCACACTGAAGGAAACCAATAACTGGCAGTGACTGCAAGTCTCTGCCCAACCTTTAAACAAAAGCATCCGACCAGGGGCAGAGAGAGGGAGACAGCCAACTCCCAACAGAAAATAATAAAAGGGAGCTCGTGCACGACAGGTACGTGCGCCCCCAGCACCACGACGCCCACGTCTGCCAGGCACACGCGCCCCCGGCAGCCAGACAACAAGCCGGGGAGACTCTCCCCGACTGCGAGACCCCACATACCGCTGCCCTGGGAGGACCAGCAACCGCTGTAGGGTAACAGTATTATAAAGAACCACAGACCATCAATGAATGTATCACAAAATCAGTAATTTATCTATCATAGCATAGTATCCTACGTATTCGCTGTGAGATAAATTAAGGTGTCAGCATCCCTCTCCATTAGTGTGCTGTATCACTTACTAGAGCTTTATGTGTATGTTAGTGTCTGAGACCGTTTTATGTGTGTGTTCAAGTCATTGTCCTTTGCCCTTAATTATAGGAGCAGAGTGTACACGACCTATTTGAGTGTCCTGGTCTTTAGAGAAGAAAATCTAATAAAGAATTGAATTTTACTATATGTCTCTACTGTGAAAGGGCTCAAAGAATTAATAGACTACTCTGCCTCCGTGAAAAAAGTCTTATGGAGCTAGAACTTCATTGTCTCCAATGAAACTTATGATTTTGATCAAACACTTGAAAGAGGACACTTGCTGGCATGTTTTTTAACCATAAAGTAGTCAGGCCCTCTATAGCAGAAGGATAATAGTAAGTCAATTTGGATCAACGAAGACATTTAGCTAATGGTTCTATCTTCTATATACAGTTTTCCATGGTTCCTTCAAAGCAATGACAGCAACGTTTTCACATATCTAATGCTGGTGATAAGTGAGCTAAGAACTTGTGAAATACTAGTATTAAAAGTGTATAGGAAGCCGCATTCAACACTGCCCTAAATAGGCCTCAGGGCAATATAAATGAATTGGTTATAAATAACCCGTGATCTCAGCGCATGATCTAAACTACAGCACAGGTTGCAAAGGAAAACGAAAAATATTTTAAGTGCAACGTCTTTTTTTGTTTCCACATATTTCAATTCCCATGGCTTCATTTAACATCTGTCATAGCTGCAAGGCAATATGTTCAAGAGATTGTGCTTCAAGTTGTAGAACTGAAGAGGAGATAAGGATAGGCTTCTTGTATTGCACCTGTTAACACAGGCTTGTAGCTTATATTGGTCCTGCTAGCCTCCACGGTTTATGTTGGTCGGCGCATGATGGCCTTATATAACAGTTGTACCTGAGTATCATTGAGCCACATGGTAATAATATAATGGACTCTCTGCGGACATAATATTTAGACCTTCAGGCTTGAAGATGTTTTTATATGGTGTTGTAATGCAGAGGGTGTTGGCTCACTATGCCAATGACTGATTTGACCTAGTCAAGAACATAGCGAGCATAAGGCCAAGGTTAGGGCAGGCAGGGTTCATGCAACATGGTTATACTGGCAGAAAGTCAGGGTAAGCAGCATTTAGGCAAACTTAAGTCAATATAATGGGCTGAGGTCAGGACAGGCAGAGTCTAGGAAAGTTGGACAGTCAGACAGAAGATCAAAACCAGGAAACAAGCATATACTGAAACAACTTCACTAAATGTCTAGAAAACTATCTCTCAAGCAACTTTAAGTGGCGGATGGGAAAATTTAATGCTACCGTTGGCCTTCTAAGTGTGACCAAGTGTGCACATGTCCTACAGACAGAGGAGACAGCTAGAGGTTAGTGAGGCATCTGTTACACAGGAGACTTAGAGGATATAAGCATCTGGGAAAGGAGGAAGGTGAGAAGAGCTGTCGCCAGTCACGGTCAATGGAATAATAGGTGCCCTACTTCAGTGTATCATGGTTCTGCATTTTTGTGATGTTTTAAAGATATTTTCTAATGCCGTGCATTGAAATGTCTTTGAAATTACAGCTCAAAATTGTTGTGAAAAATGTTTTTTTAGAACTGTGCTTCCCTTAAAAGAAATGGCCAAGTTCAGAAGAAGATTAAACAGGAAGGAGAAGAATACGTTCTTCCTTTTATATTTACCATTTCTTTTGAATTCCCTTCTGTCTTTGGTTCAAAAATTGTCACAAAAACTACAATGGTTTTTGTAAAAACACTGTTAGACCTCCCATAATGAAATTGAAAATTGAACGCAGAATCTGGACCAGATAAGATATGGTCTTCTCATAAACTGGTCTGAATTGATTCCATGTATGACTGCATTTTGGGTTAGAGTTGGGGGGGCATTACATATATAATGCATGATCAAAATTGAAATGTGCTAGTCCTTACATCCATCTTGGAGTACATCACTCTTAGGTCTCTTCAATTTTAATAGATAGGTAGGTACATAGACATACATTTGTCCTACCTCCCAGACCCCCACCAACATGACTTTGTGAGATCTCTCCTTTCAAGGTAGCACTTCCCTGTAGATCAGTGTATGAAACATTCGAATGGCAACATCTACTCCGTTCTTGCATCTTCTTCATCATAACAACGGGATCATGATTTGAATTGGCAACATAAAGTCTTGAGACTTGATTAAATCTTTTTATCGTATCTTGTTGGCATAAGTTGCCAAGTTCATCTAAAGACCACATGTTTAGCTTCTAGAGCCAAGTGCAGTAAATAATTAGACAATTATTTGGCACAAGTGAAATGTATCGGGAGCGGAAATGCTTGAGAAAAAAAACATCCCAACTAGAGATGAGCGAGCATACTCGCTAATGACAATTACTCGAGCGAGTATTGTCCTTAGCGAGTACCTGCCCTCTCGGAAGAAAAGATTCGGGTGCCGGCGGTGGGCGGGGAGCGCCGGGGGAGAGCAGGGGGGAACAGAGGGGAGATCTCTCTCCCCCCCCCCCCCCGGTCCCCTCTGCTCACTCCCGCAACTCACCGCTCACCCGTGCCGGCAGCCGAACCTTTTTTTCCGAGCGGGCAGGTACTCGCTAAGGACAATACTCGCTCGAGTAATTGTCCTTAGCGAGTATGCTCGCTCATCTCTAATCCCAACATAAAGATCTCGATTTAAAAAGAAGACGAAGTATATGGCTCAAAGAAATCTGGAATAGGGGGAGACCAAAAACGAAAGAAGTTCTCGCTTCTTACCACCACTGGTGACAAACTACAGTTGAAGTGTAAGATAAGATAAAGTTTTTCATACATTTTCCATGTGTACATTCTACTATATTTTGGATACAAGTTGGGTATGTATGTCACTCCTGTATTTATGGTGCAGGTCATATATCTTGTTTAGTGGAAAAACAGATTGTATTTTAGTTCCTGGTCATGGGTGATACAGCTTGTTTTTTCCCATGAGCGTCCATCTGTGACTTTGCATACATAGAATTAGTTAGACTTCAGATGTGCTCTCAGGAAAACAATGTTATTAAAAGCTGAAAACTCTGCAGACATAGAAGAGGCACACAGTCAGTGTATCCTATTTAAATTACTTATACACTATCCTAGCCAAAGTATTTGGATACCCCTATCAGTAGAATGTCTTATTTGCATGTCACATGTCCTAAACCATCCAACATAAGCTGCAGACCCTTGGAGCTGTCATCCATAGCTTGCTATGGGAACTGAACTCTATTGGATGTACAGGTTGGGCTGCTGCACACAAGCCTCAATCACAAAGCTCAATGCTTTGGTCTGTCTACTATGGTGCAAGAAGGGTCGCCATTGGATAGTTAAGCAATGGAAGAATGTTCTATGGAGCGATGAATCGTGCTACTCCATGTTCATATGAGATGGATGTACCAGGGTGTGGATGATGCCTGAGTGAGTTGTGCCAACAGTTATGTACAGAGGGGGTTCTGTTATGGTCTGGGGATGTTTTATGTGGCATGGTCTCGATCCATTGGTTTTAGTGGTAAGAACCATGAGCATGGAGGTGTACCATGATGTTCTAGACAATAATGTGCTGCCGACAATGTGGCAATACTCTGGGAATGGTGGGCCATACTTCCAACAAGACAACGCACCTTGTCACAAATCCAACATTGTTTTACGTTGGCTTGAGGATATGAATGTTCCACGATTGGACTAGTCAGCACAAAGTGCCGAGCTGAACCCTACTGAACATCTTTGGGACTAACTGGAATGTTGAGTAGGAAATATAAATAGTGTCCGTCTTCAATGAGAGAATTCCTCAGGTGTTCACACAACGAATGGAGGGTAATACCAGCTGAAGTGTATCAGACGTTAGTAGAAAGTATGCCACAAAGAGAATCCAATGTCATTAGAGCCAAAGGTGACCCCGCTAAGTATAAACTTATGTAAATAAATACTACTATTGGTTCTTGCTCAGGTGTCCACTTGCTTTTGGTAGGTGAGTACCTGTGAGTGCATCTCATCCAATACAGAAGAATATCGACTAGCAATTCACCATTCTTAAAAACTTAAGAATTAACTAAAAAATGTAATTCCTCTATACAGCTTTCATTATGAATAAAACAAGCTACATATCAAAACTTTACAAAAAAAACTATTCTAAAAAATGTATTGCTCTAGTACAAAATAATGTACGTCCATTTTGAACCTGATCATTGACATTCTCTTAACATACCTGCTAAATTGTCCCTCATATCTCCAAAAATCTGCCTACAATTTTGAACATACTGTGCATGAACCTCTACCTAGACAGTGCCAATGTTGTCTTAAAGGCTGTGAGAAGCACTAGAACAGTGATGGCGAGCCTTATAGAGACCGTGTGCCCAAACTGCAACCCAAAACCCACTTATTTATCGCAAAGTGCCAACACGTCAGGCGGCGGGGCTTATCACGATGTATGACTTTTACCTCTATCGTTCTTAAAAGGGCAAGGCTGTTTCAATATAGACCAGGTGCAGATTTAGTAGTAATAGTGACATCCCACAGCAGCCCCCAGTATAATAGTGACATCCCACAGCGGTCCTCAGTTTAATAGTGACATCCCACAGCGGCCCCCAGTATAATAGTGACATCCCACAGCGACCCCCAGTACTAATAGTGACATCCCACAGCGGCCCCCAGTAGTGATAGTGACATCCCACAGCGGCCCCCAGTATAATAGTGACATCCCACAGCGACCCCCAGTACTAATAGTGACATCCCACAGCGGCCCCCAGTATAATAGTGACATCCCACAGCGACCCCCAGTACTAATAGTGACATCCCACAGCAGCCCCCAGTATAATAGTGACATCCCACAGCGGTCCTCAGTTTAATAGTGACATCCCACAGCGGCCCCCAGTATAATAGTGACATCCCACAGCGACCCCCAGTACTAATAGTGACATCCCACAGCGGCCCCCAGTAGTGATAGTGACATCCCACAGCGGCCCCCAGTATAATAGTGACATCCCACAGCGACCCCCAGTACTAATAGTGATATCCCACAGCGGCACCCAGTAGTGATAGTGACATCCCACAGCGGCCCCTAGTAGTGATAGTGACATCCCACAGCGGCCCCCAGTAGTGATAGTGACATCCCACAGCGGCCCCCGGTAGTAATAGTGACATCCCACAGCGGCCCCCGGTAGTAATAGTGACCCCCCCACAGTGGCCCCAGTAGCAATAGTGACCCCCCCACAGTAGCCCTAGTAGTAATAGCACCCTCCCAAGACCCATATACCTTACCCCCTCCTCTACTCGGCGCTGATCCCGGGTGCACACTGTGACGTCACTGTGCTGCCGGACTCCTCCTCCCCCTGCTCTCATGGAACCAAGTAGGAGACATCAGGGGAGGGGGAGGAGGATCCCGGCTGCACACTGACGTCACAGTGTGCGCCGGAATCAGCGCCACTGAGTGAATGCCAGCAGCGGAGCTGCGGCCCCTGCCAGTATGCACTAGCATGGTGAGCATCCAAGAACGGCGCGTGCCAGTAGGGAGAGCTCTGCATGCTGCCTTTGGCACGCCTGCCATAGGTTCGCCACCACTGCACTAGAACAATGAAAAAAAACTTAATGGTGAATGGTGCCAGCATAGGGTGATGCCTGAGTGATGAAATACAATTCTTACGCAGGACAAACCCTATGTATGTTATACATGGTAAAATGTACCTACTCTTCTCTTTGTGTGTTTTGTGGATTTCGTTATGATATGGTATGTTAAGTAACTTTGAAATATACTTTATTAATGTATTTTTGTTCTAATCCGTTTTTTTCAGTGTCACTGCTTGACCACATTAGGCCAGTTTCAGACAAGTGTATTGTAATGCGTCCGTAATACAGATCCATATTACGGACGTGTTACAGATGACATCACTACCGTATGTCATCAGTATTTCATCACGATTTGTTCAGTATTTGCCTCTGTGGATTTCATTTTCTACTGGACAAAACCTGATCCATATTTGCTCAATAGAAAAGAATAGAAGTATGGGGCAAATACACAAAAAATATGTCATGCTGTGTTTTCAAAAAAAGACCGTGTAAAATACGGCCATGCGAATAGATATATAGATTTAGATTAGCTCCACATTACGGTCCGCAGATACAGAGCTAAAATACACTCATCTGAAAGTGCCGTTATGGGAAATCCGTACGCTGCTTCTAAGCAGACTGAGGCAAATCACTGAGCGGCCGATTCCTTTATAGGTAGACAGCGCAGTCTGTTTCAAAGCAAGTAGCGTACAAACTACATTGTCTGTATACAGGGAGTCGGATGCTCTGGTGACGGAGGAGCGGACACAGCTGCAGAAACCAGCACAGACGGAGACAGAGTCTACATGATCATTCTTCTGCATTCAGCGATCTGCCTCTATATGCAGACAGCATTGTCTGAACACCACTTGCTCAATCGGTGCACAGATTTCTCATAGTGTGATCAAGTAGTGACCCTGAAAAACAATGTGCCGAGCAAGAATATGCTAAAAAAAAGTATATAAACAACTACTTCATATGCTATAATCTAATGAAATCTGCAAAAAAAAAGAATAGGTATTTTATAAGGACACAACACCAATATATAACCGCAAGATATATGGCTGCTGCTGCTCTAGAGACGGGAAACACTTAGTGACCAGAGAACAAACACTGGAGACCCTTAGGGCTGACAACTCTATCCAAAGATGCAAGAAACTTCTTAGTAACATAGTATGTAAAGCTGAAAAAGACATCTATCCATCTAGGTCAGCTTACCCCCTCCGCAATGTTGATCCAGAGGAAGGCAAAAAGCCCCAATGAGGTAGAAGCCAATTTTCCCAATTTAACCCTTTGCAATCCAATTTTGGATTTAGGGTTTCCTAGGGTTTTTTTTTCTTTGTGCCATTATACAATGGTGCCATCTGCTGGCTAGAGCCAGTACTGCGGTATTGGACATGCTGGAGAGGCCCCCGACAACAGAGCGGCCAGTAATATACAGTAAGAATACCCTGACGGACATCTTCCAATATCAGAAACTGTACAGCCTTCAATCAGAATGTCTTTAGACGTCAGACAGTGGATTGGAAAGGGTTAAGGTGAAAAAAATTCCTTCCCGGTTCCAATCTGGCAATCGTAATAATCCCCGGATCACCGACCCTTCTGAAGTTATTAGTTATTTTTTAAGTTTGAATTTTTTTTTTGGTGGATCATGTGACCACCATTCCAGACCCCAAAAAACATTTATGAGATTGAGCAATAAAGTGTCTATTCTCTTCCCTTTTCGAGTGTACAAATCTACAGTGATCTAAGTTACCGATGTTCTACCTTCTGTGAATGGTTACTCTTCTAGGAAAGAAATGGGATGTTAGATTCAAAATTTCCCAATGCCCTTATTTTTGTTCTTTCATACATTCTTGAAGATATTACTCAGGATATCCAAGTGATTTTATCATATATGGATTTATCTTACACCTATAAGTCACGAAGAGAAATGTCTCCTTGGTCATATTTATTGAAGGGGATACCTTAATTGTAGAGAAGAAGACAAGTCTCTAATAACTGAGGTAGACAGGGACTTGATTCCTTGATACTGAACTGTATCCCATGGTCCTGATGGATATGTTGCATATCATGGAAATGTTCTTGAGTAGATTACATCACTAGAAGTTCCCATTGCCAATCAATGGCCCCTAAGTAAATCTCCAGACTCTGGGAAGCTTGTGTTTGCTTAGATAGAAAAATATAAAGGTCACTAAAGTAATGGTCCCTTATATTTCTAGTCTTTCCTTGGGGAACATGAACTGCAAAATGCTAAAGTCTCAAGGTCCAGGGCTCTACATGTAAATCAGCATGTACAAATGACCACCACTAAGTGAAACATGTGGATGACTTCTATAGTCTCAGCACATAATTAGATCAAGAAAGACAGAGCCACCCATACTAAATGTAGTAGTGGAGAAGTTTAACATTTTTTCTTTTTTTTTGCCTCAAAACCTGTCTCCTACTTCAAAACAGTGAAGGATTATGATGAAGGGACTCAAATCTTTTGGTTTTGTTTATGTAGGATGGAGATGGAACAATGCCTCTACAGCGCCATCTATTGGAAGACAGCATTCCTGCAAGTCAATGTAGGACCTTTTAACAACCTTGTAACAATGACTGGGAACTGTGAGCCAAAGTCAGAATAACTATACACAGACAGTTCTTTCAGGATGATTGCCCCTCATCAGCATACAGCAGATTTCTGGCTTGGCTAGTGAAAGGCCTATAGACGTAGGTCAGGAAAGGTATCTTTTCTCCTTAGGGAGAGCACCTAGAAGGTGTGAAGAGACTTGTAATGCCCTCCATTCTCCTCTGGGAAATATGTAAATTAAAAGATAGAACAATGCCTCTATAGTGCCACCTAATGGATTGCCTTATAAGTCTCCTTACATCTTCTAGGTGCTTTCCCTAAAGAGAAATAATACCCTTCATGACCTACGTCTGTAGACATCTCGCTAGCCAAGTCAGAAACCAATTGCACACTGATGAGAGACAATCATCCCGAAACAGCTATCTGTACATGGTCATTTTGGCTTTAACTCACAGAAAAAGAAGCCTGATACACGATATATCCTACAGGAAAAGTTCAATTGCAATTTGACCTGGCAGCATGCAGCAAGCCAGACTGCAATATAGAGGAGCAAAAATGTTCATGTGCAGACTGATTGACCAGCCACTCAACTCAACTCAGGGGAGGGGAGGGGTGACTGCTAACAAACCCAGTCTGCACAATATGAACCGATACCAAGATGACCGCCATATATGGGTGCGCCACACATACAGACGTACAACCCATACTGACTAAGCAGTGGATTGTCCTGCACTTCTGTAGACCATTCACTAGCCACGTCAGATAACCAGTTGCACACTGATGAAAGACAATCATCCCGAAACAGCTATCTGTACATGATTATTCTGGCTTTGGCTCATAATTCCCAGTGATTGTTACAAGGCTTGTTAAAAAGTCTGACCTTGACTTGCAGGAATGCTGCCTTCTAATAGGTGGCACTGTAGAGGTATTGCTCCATCTTTCCATTTTGCATATTTCCCAGAGGAGCATGGATGGCCTTATACGTCTCCTCCCACACCTTCTAGGTGCTCTTTCTAAGGAGAAATGATAGCCTTCTTGACCTAAATGGAGATATGGACAGCTATTCTGGTAAAAGATTGGAGAATATTTGCTTACACTGGCATTTCATATGCTGATCTAAGTAATGTTTGCGCTGGTGTAAGTGCAAAAAATGTACTAAGAGGTAGCACATCCATGTACCAGACTGAAACCTCCACCATGCTAACCCCATACTTTAAAATTTGCTCCAGCAACCTGAAAAGCCTAATGTTTTCTGTTTCTGTCCACACATTGATGCGCATCTTATTAGTGCAGCTGTGGCCATATTATATAGTTACGTAGACCTTAGGCTCTTCCTTTCACAGTTATTGCTAGGAGGATCATCTTTCTAGTTTCATGGGGGTTTTACAATGTGAATTGGTGATATTCAAACAAACATTGCCTATGTCCAACATTGTATTGTGACATACAAAACTCTTAGTTAGCAACAAAGTTTAGTAGACTCCATGCATCTATATCGAGTGATCAATGCAAAGGGTCAACTCAAGAGTAAATGTCATGGTGTTTGCTGAATAATGTAAAGAAAGTATAGTTAGTAAATATATAAAAGCATATGGCTGTAGAATCACTAGTTCTATCAGCACGATTCCACCCTGACTAGACAAGCCAGGTTATAGGGAAATTCAAGGACACTATATTAGCCCCACAAACTCCTCAGTAGACTATAGGCTGTTAAAAAACAATGTCTTATGAGCAATACCCAAGCCAGCCCGCTATCAGTGCAGGGGGCCATATGTCATCATTGGAGTCGGAGGTAAAAGCGTCATACGGGCTTCATTTCCATTGAAATCAATGGAAGCTGATGCCTCCTATTACACTTCTCTTATATGCCAATCCCAAGCCCCGATAAATGGGGAGGGTTAGGGAAAAACCCCCGTTGTAAAAACTTTGCCTTGGCAACCCTACGAAAAAGCTCTCAAATGATTTGGCAAAACTAATTAATTACAATTAAAGGGGTTTTCCTATTAAAGACATTTATACTTTATCCTTTATATAGAGGATACATTTCTGATTGCTGGTGGTCTAACTAATGGGACCCCCTCAGCAATTCCAGGATTTGCACACCCCGAGTGACCTATGAGTCATTCGTAGGTCCTTCGGGGTGTGTGCAAATCCTTGATTTGTACACCCCAAAGCACACCTGAATGACCTATGATCGTATGTCAATAGAGAGATGATCCGTATGCTTGACCACCGCTCCATTTAGTTCTATGGAATGGAGGAAATTAGCCAAGTGCAATGATCTACCTCTGTCCCATAGAAGCAAATGGAGCGATAGTCATGTATTCACATTGCTACTCCATTCACAAGGTATTCAGGGTACACAAATCTTGAGCTCATTGGGCTTCCAACATCCGGAATGCAGCAATCAGGCAGCTTGCTTCGCTTCACCATGCTACATAGATAGGATATTATCCGTGGGAGTGAGCTGGTTCCACTTTTCCTGTGCTGTTTTACATAAATACAGATCATGGAATATAATGCCCAGTTTCTCTTTAGGGGTTAACACTCCACTACTATCAATATAGTCTACAGAAATTTAGCAACAGTCTGACTTTTCAGTGTAGTCTCTGCCTCTCCCTGCAGCAGGCCTGCTGGCTAACTATTTTATCCCTACTAGTCTGCCCATCGAATGTCTCTGCTGAGGCCAGCCTCACTTACAGTTTGATGTGAGGGAGTCACAGCTTCTACCAACCTGATCTCTTCCAGCGAAAAATACGCCGCAGCCCGGAATTCCCTCGGTCGGCATAAATCCTCAGAATTACATCTAATGTCTAAATACAGGCACCTGTTATGTTTTCGCAGCATTGGACGCAAGTAAACTCCCTCCCCCTCAATTTTTCTGTAGCTCCATAGAAGTCAATGGGAGCCGCCAGTGTATATCGTCAAAAAGATAGGGCAAGACCTATTTTTTTCGGCCACCGTATTCGGTCACCGATGTTCTATCTTTCCCGGGGCTATGTTTTTGCGCAGCTAAAAATTGGCCATCTAAATCAATACATTGGAAACCAATGCTTCAGGTGGTCGCAATATTTTTATTGTGGCTCAATTAGCCACGTAAAAACGCTTGTGTGAATAAGGCCTTACAGTTAGGTCTTAACCCTCCTTCAGATGGCTATATGCAAGTTGCGCCCTACAACTTCATCCATCTTCCATGTGTTATCCAATCTGCAGGGACAGTGGATATTGCATGTCCTATTCTCATGCAGGACACGGACCAGAATAGGGCATACAGTGATTTTTTTTTCCCACGGACCATCAGTAGATGTGAAAACTCACCTATGTAAATTGCCGAATAGGCTATAATGATCCATGTTCCGTTTGTGAAATACATGGACATAGAGCATGTCCATCGGAATAAGGGGACATTCACACTAGGATTTAACCATCCGTGAACTGTATACATTTTATACCTAAAAGCGTATGAAAATGTATAGCTTCATGTACCCGTGGGCTAGAATGGGTGAAACGAAATTTGCTCTATTTTCCTGCACATTTACACACCAAAAGTCCCTATAGAAGTCAATGGGGATGCACAAAGGTGTGCAAAATACGCTAGAAGATTAGCCATTTCAATTGGTGCGTATTTTTTGCTACGTGCAAATGCACTTGTGGAAAGCATACAGTAAAGTGTGCCGATGCACGTGCAAAAAAGCATCGTTCGTTCTGCAAAAACTCTACGCTCATCTGGCCTTACACATGCAACAAACATGCAGTGAGGCATCAGAAGGGTTAACCAAGTAGCAAATAATGTGAAGGAGGAGACATGTGTCCAGTTAATTCTAATGCCAAGGCTTGCTCTGATAAGCCATCTCTCCAGGCTCGCACTGTTGCACAATCTTCCTGATCTGATAGCGCCAGCTATGCCGCCCGGCTGCCCTCCCTCTTCCTGCCAGCTGTCCCTTCAGTGATTTTATGCTTTTGTGTCTCGGGCTCAGAGATTACACCTGCTGGCTGCCAGCTTGCTTTGAAGTAGAAGGATGTGGAGCCGGTGCTACTCCGGGTGGAATCCAAATGTGAATATAGGAAAATGTCATTAAATGTGAATGTGAGACCCCCTATAGTGGCAGCTCGGATTTTGTGCGGCCTGGGCATTGACGCCTGCCAAGCTCTCTGCCGAAGGCCTGTAAGAACCATCTTTTCATCCTCACCTTTCATATTTGCCAATGCTTGAAAACAATTTTCAAGGACACTTTGAAGTTGAGGAGGTTAATCTGTTCTTGATGTGATGTGCAGGAAACTCTGGGAAGTCAAACGAGGGGTACCCAAAAGAAAGAGGAATCTTCTTCTGCTGGCGCGGTGTTACTAGTACGGGCTTCAGGTGCTGAGGGAATTCCGTGGACCCCTTCTGAGGCTGTATGCTCACCGATGATGTTGGTTGCGTTCAACTGTAGCATAGTCAAACAGTCCAGATCGGGCAGGTGGCACATTTTAGTACGAGAAACAAAGTCAGAGGTCAGGTCACTGAGAACTAGTGTAGAATGACAATACAGGCCAGAAGTCAGGGCCATTAGTGAACCGAAGCTTAAAGCCCATTTACATGCAACGATTATCACTCAAAATTTGCTCAAAAGCCATCATTTGAGCGATAATCATTGTGTTTAAATGCTCCCATCTTTCACTTTTCGGCCGAACAATAATTTTTAGATTAGCATAAAATCCATCTTTCAGCCAGAAAGAAGATAGCACAGATCGCATGCTGTGTTTGCTGTCCATGGTGCTGCATTCTCCAAGGGAGCTGCTGATTACATTGCAGAAAGCTGTGGCAGCCCCTGGCAGAAGAAAGGAGCTGAATGCAGAGGACAGACTACCTGCTGTTCTGTGCATACAGCTCCTGGATGCTCATTTACATGTAAATGAAGGTGATAAGCTACTAATGGACATTAGTGCCCATTATCAGTTTATGCAAAACAATCCCTCAAAACCTATCTTTTGAATGATTATCTTTGCATGTAAATGGGCCTTTAGTCAGATTAATGAGCTAGGGTCAGGAGTGGAAACAAGAATGTAGCCAGGATAGCCATTGTCTGGAAACCAAGTCAGAACAAATCTTGTTAGTGCCTTGAGCAGAGCGAAAGGAACTCAATACTCAGGCACCCTCTATAGGCGGAGCATGTCCAATATTGCCAGGCATGGCAGCTGATTGGCAGGGGAGCACATTGTTTGGGCACAGTGTCCCTATAGATGTGCAGCCAGGTGCACATGCACACCCTCTGGCCAGCTGACAGAGCCAATTAGATCCAGGGGACTGGCATCTGCAAGGAAAAGAGGCTGAGTGCATGCAGTGGCCGCCGAGAAAAGTAAGTCAATGGCCGCATATTGTAACACTTTTTCTGTACATGGGGTTTATTCAGAGAGATGACATAAAATGCTAATATCTATGAGGATAGAAATACTAGTGTCTAATGGGGAAAATGCTATAGTGATTGATGTTTATTATGTAGATGCAGATGTATGTTATAGTCGCTGTCATGGCCTGTGTGGACATTGTATGGTGAGTAGAGATGAGCGAGCACCCAAATGCTCGGGTCCGTGTTATTCGAGTCAAGCTTTTCATAAAATTCGAGAGCTCTACTCGAGTAACGAACCCCATTGGTTACAATGGGAGACTCGAGCATTTTTGTATGTGAGACGCTGAGCTTTTTTTTTTTTTTTGGTTCCTCTCTCTCTCTCTCTCTCTCTCTTTGCCTGCCAGCCCCAAAATTTGTCATAGACGTGTGTGCTGCATCGCGGCGGGAGGGGCCAAAACAGGCACATCACAGTGGGGAGGAGCCAAAAACTGGGGCGGGGTCGAACACGGCGTGATGCTCTTTCGAGTAATGAGCACCATCGAGTACGCTAATACTCGAACGAGCATCAAGCTCAGCAGAGTACGTTCTCTCAACTCTAATGGTGAGTCATGGTGAGCATTGGAAGGTGCCATGCTCGGCATCTATTCAATGAATGGTAAGGCATGTCTTGACCCAGAATGGTTCTTATTAGAGATGAGTGAGCATACTCGTTAAGGCGATTTACTTGAGAGAGCGTCGCCTTTTTCGAGTACCTGCTGGCTCGTCCCTGAAGATTCGAGGGGGTCCCAAGGGTGAGCAAATCAATGTCTAACCCTTTATACAGGTCTTTGTAACAATCATTGTGGCGCTCCAGAGTTATTGTTCCATCTTCATTATTTGCATATTGCCTGAAGGAGCATGCATGGCGCTATAAGTCTCCTCACTCATCTTCTAGGTGCTCTCCTTAAGGAGTGATGATACCCCTACCGACTGACATCACAGGCATCTCACTAGCCAAGCCAGACTCCTACTGCACACTAATGAGGGGCAAATACCCCGAAACAGCTGTCTGTGTATAGATTCTGACTTGGTTTGCAATCCCCAATCATTGTTCAAAAGACATGTATAAAGGGTCGGACATTGACTTGCAGGAATGCTGCCATCCAATAGGTGGCGAGGCAAAGCTATTGTTCCATCTTCCTTATTTGCATATATTTCCCAGAGGAACTTGCATTGCCTTCTAAGTCTCCTCACTCACCTTCTAGGTGCTCTCCTTAAGGAGTGATGATACCGCTCCTGACTTAAATTATTAGTAACTCAGAGATTGTGAATATATAGAGACTGAAATTTGATTCCCTGAGGGCCAACAGACCAAGACACTGAATAGTAAAGACCACATTGCCATAGTATTGAAACTGTGTGCCAAATGAGTCTGCACCATTCATTCCACTGCCAAGCAGGGGCGTAACTATAGAGGATGCAGGGGACGCGGTTGCACCTGTGCCCTGGAACCTTAGGGGGCCCATAAGGCCTCTCTTCTCCATATAGGGAACCCAGTACTATGAGTAAAGCATTATAGTTGGGGGCCCTGTTACAGGTTTTGCATCGGAGCTTCAAGTTACGCCTCTGCTGCCAAGTAAAGACTGTTACTGTTTACTGCAATGTATACTCAATCTCTTAATCCACTGTAGGACCCTCCACAAGCCACCATCTTCAAAAGGTTTTCGCATTGGACATAAGGCGACTAATGGCCATGTTGTAACTATTCCCATATTGTGGACCTTTTAAGGTCACCTCTTTAAAGGGAACCCATCAGTTCCCTACAGCACCATAAACAAAGTTATAGGGGGCATGGCAGGGAGCCGGGCGATGCATTTTTGATACTTACCGGCTCCCACGATCCAATAGTGTTACCCAGTGAAGGAGGCGCAGCCAAAAAAACGGACTCTTTTCCAAGCACGTGCTTTCTCATAGACTTGTATAGGTCTGACTTGTAACACTGCACCTACTTTAGTGCTGGAACACAACACAACTTAGTTAATGGTACTTTGGGGATGTGACAGTTTCCCTTTACGAATACAGACGAATCATTCAAACGCTTCTGACAATGACTTGTTCATTCCGCTTAACTAAGGAAATGTCCATGGGATTTGTAAAATCCGTAATTTGTGAGGCAGATCTCAAAAAAATGAGAATTAATGATTAGCCATTCAGCTAATATTTATCTCCAGACTTCAAATTACCATATCCAAGACTATGATTACGGCGCATTGCAAAATGTATTCATCATTAGTCATTCATTATGAGAACGATGCAAGTAATTGGCATTTTTCTATTATAATTTACAAGCCTAAACAAACATCTAATTACTGCATTCTGTTTCAACTACAAACTTGCGCTAAGTTCCCTTCAGATTTAAATTGGCTCTCCCCCATCCCCGGGGTCATCATATATTTCTGGAGACAAAGTGAAAACGCTCAGGGACCACAATTCTTTGGATAGAAGAGCTGAGACTGTCGCCAGGTCTCAAGTCCCTGCATCCCCCACCTCCCCCAGTCATTGCTTCATAGTGTTCTTGAATACATTAATTTCAAAGCAATAGAGCTTTGTCAAAGTGGAGGGGTCTTCCAATGATTACAGGGAGGTTCAAGAGGATGTGTTCTCACTCATAAAGGACCTTCAACACTGTGATTAGAGAAATGTAATGGGGTTGTGTCTGTTGGTCAACGCCTGTCCTTTTAGGTAATGTCAACATCATAGGGGGGGCACTTCTGTTTACCCTTTCTGTTTGCTGGGCTGTATTCTGAAAGAGGGTTGACCGCTTAGAACATAGTAACATAGTATGTAAGGCTGAATGAAGACAATGTCCATCTAGTCCAGCCTGTCTATCCTCCTGTGTTGATCCAGAGGAAGGCAAAAAACCCCAAGAGGCAGGAGACAATTAGCTCATTTGGGGGAAGATTCCTTCCCGACTCCCTAATGGCAATCAGACTGTTCCCTGGATCAACCCCTAATAGTTCCTACCTGCCTGTATACCCGGATTGACAATTAACCTAAGACTTGTATCCTATAATGTCCTTCCTCTCCAGAAAGACATCAAGTCCCCTTTTAAACTCCTCTATGGATTTTGCCATCACCACATCCTCCGGCAGAGAGTTCCACAGTCTAACTGCTCTTACAGTAAAGAATCCCCTTCTATGTTGGTGATGGAACCTACTTTCCTCTAATCGTAGCGGATGTCCTCTTGTTACCGTCGCGGTCCTGGGTGTAAACGGATCTTGGAAGAGATCCTTGTATTGTCCCCTCATGTACTTATACATGGTTATTTGATCACCTCTTAGCCGTCTTTTTTCCAGGGTGAATAATCCCAATTTTGATAGCCTCTCTGGGTATTCCAGTCCCGTCATTCCATGTATTAGTTTACTTGCCCCTCTTTGAATTCCCTCAAGCACTGTGACATCTTTCCTGAGCACCGGTGACCAGAACTGTACGCAGTATTCCATGTGAGGCCTGACAAGTGCCTTATATAATGGAAGGATAATGTTCTCATCCTTCACCCCTATACCTCTTTTAATGCACCCCAAGACTTCATTTGCCTTTGCAGCAGCTGACTGGCATTGGTTACTCCAGTTCAGTCTACAATCCACTAGTACCCCCAGATCCATTTCCATATCACTTTTCCCTAGTGGTACCCCATTAACTGAATATTGGTGACATCCGTTTCTCCTGCCCATGTGCATAGTCTTACATTTTTCAACATTGAACTTCATTTGCCATTTTTCTGCCCAAGCCCCCAGCTTATCCAGGTCCGTTTGTAGCCGCACATTGTCCTCCGTTGCATTAATTATATTGTATAATTTTGTGTCATCTGCAAATATTGATATTTTGCTGTACAGCCCCTCTACCAGGTCATTGATAAATATGTTGAACAGAGTGGGGCCTAATACTGAACCCTGTGGCACCCTGCTAGCGACTGTGGTCCAATCAGAGTACGAACTATTTATTACCACCCTCTGCTTTCTATCTCTGAGCCAATTTTTTACCCATTTACACACGTTTTCACCCAGTCCGAGCTGCCTCATTTTGTATATTAGCCTATTATGTGGCACGGTGTCAAAGGCTTTAGAGAAGTCCAGATATACGAGATCAATAGATTCTCCCTGGTCCAGCTTAGAGCTTACTTCATCGTAGAAACTGATCAGATTTGTCTGACATGAGCGACCCTTCATGAATCCATGCTGGTGAGGAGTTATACCCTTGTTCTCCTTGAGGTACTCATCGATGGCGTCTCTCAGAATCCCCTCGAAAATTTTTGCCGTTACTGAAGTGAGACTTACTGGCCTGTAGTTACCAGGCTCACTTTTGCTCCCTTTTTTGTAAATTGGAACCACGTTGGCAATGCGCCAATCCAATGGTACTACACCGGTCTTGATAGTGTCTAGAAATATTAGATATAGCGGCCTAGCTATCTCGTCACTTAGTTCCCTTAGTATCCTTGGGTGTAATCCATCTGGGCCCGGCGATTTATCAATTTTAGTCTTCTTTAGTTGCTTCCACACCTCCTCCTGCGTTAGGTATGAGATATTTTGTGATGGGTTCATTTTATTCCCCTGCATCTCATGTGGCATTTCCTTTTCGTTTGTGAATACACTTGAGAAGAAACTGTTTAGTAGATTTACTTTCCCTCCGTCATCATCAATGATCTCTCCTGCATTATTTTTTAAAGGGCCAGTGCTCTCCCTGCAAATCCTTTTGCTGTTAATATAGTTGAAAAATAGCTTTGGGTTGTTTTTGCTCTCTTTGGCGATCAGTCTTTCTGCTTCCTCCTTGGCAGTTTTGATCTTATCTTTGCATATTTTGTTTTTTTCCCTGTATGATTTTAGCGCTTCTTCGCTGCCTTCTTGCTTTAGTAGTTTGAACGCTTTCTTTTTTTCGTTTATTGCCCCTCTTACCGTCTTGTCGAGCCACATTGGTTTCCTTTTAGTTGAGTTTCTTTTATTTTTAAAGAGAATGAACTGCTCACATGAGGTGATTAGGATCCTTTTAAACTTTTCCCATTTGTCCTCTGTACCGTCATTTTTGAGGATGTTGTCCCAATTAATGTTACCGATAGTAGTTCTGAGCTGATCAAATTTTGCTTTACTAAAGTTTAGTTTCTTTGTCGCTCCTTGATAAGGCTTATTGAATGACAGCTGGAAGTTAATTATATTATGGTCACTGTTCCCCAAGTGTCCCTCAACCTGCACCCCCTTTATACGTTCCGGTTTGTTAGTTAGTACTAGGTCCAGAATGGCCCTCCCTCTTTGTTGGTTCCTGTACCAGTTGGTTCAGGTAATTGTCTTTAATTACTCTCAAGAACTTATCACCCCTGTGTGATTTGCAGGTTTCGTTTTCCCATGTTATATCTGGATAATTAAAGTCCCCCATGATAATTACTTCGTTGCGGTTTTACACCTCTTCTATCTGCCTTAATAGTAAGTTATCAGTTTCTTCTGTTGCTTTTGGTGGTCTATAGAAGACCCCTATCAGGATTTTGTTATTTTTTCCTCCCTGTATTTCTACCCACAGAGATTCTACCTGTTCGTCTCCTACCCCTATATCCTCCCGTAGCCTCGGCTTCAAGTTCGAATTGACGTACAGACATACCCCTCCCCCTTTCTGGTTCCTTCAGTCCCTTCTGAAGAGATTGTACCCCTGCAAATTCACCGCCCAATCGCACTTATCATCAAGCCATGTTTCTGTAATTCCGACTATATCATAATTTTCATCAGTCTTTCTCGCTTCAAGCTCACCCACTTTACCAATCAGACTTCTTGCATTCGTGGTCATACAATTTATATAGCTTTTTTTGTTATTTAAATTTGTTTTGTTGCTATTCGTACTTATGGCTGATCTATCAGTTCTAACTGTACTAACCCCACCCCCTGCTCGACCCCAATTCCCTTTGCTTGGACCCAGGTCGCTATTTACACTGGCTACCCCACTATTTCTCTTTTTTGCCCTCCCCCCCCTAGTCCCTAGTTTAAACACTCCTCCAGCCTTCTAGCTATCTTATCCCCCAGCACCGCTGCACCCTCCCCATTAAGATGCAGCCTGTCCCTACGGTAGAGCCTGTAGCCGACAGCAAAGTCAGCCCAGTTCTCCAGGAACCCAAATCCCTCCTTCTTACACCAACTCCGGAGCCACTTGTTTACCTCCCTAAGATCCTGCTGCCTTTCTAGTGTGGCTTTAGGTACAGGTAGTATTTCCGAGAAAACTACCCTGGAGGTCCGCGCCCTGAGCTTGGACCCTAGGTCCCTGAAATCATTTTTGAGTGCCCTCCATTGACCTCTAACATGTTCATTGGTGCCAACGTGCACCATGACTGCTGGATCCTCACCAGCCCCTCCCAGTAATCTGTCAATCCGATCCGCGATGTGTCGAACTGGAGCGCCAGGAAGACAACACACTGTTCGATCCCGGTCTTTATGGCAGATTGCCCTCTCTGTCCCCCTAATAATTGAGTCCCCCACCACTAGAACCTGTCTAGCCTGCCCTGCACTCCCCGTCCCCGTCTCACTGGAGCAGTCATCCCCCTGGCGTTCAGAGTGCCTGTCGTGCTGCAGCGGTGCTGGCTCTGTAATGGCATCGCCCTCATCTGCCAACGTTGCAGACATGTTGGGTTGTGCCAGTTCAGGACCAGCCTCCCTGGATCTATTCCCTCTACGCCTCCTTCTATCTGACACCCAGCTTTTTGCCTGCTCCCCCTGCTCTTCCGTAGCACCATCCGCCCCAACCTTTACCCCAGCGAGTGTCTGCTCAGTGAGCACCAAACTCCTTTCCATGATGTCAATGGCTCTCAGTGTTGCCAGTTGCTGATTTAGATCCAGAATTTGGGCTTCTAAATGTGCGACGTGCACGCATCTTGCGCAACAGTATGCACCCTCGATCGGCTGATCAAGGACCGCATACATTGCACAAGTAGCACACTGGACGGCATTGCCAGGCATGGAGCTCATCCTAATGGGGATTTACAATTTACATGTGGAAGTAGTGAAGATAGACTTGTTCACACTCCACTCACACGCTGCCGCAACCGCTCAGACGCTGCTGCCTCCGCTCACACGCTGCTGCCTCCGCTCAAACGCTGCTGCCTCCGCTCAAACGCTGCTGCCTCCGCTCAAACGCTGCTCCCTCCGCTCAAACGCTGCTGCCTCCGCTCAAACGCTCACACGCTGCTACAACCGCTCACACGCTGCTGCCTCTGCTCAACCGCTCACACGCTGCTGCAACCGCTCACACGCTGCTGCAACCGCTCACACGCTGCTGCCTCCACTAACCGCTGCTGCAACCGCTCACACGCTGCTCAACCGCTCAAAAATTCCCCCCCCCCCCCTCACAAACACTTAGACCCACAGACACACACACACACAGAAGACACAACTAGGGCACACCAGATACACAGAAGACACACACACTTAGCTTACAAACACACAGAAGATACTTATCGGCTCCTGCGGCTCCTCCGCTCCTCCTGGTGACGTCACCCGCTCTCCCGGCGGCCGCTCACTCTCACCTCCTGTCTCAGCTGTTCTGCTGCTCCGTTCCGGTCCCCTCCGCTGCTGCAGTCGCTGGACTCCTGGTGGCCTCTTGGCGCCGGCTACCTCTCTGCTCCGCTCACCTTATTGCCCCCGCACCTGCTTCGGCGCCGGTATCGGCTCCTGCGCTGCTGCGCTGTCCCCTTCAGTCCCCCGTCGTGCCTCTGTCTCGGCGCGCTGCTCCTGGCGTCTGACGTCACTTCAGGAGACTACCCGATTAATGGAGTAGACAACACCTTATCAAAGACAAGCCAGTGTCTGATTTTTCTATCCTCTGAGAAAGCAAGGGGCAGCCACTCATTTGGGAAATGTAGCATTACATTTAGATGATTGACCATCTAGGCCCGTGATGGCGAACCTATGACCCGCGTGTCAGCACTGACACGCGTAGCCATAGTCGCTGACACGCGGCCGCTGTCGGACGTTCACCCCGTTAGTGAATACTGGCAAGGGCTGCGGATTCCCTGCTGTTATTCACTAACCAGCACTACTAGCAGCGCTGATCCCGGCGCACACTGTGATGTCAGTTTGCAGTCGGGATCCTCCTCCCCCCCCTCACCTGACGTCTCCTACCACTTGGTTCTGCAAGAGCGTCCAGAGAAGGAGGCGTCCGGCAGCACACTGACGTCACAGTGTGTGCAGGAGATCATCAGCGCTAGCAGCGCAAAAGGCAGCGGAGGAGCGGAGCTTCAAGGAGGTGGAGGGGGTAAGTATATGGGTCTCAGGGGGCACTGTCACAGCTGGGGGCCGCTGTGGGGGGCACTATCACTGCTGAGGACTGCTGTGGGAGGCGCTGTCACTGCTGGGGGCTCATCATTACTGAGATAAGTGAGGGGGAGGCTGGGAGAGGCGAGGGCCTGTGCTATGGGTGTTTGGGGCTTATTAAATACAGTTATACATTACAATTATACATTTTTGTTATTTAAACTATAAATATTGTGAATTTATGTTTTTTTGTCAAAGTGACACACCACCCGAGTTATGCTCCTTTTTTTGGTGAATTTTGACACACCGAGCTCAAAAGGTTGCCCATCACTGATCTAGGCAATGCATGAATGTGCTGGCCCCACCGGAACAGGAGTTGCTTTTACATGGAGGGGAGTCCTGGGAACCCCCTCAGATAGATTGTTAATTATTAATTCATTGATAATTGGTGTCCGGTTTTGCAGGTTTACCCACCACCTGCACCTATGATGCAGCTGCAATGCATCCTTATATGGTACCATGCCCTTAAAGGGGTTGTCCAAGAATTCAAGAACATGTCTATGCAGTTTGTGATAAAGCTTGATGGGTTGAATGTATCTTTAAAGAACAGGGGAAAGGATGTGGGGCTGTATGCGGAGGTTGAGCCTAATACCACACTGTTCAATCCTGTCAAGCTTAGCATTCAACCTGACAGAACTGAATAATATGGCATTAGGCTTAATCCGCACTATTATCCCTGCCTCCTTCACTTTTTAGTCTAGAGATGCATTCAACCCATCCTAGGACCAATTTCTCACAGGCTGCATGGGTGGTGGCATTGTTGAATTCCTGGAAACCCCTTTAATGTTAAGGCTGGTTAGTAGATACCGTCCCCATTCTTTGAGAAGACCATCCTTCTAGAAGACCATTTTTCATTGCAATTTTGGGTGGTTTTTCAATATATTAGATTAGCTGCCATGCAATACTCTGTAAAGGGGGGCAGATTAGAGATGAGCGAGCACCCAAATGCTCAGGTCCACATTATTCGAGTCAAGCTTTTCGTAAAATTCGAGAGCTCTACTCGAGTAACAAACCCCATTGACTACAATGGGAGACTTGAACATTTTTGTATGTGGGACACCGGGTCCTGAGCTTTTTTTTTTTCTTGGTTCGTGTTCTCTCTCTCTCCCTCTCCCTCTCTCCCTCTCCCCATCCCTCTCCCTCTCTCTCCCTCTGTTTCCCTCTCTCCCTCTCCCCCTCTCCCTCTCTCCCTCTCTCCCTCCCTCCCCCTTCCTCTCCCTCTCTCTCCCTCTCTCTCCCTCTGTCCCTCTCTCCCTCTCTCTCTCCCTCTCTCTCCTTCTCCCCCTCTCTCCCCCCCTTTCCCTCTCTCTCCCTCTCTCTCCCCCCCATCTCTCTCTCTCCCCTTCCTGCCAGACAAAAAATTTGCCAATGGCGCGCTGCGTCGCGGAGGGGACAAAACAGGCACGTCACAGCAGGGAGGAGCCAAAAGCTGAGGCGGGGTTAAACACGATTTGATGCTCGTTCGAGTAACGAGCACCATCAAGTATGCTAATAGTCGAACGAGCATCAAGCTCGGCAGAGTATGTTCGCTCAACTCTAGTGCAGATCAGTCGTACAACAAAATTATTAGGAACAGTTGTAGAAGGTTAATTAAACTTGGTGTCTGGAGATGATAGTAGACAATAAAGTCGCCTCTGCTCTGGTATTACCTGACCAGTTAGCATAACTGGCATACTTGTTGGGATTATCTATCTCGACATTCACTGATACTTCTGACACAAACCTCTCGCATCAATCGTCTCTTTCAAGGGAAGAAAATGAAGAGAGCCTGTCTGCTTTAAATTTTAAATGTCTCTTGTTGATGCTTGTTGGGCAAAGGAGTTAATTTCTACGTCTCGTGCGACTTCAAGGGGGTTGATCTTGTTCCACTTCCTATGTCTTGCATTTATTTCGAGATGGAGCATAAACCACATCGCTCATCATATGGTATGCAGAAATGAGTAGTCTGGCTTAGACCCTCTTTCTTGTTTACATTAGTGACATTCTTTACAGTCTTGTGAGTGATATTATTTACCCTTCCTTACCAATCAATGGGGTGTGTTTAGAGACAGATGGATGCTGTGAACCAGCTACAGGCCTCTTAGCAAACCTGTCTGACTGGAACCTGTGTTGATTCAGCTAGGGTCAGCTGCTCATATCAATTATGTGACATCATTGATCAATGATTTAAATTGGCTTGTACAAATTATGGATACATATCATACAGGATTACACATGCTGCATGCATTATTGATACTATATATGAAAATTATGCAACTGAAGACCATTGATTGGATGACTGGCTTTCTTCTTTTCTTCCATAGCCCTGCTACTGGTGACCAAATTGCTAGCCATAAATAAAGAAGTGCCTCGTGTTGATGCGCTGATACACAATAAAAGCCACAAAAGCACTGCTGATCAAGTGAAAAGACCGACTAGCACAGCATTGAATGCACTCATAATAAATGGCGGTTGCCAGTTCCTCTTCTGCACATGTTACTCTATTAGATAAGGAACTTGGAGCTCCTATTGGCGCACACCAGGGAACCAGGAAGGTAAAACACAAAGCTTCTTTATTGACAAGAGATGGGCAACACATTTCAAGTTTGAACCAAACTCTTCGTCAGGTCAGTCATCCCTGATCATCCGTGAAGCACGTTGGCTGTCACCTGTGAATAAAAAGGTTTTATACTTACTTTCCTGGTCCCTGAAATGCAGCCCCAAACTTGCAAGGATCCTCTACGATGCTTCACTGCTGCCTGCAGACACTCATTATTGTACCACTCTCTGTCATGCTTCACTGCTGCCTGCACACACTCATTATTATACTGCTCTTTATCATGCTTCACTGCTGCCTGCACACACTCATTATTGTACCACTCTCCACCATGCTTCACTATTGCTTGCAGACACTCATTATTGTACTGCTCTCCACCATGCTTCACTGCAGCCTGCAGACACTCATTATTGTACCGCTCTCCACCATGCTTCACTGCTGCCTGCAGAAACTCATTATTGTACCCGTCTCCACCATGCTTCACTGCTGCCTGCAGACACTCATTATTGTACTATTTCCACCATGCTTCACTGCTGCTTGCAGACACTCATTATTGTACCACTCTCCAGAGTGTTTCACTGCTGCCTGTAGACACTCATTATTGTACCGCTCTCTACCATGCTTCACTGCTGCCTGCAGACACTCATTATTGTACCGCTCTCCATCATGCTGCACTGCTGCCTGCAGACACTCATTATTGTACCGCTCTCCACCATGCTTCACTGCTGCCTGCAGATGCTTATTATTGTACCGCTCTTCACCATGCTTCACTGTTGCCTGGAGACACTCATTATTGTACCACTCTCCAGAGTGTTTCACTGCTGCCTGCAGACACTCATTATTGTACCGCTCTCCACCATGCTTCACTGCTGCCTGTAGACACTCATTATTGTACCACTCTCTACCATGCTTCACTGCTGCCTGCACACACTCATTATTATACTGCTCTTTATCATGCTTCACTGCTGCCTGCACACACTCATTATTGTACCACTCTCCACCATGCTTCACTACTGCCTGCAGACACTCATTATTGTACCGCTCTCCACCATGCTTCACTGCTGCCTGCAGACACTCATTATTGTACCGGTCTCCACCATGCTTCACTGCTGCCTGCAGACACTCATTATTGTACCATTTCCACCATGCTTCACTGCTGCTTGCAGACATTCATTATTGTACCGCTATCCATAATGTTTCACTGCTGCCTGCAGACACTCATTATTGTACCACTCTCCAGAGTGTTTCACTGCTGCCTGTAGACACTCATTATTGCACTGCTCTGCACCATGCTTCACTGCAGCCTGCAGATACTCATTATTGTACCGCTCTCAACCATGCTTCACTGCTGCCTGCAGACACTCATTATTGTACCGCTCTCCACCATGCTTCACTGCTGTCTGCAGACACTCATTATTGTACTGCTCTCTACCATACTTCTCTGCTGCCTGCAGACACTCATTATTGTACCGCTCTCCACCATGCTTCACTGCTACCTGCAGACACTCATTATTGTACCGCTCTCCACCATGCTTCACTGCAGCCTGCAGATACTCATTATTGTACCGCTCTCAACCATGCTTCACTGCTGCTTGCAGACACTCATTACTGTACTGCTCTCCACCATGCTTCACTGCTGTCTGCAGACACTCATTATTGTACTGCTCTCCACCATACTTCTCTGCTGGCTGCAGACACTCACTATTGTACCGCTCTCCACCATGCCTCACTGCTGCCTGCAGACACTCATTATTGTAACGCTCTCCAGCCCTTTGGAGAACTAACCGCCTTTTGCTACAACCAAATATTTCAAATTTTGATTCATCAGTCCAATTTTCTATACTTCAGTTCCTATATTTTTGTGAATAGTTGAGTCACTTTTTTTTTCTTCGTCAAACATTGTGGCTTTTTGCCTGTAATTCTTCCATGAAGTCCACCTCTGGCCAGTCTTCCCCATACAGTAGATGGGTGTACCTGGTTCCCACTGATTTCTGCCAGTTCTGAGCTGTTGGCTCTGTTGGACATCTTCCAATTTGGAAGGGAAATAAGCATGATGTGTATTTCATCTTTTGCACTATTTCCTTGGCAAGCACTAAATCTACGGTCCTCAACGTTGTCCATTTCTTTGTGCTTCTTCAAGAGTGCTTGAACAGCACATCTTAAAACCCCAGTCTGCTTTGAAATCTGGGAAAGACCTTGCTGTTGCACTATAACTACCTTGTGTCATATTGCTGTTATCAGCCTTGCCATGGTGTATGACCTGTGATACTAAACTGTCTTCCACAACCTCACCTTCGTAGCAGAGTTTGGCTGCTCCTCACCAAGCTTTAAGCCTCCTACACTGCTGTTTCTTGTTCAGTTACTGACTGTGTTTCAACTTACTTATGAAAATGATGATCGTTATCACTTGTTGCATATAATTGGATAATAATGCACTTGACTATAACACTTCTATTTCTGAAAGTATTCTTGGTTTGCAGCATTTTTTCCATACTTGCCTAAAACTTTTGAAAAGTATTGTATGTATCTAGTACAGTGTTTTCCAACTCTTGTCCTCACGTCACCCCAACAGGTCATGTTTTCAGGATAACCTCAGTGTTGTACAGGTGATGTAATTATTGTTAGTGCCTGAGACATTGCCACATGTGTTCTTACTATAGGATATCCTGCGGATGGGAATTAGAGAACACCAGTCTAATATGTAGACAACAATACCAACCTCCTGGCAAATAATCCTGATATCTTCCCTTAGTTACTCCATGTCTTCGCACCTTAAATATCATCTCAAACTGTCTTGCTGAGTTCGTCATTGTTGACCATATATGTCTTCCGAAAATCACATTTCTTTGAAAGTCTTTCTGCCCCTCCTATTTATTTGATAGGATTCCTAAGACTCTCTTGACTAGTTTGTCCGGTTCTCTCCGTCATGTAAAAGGTCACATTTATGGGAATGCCAGAGGCTGATGCATTGCTGCAGAGAGAAGCCTCTCGAGTACGCAGGTGTAGTGGACTCTAGTGTCTACCGGCAGGTGCCCATACCGAGGACACTTTCTAACTTGCTTCCTTCCATTGGACGTTTCTGCTTTCATTGGACATCTCTAGTACTTCAAAGTGGAAATTTACTTCATCAGTTTGGGCTTTTGCTGTATAATTCCACATAATCTGATACAGATTAATTTTCCGTTTTGTGCATTCCCACAGAGAAATACTCCTCATTGCCAGGAATAACTTTATCGTCTTTACATCTCGGATATTATCTAAGACAATAAAACCGGTTCCTTTTAAAGTCAGTATTACAGAGTAAAAATGTTACATATTTGGCTTGCCTCTGTGCTTGGCATGCCCAGTATTTGATGGTTTAGCGAACCAAGCAGTACTTTATTTCTGGTTACCCAGTGGGTAAAGTTCTGTCGTGAGCAATTCAGTTGGCAGATATCCTTTTACTCACTAGGACCATTGTCAGAATGTGGTCTGATGGTCCAACTTATATAGAACTAGCTGATATACCCGGCTTCGCCCGAGTTAATTTGGTCCTGGTGTTTATCTGGTGTTCACACGGAAAATCTTATGAAGTTGTGGTTTGGACACTAATTCTTTTGCGCTTAGAATTGAATAATGGAGTTGGGACCCATTAACTTTTCATATTTATGACACAATCAATGCTTGTGCCAAATTGCATGTTTCTATGACATTGGGAAGTGAGAGATTTAGATTATGTACGTAAAATTTGGACGCTAATTCTTTTGCGCATAGAATTGAATAATTGAGCTGGGACCCATTAGCTTTTCCTATTTATGACATAATCAATGCTGGTGCCAAATTTCACGTTTCTGACACTGGAAATTGAGAAAATTACATTCCGTACGTAAAATTTAGACGCTAATTCTTTTGCGCATAGAATTGAATAATCGAGTTGGGACCCATTAGCTTTTCCTATTTATGACATAATCAATGCTCGTGCCAAATTTTAAGTTTCTATGACATTGGGAAGTGAGATATTTAGATTCCGTACGCAAAATTTCGACGCCAATTCTTTTGCGCTAGAATTGAATAATCGAGTTGGGACCCAATTACTTTTCCTATTTCGGAGATAACCTATGCTTGTGCCAAAATTCATGTTTCTACGACATCGGGAAGTTGGAGAACTTTTGGCGAGTCAGTCAGTCAGTCAGTCAGTGAGGGCTTTCGTCTTTATATATATAGATATGTGCTTGTCAACAATTACCTGATGATTGTTATGTTGCTGGCCACCGCTGGTGGATTCCCTCACCTCTTCCTTCCTCCGGTCATGGCCATCCATGTTCACCCCGTCCTCTGTGTGGCAGATATACTGTTACTTCCAGCCCACCTTTTAAGAAAGCAGAACGCACCCCAGCTTTCCATCTCCAACAATCTGAAAACTGCCCTGGTTATATAAGGCACCTCCCTCACTGGAAGGTGCCCGAGCAAAGGTTTTGCAAAGGCGCTGTTTGTTCTTTTCGACTTCTGCTATGATCTGTGCTTGTATACCCAGCTTTCCAGACTTCTCTTGTCCTGACCTTGACTTATACCTTGACCCCAATTTATCTGTTTGCCACCTGCCCTGACTCTCTGCTTATGCCTGAACTTCATCTATCCTGTCCTCGTCCCATGTAATTGACTACGTCTCCTCCTGTCCCTCCAGTAGTGCAGTGTGGTTTTTCTGACCTGTCTATGTAAACTGCTACTGCACCAAGACTACTCTTAAGAGGGGTTCTACAGCTATGACCAGATCCCTCAAAAAGGGGTTTAAAGTTATGTACCAGTAGTCTCCAAGGTGCAGCCTTCAAAGCCCTATCATTCAGTGGCACAGTGGGTACATGCCCGATGCATGACAATAATCTCTGCTATTTTATGTCACACACAAGAGATATCATCAGTAAGGTCTAATTTGTTATTGTGAATCATCTCATAAGAAATACACCCTGCGGACAAGTGATTGGCTCCAAAATTACCTCCTACTGAGGCAGTCTTCTGCTGAAACTTTGAAGTTCATTACTCTATCAGAGCCGGAGTCAACTGAGGAATCCTCTGGTACTCTGGTGGGACAGTCAAACCTTAAATCAGATGTACTTTTGATGCCTTCTAACTTGTAGTCTTTGGTGACTTAATAAGAAAGAGACTCCTGTCCCATGACATTCATTGATTATTGTTATAGCATCTCTTTAGTTAATTGACCAGTAAGATATGTGAGCTGCTCCTTCTGACCTAAGAGGATCCCATCTTCTCTATAGTGACCCAATGACATAGTTTCCAGTCTCTGATAGTCTAGTGGTTACAAGAACTGGTGACTCAGAGTCCAAAGGTCCTATCTACATTGATGAAGTTGAACAGTAACTTCCTTTGTGCTATAAGTCAATAGGATTGCATCTAGTGCTTATGATCTCCTCAAATAATGTACTAACTTTGGTACAGATGTGGTCCTTTGTACGATTTAAACCCAAGACCCCAGCATTGCAAGGCAACAGTGCTAACTTCTGAGCCACCATGTTGCCCAATATGCTGGGCATAATGTCCCAATCCTTCTCATGTAAGACTCAGTATTTTCCATTGGTTATTTGTCACTGTGCCACAGGAGTATGGCAGGGGAGAAAGGGACTGGCTGGGATTTGGTTTTCTTAGGAGGTCTCTTTTTGACTTGTTATAGCCTTCTTTAGGATGATTTACACAATATTTACAACCTCAACTCCAAAAATTTTAGAACGCGGCCTAAAATTTAATTAAATGAAGATGAAAAAGGAAAAAGGGGAAAAAAGAAGGAAAAAGGAGAAGAATAAACATCCTTTTTCCTTCCTCTTCCTTTTCCTCTTTCTTCTTTTACCTTCTTATTTTTTATTTTTCCTTCTTCTTTTTCTCCACTCACTTTGCTTTTTAAACAGCTCAAAAGTACTTCGATACACTCCTAGGTGACCTAAGAGTCAGTTTATGGGTGTTGGTGAAGTTCTGGTTCCGTTTCGAACTAATTCAGACTTTACCAAACTTTATGTCCAAATTCAGCGAATCCGTCGAACTTTTCAGAAGTTCACTGGTCATTAATCAGAAGCCATGACGGATATAGAGGATCTGTTGGGTAACATGTTCATTGAGTCATGTCCATGGGCGCACGCAGATTCCAAGTGCAGAAGTCCACAGCGGAATCGACCCGTGCCCGCAACCATGGATATTTTACTCACCTGTCCGGATGCGGTGCGGGTCTTCTCCGTCCTGGACGGATGTCTGGTCCACAGTATTAGCTGTGGATGTGCTGCCGATCGGACGGCTTCCATTGACTCCAATGGAAGCCGTCCATGCAGAAACCCACAGAAAATGGAGCGTGCTGCATTTTTTTTCCCACGTGTGCGATCCACATGCTGGGAAACATGTCATCCGCAGGTATTTAATTACCTGTGGATGCCCAATGATTGTCTATGGGCATATTGAATTGCGGATTGTCCGCATGGGTGATCAATTCTATCCATGGACATGAGACCTTAGTTTACATTCATCTGAACGGCGCTTACAGAAATCCAAGCACCTGCTATAGCAACAGCCCCATTCAGTCCCAGAAATTTCTGCAAGTCACCCTAATGGCTCCATCAGGTGTCCACGGCGGACTACCGTACTTGACTTGACCCCGTTGCTGCAAAACAGCAGTGCTAACCACTGCACCATCCTGCTCTCCATAAACGGTTAACCTGTTGTAATTGCACTACTTTTAGTACATAAATGTGAGCGATCAGGAAACATGGTGGGAACTTTTCTGTTTTATAGATTGAAGAAAATGAGATGCCACTTAGAAAGGCGCGTCATGCTGCGTCAGTAGACGCTGCTCGCTGTACAGTATGCTAGACTCTACTTCTTCCATGACAACGATGTCAAAGCTCCTGTGAAATGACCCCTCTCATGATCGAGGTGTAAATATAGGGACAGCATGGCCTTCTCTAATTGCAATTAAGGCAGTCACCCATGCAGCGCCCCAGCTGCCACCGCTGTTACTCCTCTAGTGCTTTCATTATAGTCCCCTTCTAAGTGCTTCCTATTAATCTGTCCCAGCCTCACCATATCCTCCGTCTAACTTCTCGCAGAGCTTTGGAGACGCGCCACATCCTCTGGCTGCTGCGACTTGTAGGGTGTCACTGCAAACGAGAGCCGCAGTTAATATATCATTACAAATAAATTGCATAGTACCATGTTATGTAAAAGGAGATTTATGCCCTTCAGAGACGGGGACAGGGAAAGCCTTCCAAGACAGTAACTGCGCACAATGGTCCTGGTTAGGAGAGCCCAGAAGTGCTGCCAGTATCTCAAATGGCTGCTTTCGGATAACGATAGCTCAAAGTCAACTTGACATCAAACAGAGGCAGATTTAGTTGTAATTTAACCCTTTAAAGACCAGCAATTTCTCCAAATTTTCTTTTCGTTTTCTCATCCCCACTTTTCAAGAGTTTAGAACTTTTTCGTTTTGCTGTCGACATGGCTGTATGGGGGGGGGGAGGGGTCGCTTTTTTTCTGGGACAAGTGCACTATTTAATATACTGAAAAAACTTTAAAACATATTTTCAGTGGGGTGAAATAGAAAAAAAAAAACATTGCACCATAGTTTTGGGGGGTTTATTTTTACAGTTTTCGTGGTGCAGCAGAAATTACATTATTAACTTCATTCTGTGGGTCAGTAGAAATGTGACAATACCAAGTTTATACAGGTTTTTACTTAATCAATAACTTTTTTGACATCTTCTCACTCCATAATAGAGATGAGCGAGCACGCTCGGTTAAGGCAGATACTCGAGCGAGCATCGCTCTTCTCGAGTATCTGCATACTCGTCCGAGCAAATGCAGGGGGCAGCTCTCTCCCCCCGCTCACCCCCGCATTTGCTCAGACTAGTATGCAGATACTCGAGAAGAGCGATGCTCGCTCGAGTATCTGCCTTAACCGAGCGTGCTCGCTCATCTCTAATCCATAACTTTTTCATTTTTCCATCCACCAGGCTTGTTTTTTGGTTGGCGACTTGTAGTTTATATTGGTTCCATTTCGTATGACTTTTTGATAACTGCTTGTTCAATTTTTTTTAGAAGGTGGGGTGCTCAAAAAATGCAATACTGGCATTATTTATTTTTTTTCCTACAACATTCACTATGTGGGAAAAAGAAATATTTTAATAGTTCGTCCATATGCAGAATCCAGCACAATGTTCTGCATATAACTGCATATTCACGCAGACGGTCATGCGCAGTACACGGGGGGGAGGGGGTTGTTTGTTTGTATTTCCAGCACCATGACTTAGTGATGATGCGGGCACCAATGTAATTACGTATGAGCTGTGGGTATATCTTCGACCATAGAGCACAATGGGCTCTATGGTCACGGAATCCGTGGTAAATTAGAACATGCTGCATTCTATTTTCCGTGAGCAGATTATGCAATTCCGACCCGCTGATGTGAGCAGAACTGCATAATCCAGTGCATTTGATTGAACCGCGTATTACAGAGGATCAATTGCTATCCGAATCCACAATTCAAATCTGATTGTGTGAGACGGGCCATACAGATCCGGTGACACCAACTATCTTTCTTTTGTATTTATTTATTTTTTCATATGAGAAATTGGAAAAGGTTGTTTTTATAACTTTTCTTTTAATACTTAAAAAAAAATTTATTTTAATTTACTTTTTCTTTTTTTTTTTTTTTTTAGTACCTATAGGGGACTTGAAATTGCAGTGGTTTAATTGCTTCTACAATATACTACAATACTTCAGTATTGCAGTATATCGTAATTTTAACAATTGGCTATTAAGCTCTGCCGTTAGTAGAACTTTATAGCCTTGAAAACTTGGAAGCCCTTGAAGGTTTCACTAGGCTCCAGATGCCATGTGAACACATCAGCACCCCGCTTTTGTGTTGTGGGGGGTAATAGGAGCTAGCGGAGATGCTAGCTAAGATCACTGCTGTTGCAGAGCAATTGTAAACAGCCAGCACCTGCCGGCTTGACTTTTGAGCCTGCTTCATACATCACCCACGACCACGTGCCGTATGTTTACAGCAGATGGCCATTAAGGGGTTAAAGGGACACGAACTCTAAAAACAATAAAAGGTTAGTTGCAACAATCACCATAAAGCTCTATTCATACTAGTGTGAAGTTGACGGTTCATGACAAGCCATGATGACCATAATGATCAGTTTTTGAATGGATCCTGATAGATTCCATTCAAGGCTGTACATATCATAGAGGCAGACAATGCTCCTGCTATGGGACCCCCTTGGAGACAGGGGGTCCCATAATGTTTGGTTACACCCCTTTATAATCCATTGCAGGAACCAGTGCAGGACACCCCTCTCCAGAGGAACTGAATCGGCCGAAAACAATGGGCTTGGGAATTGTCTTAATTCCAATTGTCCAATGTGTTGCCACCTTCCATATCCCTCAAACCATAGGAAAGGAATAGTGACCAAGAGGTGGAACAGTATGAGTATGCTACTTGTTGAACAGAGCACACTCCACTCCTCCCTGGTCACCTATAGTCCCTCTGACTAGCTGCCAGAATGAGGAACTGACTTGCTGGGCAACGTTGTAGCCGCCCTACCTGTGGTACTGCGCGGCCGACTAGTCACTGCACTTCATATTTTCCCTCACTAATCTCCTTCTCATCTTTGAGACGATAGAGCTCAGAAATTAACTTCTTCCTCTTCATCTCCTTACTTGTAATCTGGTGGGGGACTGGGAAGCGAGGAAGTGTGTTCTGAAAATCATCTAGCACACCCTTGGCTTCCTTTGGTCTGTTGTGACAATAGAGCTCAGAAATTAACCCCTTCCTTTCCACCTCTCTAACTTGTGAATGTGAGAGAGACTATAGGTGACCAGGAAGGAGTGGAGTGTGCTCTGTTCATCAAGTAGCATACTCATACTGTTCCACCCCTTGGTCACTATTCCTCTCTTAGGGTTTGAGAGATATGGAAGGTGGCAACACATTGGTTGCTCTCTTTTAGTAGTGGCCATGAATAAAGGGTTAATAAACAACATTTCGATTGTTTGCAGTACATTCAGGATTAGAGGGTAGTGTGGAAACACTATAAATGAAATATTATAGGCGAAATATAATCACTGCCTATGACCTCGTGGATGGAATCACTATTGGTCTGTAAAGTCAGAAAGGCAGCTCTCAGGCTAATCAAAAAGGGAATACCCCCTAATCTAGCGATTTTGCTGTAACAGCAAATTAAGGGCTTACTAGCCAATATATCACACCAATACCTAAACGTGGTTGGGTGGATTTTAGATGCCCTTGGCGACAGGACAATCTCTGTTATTGGGTTGTGCAGCGTAGGTTTTGGTTTCTAATCTATAACCAAGTCCACGTCTGATTTGATATATATGTTTTGGGTCAAAATTTCTGATTGGCTACAACAGCCAGTGGTAGCTGTTCCAAAGCAAGACCAGGAGGACCACGAGGCTGTGCTGGATCATTGGGTTAGAAGATGGGTAAGTACCCTTGCTTCTCTTGTTATAGCCGGCCTGGGTCTTTTTTTTTGTTTTATTTCATCATACTCGGATGACCCTTTTTAAAAAGGGGCCAATTTTGATCTTTCCTATGTACTCAACTGAACGTCCTCAACTGAGTATCCAAGATGGAAGTAGCATGGTACAGCATCACGAGCCTCCTCGTTCGGGTAATTGATGACGCTTCCAGCTCCCAATTCCCAATGAAACTGGAGCTTCAATTCTCAAGACCAAAATAACGTGCAAATTGAAATGAGTGCCAACAGTATAAAGAATAGAAGGAAGCAGGAACCTAGAAATGGTGAGAAGATTGAGGTCAGTGATGTTGACAGAGATGGGAGGAGATAGTTAAGAGATAATTAGGTAATTAAGTATTCGTGTAGAGGTATTGCTACATGAAGCAGAATTACATAAGTTGAGGAGAGGACAGGAGTTACAGTTTAGTTGATGACTCCTGGAGGAGAATGCTAAATTGACTTTGAGATACCGGAAGCATAGAGTAGAAGGCGAAGGTAAGGAAGGAAGGAAGAAGGGTAAGCATGTGGATGCAACCTACATCAATTCTGTTCATTTTATAGTATATATATATTTATATATATATATATATATATATATATATATATGTTTGTGTCGTCACTTGATCTCATGACATCCATCAAACGTCCTTAACTCTATATGTGTGATCTAAGAAACATGTTATAGTTCCATAAATGGGCTTTGTAACTTTGGTGATGGTCATATTTGTCACCCTATGAGAAGACCTGACCATCCCTCCATGCATTTTATATACTATGTTGCTTCACCCTATTGCTTTTGCAATTTTTGATCGGTGCAAGGACAGTTTCTTCTTGGTAGCACTTTTACATACTAATACCGATGATGTCATATCCATGATGTCACCTGCATCATGTCCCTCCAACTAAGGCTAAACTCACATCTGCACTAGGGATTCCTTCTCCGTTATGGGAGCAGGAAAACGGAATCCCCCGGATGAACAGATCCAGCTCATAAAAGAACCAAACTGTGCCGATCGGACCCTATTGACTATAATGGGGTTCGTTCGGTACCTGCAGCTGTCCAGCATTTTTGCAAAATGAAAAAGTCCTGCATTCATGGCTTTTTCGGCTGGAATTTCATGTCGGATCTGCGGTGGAGGCTCTGAATGGAGCTTCCGATGCAGATGTGAATAAGCTGATTCTGGAAATCTTCTTTTAAGATTGTCCTTCATGCTTTCGTAGACCAACACATGCAAAGTCAGGCAGAGTAGAGTAGATTGCTGCCATCTAGTGGGCAAATTATGAGAAATAATAGATAGTGTTTCCTTTCCTACTTTGTCGTTCTTTATGCACTGTATGTCCCATTGGGTCCATACAAAATTCCCTCCTATAGGGGGCATATTACATCTTCAGTAGTTAATATATAATATACAATACAGCCGGTAACAAATGGTTTGCAATATTGTAAGATATTTGACCTGCTGTGTTTAACCCCTTAATGACGCTGCCGTTTTGTTTTTTTCATTTTCGTTTTTTTCTCCCCCCTTTTAAAAAATCTCTTTTATTTGTCCATTGACGTAGCTGTATGAGGGCTTGTTTTTTGTGGGACGAGTTGTATTTTTCAATGGTGCTATTTAATGTACCATATAATGTACTGAAAAACTTTTTAAAAAATTCTAAGTGGAGTAAAATGAAAAAATAAAAAAATAAATTCCGCCATCTTTCAGTGCGTCTTGTTTCTATGGCGCACAAACTGCAACTTCAATACCAAACTTATATAGCTTCTTTTTTTTTTTTTTTTTTTTTGCTGTACTACCTTTATTTTTTTTCACAGGCATTTAATTTATTTAAATAATTTTCTGCTGCCGTCTTCTGCACGCAATAACTTTTTTATTTTTCCGCCGACATAGTTGCGCAAGGGCTTCATTTCTTTGCAGGACATCCTGTAGTTTGCGTTACCATCTTGGAATACATACGACTTTTTGATCACTTTTTATTGCATTTTTTCTTGGAGACAGGGTGACCAAAAAAGTGCTTTTCTGGTGTTCTTTATTTTTTTTTCTGATAACGATCATTGTACAGTGTACATTACTTTGATAGATCGGACTTTTATGGACGCGTCGATACCAAATATGTATTTTGGTTTTATGATTTAAATTCTTTCATTAGAAATATGGCAAAAGGGGGTAATTTAAACTATTACCTTTTTTTTTTTTAAATTGGTAAAACTTTATTGATCTTATTTTTACCTTATTGTTTAGCCCCCCTAGGGGACAACAACTTGCGATGCTTTGATCGCTCCTGCAGTATGATGTAATGCCATAGTAGTACACCATACTGCTATCGGGGCACGAGCATGGCATTCTGCTAGTAAACCTCTGAGGCCTTTCAGAAGGCCCCCGGCTGCCATGACACCCTCACGGCTCCCTGTAACCTCATTTTGACCAGCCATACGGGGCCTTCAAACATCGTTTGATGATTTTAATGCCGCTGTCAGAATTGATCGGAGCTGTTGCTGCTGGGTGTCAGCTGTAAGAAACAGCCGGCGCCTGCAGTGTATGATGGGCGACATAAATGTACGCCCCACAGCATTAAAGGGGTTGTCCCGCGCCGAAACGGGTTTTTTTTTTATTCAATAGGCCCCCCCGTTCGGCGTGAGACAAACCCAAGGGATGGGTTAAAAAAAAAAAAGGTTTAGTACTTACCCGAATCCCCCCGCTGCGGCGACTTCTTACTTACCTTACCAAGATGGCCGCCGGGATCTTCACCCACGATGCACCGCGGGTCTTCTCCCATGGCGTACCGTGGGCTCTGTGCGGTCCATTGCCGATTCCAGCCTCCTGATTGGCTGGAATCGGCACACGTGACGGGGTGGAGCTACGAGGACCAGCTCTCCGGCACGAGCGGCCCCATTCACCAGGGAGAAGACCGGACTGCGCAAGCGCGTCTAATCGGGTGATTAGACTCTGAAATTAGACTGCACCATGGAGACGAGGACGCCAGCAACGGAACAGGTAAGTGAATAACTTCTGTATGGCTTATAATTAATGCACGATGTACATTACAAAGTGCATTAATATGGCCATACAGAAGTGTATAGACCCACTTGCTTTCGCGGGACAACCCCTTTAAGAGTTTAAGGATACATTCACACCGGCAAGCGCAATAGCAGGCCAAGAAACTCGGCCCGATATTTCGCTTGCCAACATGCGCTTTTCACAGCGATGTCAAACTTTTTCGATTAAAAGATGTATCACATCACTTCTGTGAAATTGCGATCCTCACGTGTCCCACACAAATTAACATATAGCACTACCACCAATTAACCGATTCTCCCGGTCGCCAGTTTACAAATTACCTAACGTCCCATTGTGTGCGTACTGAACTGATACTGAGCCTCCCTTATGTCCTGTGATAAACTCCTCCACCATATCCCATCCCGGTACCGGGGCTATGTTCTAACGTGGTAGACCCTGCAGAGAATAGTACTGGTTCAAGCTCATGTTACACATTAAGAAGAAAACTGATTTTGACCCCATTTCTTTATGAGCCCTCTTAGCTGATATATGGTCGTAACTCTTGCGGATTATTGCTTTCCTGCTGTCCTTTTGTTCCTCTTCCTCAACATTTTATAGAATTGCTATTATTGCGACTTAGTACTATATAAGTGTAGCCTCTTCGTGATGCACATGAAAGTCCACAATTTGTTCTGTTCCAGACTACCATTGTCATTTTGCTGCAAAACTCGGCATGCAGTTCCATCTCAGGCAGATATACAAATGATGAGAGTTGTGGTGATTAGATGAACGGTCTTGTCACCAGAGGCCCTAAAAGTGGTTCCCCCCTGGGCCTATAAAAGGCTCTCGGAGGCTCCTTGTGTGGAGTGACCTCTTCTTCTGCTTGTGTAGAGCCTGTTGGCCACTAGACGTCTCTACGACGCAGAGAAGAGTTTTCACCCTGTTACCGGAGTCTGAGAGGGGCGCATTATTAGAATGTAAGAGACTGGATTGTCGTATTAACAAACTGTCCACCACCTGGGCCGTTCTGAATAGACTTTTAGGAGGTGTGGGGACCAGTGGATGCATGAGGGCAACCGGGCTCTGGCTTGTATACAACCTAGAGGTGGTACTACAGGGTACTAGAGTCTCCATGCCGACCCCGTATCACATCTTGTATCCAAGCTAGAGGCGGCCCAACAGGGTACGAGAGCCTCCATGCCGGCCCGTATCACATCTTGTATCCAAGCTAGAGGCGGCCCAACAGGGTACGAGAGCCTGCATGCCTGACCATATCACATCTCGTATCCAAGCTAGAGGTGGTACAACAGGGTACTGAAGCCTCCATGCCCACCCCTATTACATCTTGTATCCAAGCTAGAGATGGTACAACAGGGTACTAGAGCCTTCATGCCCGCCCATATCCCATCTTGTATCCAAGCTAGAGGCAGTACAACAGGGTACTAGAGCCTCTACGCCTGTCCGTATCACATCTTGTATCCAAGCTAGAGGCGGTACAACAGGGTACTGGAGCCTCCATGCCCACCTGTATCACATCTTGTATCTAAGCTAGAGGCGGTACAACAGGGTACTAGAGCCTCAACACCTGTCCGTATCACATCTTGTATCCAAGCTAGAGGCGGCACAACAGATTACTAGAGCCTCCATGCCCGCCTGTATCACATCTTGTATCCAAGCTAGAAGCGGCACAACATGGTACTAGAGCCTCCCTTCAAGTAATCAGTTCTCCACAATAAATTCTCCTCTGATATTGTAATCACTTAGTTATATGAACGTTACAATCACACAGAGAAAGTTCCACTCCATTCCGACAACTTCTTCTAGGGGAGGGATTGTCTTTTACAATTCGTGCATTACATTGCCCATAGGGTTGTCAGTCACCCATATTTCCACTAACCCTGCAGGTAATATAACTCTGCACTGACATATAGATGCTGCGGGTCCCTCCAGAACAGATGACTATTCCATTCTGTGAAATTACTGGAGAGCACAGAGAATAATAATTTATCATTAGTGAGAGAAGCTACATCTGCGACCTCCTGGGAAGGCTTATCCTGGTAATAGATCACATTAATATACAGGCATTTGGTTGGGAATTTGGATCGCAGTAAGGGAAAATAATAAGCATATATATGAAATTTATAACATGGTGGATGATGAGATTGCAGATGCTGCCCAGCTGTTCCCACAGCCTGCATGTACTGCAATAATTATCACAGACAGAAATAGAAATTCACTTCAGGAATGCAGCAAAAACTGGAATTTAATGGCTCAGGTTATGGCGTTCGCTTGTTCGGTCACGGACGTGTAGGGAGGGGAACGATGCAACTCATAAATAGATATATGTAATAGCCACCTGCTGAAAAAGCACCCAGAGGAGATGCCTGATTCCTAGATAATTATATGACTGCTAATGCAACTGCTCCATAATAGACGGGACACGGCACGTAATGAAAATACCATACTTCGCGGAAAGACATTACCAAACAGGAACATGACAATGACATGGAAACACCTATTTAAATTTGTCAAAATTGAGTTCTTCTGACTGGATGTATATTATATATACAGTACTAGCTGATATACCCAGCTTCGCCCGAGTTAATTTGGTACTGGTGTTTATCTGGTGTTCACACGGAAAATCTTATGAAGTCATGGTTACTTTAGAGATACTGAGGAAAAACATATGTTCACCATTTTGCATAGTTCTCTGCGTTACCCAGGAAAAACCATGTGGAAGCAACCATGCAACGTTTCCTTTATATAAAATGACATCAGGAAGTGAGAGAATTAGATTCCATACGTAAAATTTGGATGCTAATTCTTTTGCACTTAGAATTGAATAATCGAGTTGGGACCCATTAACTTTTCCTATTTATGACATAATCAATGCCCGTGCCAAATTTCAAGTTTCTATGACATCGGGAAGTGAGAGAATTAGATTCCGTATGTAAAATTTGGATGCTAATTCTTTTGCGCTAGAATTGAATAATCGAGTTGGGACCCATTAGCTTTTCCTATGTATGACATATTCAATGCTTATGGCAAATTTCATGTTTCTATGACATTGAAAAGTGAGAGATTTAGATTATGTACGTAAAATTTTGATGCTAATTCTTTTGCGCTAGAATTAAATAATCGAGTTGGGACCTATTAACTTTTCCTATTTATGACATAATCAATGCCTGTGCCAAATTTCACGTTTCTATGACACCGGAAAGTGAGAAAATTACATTCCGTGCGTAAAATTTGGACGCTAATTCTTTTGCGCATAGAATTGAATAATCGAGTTGGGACCCATTTGCTTTTCCTATTTATGACATAATCAATGCTCGTGCCAAATTTCCCGTTTCTATGACACCGGAAAGTGAGAAAAATACATTCCGCACGTAAAATTTGGACGCTAATTCTTTTGCACATAGAATTGAATAATCAAGTTGGGACCCATTAGCTTTTCCTATTTATGATATAATCAATGCTCGTGCCAAATTTCACATTTCTATGACACCGGAAAGTGAGAAAAATACATTCCGTACGTACAATTTGGACGCTAATTCTTTTGCGCATAGAATTAAATAATCGAGTTGGGACCGATTAGCTTTTCCTATTCATGACATAATCAATGCTCGTGCCAAATTTCATGTTTCTATGACACCGGAAAGTGAGAAAATTACATTCCGTGCGTAAAATTTGGACGCTAATTCTTTTGCGCATAGAATTGAATAATCGAGTTGGGACCGATTAGCTTTTCCTATTTATGACATAATCAATTTCGTGCCAAATTTCACGTTTCTATGACACCGGAAAGTGAGAAAATTACATTCCGTGCGTAAAATTTGGACGCTAATTCTTTTGCGCATAGAATTGAATAATCGAGTTGGGACCGATTAGCTTTTCCTATTTATGACATAATCAATGCTCGTGCCAAA
Organism: Eleutherodactylus coqui; assembly: GCF_035609145.1. NCBI lineage: Eukaryota > Metazoa > Chordata > Amphibia > Anura > Eleutherodactylidae > Eleutherodactylus > Eleutherodactylus coqui. Next base: position 32,536,141 of record NC_089846.1, read on the forward strand.
TTTCACATTTCTATGACACCGGAAAGTTAGAAAAATACATTCCGTACCTAAAATTTGGACGCTAATTCTTTTGCGCATAGAATTGAATAATCGAGTTGGGACCCATTAACTTTTCCTATTTATGACATATTCAATGCCCGTGCCAAATTTTAAGTTTCTATGACATTGGGAAGTGAGAGATTTAGATTATGTACGTAAAATTTCGACGCCAATTCTTTTGCGCTAGAATTGAATAATTGAGTTGGGACCCATTAACTTTTCCTATTTTGGAGATAATCTACACTTGTGCCAAATTTCATGTTTCTACGACATCGGGAAGTTGGAGAACGTTTGGCGAGTCAGTCAGTGAGTGAGGGCTTTCGTCTTTATATATATAGATATACACAGTATATTTCATGAAAAGTACTGAGTAAGTGCCATGAAACACTATGCTGGTGGAGATACATGGCTGTAATGAAGGGTGAGCCACCACTTAAATATCTATTTAATGGTACATTAATTTATATACAGGGTGTCTCAAAAGTGTAGAAATACACATATAGAATGAAAATGGTTTAGCAGACGATCATCCAGTCTTATATATAAGCTGTGGGGATAAGGGAGAAAGCTGTTAGGCCATGTCACCAAAATGACGGCCATTTTGAATCCAGCCATGTTGGACTCAACTCTAATTTTTCCAGTGGGAAGGTAGGTGTGTGATATATCAAACTTACAGAGAATTGCCCCAGAAAAACAATGGTGTGCTTCATTTTAACATAACTTTATTCGTTCTTATGTTAACACAGTGTTTTTTCTTCATTACAGGCAATGTGAATGATGGCATTATCGCAAGCAGAACATATTGATATCAACCTCCATCAGGTGTTGCAGCATCTGCAATTTATAAGGATGCCATTTATGTGTAGACCTAATTCGCTGTATGGAGGCATGCTTAACCCCATATTCTTGAGACAGCTAATGGGTGCTACGTTGTGGGCTCCTGCTGAATGTGGGTAATGGGAGGTCTGGTTGGGTGGCATTGATTAAAATCTGCAGTGGTGGCACATGTGCTTCATTCCACTGACATAAGGATGATTTTAACACGTTCTGCTTGCGATAACGTCAGCATTCACATTCAAAGAAAAATCACTGTGTTAATCTGATTACTAATAAAGTTATGTTAAAATGAAGCACACCATTGTTTTTCTGGGGAAAGCGTCTGCTCGTTTGATATATCATACACCTACCTTCCCACTGGAAAAAATAGAGTTGAATCCAAGATCGCAGAATTCAAAATGGCCGTCATTTTGGTGACATGGCCTATAAGACTTCCCCTTGCCTTGCAGTATGTATGCAAAATTGGATCACCGCCTGCCAAACTGTTTTCATTCTACGTGGGTCTTTCCCCACTTATGAGACACCCCGTATTTTAAATTTCATTGAAGATAGCAGGTAAATTGGGTAACACATATTATAAGTACTCTCTTTGGTCTAATACTTAGTGGAAATCAGCAAGGGACACTAAGCATATAGTGCAGGATTTACAAATTTTAGAAATGATCTGATAATATCACTCATACATGTGTTTCTCAGGACTGGAAATACTTGGGATCACAGAGGTAGACATTTTTGAGGCTCCCTTTCAAAAATTCTGTTTGACAGAGCTTGACGGACCATAAAAGGATTGATGTTAGTGCACTGATATTGTCAGAAACTTACAAAAGCTACAGCACCGCAGATTAGTTTAGATGCAGGTAAAACTGAAGAACCTTTCTTGAGTTTTTGAAAACAAGGTATGAGTAGTAGCGACGTTTCGGGCATAGAGTCCTTCCTCGAGCTCCATAGGACGAGGAGCAGTTAAATATTCCAGAAAAGAAGAGAAGCCATAGGGCTGATATCTCCAAGTCCAGAAACCCTCATAAGTTTTCCCTGGCTGGTCGCTTGGAGATATCTGCCCCATAGCTCCTCTTTTTGTTTTCCTGAATATTGTGACCGCTCTCTTTCCTATAAAGCCTGAGGAAGGACTCTATGTTCTCTGATACTCATCTGAAACTCAGTAAAGACTCTTCAGTTTTATTTGCATCTAAATATGTCTGTGGTGTGGTTCCTTTTGTCAACTTGTGACATATGGAGATCCTGAGGCAGTATGGGCCTGAACTTGCACACAGCATACAAGTCCCAAAGCCGGATAGACGAAACTGAAATAGCACTAAATGCACTGAAATTGGCAAAAGGTGATAGACAGGTTATACAGAGAATAAGTCTACCATAGGCAGCTCATGCTATAGTATTCATGCACGTAGGTCTATTACACAGGCTGCCAATCAAGTATGAATGTTTGCCCAAATGTTCGATGGCCCAATCATCAGGCCATTTAAAAGGAGCACTAATCAGTCGACAGATGAGCAAAACACTCATTTGTCGGCTGATCGTTGCTTTTCAGCAAGCCTAAAAATATTCGTTGGTCAGCTGTACATCTCACAATGGGAAACAGACATGTACAACCTGTTCTAAGGGGCAAAGAAGGGTAGTAACAATCATGCATCCCCATTATTAGCCTTTTTTCGGCCTATGTGAAACAAATGTCAACCAGCCCTGATCGACTTGCTTTGTCGATCAGCGCTCATGATATCAGGCCGAAAAAAGGACCTTTAGGTTGGTCCTATTGCTCTTTTCTTCAGAGTGGTGTAAATATGTACATGGTTCCTCTCCTCAATTAATGCACAAGGAAAAGAAATGATGCAACGATCACCAGGTCCTCAAATAATGAACCACTTTATACCCTTTTAACCAGGATTAGAAAGAATGTGGTGGTGGGAATTACTATCGGAATGGAGCTCCATTTTGATATTTTCTTCACCAAAAAATGACTGCCAATTAGCCATGGGCTCCTATCGTCTTGTAAGCCTTATGTGTCGTAGAGTGTTAGGGCAGCAGAAATGCGGGTTCAATCCTCGCATGGTTCAGGTAGCCGGCTCAAGGTTGGCTCAAGCCTTCCATCCTTCCAAGGTTGGTAAAATGAGGACCCTGCTTGCTGGGGGGTAAAAAATGACTGGGGAAGGCAATGGCAAACCACCCCACAAAAACAGTCTGCAAAGAAAACGTCACAATGTGACATCACCCGAGGAGTCAGTCATGACTTGGTGCTTTACCTACCCATCGTCTTGTCAAGAGTTCTACAGGATGATAAATTCTCTTGCATAAAAAAGACAAAAATATTCCAGAAGTGATAAAACTGAGGTTTGTTTAGAGATGGAAGAGTGACACATGGATTTCTGACTCATTATATGGACACTTCACACCACCATCAGTCCCTCCTGATCTCTGAACTCCAAAGTCAACCCCCTTTAATCCTTCCAACCTCACACAGACCTCAGTTGTATTGTCTGACACAGTAGCTTACCTCACTATTGTTGCTGTACATTATCAAGAATTGCTGTATACAGGCCGTGTCCTCCTGTCATGTAACGTTTCCAGAAATATGCAGTATGTGTGAATTTTTCTTACATCTGAGCTTTCGATTTACCATAATTTTCTGTCTTGTCTCCCGCTAGATGTCTGTGACAAACAGCCCATTTGCAAATATTAGTACCAATGTCACCGGTGAAGATGTGGACAAACGAAACCCTTATGTGGCCCAATGGAACATTGCTCTTCTAACAATCGTTTTTGGTTTTGCCACTTTTGGAAACTGTCTTGTCTTGTTCACTCTTCTAAAAAGACGGAAGCACAATGCTCTTATGCACACCTTCATGATTCACCTGTGCTTGGCAGACTTGGTGGTCGCTTTCTTCCAAGTATTACCCCAACTTATCTGGGACATCACTGACCGCTTTCACGGTCCAGACTTCCTTTGCCGGTCTGTCAGGTACTTCCAGGTTGTGGGAATGTTTGCATCTTCTTATATGATTGTAGCCATGACTTTTGACAGGCATCAAGCAATTTGTCGACCTATGATGACTTTTAAAAAGGGCTCTGCCCGATGGAACATCCCGGTCTGCTTGGCGTGGGCCGCCTCTGCCAGCCTCAGTCTTCCACAGATTTTTATATTCTCAAAAACAGAGGTTCATCCAGGTGTGTATGACTGTTGGGCGAGTTTTGTGAAGCCGTGGGGACTTAAAGCTTATGTGACTTGGATAACACTGGCGGTCCTCATCCTACCTGCACTTTTTATTACCACTTGCCAAGTGCTGATCTTCAGAGAGATCCACAGTAGCTTATATTTAGGAACGGAAAGATCACCTGGATCAAGGAGAAAAGAAAAGCTGGTGGGTGGAACAAATGGAGTGCCACCGGTTATAGACTCAGGCGTGACCAAAGCCATGTCCAAGACTGTACGGATGACTCTTGCTATTGTGCTGATCTACGTGGTATGCTGGACGCCGTTTTTTATTGCGCAGTTATGGAATGTCTGGAGTGAAACATCAGGAGCAAGCAGTAAGTGGTGTTTTAGATTACTTTTGATATGTGTTCTAATATCGTAAAGCTACATGTAGTGACTGGCTGAGGGAAAAGCTGCATAAAACAAGGGCTTAATATACTAATGAGTATATAAGCCATCACTAATATACCCTAAACATTCAAGGAAGGCATTTACACTCGGACAATGACATTAAAGTTGCAAAAACTCTCCCAGAAATGTCACTTTTTTTTTTTAGATTTTTAATTTATGCCTCATGTAAGTACATTAGGCGCTTAACTCAGTTGCCTTAAGTGCATTTTAACCTCACACATTTTAGCAACTAGTTTCTCCTTTTGTGTTCCAGTAGTCATAACTTTTTTCTTTTATCATCACTATGACTGTATGACATCTTGTATTTTGCTTGACGAGTTCTAGTTTTCATATAAAAACAATTTGGGGTACATATACGAGGTGTTAAGTATTGAGCCTTGCCCAGAAAAAATTGAGCTAGGAAGCTGAAACAGCCCCACTATTCTACATATTCCCCAGGATGTCACTGCACTGGTGATCTCTCCTGCAACTTTTTAAGTCCCTGCAAATACAATTCTTCCGACTGCTGGTCAAACCACTCATTTGCAGTATTAGTTGCCCCCAAAACACTCCCAAACCGTTGTCCCTTTAGGTGTTTTTTGAGATTGGGGAACAGAGGGTAGTCAGACGGAGCCAGGACGGGTGAATAGGGTGGATGGGGCATTAGTTGAAAGTCTAAGGAGGTAATTTCTGCAATAGTGGCACCTGCCGTGTGTGACGGGCATTGTCATGCAACAGGATGACACCCTTAGAGAGCTTTCCTCGATGCTTTTCCTTAATATTTTGCCTCAGCTTTGCCAATAACAAGCAGTAATATGTTGCATTGATGGTTGAACCCCTTGGGAGGTCTGCAAGCAGAACTCCCTTCTTATCCCAAAAGTGGTTGCCTTTTGCTTTTGCGCTGACCGTTGCAAACGGCCCGTCTTTGGCCTGGGGGACCCACTGTGCCTCCATTCCTTAGACTGTTCCTTTTGTCTCTGGATCATAACAGTAGATCCATGTCTCATCACCAGCTACCCGTTTGTCCAGGAAATCTGACTCATGTCTTTGCAAAATGCTTCGACACAGCCACCGAAGTCTCCTCCTCTGTTCAGTTGTTAAAAGTTTCAGGATCCGCTTGGCTGTAAGCTTTCTCATTCCCACATCATTGTGGATGATGGCACCAACTCTCTCCCATGATATCCCCAGATATGTAGCAGTACTTTTGGCTGATATTCGGCGGTCTTTCATGATCATGTCATGGATGGCTTTCACATTTGCCAGCAAGGAGACGGCATAATGGCAGAAAGAGAAAAACCCCTAGGAAACCCTGAATCCAAAATTGGATTGCAAAGGGTTAAGCGAATAGTGAACAAATTCTCACTCGATACTTGGTTGGTGGCCGTGTTTACACAGAACAACTGTTGCTTATGCTGCGTTTACACTGAGTGATTATCATTCAGAAAATCTTTCAAACGAGCTAAACTGAATGCTAATTGTTCAGTTTGAATGCAGGAACAACTGAATCGGGAGGTTCTCACTTGTCATTCAGTTTCAGCCGGCATAAAAATCAGTCTCGGCTCTTTCACTTGTCAGGCAATTTAAACACTGATCAAAATGTGATTCTTCTCAGTAAGAGAAACCAATTAATCTTGTAGTTATAATACCTTTTAATGGCTAACAAAAATACATAATATTGCAAGCTTTCGGACCTCACAGGGTCCTTCCTCAGGCAATAATGGAACAAATCTAACAACGTATTTAATAAAAACGTATGATCACATGGAGGGCAGGAATATGATGAACTTAATTTGCACTACATAAATATCTGATACAGAGGGTAAGAGGGCACAGACGTGTTGGGATCAATAGCATTTAGATAAATAGCAGGGAGGGATGACCATAACAGTAAATAAATATCAGTCCAGTGACAAGGAATGTGAAATCTCTGCCTCAGAACTGCAAACAAGGAAGATGAAACAATACCTCTGCAACACCACCTATTGGATGGCAGCATTCCTTCAAATCAAAGTATGAGTTTTTACCAAGTTTGTAAAACAATGATTGAGAATAGCACCCTTTCTGGGTGCTCTCCTTGGGGAGAAATGATGCCCCCCCCCCCCCACACACACACACACACACACACACACCTGAGGTGTTTCCACACACCTCCTGGGTGCTCTCCTTAAGAACACCCCCCTTGACCTCTTTCAGACCTTTCAAATTCTCCAATTATGCAAGAATCCTGGTCTGAGGTTCATTCCATTCTTGAGGGTTTCAAAAATGGCCATAAAATAATACTCCCCAAATTTTCTGTGACGCTGCAACTTGAAGTTGCCCTTCAGTATCATAACTCTCATCTGTTCCATGTTGTGTCCATGACCACAAAAATGCTTTACCACATGTAATTCAGTCTTTTCCTCTCTAATGGCAGTGAGATCTCATCCTGGCACTCGGTTTTTGTCCTGTTTCCCTGATATAAAGCCCCCCAACAGAACACTTACTGCAGCAGATCAGGTACACAACATTGGACGTGGAACATGTGAATGTCCCAGGGATCTTATAGTCCTGCTGTGTGTTGGGGATCTATACCCTGTCCACAGTCTGTACATGTCAGCGGGTCTGATTGATGGTTGAACCCCTTGGGAGGTAGTCCATGAGCAGAACTCCCTTCTTATCCCAAAAATGGTTGCCTTTTGCTTTTGTGCTGACCGTTGCAGTTACCCGTTTGTCCAGGAAATCTGACTCATGTCTTGCAAAATGCTCCAAAACAGCCACCGATGTCTCCACACGTCTCCTCTTCTGTTCGGTTGTCAATAGTTTCGGGATCCACTTGGCTGTAAGCTTTCTCATTCCCACATCATCATGGATAATGGCACCAACTCTCTCCCGTGATATCCCCAGATATGTGGCAGTACTTTTGGCTGATATTTGGCGGTCCTCCATGATCATGTCATGGATGGCTTTCACATTTGCCAGCAAGGAGACGGAGACAGGCCTTCCACTGGGTTTCTCAATTTCAACACCGAAATGGCCAGTTTTAAAATTTACAACCCAACGTTTAGTCCTGCTGTCCTCTTATAGTCCTGCTGTGTGTTGGGGATCCATATCCTGTCCACGGTCAGTACATGTCTAACAGCTCCTTACATTACAGGGATAAGTTCCTTTTTGTGTGTCAAAGGGTAATGCACTCCTGATTATTCACATAGGAATATGAACCACTGAACGACAAGTGAGCATAAACTACACGATTCTCAACAAGAATCATGCAGTCTAAACAGGCTGTCAGAGCGAGTTGGTGATGACGTCACCAGTTCATTCGCTTGGGCCAACGAGAATCGTCCCATATAAAAGGGGCGTCACAATCCCTCGATCGAGCGACTATTTGGACGATACTTGTCCTACTGACACAGCACAAAAGTCTAAATTAGGAAAATGTCTTTAACATGGGAGGACATTGCTGACTACATGCTCTGACTGTAGATAACCTTTTGTTCTTTCCAACGCTCTTTACACTGGATTGTCTACTAGCACACAGTTATCGCAGCTCTAATAAGTAAACAGTGTAAGGCAATAGGCAAACACTATTCAGACACCGAAGAGGAAAACTATTCAAAATTAAAACAAGTACTGTTAAGAACCTGTTATGAGCAAAGTATTATGGAGGACAACACATGAGATGATAGAGATTTATTGGGTATTCTAATGACATGTGGTGGCACAGTGGTTGGCACTGGAACCATGGGTCCTTATCCAACCAGTTTATAAACATCATAGAGTTTGCATGTTTCCCTGCATTGACTCCAATACTCCAAGAATAAGTATTTGCCTTCTTATAACATTTTTACTCTTAGGAATACTATGAAATTGCCCTAGCTTGCATACCTCATCTAAAGGGCCTTTTACATGGGCTGATTATCAAGCACAAACAATCAGTTGCCAATAATCAGCCCATCTGAATATTTCGCCGATCACCCAACGCCCGCGGATGACAGCGGAGTTTAGCATACGTCATCATTGATGAGGTGTGCTAAATGTCCAAAATGGAACAGACTCCGCTCGAAAATCGTGGTGCTGGAAAGTGCCTAATCAAGCTGCTGTCTTAGAGGCTCCATTGAAAACAATGGGAGTATTATACCAGTTGCCAGGCTTTTAGATGGAAGGACAAGCGCTGTATGCGGCGCTTTTTTTTCCTGTATTTTGAGCTGGTTCCACAGTGGAACCTCCAACCAGAGATTCCAACGCAGAAGTGAAACCACCCTTAGACTTTGTGCTACGGAATTTGGCATGACTATATATGATGGATACTAAAACAAGATCAGATTTCCATGTGAGAGATATTTATGAAATATTGACTTGATATTCCATAAATGTCTGATTGGTGGGGGTTCTAATAATTGGGTTCCCCACCTATCGTGAGCACTAGGGTGTCTGCTATAATGTTCCCAGCAAAGAACATGACACAATGGCGTGACCATTCTCTATCAATATCATTGGGAGAATAGAAACCACCAACCATCTTCTCTTGACATCAATGAAGAGTGATCATGAATATATGACCACTTCTCAGACTGGAACAGGCAACTAAAGTAGCACCTCCTAGCTCAGAAATGGTGGTTGTCCAGATGCTGTTAAAATCGATATACCGTGAATGTCTGTGGTTAGAAACGGCATTCTCATGGAAAATAAAATGAGGAAAGGAGACCCAAATCTTTCCATGTCTACTTATTTCATAGGAAAAGCAAGTCAACTGATGCCAGTGCAGTTGTGTGCTTATAGGGTCATGCTTTAGTTGTAAGTTGCACAGTTGAATTAATTCCTCAGTTCTACATGGTTCGCCATTGAGTGGAGCCGTTAGGAGACAAAGAGTGATATGGCACCAATGTCTACCCTGAGACAACCCCTTTAGGTTGCTAACCACCTTCAACCATGAATCTTCATCCAGCAATGAACGAGTGGCCTTCAAAACCTTAGCTGTTCCCAACAGCGCTTGGATAATAGAGAGAACAAAATTCCACACCCATGATTGTTTTCACTGCAATCTGAACCTTAAAAGCCTAATAAACATGCATGTCCTTCTTCAAACACTCCGCAGATGTTGCATTTGGCTTTGGATGTGTTCAAACACTAGCCCTGAGCTATTGTCTTTGTTCACCCATACATTATAGCTGACTAGTTCTATCTGGAATGATAAGCTCCACAGAAGTCATCCGACAAGGGAGATGCTTTGTAAAATTCTTGAGTACTCGGAAGGGACTTTACGGTGAAGTCGCAGTTTCTCTGGGGTCTTTGTACTTGTCATGAACACTTGCTCCGGGATGTTTGAAGAGCGGTTGATTAGGTCTATTATTGTATGGCATTGTGAGAAGAGTTTTCCTGGCAGGGCATTGCCAGCGGATGCTGTCAAATTTATGAGATGTGACAGACAGAAAACAGGAATGTGATAAAATGTTCTGGGACAGGGCATCCGTCCAGCAAGGAGACTGACCGGAGGGTGGTTGGACCCGTTTTAATAAGCGTATTTGTTGCAATCTACGATATACTATCATTGTGCTTCACATGGAAATGAATTCCAGCAAAATATCAAGAAGGCTTGTCGCAGTGGGACAACTTAATGGATTAAAGACAAATGGTTAAAGGGGTAGTCTGGTTATGAGCTAAGGATGGCTCTAAGTCAGGGGAACTTTTTTCTGATCTGAGAACCACGTTGCCATAATGAACCACTTTCAAGGGCTGTAAGGGTATTCCCATCTGGGAAATTCATGATATATCCTAAGTATATGCTAGAATGAATTAAAGTACCATATATACTCGAGTATAAGCCTAGTTTTTCAGCACATACTCGAGTCAGGGAAGGTTAAAAAAAAACCCTCTATACTCGCCTCCCAGCCGGCGTCTGTGTCTCCAGCGGTGGTGCGGAAAGCTGCTTGAATTCCTGTATTCCTGGCGGCGATGCGGCAAGCTGCTTGAAATCTCCCCGTTGTCATCTCCTCTCTGCTCGGCTCTGTCATCGTCAACGCTGTGATTGGATCGAGCGCCAGCCAATCACAGCCAGCGCTCGAACATTCACAGCCAATCGCAAGCTGCTTTAGAATTTTCCCCGCTGTCATCTCCCTGCTCGGCTTTCAAATCCCCCGCCGTCAGCGCTGTATAAGTAAGCTCTGTGATTGGATCGAGTGCTGGCTGTGATTGGGTGGCACTCAATTCAATCACAGCGCTTACTTACACAGCACTGACAGAGATGACAGAGCCGGGCAGAGAGGACGGCAGAGATGACAGCGGGGAGAATTCACGCAGGTTGCGACACAGACACAGACGCCGTCTGGGAGGAGAGCATTGAGTTTTGTTTGTTTTACCCAGTGTATACTCGAGTGTAGTTAGGCTTATACTCAAGTCAATAAATGTTACCATTTTTTTGTGGTAAAACTTATTGACTCGGCTTATACTCGGGTCGGCTAATACTCGAGTATATACGGTAAATTCCACTTCCAGGGCTCCCACCTATTAGGAGAATGGAGGTCACATTCCCCCCAATCAGCACTCCAGAGAGGAGGAGACAATGCATGTGGTCCTCTCCATTGTGGATGATGAATGTCGAGGTAACGGCCCGGCATTTCATAAGCCCTACAAAGTACAATGAAGAGGGATGCATGTTTATAGAATGCCTCTACTCTAACCCATATACTCATTTCTGAAGTTCCAAACAGACCAAGAGACTTGATTCTGCTTATATATAGGGCACATGACTACACAGAGCACCCTTAATACTTCTCCATTCCTGTTGCCCTGCTATGTGTCATTCTTCTGCACCCTGACATGGAAACTACATGTGAGCAGCCACACATAGATATTTCTGTCTCCATATAATTGGGGCCACCCAGAATGGCATTGTGGGCTGCATGTTGTGCAGCCCTGCCCTAAAGACATGGGATCTTGGATTGCAATACCAAGCTGGACCACTGCAATGGGAATGGAGCTGTCTGCTTCTACTAGCTCTGTGACGTGGCTTGTCGAACAGCTGATCGTCAGGAGCTCCGAGTGGTGGACCCCCATCAAGCTGCTATTGATTGCCTGTCCTGTGGCCGGCTGATTAATGCCTCATAACTGGATAACCCCTTTAAGAAGCTTCTACTGCGGATACCAGTCCTAATCTGGAGATTCAGACCATTGAATCTCTGTCATTGATGTATACAAGTGCCCAACATTGGACTTGCCCAGCAAAATGAAACAAATAGAGCCATGTTATAGGATTGATGTAAAAAGTGTATCGTTTATAGCACAGAATGGGCTATATGCTCCAAAGGAAGTAAAAGGTAAAGAAGTGCTCAACAGCGGCTCTTGTACCACAACTGGCCATACACATTAGACACCCCACCTTCATACACCTACGTACAGGGCTCGGCTAACTGTGCATGTGTTTTGAACGTAAAGGGGAATTAAGCCACAATCTGACACCTCTGCTGGTGACTTATCTCCCCAAAAACTAAAGGATCGCGCAGGATGAAATCCAACCGTCCAATCCTATACTCCTCCCACATCTGCCATCAGGGGAGTGTCAGAAGGTCTCCATACACATTAAATGATCAGTTGGTCCTGCCGAAATCATCGGGTTCATCCGAGATACATCTAATGTGTATGGCCAGCTTAACCCCTTAATGACATGGCCTATTTTGGCGTTGAGGACCAAACAATTTTTGATATTTTTTCATCTCCATTTTTCAAAAGCCATAACTTTTTTATTTTTCCGTTGACGGGGCCATATAAGGGCTTGTTTTTTTGTGTGGCAAACTGTAGTTTTTATTGGTACCATTTTTGGGTATATAGGCTATATTGTAAAACTTTTATTATTTTTTTTATGATCGTAGGGAGAGAAAACGCATCCATTCTGCCATAGATTTTTTTTTTAAAGCGTTAATTATGCAGAATAAATGATCCACTACATTTTTTCTGTGGGCCGGTACGGTTACAACGATACCAAAATTCTTATATTTTTTTTTCCACTTTTCCACAATAAAAACCCTTTTTTTTGGAAATTATTATTTTTTTCTAAATCACTGCATTCAAAGTCCTATAACTTTTTTATTTTTCCATGGACGGAGCTCTATAAGGGCCTATTTTTTGTGAGATGAGCTATAGTTTTTATTGGTACCATTTTGAGGTACATCCTTTTTTTTATAAGTTTTTTTAGCGTTTTTAACGCTTTTTGCTGTGCAGCATGAAAAGCATGTTCAAGTTATTGTACGCGTCGTTACGGACGCATCAATAACAAATATGTGGGATTTTTTTTATTTTTTTATGCTAATATGAGAAAAAGCATAAAAAAAAGGGTTTAACTTTTTTAACATTTGTATTTTTTGTACTTTATTTTGCTCATATTTTTACACAATCTGTGGGGAATTAACACTGCAGGACTGAAGATTGCTACGATAAGGCATGGCAGGACTTCTCTCCTGCCATGCCTTATTGCTTATTATAGCGATCTTAGGCAATGGCGATACAGGACACCGGTATCTGCCGTCCTGTTGCCATAGCAACCAGCCGGGCTCTCGCGATGTTATCGCGAGAGCCAGCTGAAGTCACAGAGGGAGCGTGCTCCCCCTGTGAACCCTTTCCCTGCCGCGATCTACTTAGATCGCGGCAGGGAAGGGGTTAACAGCGGGAGGCGCATCTCCAAAGCCCCCCTCTGTCACAGCAGGAGGCCGGCTACTACTGACAGCCGGCTCCCGCTGCAGGATAGCGTGAGATCTGCTATGATCTCGCGATATCCCTATGACGTAAGAGTACATCATTTTGTGGGAAGTACCCCGCTCCCATGACGTACCCTTTCGTCATGGGGAGGGAAGGGGTTAAAGGTGTTGTACCAGAATTTCAAGTAACTTGCTGATTGGTGGGGGTCTCACTGTCCAGGTAAACCTCTGTTCTAACCTATGTCCAGGGCCTACAATGGGGTATCCATCCCTTTTGATGCCAAAAATAGCACATCATGCACAATTCTTGTCTTCAGAAGACAGAAAACTTCAACAGAGCCCCTACAGACACCGTTATAAGTCAGGTGACTATCGGTCTCTATTTTATCCATCACATGACAGATCCATCACAGCATCATGGCTTCCATCATAAAGAGAAGCCATTATGCTAATGTGAACATAGCCTAAAATTCATCAGCACAAAGTCATCCAGACATTTGGGCTCACAGAGAATTGCTTAGGCTGCATTCCCTGTAGCAAACCCTCAGTTGTCTGAATGATTAGGTCTCTACAATGTCTACAGGTACTGACTACAAGTCGAAATCCTGAACAAGTGGAGCAATTGGGGAATTGCTTAGAAACTAAGTCAAAGAAAAAATACAAAAAGCCTGTTTTATATTTTCCCTGACATCCACCATCCATGAGGAGTCAGGACATCATCATACATATTAGGTAGTTGGCTGGTATGCTGAAATTACCAGGTTTGGTGAGTTTTCATCTAATATGGACAGCTTAAGAGTAATAACTGAAGTTAGGAAAGTGTACTGGAATTGGCCTCCTTTTACTATGATAGAGGCAGATCATCCAGGAAGTCAACCACCGTCATCTGCAGGAGATTCAGGTACCGATCCACATTGGGAGTCCCTGGAATGAACACAGGTCCAATGATGGCTCCATGCATGTATCTTAGCAGAAGGAGACCACTTCAAGTACTTTCCTTACTTAAGCCATAGCAGTGGTCTCAGAGAGATGCAGAAAACTGATTTCTACTTCTCACATGTTACTTTGTAACAACTTTGTAAGTGGGTTATACTCTCTCTTACAGGGGCCACAACCCAAAATTGAAATCCATGTTCCCCGGCACCCAAGGGCCTATGCACCATACCATCATGTAGCACATCCATGCCTTCCTATTCCAGTACACTAATGTTATTTCAATATAGGATACTAGTGTGGAGATATAGCGCTGGATCCGTCTTTTTGATTATACTCTGTACTGTATATAATTCTGTTCTTGTCTTTCCATTCCTCAGATTCTGCCATTCAAATCCTGATGATACTAGCAAGTCTGAACAGCTGTACGAACCCTTGGATCTACACCATCTTCAGTAGCAGCGTCTCTAAGGACGTACAAGCCATCTTGTGTTGCTGCTGCAAGAAGAGACGACGAAAGAACTCTCTGCCTGAAGAATCCTGTTTCACTGGGTCCACGTCCTTTCCTAAGGAGTCAACGTATTAAATGTAGATTGGCACTCGTACGTATCAATAGTGAACAGTCGAAGGATGATAGGAGAGACATGGACTTTGTGCCAATCAAGAAGTAGGGCGATGGTGGTAGTAGCCGCACGTCTTCTACACAACAGTATAGTCTTGTTGAAGACACCATCAAAACTTCATGTTCCTGTGAAATAATCCTAACGCACTGCACCTTATATGTTCTCATGGTAATAGAGCCATTGTGGGTCTGAGGTTCTTAGAATGTATGGTCTACTATCTATACCTGGACGTCACAAAATATAGACTATCGGAGTCATGACAATGGAACTAATATCTCACGCTACTATCCTAGGAGATGCACTTTCTTTGAAGAACAATAGGAACAATAAGGAACCAATGGGACTTAAAGAGTCAGGACTGTAGAAGTGTCCTACAAGAATCACTATGAACTTCCTCCATGTATAAAACACAAACTTTGAGGACACATTTCTGTACTTAAAAAAAAGTGATGGTGATATCATTGATTTCTGTGTATTTGGAGCTGGCTGATGGCTCTCTGTCATGCTGTGAAAATTAAGTGGATTTACTGAGATTGTCATATTTTTATCACAAATCGTGTAAAAAAAAATGTAATCTGCTGAAGCTGGTAAGTATGTGCAGTATACAGTCAGTGCTCGACATGTACAGAATAAATTAATTTTAAAGTCATTATTTGGTCACTGCTTGTTGCCCGAGAGGCCTTTACCAAAATCTGAAAATCTCTGGCTGTCAAGAAGTTAACCCTTTCCAAGCCACTGTCTGACGTCTAAAGACATTCTGATTGAAGGCTGTACAGCTCCGAGGTCAGAAGAAGTCCGGCAGGGTATTCTTACTATAGATTACTGGTCGCTCTGTTGTCGGGAGGCCTCTCCAGTATGTCCCATACTGCAGTACTGGCTCTAGCCTGCAGATGGCGCCATTGTATAATGGCAGAAAGAGAAAGCCCCCTAGGAAACCCTGAATCCAAAACTGGATTGCAAAGGGTTAAAGAAGTTGCTAATTTTTTGCTTATGGATTGAGCTGATAAAAGGGATCAGCTGGAATCTGCCGGGAGACCCAATAACAAGTGTCTAGTCCTCCTGCAGCACTCCAACAGGAGAAATAAGACATTACATAGATGCCATGGAAATAAATGGCCTGTCCGTGTAATGAACAAACTGGTTCTTCCATTGAGAGACGTTGTTTTTTATAGTTGCTCTCCAGTCTGGGTAAAATAGTTTCTTTTAAACCAGATAAAACCCAAAAAGTGAATATTCAGGTAACCTGGACCTTAAAGTGATCTACTGGGACTAAAATATTGATGACCCATCCTCATGATAGGTCATTAATATCACATCGGTGGGGATTCAACACTCAATACAGTTGCCAATCGGCTACTTGAAGAGGCCATGGTGCTTGGGTGAGTGCTATAGCCTCTTCTCAGGCTAGAGACATCACATTCACTTATCACGGGGCTTAAAGAGATATTCCAGTTATTGGAGGAAATCAACTGGATGAGTAAAATCCAATTATTTTGCGATACAGGATCCCTTTTTTTCTATTTCAGTAGTGTAGGAGCAAATCAGCTGCTGGGATCCTCCATTGTGAAATAGGGGGGACACAGGTCCCATGTTTTTAGGGATTGTGGAGGTTCCAGTGAATGGAGCCCTACCGATCTATCAGTTTTCACCCATTTGGACACTGATCATACACCAGTATGGCGCAGAGTGTTAAGGCAGCAGTATTCTCTTGCTTCCAACCTTAAGGTTGCAAGTTCAATCCCCGCTGGTTCAGGTAGCCAGCTCAAGGTTGACTTAGCCTTCTATCCCCCTGAGGTCAGTAAAATGAGTACCCAGCTCATTTTGGGGGGTAATAAATAAATTACCTGAAAGCGCTGTGGAATAAGTTGGCGCTATACAAATAACAAGTCCCTTCCCTACGAACAATATGCTATTAATGTCTATAGTGAGATGGAACGGTCATCTCTTCTTACATGCCTGTTTTAATAAATACTTGTATTTCCCATGAAATAACAATTCTGAAGCAGCTCTAGAACTCTGATGTTCCTCTGTTATTCCTCCTGGAAATGTATGAATAAACTAAAGACAGATTGTTACCATTCCTCTCGCTGATAGGACTTATTCCTACACATTCTGCCACCATCCAATCAGTGCTGCCTCTGTCAGACTGTGTACGGACTTAGCTATTTGACAAGGGAAATGGTCACAATCTGTTGTCAATTCAATTATGCATTTCCAGGAGGAATAACAGAGGATCAGTACAATTCAAAAAACTAATCGTAGATGCTCAATAATTTTAATGTTAATGGTGAATGCAAGTATTTACTAGAACAGACATGCCAGGAGAACTAGCAGGTCACTTTTGACATGGCAACAGCAGGGTCCTCCTGGAAGTATCAGCATGGCTGCCGCCGCCCGTTTATGTAGACCTTTCATGAACTTATTTGTATATCAGATGATATATGGCAATACAAAATGTTTGTGCTTAAAAATAGCGTGTCACCTCTGGAAGAAGAAGAAATATCCGGCTATTTTAAACTCCAGCTCCAAGATATCTTAGCAGCCGCAAGAGAGCACTGAACTCCCACTATGGCTTAGATTGAGATACCTAAAATATGCTCCACACTAAGTCTTATTGACATAATGGGGCTGCGTCGGCTGATGATCCGCACTATTTTCAGGTCGTGTCTCTATTTTTGGGCATGATAATAGCAACTCAAGTCCGCATCCTGAGCGGTTATATTTATGGTGGAGCGATAGCGCCCTTTCCAAGAATTTGGTGGAATGACGACTTCTTCTTGAAGGTCATGGAGAATTTTTCTAGCATGTTTATTAGCTTGGAGGTAAATGTCTTAAAAAAGGCAAATCAAGGGACATTGAATTCGCAGCGGGATATGAGAATGAGCTGCAATACCTCATACTGCATGGACAATGGACTGCTCTTCTTTTTTTTTTTTTTTTTCATCCCAACCCTTTAAATCTGTGTCTGTTCTTTAGGCATGGCCAAACGACTGCACCAAATTTGCACCACAGGTAAAGCAGGTGCTTTTGAAAGTTTTAGAACGGGTTTCCGCTTTCTAGAACCTACTATCAGAAGCACCACATGACTAAAAAAAAATAAAAAAGTCGGAAATGCCAAATGACTGCATCAAATTTGCCACATAGGTAAATTGGGTGCTTGGGAAGGTTTTAGACTGCATTGAGCTCTTTAGGACCTACCTTCATGACATTCGCAAAAAAGCATTAACGCCACATGATGGGATCAAGCACCGTGACTTTGTAATGGAACCCGACATTGTGTAAAACAATACATGCGTCATGTGACTGAGGCTATAGTACTAACTGGCTATGTTACGTTCATGCAGGCTATGTAAACAGCGACCTTAATGAATGAAATGTATTTAGGATTGGAAGGGAAGGTACACACACACGGTCGGACACGGAGAACACAAAACAGGCATGAAATCAAGTGTCAGACGCTACATCTGGTGAAGTTCAGACTAGACAAAGCGGTTAAATAGTTACCAATGTACTAACACAACAAGATACAAGGATATATACATACGTACAAGGTATTGGTTTGTATTTTGGCCAAAGTACCTAAGCTCACAAGCCTACGTCAAGGGTCCTCGTTATCTTGCGAGTCCCTACTTTAACAATGTAACTAAACCACAAAAAAGGGAACACTGCCTACAAGCGGGGCAATAAGAACAGCCTCACATTGAACTTAGGGAAACCTAGAAAGAGCGTAAGAGGCAAGAAAGACAAGACAGGGACCGAGCAAGTACAGACACAGCAACTGCACAAGAGATTCACACTGACAGACAGACAAGACAAGGCTCTAGTGTCCGCTTACCAACGAAGGAGAATGAATAGGACAAGGCTCAGACATCTGCCCACCAGCAGATGGGTAGGACTAACAAACATGGACCAGGTGTCCAAATACCAATCAAACGGATAAATCAAACATAGGACATAGTTCAGACATGGGACATCCGACAAAAGCCAACTGAAAAAGGGTTCTATTATTTCATTTTAGATTAGCTTCATATCAGTAGCAAACAGAGTTTTTACCCACACACACAAACAAACCGTTACACAAAATAGATCCCTCTGAAGCCAGGTAAGGCTGCTGGTGTTTTATAAACCCCAAATATCTGCAGGATGGTCTAATATACTGAATTTCAGACTGCTCGGGAAAGAAACTGAATATCTCCTGTAATAATAGTCAAGCTGATGGTGATGAAGCTGGCACTGATGTACACCAATCAGAAAGCAGCACCTCCCAGAAACACTAACTAGAACCACCCATGAGGATTTAATAGTCATGCTAAGGCTACATTCACACTGGCATTCTTTTGGCTGATCCAGCTTTACTAAAAATGGAAATCAACAAAAAACAGAAGTGAAATAGAAATAAGCGGAAAGCATTCCTTCCATTTATTTTTTTGAGGGCGGATTTATAAAATGGATCTGTTAAAAAAATGAAAAGAATGTTTTCCATTTCACAGCAATGAAAACAGATCCATTTTCTTGTGCAACCTGTTAGAGATACCCATACAACAGTGGACGTTGCCCTTTTGCACCACAGGAGGTTTTTGTGCTCTTTTAAGACACCTACATTATTGGTTGTGGTGGTTCCTCAATGAATGTGGCTCAATCTGTTGCCTTGAGGTCATAGGATCAAATATCACCAAGGACAAATCTACATGGTGCTCTTCATCAGATTTGAACTTAGAACTCCAGCACTGCAAGGCAACAGGACTAATGACTGAGTCGTCATGCTTATTATTCTTTCTCCTCCTTAAGAAGCAGGAGAAAGAAGGCACAAGAGGAAGGAGAAGAAGAAAGTGGAGAAAATGTTCTCCTGCTCCTCCTTCTCCCCCGACTCTTCCCTTGGAGAGAGAAGAAGCGGGAGAAGTAAGATGGAGAAGAAGTTTGGTGGCTCAGTGGTTAGCACTGTTGTCTTGCAGACCTGGAGTTTTTGGTTCATATCTGCTCAAGTACAACATCTGCATGGAGTTTGTATGTTCTCTTTTGAGGAGGAAGAGAAGGAGAAGAACAAAAAAGACAAAGTGAAGCATATTGGCTCAGTTGTTAGTACGGTTGCCTTGAAGTGCTGGGGTCGTAGGTTCAAAACTGATCAAAAAGAACATCTGCATGGAGTTTGTATGTTCTCTTTGTGGTTGTTCTTTTCTGCCTTCAGTGAAGGAAGAACAAGCATGGTGGTCTAGTTGAGGGACACAGTTCTGAATAAAACGAAGCAGCCTTAGAATCTGTATACTCACCTGACAGCCCAGGTTCTAACAACCTATACCAAAATTTTGCATGTCTTGAGTTTAATCAGTTTCTGGTTCTTAGGTCATCTTTTAAGAACCTAACTGTTCTAAAGAGATGAAAGATCCTACAGACTGAGATGTTTACAGGTGGTTATTAGACCATCTCCCAAATATCGCTGCCTAGAGAATGGCTTGTGAGGTCTTCTCTTGAAGCAGGAGTGGAGGTCCATCTTTAAAGCCACAATCTTTGCATACGCCAGTATGGTAAGAGCAAAAAATAACCCAAATATTATAGAGCTCTTACAGTTAGAGGGGTTAAGATTATAAGACAAAGGTCTGTTTTTAGTTTTTCCAGAAATAGTTCCACTTCCAACTACCGTATGGGCTGCGTCTGGCTTTGCATTTCAAGTTCATAATGTACAATGCTACCCCTTGTGCATGGGACGAAAGGGAGTTTTTCCCCCTATTTGACCAGAAACAAGAGGGCTTCAGATGACAATGATAGACAAATGCCCATCAGTAACAAAGTGGTGAGGTAACCTCAGACTAGAGAGTGAGACAGGTCCAGAGACAGGTGCTTGGTGTGCTTGGTGCAACCGATAGTGTCTTACACCACCATTCAAAAAGAAGCTTCGTAGATCATTTCCAGTGCATACAAATCTGTCCTGGTCCTGTAATGGACACACAAGTGCACAACCTTTTAGGAGGATATGATCCTACGCTATATTAACCGCATGTGCCCAAAACTCTACCCACCCGTGGTGACCAAAAGTCAGAAAATTTTGCCTGCAAAAATATTCTGGCCATTTGCCCCATGGGTGGGCAGCGTTTCAGCCACATGCCGTTTATACGGTGTGGGAATGTATGCTATAACATAGCTCTAATAACTTCCATGAGCCCTGTGTCAGGAAATCAGTTTAACAATGGCTTCATGTTAGAGTCTCATGCAGTGGAGGCAACAGTCTTTGGGTTTAGACAACATACAGTTGTCAATTTATTCAAAAAGGCCTTGCACAGGTAAGAAATGGTCCAAGTGGGAAAACATTTCTAAGGCTTCCTTCCCAACCGCCAATATACGCTATGTTGGGAGAGATAAAATTGGTGAACGGACACACAAATCAGACGTTTGCTGCCCATTCAAGCGGCATGGGTCCCGGGGCATATGCGCTGAGACAACCATGTTGTCCCCCATTTTTCCTCCCTCCCCATCGCAAGCTCACCTATCCTCTCCTCCCTGCTTGTTCTTTGTAATGGGAGGGGGCAGGACAAAGGCAGAGCTAAGCGCCATCCCGTTTCTCCTCCTCCCATTAATGGCTATGGACAAGGGGCGGGAGCTTAGCTCCGCCCACATTCCACCCCTTGTCCACAGCCAGCAATGGAAGGAAGCGGGAAGGGACAGCGCTTAACTCCGCCCCAAACTTGCCCCCTCCCATTGCAAAGAACGAGCAGGGAGGAGAGGACAGGTGAGCCTGCATGGGGGGAGGACAGCAGAGGGATGAAGTTTAGCAGCCACACTGCTAAACTCCCTCACACCTGCAGCCGCTGCCATGTGCTCCCATAGGAGCCCATGGAGTGGCCAACATATTCCAGCCCAAAAGATAGTTCCAGGACTATCTTTTGGGCCTGACGTAAAAACACCTGGCGCTATATTGGCTGGTCGGGCGCTTTTACGTCTCAGGAATACAGCCATGTGATCTGATGCATGGGAATTCAATGCATCAGATCACAGCGTATATCAGCCGGCCGTGAAAACGTACTGATGTAGCAAACGATATCTTGACATAAACCGCAATTAAATGCACAGTGGCAGGAAAGTTTAAATGTAACATTGTCAATGGCTTTTGCTGTGTTAAGTGTCAATTTAGAGTTTGGTGTAACGGTGCACTTAACGTGTCAAGCATCAAGTTAATGTTTGCTACATTTGTACACAGCGTGCAATATTGAGCTGTTCCCATTCAGGTGTACAGAATGTCCTGTTCACATGGCTACAATTCCAAGATGAACTACATGTACAGAATCAAGCCTACATCATCAACCTTATGGTGATACAAGTTTGGAACAGTAGGCTGTTTTGCCTATGGACAGGACAAGATGGTCGGTCGTTAGCAACAGAATGACGATTCTGGATTCTCCATGCTTCTGAGTAAATCCACCCATCTCAGCCAATATATTGAAGAAGCTCTTCCCCCTTTTCTTCAATTAGTGTCCAAAGAAAGGAAATTGGGCACTGGTCCCAATAATAAAACACATCTCTCCAGCACTTCCAAATAAGTTGTCTATGGATGGTATTCCCTGTCCCAGTTATAGTAGGAAGAGCTGCTCTGGAGTACAAACTGTTGATCTAACAAGTGAAACACTGTACAGGTTGAGAAAAGATAACCATTTTAGGAACAAGTGTAACATTGTAGCTTCTTCTGGTGTCAGTCAGCATTAAGTAACACCGGGGAGAGAAGCAGCAAGATTTCACACAGATGTTCTATGGATGCTAAATATTGTAACAGTTAGTTATGTTATTGTGAAGCACATTGGAAAAAGACAGGTGACAATTAGGGAAGTTATGCACCAAAAGTTTTCAGGAAGGAACATTAACGAAGAAATAGGGTAATCTATGAACGAAAGACAATCAGTGTGAACTTGCTCTCATCTATGAGGAGAATGGAATGCCAGTGGCGGACTTCCAAATTCTAGTGAATGCAGCCCAGCACAATGTTGGGTCCCACAAGACGTTGGGCCCACATGGCGTCTGTTTCTGACAAACATGCAGACCCATAGCTCGCTGGAAGTCATTTTGTAGGGCTCTGTCAGCGCTCCTCCTGATGTAAAGTAGCAGATACCGCTTCTGATGCCAAGTTGATGCCCTTCTACCCTGTCCAGTTCTCACGTAATGGCCCACATCCTGGTATCTGCTCCATGCTCTTGAGAATGCTGGGAGATATGGCAAACCACCTTCTGATGGCACAAATGCAGATGTGCCATAATAGGGAAGCAGGACTACCCGGTCAACCTGGTTGGGCTGCAGGTACCACCTCCTGTGCCAGTGGTGACAAGCACACTAGCAAAACTAGAGAAGAAAGAGTTAGGGAGGATAATGAGAGAGGAATTGTCTGTGGTCACCAATGGTAAAATCATTCCCTATTCGGGGGTTGTCTTAGGCCCAATGTCCATAGGCGGATTTTAATGATAAAATCTGTGAATGTCCCCTGTGTGGGAGATCCACACCTCTTGCTGCCCATAGGGATGCATTAGCATCCACACAGCAAGTAAAAGCATGCAGATGTGATTTTTTTCCCAGCATGCTCCATTTTTCTGCAGATCACCCAGGGACAGCTTCCATTGAGGTCAATGGAAGCCACACCCGCAGCTGCCACTGTGGACCTGCCACAGATTCGTGGAAAAGCAGGACATTCAAAAACAAGAAAGAACTGTGCATGCACCAGGCGCGGCGTCCAGCGCTCCCAGACGCATTCGCCGTGCTGAAGAAAGAAGATCAGTCCGGCTCACAGGAGACCCGCCTCCAATGAAACGCAAGTTTGTGTTCCAGTAACTAGGAGGAGAGGGAGGCCAGCGTCACCGCGTGATGGCCGCGCGAGTATAAATGTCATTACAGCAACATGCACGGCCATCACCAGGAGGGCGCGTGTTCAAAGATTAAACAACTTTATCAACCACAAATAAGCAAAGAACAATTGGGTAAAACAATAATCTTAATTGTATCCAAGTACTTATATAGCGAATTTATATAGCGAATATAGTGAACAAGCCAAAGCTCTTAAAACCCGTTTTAAAGATAAAGGTTACCCAATGGCACTTATTGAGTCTTCATATAGAAAAGTCCTTAAAGAGGACCATCCTACCAACAAAGAAAAAAGTTTGAGTAAGGAAGATTTTAGTCGAAAAACTTTTTACTACTCCATTATAAGACGCCGATGTAAAAAATATTTTAACTAAACATCGGAGAATCCTTAGGGGAGATTCCTTCCTGTGTAAAGACATCCTATTAAAAGCTGGGGTGGTCTTCCGCAGGAATTGGACCTTAAAAATATTCTGGCCCTCGTATTACATCATACACAGCCACAGAATAATGCATCAATAAAGTGGCAGGTAAAATTGTGTGATTTTGGATCGCCCAATAGGAAGTCAGGCCTTGGTCCTTATTTGGGAGTTGTCTCACCGTTGCCTGTCCAGTGCGCCTGTCAGTATTATTTGCACCAAAGCAGGCGAATTCAATTTACAATTGCTTATGCTTCCTCACTGGACAGATTGCTATCCCTGACGTTTAACCTCTTAAGGACATGGCCTATTTTGGCGTCGATGACACACTACATTGTTTTCTGCCGGTCGGTACGGTTACAACGATACCAAAATTTTTATATTTTTTTAGGTTTTTCCACTTTTCCTCAATAAAAACCCCTTTTTTGGAAATAATTTTTTTTTTCTAAACTCACTGCATTCAAAGTGCTATAACTTTTTTTATTTTTCCATGGACGGAGCTCTCTGAGGGCTTTTTTTTTTGCGAGACGAGCTGTAGTTTTTATTGGTACCATTTTGGGATACACACTTTTTTTTATCACTTTTATAGCATTTTGCCTCAGTTTTTTAGCATTTTTTTAACGCTTTTTGCCGTGCAGGATAATAAGCGCATTCAATGTATTGTACACATCGTTACGGACACGTCGATACCAAATATGTGGGATTTTAAATTTAAAAAAAATTTTTTTTATGCTATTATGAGAAAAAGCATAAAAGGGTTTTTTAACATTTTTTTTACATTTTCATTTTTTGTACTTTATTTTTAGCGCGAGAGCGGGCTGGAGTCACAGAGGGAGCGCGCTCCTTCTGTGAACCCTTTGCCTGCTGCGATCTACTAAGATTGCTGCAGGGAAGGTGTTAACAGGAGGGGGGTGGGGGCTATGATCTCACGCTATCCCCATGACGTAAGGGTACGTCATTTTGCGGGATGGGGCGGCAAGGGGTTAAGCGATTTGGGGGTTAAGCGATTTGGGGGTTATACTGGGACACTTAAGTTTTCCCTTAAATTTTTGAACACAGTAGTTGTGGAGCTCTGCTACAGATTTTACATTGGGGACAGCAGCTTCTGCATGAACCAGTATGAATACAGCACTGAGGGCGCACAGACTGTTCTAGAAAATGGTCCTTAGATGCAGTTTCAATCACTACTTCAAATGGCATTGATTTTCTCTTGAAGGTGTATTCCTATTACTGCCACAGATCAGGATGGGTAATATAACGGCATTTATAGATGTGATGGAAGGACATGGTTAGCAGTAGGAAGCCGGTAAAAACCGTACCAACGAGAAAAGGTTAATAAAAAGTAGGTTGCGTACATTAAAAATGTAACAGTTTAGAAACATTGCTTGATTAGAGGCCCAGTGTCTGAGGCGGATAAGACTTTAATGGCAATCTTGTGTAGATCCCAAGCACAATCCAGACACAATTGCAGACACAGCTTCAGTTGAATTCAATGAGAGCTGCCCCTACCCTACCAACCTGGTCCTCTGCAGTACGGATGGTGCAATCTGCTTCCTGCGCTGTCCATACTGAGAGCGGTGCAGGGAATCAGCTGTTCGGCATGGAGAGGTCATCAAAAAATTACCCTAAGTCTCGGACAACCCCTTGAATAGTTTTTATATTTTACAGCTTTAAGAAAAAAACTTTTAAAACTTGTCTTTTGTCCCATTAGTGGGCAGATTTAGCACACTCATCTGTGCGTGTGCCGATCAGCGAACTCCTGATGGGTGGTCCGGGCCGCACAATGGACCGCTCTCCTTAATTCACATGGGAAGTTTATAAAATGGTGAATTTTCAGGTATGCTTTTATAAAAGAGCAACAGCAAAGAGTTTTGAAACCAGATGTAGGTCCTATGTCTAGCACTGTGCTTTGTTTAACCCGTTGCAATCCAATTTTGGATTCAGGGTTTTCTAGGGGGCTTTCTCTTTCTGCCATTATACAATGGCGCCATCTGCTGGCTAGAGTCACTGAGGTATGGGACATGCTGGAGAGGCCCCCAATAACAGAGCGGACAGTAATATACAGTAAGAATACCCTGCCGGACATCAGAGCTGTACAGCCTTCAATCAGAATGTCTTCATATGTCAGATAGTGGATTGGAAAGGGTTAATGTACTGAAATGTGACGACAGGTTCCCTGTCACTGATCTTTAACGTGTGCCATGTTCCGTATAGTGACGCAAATAGAACTTCAATAAACGTGGGAAAAATGTACGTGTGTTCTGCAAACATATAGGCGGTATTCCAGTTCGTACCGGCCTCCACCAAGAATATCAGGTCCGACAGCTCCAACAACTTCCCCGACTCCTTCAAGTACGGAATGTTTTGAATACAAACTTCATGGACAATTTGCTTCTCATACCTCCAAAAATAAAGATAGAGGCGTCCGGTTGGGAGAGCGGGGGCTAGAAGTAGGGGACCTGCTGAATCCAGATATGTAGGGCTGGGTTCACACAGGAGGGATTTGCTGCAGAAATTCTGTCCGGAATTGCACCGTGGCAAATTGGCCTGCGGTCGCTAATCTCGGCATTAGCCGGTCATGTGGACAAGATTTCTCAGACATCTCGTCCACACGGGACAGTGAATGCATGGCGGCAAAGCCGGCCGTAGCATGTCCTTTTTTTTCTTTTCCATTGCAGTCGCACTCTACGCTATAGAAGCGCCGGCCGTAACGGAAAAGCATGCAGCTGAGCCACCCTAAAACCCACGGCTAAGTGCTGCAGGCTTTGAAGCAGCGCTTGCCCAGCTAAAATCTCACGTTTTTTCACTGTGGCCAAACCACAAGATTTCCGTCGGGTATACCCCCTGTGAGAACCCAGCCTTAGGCCTCATGTCCACGGAGAAAATCAGGCCCGCCGTGGATTCTTGCTGCAGAATCCCGCAGCGGTTCCTTCCTTTCCCGCGGACATGTGGCCTTAAAAGATTTACTTACCTGTCCAGACGCTGCGGATCTTCCCTCTGTCGCGGTCGGATCTTTTTTCTTCGGCCGGGCGGATGTGTTGGGCATGCGCCGTGCACTCTTTTTTCTTTTTAACTCCTGCTCTTCCGCGCCGGAGAGCAGGAATTCAGCTGTGGGTGTGCCGCGGATCCGGCCCGCTTTCATAGACTTCAATAGAAGCCTGCGGGAGCCGTTCCCGCGAGAGACCAGCACTAAAATGAAGCATGCTGCGGGTGTTTTCCCGCACACGCAATCCACGCCTCAATGGAAAATGACATCCGCAGGTATTTAATTACCTGCGGGTGTCCAATGCATCCTTTTGGGGCGCGGTTCATGTGTGCGGGACACCCGCTGCGGATCTGTCCCTGTGGACATGAGGCCTTAGTGTTACACTTACCTTCTCCGTCATTCCCATGATGTCAGCTCTGCGAGCTGCCGCACAACACACTGAATGGTGCTGGAAAGTAGTCCATCCATTTTAATTTTATAGTGGGAGGACTACTCCTGGGAGCTCACATTCTCTGACTCAGTGGGTCATCTACCATTGATAGACTGCCTGTCAGTCTAATGCAATACTATGGTATTGCATTAGACTCTATGCATGATCAATTGATTACAAGTTCAAGGCCCCTTAGGCAACTAACAAAAACAAACATTAAAAAAAAGACAAAAATAAAAGTGAAAACTTTGTTCCATCATTGTAAAAAAATAAAGTATAAAAAGTTCTAAAAAAAATTCTCAAAAAGAAAAAAAAAAAAAGAAAACCCAAACACATATTTGGTATCACTGTGTAGATGACAGTCTGAGCAGAATACGGCATTATTTATCCTGAACATCGACAGCAAAAAATACACAGATGCCAGTTTTGCGCTTTTTTTGGGTCACAATGTATAAGAAGAAAGAAAAAAAATTTTGTATAAAAAGCGATTAAAAAAGTCATTTGTAGACCAAAATGGCACCAATAGAAACCACAGTTCATACCGCAAAAATAAGCCTTTACACACCTTTTTGATGGGAAGGTAAAAAGTTATGGAGGTCAGAAGAATGTGACCAAAAAAAATAAAAAAATTACACGCCAAGATAAAACATGCTGCAATTTCTCTTGCACACGCAATTTATGTGTGCGGCAAAATGTCGGCCTATGAGATATTGGTACAGCTAAAGATGAGCGAGCATACTCGCTAAGGGAGTTACCTGCCCGCTCGGAAGAAAAGGTTCGGCTGCCGATGCGGGGGAGCGGTGAGGAAGGAGCGGGGGGTGGGAGATCTCCCCTCCGTCCACCCCTCCGTCCACCCCCCGGCAGCCGAATCTTTTCTTCTGAGCAGGCAGGTACGCAGGTACTCGCTAAGGGCAATGCTTGCTCGAGTTATTGCCCTTAGCGAGTATGCTCGCTCATCTCTAAGTACAGCGTATTACACACGCAAAACCCACATAATACGCTACAAACATTTACTCGTATGATACAGCACTTATTTGTATTGAACACTGAAGCAAACTTTAAATTCTTAGTCTTGGCCAATATACCATATTACAGTAAGGCCTCTTTCACACGGGTGACAGCGATATCGCTGCGATTTCTCACGGTAACCGCGATTTTGTAGCGCTCTTTTGCCAGGATTTTCAGGGGACTTGAAATATAAACCTTACACCACAAATAAGCCCTGGATGCATTAAAAGACAAAAACAAATTAAAAATACATCACCCAATAGCCCCTATTAGGTCCGCCGCATGTCTCCTCTTCCTCTCCGGTAGACGTGCGTTTGAAGAGGTTCAAAATCCCCACCTCCAGGAAGGACTGGTTCTGATTGGTTCTTGAGTCAGCCAATCACTGCAGCACTTGATGAACCAATCACAGCCATTCAATGCGATGGCTGTGATTGGTTCTCGAGCGCCGCGGCTCAGCCAGCGCTTCCTGGAGTGGGGAAGGGGGTTGCACCTCCAATCCAGAAGGCGCTGACAGAAGACTATAAACAAGTGCCAGGAACCTCAAAACAGAAGTGTGGTGGAGCGAACAGTGGCTGTTAGGTGATGTGATGTATTTTAATGCAGATATGGCCTAGTTTAGGGACAAACCATAGGACTTCAAACTGTAAACGTTGCATTGCAACAGAAAGGAAGGCTCCATAGGGAAACACGGGCGACAAAACATAGCAAATAGCAGCAATATTCAGCAACCCACAATTTTTTTTTCTCACAATGTAGCCAGCTACAAAACATGGCTCATGTGAAGGAACCCATAGAAAGCATCGTGTGATTTTGTCACTCATATGAAAGCAGCCTAAACCAGATATATTAGCACATGCATGTAAAGGTGAACTTTTATATGTCAACAGCATACTAGTAATGTATTGTATTTCTTTCATATAGAGTTTCTGGAATCAAAAAAAAAAAAAAAACTCTTAAAAATCTTTAATAAAATTTAATAGTAATAACTAGCAACATGTTACCATGTACATAACAGAACTGCACTCAAATACCAAAAAGTAACAATCACTAACTTTAATAAATATATGCAAGTGAAGAACAAAAAGCAGATTTGGTGCGTTTCTTAAAGAGGACCCGTCACAGGGTAAAATCAGCAGGGTTGGCTGCATAGCTCTGTAGCCACAGCCCCACTGGCTTCTCTCCTGTCCTCTCCTTCGTCCGGACAGCGCTGTCAATGTGTCAAGTGGGCAGTCCTGCTCATGCTCAATGGTTGATGTCAGACTGTCAATTAAGTTTGACATAAGAGACTGAGCGGTGAGGACCACCCGCTAGCCCAATTTACAGCGCCAGACGCAAAACCAAAAGGGCAGCCCATCCAAGCAAAGAGTATAGTCAACGGGCCATGGCTACAGAACTATAAAGCCATCCCCACTGATTTATCCAGCGATAGGTCTTCTTTACTTAATTACATTTCCCATTGACGTTGGCAGCTTTTGTAAAGTTCTCCATCAAGAATGACTTTACCTTTTGAGAGGACCTCTACCCCAAAGGAGCCCAACTGCTGCAACCCCCAGCAATTAGTGGTTACTACCAAGGACGACTGTTAGGCCATCCACTCTTGTGAGGCACTGCTGCATGAGAAAGGTAGGATTAGGGTGGTTTCACATCTACGGCCTCGGGGGTTCCGTTTTCCTGCTCCGTTCGGGGAGTAGGAAAGGGGAATCCCCTTGGACATTTGGCTCAATTTTATGATAGAACCGAATGGACCCCATTGAATATAATGGGGTCCGTTTGATCTCCGCTCAGCTGCGCGGCTTTCAGCCGAAAGAACAGGCAGTGGTTCCAACGCTGATGTGAAACCGCCCTTACACTGCAAGCACAGAAGGCGATGGACAACCATAGTGACACATGGGCAGGCGCAGCCCCTTTCTGCAGCATCGCGAGTCAATTACGGGTCCCCTCTCTACAACATCTATTTGCCCCAATTCACCCATGAACAATATTTTACATACAGATGTAATCTACCTAAAAATAAACGACTTCTCAATGCGGATGAGGAATTATACCCTGCATCATTATCCAGAGCAGCATTCACAATTCTGCTGGCTGCTACTAAAAACAGCTGGTAAGTTCATGTACAGACACACGACAAAGCTTAAAGGTGGTCCTATACTACAGTGGGAGAGATAATCATTTCTAAATCAGATTACTGTACAGTATCTGGCAGTATTTCAGAATGCAAGTCACCAGGGCAAGCTTTGTATGGACACTAAGGAGGCAAGGACTGTTTTGAGATTTCAGCTCTGAAGAATTGTGAATGAAGCTACGATAATGTTAAAGGGCCTCTGTCCTCACCAAGGCCCATAAACTATGTTATGGAGATCGGTGATGACAGAGGGCCTTTGCCAGTATCATTACATAAAATGATCATGTACTGATTTTGTTTTTAACTTCGTAGCTTCATTCAAAATTCGGCAGACTTCAGAGCTGAAATCTCAAAACAACCGAGAAATCAGTGCATGCAGAGTCTTGTGGAAAGTCATCGCGTATGCAGATTTCGTTTGGGCACAGCGCTTTAACGCAGGATCCAGCGAGTATAAAAAGCAGCCTCTCGGATCCCTCCACCTCACCTTTAAGCCCCATAACACATTTTATGGGCTCAAAAGGAGACGATAGAGGTCCTTTAAATTTTTTTTTAATGAAGATTAAATCTATATGTAAAAACTTTAAAATAGCGTTACGGTGGACACATCCTTTACCGGTAACCGAAACGGGACAACTGTCTACAAACATACAACTGGCTCAACCAATTCATAAAATGGTTTTCTAGGACTTTAATATTGATGAGCTATCCTCAAGACTGATCAGCAATCTCAGATCAGTGGGGGACTCCCACCGATCAACTGTTGGAGGAGGCCTTGGTGCTCAGCTGAGGGCAAGTACTTAAAAGGACATATCCTTAAAAGGGGATTTTGTCCCAAAGCGTTTATCAGCTATCTAATGCAACAATGGTTGGGGACCAAACACTGCGACCTCCACGATCACCAGAAGGGAGACTCCTGTCCTCCCAAGTGCAAGACCCCGAACAGGAGTTTCAAGGTCTATGACCCTTTTACAAGAAGCGAGTCTCCTGACCATAGTACCCCCCTAACAACCAAACACTACTGGTGCTGCTCATCTCCAGCGGAGGCAAATACATCCTATCTAATCCATTTCTATCTTCCTATGAGATGTTGGAAAGTCTACAGCAGACATCTATCCAAGACCGGTCGTTTACATGCAGATCTTAGAGCGCCTGCACACGAGCGAAAATTCCGCGGCGGGATTTCCGCTGCTGGAAACCTGCATAGGATTGCGTTAACAAACGCAATCCTATGCAGACGGCCGCGGTTTGGCCATGCGAAATCTTGCGCGGCAAACAAACCGCGGCATGTTTTATTTCTGTGCGGGGCTTGCACACCCGCCGCCTGCTCTGGTCAGCGCATGCGCCGGCTGCCCAGCAAGCCGGCACATCAAACAGCCGGAGCCGCGGGCGAGTACGCGCTGGTCCCTGCAGGTGCTCGGGTCGGGTCCCGCGGCGAGAATCCTCGCTGCCGGATCCGACCCACCCGTCTGCAGGCGGCCTTAGTTGAGTGTCGACAGAGATGCACAAGTCTCTTATTATATATTTTTGACGCATCCTGCGCTGCCCATGCGCCACTTTCTGAAATCTACGGCAGATCAAACCTGCCGTAGATCTGCGCTATAAACTTACAAGAGTTTCTGATGTAAAGGATAGTGAATCCAACGGGCTGCGGCCGCCCTGCCCGCTGATAAAGGCAGTGTGAAAAGTTGCAAATTTTTGCACAAATTGGACTGGTGCAAGAATCTGTGACTTTTCTAAGCCGCAATTCTGGCGTAAAGATGTTCATGCATTCCTCCCTGTGTCTATGGACAGGATTACATAAGAATAGTTTCTTTAAAAAAATGGAAAATTTTAGATAAAATATAAAAGTAATTTAATTTCACAAGATGTGAAACGATTACACTGGGTAAATATTTTTGCTAAAAAAAAAGGGGGTACGCTGGGAAAATACAACATGGTCCTGGAATACCACAGGGCAGGGATTGTTTACTTACTTTCTTGTCTGGCATGTGGATTCCTATAAAATCCAACAGATTATAAATGGACACATGTTGAAAAATTAAAAGAAAAAAAAAAAAAAAGGAATTTTTTTGGGATTAGAAAAAGGTTATTCTTCCTTGGAAGCAACATTGCCCTTGCCCGTGGGCTATGACTGATATTACAGCTCAGTTCCATTCACTACAATAGGGACGAACTGCAATACCAGACACAGCCCATGGAAAAGGGTGGTGCTATCTTTAGAAGAATTCAGGTCATTTTTTCCCACTCCCATCATGCTCTATTAAATTAGTCATGCCTTCTCAGACTACCCATTTAACAATAGATAAAAGGAAACCTGTCAGTACTTCTGCCCAGGGCAAAAAAATAAAAAATCAGTTTGGCATCCCTGCCAGGGATCAGGGGTTTAACATGAAGGAAAAGCCCATGTCACCCCCTTCCCTGGGACAGACAGGAGAATCACAGATAATCGTCACCCTACCCCCTCTTGCTCTGCACACAGACATGACAGCTGTAAAATCAATATTCCCAACTCCATTTCTAATGGCTAGAAGTGCTACAGACACGCTGCCTTTAAAATGACACCAAAATCACGTCAGTTGCCCCAATCTAACCGGAGTTACAGCCATTTGAATAGAACAAGCCCAGTTTATCCAAAACTGTAATGTCCTTTTTCTGTAGAACCAGCTCTGCTTCAGGTAAACAGTAGGGGAGGTTAAAATGCTAAGCTGGTGCCCTCCTTCCCCTCAGTTCTGACTGCACCCGGGACAGATGCCCCGCCTGCTACACCCCTGCTTCTGAGCATATCAAACTACAGCTACAGATTACTGAGGTAGAGCTGGTTCCAAATCTCATTTGGTTCCAGTTCCCTGAGAAACAACCTTTTACAAAATTTCCCACGCTGTGTACATTGACCGCTCCAGTGACGTGGATGGGGGTCTCCTAAATTTCATGCATGCGCCAGAAGATTGCAGACCAAAAGGCCAACTTCTGGGCAGATACTGCTCAGTCATTTGCACCAGCAAAGATCCTGCTTCCATGTGGACGATCATCGCTGCCGCTCACGTAGGAGAAATCCACGTCGCAGTCGGAAGGTGTTATGGAAGCATCTCCAGCCAGCAGAGACAGTCCAGCCTGCCCACCAGACCGCTCAGCCGAGATCTGCATAAGCTGTGGGAAATTTTAAAAGGCAATATCCCAATGTATGATGTCTGTAGATACTATAACCAGATGAGATTTTAAACCAGTTCTACCTCAGTAAGCTGTATGTGGTTTTGCTTTGACGTGTTCGTAAGTGTGAGTTGTCCTTTTATGATCATCAAACCCAGTGTTCCCCAACTCCAGTCCTCAGGGACCGCCAACAGGTCATGTTTTCAGGATTTCCTCAGTATTGCCCAGGTGATGTAATGATCATCAGTGCCTCAGACATTGCCACAGGTGTTCTTACCATAGGATATCCTGAAAACATGACCTGTTGGTGGTCCCTGAGGACTGGAGTTGGGGACCCCTGGTCAAACCTAGTAAATCTGTCGGCAAATTCATCCGAATACGTTTACAGAAATTCATATGCTTACCACCCAAGCAACTCCATTCAGGTTAATGTAATTTTCCGCATGCGAATACACCTTACTAAAGGTCTTAAACAACAACCTGTTGGGTGTTGAGTCTATATCACCATCATCCCCAACAAGACAACCTTACAAGTTCATAGGAGAATAAAGAAATGTAACTTTTTGCAATGCTAAATATCACTAATCCTTAATCTTACCGCTGCGGTTGCACTTTTTTTTTTTGTCTAAAGACGTTCAAGGAAGGTGCATGCTCGTGCTACAATATAAGAAATTACCAGGGAATGGAGGCGAATATAGACCACTAATCGTCCTCCAAGAAAGTGCTCTATTGTTAAAAAACAAAAATTGTAAATAATTGGATATAATATTGCTTATTATAAGAATTAATACACATACTAAAAACAATATAGTAAGTTCTAGAAGACTGGAAGTTGAAGCAATAATTTCCGTCACATCCTGTAAAACACAGCCATGCATAAGTGTAGGTGCCTGCGAAGGATAGGGTAGACGTATGGGAGTATGGACAAGTCATCGCAGAGATGTTTAGGCTGGTCAAGGTTCCTCATGCATGACGGTACGTGTAATTCAGGCACTGCTGTAGTGTCAAAGTCGAAGCTTACCAGTTTTACTATTTGGATAGCTTTAACAAAGCACCTTGCAGCTCTCCTAATGTCTGGTTTTCCTTGGGTACATACATTCCCTCCCTCAATAAAACAACAATTCTAGAGCATCTTTTC
The DNA here is from genome assembly GCF_035609145.1 of Eleutherodactylus coqui. Lineage (NCBI taxonomy): Eukaryota > Metazoa > Chordata > Amphibia > Anura > Eleutherodactylidae > Eleutherodactylus > Eleutherodactylus coqui. The sequence continues at coordinate 32,570,916 of NC_089846.1, forward strand.
TCCGAACTCTGCTTTGTGTTATTCCACGGGGAAACGTTAAGAACAAATTAACAACTGGGTGTAACCATTCCACTTGTAGGAGGACCTTAATCAGTCCGAAACTGTCCAGCCGATTCTAAAAGGGGTAAAGTCGGAACACTACAGACAAACAAAATGGTAACACACAGATGTCACTTCATTCTCATATTTCTAGGAGGAATGACAACGCAAAGAAAAAGAAATGCTCCAGCGCTTCGACCTACAAGTCCGAAGAGCCATCAGGTCCTCTTTAATGCAGCCAACATTAAAAAGTATGGACAAGCTGAACTTTCGGGGCGCTCTGTACAATCTGAATGAATGGCAAGACATGTTGTAACCCCTGAACCGAATTCTTTTGAACTAACTGAATAGTTTGTATATTCTGGGCTCCAGAATTGACCGCCTGTAGGTTTTGAAGTCCCTGGACATTTTGAACAGCCTGGAGCCCCTGACTGCTCGGTAGAGTTCTCAGCTGCACATTCTGTGGAAGCTGCACAGTGTTGTGGCTTTGGAGACCTGGGAGCACCTGAAGCTGGTTCTGCCCAACTTGCAGTTGGTTTTGCCCAGCCTGCAGTCCTTGAATGTTTTCTACTACATGTACATTTGGATCTCCTGGAAAGTTATCAACTACTTGTAGAGTTTGCTCTCCTTGAGCGCTCTGAATAATAAAAACTTTCTGACACTCGGAAGCAGAGTTTGCAGGTTCCTGCACGTTGGACATGGCTTGAATTTGAACGTTCGAAACGTCTTGTAGCCCCTGAATATTTTCAACTCCTTGTACGCACAACCGCGTTTGCTCGCCATCAGCGTTCTGCAGGACTAGGACGTTCTGCAGACCGTCTTCGGTCTGAAGGGTTTCAAAATGGACGTCCTGAACTTCTTCCATGGACTGCAAACTTTCCACGCTCTCGCTGGTGCTTAGAAGCTCTTCGCCTGGAGAGTTCAGCACAACAGTCAAGTTTTGACTTTCGTGTAAGCTGCTTGGCGTTTCTTGAAGTGCTTGAATATGAATATCTGAAAGAGGGGATGTATTCGAATTAGTCTGGAGCTGGACATTGGGTAGCTCCTGGTGGATATGCATGTTAGAAATATTTTGGGGGCTAGACAAGCTGTGGATATTGGACACGTCTTCTGCCAATGGTAGGGTCTTCACTTGAAGGTTTGATACCTCCTGAGAACTGGGCAAACTTTGAATAGTTACGTCTTGCGTATTGGATACCTGTTGGATTTGTAGGTTTGCGGTTTTCTGTGAAGGTGGCATTGTATTTATTTGCACTGTCGATAACTGTAGGGGACTTTGCTCGGCCATATTCTGCAGCACAAGTATGTTCTGCCCCATGGGTAATCTTTGTGCCCTTGGAAAGCTTTGGATAGTTTGAAACTGAAGAGGCTGCACACTAGGTAGTGTTTGGCTAGTGTTGGGCATAATGAGAATATTTTTATTTAGGGATGCAATATTGGGAACTACATCAGACGTTTTCTGCTTGACTCGCTTTCGTGAAACTTTACTCTGCTGATTTTTCTGACCCGTGTTTGGTATTGTAACAAGATTGGCATTTGCACTTGGTGCTACAGGTACCTTCTGCTGCGAGTTTAAGATTTGATGAGAGGGTACTAATATAAGCTTTGGAGCATTCTGCTGGGGTACTTGGACCAAGAAGAAGGTTTGTGGGTTTAATGAAGGGGTTTGATTGCAAACCTCTAGATTTAATGTTGTAGGCATGTCAGATACAATGTGCACTTTTTGTGTGTTAGGCGTGACCTGTCCATTCTGAGGGCCGAGTGGAGTTTGTGCGATCAATTCCGCATCCGACCCAGTGTTTACAGCGTGGGTCCGCATGTGTCTCTGGAGGTAAGAGGACATGACAAAGCCTTTGCCACAAACCGTGCACCTGTAAGGTCGGTCAGTGGAGTGTGTCCGTTGATGTAGTTGCAAATTTGAAGAGTGGGTAAAAGTTTTGTCACACTTTTCACATTTATACGGCTTCTCTCCCGTGTGAGTCCTTTCGTGTTGCCGTAAATTAGAAGTCTGAGTAAAGGTTTTACCGCACATGACGCAGGCAAAGGGGCGCTCGCCGGTGTGCAACTGCCTGTGACGGCGCAAGCAAGAGGTGTTTTTGAAGGACTTGCCACACTCTGTACAACTATACGGTCTTTCCCCTGTATGAAGTCTTAAGTGGTACTGATAATGTGAGGACCATTTGAATGTGAGGCCGCACTCGGCACACTTGAACGCCCTGACGCCAGTGTGTACCCGCTGGTGAATGGACAATAGTGAAGAGCGTTTAAAAGCCTTACCACATTCTGAACATTTGTAAGGACGCTCTCCAGTGTGATCTCGCATGTGGTAACGAAGTCCTGAAGAACCTTTGAAAGCTTTATTGCAGTCTGTGCATTTGTACGGGCGGTCGACCGTCTCGGAAGGGGTCGTTGCCGTAAAAGGCTGAACTATTTCAATAGTTTGGGGGCATGTGACTTCTGCTTCTGTTTGGATCAACTGTTGCTCTTCAGTATGGGTTCTCTGGTGCATCAAGAGGTTGGAAAGTTGCACGAATGTCTTCTCACAAATGGAGCACTTATAAGGCCGCTCATTAGAGTGGGTATATTGGTGGCGTGATAGCCCCGAGGCATTCTTAAACGTCTTATCGCAAGACGTGCAAGAATAAACCTGCTCATCGGTGGTGTGGCTGTGTTGATGCTCAAGCAGCAAGTCCTCAACCTTGAACGTCAAGTCACACGTGCCACATTTATAGAGCATCTCCACAGTCTCCACATCCCCAGCCGTAGTCAAGAAAACTTCAGTATCACCTTGCACAAAAGTCTGTACGATACCGTGCGACAGCAAATGCTTTTGGAGGAAACCTTCCGAAATGAAGACTTTGCCACACAAGTCACACTTGTGTGTGTGCCCGCTAGTATGTGTGCGTTGATGAAGAAGAAGGTTGGATGAATGGGTGAAGGATTTACCGCATTCATTGCACTTGTAGGGCCGTTCCCCGGTGTGGATCCTTTCATGTTGCTTCAAGTTTGTAGACTGGGTGAAGGCCTTGCCGCATACAGTACACACATAAGGCCTCTCTCCTGTGTGAATGTTTCGGTGCCGCCTCAAACTAGACGAGTTCTTAAATGCCTTTTCGCAGATGTTACATTTGTACGGCCTCTCACCTGTATGTTGCCTCATATGGTACTGATAATGAGAGGACCACTTGAACGCCATTCCACAAACATTGCACTTGAAAGACCGAAACCCAGTGTGAACACTTTGGTGGATTTGCAATAAAGATGACCGCTTGAAGGCTTTGCCGCAGTCTCCGCACTTATATGGCCGTTCCCCCGTATGGCTTCTCTGATGATATAGTAGGGCCGAAGAGCCTTTGAAGGCCTTGGGACATTCGGAACATTTATACGGTCTTTCTCCGGTGTGAGTCCTTTGATGGTGAATCAGTCTAGAGGACCACTTGAAGACTTTGCCGCACTCGTGGCACTCATACTGGTGGCTACTGGTTTCTGTAGACTGTACCAGAGGTTGCTGTTGTACTGATGACGTCTGGAGTTCCATCTCCTGTGCCCCCACCATTTTCAAGAACTTTGCTAAGAAAGTATGGAGATAAAAAAAAAAATTAAGTCAACATCTCAAGACAATCTTCAACATCAAAGAGTATCTTTACCTACTCCGAATACTTAACAACCCCTCCTTCCCCGACCAGGTCGAATGCGGCGGTTGGCCATGTTTTGGAGTACGGAAACAGCCAAGCGAGTTGTGCTACACAGTTTCTGTAACTCCCACAGAATTGAAACGTTGTCTCTGCAGCTCTGGATTGTGGAAACGGTGTAGAACAGCCGAATCAGGCCGTTTCCTTATACCTGACCACTATGTACAAAGTAGAGTTACCATCTCGGCCATGATTGGCTTGAGGTTGTAATAGCTCTTTATGGTTGCTGTAACAGTCATCTGTATTATGGCAGGAATGCCCGGACCTAATGTGATTCTACTGAGCCAAGCAGACTCCTTATGGTGATCCATATTTGTTTCAGTAGAACAACCGGAGGTGGTTGACAATGAAATGTGCCCATTTTACTGACACTTGAAAAAGGTTTAAAGGGATTAGTTCCACAAATAACAGCTGTTCAGCGGGTTGATGGATTGTGGTCAGATTTCTGGGACCCTTAGCGAGGCTTTTAGTCTAGTGATGGGCATCAACCTGCTCCTGCATACAGCTGGGAAGGGAGCATGAGGTGACGGCATGGCCATGCAATGTTATAGGCGGTGCGGAGACAGCCAAGCGCGCCAACATCCCCTTTAAGGGTAAATGCAAACAGGACGAATTTGACGTTTTCGCACTGTGCTTCCCACATACAGCAGCAGTGGTGAGTGTGCAGAGTCGCTCCATTCACCTTCAATGTGACCGCTGGTGATAGTCAAACAATTGTACTTTGATAAGGAGGAGAGAGGGACTCGGGATCGTAGGGGGTCTCAGCGTTCAGACTTTCATCACCTGTCCCATTGATAAGTAATAAAAATCAATCTTAGGAATAACCCTTTAAAAATGGATGTGGCTCAGTGATAAATTTACGCCTGAAAGTGAATTGACGCGACTCCCCGCTCGTAGCTGCTGTAGATCTGACACTGTGGGACAGCTGGAGAAGCAGCAAATTTACTAAGACGCATGCGCCCCAAATGTCGTATGTTATCGAAGCGGGAATTGCATTATGCAATTCTCAAAAAACACTTTCTTTGTTAGTAAATGTGCCGCAAAGAGCCTGAAATTGACCATTTGGTCCTCAAAATCCACAATATGTCACCGCAGATTGATTGCAGATTTTGACATCCCCACTGAAGTAAATGGGGACAAATCAACAACAAAGACATAAATTGCTATCGATTTAAAAAAAAAAAAAAAGAAAATTTAAAAACCTTACAGTCAGTCTTCATGTGCAATATTTCTGTAGTATATTGATGACATTTATTTTTTTTTCCGAAAAGGGCCACTCCAGCAAAATCACATTTTTCCATCCTCACCCGCCATCACCCAAGATCGTCTGTCCCACAGGTCCCCTCTATGTTCTCCAGTCCCTTCCCTGCTGTGCGGCCTCCTTGATGCTTATCAGACACCATCTTGGTGGTGATATTTTTTACTTTCAGTTTCAATGCATCAGCACTGCATTAGCTAAAAGCTGTACCATTTCCTCCTGCTGTGGGGATGGGGCAGTTTAATCATCATTATCATCTATATTCACCTACAGACCATAAGTATACAGTGAGCTGTGACCTCCTCTATTACACCCGTGTGACCATCATCAGTAACTGCGACGGAAGGGTTTGTTTTCCCCTGTACACTGTTTCTGTGGTTAATCCATGTAACAGCATCACACAAACAGACTAACTAGAAAATTAATTTATAACCCCCAAGTATATCTGAGCTGGTCAGAATTGAGATCACATGACCATCTGAGGGATATAAAAAAAAAAAAAGGAGAACAGGAGTTTCAGACAGAAAGAAGTAACTAACCAAGGTAACACTAGTTCCTTGCAGGGGGTGGACAGAAATATGGAAACATCGTACAAAATGCATGGGTTTTTAACTAAGAATAAGCGAGTATACTCGCTAAGGCACATTACTCGTCCGAGTAATGTGCCTTAGACGAGTATCTCCCTGCTCGTCCTTAAAGATTCGGGGGCCGCCACAGGGCGGGGAGCTGCGGGGGAGAGCGGGGAGGAACGGAGGGAAGATCTCTCTCTCCCTCTCTCCCGAGACTTACCTGTCAGCCGCAGCGGTCCCCGAATCTTTATGGACGAGTGGGGAGATACTCGTCTAAGGCACATTACTCGAATAAGTAGTGCCTTAGCGAGTATACTCGCTCATCCTTATTTTTAACCATTAGCACTGAGCTGTCCTTTTGACCCTTGCCTGGCTGAGAGCTTTCCCACCAAATTTCTGTTTACTTCACCTCTTGCCCTGCTCTGGGTGTTTTTGGGGCTCAAACCGCTGACCAATGGGACCTTGTTGCTCAGGCAGATGTTCACTTCTGCCCGGCAGCATCTGTGCCATATTACCTCCACTTAAATTACATGGTATTAGGGCTCCTTCAGACTGGCAATCGAGACATCGCTGGGAGAAAATCACGGTAAAATTGTAACTTATTCCCCACGATTTTCTCGCAAAAATATCATTGCTACTTCCTATTTTCTCATGCTTTTTTAGCGCAATTTTTTCAGCACGAAAGTCGAGAGGACTTTCTAATGTTAAGAACGCATCGCATAAAAAATAAATAAATAAATAAATAAAATCGCAGGCTAGTGCTTCGCGATGCAATAAAAAGGAGGCTCCATAGGGGAAAAAAGCAGAAGGATGGGACAAGCTGCGGTTTGTTGTTTTTTTTAAATCACATCGCACGAGTGAAAGAAACCATTGAAAATCATCGGTTTCATAATTCTGCATTTTCACTCTCCCGCATCGCGCAATTTTATCGCCAGCGTGAAGGCGCCCTAATAAATCATATTTCAATAAGACATGTAAAGACCGATTTTAAGGCATGTATTTCATACAGCGTTTCCATATTTTTGGCCACCCCTGCATGTATACTGCGGACCTGGCTGCATAATGAATAAATTAAAAAAAAAAAAAAAACTCAGAAAATTAATCCGCCCCCCAAGTGGATGCTCTCACGTACAGGTTTTCCGTAGTGAATTAACCGGTGAATCTCCTTGCAGATCTACGTAGATGTTACTCTACGCATTGCAATGGAGGAACGCCGCAGCGATCGCCCACAACATCAATTACCACGATCCGCACCGGTCAATTTACGCATTTTTCCCACTAATTATGGATAAGATTTGTGAAGGAAGGGGGGGGGGGGGGGGAAGAAAGAAGGGGGGAAAAAAAAAATTTATCGCATCCACTCTGCTGCGACAGTAATACACCGCAGGTCTTCTGTCCCAGGTACTGCAGAACATCTTGTTTGGGTCAGGCCTTAATGTCCACGGGCGGATTTTCGCTGCGGAATCCGGAGCAAGTGTTCCGCCTCCGGATTCCGCCTCCCGCTGTAACATGAAGTCACCGGAAGCAGTCCGATCCGCGGCCCGTGTGCGGTTGACATTGCAGATGGGCCTGCGGATTCTGCGGTACGAGCAGGAATTTTTATATTTCTGTACTGCACACGTCCGCCGGCACTTAAAGACACGGACGGGTACGCAGGGTCACCAGCAGGCGGATTTCGGGCAGGATTTCCTGTGAGATTGCCACTGTGCATTACGCGTGCCAAACGGCGCAGGTAATCCGTGAGCAGCGTGCGGTCGTGTGATCTCGGCCTTTGTTAATAAAGAGGAAATGATTCTGCAGATGCAGCGTTAAGTCGTAACGAGCAGAGAACGGGCGGGTGCTGATTTTTACGCTGCTTGAATGACAGCTTCGCGTTTAGACGTAACGATTATATCGCGCACTTACATTCGTTTGAGCAAATTGTAAGCGGCAATCGTTACGTGTAAACGGGCCCCGGGTTACAAGCAGGCGACCGGTTCCGTTTAGGGCGGTATCAGGCGGCCATATGTGATTTCCGTGTATTTCGCGGACCCATTACAGCCGATGAGGATATTCGTTGAGGTGTGTTTTTACACAAACCGATGGTGGAAACGGGTTGCCAGGGCGGACGAGTGCCTTAAGCTGTGGCACTACAGATCTCAGCATGCCCTTTAGCCTCAGAAGGATTCGCAGGTTGTTCTGGGACTTGCAGTTCAGTGGTGCTTGGAGGACTACAAGTTACCCTTCCTCCCTTTACTGACGTGCACTCACCGGCCGGGGGCGTCCCGACTCCCTCTCACATCCCGGCAAATAGTTGGGAGCGGTGCACGAACTCTTCTCTGCTCCTCTCTCCTCCCGTTACTAGGCCTTCATGTCCTCGCGATGACGTCAGCTCCATGCGCCGCGACTTATAAAAGTGACGTCATACTGACGCGCCACCCGGAAGCGACTGAGCGAGGCTTGGAACGCAAAGAGAGAGAAAATAGCCGCGGGGAAATAAGGGGTGTGTAATTAGAAGCAGTCTAAAATTACAGTGACTATACAGCGACTGAGGAGCGTCGTTGCTGCTCTTTTTCTCTTCTCATATAGCCATGTTTGACGTAAGCATGGCAACCAATCAGAGGACAGCTTTTATTTTTTTACTGCAGGGTCGACAGTGAAAGGTGTGATGTGATTGGTTGCTATGGGCGGCCTCCGCTTAAACTTCATAAGGTTTAGAATGCTGTCCATGGCAACCAATCACAGTGCAGCTTTCATTTCTTAGCTGGGGAAAAATTAAAGCTGCGCTGCGACTGGTTGCTATGAGCAACAAGGCCAGATTTTCTGTCAGTTTTGCTCATTGAGGCCCATTGTGTTGAACACAGCTCCCCTCAGTCTTTACTATTGTTGTTGTGTAGGTAGCCTTATGGTTGCCTTCAATGGGCCGTTTTATAACGGCTCATTCACATGGCTGCATTTGAACACCATTGATTTGCATTGGAGCGTTCAGACATACGTTTTTCATACATGTATTTTATGTGCGTGAAAAAAAAATAGCATGTCCAATTTTGGTCCGTATTACAAACTGAAATGGTCCATTAACCCTTCCAGCCACAGAAAATAAGGTTACGTCATGGCAGGGCGGTACTTAAGGCAACAGGACGTAACCTTATGTTGTGGATCTCACGGGATCCAGCAGTGGGAGCCAGCTGTTACTGATAGCCGGCCTCTCGCTGCAACAGCGGGGGTGCATCGGGACAGCAAACCCTACTGTTAACCGCTTACATGCCTTGTGTAAAGGCTTCACAGAGGGAGATTGCTTCCTGTGTGATGTCATCGGACAACCGTGATGGAATCATGGAGGGCCAACGGGTTGCCATGACAACATGATGCCAGATACAGGCGTCCTGCGTTGCCAGTGTCTATGATAGCTATAACCAGCGATAATGCATTGCAGGACAGAAGTCCTGCAATGCCTTACTAGAGTGATCATAGCTGCTATAGATCAGATCCCCTTCAGGGACATAAACAGTATTAAAAAAATAGTGTAAAAAAACCATTAAAAAAATAATGAAAAACCCCTTTTTTGCTCATTTTTCCCTACTTATATGAAAAAAAAGAGAAAACCCCACATGTGTGGTATCATCGTGTCCGTAACGACCTGAACTATAATTTGAGCACACTAATTATCCTGCGCAGCAAAAAACGTAAAGGAAAACGGAGGCAAAATGCTTATTTCATTTTACCTGCAAAAAAAGCGCAATAAAACACATATGTACCCCAAAATGGTACAAATAAAAACCACGGTGCGTGACACAGAAAGAAAGCCCCCACAGAGGGAAAAACAAAAAAGTTATGAGACTTTGGAAGCAACAATACAAAAATAATTGGAATTTCCAAAGAAAAGGGTTTTTATTGTGCAAAAGTGGAAAAACCTTGAAAAAAGATAATGTTTTTGGTATCGATGTAATCGTAGACGGTATAATTTGTCAGAATCTCCTGATGCCATTTGTGAATCTGAGGGCTGGACATACTGATCACATGATCACGTCACACAGAAGTCAGCATGCGTATGGGTTACTATTAGGCCTCATGTCCACGGGGAAAATCAGATCCGCTGCAGATTCTACATGTAGAATCTGCAGCGGGTCCCTCCTGCCCCGCGGACATGAGCGCCGAAAATAAGAATTTAAAAGTATTTACCATCCGGCGCGGGCGGAGAAGATCAGCTGTTCCTCACGGCCGGATCTTCATTTTCGGCCGGCGGATGAATTCCTGACGCCGGCGGCACGTCGCCGGCACGTCGCCGACGTGCCGCGCGCATGCGCCGGGCACATCCGCCGAGCCGAAGCAAGGAAGATGCGGCCGTGAGGAACAGCTGACCTTCCCCGCCCGCGCCGGATGGTAAATACTTTAAATTCCTATTTTAGGTCTCCCGCGGATCCGGACGGCTTCCATAGGCTTCAATAGAAGCCCGCGGGAGCCGTCCCCGCGGGCGACCCGCACGAAAATGGAGCATGGTCCGGATTTTTCCATGCTCCATTTTTTTTTAAATCCCTTTTATTGACGATCCGCGGGTATTTATCTACCCGCGGGTGGTCAATGCATCCCTATGGGATGCGGATCCGCATGCAGGAAATCCGCTGCGGATCCTAAATCCTATTTTGCCCGTGGACATGAGCCCTTAGAGATGAGCGAACATACTCGTTTCGAGTAAGTACTCGATGGAGCACCGCGATTTTCGAGTACTTCCGTACTCGGGTGAAAAGATTCGTCCCACTAGGGACTTTGAGACTTTTATTCACTTTGAGTCTAAAACTGTGAAGCAATGTATTAATGTGTGCTGAAGGCACCACCTAGTAGGCATACAACAGGGTATGCCTGCAGACCTCTCCTAGGCTCTAACTGGCATAACTACCTATCAGCATCCCACGATTGCATTTGCTGGGAGCCGATGGGGACAGAAAGAGCCCCCCGTCTGTTTAACCTCCTAGATGCCATGATTGCTATCGACCCCGTCACCTAGTGAGTTAAATGACCAGGATCAGAGTTTTCTCTAATCCTGTCCATTACAGCAAGAGCCCGGCTGCCAGACAGCTGGCGGTTTGCTGACCCCTTGCCTACTTGTGTTCACCCCACTTGCTGCTGGTTTGGGCCCAGCTACAATATGGGGCCACTTTGTTATTAGTGTGCCAGCTATTACATTGGTCAGAAACTCCTTAGGGAGAGCACCTAGACAGTGAGTGAGGAGACTCAAATGGCCATTCACGCTCTTCTGGGTAATATGCAAATAAGGGAGATGGAATAATACCTCTACAGTGCCACCTATTGGAAGGCAGCATTTCTTTAAGCCAACGTTAGAGTCTTTAAACAAGCCTTGTAACAATGACTGGGAATTTAATTCGCACAAATATGAACCCCCTTCATTTCGGTGGTGTCATACACATGAGTGATGGTTTCTTGCATGGCACCGCGATGCTATGCAAGAAACAAATCGCAACATGTCCTATCTTCCTGTGATATCACCCCCGTCCGTATGAAGCTAGCCTTAGACATACATAGCGAAAAATAAGTTCAACTACAGGGAACTAATTAAACTATTATATTAATAATGAAATTGTTTTCATTGGGACCTTTAATGACTCGCATGCCGTGTTGAAATCAATGGGAAACACTTCCGATCCTCTATCGCGCAAGAGGATCGAACTTCACAAGTGCGATGCAAGGCGTTCTAGCCTGAAAAACGCCTCGCATCCACAGTAAATCGCATGTTGGCGAGCGCAATATTGGGCTGAGCCTGATATCGCGCTAGCCCCTGGGTTGGTAGCCTAAGGCGTCCTTTACACAAGCGTAAGCATATTTGCGCACGTGTGAGCTTTATTTTTTGCATATTGCACGCCAGTCTAAGTCCCCCTGCACACGGGCACATTCGAAATTGCGGAATCCACAATCTTCACCTGCACGGACAATCCGCTGTTAGGCCTCCTGCACACGGGCGGATTTGCATTGCGAAATTCTAGAGCGGGATTCCGCCTCCGGATTCTGCAGCAAATCTAGCCCATAGCATGCTATGACAATACGCGATTTCCTGCCCGCGAGTAACATTTTCCGCTCGCAGGAGAGAAATGCTGCAATTTTGTGCGGGCAACAGATGGTCGGTTTCCATTGAAGTCAATGGAAGCCATCCATCCCGAAATCTTCATTGCAGAATGAACACAGTAGTCACGTCTTCGCCATAGCAACGGTGCGGCGTCCTCTGTACTGTGCATGTGCGCCGGTGCTCCGGCCAGCACATTCGCAGCAGAGGAGAAGACAGAAAGGTAAACTGGGGTCCCCGGCCGGTTGCGGGAATCCCACATGCAGGGTCCGACCCGCCTATGAGCAGGCGGCCTTAAAGTCCCCCATAGGAAAGCATGAGCTTCCACAGCTCTGTGCGCACATGCAGATTTGAATTGCGGATTCCGCGAGTGGAAAATAAGTTGCAGCACTCTCCATTTTAGCGCGGATGGGCGCCATTCATCTCTATGGAAGCGTTCGATCTGCAATACATCTGCAGTTATATTGCGGATTTGTAGGCGGATACTTCTCAGATTGCTTGGAGACCGGGTAGGAAGGTGGGGGAAGGCACTATTGGGCTTGCGTTTTTTTTTTTTCCACGTGGATGATCCGCTATGCATCCGCATACATCCGCGCTGAAAAACTCTCAAATCCGCGGTCGTCCATAAGCATTTTAAATTAATTTCCGTAATGAATCACTGGTCTTCCACGGCATAAGTCCACATGTGGAATCCAGTTGCGCTGTGTGCAGGCCGCCTAAGGCCACTCTCACACCCACCACTTTTTACCGCAGCGTCCCGAGCGCTGCACTTACCATGGTACAAAGCTCCCATTGATTTTAATGGGTCTTCTTAGATCTGCGCACAAACGCAACATTTGTAATGCCGCGATTTTTGATTGCCTTCTCTTCTATTTGTCAGCGCTGTCAAACGTTGTGAGTTGCGTTCCAAAACCCAGCTCGAAATCGCGGTAAAATGTTGAGGTTCCGAGCGGCGTTTAACTGAACGCATATGTGAGAGTGACCTAAGGGATAGCGATAAGCTACCGATACCAACCAATCAGCTCTCATTTTAGAGATGCCTTTTGGAAGATGAAACGAGCACTGTGATTGGCTGCTATGCTTGTATGACAGAATACAGACTGCCATAAACAGTGACCAGAAATCACAGGTATGTGGGGTCGCCGGAATCTGCTGCGGGATCTCAAATCGGCCGTGTGAAGCCGGCCTAAAGGATTCCGTTGAGAGACAGCAAGCAGAGATCCTGAAAATCACAAGAAATTGGCACAGTAAGTATATTGGAAAATGGTGACTTTTAATTATACAAAGAATAACATTTTTTTCCTGAACTCTGACCCCCCCTTTAAATCCAGCTCCATGCAGCTATGATTTACACGCCGATTTTTACCTGCTGTCCATTTAACATCAGTCATTAAATTTTCATGGATTCAGGATCTCTCTGCGGTTTAAATGTGTTTAATATTAATTGTGATGTTTATATCTGGTTTGCTTCCACGAGCCTAATAAATAATGCAGCGCGTCATAATGCGCTAGATCCACGGGCGGAACGCTATAAAGCACAAATCAATGTCCTCAAAATGAAATGCAATCACCCGTCTGGTGACCGTACTGCGACTGAACCTCCATTGCAGGAATACGAAGAAGGTTGTTATCCCTAATATTACAGTGAAATTCCCTTAAAGGGGTTTTCCTGTTGCCGGGCAACATTTTTGCGGTAGCACCTGCTTCCTTTAGGCCTCCTGTCTATGGGGAAAATAAGGCCCGCGCGGATATTTGATGCGGATTTCCGTGGCAGATGTACCGTGAATGAGCTTCCCCCATAGTATTTGGGAACCAAATTTCGCCTCCCAGTGAGCAGCAGTGGCTTGCCAATACTGGCGGTTATCAGCAAGCTGTGCAGTTACCTAACTGCATTGGGGCCCTGAATGGGAAACACATCCGTGTTAAGAAGCCGCCATGCTCAGGGTCCCAATATGTTAATTACAAACCTTTCTGTTCGGTAGTCCTGTTGGCGGTCACCGACAGTGACTACCGATTTGTAATGGTGGATATCGGCACCTATTGCATGATGCTCGCATCTTCATGGCTTCTAGAATGGGCCAGCGGCTTCTTGTCAGCCCTGCCAGAGCCATGGTTGCTTCCTGGTTCTTCAGGTCCAACAGCACCATTCGTAATTGTCGCTTTAGCCTGTCAACCCACGTTCTGCGACCATTCATCCGCAGAGGGTTGGACACCAGAAGGAGAGTCTTTAACTATCGACTCACGCATGCTCGGTGTCTCGTCGAATGGGCCTTTGAAATTCACTCCAGTAAATGGTGAAGTTTTCTGGACACCATTCAGATAGAACCTGAAAATATGTCTCAGTGGTTAAAGCCGCTGTGGTTCTGCACAATTTTTGCCAGAGCAACGACGCAGGTTGGACATTTGAGGATGATCAACTACTAACAACTTCAACAGTTTGCAGTGGGGATCAGAACCAAGTGATAAGGCCTGCATTTTCTGGGCTTCAGGTTAGAGACCAGTTTGCAGAATATTTCCTGACTCCTCAGGAGAAGTGTCGTGGCAGCTGTTCTCTGTCCGTTAAGCCTGTGGGTCAGGACTTTCTAAACCGTGAAATTAGTTTTTTTTTACTGGCCCAATTTTTTTTTAGCTAGGTTTTTTTAAATTTTATTTAGGGACCTGCAAGACAACGAGGACCCTTGACGTGGGTTGCGAGTGTAAGTAATATGGTTGAAATTTTCTCAAGTGACTAATGTCTTTTAGTTGACTTATTTTAGTCTTTTAGTTGGCCATATTATGAACAATATCTCATTTTTTTCCTTGGGATAGCATTGAAAATTTTTTAATCTGGGCTTAAAAAATAAAAACACTTTCCTTATAAAACTGGTTCTTGTCATTTATTTTTTTTATTTAACTACTTCGGGTGTGTGTGCTGCGTTATTGTCAGTCAATCAATGGTGTGCCATTGTCACAATATAGTGCTCTATTGATTATGTCTGTCAGCAGCGATTGCTGGCCAAGCAGAGCCATCGCTTAGTGGAGGCAGGATTTATGAATCCCGCAGCCACGAAGTAATGTTTTGTCTATGGACAAGGAGTCAAGGACGGCCAGCGGAGGTACGGAACATAACAGACCAGTTTGAGGGCCACACATGCTAGGTAAGTACTGTCCTCTACTAAATTCGTCCAGTTTTCTCTTGAAAAAGTTGCACAATTTAGACATTTGCAGTAAAAAAAGACCCTGCGAGTATTTTTTCATGGAACATAGATTGTAGAAGACAGGGTCCTAACATGCTTTTCTATCCTGAGGATAGGGCATCAATAGCTCAGAGGATTGGTCGTAGCCCACGGCGGACGACAACGAGCAATAAACTAATGATTATCTATCCTGATGATACGGCATCAATAGTCTGTAAATTGTATATTAACGCCACAGGGCATAACTGTACATCCTGGCAGAGGGGTACTTAGCGCAACAGGACGTACAGTTACACCCGGAGGATAGCAAGAGATCTCGTGCTACCTGGCAGTGGGAGCCGGCTGTCACTGATAGCTGGCCTCCCCTACAACAGTGAGGGTGCATCGCAACAGCGACCTCTTCCCTGCCGCGATCTATGTAGATCACGGCATGCAAAGGGTTCACAGAGGGAGCACCCAGAGAGCCCGACAGGTTGCCATGGCAACAAGACGCAAGCTACAGGCGTTCTGTATTGTCAGTGATAAGGTGACAATGCTTTATCTTAGCGATCAAAGCTGCTATTGTACAAGTCCCCTACAGGGACATAAAAATGTAGATAAAAATAATGTAAAAAAAGAAAACATTTAAAAAAAAAAGTTAAAAACAAACCTTTTTGTGCTTTTTTTCCCCATATTAGCATAAACATTTTTTATTTTTAAATTAAAATCCCACATCGGTATCGTCGTATACCGTAACGTTGCGTCCTTATGCCCAAAATGGGCCATGTCCTTAAGGGGTTAAAAAACATTCAATTAACTATCGAGAAAAGAAGAAATTTCAACAGATATATGCAGAACAAGTTTATTACAAATTATTTTTGAAATCTATAACATTTTTATATTTTTTATAGCAAAACTATAAAAAAAAAGTAAAACATTGCAACTAGAGATGAGCGAGCGTACTCGCTAAGGCAAACTACTCGAGTGAGTAGTGCCTTATGCGAGTACCTGCCCGCTCATCTCAAAAGATTTGGCTGCCGGCGGGGAGGAAAGGGGAGGGGGAATCTCTCTCTCACTCCCCCCCCCCCCCCCGCTCCCTCCTACTCACTCCCGCAACTCACCGCTCTCCCCCGAGGTACTCGCATAATCGCATAAGGCACTACTCGCTCGTGTAGTTTGCCTTGGCGAGTACGCTCGCTCATCACTAATTGCAACTTTACAAAAACTTTTAAAATATATTTAAAATTTACAAATTTTGATAATGCAGAACCGCCCTCACTCAGGGGGTTCACTCAGGGCCTGAGCTACTAGCCCTGCCAAAATGCCAGGGGGTGGCAGGCCATGGACTAGGGTCAGCCTGTTCCCCGGCTTATTGGCCATAGTAGCCATACGAAGAGTGTAACGCATGTAGCACAGAAATTGCACTTTGGGGAGCAGTGGGTGGTGGTGGTGGAGCAGGTCGCGCAACAGCTAACCGCCTTTGGGTCCGGTGGACTCTGCATTGGTCTATGCTCATATGGACCTCATATGGCACATTTGGCGGTGTTGCTATCTCTAGAAGATAGGAGATGTACCCCTGCGTGCTAACCCGGATTTCATCAGAAATAGCACACAGCGACGAAGACACGACACGTATTGCCCATTGGCATCCAGGACATCCAACGATTCATTTTGCTTTCACACCACCTCTAAGACCTGCTGAATGGCCTGTTTTCAGGTTACCGCTTCTGCCGTTGTTGCTGCAGTGGCCTCTGCAGCCGAGGGCCTGCCCCTTCGCCTCTTTGGAGGTGGTGCTGAAGCTTTAGATCCACTACAACTTGCAAGTTCTTCCCCTGCAGCCTCCGTAACCCGTATTATAGGGGATTCCACAGACCCTTCAACAGAATGCGTATCTTCCGCCGGGCTCTCCACCCTCTCTGGGAAGCTATCACTAGACCTGTGAAGAAGACATGAAAAATGAGTAGTTGAGCTCTTTTTAGACACCCAAGCAATACTCGCTCCCATACTGTCATACAGGAGCGAGTATCGCTGGATGACTCACAGAGCGGCTGTTTATACTGAAAGATGGTCGCTGTGGTTTTTACGCATACGTTACAGTGAACAACTGGGCTAATCTCACCGATTCATTCAGTTTAACCAGGCTTTTACATGGGACAATCATTGTTCAAAAACCCCCACAGGGCAGTAGTCTGCACATCCAGAACGATAATCGTCTCGTGTAAAACATGCATATCTTTGAACATGTGTCAGTGCTATTCTTTACTTACGGTGGCATCCCCATTGTACAACAGAGGTATGCCATTTGTTTGAAATAAACATACTCCCGCTTCTTATTTCTCCCATCGCCACTCCTTGGGGCCGCCAGATACTCCTTGTGCCACTGGTCCCTGGCGCTTCTCCAACTCTCCTTGATTCTATTCACTGCAACAAAGACTAAAGGGAAAAATAAGTATTTCAAATCTATTAAACTAAATAACGCAAAGCTTAAAAAAATGCAAACAAACATGCATACAATGCAGCGCAAACGCAAACATGCATGCAGGCACGCATATATTTGGAATATAAGGCTCGAAGGATACAACTTATTTATAAAAACAGACCTAAAAAAGGGCAGGAGGTGTTGGGTTGTATGATAGGAAAACATTCATCTCCACAGAAATTCCAGGTTCAGAGCATGGGAGTTCTGTAGAAACTGCGTAAGAATACAAGGAGAGAACAACAGATAGGACACCATTGTAGGCATTCACTATAGGCCACCTGGGCAAGCAGAGGATATGGATGAACTCCTTCTACATCAGATTGCCAAGCTCTCAAAAAAGCATGACATAGTAATCATGGGAGATTTTACCTATCCAGACATTTGTTGGGAATCTCTCTTAGGTAAAAGTAATAGATCCAACAAATTCTTATCTGCTCTTGCTGACAACCTTATCTTTCAAAAGGTAGAAGAGAAAGCAAGGGGATCTGCTATCTTGGACCTAATTCTTACCAACAGGGAGGAAATGATTGAGGAAGCAAGGTGGCTGGGACCTTATGAGGCAGTGATCATGCTATCCTTGAATTTTGGATAACAAGTGGAGGACGACCTGAGAAAACTCAGACCTCAAAGTTGGACTTCATAAAGAAAGATTTTAATGAACTCGGAAAAAGGATATGAAGAATCCAATGGCTGGATGTTCTTAAGGACAGAAATGTCCAAGAAGGTTGGGAAATATTGCAAAATGAGATTCTCAAAGCACAATCGTTAACCATCCCTAAAAGAAGGAAGAAGGAGAAGCATTTAAAGAAACCAGGATGGATGAACACAGAACTTGCACACATGTTAAAATGGAAAAAAAATATGTTTATAAAATGGTAAAAGGAGGGAATATCTAAAGAAGAATATAATACGGTCTGCAGAAACTGTAGGGCAAGTGTCTGAAAAGCTAAAGCTAATATTGAATTGAGGCTTGCAACAGAGGTCAAAAGCAATAAAAAAGGATTTGGGGGTATGTCAAAAGCAAAAGAAAAGTCAAAGATGCTATTGGATGCTTACAAGATCAAAATGGTGAATTGGTTAAGAATGAAGTTGAGAAGGCTGGACTTTTAAATTCCTCTTTTGTATCCATTTTCTCTCAGAAAGTAGATGGAACATCAGCAGATCTTCCCTGTGCTATTGGGGGAATAAAATAATGCAGACTATCTATATGCAGAGAGATGGTGAGGGAACACTTAGTTAACTTAAATGAATTCTAATCTCTAGGTCCAGATGAATTACATCCTAGGAAGCTAAAAGAAGCAGCAGAGGTAATTGCTGAACCACTCGCCATAATCTTTGAAAATTCCTGGAAAACAGGACAAGTCCCAAAGGTTGGAAAAGGGCAAATGTTGTCCCTATCTTCAAAAACAGGAAGAAGGTGGATCCAGGAAGCTACAGGCCTGTGAGCCTGACTTCTATACCAGGAAAGATCTTTGAATAAATTATTAAACAGCATGTATGCAGGCACTTGGATAAAAATGGAGTAATTAACCAGAGCCAGACAAATTATCCGGCATGCCAGGCAAATCTAATTTCCTTCAACTGCTAAATCATTGACTGGGTTGATCATGAAAATGTGGTAGATATAGTATATCGTGACTTTAGTAAAGCATTTGACAAAGTATCTCATACCATACTTATTGAAAAAATGATCAAATTTAGGATCGACAAGGCAACTGTTAGATGGATTAGCAACTGGCTGAGTGATCGTACTCAAACAGTGGTCATAAATGGCTGCACATCCAAGTGGAAGAATGTATCAAGTGGGGTACCACAAGGCTCTGTCCTACGCCCAGTGTTGTTCAACATTTTTATAAATAATCTGGAGGAGGGAATTGATGGGAAACTGATCAAATTTGCAGACGACACAAAGCTAGGAGGAATAGCTAACACTAGGGAAGAAAGAGTATTCAAAAAGATCTAGAAAAGCTTGAACAGTGGATGGCGACTAACAATGAGAAATGCAAAGTCCTACATCTGGGCAAGAAAAATGAAAAAGCACATACAGAATGGGAGGAATTTGGCTAAGCAGTACATGTGAAAAAGACATGGGTATACTGATAGATCATAGACTGAACATGAGTCAACAATGTGATGCAGCAGTCAAAAAGGCAAATACAATTCTGGGATGAATTAAGAGAAGCATAGAGTCTAGATCATGTGAGGTCATTATCCCCCTCTACTCTTTCTTAGTCAGACCTCATCTGGAATACTGTTTCCAGTTCTGGGCAGCCCACTTTAAACAGACATAGACAAACTAGAGCAAGTTCAGAGAAGAGATGCCAAGATGGTGAGTGGTCTGCAAATCATGTCCTATGAGGAACGGTTAAAGGATCTGGGAATGTTTAGCTTGCAAAAAAGAAGGCTGAGAGGAGACTTAATAGCTGTCTACAAATATCTGAAGGGCTGTCACAGTGCAGAGGGATCAGCCCTATTCTCATTTGTACAAGGAAAGACTAGAAACAATGGGCTGAAACAAAGGGGGGAGACACAGATTGGATATTAGAAAATACTTTCTGACAGTTAGGGTGATCAATGAGTGGAACAGGTTGCCACGGGGCGTGGGGAGTTCTCCTTCAATGGAAGTGTTCAAACAAAGACTGGACAAATATCTGTCTGGGATGATTTAGTGAGTTCTGCACTGAGCAGGGGGTTGGACCAGATGACCCTGAGGGTCCATTCCAACTCTACCATTCTATGATCCTGCAGCTGCCAACTTGTATGCACTGCCTAGATCATGCATGCAGCGTGCACGTATGCATGCATCATTGCACCCATACACGCATCAGCACAATCATGTATGCAGCGTTGAAATAATGCATGCAGCATTACAACCATGCATACGCCAGCACAGTCATCGACTGTTACCTCTGCACCCACTATAGCTATGCCCCTGATGCAACCTGTCTGGGTACTGGATATACATTAGTGACACCAGTACCAGGGGGCTGCATGACACAATGAACACTATAGTCTGTATGATGTACAGATGTAGCAAAGTTTAACGTGACAAAACTTTTCTTACCTTTTGTTATGTCAGTGAAAGGGCTCCCTGGGGGTCCTCACGTAGGGACTTTTCTAGACGTCAGACTCGGCAGATCCTCTCTTCTCCTCAGGACCTACGTGGGGAAGTGCTTTGTGAAGGCCTAATCACAGACCTTGCCCGACATCCTGCAATGTGTTCTCCCATCACAAAGAAAGGACCTCATCATTTTTCTTGCTCATTCCCGTGATTCAGCGAAAATCTGAACAATTATCTTTCAATGTAAATACATGCCCTGACTGAATGATGTGTGAGAAGTCCTTGGCGATGGGCGGCACGCAGCTAGTAAACAATGTTATTCAACCCAGCATAAATGACATAAAAAGGTGTTTTGTAGTCTAAAAGAATTCTAAATGTTAATGAAAAATAAATATTTTATGGTACATAAAGTTGATTATATCGTACATTAAGGTTTGGATGTCGCTGATTTCCATTAAAACAGGACACAATAGTGCAACATACTGTGCTATTGTGTCCTATAAAATGAAAGACTGATGGCCCAGAAATCTAACAGACCCTATTATAATCAGTGGGATCCGTCTCATGAAGGGACCGAACAGCACCAGACGGATCGTTTGGCCAGGGGTTATCATTCTCTGCTCACTGAATAGGTCAGGAATACAGAAACCCCTATCACTGATGCGAACAAGCCCTAAATAATGCACATATCTGGTAGGAGAGATATAACAATATGTAGAATGAAAATACACTGTCAGAATTGTCGGTCCTGATGTGCAGAATTGATTATTCTAACATGATACAAATTAGAGACTAGTGTGTCTCATAGCTTTCTCCACTAGGTGGCAGCAATTCTCTTTAAATCTAAGCTTCTAGCTCTAGCAGCAGTCACAGACTACCATGTTTCCCCCAAAACATGACACTGTCATATATTAATTTTTGCCCCAAAAGAGGTACAGGGTCTTATTTTTGAGGGATGTCTTATCATACCTACCTAGCAGGCACCGTCTGGGTCCCTTCTGCTGGTCTCCGGAGTTCTGGCAGGCTTCCTTTCAGTTCTCAGCTCAGAAGTGTGCCGAAATGCGTTGCATTAGTGATGTTTAAAAAATATGGTTATTAAACCATTAGACCCTTTGGTCTTGAGATTTCTCATAGTTCTCGAGCACAGAGTTCTTTTTTCCTTTTTACTTTTTTGCGCTGTAAATGGACACAATGACTATCGCTCAAAAGACAGTTTTTGAGCGATAATCGTTGTGTCTAAATGGGCCTTTACTGAGCTCAGTTCACACCCACACTGGTACAGGACCTCATTCCCACCTAGTGCAGTCCACACCTTCAGACCCACACTGGAACAGGACCTCATTCCCACCTAGTGCAGTCCACACCTTCACACCGACACTGGAACAGGACCTCATTCCCACCTAGTGCAGTCCACACCTTCAGACCCACACTGGAACAGGACCTCATTCCCACCTAGTGCAGTCCACACCTTCAGACCCACACAGAAATGGGACCTCATTCCCACCTAGTGCAGTCCACACCTTCAGACCCACACAGAAATGGGACCTCATTCCCACCTAGTGCAGTCCACACCTTCACACCGACACTGGAACAGGACCTCATTCCCACCTAGTGCAGTCCACACCTTCAGACCCACACTGGAACAGGACCTCATTCCCACCTAGTGCAGTCCACACCTTCAGACCCACACTGGAACAGGACCTCATTCCCACCTAGTGCAGTCCACACCTTCAGACCCACACAGAAACGGGACCTCATTCCCACCTAGTGCAGTCCACACCTTCAGACCCACACAGAAACGGGACCTCATTCCCACCTAGTGCAGTCCACACCTTCAGACCCACACTGGAACAGGACCTCATTCCCACCTAGTGCAGTCCACACCTTCAGACCCACACTGGAACAGGACCTCATTCCCACCTAGTGCAGTCCACACCTTCAGACCCACACAGAAACGGGACCTCATTCCCACCTAGTGCAGTCCACACCTTCACACCCACACTGGAACAGGACCTCATTCCCACCTAGTGCAGTCCACACCTTCAGACCCACACAGAAACGGGACCTCATTCCCACCTAGTGCAGTCCACACCTTCAGACCCACACAGAAACGGGACCTCATTCCCACCTAGTGCAGTCCACACCTTCAGACCCACACTGGAACAGGACCTCATTCCCACCTAGTGCAGTCCACACCTTCAGACCCACACTGGAACAGGACCTCATTCCCACCTAGTGCAGTCCACACCTTCAGACCCACACTGGAACAGGACCTCATTCCCACCTAGTGCAGGCCACACCTTCAGACCCACACTGGAACAGGACCTCATTCCCACCTAGTGCAGTCCACACCTTCAGACTCACACAGAAACAGGACCTCATTCCCACCTAGTGCAGTCCACACCTTCAGAACCACACTGGAACAGGACCTCATTCCCACCTAGTGCAGTCCACACCTTCAGACTCACACAGAAACAGGACCTCATTCCCACCTAGTGCAGTCCACACCTTCAGAACCACACTGGAACAGGACCTCATTCCCACCTAGTGCAGTCCACACCTTCAGACCCACACAGAAACAGGACCTCATTCCCACCTAGTGCAGTTCACACCTTCAGACCCACCCAAGTTTTACAAGACTTGGTATACAGTTACAATCATACTTATCGCACAAGAATTCACTGCAAACCTGCTGCTGTGACAAAACACAACTCCTTTGGAATATGGCAAATTATCTATAGGGAGATTCTGGACTTTAAGCCTCTTAAACCCTCTTTAAAAATTGAAGATCATGTAAGAATCTCACAGAATAAAAGAACTTTCACTAAAGGCTTTGCACAAACTTATACAGATGAAATTTTTGTCAATGACCCCATCAATACAAAATTCCAAAAGCCGCTCTATAAATTAGTTGATTTGAGCAGAGAACTGATAGAAGGGTTGTTTTATGAATAGGAGATACAAAGTGTACCTCTGGACGAGAACCGTGTCTACAGGGTTGAAAAATACTGAAAAAAACTCATCGCCATGGTAAAGCATTTTATTCTGTAAAGTGGCTTGGATACAATACAGAATTTTACAGTTGGGATGAAGAAAATCAACTGACGCCCTTTTAAAACCAAGGAGGCCGGGCCATTTACATAACACTGCCTAGCTATGCCTCTTCCAGCATTTACCCCGAAAATACAACTTCTACCTATACCACAAAATTGGCACAGCCTGTCCACCTCTCTGGACCACATGAGGTTGCACTAACCAAAATACAGCATCTACATACATGGAATAGAATTAACCCTTTCCAATCCACTGTCTGACCTCTGAAGACATTATGATTTAAGGCTGTACAGCTCCGATGTTGGAAGACATCCGTCGGGGTTCTCTTACTGTATATTGCCAGCCTCTCTGCTGTCGGAGCCTATCCAACGTGTCACCTCATGCAGTACTGGCTTTAGCCAGCAGATGGCGCCGTTTTATAACGGCAGAAAAAGAGTAAGCCCCCTAGGAAAACCAGGATACAAATTGGGTTGGAAAGGGTTAAACTGAATGATGGCAATTTTTTCATTGCTAAACGAGGCAATGAGCTTTAGGAATGTTACGATAAGGCCGGATTTTATTCTAGCGTCGGCTAGCTGGTGATGGCCATCAATGAACGAAGATTTTGGTCTTCAAACTGCGATAGGATGACAGAAAAAGAACAGCTACCATTGCCGATTCACCAACAATTCAGTTTGCACCGGGACACAAGCTGTCGCTTCTTTTAGGAATGCCCTAAATATGGAAGCTTCGGTGGATAATATACCAGATAGGAGGAAGCATTCTGTAGATATAAAAGCAGGTTTAAACAGGCTTAAGATATAATACAACATCAACCCACCAGTGATAGTTTTGTACAGCTTTTAGGAACCGTTGAAATTAGCAGTAAGCATGCCACCCTGCAGATCACACGTCCGGATTACATACCTTTGTGCAAACTTCTTGATTCCATAGCAATTCCAATTTTATCAGACCAGGGAGAACCTGTTAAAGTCAAGTACGGGAAAAGTTTTGCATGATTCCATTTAAGACCCCCTTAAAACTTTGAAATGTTGACCCAAAGAGTTTACGTTAATCCCGCTGTTTATGTCAGCTACCATGTTGCTCAAACAGGGTATGGATTTGAGGGCTTTCTCTGCAATGAATGCATGTATAAGGCAGGACTTGTCAGCTTATTTAGTATAAAGATCTAGCGGGGATAGAGAGCAACCCTGCCTAGTACTATTGGTAATTTTGAAATCATTTGATAAAGCAACATTGGTGAATACGCATGCCGAAGGGTTGGAATACAATGTGGATATGTGCTTGATAAAAAAATGTGATTGTTCCCAGCAAGAGAAACCAAGAAATCTTGTAGATATGATACCTTTTAATGGCTAACAAAAATACATGATGTTATTGCGAGCTTTCAAACCTCTCAGGATTCTTCCTCAGGCATAATGAAATAGATTTAAAGAGGCAAATATATATATATATATATATACTTATGACAAGGCACAGACATGGATGTGATTAAATTGCACTTAGGCCTCATGTCCACGGGGAAAATCAGATCCGCTGCAGATTCTCCATGGAGAATCTGCAGCGGGTCCCTCCTGCCCCGCGGACATGAGCGCCGAAAATAGCAATTTAAAGGCATTTACCTATCCGTAGCGGGCGACGAAGCTCTGCTCTTCCTCACGGCCGGATCTTCATTTTCGGCCGGCGGATGAATTCCTGACGCCGGCGGCACGTCGCCGGCACGTCGTTGACGTGCCGCGCGCATGCGCCGGGCACATCCGCCGAGCCGAAGCAAGGGAGATGCGGCCGTGAGGAAGAGAAGAGCTTCGCGGTCCGCTGCAGGTGAGTAAATGCTTTAAATTCCTATTTTAGGTCTCCCGCGGATCCGGACGGCTTCCATAGGCTTCAATAGAAGCCCGCGGGAGCCGTCCCCGCGGGAGACCCGCATGAAAATGGAGCATGGTCCAGATTTTTTCATGCTCCATTTTTTTTTAAATCACTTTTATTGACGATCCGCGGGTATTTATGTACCCGCGGGTGGTCAATGCATCCCTATGGGGTGCGGATCCGCATGCAGGAAATCCGCTGCGGATCCTAAATCCTATTTTCCCCGTGGACATGAGGCCTTAAAGGAATACCACAACAGGATGGGTAGAGAAATAAAAACATACTTAAATAGTCCACTGATAAGGATGTGAAGGTTTTATGGTCCCTGAATTAGTGTTAGGGGGTCACCAAGCCAGCAATGTTATCTGTGCTGTAGATTTCTCATACTTCCCAGTCATGCATGAATCTTCGTGAAAAATGTAGCTCTCTACTGAAAGTGTCAAAAGTTGTTATAAATTTGTACTCCTCTTCTGTGGCTTTGTGATTTGAAATTGCCTTTAAGTATAATAACTTTCATGTGTTCTATGTTGTGTTTGTGACTAGAGAAGTGCTTGGCTACAGGTAAATCTGTTTTTCTCTCTTTGATTGTATGGCGATGAGATCTCATCCTTGCTTTCAGTTTTTGTCCTGTTTCTCCAATATAAAGCCCCCCAACAGGATATTTACTGCACCGGATCAGGTACACAACATTGGATGTGGAACATGTGAATGTCCCCGGGATAGTCCTGCTGTGTGTTGGGGATCCGTTTCCTGTCAGTACATGTGAGCAGGTCTTGCAGCTCCTTACATTACAGGGATAAGTTCATTTTTGTGTGTTAGAGAGCAATGCACTCCTGATTATACAGTTCCTCAAATTTGGGGGTTGCCTGTAACACAGAAGCGGAGGGTCCGGAAATATGATTTTCAGATGGTCATCCTTGTGTAGGGTATGATGGAGTTTCTTTGCAGTTTTCCTTAGTACCTCTAGCTGTGAGTTGTAGGTCACTGCTAGAGGTGCACAATCATTTCCTTCCTTCTCTGTTTATCAGAGTAGTCGATTTTTGGGTATCCTGGTGGCACTGGTGATTTGGTCATCAATTGAGGTGGGATGGTAGCCCTGATTTAAAAATGTTCTTTCAAATTGGTATAGATGTTCCTCTCTGTCTGTTGGGTTGGAGAAGATCTGGTTGTATCTGATGGCCTGGCTGTAGACGATGTACTTTTTGATGTGTTTAGGATGGGAACTGTCCCATCTGAGGTATGTGGGCTGATCAATCGGTTTTCGGTATAGGGACGTCTGTGTCCAGAAAGCTGATTTCAGTATATGAGTAGCTTAATGTCAGGTTTGTGGTGGGGTGAAATGCATTGAATCTCTCATGGAATTTTATTAGTTCTTCTTCGGTGCTGGTCCAGATGATTATGATCTCATCAATGTAGTGGAAGTAGGCCAATGGTTTGCTGGAGCAGGACGCCAAAAAGGCAATCTCCAGTTTTGCTATGAAAAGGTTGGCATATAGTGGTGCCATTTTACTGCCCATGAAGGTTCCATTGAGTTGCAGCAATATCACTTTGCCAGAGGAGAAATAATTGTGTGTGAAGATGAATCTCTTGAGTTGTAACACTGATTCAGAGGCAACCCCATTGGCCTCAGGGTGTGCCTGGCAGGTGGTCGGTCCACCTTCGTTGATATACGACCAGTTTATATGATCAAACGCCTTTTTGGCATCCAGAGCAAGAAAAACTGTAGGGATTTTGAGGGATTCAATATAGTGCATGAGATTTAGGATCCTTCTAGTGTTATCTGATGCTTGTCGACCCTTCACGAAACCAACTTGGTATTTTATCAAATAAGGCAAGAGAGGTGCTTGTCTGGGGCCAGAATTTTGGTATAGATTTTGATATCCATGTTTAATAGGAATATAGCCCGAAAGTTCTTGGGGAGAGGGGGGGGGGGGGGGGAGTACCTAGT
Organism: Eleutherodactylus coqui; assembly: GCF_035609145.1. NCBI lineage: Eukaryota > Metazoa > Chordata > Amphibia > Anura > Eleutherodactylidae > Eleutherodactylus > Eleutherodactylus coqui. The sequence continues at coordinate 32,598,092 of NC_089846.1, forward strand.
TGTTTCCCTGGGTTATGAAGGGTAACTATGAAACTTGTTGATTTTCTTTAGGAAAAAAAAATCTTCTGTATCCGCCAGTTAAAAGACCTTACACAAATGCGGAGATAAGCAATTTTGATAGATCTTCTAATAAGCATTCGTAGGGCCAAGTGATTTACCGACTGCTTGGGAGTTGATATGTCTGAGCACCTCTGCTACAATATTAGGTGAATTAAAAGCCTCCTGTTGAGTTTCAGAGAGAATAGGTAAGTTGTTTTTTTGCAGAAACCTTTGAATTTGTTGTATTGCACTTGGGAACGTAAGGTCATCTTTAAGGCCGAATAATAATCTAAAAAATTATTTGCTACATCTATGGTGTTTGTGAGGATTCCTTTGTTATTTTGGCCAATTAGATATGGAATTTGGGATTTGAGATGTTGGGCTTCAAGACAAAATGCCAACAATTCCCCAGATTTATTTTTTTGAGAATAATATTGGTCCTTGGTCCTTTTTAATTTCCTCTCCTAGTTTTCTAGTAAGTAACTTTGAAGTTTATATCTATAAACTCTTTTGTCTGTTGGGGTGTTTGCTTCTGTTTATTTTGTGATTCGAGATCCTTAGGTTTGTTAAGTAAATTATTCAAGGGTTTACTCCTTTCTTTTTTTACAAGGTACCCTATTCTAATAAAAGAGCCTCTTCTGTATGACTTACGAATGTTCCACAAATGTTCCACAAGATGTGAGGGTTCATGTTAGGGAATGTATTATGAGTAATGTAGTCCTTTTAACCCCTTCCTGCCCCATGACGTAAGGATACGTCATCGTAGTGGGGTACTTCCCGCAAAATGACGTACCCTTATGTCATAGGGATAGCGCGAGATCATAGCAGATCTCGTGCTATCCTGCAGCGGGAGCCGGCTGTCAGTGATAGCCGGCGTCCCGCTGCGACGGCAGGGGGCATCAGAGTTGCGCCCACCCACCGTTAACCCCTTCCCTGCGGCAGGGAAAGGGTTCACAGAGGGAGCGCGCTCCCTCTGTGACAACCAGCCGCCTCTCGCGATAACATCGTGAGAGCCCAGCCAGTTGCTATGGCAACAGGACTCTGGATACTAGCGTCCTGTATTGCCATAGCCAAAGATCGCTGTAATAAGTGATAAGGTATGGCAGGGCAGTAGCCACAGAGGGACACAGATGTTTTTAAAAAAAGAGAAAAATAAAGATCAAAAAATAAAAATGTAAAAAAAAAGTGATAAAAAAAACCTATGTACCCAAAAATGGTACCAATAAAAACTGCAGCTCGTCTTGCAAAAAATAAGCCCTCACAGAGCGTTGTCCATGGAAAAATAAAAAAGTTACAGGACTTTGAATGCAGTGAGTTTAGAAAGAAATAATAATTTCCAAAAAAAGGGCTTTTACTGTGGAAAAGTGGAAAAACCTAAAAAAAATATAACAATTTTGGTATCGTTGTAATCGATAAATAAATACCAAAAATCGTTTGGTCCTCAACGCCAAAATAGGCCATGTCCTTAAGGGGTTAATCTCTCTCTAGATTCCTATGCTCTGCCTATATTAATAAAGAATCATTACAATGCTAGATATGTGTAGATATGTTGGTGATTGGTTGTAGCTTTCTGCAAGGAGATTGTGGCATGATCACATCATATGATTGTTTCAATTGTTGATTTCTGAGAAAGTAATAGTAAATTTCTATCTAATATAAATATGTTGATCTTCGAATAACTGTTGTGAACAAGCCAGTGGAAGAAGTAATACCCTCTCGGAGCAATGCATTGCTTGCCATTCACTGAAAAGCTCTTTCTTCCACCATTTATCACCCAGAAAGTATGCCTGATTGAGTAGTTTAGTACCAACACTATCTGAGACTGTATTGAAAATCGCTGCAAATAAATAATTTGCTTTGTTTGCATTTCAAAAGAATACATAGGATTTTAGGTGTAATACCTTTGTTTTTTGTTAGGAGCATAGATTGAAGCTAAACTATACACCGTATTGTTTATGGAACAGATCACAATAACATATCTGCCTTGTAGGTCTGTTGTCTCTCGATTTAGTAACAAAGTGACATTAAAAGATTGTGGGATATCTAGGGTGTTTTATACAGAAGAAATCTTTTGATATATGTGTCTCTTGTGCACAAAAAATATCTGAGGACAGCTTTTTACCATTATCCCACATAAACGCCCCTTTTTTGTGGGCTGTTGAGCTCTTTAACATCTAATGATCCTATTTTTAGCACCATGTTCAACAATAAAAAAAATAAGCATATTTACGTAGAGTCCTTTGCAGTAAAATTGCGCCCAGCTGTCATCGTGGGAACAATTTTCTTATGTCGTGTCAGCCAATGGCCATACCTGGTATTTGATTTTAAAAAAAGGATAAAAAGAGACAGGAAAAGACAACAATGGCAATAAACAGCCCTTCACAAACTTTTAAGGAGTTATAACTTGTCCAGGGATTCAAAATAAACATCGCCCTCTTGTGGCAGTACAAGGAATACCCCGGAGACTATAGCATTAGGGTAGATAATCCATCTAGCACAGCTGAGACACAAGGGAGGTGCAGTCACCATATTTATATCACCATGACAGCTGGGATTGGCATGTCACAGAAAAGTGTCAGAGCAACTCAGAGGGGCTGAAACTGTATCCACACCACCTCTTCAGCAGGACCGAGACAGGCACGCCGCAGATCTAGAGATATACAGTAAGAAAATAAAAAAGTTAAGTGTGAGATACTACAAAACTAATCGATTCATGGGAAGGTAGAGTTGACTTTTGCAGCGAGGCTCCACATACTCAAGACATTCTAAGGCAAGTTCCCGCGACTGAAGAAGTCTTCTACAACGCTTTTGGACTCCTGCTGCCATGATTCCTGATCAGTATCTGATTGAATGCCCCATGGATCCTGACAATGATCAGAAACTTCTGCAAAATCCTGCAAACACTACAGTGTACACCGAAGCCCCTGAAAAACTTGATGCACGGGACCCTCGTGGGATCAACAAACACCTAAAGGTACATATAGACAAATGTGGATTCCTATAGATTTTAAGATGTCCTTTTCAGAAAGTGTTTTCTAAGATGTTACCAAGACTTTATAGTCAGGGCAGAACTAACGCACCGCAAATATAGTGTCAACCCCCACATGTATGTATGTATAGTGGGCATGCAGTCCAGGGGTGTAGCCATAGGGGGTGCAGATGTAACCCGACGGGTGCCTCAGATGAGCACTCTTGGTATGAAAATGTAACCGATATCTGATCCGTAAGCTATGGGGCCAAAACATTGTTCACATTCTCTGTATAGGATATGTAAAATCACTTTGTATACAATCTATATAGGGTGTCAATCAAAACAACTGCGCTACTTGATGGTATGGTGCACGGGGCCCGGTGGCCACGGAACATAGATTTCAGTCTTGTGTTGTGGCTCTTGTAAGAGATAGAGAGTCAAACTCAACTGCAAAGTTGAAGAGTAGCTTGTGAGAAGCAATAATCAGCATCTCTCCAAATACCGTAGGACCGCTACTATGACTAATGTACGGAAAGCGTACTTGAAAAGTGGCCTCCTTCTGCTATGATACATACATGGAGCCGTTCCACAGTGCAGTCCAGGGATGACACTATCTTCGCAGGACACTATCAGAAGACAATGCAAATTTCAGCTTGAACGTGTGCCTTGGAATTTGGTGCAATCACCTTATTGGGCTTCATTCCACGGGCTTTCAACATAGATCAGTACCTGAACCCCTGCAGACAATCGTGGATGAATTCCTTGATGGTAGCAAAAGGAGGCCACTTCGAGTACGTTTTTCTTACTTCAGTCATAGCAGTGGTCCTACAGGACTTAGAGAGATGCGGAAAGTGAATTTCTGCTTCTCACATGCTACTCTAAAACTTTGCAATTCAGTTCGACTCTCTATCTCTTATAAAAACCACAGCACAAAATTGAAAGCCATGTTCTGTGCCATACCATCACGTAGAGCATCCATGCTTTCCTATTCAAGTACACTATTGTTATTTAACTATAGGACACCAGTATTGAGATATAGCGCCGGATCCATTTTTTTGACCACACCCTGTAGACACTGTAGTATTTTAGAAAGACTCTGTTCCCAGCAGCATTGGTTGCTCCATTAGCAGTACCATCAAACTCAACGCCAAGCACTATTCTTGCTATTATAGCAGTGGAAAAGTCAACAAAAACCATGGAAGCTACAATGGGGTAGATAGCTTGATATGTCATTCACTTGCTACCTCTCCATCTCCTATAGCCACACTAATGCCCCTCGTCATTGTTGGTAGAATTAAAGGCAGAGACTGGGCAGCATACAGCAATCTGGAGCATGAATTATATTTAGGGCAGCATATATTCTGCATACCTTGATCATTATTTCTCACTAAGTAGCCCCCTCCTATCTTTGGTGCATACAGTCTATTAGGTATCTAGTAGGAAATGTTTATTGCCAACCATCAGATAAAGAGGGCATCGCCTGCACTAGTCTTGACAATTGGCCATCTATAGCTATGAGAAGAATTCTTAACTGGGCTTAAATGTGAATCCCATGCATTAAAGGGGAAAACCCAATCCATATGCCCCAGTTGGACATGTTGAGCTCAAGAAGGTTAATCTACTGCTTAAGACTGCCCTCTGGGAGCCAGTATGGAGATTTGTTTGGTAGGAGTTGCTCTTGTCGGATTTGAACCTCTAATTCATCTGAATGGCTGCTATGCATATTCTAACGACCTGCTATCACTTGCTAAGATTAGGCTGGTTTCACATCTACATTGGAATCTATCCGGAGGTTCCATTACTAATCCATCCAAACGCCGGGCAGATGAGTGGAAACCAAATGAACTCCATTATAGTCAATGGGGTCCGTTCAGCGCTGTATAGTTCCATCCTATAATGGAGCCGTTCGGCCGCTGGGATTCCCCTTTCCTGCTCCCCGAACGGAACAGGAAAGAGAACCCCAATACTATAGAACTAAACAGTACAGCATGCTACTGTACATCTTACATGCTTCATCTCTACTAATATTAATGTTACATTGCAGGTAGATTTCGCAGATGTCCTAGCAGAGCCAGAGTCATTTCACAGCTTTGACAAAGTCTGGACCTGGAGTGACATTTTGTTTGAGTCCTCTAAGCTGTGGTGCTACCGAATCATCTCCCTGCTCTGTGCTGTTCCAGTGTCCCTGATCTCCGGAATACTCTTTGCGCTGTTGGGTTGCATCCACATATGGTAAGGAACCTACGGACGATGCATCAATAACACAAGAATTTAAGAGAGGCCTTAGCAGTTCTGATATTTGGGGTGCATGTAAAGATGTCAATGACTAGAAGGTTTGGAAAGGTAGCGGCGGTCTAGAGACTCACAGCGGAAGGGGTCTTGCTGTACTCTTTGAGTTTATCACCCTTTTAAGGACCTTTTAAACGTTTGCTGGCCCAATCATCGAGCCATGTGATGTCAACTCCGATCACCCAAGAAAAAGCCAATTCTCATTTTTCAGGTGATCACATCTTTTATGTGGCACCAAAGACCATCATTGTCAGCAACACATCTTCCCATGTAAATGTGGGAAGTGCTGCCAACAACGATGAAACAGTATGGGAGACGATCAATCCCTATAAATCCTGAATTTGGCTGTGCTGATCTTATTGATTGGTGCTCAGATCAAACCGTGTAAAAACGTTTACCCTGAGTGATGCCCCCAGGGTAGGTGTCACTCTAACTCTTACTTTAACAAGGGCACTGTTGCGAGCTGCCTTTGTTACGAGGGCTTTCTGGCCGCGTTGTAGTGGAGGAACAATCTTGCACCATAACAAGGGAAACGTGATGGTCAACTTTTTTATGTGGGGCATTATGGCACTAGAAACATTTTCTAAGGTGTGTTTCACAGGGGTACCAACAAGCAGATGTTCTGGCATAACAATCCCTCTGTAGCTAGGAGGTTAATGACAATAGGTATCAGAGGAACCAGGTGGGATAGGCATGGCAGGCATAGCATGCATGGCTACTAGGAACCCTCATGCCAAATTGGTTTTCCCAGGTCCTGGGCATGCTATGTAGAGTCTAAAGAAGGACCCACTTCATAGTACGATGCAGCACATGGAGTCTGGCTTTCCTTTTAATTCCCAGTCATTGTTACAAGGCTTGTATAAAAAGTCTGACTTTGGCTTTAAGGAATGCTGCCTTCCAATAGGTGGCACTGTAGAGGTTTTATTCCATCTCCCTTATTTGCATATTACCCAGAGGAGCGTTCATGGCCATTTGAGTCTCCTCACTCACCGTCTAAGTGCTCTCCATAAGGAGAAAAGATAGCGTTTCTGAGCCCCATCCCAGGCCACTCACTAGGAAAGCCAGACTTCTACTGTACACTGATGAAGGGCAAAAACTCTGAAACAGCTGTATGTACATGGAGTCTGGCTTTGCTTTTAATTCCCAGTCATTGTTAAAAGGCTTGTATAAAAAGTCTGACTTTGGCTTGAAAGAATGCTGCCTTCCAATAGGTGGCACTGCATGGATTTTAATGCAGATTGCTATGAATTTTAAACCAGATCCACAGCAGATTTCACCCTTTGAATTGAAGAGGTGAGGTCTGTTGCAGATCCAAGTCAAAAGCTGCACCAATTGTGCAACTTTTCATGTGGATTTTTGCACCGTGGAAAATCAGCACCAAATCCGCGCGTGGCCCCCGCACGGGAGATCCGTGCGTCTTGCTGCCCATAGGGATGCATTAGCATCCGTAGGGCAGCTAAAAGCATGCGGATGGGATTTCTTCTCGGAGTGCGGGTCGCACACACGGAAAGAAATCGCAGCATGCTCCATTTTCCTGCGGGTCTGCCGCCCGGACGGTTCCCGCGGCTTCCATTGAAGCCTATGGAAGTCGTTCATATCCGCGGCACACCCGCAGCTGAATGTCTGCTCTGCCGCGGAACCGCGGGAATCAGGAAGTAAAAAAAAATGTGCATGGCGTATGCACGCGGCACACTGCTGGCGTGTGAAGCACATCCGCCAGGCCGAAGAAAGAAGATCCGGCCGCAACATAGGGGAGATCCGCAGCATCCGGACAGGTAAGTAATAAGGATTTTCTGGCCTCATCTCTGTATGGAGAATCCGTGCGGGCCCGAATTTTCCCGCGGACATTAGCCTTATATCAGAAAATAAATGAGTTAATAATAGTGAATTTTATCTTATTTGCCTTTAAAATGAATATTTTCATACTGTGACCTTATATTTTTTGCCTTCTCACGGACAGGTGCGCCATGCCATGTATCCAGCTGTGTAACATCTGTATGCCCCCTGTCCGGACTCTCTGGGCCAGTATACTGGACGTATGCGTAGCTCCTCTTTGTGTCAGCCTGGGTCGTTGTTTCAGTTCCATATACATAAATGTGGTGAAGCAGCGGGTGTAACCAACCCGGAATCAACTGATCGGCACCAGTGGGGAACAAAAGTAAAATGCGTTAAAAAAAAGCAGCTCTAGTGCAAAGCATTCTGGGACTGGAATCTGAACAAAGAGCTCCCATAATGCATTGCACAGTCGGAACTAATTGATAAAAAAAAAAAGCATAATAAAAACATCCTAAAGTTTTTTGTACTTTATTTGTCCTGTTTTCACTTCCAGCCACAGAAACTATTATGCAGGTAGTTATTACAGGATAGCAGTCCATGCCGCCCAGTAATTAATTGCCGTGGTGACTAAGCTGGCCATCTTCCCTGCGTAGGGGCCCAACATAACAGAATTTATACATGCTGACCCAGAGGCGTAACTTGACGCTCCTGGGCCACAATGCAAAGCCTGTAACGGCCCGAACTATAATATTTTATTCATAGTACTGGGCAAATATAATTGAAATATAAGTCCCCTCCTGAAAAGAAGCCCTAGGTACACTACATTAAAAAAAAAAATGCTCACCTCGCAGGCACCGCCCTGATTCCTTTCGCTGCTCTTCAAGCGCTTCGGCAGCCTTATGTGTCATCCTCAGTGGTGACAGAGCATTCTCTTCCTGGTAACATGGGTTGAATACCCTGCCTCCAGCAAGAGATTGCTGTGATTGGCTCAGGACCATGGCCTCAGCCAATCACAGCTGGCGCTTGATGAGCCAATCACAGCCATTCAATGATGTCATTCATACATGTACACATACATTGATTGTCAAAAACAATCCATTCTTTAGAAAAAGTTGTTGGAATCGAATGAAACTTTCTATGTGTGGTTGTAACATTGATATAAGTAAGTCAGGGGCGTAACTATAGAGGATGCAGGGGATGCGGTTGCACCCGGGCCCAGGAGCCTTAGGGGGCCCATAAGGTCTCTCTTCTCCATATAGGGAACCCAGTACTATGAATAAAGCATTATAGTTGGGGGCCCTGGTACAAGTTTTGCATCGGGGCCCGGGAGCTTCAAGTTACGCCTCTGAAGTAAGTGATTACATTGTCATTGTCATCAGTGCCCAAACTAAACCTCGATTCATCACTGAAGACAACCCGGTTTGACTCCTTAGCAATCCAGTTTTGTCGTTCATGAAATGGACAGAAGGACACAATCAAGCTGCATGACTCATCCATAATAGTGAACCCCCAGCATGCACTGTTGAAGAGGGTTATTCCTCGAAACGCGTTGGTGTTGCTGGTTGAAATTGAATAAAGGGAAGTCGGATTTAACTCATTATGCCTTTGAAGGAAGAATCTGAAGAAGGCTGCACTGAGTCCCAGATATTGCATTCTTCGCTCTACCTCTACATTTCCACATCATGCCTATTGGCCCACAGTAAGACATAGTTATTCCGGTCAGCAGCACCTACCAACATAGATTTTCTTGCTGTGATGTTCTGTAATCTGTACCCATTTGGGTTCTTCTACAAATCACAGGGACGCTCCACCTAATTATTCTACTTGCACCTGATTTGGAAATGTAAGAGCAAAGCAAGGGAGTAACTGGTAATTGGCCATTGCAAATGCCGCTGCTTCACCACAAGGCTGTGCCGTCACATAGCCAAAAGCTGCTAGTTCATGCTACCTTCAACATGTAGATGCCCATAGACATTAGACTAAATTGATGGAAATGGACAATTTCAACTAAAACAGCTGTGCAGGAAGGAATAAGAGAGGAGAGTGATTTGCTTCTTGCCCACAATGAAAAATACACCTTGGTTTTCGTCCATAGTAATTATACACATATCTCTTTTAGTAAGGAATCTAGGTGAGAAGGGCATTCGTAATTAGGATACTTCCCTGTTTCTGGAACACTCAACAATCAGCTATATTCTATTGAGTCTTAAATTTCCCTGTAGTGCCTCCGCAGGAAAAATGAAGCATTACATGATGTCTATAGGCATCCTATACAATGCACAGACAGATTAAATCCTCCTCTCTGGCTAACGATGGAGATCCAGAGATGAAGGACCTACTAGTAATAATGCCCTAATAGGGCAATTTGAAAATTGTTTTACTAGATCAGACAACCACCACCACACTTATGGCACATCAATTAGATCAGTTGACATCTGGATGATTGAATCACATATATTTGATACAAAGCTCCAAATCCCCTGCATTGAATTAAAGCGAATCAGTCACCTATAGTAGGAAGGTCACTGGTTGAAATGTGTAAATGGTATACTTATACTCTCTCATTCTTCCGCTGTGCACCCCCATAAAATGGCCATTCGCTGCATAGAGGAGTAGTCCTTCCCAGTATGTGCTTGTGCTCAGTAGTCCTCTTGATGTAGTGATGGAACGGAAGGTAGTATAAGTATACGAGCTACACATTTCAACTCAATGTCCTTTCTACTATTTATTCATCACTTTCGGCTATGGAGGCCACCACCACAATTTAAATAAAATATATTAAATATAAAAATATATAATATTCAATATGTTTCTATATAATTAATCTATTATAGTAGTAGCTGGAAAAAATATAGAATTAATTTTAGCATCTATTGATTGGTAATTTTAAGATGTTTTATTATAATATAAAGTTATGAATTGTCGGGATAAAATGTGTTTTTATGGAAGATTCCGCTAGCGTATTAGTTTATTTTTATAGTTTATCATATGGTATATTAGAATATAGATTAATTATATAGAAACATATTGAATATTATATATTTTTATATTTAATATATTTTATTTAAATTGTGGTAGTATATAAATTATATATAGATATAATAGATGTAAACTACTAAATCGGGTATGATTCCTTTGGTAGATAGATCGAGAATAGTAATCATTGTCGGAACTTCTAGACATGTGTTAATAAAGTTTTCTGTGAAAAAAGTTTGACACGCAAGAAGCGAGTCAAAGAGTGACGTAACTACGTCAATCTGATCTCCCTAGGTAGCGGCACCCCCGCCCAAATACACTGAGAGAACGGCAGTGCACCGTTAATTGCATATTGACTGGTAAGCCAGCTTTTAAAATTCATGTATAAATAGACCATGTTATGATGTGTTGTTTGAGCTTGAAAAAGGCGACAAGCAAGTCGCAGAAACGCGTAGCTCAGCAAGATTGTATGTATTATAAATAAATTGATTAAGATAAAATTAATCAATTAATCATTTTTTTTTTGCTTTTCCCGTGAGCGCAAGCATTGTTTTTTCTTTTTTGTTTCTGACAATGATATAACGAGCCCCAATAATTTTGTGTGTGCTCGTAATAAATGTTGTGCGGCTCTCTATGGATAAGGGATACAGCTTTACACTCATATACGCTTTCCAGGATTACGGTGGCGGTGAGACTTATGTTTCCAGCTTGGTTTCACCTGAGCACCCGGTGAGTAATTGCCTTACTCTACCACGTCTGACACTGTTTGACTTTTGTTTTCTGGCGCTCTCCTCTCTTATATATTTCATTATTCTCCCACTGTATAAGGCCGCCTGCAGACGAGCGGGTCGGATCCGGCAGCGAGAATTCTCGCCGCGCGATCCAACCCGAGAGCCTGCAGGGACGAGCGCATACTCACCCGCGCCTGGCGGCCCCGGCTCTTTCATGTGCCGGCTGCCGCGCAGCCGGCGCATGCGCAGACCGGAGCTGGCGGCTGGGTGAGTGCGTGCCCCGCAGAAAATTAGGACATGCCGCGGTTTGTTTGCCGCGCGAGATTTCGCGTGGCCAAACCGCGGCTGTCTGCATAGGAGTGCGTATTTTAATGCACTCCTATGCAAACTTTCAGCGGCGGAAATCCCGCGGGAAATCCCGCGGCGGGATTTCCGCTCGTGTGCAGGCGGCCTAAGGCACTTGTCAGGCCTCACATGGAATACTCCGCACAGTTCTGGACACCGGTGCTCAGGAAAGATGTTACAGTGCTTGAGGGGGTTCAAAGAGGGCAACTAAATTAATAATTGGAATGGAAGGTACTGGAATACCCAGAGAGGCTATTAAAATTGGGATTATTTACCCTGGAAAGACAGTTAAGGGGCGACCAAATAACTATCTATAAATACATTAGGGGTAGAGATGAGCGAGCATACTCGCTAAGGGCAATTGCTCGAGCGAGCATTGCCCTTAGCGAGTACCTGCCCGCTCGAGACAAAAGGTTCGGGTGCCAGCGCGGGGGAGCAGTGAGTAGCAGCAGTCAGCAGGGGGAAGCGGGGAGGAGAGAGGGAGAGAGAGATCTCCCCTCCGTTTCTCCCCCTCTCCCCCGCAGCTCCCTGCCCACCGCCGGCAGCGGAACCTTTTGTCTCGAGCGGGCAGGTACTCGCTAAGGGCAATGCTTGCTCGAGCAATTGCCCTTAGCGAGTATGCTCGCTCATCACTAATTAGGCCTCATGTCCACGGGGAAAAGAAGAATTAAAATCCGCAGCGGATCACCCGCATGCGGATCCGCACCCCATAGGAATGCATTGACCACCAGCGGGTTGATAAATACCCGCGGATGGTCAATAAAAGTGAATTTAAAAAATTCTGGAGCATGAAAAAAAATGGACATGCTCCATTTAGGTGCCGGTCTGCCACGGGGACGGCTCCCGCAGGCTTCTATTGAAGCCTATGGAAGCCGCCCGGATCCGCAGGAGACCCGCACCTGAATTAAACTCACCTGCTCCGGGCGATTTCCCCGTGGACATGAGGCCTTAGGGGACAATACAAGGATCTCTCCCATGATCTGTTTATACCCAGGACTGCGACAGTAACAAGAGGGCATCCTCTGCGTCTAGAGGAAAGCAGGTTTCATCACCAACACAGAAGGGGGTTCTTTACTGTAAGAGCAGTGAGACTGTGGAACTCTCTGCCTGAGGACATGGTGATGGCAAAATCCATAGAGAAGTTTAAGAGGGGACTAGATGTCTTTCTAGAATGCTACGATATTACAGGATATAGACATTAGGTGACCAGCGGGGTTGTTGATCCGGGTCTTGGAGTCAGGTAGGAACTTTCAAACATTGTTCCAGGGATTATTCTGACTGTCATTATGGAGTCGGGAAGGAATTTTTTCTCCCATGGGGTAAATTGACTTCTACCTCATTGGGTTTTTTTGCCTTCCTCTGGATCAACAAGGGAAGGGGGTGGAAACAGGCTGAACTAGATGGACATTGTCCTCTTTCAGCCTAACATACTATTTAACTATAGTGGCCCAGAATGTATATTCCTGGGCCCTTTATAAATGTCATGCATGTCATATCTTTTGTGTAGATGCGCTGTGCAAATTGTCTGCAGCAAGTGAGAGGTTGATGTCTGCATGAGACGGGGAGATGCCTGCAAATGTATCAATTTACTGTATGTCCTGTCAGGTATGCTAGAGATTCTAAGTATGAGTGATTTGGGTGTGATTTGGGTTTTTACGTTGCCATCTGAGGCGTAAAAGCTCGTAAACAGGCGCACAAATGTAACGTCTGTGCGCCCGCTCACATGGTATGGGCCCCGGCGCATATACGCTGAGGCCACCATGCCGTTGCCCCTTCCCCTTTCCTCCCCCTCGCTGGCTCACCTCCTCTCTCCTCCTCTCTGGCTGTTTGCAATAAGAGGGGGTGGGGCTAATCTTCCACCCCCTCCTTGGCCCTTGTCAGCAGCCAGCAATGGGAGGAGGTGGGACAGTGCGGTGCAATCAGCCAGAGGGGAGGAGAGAAGAGGGAGGGAGTTTAGCAGTCACGCTGCTAAACTCCCTCCCACCTGCCTTCTCCGGCTGCTGTCATTGGCTCACATAGAAGCCCATGCAGCGTACGGCGTATTTCGGTCCGAAAGATAGTTCCAGGACTAAAAAACGCCCAGCGCTATATTGGCTGGCGGGCGCTTTTACGTCACGGGAATACGGCCATGTGATCTGATACATTGGAATCCAATTCATTAGATCGTAGCGTATATTGGCTGGCCGTGAAAATGGCGGGGCCGATATATGCTCATGTAAAAGAGCCCTGAGAGAGAGAGCATGAGAAAAGAAGGCCAAGACCACCGTGCAGAGGTACTATGTTACAAGAGTGTCTGTGGAGTGACCCTACCCCTATCCTCCTCTGGAGAGTTTCCCCTTCTAGGAGCGTTACCTGACAGACAACGCAGGCCTGCAGGACTGGTATCATCCTGAGTTCATCCTCCATGACCTCCAACCGTCTGTTCTTACCTGCACTAGTGTGTTCCTGATTTGTGTTATATTAAAGTTTCCAAGTAAACTTTTGCCAGGCCCTGACCGTTCCCAAGGACTAAGGTACTTCAACCTTACATTGTGTGTGAATTGTCTTTATTGCCGCCTAGGGTCATACTTGTGGGTAACAGGAACAGTGGCATCACGCGTGGCAAAAATGTATTTCAGTTCCATCTATACTGGCCATCCCTCTCCTAGGCGTGTCTGGAAGAGGCCCAGCATTGCTCTGAGAAAGGCTACGTGTGTCTCTCCGGGAGGAAGCCTGGTAAGTGCCACCATGACGAGTGTCCACTCTACCCTCCCAGCTCCTCAGTGTATGCCCAGTGTCCTGAGTTAACCTTTGGGACACTGCATTACTATGATCATATTAAATAACAATCGTTCATCTGCTAATAGATTCTAAATCAGCCTGTATAAAGACCAGGTAGAAAAGCCCCAATTAACAAGATTACAAATTGCTTTATGTAAAAGGACCCTTAGGCTTCTTTTACATGGGCAGGAAATGCTGCAGAATATCTGCTGGCTGAATTCCATAGCATTAACAGTACAAGCTATGTGGAAGGAAAACCAAAAACTTTCCTTTACATGGTGCGCAACATTTCTACAAGAAATCTGCAGAATTTTGGAAAAACGCTGTGGATTCTAAATTCACAGTATGTTTATTTATGCTAAGAAATTCAATCCTTGAACTAAAAGGGTTAAATCCTGCAATTAAAAAAGTGTCCAAATCCACACCAATTTTCCTTGCAAAGTTGTGCAGTTCATTGCACAATTTCACAGGGATCGAGCGTGCATTTGAACACCCCCATTGACTCCTCTGGTGCCTTAGGTGAGCAACTGAGCACAAAAATAGAGCATGTCACGATAGTGTGGATGAACTCATCAAAAACAATGGGTTCTATGTTCTGCGCAACGTGCGCACAGATTTTGCGGGCGCAAATGTGTTCATGTGAATAAGCCCTAATGCGAAATTTCAATCTGTGATGCAGGCCAAAGTAAAGCATGCTGCAATTTTTATTTCACGCGCGTTAAGTACACGCGTGAAAAACACACCTCTGAATCCCCCGATGGAAATCACTGATGTATAAGCTGTCTGTATTTTGCGTAATAAAATATGCTCGTGGAAGGACACGGACATGCAGTCCTGCTTGCATCTCGCCAATAAACAAGTTTGCGGGTTACTTCTGATGCTATTTCCACAACGACTGGCCGATCCCCAGTCAGTAATGTTGCATGCTAGTGAAGAATTCTAACCACTTCACAGAAGGCAGAGGAGCGGACCGGGGGTCACATTACATGTGGGAAGAACAGGGCTAAATAAAGCCCACGCTGCTAAACCAAAGTCTGACATGCAATGGAGAAGGCCCTGTGGAATGAGGGAGACCTAATGACATTAATTACCAAGCTGCCCTTTCGCTCAGTAAAAGCAGGGGTCTACTTTGAACCTACTTGCGAGTCTATATCAGAAAATCGCACTTCCTCATGTAATGCTTTTATTGAAATTGCCACTGCATACGCACACAGCGGAAGGGGACCCACTATGCACCCTGGCGTTTTCGGCATCTTCCCACTGCAAGAACTCCTTTCTTAGTGCCCCGTAAAGGAACCTCGCAGAGAGCTCATGTGTTGGACCTTGTGGTGGGACCAAGTTTTATATACCCGGGGGAGCCAGACTCCTATGGCGGCAACCATATTCTTCGGGGAATGGCCGTGCCCAGCATGGGCATGACCCCCCAGGCTAGTTGGGCCATACCTGCCACCCAACTACCTTACTCGCTGTCAGCCATGCGCCTCCTTCTTCTCCAGTCACCAGCAAGAGACCGGCTCTAACTCCTGCGTGATCCCCTCACCAGCCTAGCTCTTCTGTCTACAGCAGTGCCGATAGGCCTCTGTGAGTCTGGTAATTCTTACCCCGGGGAAAGCACCCTTCTGGCTCCCACAGTACAACTAATTAGGTTGCTTCGTTCGCAGTGCACTGCTGTAATTCCACCGGTTCCCCATCGCTAAACAGAAGTTCATTGTAATCCTGCAAGAATAAGAATGTTCAAGTTATTCGATCTGGTTGAGATGGTGGATGAAGTTGTGTCCTAGGGTTGAGTGGCCGCCCCCCGGCTTGGGCTACCTTTCTTATCCCCCAGGCTACGGCAGCCTGTTTTGTCCCTTATACCTTTCCATGACTCTTGGCCAATTCTTCTCCTTGTTCCTACATGAAGGGTCATAAACCTTGCTGTCCTGCTTTGCCCATCCTGATGCAGCTTGGACATGCCAAGCTGGAGGGAAAGGAAGATGACTCTCTGCCAACCCTTCTCCGCCTCCCTCTACTCTCCACAAAGGGTCATAATGCCCATCCTAATGCAACTTCGACGGGCCTAGTTGGGGGGGGGGATGCATACATCAAACTGACTCCTCTTCCTCCAGACTTACTCCTCTATTCACCTATGTGCTCGCAAAATTGGGCCCCCTTACTCACCCCTACTTTGCTGTCTCTCATTGCTCTTTACTTGAAGGCCCCTGTTGTCAAAGAAAGCAGTTCTGATAATATTATATTACAGTGATGCTATTTAAGCGATTTCCTAATATATTACTGTAATATTATGCAGCTGCTGTGTAAGTAAATGCAGATGACCATGCAGATATGACTCTCATGTAAAGCAATATCCTACTTCGTTGGGTATATTCTTCCACATATTCAGTATATAACGTGAGGAGCATATAGCCAGCATGGAGGCATGCAGCTTGCTTTACTGTTCTTTAGAGCGGGGGTCATGGCGTTGACTTTAACCACAGCGCCAACTGCATGAAGCTTGTCCTGGTTATGCTTGCATGGGTTTCTCCCTAGTCTAAGAACATACTGCTGGGAAAAGTTGGCGCAAGGAGCAGCTGAGAGGCACCTAATATGTAAAGAGGCGCGCAAAGTTTGCCCGCAGGGATAGCATTAAGGGCTTCTTCCCATGAGCGTATGCGCAAAAACACTCACGTAAGTACAGCATATTTGCATCGTGAACGCTGTGCTTTAGGGTGCGTTTTTGTGCATATTACTGTATTTTTTGAGCCGACTGGGCCATTTCACTTTGGCACGGGACATAGCTGCGCCCCAAGTTGAATGGCTATTTAGTCTACTTAGTTCTTTTCCCCACTAAATTACGCAGCGTATTGTGCAATCGCGCAAATGCACACTAAAATAGAGCATGCTACGTTTTTTTCACACGTGGGATGTGCACACAACAACAAGAGATGGGAGTGAACCCATCTTAGGTCTAGTATAGACTATAGTAAATCTGATAAGAAGCTGGGCCCCACCCACTTTTTGAAAAAATAGGGGAACGCGACATAGAAGCCAACAAGTCACAATTTAGGATGCCAGAATTGAAACGTCCAAGGCTACATAAATAAGCGCCAATGAACTGCAATACCAGGCACAGACTATGGACAGGAGTGGAGCTGTTTGGGGAAAAACTGAGACCATTTTTGTTTCTTACCCTTAGCAAACCCTTGAGAATTTCTCCTCCCCACATCAACCATAAAAGGCACTTTAAAAAACTGTACTTTTTTATTGGTTCATGCGCTTTGTACAAGCATTTTTAGGTGTCTTTTTTTATCTACACTTTTTGAACGATAAGTTTTATTAGCATTTCCATAGTATACAATGCACTCAAACGCAAATGTATATTGATTTCCAGCAACAATCTCAATTATATGTGCAGCGTCCGAGGAGCGGGCCCCAGCCTAAGAGACAGCGGGGGTAGAGTAGTTCACTTATCATGGTGGCTCTACCGTCTCCCACACTTCTTCTTGTTCCTCAAACAACACCAACCAAGACCAACTCAAACAGCAGCAGCTCCTCTCTCATGCACCTTGCACCCACATATATATAACAAGGTCACATGACAAACTAATAGATACATTTCCAGACATGACTCAGACAGTAACCCATTCAGTGCTGCAAAGGTGCAATGCACATCATATTCATACACATAGAAAACAGTGGAAATACACATAAGCACAAGACTACATAGATCATTCAGAAACTTCCAGAATGTATGCACATCAACGTCTGTACACTACATATGCATATTACAACTTTATGGGGGAGGGAAAGTAGAGGAAGGGTGGAGGAGAGGGTAGGGTTGAAGAGGGAAAGTTGACAACCCTTGGGAGGTACTCACAAGCATAGAAATTCTGCATTTTAAAGGGAATTGATTCTCTCCAGGAGAGGTTTTTTAGAGTATTGTAAAGTTATGTCCAAGTTAAAGAAAAATACTTTATAGTTTCTTAAAGGGGTTGTCCCGCGCCGAAACGGGTTTTTTTTTTTTTAACCCCCCCCCCCCCCCCCCCGTTCGGCGCGAGACAACCCCGATGCAGGGGTTAAAAAAACAAACCGGAGAGTGCTTACCTGAATCCCGGCGGTCCGGCGTCTTCATACTCACCTGCTGAAGATGGCCGCCGGGATCCTCTCTCTCTGTGGACCGCAGGGCTTCTGTGCGGTCCATTGCCGATTCCAGCCTCCTAATTGGCTGGAATCGGCACGTGACGGGGCGGAGCTACACGGAGCCGGCATTCTGCACGAGCGGCCCCATTGAAGACAGCAGAAGACCCGGACTGCGCAAGCGCGGCTAATTTGGCCATTAGAGGCCGAAAATTAGTCGGCACCATGGAGACGAGGACGCCAGCAACGGAGCAGGTAAGTATAAAACTTTTGATAACTTCTGTATGGCTCATAATTAATGCACAATGTACATTACAAAGTGCATTAATATGGCCATACAGAAGTGTATAGACCCACTTTGTTTCGCGGGACAACCCCTTTAAGGTGTTTAAACCAAAGCCAAAAATATGCACAACAATTTTTTTTAAAAATCACCAAAAACATAGTTTGTAGCATGTATATTTCTCTATTGACTTGGCAAAAACAACACTAAAAAGGTGTTTTTTTTTCTCCAAAAAAACGCTGTACATGAAACTACCCTTCATTGAGATTTTCATTGAATGGAGTTTTCTACATTTCAGTAAAGAGTTCTATATGATGTAGGGAATGAACTGTAGCTAACTGACATTTTTCATTAGATAGAGGCCCAGAAGATACATCACAGATGCATTTATATTAGTGTAGGGACCCACTACAACGCAAGGAACCGTGAAGTGGTTAGTGGGCTCATGTATCTTGGCCAACATCCAACCAATGCCTTGCATTTATTATCCATCATTCACATGCAGTGTGGCTTTAAGACTGCAGGGGGAGCCCAGGGTGGCAGTACCAATGTGGTTCACTGATGGATATGCAGGGCAACCCACCGAATTATCATGGCGTCATTAATAGGTTGCTAGTCTGCATGGTGAGCTACATATATCAGAATGGTCTGGCACCCTGTATCCACTATGTGTGGGAGTATACACCAAGCAGCCACCCCCCCTCATTATCAGAAGGCAGTGTGAGTGGCTGTCTCATCGGTGTCCTGCACAGGTGTAATTGGCTCCCTCATTTGGTAGTCAGCATGGTGAGAGGAGGATGCATCTATATGCATTCTCTCACCATGCCGTTTCAATGGCCGTTTTCTGTGATTGTTTTTAATTCTCTATGTTTCCCCTTCTGTGATGAAGTATTTTCAATGCAACGACTGTGCACTAAAGTTTTTGAGGGTCTGTGCTTATACATAGCAAAGAGTTTAAAGTATTAGGGATGGCCAACGCAACATGAGCCTCTGTTGATTACCTCTGGATACCATTACCTATAGATAGCGATTTACAGATAAGAACTCCCCCCCCTCCCAGACTTGCATCCAGCCAGTAGATCTCTCTACATCTCTCTAGATCGCTCTAGACATCACTTACAGCTACTAAAAGTAAATATAGTACAATAAGCTGATGAAAATGTAATCCTAGAGAACGATGGGGTCCCACCCAGTAGAGGAACAGGTGTTGGGAAGCTCCTCCACTGGTATATGGGTAGGGATGAGTTAAGGCAGGAGAAGGAGGGTCCTCTGTACATGACAAGCCCTGTGATCAGACCCCCTGCCTTACAAGCACAAGCTGCAGGACACCGAGTGGGAAGTTGGTAAGATAAGACCAAGTAACAGAACATGGCCCAAATCCAGCAACCGGAGCCGGCGAAAGAGAACAAAAGCCACCCGGACACTCTCACCAAGGAGATCGACTTGGTACAAAGGGACCCCAAAAGGATCAATCAGGAGGTGGTGCAGGTGAGAGCAAAGCTAGAAGCATTGAGGGTTAAAGTATAGACATATGAACATTACTGCCAATACTAATTTACAGTATCTACCATCCATCTATCATCTATCTTTCTCATATCGATCTATCTCATATCTATCTATCTATATATATATCTATATATATATAGATATACTATCTATCTCATATCTATCTATCTATCTATCTATCTATCTATCTATCTATCTATCTATCTCATATCTATCTATCTACCTATCTCATATCGATATATCTATCTGTCTAACATCTATCTCCTATCTATCTATCTATCTATCTATCTATCTATCTATCTATCTATCTCCTATCTATCTATCTATCTATCTATCTCATATCTATTTATCTATCTATCTCAGATCTATTTATCTATCTATCTCATATCTATCTATCTCATATCTATCTATCTATCTCCTATCTATCTATCTCATATCTATTTATCTATCTATCTATCTCATATCTATCTATCTATCTATCTATCTTATATCTATCTATCTCATATCTATCTATCTATCTATCTCATATCTATCTATCTACCTCATATCTACCTATCATCCATCTTTCTCTCTATCTATCATCCATCTTTCTCTCTATCTATCATCCATCTTTCTCTCTATCTATCATCCACCTATCTCATATCTATCTAGCTATCTATCTATCTCATACTGGAAAGCTAAAGGGTTTTTCCAGACAACCACTATTGATGACCTCAAATTAGGTCATCAATAGTTGATCAGCTAGGGTTCGCCACTTGGAAGCCTGGCCGATCAACTGATCGAGCACCTGCCGGCAGCATCACAATATACAAGGGTCAAAGCAGAAGCAGTTGGCTCCAACCCCTGTGTAGTGGCCGGCGCTTGTAACTGCAGCTATCATTAATTTTTATGAGACCCCAGCCTGCAGTTACGACCGCTGGCCTCTACACAAGGGTTGGAGCCAACTCCTTCAGCAGACGTCTGATCACCTGATTGGCCAGGCGACTCCCGAGCGGTGGATGCCATAATAATTATATTGATAAATTAATGGATGGACAGATTGATAGATTAGATGTAGATAGATAGATAGATATTAGATAGATAGCTATGAGATAGATAGATAGATAGATAGATAGATAGATAGATAGATAGATAGATAGATATTAGATAGATAGATAGATAGATAGATAGATAGATAGATAGGAGATAGATAGATATAGATAGATAGATAGATAGATAGATAGATAGATAGATAGATAGATAGATAGATAGATAGGAGATAGATATGAGATAGATAGATAGATAGATAGATAGATAGATAGGAGATAGATAGATAGATAGATAGATAGATAGATAGATAGATAGATAGGAGATAGATATGAGATAGATAGATAGATATGAGATAGATAGATAGATAGATAGATAGATAGATAGATAGATAGATATGAGATAGATAGATAGATAGATAGATAGATAGATAGATAGATAGATAGGAGATAGATAGATATGAGATAGATAGATAGGAGATAGACATGAGATAGATAGATAGATAGATAGATAGATAGATAGGAGATAGATAGATAGATAGGAGATAGAGAGATAGATAGATATGGGATAGATAGATAGATAGATAGATAGATAGATAGATAGATAGATAGATGTGAGATAGATAGATAGATAGGAGATAGACATGAGATAGATAGATAGATAGGAGATAGATAGATAGATAGATAGATAGATAGATAGATAGATAGATAGATAGATAGATAGATAGGAGATAGAGAGATAGATAGATAGATATGAGATAGATAGATATGAGATAGATAGATATGGGATAGATAGATAGATAGATAGATATTCCACCAATAAAAACCTGGTTTAATCCACATTTATACAATGTAAAATGATTGTTTCAAGAGTGAAATAATTCACTAATAATATAAGGTGATATCAATGGCCGAGGAAGGGAGGATCCAAAATACACAATGAAATAAAATAGACAATGAGAAATTGTTTGCTACAAAAATGAATAAGTAAATAAAATATTGCAAATGTGATAAAACTATTCTTTATATATTTGTCAATGAGACGATCTGAATCCACTCTGATTTGGCTATGGGCTAATTCTGGATGTAGGACCTGGGGTACCCCCTCCAGTTGGGATCTGGTCTTCACCTTGGGGTTCCCAAGTCGTTACTCATAAAGTAGTCTTTGTTATGTGGTAGCTGACGCTACACAAGTCTGAGGCGCGGTACCTGAGAGTGTGAACCGAGATGTAAACAGACTTGACCATGGTCAAAGCAGGTGGTATAAAATTTAGCCCAGGAGTCAGGTAAGTGGTCATGGCTGGCAGAAGAGGTTGGAAAGCATTAACAGAGCATGCATTGACTCTTTAAGTATAAGGATGGGTGTGTGCCCTTTGAGCAGATGCAAGGGTCTAACAGATGGGAAGGACCTTGTGTCTGCCACATGGGAAAGAGGAGTGTGAACAGTAGACAACCACAGCAGCAGGAGCTGGTGACAATAGATGTCAGCCATGGCCTTGAAAATAGTACAGATTAGAGACCATTTACACCATGATTATGTCATGTATTTGGGTTCTGTCCTGGGGTTCCATCTGAATACTCGAAAAAAGGGATGCAGATAGAGCTTCAGGATGAAACCCTAGACTTTCATTAGTCAAACGAAGACCAATACGTTCTCCATTTGACCAGATTTCCATTCCTCTCCAGCATTTGTGTCCATGAGAATAACGTGATTGACTACGCTATTCTCTCTGGCACTAATGCCAGCAACCAAGTAAAACGGGGGTCTTATTATTCTCCATTTGAACAATCAAAGTTTGTGGTTCCATTCCGAGGTTCTGTCTGTAGATGTAGACGTGAATGAGTTATGAAGGCATCTTTCACAGGAGGTCATGGTTCATGGTCTTGGAGGATTCCAAGTGTGTGTACTCACCTCAATACATATGTCTTTGGAGATAAAGTGAAATTGGGGTCTCATGACTTTTACAATGCTTTTCATATATCTTATGGTCTGAAGCCTCCCCAGTGATTCAGTCGGACAGTCCGGAATTTCTAGTGATGTCCTGCTAATCCGGGAATGACTGCTGCGTGGCTTCTCACTTGGAAACAGGAGCCACTCAGTCTACTTTGTTTGTGTCCAGTCTCTCGTAAACAACGCTAGTGCTAGAAAAGTAGAGGCATTGGCATACAAATGTCTGATTGGTTAGAGGAGGTCACATGCTAGAACAGGACTTGAAAAAACAGGGGAGGCATTCATTGTGCATGAAATTGCAGAAAGTTGATGGCCGGCCATGGGCTACCATTGGCAGAAATAGTGATAATAGTGTATTATCTGAGCGATCTTGAGATCGCAGGTTCAAGTCCCCTATAGAGACAAAAAATGTAAAAAAAAAAAAAAAAAGCAATTAGAGGCCAAAAAAAACCTTTTTGCGCATTTAAAAAAATCCCATAGTCTCATATTACTGCATCTGTAACAACACATGCAATAAATTGAATACATTTCTTTCCCGCGCAGAAAACGCCACTTAAAAAAAAGACCTTTTTTTGGTCCTTTTGTCTCCTAAAAAATACAATAAAAGTGATCAAAAAAGCCATACCCACCCCAAAATGGTACCATTAAAAACAACAGCTCATCATGCAAAAGACAAGCCCTTACGCAGCTCCGCTGATAGATAAATAAAAAAGTTATGTCTTTCAATGCCGTGTTGCAAAAAATAAAGCTAAATATTCATATCGAAGGGTTTTTTGGGCAGATTAATGGGCATTTGGCAGTAGTTGCACCTGAGCCCTCCGTTCCACCTGTCAAATATAATCTTGGACAAAATGACAAGCTGCAATATAACGGAGAGCCACACTAGTCCGGGAGTGGTGATATCCACTTGCCATCCGTGTAAATGTAACACTGCAGGAGCGCTCCAGCCCCCCCGTGTGGTTGTTGGTGGGGGCTGCTGTCACACATTGCAGAAGACGCCTGACAGCTGGAGGCCCACATCCACCTCCGCTCAGAGACAAATATATAGAGGGAATTAACAGAATCCTCATGAACCCCAGCACTGATGGACCTTATAAGTACATCTCGCTGCTACACAGTGACCATAGCCATAATATTAACCCTACAAACACCACAAATAGGAGGAGCTGGAATTGTCACATTGCGGTAGTGCCGTCCATAGATATAAAGTCCAGAGCATTTCTAGACATCTACCTCCGACTAAAGGCTGCAACATTTACCACTGCATAGGTATACACTACCCTATAGAGTATGGAAGCAATAGCCTCCCAATGTAGATTGCGCATTATACGTTTTTACTGGATTCTTCTGCAAAATGTTAGCATTCATCATGCTATTCTATATAGAAAAGAACAAAAAGTTTGTTAAGGCATGCTGGCCGATATATGACAAAAGGACACATCCTCTTGGTGCATGGAAGGGGTGAACATAGCCTTAGACCGGCCCCACATGGGCGTATTGTCACGATGCCAATAGCCCATTGATTTCTATTGGGCCACTCATTGGGCATGTCATTGCATAATTGCTCTGTGCATGCACGGGAGATACGCACGCCATGCATAGCTACTTATGGCCGCGTGAGTCCAGCCTTAGGTAGGGTTGCCACCTTGGACACCAAAAAATACTGGCCAAGGTAAAAGGGGGTATGGTTAGGGTCATGGCTTATCATGATGTATGATTTTACCTCCATTATTCCTATGGACCCAGTAGTAAAAGTGCCGCCTTTCAGTGGCACCAATAGTCATAGTGACCCCTATAGTAATAGAGCCCCTTCTATTGGTCCCACTTTGTACCCTCCCCACCTCTATACCTCCGGCCGGGCAGCAACCATACCATGAAGTACTTTAATTCATGCTCTAGCTCCAGTCGGCCCACTAGGCATGAATTAGGGGGGCATGGCTTATCAGGGCATATTATTTTATCTCCATTATTCCTGTGGTCCCGGAAGTAATAATGCCCCCTTTAGTTGCCTCTGTAGTAATAATGCCCCCAGTACAACTTGTGTCCCCCTTAGTGGCCCCAATAGTAAGAGTGCCTCCACTTTGTGCCTTTCTCTTCTCAGTACCTCCTGGGTGGGTAGCAACCACACCTTGAAGCACCTCAACTCATCCTCCAGTCCGGCCGCTGGGCACAATTTAGGGGGGCGTGGTTTATCAGAACGTTATTTTATTTCCAATACTCCAGTGGCCCCAGAAGTAATAGTGCCCCCTTTAGTGACATCGGTAGTAATAGTTCCCCCAGTCGTACTTGTGTCCCCCTTAGTGGCCTCACCAGTAAGAGAGCCCCTAATTTGTGCCCTTCCCAGCTCTGTACCTCCTGGGTGGGCAGCAACCACATCATGAAGTACTTTAACTCATGCCCTAGCTCCAGTCCAGCTGCTTGGCACGGTTTAGGGGTATGTGGTTTCTCAGGACGTATTATTTTATCTCCCTTATTCCCGTGACCCCAGTAGTAATAGTGCCCCCTTTAGTGGCCTCAGTAGTAATTATGTCCCCTGTAGTACTTGTCTCCCCCTTAGTGGCCCGAATAGTAAAAGTGCCCCCACCTTGTGCCATTCCCATCTCAATACCTCCTGGGCGGGCAGCAACCACACCTTGAAGTACTTTAATCCGCTCTCTAGCTCCAGTCTGGCTGCTGCGGATGTAATCAGAAACTTGGAACCTTTCCCACCCCTCCTGAGCTGCATAAGGACATGCAGGACTGCAGACGCCGGGGAGTAGGGGGCAGAGTCTCTGATTACATCAGCGGCGGCCAGGCTGAAGTAAGACAGTGAGCTGCCCTGCTGTGCTCACAGCTAATAATTATCGGCTGAGTGGAAGTTCTGTTCTTGGGGCTTATTCACATCGGCGTATTTTCTGTATATTTCACGGACAACACATGCACCCACATGAGCAATCGATCGCACAGACTGATGGTCAGTGTGAATACAGACAAGAATAAGACAAACAGTAATGTGCGCTGTCCGTGTAGATTGGACAGCATGCAGATGGGTGTCCAAGTGCTATCGAATGCAGGACGCGCCCAAGATACTTGGGCGTAACTTGCTCTTGCCCATGTGAATAAGCTCTTAGATATGAATAGGAAAGTTAATCTAACGATAAAAGTTTAGTAAAGTAAAAAGGGACCTTTTTATTTCCTTAACCCTTTCCAATCCAATTTGTATCCTGGTCGGCTTACTCTTTTTCTGCCATTATACAACGGCGCTATATGCTGGCTAAAGCCAGTACTGCATGAGGTGACACGTTGGATAGGCTCCGACAGCAGAGAGGCTGGCAATGTACAGTAAGAGAACCCCGACGGGCGTCTTCCAACATTGGAGCTGTACAGCCTTAAATCATAATGTCTTCAGAGGTCAGACAGTGGATTGGAAAGGGTTAAAGCCACCTGTACACGACCAAGTTCGAATTGCGCAGCATGCTCTATTTTTGACCGGATTCCGCGTGAACGGCTTGCATTGAAGTCAATGGAAGCCGTCTGACCCACGGCCCTTCTGCAATTGACATCGTGGAAAGGTTGCGGATTCAGAGTCATCGCTAGGCGATGAAGCCGGAAAAGCAGGAGTTTAAGAAAAAAGTATCTGTTCGGCACACGGCCGACGGCGAGCCATGCGGACCACTTGCAGTGCAGAAGAAAAGACAAAATGACAGCTACACGCAGACGCCGGACGGGCACAGGGACGGATTCCACTGTGGGATTCCACATGCAGAATCCAACACTTTCGTTTACAGGTGGCCTTAAGGCTCATTTAATCTCAACGATTCTGGCTCAAAATTCGCTCAAAGCTGTCTTTTGAGCAAGAATCGTTGGCCACCGTGCAGTTTTCATTAATGATTTGCTTATTGTTGTCTTTCAGCAAGCTGAACCACAACGATGGGTCTTATCAGGACCACGGGCTGAGTTCTCAGCGGGATACCGCTGATACTATTGTTTCAGCTGGTATCCCGCTCGGAGAACAGCAGGAGTATGCAGAAGACAGCGCTCCAGCTGTGTTCTGTATACCCTGCTGAGAGCACTTAACTGTATATCAGCTGTGCGCTCCGTGAACACAGCAGGAGTATGCAGAAGACAGCGCTCCAGCTGTGTTCTGTATACCCAGCTGAGAGCACTTAACTGTATATCAGCTGTGCGCTCCGTGAACACAGCAGGAGTATGCAGAAGACAGCGCTCCAGCTGTGTTCTGTATACCCCGCTTGGAGCGTTCAGCTGTATACCAGTCTTTACACACAAGTTGTTTCTGGAGGTTTCCATAGATGTGAGATCAAGTAGTAATCATGAGGGAAGATAAGAGCAAACAATACACTGAATTCAACCACACAGCTTAGCTTAAAGGGGATGTCCAGGATTAGAAAAGCATGTCTGTTTTTTTCCAAACACAGCGCCACCTTTGTCTATAGGGTTATCTGTGGTTTTGCAGCTCAGCTCCATTGAAGTGAACGGAAGCTGAGCTGCAATACTAGACTCAACCCTTAGACTAGGGAGGAGCTGTATTTGGAAGAAAGTAGACATGTTTTTCTAACCCAGGAAAGCCCCTTTAAATGGTCACTTACTTTTCAAACAATGTATGCTTATATAATAGCTAATGTGATAAATACTAAAAGTACAAATTGCTTTATTTACCTAAAATGACATTTTTCGTAATAAAAAATCCCTTTAAAGTTCAAGCCACTAGGAGTGCCCCTTCATTCTAACTGGCTGTTCACTGTTTATTGTCGAGTGAAGTCTGTCCCTAGTAACAGAGACACTGAGAAGTGGTGTAGTTGTTGTCTCATGCTGCCAATAGGCATCTAGGGAAAGAGAGGGGCAGTAGATAGCTGCTCCAAAGGGAGAGAAACTCACAGAGATGTACTAATAGTAAGTGAATTACTGCCTCACAGCTACTGTAATCACATCTACACTGCTCAGTATTTCTGTACACTGTCCTCAATGCTGATATTATTTCCCTGGCGGTACTAAGGAGTTTTGGAGCAGAATTTTCAGTTTTCTCCATCTGCAGTGTATAGAAGATACCATATAAGTAGCCTCCACCCACCAGCTCAGAGACAACTAATAATTACAGATATAGCATGAAAAGGGAACTCCTGGTAAGAAATGCAAGACACAACTCATTAAATGGCCAGAATTAGTATTATTCCTCAGGTACACGCGAAAGCCTATTCTGAGAAGTCAGGTACACATTAAAATGATAAGGCTCAGGTTTAACACAGTGGGTACTAGCAGATCTGCAGTGTAAATCATGGATCCTAAGCCTTTGACTCCCATTAAGCAATGCCTCCAAACATACATTAATAAATATATTACGTCCTGGCATGTATTAGTCTTAACTGGTCCATGTTATCTCCTTTCAGGTGGACTTTGAGGATGTCATTGCTGAACCGGACAGCATTCACAGCTTCGACAGGGTGTGGAAAGCAAGCAGCACCACCTTCACCGTCACCAAATACTGGTGTTACCGTGTGCTCTCCGCCATTTTCGCTCTGCCATTGGCTCTGCTCTGGGGCTTCCTCTTCGCTTGTCTGTCATTCTGCCAGATCTGGGCAGTAGTCCCCTGCGTCAAGAGTTACCTTATGGAAATCCAATGTGTGGGTCAATTCTATGCTGTTTGTGTCCGTACCTTCTGTGACCCAATCTTTGAGGCCATGGGCAAAGTGCTAAGTGGCATTCGTGTGGCGCTCAGAAAAGAAGTATGAAGGCGACATTCTGCATTTAATGCATACAAAATATGCAATAAAGATGGCACTGGGGGGAGCTACCAACTTAGTAGGCTGCCTCTCGAAAGAACTCAATTACCAATATCATGATGCCAATGGGCCAGATTAGGTTAACCATATTCAACACTAACCCAAAGAAGCACACAAAACAGAAGAGGGTATAAATACCATATTTTATTGGCATTTCTCTTTATGCACAAACAGCTGTATTTTGGTGAGAACTGGAATAGGAGTATAGAATACAAGGCCTCTGTTATATAGTCTTATGCATCGATAGCCACAGAAGATCAATGATCAATGTGAAGAGGGTCTTCCAAGACTCCACATGGGCCCCAAATACTTTTAAGAAGTCGAACTACTTTGCCAAACCTGAAGTTCACAGTAAGGTATGAATAGTGTACGGCTCTTCTCATTGCTTACACATAGATAGGCTTATACATACACGGAAGGGTCTGCCATAAGGCACACCGGCATGGGTACCCTATAGCGTCGGTAACTCAACTGCCAGAGTGCTTGTTGTTAAAGAGTTATGCCAGGGGAAAAGCAATGACAGAGGGTGGTAACACTGTAGGGCGAGGCTGGAAATGATGCACATACAGCAAAAAGACTTAACCACAAGCAGGGATTCCAAGCGAAACTACAAGAAACGGACAATGTAAGAAAAGTGTCAGGTCCGAAGAACCATCAGCTGTCATTTGTGCCATTAGTATAGGAAATTTCTATAAACCATAAGCTGCCTCATTGACCTGAATGTATCATTCCTGTAACAATGGAGGATAATAAAAGTCTTTTGTGTATATATTGTATGTTCATATCTTTATTTGGCTGGAGTTATGGCCGTTTTTCCTTACGTCCGGATACAAGGAGCATGGTGGCTGCATATATTGGCCCAAGACATAAAAAAAAATAGTTACCCATCAATTAAAATGGCCGGTGCACCCATTATCCCATAGGAAATAATGGGAGATTCTTAAACAGAATCGCCCAAAATTAGTGCAAGATCGAAAAATCGCTGCATGTCCTATCGGTGCGTCAAAATAAATCGCTCATGTGAATTAACCCATTGAAATCAATGGGTTATTTTTCAATAATAGTTCCTCCATGTTGGAATTGGACAGAACTCATGCAGGAGAATCGTTCGTGTGAGTGTACCCTAGGGCAGATGTTTGCCTGTCCCCATGAATTTATTGGCTTGTATATACCCTCCTGCAACTTTGACTAAATGTGTTACTTTTGCTTTCTAGCATGCTTATGTGCTTATTATAGTCAGAGCGGTGTATGCGGTGTCTATGGAGACAGCACAGCTCTTGATGCCCTCATGATTAGATATAGAATTGCATGCAGAAGGCTAGATGCCAATAATAATCATTTTAATACAATTTTAAGATCTACAGATTGCAGGCAGGCGTTTGCAAGCCAATAAGTCCACACGAGGTAGGATATCCCATTAAGATGAAGGGTGTACACTGTATATGGGGGCAGCATTCAATATTCCAGCACTACCAAACCAAGTTAGCAGGAGCTGCCATGTTGGGTTCATATTAAAGGGGCGAGTCAACTTTCTAAAAATCAATACAGGCCTGTTTGAAGAATAAAAGGTGGAGTACTTATCTGTCCTCAGTTGGCGGGACCCAGCACTGCAGCCCCGAGGTCCTCCCGGGGTTTGTTAAAGAACAGATATCACCTGTTGGGAAAATCAGAAGCTGCAGTGGTCAGGTGCCATTCTCTTGGCAGCATTGGGAGCCATTATGCCAGGAGAATGGCACCTGGCCACTGCGGCCTCTGAATTCACAAAATTGACTTTTATCACCCATCCATAGGACTGTCAAAAATTCAGATTTGTGCCAGAATTTGCAGAACCTTTTTACTTTTTTTCTTAATCTTGCTATAAACAGTGAGCCACGTCCACTCCCTGAAAAGCCCGCCCAGTTTGTACTTAGCACTTTTAAAAATCTGGTGAGTGCCGAAAAAAGTCACAAATTTTTGAGCAAATATGGCGCGCTCCATGATTTGTGACTTTTAAAAGCATAGTTTACACCCAAAACTGGAGTAAAGTGATTAATAATCGTTGGCCAAACTTTGAAGGTTCACTGAAATTACAAAAACACAACTGTTCTTGCTCAGGAACAGCGCCACCTCTTATCCATGGGCAGAATCTGGTGTTGCAGCTCACCCTCACTCACATGTGAATAAGGCTAATCCTCAATACCAGAATCGGTGTTTTGGCCATAAAGTAAAGCCAATATTACTCACTAAAAAGAAGATTTATTCTTCAAGGGAACCTGTCATCACCTATGAGCCCCATAAAGTTACGGTGCTCACAGAACGGGCCCTGAAGAGCCTGGGGATGTACTTTTCACAATTACCCAGCTCCCTATTTGCATGCGGTCACCCATGGAAGTCGCCACACGGACAGTGCAGCGGACTCAGCTCTGCATGCTGTGCATACCCATAGAGAACACTGTGTGTGCGTGTATACAGCCTGCAGAGATGGGTCTACTGTACTGTTTGCATGCAAACTTCAAAGGGTGACAGCAGAGGCGTAACTTGAAACTTCCGGGCCCCAATGCAAAACCTGTAACAGGGCCCCTAACTATAATACTTTATTCATAGTACTAGGTCCCCTTTATTGAGAAGAGAGGCCTTATGGGCCCCCTAAGGCTCCTGGGCCTGGGTGCAGCCGCATCCCCTGCATCCTCTATAGTTATGCCCCTGAGTGACAGCACAGGAATAGGGAGCAGGGCAAGTTTGAAAAACACGTCCCCGGATTCATCGAGAACTGTCCTAATTTACTTTATGGTGCTCTTAGGTGATGGCAGGTCCCCTCTAATTAATGGGAGTCTCATCCTCAAAGAAAACTCTTTAAATAAAGAATACTACAAGATGCCCTAAGACAGGTCGGCTATGGGTGCATTTTCTTTTGATCTCTGACTTCTTTTGGCCTTTTGGCCAAAAAAAAGTAAGCCTCCGCTCAGTGACTCATGTAGCCTGGCTAGAAATGCCTAGTGGGCTTGTACTTGTTCCTACCAGTGGCTTACATAGATTAAGGGGGTCCAAAGGAAAGATTAAAATGGGTCCTCGTTATTGTGCTGAGTTTTTCTACATGGGCCTGAAGTTAGTTTCCCCTCTGTGGCCCCCACAACCTTTGTCCCAACAATGGGATTGCTCTACAGAGGGGAGTCCTATACAGCTTCTCGTCACCCAATAAGGAACAACCAAAACTGAGACCCCCTCCATCAAATGGCCGCATAGCCACCACAAGGTCTGCCTCTATGGTATATCCATGCCTCTACTGACTGGCTAAAATGTACCGAGTGGCAGGGGGCATTGCTTTCACATCATTCCTTCATTTTCAATTAGCTCTTTTATTGGGTGCAATAAGATGCATTACTAGCGCTTCTTATCAACTGCACAGTCAATAAGGTCTGGCTACTGAGTCCCTTAAAGAAAATCATAGCAATGTGCTTGTTTATTTCGAACCACCATCTACTTCTCCAATCACCAAGGCCATTAAGCAGTTAGATATTTGTGGTCACTAAGATTATGGAATACACAGTATTGCACCCAACTGCTAAAGAATGACGCCCAACTGCAAGAAGAGAATGTAAAATGATGCAGCTAGCGCCACCTAATGGACATATATTCAGATCTCCTAGACATTGTACGTCAGCTGCACACAGTGCAGTTGTCTTCAAGCAGCTCCTACTGTGTGTAAATGAAACCGGCTCCTCCAGCTCTAAATAAAATGAAAGCTTCTTAGTAAGTACTGGAAAGTTTATGGACTCTCTAAAAGTAATTGAAAGACGTCAAGTTCATTCCCGTAGGTCACATATGGAATCTAATGCTGGCTGATTGTATGATCCTATGTAAGATCAGGGATCTTTAGTGGTGTAATTGGCTGTGCTTGTGCCAACCTGCTGGTATCACTCTACTGATCAGAAGCCTGGTCTAGATGCCAGGAGACCTAAATGCCAGTAGGATAAAAATGAATGTTGTGGACTTGGGTAGGTGCCACCGCTGTTTTCAGCAACCAACAGAGTCTATATATGTAGGTATCTTCTATCCCCGCTGCTTCCCAATTGGTTGGACGTTGGCCCATGCTGGTTCTTTTGAGGATGGGAGGAGGCGAGAAGCTCTGTTTAGCTTCACACAACTGTGCTTTTGTTTATAGCAGTAACGTAGACTGAGACATAGAAACAAATGCAGGGAAGCTTGTGGGGTTAATAGTAACGCACCCTTCATTTCTCTATCGTCCAGAACTTCAATACTGATTTGTGCCCAGGCTGAGTGCGGCTTGTGGAAATGAATGGATTCTAATTTCCTTCTTGTCCCCAAATTCATCTTCGAAATACGGCTCTTCCTTGATGTCCCTTTTTGCCCAATGGGCTCCCGCGTACTGGCTCGCTTGCACTTGATGCATTAGGTTTAGTTTCCCGAGATCTCCCTACTTTGGTGGGTTCACTCACTTCTTCCGGAACGCCATGTCTCAGCGCTGCTTTACCCAACAGCTCTTTGAAAACGCTGTCCATGTTTTTTGTCACATCCTGTCATGTAGAAGAGAGAGGTGGAAATACATTATTTCATATGATTATCAATGGATATACAGGGTGAAGTCAAGAAGGTTGAACTCCGGCTACATCTCAATACTGGAAAAATTGAAATAACAGTAGTGGACTTGAATAGGAAGGCATGGATGAGCTACATGATGGTATGGCGCACAGGGCCATAGGGAACCCAGAACATGGATTTCAATGTTGTGTTGTGGCCCTTGTAAGAGAGAGAGTAAAACCCAATTGTGAGAAGGAGTCTGTCTAGGTCCCGTGGAACCACTGCTATGACTGAAGTAAGGAAAGCGTACTCGAACTGGCCTCCTTCTGTTATGGTAGGGGCAGATCATCCAGGAAGTCAACTGGTCACACACTCAGGAGTCCTGGAATCCCTGCCTATGTGCTCCTGCGGAGACATAGAAGGTATCATACGGGAGAGAGACCCTGTCTTTCAGCTACTTTTCGGGCCAAAAGCTATTCTGCCCGGCAACAGCTTGCGCTGGATTGGCTGCTTACCATAATAATTCCTCATTGGTAGTAGAGGGAGGAGTTGAGTCAAGCCTGGGAAAGTGAGCAGGGTGAGGCAGGATGTGAGTCGAGAAGAAGAGAAAAAGTGTGGGAAAAGCAGCAGGAAGTGAAGGAGAAGGAAGGACGAGTTAGGGAGTCGTCGCCAGAAGGTGGACGAGTGAGGAAGTGTATCGCAGTGCTGCAGAAATTAACATGCTCCGACTGGAGAGTGGGATTACACAAACTGCCATAACAAGCAGAGAGTGGAGGAGAACAGTTCTGGGAACCGTCTGCACAACAGTAAATTGTATAAACTCCTGTTAAAGTAGAATCAGGGAAAGTGCAAGCGGCCCTATTTCAGTTACTCCACCTTCTACTAAGTAATCTTCCGGAAAACAACCCTTAGATAACTAGGACTGGTGGGATTCTTTTCTGTGTAACCTTAAAATAGAGAGAGCGCTGAAGAAAAACTGTTTGTCGTATCCTTGTGTCTGAAGCAACGTTAATCTGTAATGCGGACAGGTCTGTATACTGTGAATTTGTAAGTGTGTTAAGAAGTGCTTAGTAAACTGTGTACCTTCGGTCTACAGCAATGCAAT
Source organism: Eleutherodactylus coqui (assembly GCF_035609145.1). Taxonomy (NCBI): domain Eukaryota; kingdom Metazoa; phylum Chordata; class Amphibia; order Anura; family Eleutherodactylidae; genus Eleutherodactylus; species Eleutherodactylus coqui. Next base: position 32,632,260 of record NC_089846.1, read on the forward strand.
GTGGACTTGTCTCAGTTATTTCATTACCAACAACCAGAGTTCGCTCCACAAAAGGTACTGGCGTCACGTGACAAAACCATTAAAGACAGTTGCTATCATCATCGTGCCTGTTCCGCCGCGTGCAACTGAGTTAGCCTCTTTTCAGCCATCGTTGGGAGAGATTGCAGAGCCACCCGTGACATCCATCTTGTTTACCCGTGGGCTCGCCCTGAAACGGCTCGCCTCTGCTCGGGAGCTGCACATTCATCGTCATCTGCAGGAGATTCAGGTGCCAATCTATGTGTAGAGTCTCTGAATGAACACAGGTCCAACAATGGCTCCATGCATGTATCCTAGCAGAAGGAGGCCACTTTGAGTACGCTTTCCTTACTTCAGTTACAGCAGCAGTCCTATGAGACTTAGAGAATCGCAAAAAGTGGATTTTTGCTCCTCACATGCTACTCCTCAGCTTTGCAATTAGTTTTTACTCTCTATAGCCTACAGGGGCCACAACATAAAATGAGCAGATGTGCAATTTTAAAGGGGTTGTCCAGGAAGGTGGACTCCTAACTTGGACCTGCAGTGTTGGAACCTCCACTTCCACCCTGGTTCTAACACCAGGTTATGTAGTATAGACTCTCTCTGTCATTGCAGGGGGCTGGCTGTTCCGCTCATCTTAATAACTAAACTAGCCACCTTCTGTCAAGGGTCATACAAATACTGAGAAGGGGGCTGTTCTAGTTATTACAATGAGCAGAACAAGCAGCCCTTTGCAATGATGTGATTGGCATAGAAAGAATCGATACCAAGTGACCCAGTGCCAGAATTGGGCCAGAAGTAGAGGTTCTGACACTGCAGGTCTAGGTAAAGATATTGCCTTCCTGGGGAACCCCTTTAGGTTCCTGGGTCACCGTGCTAAATCTGTAGCTGGGCCCCCAACCATCTTGTGCCGTTTATAGTAATGGCGTCTTTCTTATGTGGTGGAGGGGCAACCAAGTGGCTCCAGGGCTGGGTGTGCCTGCTAACGTACTTCTACACCCCCTTTACCTACCACCTTAAATATAAAGGCCCTTTTAAACACAACAATTATCAATCAAAATTCTTTTAAACGGCTGAAAATGAGCGACAAACGTTACATGTAAACACGGGCATCGTGCCCTATTCGTTCACTTATCGTTAACCAAGATGTTTAGGCTGGCATAAAATCCATCATTTGGTCGCTGGAAATTCTTTCAGTTTGAAGGCAGTTCGTTCAGTGTTTCCAGCAGCCAGTGATGGCTTTATTTTGCTTTACATATTTAATGAATGCAATGTTTACTCAGCTGGGAGGAGCCAGAGGAAAGCAATGGAATGTGCTGGCCAGATGTTTGCTCAGCTTGGCAAAGTGTTTATGCAATAACAATCACCTAAACACACGCCCAGCTGAGCAAACAACTCATGGAGGAAAACACAGATGACTACAGCAATTCATTTATTATTCAAAAAATGTCAGCAGCACGCTTGAACTTCATTCAATCTTTTAACAGTTTGAGCGATTATCTTTGCGTGTAAAAGGGCCTTAAGACAAATTCTACCAAACTGAATAAAACCCCAATTACTTTAAGTTGTAGATTTGAAAACCCTTTTTTCTACTTTATCCCTGTTGGAATATGTTAGTGATTGAAATTACAGACTCCTAGAATACAGTTGTCCCCATGACAACACTTCCTGTTCTTTTTTATGGTATTTTTGCCAAAGTTTTGTAGAATAACAAATCACCTTCCACATTAATATGTATATACTGAGCTTCAACACTAAATGGCCACTTTATTAAAGATGCCGACCCTTTCACAGTTGGAACTTTTCTGTATGGAAATTAGACCATTGACCACGGAGTGCAGCATAAAATCACATGACAAGTTTTCCGTGGATCAGTCTCAGTGTGAATCCACCTTAGATGGGAAAATCCCACGATCTGAGCGACTTCCAATGAGCAATAATCATCGGTGCTAGACTAGCCGGGACCAGGATTTTACTGCCAACCTTGTGGGGTTTTCTCTTACAATAGTGTGGAGAGTATCAAGAATGGTATGATCAGGAAAAACCTCCATTGCAAGGAGATTCTGTGTGTATAAAAAACTCGGTACTGAAAGGAGTCAGAAGAGGATGTCAGGAATCGTTCTGACAAACATGCAAAATTGCAGCTGGATACAACACTGGTGCTCCACCTAAAGTGTTGGAATGCACAACTCATCATTCCTTAGTAAGGATGGGCTATAATAGCAGACAACTGCTTCCAGTGACAATACTGTCTAAGAGAGACACATAGGCAACTTGGCCTTGCAATATTCTGATTGCTTGTACAATATACTGCAGTACTTCTGTATTGCAGTGTATTGTATATTTACTAGTACCATAATAAATGGTCAAAACAATGCAAAAATTGGATCACTAGTGGAAAATATCACCTAGTCAGATGAATCTAGATTTCTGTTGCACAATGCTGATGGAAGGTCAGAATTTGGCACAAGCAGCATGAATCGATGAACCCTTCCTGTCAGCAGTTCAACATGCCAGTGCCTCCATATAATCTACAGCAACTACAAAAAAGCTTCCTGTCCGCATGGGCCAACATTTCTGCAGAACAATTTGATCACCTAGCGGAATCTATGACACAATGAATTGCTGTGGTTCCGAATGGTTAAAGGAGGTCCAACTCACTACTAGATGGGGGGTCTCTAATAAAGTGCCAATTTAGTGTATTTAAACATTAATGGAGATGGTGTTTAGAATTACAACAAGCAGGGAGATTTATGAAACTGTCTAAAACAAAACCTGTCTTTACTGCCCATAGAACACATCACAGCTCAACTTTCATCCATAGCGCTCTTGTAAAATGAAAGCTGCTGTGTGATTGGTTGCTATGGACAACAAAGTTTTTCTTTTAGACAGATTTTATAAAACTTCTCCTAGGACATAGACATAACTTTGACTATTTATATGGTCACTTTTGACTTCAGAGTTTTTCCCCACCCACAACATTCAACTTCTTGACCATCGTAATTTGGGAACTGACCTTATCTACTTCTATGCCTTGACGTTCACTTTGCCAGGTTTTTATTGCCCCCTTAGGTGTACCGTCCATGTGGTTCCTTCTCTCACCTGTTAATCTGGTTAGATGAGACACAAAAAGATTTCAAAAACATTTCAACCAATAAAAAAATATATAATAATGAATCAAATCACAGATAACGTCTCAGGTTTGTAAAACCGTCTTTAGTACGTGGAGAAGTGTATAATGGGAGCCCATATTATTAAATGGATTAAATGGATGAAGAAAGCCCTTTTCAGATTGAAGCCGGCCCAGTACCACAAACTCCCGGTGGTCAGCTCTTCGAGGAAGCTGAGGTCTACCATGCATTTGCACTGTCCTGGTGCTCTAGGAGAAATGTAGTAATACCCACTCTCTGTTTGCTCAACATTGGCTGACAGAGGTAGATCCCAAGCGGGTAACCCCCCACCCGATGATATTCATATGCCCTAACAGAGCATATGGCATGGGGTGAGTCTTGTTTTTCCGTTAATGCAGCTGTGTAAAAGCTTGTTTTTTGCAGGCCAACCTGTGGTTTCTATTAGTACCAATTTGGGGTACATTTGACTTTTTGATTATTTTTTTTTGGAGATGGAGTGACTAAAAAAGTGCGATTCTGGCGTTATGTATCTTTTTTCAGATGACGTTCACCATTAATTAATCCACTATTTTAATAAGGCTTTTATGGATGTGGATAAAGTTTTTTTTTAAATAAAGTTTAATATTCTTCATTTTTTGCGTGTTCCTTTAGCCCCCTAAGGAGTCTTGAACTTGCAATCGTTTAATCGGCTATACAAATTGTTATATAGAAATTGTATTTCTACAGGTATCCACTTTATATGTGCAACTGGCAGGTCTTAATAAGCAGATATACATGGCAGCCCTGGGAGCATTCATAAGGCCTCAGACAACCATGACACCCAAATGGCACTCTGTGATCCCATCGTGGGGGCCGTTCAGGACTTCCAAATGCTGATAGGGCCACTAAATGTCGCTGTCAGAATTGACAGCATTTAAATGGTTAATAGCCGCAATTGGCGTGAACTCTGATCGCAGCTGTTGCGGCCGGGTATCAGCTGTCAAAGACTCTGCTGCCCACACTTTGGGACATGTAGGGACTGTGGAAAGGATATAACTTGTGATGGGAATACCCTTTAACTCTTTGAAGACCTTACCATTTTTTTGTTTTTTCATTCTCTTTATTTGCCTTTCAAGGACGAGCACTTTTTTTTGTCAACATAGCTGTATGGGGGCTTATTTTTTGCGGCACAAGTTGTATTTTTGAGTAGTACCATTTAATGTACCATATGATGTATTGTATCATCTTCAAACAGGCTGAAACGGCAGAAAAAACCTATTGTACCATTGTTTTTTTTTTAACAGCCAGCATGTTGTGGTATATTCACTTTATTGCGCTGATCAGTACAATTTATATAGTTATTTACCTTCTACTACTATCGAAATAAAAACTTTGTTTAAAAAAATAGCTTTTTGTCACTATATTTTGAGACCCATAGCATTATTTTTCCATCAATGTGAGGGCTCATTCTTTTAGCGGAGCAAGCTGTAGTCTTTCTTGGTACCATTTTCTGGTTACATGCAACTTTTAGGTCACTTTTGATTCTTTTTATGCGTGACAGGGTGCTAAAAAGAGTGCAATTCTAACACTATCGAATGTGATAGTTCTGACTTTTGTTTGATATATTATTGTGTATTCTGCGAAAAGGGAGTTTTTGAACTTTTCATATTTTTTAACCCTTTCCAATCCACTGTCTGACGTTTGAAGACATTATGATTTAAGGCTGTACAGCTCCGATGTTGGAAGACATCCGTCAAGGTTCTCTTACTGTATATTGCCAGCCACTCTGCTGTTGGAGCCTATCCAACGTATCACCTCATGCAGTACTAGCTTTAACCAGCATATTGCGCCGTTGTATAATGGCAGAAAAAGAGTAAGCCCCCTAGGAAAACCAGGATACAAGTTGGATTGGAAAGGGTAATAGTCGAAACAACTTTAGCAAACTAATTTTTACTTTTTCTTTTCAGTCCTCATTGGGGATCTGACCTTGTGATTGATCGATTGTACAATACATTGCAGTACTTCTGTATTGCAGTATATTGTATATTTACTGGTACTATACTAATCCCTGCCACAGGCTGAAATATATAGGAGCCTTCACAAGGCTACAGGCTGCCATGTAAACCCATCAGCACCTTGCGATCGCATCACAGGCCCTCCGTCTGGTCAGCTGCTTAGATGTCACGGCCAGCATTGACAGTGATGTCTAAGTAGTTAAACGGCCTCATTCGGCGCTAACTTCAATTGTGACCATGTGGCTGACAGTAAGCTTCAGAAACAGCTGAATGCTACCAGGTGTGAAGCAGACTCGGCTCTCAAGCTCCCCCAAACTGCTCATGCAAACTACAATTATGTTGAAGATCATAAAGGTGTGAAGCTCTCTATGTATATGCGTATTGGTTGGCAGAATAGACTAACAGTGAGATGGAACAGTTTCCTATAAATGGGGGACATAATCATCCATACAAGCTCTCATTTTCCTAGAAATATCATGAAACCGAATCTATGTAACAGCATGAAGTTTGTACTTATCAACGGCTTGGGGGCAATGCTGATGTTAGAAGCGACTAGAGGAGATATCTACATCTACTGTGCAAGAACAGAGGTAACGTTGATCTGCCAGTCAGTGCCCAAAAACTGGCAAAAGAGGGCTCCCCTTCTGCCCCATATTGACTATGCCACCAGTGGACCCCATTAGAAAAGTCCAGACCACAAGCTCAGAGCATCTTACATGTCTACTATCTACACAGCTTACCTGTCAATGTGACCTGGCAGCCTTGGACCGTGGTGAGGCATGGGGAAAGGAATTCTGGGCGCCTCCATGAACGGGTTCATTTTTCTGATAGGACTCCCCTCACTGCGCTTTCTCGGGGAGCATGCACTTTCCGGGAGAGAATTGACACGTATCCTAGGAGAATGATCAGAAGATGCAGGTCAGTACATCGCCACAATGTAACCACCTTCCTCTACACACCAGGTGATTTTCACGGCCCAGTTTTTCAGCCTTTTTTTATCCCATTCATTAAAGGCGTATTCCCACAATTAACTTTTATCACAAGGTAGACTGATTGGTGGGGGGGCTACTCTTAGAGTGCAGGTCCCGTGTAACCCCCTCACCGGGGGGTAGCTTGAATGAATTGGCGGTGAAGCATGCATGCCGCCACTCTATTCAAATCTATAAGACTGTTGTAGATTGGCCTATTGAAATAAATGGAGCACCAGCTGCCAAGCTCGGCCATCGTGCCATTCAATCTCCACGTCACTGTGAGGGGGGCACGGAACCCAATTTTCGGGATTAGTGGGTGTCCCTGGGACTGGACCATTCTGAAAAGTCAATTGTGGGAATACCCTTTAATCTTGTTAGCTGCCTCTCATCTCTCTCCAGCTCTTCTGTAATATGTTTACATTGTGAATCCCAAAACTGCCCTCTTGTTCAAGATGATTCCTAATGGCAATTTATAGAGGGGGAATATTATATCTCACAAATAGCTTTTAACTTTTATAGATGATAAAATTATATTTGCTTTTGCAGCTGCTACATGGCATTGAGTGCTGCTTAGGTTGTTGGTAGGGCTGGGCGATTAATCAAATTAACTGGATTAATTCGCCCTATAGGTGCCCCGCAAATCTGCTTTTAGACAGAATTCAATTATTTTTCTTTTTGCTAAGGATAGCGGGCACCTTGTATAGGATAGCGGAGTCCCCATAGAGCGCCCAGCTCAGCTTCAGCAGTGTAAGGCTGGATTCTCATCGGTTTACAAGCGCATTGGGTGTGGCATTTTTGCGCATGTCACTTTGTGTACGCAGCCATGGTCCCAGCCACTGAAATGGCCAATTAGTGTAATTAGTTATGGATGTTCTATTTCCCTGTGCAAATTCACTCAGGTAAGTGCCAGCTCAGTGACATATAGCAAGATAAGTACATCCAGCTCTGCACTCCGTCAGTGTCCAAGTCAGCCGGCAGCACTTTTATAATTAGGGATGAGATTAACGTGCGGCGCCTGCTGCGTTAGTTCATTTCTGAGAGCTTCTGTCAGTGCGGAATCAACTGATGCGGCGGGTGCGCTGCCCATTTACCAGCCCTAGACAGTAATGTGACAGCGATAGCAGGGAAGCCTTGTGCACTATAGAACTAATGCACCTTTCACTATCTCTGCATTGCACCAAGACTTACCTGCTACCGCTGCCACATTACATGCCGTCAACTGTTCATCCGGGCCGGGCAGATGTGCAGTGTGCCCATTGCATTAGTTCATTTCTAACAAGAAAAAGACGAATGCCACAGCTGGCCAGCCCGTTTACTTATCATGAATGCACAGGCCCACTGGCCTGGCCAACAGTGACAATGATCACCGGGGTGGGATGCTAATTTTTTACAGTATGAGTGAGAATACCCCTCCCGACTCCAATCTATAGGCCTCTCACTAGCCAAGCCAGAAACCTACTGCACACTGATGAGGGGCAAACACCCTGAAACAGCTGTCTGTGCATGGATTTCTGGCTTGGCTTACAATTCCCAGTCATTGTTCTAAAGACTTATTTTGGGGGGGTGGGACATTGATTTGCCGGAATGCTGCTATCTAATAGGTGGCGCTGCAGAGGCATTGTTCCATCCTCCTTATTTGCCCTAAAACAAATTTAATAGAAGTTAAGCAATCCGTTACATGTATATTCCAAAGTGATGACATTAAAAATACAACTCGTCCCGTAAAAAAACAACATTTAGCAGAAATAAAATAGAGATTAATATCGACAATTGGCCAGAAGTTTGAAAAAAAATAAATAAAGATTTTCATTTTTGGCAAAATCGCCAGCCCTAGTTATTGGTAACCAGTAAACTCAAGTCCTTCTATGATGTCCACCAGAATCATGGAAAAGTATATATATAAATGATTTTGTGGTTTGTTAACGTGATGTCTTACCTGCTGGGTTCGACTAGAATGTCCTCAGGTGTGCCGGCCTCTCCTTCCCTCTTCATCGCTCGTTGTTCCAGCTTCTTCTCTGATCTACATTAGGTGACAAGATGCAGTCATATATACATACAGTAAACAGGTTGCTTCTCCATTAGGGCATGTTTACACGTACCGCAGAAATTGTGGAGGTTGTTGGCAGCGGACATCCCGCACCAAATTCCACATCCAAACCACGGCACAAAACACATCAAAATCCATGCCGCTGGTCCGGATGTTGACGAGGTTTTTGATGTGGATACACAACAGATTTCAATCTTTCAATTCAAAGGATGAAACCTGCTGTGGATCCGCATTAAGAACCGCGTCAACATCCGCACAAGTGGTTTTGATGACAAATTTGTTGCGGATTGTCAGCTGCGGACAGCCCACACCATTTTCCAGTACGTGTAAATACACTCTTAAAGGGGTTATCACACAATCGTTCAGTCTATAGGACCTCATATATGATCATAACATAGGTTGCCGATTTTGCACTGAAAGTTGCAGCGAATATGCCCCATATGAAGGTACCCTTAGGGTGGACACCCACTGGCGTTTTTTTTCTCCACTGCGCTGCAAGACTAAAGTTAAAGTCTCACATCGCAGTGTGAGAAAAAAGCCAGCATCACGCCGGGATATCAGCATCACGCCAACATATCGCCAGTCTTTTCAATGGAGGCAGCAGCACTAGCCCCATTGAAAAGAGAAGCAGAATGCCGGGGACTTCTGCCACAGCTGTCACAGCTGTGGCAGAAGTCCCCGGCATTCTATCCCATTGCTTTCAATGGTTTCTGCCAAGCCCCGCAGTAAGATTATCGGGGAAGGGCTTGAAATATAAGCCCTTCCCCGATAATCAGCAAAAAGTGTGTAAAAACATTTTTTTAAAATTTACTCACCTCTCCGGCGCTCAGACACGTCCTCCGGCTGGCTTCCCTACACTGCTATTAAGCTCTTTCAGCAGTCGTGTATTTAAAAATCCCCGCCTCCTGAAAGGGCTGTGCAGATTGGCTGAGGGCTCAGCCAATAGCAGCTACTGCTTAGCTATTGGTTGAGCACTCAGCCAATGACACACTGCCCTTAGCTATTCATTCATGAATAGCTATATTCGCCGGGCTTGCCAAAGCAGTGCTTTCAATGGGATCGGCAGCAGCCGCTGGCCCAATTGAAACCACTAGCGATAAGTCGGTCTATACCGGCGTCTTTCTTGCGCTGCGAGGTGAGAGTTTTCTCGTGCTCTCGCAGCGCAAGAGAGAAAATATCGCTAGTGAGTGTCCACCCTTAGGGTACGTTCACACATAGCGGATTTGCCGTGGATTTTCTGCAGAGGAAAATCTGTACCAAAATCCGCATCAAATTCCAAGTCAAGTTGGCACAAGTTGACCATTTGGTGCAGACTTTAATTTCGATCTGCAGCAGACTTTACACCTTCAATTAAAAGGGTGAAATCGTCGTCGGATCAGCTTACAAATCCACACCCGAATTTGCACTGGAATCCGCCGTAGGTCCCTATGAGGCTTGAGTCAGTAAACCACACGGCTCAGGCTGTAATACACGTCTGTATGCAGAGATGTCACCATGTTCATTGAAACTGGATGTATAGTCAAAAAAAGGGTACAATTGCGATAAAAAAATCCTATAAATGTACAAGTATAGTTTTCCTTTTAATGCACCAGATACATATGAAGGGGGTGGCCATCGCACCTTTACACATAGGCAGGTGGTGATTACATACAGAGAGTGGGAATGCTGAGGGTAAGCTGTAAAGCAGCGAGTCTGCCCAACTAGGAGCGTTAGGACTACGGGAGGTCGGCTCTAATAGCAACGGAGAGTACACCAATGATAACAATGGGCACAGAACAGGGCAAATATATTGAGAATGGTGAGAAATTTAAAACGGCTCATAATTGATGATGCACTTGTTTTGGGACAAAGAAACCACTGAGCCACCATTGAGTTCTTGGGACTACCCCTTTAAAATGTCCTAGGGTCCATGATGCTGGAATCTGGGGATTTGTTTGCTTGGTCGTCATAATGGAGAGCTGGTGGTCATCACTCCTAACAAAATAGTGTCTACAACAACGGCAGGCCCCAACTAACTACTCCCAAGGACCCATCCGAATGTGACAACGGAGGGATAATGTGGTAAGACTTTTGGTGCTATTGAGTGAAGTTCTGGTTTCACTACGCCCCATTTTCCATATTCTTCCTCACTTTGCCTTACCCCTCAGGAATGTTGATATACTTGTGTGGGACGAGACCTCGCACCCCGGCAGTCTCCCCTCTCCACCAGTCACCGGAGGCCTTGCTGTGCAGTAGAATTAAATCGCCCTTTTTGAATGAGAGCTCCTGCGGTGTTCGAGCTGAGTAGTCAAACTTTGCCAAAGCTTCTACTATGTCCAACTCTGGAAAACATCAGACAAATAAGGTTAGGCTACATTCACATCTGCACCATAGGCTTCGCTCAGAGCCTCCACTGCAGAGCCGGCATACCCTAGGCCAGATAGCACAGTATGGTGTACTACTTTGACCAAGAAAATGCCAGGCCGCATGGTGGAAGCCAATTGGACCTGTTCTGGTTAAAGCGACCCTACAACACCCTGGACAAACAAGGAGGGTCACACTGATTCTCCGACTACCTGATGCACACTGTTCATTAGTATGCCTTATTAGTCTTAGACAGCACATGCTGCTCTGATTGGCCGGTGCAGCAAGTGTCTTAGACTAATGATGCATACTAATGAACAATGTGCATCGGGTAGTCAAAAAAGCAGTGAAGCCCTCATTGTCTGTCCATGACCGCAGGGTCGCTGCATTAGATGCAGATTTTTTCTGTCCTGTGTGAACGTGCCGATAAATAGCTAGCGGGCAGAGAACATATCATGTCATGATCTTACCGTCCTCGCTGACCGCCATTTCCTGCTGCATCTCTTGATCACTTTCTTCGATGGTGACCTCCAGGGCTAGATTATCACTAAAAATGACAGAGACCAACCTCAGCAATTGCTGTTTTAGCTCTTAAATGCACTTCTGTACAACATTATCTTTTTACATTAACCATCGAAACCGAAATCAAAATGATAACTTACAAAAAGAATCGAAAATAGGACCAATCATGGCCACGTTCTACAGATGGAAGATATTAAAGGAGCAAGACTGCACATTGATGCCCACCCTTACGTTAGGCCATTAAAAAGGTATTCCAGAGGCTTTTTCAAATATTTACTTAACTATTGGATAATTGAAAACTGATGGATCAGTGGGGTTAGATAACCGAGACTCCCACTGATCCCAAGAACGGGGTCTGCAAGGAAATGGAACGGAGGTTGCCGCACTGCAGCTCCATTCATTTCAATCAGAGTGTCAGAGACTGCCAAGTTCAAGCTCCTGGCAATTTACGGTACTCTCACTGCACTGAATAGAACAGCGGTATGCCAGCATGACCTCCACTTCATTCCTTTGGAGACCAACAGGACCCATTTCTCAGGATCGGTGAGGGTCCTGGCATTTGGACCCCAATGGTCTATCCAATGGGTGGGTGAAAACTTGAAAAAAAACATTAAGTCTCTGGAATATCCCTTTAATGTATTACTGGTTGATGCAGGACCAGACACAACCATATCTACAGATTCCCAGGTGTGCCTACAAAGCTATTGAAGGGTCCAATTTTCTGATCAGTATGCATAAGCTATCAATGTGAAAAACCCATTGAATATGGGTCATTGCTCGTTAAGGGGTTAAATGAGTCACATAAGATTAGAAAAAATAGGAGTATGTTTCTCAAATACAGCACTACTCTTGGCAATGGGTGGCATCTGGTATTGTAGGTTAGGGTACTTTTACACAAGATGACTGTTGGGTGCTGAAACACCTGACAGCCGCCCCAATGATTATCGCTCCTAAATGGAGGCGGAGCGCACAGAAATCTCTTCTGACCACCCGTGTCCATTCAGAGTAAACAGGCAGTGGTTCATAAATGAAAGACTGCCTGTTTAAATGGGCCAACAGTCGCTTGGCTTTTCGGTGAGCTAAAAACCAAGCAACTCTGACAATTGCCCTGTTGGGTCCCATCTTTACATGGGGCAACCGTCGCCTGTAATCGCTCTTTTCAGTGATCAGTCAGGCGACTATCGGCCCATGGAAAAGTACTCTTACCTTGAACCCTTAGAATTAGTGTGCTGTGGCTAAGCTTAGCTGTCTGTCTCACATTGATGGATGTAGGATGGGATTGTCCACAGTCCAGTCTACACTTTGACTTTGATCTTGACTAATGTAAAAACATCAGTATAAACCCAACTAATATCCAAATCTTGGGTTGAAGTTTTTGGATCATTACCACCATTATTCATCCCATCCACTTTGGTAATTTGTCTTTAGGTTCACGCTCACCAGTACTCTTCGTCCTCCTCCACGGTCATGCACTTCTCATACACTGGGCCCTCCAGTTCTATTAGCCCAGGGAAAATCCGTTCTTGGTAAATGATAATGGTCTTCACAACCTCATTAACGTGAGCCTGAACAGACACCGGGTCCTGTCCTTCAGGGATGGAAACCAGTGTTGGACCAAAACAGACTGCCAAGTTATGTGGATCCATCATGTTCTCATCGCTGTACTGGGACAAACTAAGAAAAACAGAGACACAACAATGATGAGACTTTTTGCCTTGTAAGGACTGGGAGTACCTTTTTGTCAGGAGGATTTCTTGATGATCAACTGATCACAGGGTGCACTGCTGGTCAAACACACAGTGATCAGTTGTAATCTGCGCAGAATCCATTAGCAAGTGATCAATACTCCTGCAGTGCCCCTACAGGTGAAATGGAGTATTACACACAGTGTCCATGAAAATCAATATGCTGTCAATATACAGTATTAAATGAATTCCAGTTAATCCAGAGTAAGGCCTCCGCCACACTAGCATTTTTTCATCCTTGTGCCCTATGTTAAAAAAATACAGCCAGTTTTTACGTTTACGCTCATGTGAAGCTGCCCTTATTCTCAAAAAAGAATTAGCACATGCAAATGCATGTGAATTTTTGGGTATTTCATGCATCGGAAAGACACAGACAAGTGTTTGTCTTGTGTCCAATGAGAGTTGTGCCCGAAACTCTTGGACACAACTAGCACACATGACAGCCTGTGCGAGAACAATGGAGCGGTGTGCAGAGCTCGAACCACATGCTTTGCTCTGCAAACAGCTCCCGGAGGCCCTTTTCCATGCAAACAAAGCTGATAAAGTGCTATTGGACATTAGTGTCCATTAACACTTTATACAAAATGATCGCTAAAACTGTCAATCTTTCAATTGTTTGAAAGATTGCCTTTGCATGTAAATGGGCTTTAGAGACAGTTGTTCCGTGCAAACATGGCCACTAACCTGCCTAAAACTCGGTGCATGTTTGCGCTGAAGCCTCCAGCACTGATCTGGCACAAAATGTCGGGCAAAATAGTGCAGCATGCTGCAATATTTTGTCCAAGAATACACCAGAGGGAAGGATGGAAGATGAATGGACCCCGTTATAGTCATTAGGGTCCGTCTAACGCCATTTGTTTTAGTCATGGAAAGAATCAGGCATTCTGCTTTCTTGCTCCATGACGGAACACGTACATAGAAACCGGAACACTGCTGTGAACAAACCCTAATTGTTGAGATCTTGAATAGGGGACCTCTCTATTAAAGAGCTTTCCCCATTAATGGAATGTATCCCTATCCTCAGGATACGGCATAAATGTCTGATCGCTGATCATGGCGATTGTGAGATTGGCGCACAAGAATACCCTATGTGAATGGAGCGATGGTACATAAACGTGATCACCATTCTATTCACTTCTAAGGGAAAAGAAAAGATAGTTGAGCGCATCGACCTTTGCTTGTCCCATAGAAGTGAATGGAGAAGTGGTTAAGCATGAGCAACAGCTACATGCACATGGACTGGTCTCAGGATCACTGTGGTCAGACCCAGCAGTGAGACAATAATACTCTGGATGGTGGATAAGTGTCTTGAACAAGAAAACTCCTTTAATTCAGAATCCCTAATAGTGTGTTTGGAAACACATTTTACTTTCTCGGACAAACTGTTTCAGAAACAACAACGAACGGGTTCTTCATGCTACTTACTGGTTCAAGAAGGCAAAGAGGTATCTTAGGACAAGGTTGACAGTTGGGGGAAGCTGTGACACCAACTTCTTCAAGTGTGCAACTCTATCTTGGATCTCCAGTTCTGTTGGGTAAGAAAATACAACCAAATGTGAGACATTCTGGAGATCCATCAGAACTAATCTCTAGGCTTCCCCTTAGCTGAGGCCCATTTCCCTCACTATAAACTGCTATGGTGGCTGGCTGTGGACGGCATCCCCTATTTCCTCTTGCCATCAGCTGTGATTAGCACAGTGTCCCTGCTTCAGCTATTTGTTTCATGGTGTCCAAAGTGTGCAGCCAGTCTGTCTATTAAAGCACACTCAGATTTTCCATCCCCGGCAACCCAGAAAAGTCACTGGCTATTTAAGGCACCCTCTCCAACTAGCAGGTGCCTAAACATTTAGTTCTGTCTGGTATGCTAAAGTATGTTTTGACTCTGACATATTCCTGGCTTTATCTGCAGCTGATCTACCCAACTTTCCCATCCTCTCCACTCCTGACCTTTGTTTCTTTCTAGACCACACCATATCTATACCTTCAATGAATTATATCTGCTCTGACTTTGGCTTTGCATCATGACTAGGTCTCTACCAGCTCCTCCAGTACCGCACTACGGTTATCTTGACCAACCTGCATCAGCTGTCACAACACCAAGACTACTTCTGGGGTCCTGAATGGTGGAGTTAAATGATGAATATCAAGGGACCCCAGGTGTAGCCCCAAACTTAATTCATTTGTGGCACAGTGGGTCCACACTTGCTGCTCTGACACTCACTGATGGTTTAGGATGGCTTTACACCAGACGGCTTATCATCTGAATAATCGCTCAAAAGGTGAAACCCCAAATTGTACCAATAAATTAGAGATCGCCCCACAAAAAAAGCCCTCATAGAGCCCCATCAGCAGGAAAATGTAAAAAGTTTAGATTTTTTTTAATGTGGAAATACCAGAACTGCGGAATGTGACCTGGACGCAGGAGCATCAATGAGCCTTGGTCATGAAGGTCATAGCTACGTACTGATAGAGTAGAGCCAAAAAGCTGCGAACACTTAGAGGAAACGTAGCAGGTAAGTTATGACCTTCACAACGGCACATTCCCTTTATTCGACCTTTTTTTTTTTAATAACTGCTTCTACCGCCCAAGAAACGCCCTAGAAGTAACATTTACACCAATCTGCAATGGAACAACATGAGGCGTCACATTTTTGGGACAACTTGCAACTTGATGAGTTTCTGCCAAATTCACCCATGCCAATTTACCCACTTTGGATAGAGTAAACTCACGGAGAGAGGTCAGCAATTCATGAAACATGTCATTTGGAAATAGTGGCTTCTCCAGTCCTCGGAAGTATAGCTTCAGGACCCCAGCCACAGAGTCCACATCATTCACTGTATAGTTGGAGTCCAATGGATCCTCACCTGTGAAAGAGCACAGAGTAGTCCTCTATGTGAGCTGGGCACCAGCCATTATCAACCTATGTACATAAGAGAATTGGGGTATACGGGATAATGTCATCAAGTTTGAACAGACAGTGTAAAAACAGGTTAGACAGAGAAGAGTTAGATTAGGGAATATGATAGGCCTTCCTACAGAGATGTGATTTTAGGGCACGCTTGAATTTGTGGGTGTGGAGGATTAACCTGGTTATCTGGGGTAGTGCATTCCAGCCAACTGGTGCAGCTCGAGAAAAGTCTTGGAGATGGGAGTGGGAAGTTTGGACTGTGATGCAACTTAGTCCATGGTCATTAGCACAATGGATGGCAAAGGGAGGAAGGTAGAAATAAGAGGCAGGTGCAGCACTGTAGAGAGCTTTATGGATGAGAGTGATGAGTATTAATTCTATTCTATAGTGGATAGGCTACCAGTGCAGTGACTGACACATGGTGGAGGCATTGGTGTAGTGGCTAGCACAGGGAGGAGGCATCATTGTAGTGGCTGCACAGGGTGGAGGCATCATTGTAGTGGCTGCACAGGGTGGAGGCATCGGTATAGTGGCTGCAGAGGGTGGAGGCATCGGTGTAGTGGCTGGCACAGGGAGGAGGCATTGGTGTAGTGATTGAAACAGAGTGGAGGTATCATTGTAGTGACTGGCACAGGGTGGAGGCATCATTGTATTGGCTGCACAGGGGGGAGGCATTGGTGTAGTGGCTGGCAAAGGGTGGAGGCATCGGTGTAGTGGCTGCACAGGGTGGAGGCATCGGTGTAGTGGCTGCAAAGGGTGGAGGCATCGATGTAGGGACTGACACAGAGTGGAGGTATCAGTGTAGGGACTGACACAGAGTGGAGGTATCAATGGCCAAAAAAGATGACCCTGCCTGCTGCATTCTGGATGGATTGGAGAGGTAAGAGCTTAGTGAGGGGATCAGTGGAGAGTTGCAGTAAACATGCTGAGAGTTGATAAGGGCAATGATAGACTTTTTATTGTTTCTACAGTAATAAACAGGCAGATTCTTGAAAGGTTTTCAAGGTGCAGGTGATATGAGCGAGCAAGTGTGTCCCCAAGACAGCGGGCGCGCTGTCCAGGAGTTATGGTAGTACGAGACACGGAGAAAGAAATATTAGGATTAAAGGGGTTGTCCCGCGCCGAAACGTTTTGTTTTTTTTCAATAGCCCCCCCGTTCGGCGCGAGACAAACCCGATGCAGGGGTTTAAAAAAAAACTGGATAGTACTTACCCGAATTCCCGCGCTCCGGTGACTTCTTACTTACCTTGCGAAGATGGCCGCCGGGATCCTCACCCATGGTGGACCGCAGGTCTTCTCCCATGGTGCACCGTGGGCTCTGTGCGTTCCATTGCCGATTCCAGCCTCCTGATTGGCTGGAATCGGCACACGTGATGGGGCGGAGCTACGAGGAGCAGCTCTCCAGCACGAGCGGCCCCATTCAGAAGGGAGAAGACCGGACTGCGCAAGCGCGTCTAATCGGGCGATTAGACGCTGAAATTAGACGGCACCATGGAGACGAGGACGCTAGCAACGGAGCAGGTAAGTGAATAACTTCTGTATGGCTCATAATTAATGCACGATGTATATTACAAAGTGCATTAATATGGCCATACAGAAGTGTATAACCCCACTTGCTTTCGCGGGACAACCCCTTTAAGTAGGTTAGGTGGCAGAAATACAAGAATTTCAGTTTTTGAAGGATTCAGTTTTAGGTAGAGAGAGGACATGATGATGGAGACAGCAGACAGACAATCCCTGGTGTTTTGCAGTAGTGAAGGGGTGATGTCTCGGGAAGAGGTGTATAATTGGGTTTCAGCGCAGAGATGAGACTGAATAGGAAGAACCCACAACAAGCAGTTGGACATTTGCTCTCAAAGTAAAAGTTAAAATGAGCCAGTCCCCGTTCTTAGTGGAGACTGGCAAGTGCAATTCTACACAAGCAAATTGTTAACACATGTTACCAGCAGATGGCGCTATTTAACTAAACCATAAAAAAGTATAATGTGATTGTTCTCAGCAAGAGAAACGACGTAATCTTGTAGATATGATACCTTTTAATGGCTAACAAAAATACATGATGTAATAATAGCGAGCTTTCGTACCAACGCAGGGTACTTCTTCCGGCTTAAATGGATTGGATCTGAAGAGGCATGCATATTTATACACACTTATAACATACATACTTATGACAAGGCACAGATATGGATGTGATTGGTTCGCACTTAAAAGGAATTCTGCAAACCAGAAAACAAACTTTTTTTGTCTAGGCACTGATAGCGGAGTGAAAGTTTTATGGTCTCTAAATTACTGTTGGAGGGGGGGGAAAAGGTCAACAGGCTCGAATTGTTATAAGAGATACACAAACATTTTTAGCTAAATACTGATAAGGGAGTGAAAGTTTATGGTCCCTGAATTACTGTTGATGGGGGTCTTATCTGTGCAATCAAGTCTCACACTTCCCATTCACGCATAAATCCTGGGGAATAATTTAACCCAGTATTCAGCGTGTCAAAGGTTGTTATCAATTTATTAATTAATAATAATTAATAAAATTCCATGAAAGATTCAATGCATTCCACCCCACCATAAACCTGACATTAAACTACTCGCATACAGAAATCAACTTTTTGGACACCACCATAAAGATTTCAAATAACTCAATACAGACATCCCTGTACCGAAAACCGATTGATAGGCCCACATACCTCAGATGGGACAGTTTCCATCCTAAACACATCAAAAAGTCCATTGTCTACAGCCAGGCCATCAGATACAACCGGATCTGCTCCAACCCAACAGACAGAGAGGAACATTTGTACCATCTTAAAAGAACATTTATAAATCAGGGCTGCCATCCCACCTCAATTGATGACCAAATCACCAGAGCCACCAGGATACCCAGAAGTCAACTACTCCAATACAAGGAGAAGGAAAGAAACAATCGTGTGCCTCTAGTAGTGACCTACAATCCGCAACTAGAGGTACTAAGGAAAACCGCAAGAAAACTCCACCATACCCTGCACAAGGATGACCGTCTGAAAACCATATTCCCGGACCCTCCGCTTCTGTGTTACAGGCAACCTCCTAACTTGAGGAACTTTATAATCAGGAGTGCATTACCCTCTGACACACAAAAAGGAACTTATCCCTGTAATGTAAGGAGCTGTAAGACCTGCTCACATATACTGACTGCGGACAGGATACGGATCCCCAACACACAGCAGGACTATAAGATCCAGGGGACATTCACATGTTCCTCGTCCAATGTTGTGTACCTGATCATGTGCAGTAAATGTCCTGTTGGGGGTCTTTATGTTGGAGAAACAGGACAGAAACTCAAAGCCAGGATGAGATCTCATCGCCACACGATTGAACACAGAAGAAGAGAATTACCTGTGGCCGAACACTTCTCTAGCCATGGACATGACATAGGAGATATGAGAGTTTTGATATTGAAGGGTGGTTTCAAGTCACAAAACCACAGAAGAATTTGGGAGTATAAATTGATAACAACCTTTGACACGCTGAATACTGGGTTAAATTATTCCCCAGGATTTATGCGTGAATGGGAAGTGTGAGACTTGATTGCACAGATAAGACCCCCATCAACAGTAATTCAGGGACCATAAACTTTCACTCCCTTATCAGTATTTAGCTAAAAATGTTTGTGTATCTCTTATAACAATTCGAGCCTGTTGACCTTTTCCCCCCCTCCAACAGTAATTTAGGGATCATAAAACTTTCACTCCGCTATCAGTGCCTAGACAAAAAAAGTTTGTTTTCTGGTTTGCAGAATTCCTTTTAAGTGCGAACCAATCACATCCATATCTGTGCCTTGTCATAAGTATGTATGTTATAAGTGTGTATAAATATGCATGCCTCTTCAGATCCAATCCATTTAAGCCGGAAGAAGTACCCTGCGTTGGTACGAAAGCTCGCTATTATTACATCATGTATTTTTGTTAGCCATTAAAAGGTATCATATCTACAAGATTACGTCGTTTCTCTTGCTGAGAACAATCACATTTTGCTCTACTGGCTAACACGGTACCAGATCTTTGTTTTCATTATAAAAAAGTATAACATAGAGGAAAGGAATAAAAATGTTCTGTTGTATATGTGACCACAGCAAATAAAATAACTTAACAACAACACATAAAACAATAACCTCCCAGCTTCCTCATAATACCGCCACCATGGCTGATGCTGAACTCTAGTAACAATACAAAATTGTAAAATGCCTTATGGGGGAATTTATTAAGGGCTTTACTGGCGTGAAAAAGTTGCAAATTTCTCTGCAAGTGTGTTTTTGTTCAGAAATTTGTATCTCTTTGCTGTTTTGTGCAAAAAGTTTTCACTTGTAGAAGGAAGCCTCTGAGATAGTGTTCTGACATCTCTATTTCAGTGTGTGGCGCCACCATAACTCCCAGACAACACACCCGCTGCCTTGGAGTCATATTCGACTCTGATCTCTCATTTACCCCCTAGATCCAATCTCCTGCCCGAACATGTCAGCTGCACCTCAAGAACATCGCAAGAATCCGCTCTTTTCTCACTGTGGACATGCTAAAAACGCTCACTGTTGCCCTCATCCACTCACGGCTCGGTTATTGCAACTCGTTACTGATCGGCCTCCCCTGCACCAGACTCTACCCTCTCCAATCCATCCTGAATGCGGCAGCCAGGCTCATCTTCCCGTCCAGCCGCTACTCGGACGCCTCTGCCCTGTGCCGGTCACTGCACTGGCTGCCCGTTAAATACAGAATTAAATTTAAACTCGCCACCTTCATCCACAAAGCCCTCCCCAGCGCAGCACCACCCTATATCGCCTCCCTCATCTCAATCCATCAACCAGCCCAGGCTCTCCGCTCTGCTAACGAAACTAGACTGCGCGCCCCTCTAATTCGAACTTCTCATTCCCGCCTCCAAGACTTCTCCAGAGCAGCACCGATCCTCTGGAACGCACTACCAAAGGCTACCCGAGCAATCCAGGACTCGCAGAACTTCAGGCGTGCTCTAAAAACGCACCTCTTCAGGGAGGCATACCACATTCCCTAAACAAACCTCTCTGTACTCCGCCTGATAACATGCTCCCTGACCTACTGACTGCAATCCCTACTAGCCGTCATAAACCGCTCCTGCAGTCATAACGATTCTGCCGTCACATGGCTAAATGTCTGACCAATGTCTATGTGTATAGCATCCCTCACTCTCCACCTCGCTATACCGGGCACATCTCCAGCCCCTTTACCCTCTGTATCACCCCATTACTTGTAGTATGTAAGCTCGTTGGAGCAGGACCCGCACCCCTATTGTTTCCATCAAATGATTATTATGTAACCGTGGTTCTGTAATTTTTGTACTTTTGTCTTTCTATATTCCCCCTGTCTATGTAAGCGCTGCGGAATATGTTGGCGCTATACAAATAAAGATTATTATTATTTTGGTCACTGATCATTATACACCATGTAATAAGTCTTACCAGCCCTAGACAGAGGTTTTTGTATGTACGTATGTCATCCGGATAACTCATCTCTGCATTATACATACCTCTTTCAAAGGCACTGCGAATCTCATTCACCTGGACCTGTGAACCTGGAACACGGAATATACCCTCGTGCTGTAGACCTACAAGATAGTATGAGAAGTCCAACAATGATTTACATAGCCAGTATTTCTCCTGCATACATACCGTATGTACAACAACTAAGCACAAGACAGACCTCCTTTAATTGACAACTTTAAGATGATCATAAGGGGCTTTCCAAATAAAAGCCCCCTGAATGTTAATTCACTGCAACCCAAAATGCTCCACTGCGACATCCTTTCTAAATAGACACCCCTTCTTCTTAGTGCCCCTACGGTCACACTGTAGCCTTACAATGACAATGTTTCACGAGAAAGGAGCAATTTTCTGAAAATACAAGCGTTTAAAGGGAATTTGTCATCAGAAAATACATATTAAAATCGCCAGCACAGCATTACACAAGCAGTGCACATGTGCTTGCACACAAAAGATAGGCCATTTAGCAGTAAATGGAAATATTACCTTATATTTTGTGCACCCAGTATGCAAATGTATCGCCTAGGGTCAAAGAGACAGAACGTCACAGATGAAATCCTGCCTGTTCTTCCTCTGACAAAGTATCTCCTACCGTACTTATTAGAAAAATGACCAAATATGGGATGGACAAGGCAACTGTTATGGCTGACTTAGACAACGATTTTCGCTCAAAAATTGCTCAAACCCATCGTTTGAGCGATAATCGTTCATCTAACTGCACTGACAGTTTTCGTTACGCCATCGCTGATCTTTTAGCATGCTGAAAGATCAGCGATCAGTTATCAGCAATTCACAGCGGGATACAGCTGATACTATTGTTTCAGCTGTATCCCGCTCCCTGAAGACAGCTGGGGTATGAAGAACAAAGCTGTCCAGCTGTGTTCTTCATTCCTTGCTCGGAGCGCTCGGCTGTATAACAGCCGGGCGCTCCGAGCGGGGAACACTTGGATGCAGAAGACAAGCAGCCCTGCTTGTCTTCTGAATCCCCTACTGGGAGCACTCAGCTTTAAAACAGCTGGGTTCTCCAAGTGGGGAACAGCTGAATGCAGAAGACAAGCGACCCAACTTGTCTTTTGCATCCTGCGCTCGGAGCAGAGAACAGCTGGATGCAGAAGACAAGCGGCCCTTCTTCTCTTCAGCATCCTCTGCTCGAAGTGCTCAGCTGTACAACAGCCGGGCGCTCCGAGCGGAGAACAGCTGAATGCAGAAGACAAGTGACCCTGCTTGTCTTCTGCATCGTCTCCTCGGAAAGTTCGGCTATATTACAGCCGGGCGCTCCGAGCGGGAAACAGTTGGATACAGAAGGCAAGCAGCCTCGCTAGTCTTCTGCATCCCCTGCTCGGAGCACTCAGCTGTAGAACAGCTGGGCGCTCCAAGCGGGGAACAGCTGGATGCAGAAGACAAGCAGCCCTCTTGTCTTCTGCATTCCCCACTCGGAACGCAAGGTGATCACTCAACTTTTGAGCGATCACCTTGCGCTGTAAAAAAGCACACACGATTATCGCTCATAAATTGTTCAAAAGATTTTTTGAGCGATAATCGTTGTGTCTAAACCAAGCTTTAGGTGGATTCACAACTGGCTAAGTGATCGTACTAAAAGAGTGGTCATAAATGGCTGCACATCCAAGTGGAAGAATGTATTAAGTGGGGTACCAGAAGGCTTCGTCCTAGGTCCAAAATGGTATTTAACAGGGAGAAAAGTAAAGTCCTACATTTAGGTAGGAGAAATTAAAATAAAAAAAAAAACACATATAGAAAGGGAGGAATTGAGCTAAGCAGCAGCACATGTGAAAAAGACTTTGGTTATACTGATAGATCATATACTGAACATGAGTCAACAGTGTGATGTAGTAGCAAAAAAGCCAAACACAATTCTGGGATGTATTAAGAGAAGCATAGAGTCTAGATTACGTGAGGTCACTATCCCCCTCTACTCTTCCTTAGTCAGACCTCATCTGGAATACTGGGTCCAGTTCTGGGCACCCCACTTTAAAAAAGACATAGACAAACTGGAGCAAGTTCAGAGAAGAATTAGCAAGAGGTTGAGCGGTTTGCAAATCATGTCCTATGAGGAACGGTTAAAGGATCTGGGTGGCAAGAGACAGAAGAGGCCAGGCTTCGTCTGTGACGTGCTGCCTCAGAGGGTTGATGACACTGCCTGTTTGACTTGAGGTGACATATTTGCATACTGAGAGCTCAAAGTATAAAGTAGGATTTCCAGTAACTGCTAAGAGGCTTTTTTTTGACTACTTGTGTAACGCTCCGTTACACCTTGCTGATGGTTTTCAAACGTATTTTCTGGCATCATGTTCCCTTTATTCATTATTCTGGTAAGTAATATTAAATCACACACATTAACCCTTTGCAATCCAATTTTGGATTCAGGGTTTCCTAGGGGGCTTTCTCTTTCTGCTATTATACAATGCACTGTCTGCTGGCTAGAGCCAGTACTGCGGTATAGGACATGCTGGAGAGGCCCTCGACAACAGAGCGGCCAGTAATATACAGTAAGAATACCCTGCTGGACATCGTCCGACATCGGAGCTGTACAGCCTTCAATCAGAGTGTCTTCAGACGTCAGACAGTGGATTGGAAAGGGTTAAAAGTATATTCACACATGGCAAATTTCTTGCAAACATTTCTGAGGGGTTTGCAGAAATCCATGCACCTGCTGCAGAAACAACCCTATTCACATGCATGAAACTGCTTGCAGAAAGGTCTGCATCAAACCTGCTTACAGCCAAAGCTGAATTCCAATGCTGGTTGTAGATTAACATAATGCAATGCACTGTGGGAACTATATGACTCTTACATAGAACTCAGCTGTTTGGTCACATGACTGTAAACAACAGCAGATTGTTTCATTTCACTCTGGATGTAGGCGGAGAAGAAAACATGATACAATTAAATAAGTATTGGACCCATCTGGCAGGCTGTTATCACTTATAACATAGAGCCCTTGCTGATGGTTTCCACCTGGATATCTGACCTTTTTGCTATCAACTCCACTAAGTCCTCATTTGCCCATAAGGGGACAGCAATACCATAAGAGTTACTCAAGATACTAAAGCGGCTATATGAGAAGTCTACTTACCATGCAAGTTAATGAAACGGATACAACTGGATACTACGCGTGGAATGGCTTCTCCTGAACTCTGGGTGGTCAAGACAAAAGGTCACATAGTAAGTAAACTTTATGAGCAGGCGGCAAGTTGTCTACCTACACGCACTCTTTTTGATACCATTGTACTATGTTGATATTAGTTGCAAATTAATGATCAATCAGGGAATAATTACATGGTACCTGATGAAGCCAATGAAGCTGACTGCACACTGAATCATAAGGAAGCGGTTTCCAATCAGTATGCTAATACAGTCCATCCTATATAAACTATTCTTCACCCAACTGCAATATGAAGAAGTCTTGGGAACTGTTGAAGCAGTCTTGGAGATCACTCACCCCTATGCTAACTATTCAAGGCAATCATTCTGGCCAAGACTACTCTATAGCCACAGTAATTGTCTATAGAAGGGGTATTTCTTATGGAGCTTCATGGCCAACCAGCAAACATGGCCATCATGGATGGTCAACTCAAGAACCTTGAAAGGGGTATTCCAGTTACGAAACGTTGCTGTCAAATGAATGCTAGTCAAAAGTTATTAATGTTTGTAATGTGGTTCTGCTTTGGATTTTGTGTCTGTAGCTCTAACAACCATTACCGTCTCCTGGTGCTTCAGATGGGGTTATTCCCAGGATCTTCTGTATGTGACCTGTAGGCATTCCAGCGCTATAGGTTGGGCTTGCACAATAAAAGTGACCAGGGATGGCCTTTTTTTTTCTCTTCAGCTCTTGGGACCGGATTACTGACCAATAGCAGGGCAGCGTTTAGCGGGGACGCACACAAGCAGGAAGTACAGGGCGGGGAATTTGCAAAATGTGACTTCAAGCTGCATATCGGCAGGAAAGCGGCCATCTTGGAAAATAGTGATGTGGATAAACATCAGAAACAAAGGACAGGATATGAAGGTAATGGCCGTGTGATTCATACCCATAGCCAGCTGTGTGTAAACATGGTGTAAACACTTTTTTTTACAGCTGGAATTTTTGAAAATTCTCTTCACAACTGGAATACCCCCTTTAAAACTGAAAATAATCTGCACGCTTTAAATAGTAACTCCAGGCAAAAAACAGAAGTGACACAATTTCGCAAACACCCAAAATTATACTTGGTTCCTAAGATGCAAAGATCCGGTGAAGGAGTCGTCTTGGCTGCTCCCTCCACAGTACAACAACCTAGGGGTCTGCTAGAGTGTTGCTACCACATGCCAATAGATGGTATACCCCTTAACACAAGCAGCTGGTAACGAGTGCCAGTCAACAATATAGCAAGTCAATTGCTTCTTGCTGGTTTTCCATTCTCATGCCACAGTTATCCTACTTCATACAAGTCATCCGTCCGGCAAACCAGTTTATACTATTGTTGGCGGAACATCCCCTATTTACACGATCAATGGCTCATGCAAAATGTAGCAAGACATGAACACCCTCTATGACAGGTAGTAGTAGACTCCCAGCTTCCACTGTAAACCATATAAGCTTTTATGGGGCTGTATTTTTGCTATTGACTCAGTGGGTGACCAGTTCATAATCAATGTCGATACCACTAGATCATCAACGTTGCCATCTAGAAGAACTATGGATGATGGAAGGGAACACACAACTGCACTTACTGTAATAAATGTCCCAAGTTAGTCTCTTAGAAAAGTTGGTTCCGAGATACTTATGCAACGTTCCTTTTAAATGTCACAGTTTCTCAATTGTAACTTGTAATGGGTTCAGCATCCTTGATATTGTCACTATCGCCACCAACAGGCCTCCTACTACTGTCCCTTTAAGTTTGCACACATGTTGGCTTTCACCAAGGCTGACCTCACTTACGACCTGATGCTAATGCCCTGTCCTTTTAACAATTTGTTGCTTTTGAATCCCAGCGGTCTCGGAAGCCTGGCTCTGCAGTCATTATGCATCCGGCAAATCCTTGCTCTCTGGCTCTGCAGACAGTCATGTTTTTCATAGCTGGCAGATTACATCTCTGTTCTGTTATTCAGTCCCTGCGCTCTCCAGATAGCGCATCACAAAATTACCCTTTATACCAAGAGTTTCAGCCTATCAGAGAACAGTCCCTCAGACATGCTCAATTTTACAGCGCTGAAATTTCTAGGACAAGCAACGTATTGGCACAATTTTTGGCGCACCTCTGTTCATTGTCATAGCAAGCCTTTTAACACTTCAAGGCAGCCCCTTACAGTAATACCTGACACAACCAACATATAGGTGTGGCACAATTTTTGGAAGAGAGCAACCAAGTTTATTTTTAATTATGGACGGTCCCTTTAACCATTAATGAGCTACGTACCAAACAAGCCAATGACTTCACATCAGGTTATTACTCATAAAGTTATGACTTTTACTCAGTGCCAAAGTTGATAAAAAGTTAATTCTTGTAAAGTGTGGCTTTTTGATTATGGAAGCTCTCCTCCTAGGCAATCCAAAGCCAAGGCAAACTCCTAGACCAAGGCAATCCATAAAGTCCCTAACCTTGTGGGCAGAGGCGTAACTTGAAGCTCCTGGGCCCCAATGCAAAACTTGGAACGGGGCCCCCAACTATAATGTTTTATTCATAGTACTGGGCTCCCTATATGGAGAAGAGAGGCCTTATGGGCCCCCCAAGGCTCCTGGGCCCAGGTGCAACCGCATCCCTGCATCCTCTATAGTTACACCCCTGCTTGTGGGACTCAAGGTACATTTTTGGGGGTTTGGAAATTGAGCCCAAACCAGACAAAAAGTAATCTTTTATTTTTTTGGCCTGGAGCTACAAAGCAAAACTACCTTTCACATCATGAATAAGATTCACATTGCTTTACTAAAAGGTAACATCTATCTGGGATGACCTGATCTTGCTGCTCAACTAGCTGGACAAGTCTGAGTGGGCCAACAGATAAATGTCCTATGTGCCCAGACTTTTTGGGCTGGTCACACAGATCAGTGAGGGTCCACATACAGCTAGGGGACTATAAGCGGGTAAGGTCTGTTTCTGGCCAGCATATAGTAACTTGACCAAACTACCTCTAATCATAGAAAGCTCCTTTATAATTGGTGTGTCTAACCATTACCGGTAGCAGTTTAATATAAAGCAACTGATGGACAACCTGATTCATAAAAACAACAAAAATGGCAAAAAGATGAAATAACAACCACATTGTACAGTAGAGGGAAAGTCAAACGTCAGGAACAACCCAAAATATGTTACATTGTGCCATCATTACCATTATATTTCAGATCAATGGATCGACATATGATCTCACCCCTCCTCCATCTTGATAACAGTCATCTTGAATATAATAGCATTTTTTTTTTGTTTTTTTTTTGTGATGTTTGGGTGGTTCCTAAATTTTGACACAACCTATTGGTCAATTAATATTACATAGCGACTTTAAGCTTCACATATGGCGAAATCGCTACAGACATTCAGCAGTGGAATACCCGCAGCATTTCGTGGTGGTCAAATCCGCACCTATTTGTCCGCGTCTTTAATTGTAGGTCAGCTGCGGAATTTAACCCTTGCATTGAAGGCTTGAATTCCGCAGCTTAAATGGGCATGCTGTGGATTTAGAATCTGCGCCCGTCTGACTGAGCCATTACTACAGGAAGAAGACGGCAGCACTTCAGGACAAACGGCTCCCCGCAGCGCCGAAGAAAGAACACATGACCGTCAATGAAGCCGGTCACATGTTCTTTCTTCCGGCGCTGCAGAGAGACGTCCGTCCTGAAGTGCGGCCGTCTTTTTCCTGCAGTAACATGGGCGCCGATGCGCCCGTGTGACTAAGCCCTTAGGGGTGAAATCAGCTGCACCAAAATGCACAGATTCTTACACGTTTTTTGACATGGAAATTATGAGGGCTTTGGTGCGGATTATCCACTGACGAACCTATGGGGGTTATCCAGATGTTAAAAAAAAACATGGCTGCTTTCTCCAAAAGATGGCACCCCAGCTGTCCATGGCTTACCTCTTGTATTGCAGCTCAGCTCCATTGATGAGGATGATCTACAATACTGCTCACAACTCATGGACAGTAGTGGTTTGTAAGAAAGCAGCCATGTGTTTCTAGTCCTGGACGACCGCTTTAATGACATTTATTACACAATGCTTGTGATTGGTCTGCTTTAATTTAGATGTATCATAAATTTAGACAAAAAATACAACATTGAAGAATGCAACTAGACTCAACAGTGCGGGAAGCCATGCGCAAAGAGAAGAATGACTGTGATCTACCTGGACACGGGACAGGTACCGCCGTCTCCTGCATGCACAGCACAGGGAGAGAACAAAGACAAAGAGACGATCGATCTGTTAAGGGTTAGCTATAAGCCCAAGCAGCATTAGATAAGACTATTGTGATAGCGCAGGGGGTACTGGAGGAGGAAAAAGTGCAGATTTCCACGAGTCAATATCAAACTTGTAGAAAGTAGGGTCACGAGTTGGGTTTAGGCATTTATTGGCCCAAAATCAAATTCAAGTCTGGCCGAAAGTAGGAGAAGGTTTTACAGTCATAGTCTATAAATCTAGCCAAAACTACCAATTAATGGTCAATCCTCAATGGCCACTTCTTCGAGTTATGATATCTTCAGTACCTGTACATGTCAAGATCTGTCCTATCAGCTGTAAAAACAAATTCTCCTTTTTGAGATCCTTAAACATACATCAAGGGGACAAGACAGACCGTATCCCCACCATGCAGGCCATGAAGGTATCATGCTACAGATGAAGGAGGAGAACCTTCAAGAGTTCTTCTTCAGGAGAACCAAAGATTATTCTCAACCAAGGCAAAAGTTTGAAATTTAAGCTTTTTTCGGAAGGATGTAGGGTTAGATCTTCTTCATAGATAACATCTATATTCATCTTTTTTTTCCCTAGTCACAGAATCATGAATATATGGCCAGAAAGCAGTAATACTTCTTTATATGGTTACCATGTGGTGTCCATATATGTGGAGCTTGGAAACATGTATTTCCCTTCTTGCACTTAATCAGATACTCAACGGGGGGGAGATAATCAAGACAGAGGAACACATTTTCTAATGGACAGACCAAATAAAGATGGACTGATATGACAATCAGAGAAGACTACCAGAAGATAGGGGCATCTATATGAGCTTCGACTTCCTACGACTGACATTACAACAGGCTCACAAATAATGCTGTTGTGTCCACTAGCTCAGCATTGATGGTCTCTTAACGCTAAGCTAGTGGGCACAACCATGCACTGGAGGCTTCTGTTGGAGGTAAATGCTGGGAGATCCTTCCAATCTTACATGATGTGGACAGGGCCTTAGGACACTTTTACAAGGGCCGACAGTAGCCATTTTAAGTTGCCTTTACATAAGTCGATGCTGGCTGCATCGGAGTTGATCCATTGCAATCGTGATTATTTGTGCCCAATACACTATCACCATTGTTGGCAGCACATCCCTTATTCATCCAGGTAGATGTGCCATCAACAATTATTATTTGGCTGCACAGAACACGTGACCACCCATTGAGTGAGCATTCATCGTTCATCAACTGATTGAATGCAGCTTCACTTGGCCATCGGCAAATAACGTCCTTGTTCGATCATCTGGCATGTAAAAGAGTCTTCAAAGAGTGTTCAACTGCGTTGAGAAGTTCTCTTAATTATCAGCTGGCGCTGAGAAAAGAAGTAGCTACATGTTAATGGCCATCGACTCGTCACCCATATGTACCAGTAGAACATGCGACAGACTTGCAAGAGTCAAGGAGGTAATGTTATTAATTTGACTGCTTATTTTATGGGGCAATAAAGTTGGCACCTTTACGGGGTTGTGGTTGGCATTATGGCTGCCACTTTTATAAGGACAATGTAGCTACTATATATTATATGTCTGGCACCATTTATGGGGCCACTGTGGCAGACACTGGTATGGGACAGAGTGGCTGGTATATTTATGGAGATGGAAAAAGCCTAAATTGCACAAAAAAGCAGGTTCCCAACAGAGGAAAGTGACACATTCATATTATCGGACGCAGAAGCTCAAGTTGTAAGATCATTCAGCAGATAAGTGGCAGATATTTGCACTGGCACAGTCCTATGCAGCAAAGGCTTCTGGAATGAGCAACACTGCAGAGCTTTCCCCATTGGGAATACAAGCCAGCTCAGGAAGCAAAGGAAGGGGGCAGCAGATATGGTGGGTACCTGCACAAATTCCTCCAAATCCCCGTTAAACAGCTTGTGGTTATACTGGGAGGACGGTCTCTGCCTTCTCGACCTTTGAGACTTACTGGTGCCCGACTGCAGTCTGAAACCAACCGTGGGACATACAATTCACCCACTCACAAATCCTCGCTCCACGTAAATAATATAATACAGGCTATGAACAGCAGATGATATTGTGGCAACAGTTACATAAAGACACAAACTTTTTTAAAGTGACCCTCCGGTTTCAGGACAAAATTACCCAAAGTTGTTCTCTGCTGTTCTTCCCATCCGCCAATTCCAGGTCTCATTTTCAGCCTTCCAAGATGGCCAACAAAATCTTATGACTCGCTAATCCTCATAATGCATTAATAGTGTTAGACCACAGATGCACTATATCTGCTCTCTGATTGGGTAGAGCTAAACACATGATCAGCACTGCCCAATCAGAAAGTAGTGCACAGTGTGCAATAAAGGCAATTACAAAATTGCTTCAGCTATCTTCCAACTGCGGGTTGGAAGGGCAGCAGAGAAGAACAACTACAGGACAGAATTTTGTCCCAAAACTGGAGGGTCACTTTAAGCTTTTTCTCATTAAATTTATCAGATCAATAGGGTCAATAAAAAATAAATAAAACAATTGTCAATAGTTAAAATCCAACATAATGCTCAATATAAATTTGGTATAGTAAAAGAGGTGGTCCGGGATGTGGAAGGGGGTCTGCTTTTTATCCAGAACCAATGCCAGTATCGTTTATGGATAGTTTCTCACATTACAGTTCAGCCCCAATCACTTAAAGGGGTTATCCAGTTGTAAACTATTGATGGCCTACCCTCTGGACAAGCCATCAAAAGTAGATCGGTGAAAGTCCGCCACCCGGGGCCTCCGTTGATCAGATGTTTGTGGGGCTGATCTGGTTGTGCACTAAACTGATTTCTGCAGGAAGTAGATAGCTTCTGCTCAGCCGGGGTCCCAGCAGCAGAGTCCCGCCGACCTACTATTGATGATCTTACATGAGGATAGACCACCACTTCTTTACAATGGGACCCTTTAAGGAAGTTTTCCTTGAATAGCAAATTGTCCCCTATCCAAAGGATGGGGGATAACTTATTGATCATGGGGGTCTGACTCCTAGGATGCCCAGGGATCCCAGGAATTGGAGTCCAGAGCGCCCAGTAATTAATGCAATGGCAGTAGCACATGCTTGACATATTCATTGCAATGGAAGCACTGGAAATAACTAGGTGCTTGAACTTGGATTTCTCCTGGTATCCCAGCAATCCCACTGATGTACATGTATGACCACCGCTGCATTCATTACTAAATATTTCGGTCCCACATTCTTGGGATCAACAGGGGTCCCAGCTGCTGGATACCCATCAATCCTGTAAATAGGGGATAACTTGCTATATAGGGAAAACCCTTTAAAGGGGGCTTTCCAGCAAAATACACTTATCAGCCATCCACAGAACAGGTGATAAACAAATGATCACCGGGAGTCTGACCGTTGGGACCCCCAGCGATCATAAGAACAGCACATTTTGCAAATAAAATGCCAATGGACATGCAAGACCACCACTCCATTCACTTTTATGGGACTTATGGAGATAGCCAAACTCCGCTATTTCCATAGAAAATAAATGGATCTACGGTCTTGCTTGTGCACCACCCCTTCATTCACTAGGGCACTTGGGGTGTGCTGTTCTTGAGATCTCTGAGGGTCCCATCAGTCGAACCCTTGGAAAGCACCTTTTTCACATATCCTGGGAAAGATGATGAATGTATTTAATGGGAAAACCCATTAAATAGGGATGCATTGCAATACCAAGCACAGCCTATGGACTGGAGAGGCACCATTTCAGGAAAAAGTA
This sequence comes from Eleutherodactylus coqui, assembly GCF_035609145.1. Lineage (NCBI taxonomy): Eukaryota > Metazoa > Chordata > Amphibia > Anura > Eleutherodactylidae > Eleutherodactylus > Eleutherodactylus coqui. Next base: position 32,664,629 of record NC_089846.1, read on the forward strand.
GATCCTTTTCTCCAATCCCAAATAACCTCTAAATTAATGTCTATCAAAAGTTAACTCTGCTCAGAAAAAAATAGTGCCAAGCTGGACTTGTCCTTTAGGATACAACACCTCATAATGATCAGTTTATTAAAGTGCTGCTCCATCTTGGAGACATCTTGTTCCTTCAGGGAACTACATTACCCTTCCAAACAAGAGGTCTCCACTCCCAGAATACAGGCTGCCATAAGCAGTCTTTATTCTGCTGAAGGGGATACGATGTATCTGTTGATGCCCTGGTCCCCTTCAACTTATAAACATTGTGATTGCCATAACAGGGATATACAGGCTGTCTCAAAAGTGTGGAAACACCCATGTAGAATGAAGACGCTTTGACAGATAGTGATCCAAATTTGAATACAGGCTGCGGAGGAAGGTGGACAATCTCAACACGTTCTGCTTGAGATAACACCATCATTCACATTGCCATTAATGAAGAAAAATCCCTGTGTAAATATGAGAACAATCAAAGTGATGTTAAAATAAAGCACACCATTGTTTTTCTGGTGGAATTCTCTGCCAGTTTGATATATCACACACCTACCTTCCCATTGCAAAAATTAAAGTTGAATCCAAGATGGCTGCATTCAAAATGGCCGTCATTTTGGTGACATGGCCTAACAGCTTTCCCCTTCCCCCACAGATTGTATGCAAAATTGGATCAACAACTGCTAAACAGTTTTTACTCTATATGGGTGTTTACCCTTTTGAGGCACCCTGAATTAGGAAGCAACTGATAATGTAGTTCTCCAAAATAATAAGGAAGTTTCATTGCAGCTCCAAAGAAGAGATTTACTGTGAAGGTAATAGCAAACCTTGTACATTATTTAATGTGTTTTATCTAAATAGGTGGAAGGTGTTGTGCTGAGTACTATATGTGCATAGGATATATGCATATTTAATACTTCAAAGGGTTAAATGTCGGCAATCAGAAATCATTGGAAAAGCAGAGCTGATTGTACAGTCGATCATTGCCTTGTGGTGCGATCATTGCCTTGTGGTGCGCGGTTTAGGTTTTATCCGATGCTCAGTGAGACCTTATCTGATAGAGCTCCGGCTTCCCCTTCCTCCTCAGTACCCCCAATGCAAAGAAGAAATGTGCTACATACCCAGAGATGTTACTGTGTGACTCCGCAGCTGCAGAGGAAAATGGAAAAAGTGAGAAATGCAGAGTTTACAGAAATACAGCAACTTCCTCAGCTCTTTTTATATTCATTTTCAACACACTTTCTTACTAGAACAGCTTAGGAAATACGCTTTATTTAGCAGGTCAGTAGAATGGAACTGAATGGAAACAAGAACATTTAAAAGGGGAATAACTTTTTTTTCTCTTAACCCCTTTAAAGGGTTGTCCAGCTGTAAACTATTGATGAGGACATCTATAGCAGATAAGCTGTTCACTGGGCCAGTGAGTTTGTGCACTGAGCTGATTTCTGCAGGAAGCAGACAGCTCCATTCCCACTGCAGTGGAAAGGATTGGTATTACAGGCAAAAATCCCATTGAAGTGAATGGCCTGTAATACCAAGTCTGGCCACTGCAGTGGGAACGGAGCTGTCTGCATCCTGCAGAAATCATTTCAGTGCATGAACGGATTGGTCTGGCCAACAGCTGATCAGAGGGGATCCTAAGCGACGGAGCCTTGCAGATCTAATATTGATGGTCTATCTATTGTGATTGCTTGTACAATATACCGCAGTACTTCTGTATTGCAGTGTATGGTATTTTTAACTGTTGCCTATTGACTTGCCACAGGCAGGGCATTGGCTGGAAATCATGGCAGGCTTGGGAGCCTTCTCCAGTCTTCAGACTGTCATGGTAACCTATCAGCACCCTGCAATCATGTCACAGGAGGGGTTGAAGGGGTAACGGAATGGGCCAACTCCCTACTAATGACTTAACTTCTGCCGTCAGCATTAACAGCCACGATCGGACTTAGGTCTGATTGTAGTGGCTGTATGTCATTGGTTGTTAAGGTTGTAAGGGGTGACAAAAAATTGGAAAAAATATTTTTTTCCCAAATACAGCTTTCAAAGGCGAAACAATGAAAGCAACTTGTAAGAATGAAACAAAATTGAGCCCAACTGCGATAGCCAAGAACCATTGTGTGTAGAAGAGCTCAAGTCCTACACTTTATTCTTCCAAATCCTCTATTTCTTATCTGATATTCTACATACAATATTAATACACATTCATAAATTATAGATAAATGACATATACATTAATACACATTCTAGAGTATCTTGGTCACCATGGTAACTACTCTCCGTAGAACAGACAATGCAAGAGTGAATCTTTTCATGCATGACAAATAAAGGGACGGATCAGAGAAGCGCACAGCATGGGGTTGTGCAAATGCCATAGACCAGGGATGTGTGCAATAGTATGCTCAGGTTTTTTTCTTAAATCACAATTTAGGGAAATGTCTAAAAAAGTACAGATGTATCTACTTCGGGCAACCTCTTTCTTAAGACGCTTGTCTTTTGGCCAAGTGTTGCTTCCGGTACACCTCCTCGATCAATTGGGAGCCACTTGACATCTGATGAACAAGCTCTTCTCAGCTAGCTATGAAATCAACAGCCCTCTTCTTGGCTAATAGAATGGACTTTAAGAGGGGGGCACCCTTTATTAACTTCATATGTCTTAATTAGGATATGGAGGCAGGTTAAGTTAAGAGAACACCACCTTTAAGTGGACGAGGAACAACAACTTTTTACTCACTGTGGTTAATGTGAATGGTATCAAAGTATGTTAACTGATGCTTCAATATTAAAGGGTATGTCCACCCACCTTTGTAACCAGGACCATTTTAATACATGAGTGGGCCCAGTGTACAGATATTAAAAGGAGCCCCCTTCCACCGTATCTTCCCCTCTTCATTCCCAAACGTTTTTGGGGGGGAAATGAAATATTAAACACTAATACTTACCTAATCTAACAGGCTGCACCCCTTACTGTGGCTTCCTGTGGTCTCTGCTCACTTACTGGTCCAGCAGTCATGTGCCCATCCAAGCTCATGATCACTGTAGCCAATCACAGGCCTCAACGAGTATGGAGACTGGTGGTTGGCCGCAGTGGTCACGTGCTCAGACAGGAACAGGACTACTGAACCTAGAGACAGAGGGGACCAGAGAAGACCAAGTACTTCTTTTTAACTTTTCATCCGGCTCCCAGGGGAAGGGAAAAAAGTAGAAATTGATGCTGCTGCCATGGAGCCTGGCACTACCAAGGAGGCAGTTGCGTACACATCATTTGCCCTATGATTAAGGCCGCCTTGCACACGGCAGGGGTGCATTCCGCATGCAGATTTCTGCCACAGAAGAACTGCCTTTCATAGTGGAATTGAATTAAAAATGGTTGTGGACGATTGCGGATTCTAAACTTTTTCCGTGCGGATGTACGTGGATTCACAGCAGGTCGTCCTCGCAGGAAAAGAAACACTACCTTTCCAGGTATCCCTGCTTGGTCTCCAAGCAACCTGATAAGTATCTACCTAAAAATCCGAATCTGGATCGAACACTTCCATAGAGATCAATTGAGCCCATCCATGCAGAATCCATGCTAAAATGGAGCATTCTGCGATATTATTTCCACTTGCGGGAACCGCAATTCAAATCCGTATGTGTGCACAGAGCTGCGGGCGGAAGCCCACGTTTTCCTATGGGCACGTATTACCACGGATCGTCCGCACAGGTGCCGATCGCGGATTCCGCGATTCAAATCCGCCTGTGTGCGGGTGGCCTATAGCGGCCTGTTGTATCAATCTTTCTTTTGCCTCATTCCATCCGAGATGAAAAGGAAAGCCGATTTGCAAATACTCTAGATTAAAAATTTGCTGCGGCTTTGTGTCTACAACATCTAGGCAGACCTATGAGTCTCCATTAGGTTGCAGCCTACAAACAAACCCTGCCTAATCTGACCATGTAATCATACTCTCATCCTTCCGTCTCCTGCTGCTTGGCAACATCTGATAACATACAGTACATAGGGCTCTTTTACTGGAACGATGGTCGTCCCAGAGATAATCACTCTGATGCCTTCACAAAGGAGAGATCACCGGTCAGTGAACTGAGGTGGACCGGACGGAGATCTCTTCCAGCCACCCACCTTCATTCACACTAAACAGGCAGTTGTTCATAGCTGAGCGACTGCCTTTTTACACGAGCCGATGGTAGTTCAGTTTTTATGTCTGCAGAAACTAAACGATGAACAATAAGCGAGCGAATTATATCATTTGGTCACTGCAAACATTTACACTTAACGATTATCGCTCAGATTCCCACAACCCAACGAGAATCTGAACAATTATCATCCAGTATAAAAGGGCTACAGTATGCTAGATGAGTAAAAAGGAGGAACAGATGGGAGTATGACTATACGATGTCACTACATAGGGTTTGTTTGCAACCAATCACCATGGAGACACATAGGTCTGCATAAAAAATGTAGACACAAAACGGTAAGGGTGGCCATTAGAGATGAGCGAGTATACTCGCTAAGGCACATTACTCGAGTGAGTAGTGCCTTAGCCGAGTATCTCCCCACTCGTCTCTAAAGATTCGGGGACTGGCGCGGGTGACAGGTGAGTTGCGGCGGGGAGCGGGGGGGGGGGGGGAGAGGGAGAGAGAGATCTCCCCTCCGTTCCTCCCCACTCTCCCCCGCCGCTCCCCGCCCCCCGAATCTTTAGAGACGAGCGGGGAGATACTCGGCTAAGGCACTTCTCGCTCGAGTAATGTTCCTTAGCGAGTATACTCACTCATCTCTAGTGGCCATACATATAGGATATCATCTAAACCTCTCCATTTCAGCAGGACCAGCCCACCATCAAATGTGTATCGCTGCCTTCCTGACACTTCCCTGACAGCAGATGTTGTAATTGATAAGGATTGTGCAGTAGTATTTCAATTGCCCGATCCCTCTGTCTTTGGGAGGTAAGATACCTAGCAGTGACCTTCTCCTTGGTATTCGGCCAACAGCTATCTAATGTGTATGGCCAAGATATCTCTAATCAATACTATTCGCATAGTTCCTTCTTTTTTTAGATGCATTAGAGCAAAATGGTTGTAAAGGTGAACACATCCTTAAAACGAAGTTCTAAGAACAACATACTTGCCTTTATCTATGGCCTCCTTTAGCCGGTCTCGTTTTGCTTGTAATTTACATATAGTGCTTCTCCCTGCCAGATACTTCTGCAATTTCTAAAACAGAAAAGGAAACTACAAGTAAGCCATTATCAACCACACCATACATGGTAGCATTTTAAGTGAAGAGACCATCAACAAGAAGTCAGTTCACATTTGCCAAAGAAAGAAATTCTAAACCTGATAGAAGGATGGAGATAGAACATGTTTACGGGCTTATCCTAATATACCATCACGGGAGACAAAGAACCAATTTTATGTTGCTATACTGGCTATGGGGGGATCCCTTTAGATATCTACAGGAATGGGACACAACTGTGGTCATACCTCTACCAATTAAACACTGATGCCCAATCCCGGTCATCAATGTTTAGGCACTGGAGAAGCTCTTCAATTGGTTGTCCATGTAATCCATGCATGTGCCAGGTCCTTCAGAGTCCTAAATAGGCTATTCTCCTCTATTAACTCAGAATTCCCTAATAAGGTATTTGAAAATCGTTTTTCGAAGCCGGAGAACCCCCTTTACAGAAGCTAGGCGTTCAACCAGTGTCGAAATTTCAGTTTTTTTCTTCTCCTCTAGTGGCACTTTCTAAAGTGCATCTTTACACAAAAAACTCCTTCCATATCAGGCTAATGGCCCATTCACTTTCTGCTATTAAAAGAAGACCTGTAATTACTAGTGATGTCAATAACAAGTGACAGCCTATTGTGCTGAAGTACAAAATGGGTCATTAGTAGGGTGAATGGAACCTTAGAAAGACGGCAGGAGACTGAGTATATCTTGAATGGCGGTATTGTTGGGCATCTTTGAATGGTCATTTGTCTACTTTTTCCTGCACTTTCATTGAGGGGCTTCACAATACAAAATCTGCATTTTATCTGTGAAGTCTTCATTTTTCTCCTCTTACTCTTAACAGAACAATCCCCATATCCTCCAACCTATTCCCTTCTCACTGTAATATAGAAGGTCTCTGTGTCCTGCTGGTTGGCCCGTCTTTTGGCTGTGCTTGTCTTACTGCTGGTGTCTGATCCAGTGGATTTTAAGGATTCGGTAGACTGGCTGGACTGAAATGCGTCGGATAAGTCAAAGTCATCAGCTCCTATGAGGTCAAGTAGAGACTGAAGAGTAGCTTTAAGTGTCTTGTTCACCTGCAATGAAAGCGGATGAGAACTTTAAATGCAGGGAGCTGAATGAGAACATGCTTGCAGTCTAAAAGTAGAATTAATTATGTGTTATGGGGTTTTCCAACATAGTTACCTAAAAGAGATAAACTACCAATGAAATGACTATAGCTGCCATAAAAACTGCCAAAGGAACTGAAACCTAGGGAAAATCTAGTGAAAAGGAGATCAAAGAGGTCTCCACTTCACACATTACATACTATGGTTCCATCTCGACTTCTTCTACGTTTCTGATTCCATGCCCTTGGCATAAAAGATCGACAACCGAAAAGCATCCAGTACTGGATTCAGAAATGTTATGGGAAAATAGAATAAGGATGAACTTCAATGTGTGCATGACATTTCAGCTCCGTGGAGAAAGACTCTTTGGAGCTGAGGCGTCCCATGTGTGATGCTGGTGGAGCAGGGGGGTCCTGGAGGATGAGGTCTTTTGTGCTGTTGCCTGTTTTGTGTTTGTCTGGGTTGTTGATCCAGGGATTCATTCTGACTGCCAGATTTGGAGTTAGGAAGGAGATTTTTTCCTAAAATAGGGAAAACTGACTTCCACTGATCAATAATGCAGGATTATAGGATGAACGTATGTCATTTTTCAGCCTTACAAGCCATGTTACCATGCCCAGGCCCACCGCAACACCTGGAGCTATGACGGATGGGAGAAGGTATTTTATTATGCATAGAAGAACTCATCAGGGGACACGGTTGTGGCACATAACTCAGTAAGGCCGGTCTAACTTGACCAAATTTCCATTGTGGGATCCGTTGCCGGCATCTGCATGGAGGATCCACAGCAAATGGTATGCATTAAATGGTATGTACTTTTGCTTTTTCTTTCTCACTCACAGAAAAGAATTGTGATTTCCATGAGCGGAGTAAAAATCACAGCATGCTCTATTTTTCTGCAAGCTCCATGTCTTAAAGTCAATGGAGACTGTCCGACCCGCAGCCTGTCCACAATTGACATTGCGGATAAGCTGTGGGTACCCGTGTCATTGCTTAGCGATGGCATGGGACATACAATTTTATACAGTATATCTGTACTGCGTATGACCGACAGCAAGCGTCCACAATACAAGAAAAAGAAGGTACATGGGGTCGCCAGCCATGGTCAGAGCCGGATTCCACTGCAGGCTCCTGCATGCAGAATCCAGATCGCCCGTGTGAGACTGGCCTAACACTGAACGCTTCGTTTAAGGTTCTGCTCAAACTTGCATAATGGCTTCCATTTAAAGTGGACACCAATAAGCAATACCAGATCCATTGCATGACAGATACCACCAGTATCTCATGGATATCTCTGGAGCCCAGTGTACCTAACATACAATGGGATCCATCGAGTGTTTTGCTGAGATGACCGTTGCTTTAACAGGAAGACTAACGTCTCATGCAATGTTATTCTACCCATCATATTCGACATAATTTGCAATTGAGTCTTAGACCAAATGTGACCAGAACCATACTGCATTTGCTTGACTTCTCCGTCCTAGAGGTGAGGATCCCCAAGTAAAGAGGACTTTGGTGAAGGGGGAAGAGTCAAGCAGTCCAGTGAAAGAGCGTCACGTAATAACGTGGTCATAGTCATATTATTCCTGAGGTTGATACAGGCAGTCACCCCATAGCTCTTATGGGATTTAAAAGCCACAATTTGATGGCTACGTGGATCTAGTTCCCTATATTACATAGTAACATAGTATGTAAGGCCGAATGAAGGCAATGTCCATCTAGTCCAGCATGTTATCCTCCTGTGTTGTTGATCCAGAGGAAGGCAAAAAACCCCAAGAGCAGGAGCCAATTAGCCCTTTTGGGGGAAAAATTCCTTCCCGACTCCCTAATGGCAATCAGACTATTCCCTGGATCAACCCCTAATAGTTCCTACCTGCCTGTATACCCGGATTAACAATTAACCTAAGATTTATAGCCTATAATGTCCTTCCACTCTAGAAAGACATCAAGTCCCCTTTTAAACTCCTCTATGGATTTTGCCATCACCACATCCTCGGGCAGACAGTTCCACAGTCTCACTGCTCTTACAGTATAGAACCCTTTTCTATGTTGGTGATGAAACCTGCTTTCCTCTAGACGTAGTGGATGCCCTCTTGTTACCTACGAGTCCTGGGTATAAACAGATCATGGGAGAGATCCTTGTATTGTCCCCTCATGTATTTATACATAGTTATTTGATCACCCCTTAGCCGTCTTTTTTCTAGAGTAAATATTGCTATCACTGACGTTTACAGTAGAAAACAGCCCAAAATAATAATAAGCAAACTCAGTGATCAACACTGGCACTATCAAGCCAACCAATCATTAGGTCACATATATGAGTAGATATTCCGGTTGGTAGGGTATCTGCCAGTCTTCTCTACTTTCAGAATGGCGATTCATTCATAAGGTGTCTTTCCAAAAAAGCACATCAAATTTCACATGATCTACAACCCAAGAGAGAACTTAACTTGACCAACCTAAAATCCTAGCATCTGTATAAGGACTATATTTGCCATTCGTAGAGGAGTGGAGTGATGGTGTAACACAGGGGTCCCCAACCACCGGGCCGCGGACCGGGGCCGGGCCGTTGGGTGTTTAGCGCCGGTCCGCGGCAGCGGCGGGAACTTTTGCTCTAAACACAAGGCCAGCGGGCCGAATCCGGCCCGCTGCCTTGTGCTATGTGGCCCGCGGCGTGCCGACGCCGCTGACCACTGAAGCGACTACCAGCGGGGGCGCCGCAGCTCCCCGCTGGTAATTGCGCTGATCCCGGCACACACACTGATGTCTGTGCAGCCAGGATTCTCTTCCCCGAGTCCCCTGCTCATTAGTTCCGCAGGAGAGGACTCGGGGAGGAAGCGTTCCGGGCTGACGTCAGGGCAAGCAGAGAGGGAGCGACAGCAGGGAGGAGGTAAGTATATGGGTGGGGGGGCTGCATATTACGGGGGGCTGCCTATTACTTGGGGTGGGGTGGGGCTACTTATTACAGGGGAAGGGGCTGCCTATTACTAGGGGGGGGGCTGGTTACTACTGGGGGGCTGCATATTACGGGGGGGGGGGTACTTATTACTGGGGGGCTGCCTATTACTGGGGGGCGCTGGTTATTACTAGGGGGAGGGGCTGCTTATTACTGGGGGGACCTGCTTATTACTGGGGGGGGCTGTACTTATTATTGGGGGGGCTGCCTATTACACCTATTACGGGGGGGGGGCTGGTTATTACTGGAGGGGGGGCTGGTTATTACTGGGGGGGGGCTGGTTATTACTGGGGGGGGCTGGTTATTACTGGGGGGAGGGGCTGCTTATTACTGGGGGGGTACTTATTACTGGGGGGGTACTTATTACAGGGGAAGGGGCTGCCTATTACTGGGGGGGGGGCTGCCTATTACAGGGGGGGCTGGTTATTACTAGGGGGAGGGGCTACTTATTATAGGGGAAGGGGCTGCCTATTACTGGGGGGGGGGACCTGCTTATTACTGGGGGGGGGGGAAGGGGCTGCTTATTACAGGGGAAGGGGCTGCTTATTACAGGGGAAGGGGCTGCTTATTACCGGGGGGGGGAGGGGACCTGCTAATTACTGAGTTGGGGTTGTCTATTACTGGGGGGGGGGGAGATTATATACTGCCCTATGTGTGTACTGCCAGGACATTCTAAATGTCATAATTAAATAATAATGCACTAAGCTCCAACTCCCTTCATAACCCTGCCCCATATAACCAAAGCCCCGCCCATGTCCCGCCCCACCCTGCCAGGTCTTGTAAAAATGGTCTTGCTTGAAGCCGGTCCCTGGTGCCAAAAAGGTTGGGGACCACTGGTGTAACATACCTCTTCAGTTTCTAGATGCTCCTTTTCTAACCTGGACTGAATATGCTGAAATCTGGTAATTAGCTCCTGGTGAAAAAGTGGCTCAGATCGGACCTCCAACACCTGAGAGAATTGAGCATGATATGTGTTTAAAAAGAACTTTCCTCATTCAAGTTAGCTTTGACAATCATGAGACAAGCCGACTCCATACCTCATCGCCCTCGTGGGGCTGGAATTCAAATCGTGCTGGAGGACAGAAGGCGTCACCCCGCATCTCCATCATCTTGTTTTTGTCAGCCTGTGCATCTAAGTTATCAACTGCCCCATCAATGGCCTGCAGACCTTGCTGTCGAGAGGCTTGGACTCGTTCCTCGGCCTGCAGGAAAACTCGCAACGTCTTCCCCAGAGACAGGTGAAAGCCAAGGTCGCAACACTGTAGAGACCAAAACAAGGAAAGTAACCAGAGTGCATAAATAATGATATAGAATGAAACAGAGCGCAGTTGGTCAAAGCCACTCACGTCGATGAGGTCACTGACATCATTGATATAGTAGTTATTGAGGTTGGAGTTCACTGTGTTCAAGTTGATGAGATATTCATTTCGGGCTTTTGTGCATTTTTGACTGTTCTCTTGATATTTTTTCAACCTCTGAGAAAAAAAACCAATTAATAATTTAGTTGTCTGGTTTATGAAATACTGTACAAAGGACCGCCATAATTTACCCTAATAGAGAAGCTATAAAGACCGCATCTATCTTGCCAAGACCCAGAAAGTGCATGAACTACATGGCCACAATGCAATTCTTCATTTATGATCTGGCACAGCTATAGGGGAATTGAAGGCAAAGGATGCTATCTTCAGGAATGGCCAACAATCTATGTGTATTGGGGCCTACGTTTCCCAATGGCACATGTTGTGGACAAGAAGAGTCACCCCTTTAGAGGTAAGTCTGTGCTAGAGGTATATGGTGGCAGCTAACCGCCCATCCCCTTTCCCTATTGAAATAAACATGTAGCAGAGTGTGCATGTCCATTGGTGAGTTGGAAGAGCTAGCTCTTTGCCAATCAAGCATTCAATGCATAGCTACCTCATCTACAAGGCCTGCTTTAGAAGGCCATTGGGCCCTCAGTAAAGTAAGTAGTAGTTGGAGGCCAAGTTACAGATTTTGCTTCAGGGCCCATGGGTTTCAAGTTTCAGATTTTCCATAATACATTGCTCTTTACCTTCTCCACCAGCCTCTCGCTCTTCTTCAGTGAGCTACGTCTCGGCCCCCTCTCAGCCACCGGGGAGCTTGCCGTCTGCTCGCTTACTTTGCCTGTGCGCTTTTCGTCCTGCTTCTCTGCCTCCCGTAGTTTGTGCTCAGAGTTCAAACAGTCATTGTGGTACAGCTGGTAAGTCTTCATGGCCTGTCAATGAGAAGACAAGTCCTCTTACACCAGTCCAGTAGAAGGTTCCTTCTCACCAGTTATATTTCGGGTTACATGACAGTCATATGACTTACTGAGGAAGAACCTCTGCAATAACCTACTACTATGGGTTGACATCTACTTTGTGGATTATCAACTTGCACATCTCAGTCATTCAACTGTCTCTTTCTAGGGCTACATGTAAAACTTTAAAGTTGGCAATGAACATTACAATAAACTTGCCCAAAAAAAAGAGTGGTGTCACAGATAGCCCGTAACCACCGTGAATCTTAAAGCGGCTTTCTAAGCTGTGGAGAAAAAATTTAGGGACTGGGAATGTTATAAAATATTGCGCAAATGACAACTCAGCCAATCATGTGACCGCCGCATCTTCTTCCGGGATCAGAGCGGTTGAGACACCTACCGTTTGCTAGAAGAAAGTAGCAGAAGTGCTGAAGATGGACTCAATAGAAAGTCTAAAGTCCATCTTTAATTACTGAACATAGACATCGCTTAGCTGACTGCTTCTGTTGCTTTGTTCTATAAATCCAAATTGGGGGGGGGGGTCTCAACACCTGGACCTCACAATAAAAACTTTTGATAAGCCTTTATGACATGTCCAACATTTATAAAGATGCAGTTCTACTTTAAAGAGTCATGGGATAAAGGCTGAGGTGTGTGCACGGCTCTTTAGCTGTGGCCCATTGATACTATCCGTTTTTTTTTCCTATACTCACCCCCCATCACCCTGACCGGCTCTTCTTATTTGACATTCTGATGTCACCCATTGAGAGTGAGCAGTGGAGACCAACCACTTGAGACACTGACAGTGCTTGGAGCCAAACCTAAAAAGAGCCTATCTAGGTGAAGGGAGCTGACTATGGAAAAGAGAAAAACTGAGTCAATGGGGTATGGCTACAGAGCCATCAACCAGTACCACTGACTTTATCTCATGACAGGTCTCCTTTAAGTACAGTACAGCGAATTATCCTACCAGTGTTTGGTCTGAGCACCGTATAGCATTATTATTTTGCAAAAGTATGGAGCTGTTGTTTAGGCATCATACTGGCATCATCTTTTCTGGGCCCATGTGATACAATGTTGGAGGTGACACAGAGTCATCAGGGGCGCCCTTTTTGGTCTTCATTTACTGAACCCCAGTCAATGCAAGGTACGACGCATGGTCATTGTGGAAATGTATCTAACTTCCCTCTGTTGTACTGCTGGGTTAGTCGGTCCACTAGTGGCTGAGATACCAGACGTGCCACCCAATGTTCACCTATAGGATCAACTACATATGGTCTACTGCTGTGTGATCTTCTGTCAGCTGTCTGTCCATGATTCAACCAGTCTTGGCACCTTCTTGATACCGCGGTTCAAGAACAGCCAACAAGTGAGACTGTTTCAGAAATACTGGCACCACACCGCTGGGAACCAACAATCTGCCTGCAGTCAGAGTCCCTCAAGTCATCACGTTTACCCATGACTGTCTAATGTTGCCTTCTGCTGTGCAAAGGAGAGGTCGGCACATTATCCGAGAGCAGATTGTGATGCGGCCATCACGTGGTACTACGTTACTGATCACAATATCTCATGCGCCAGCTGTTCCTAATGACGTGATCGGTTGGCATATGCCAATACTATATTGATATTTTGACACCAGAAAACTAGAGCCTCACTCAAAGTTCTGCAACTAAAGTGTGATTAAAGGATAAAGTCTCTTAAAAACATTTCTCTCAGTTTCCAAAGTTCCTTAAAGCATTTCAATAGAGGAAATGAGTAATATGGTTATATTTTACACTGGCGCAGCGCCACGAGGGTGTGTCCGTGTGCATCTTTTTTCATTTTCTAAAATAAGTCTTTGGAAAAACTTTCTAAAAGCAAAATAAAATGATTCAACTTTACTTCAATAGTGAAAGATACATTACGCACGGTATACAGATGTAGCACAAAGTAGCTGTGGCATAGTGGAGCTCATCGGTTACCACAAGTCATTGTGATCATGACATAGTTTATCTGTGGCTTCTTTTTTGCAGGCTAAGCATTCCCTGATCCTTTAACCGTTCCTCATAGGACATGATTTGCAGACCGCTCACCATCTTGGTGACTCTTCTCTGAACTTGCTGCAGTTTGTCTGTGTCTTTTTTAAAATGGGGAGCCCAGAATTGGACACAGTATTCCAGATGAGGTCTGACTTAGGGTGCCTACCCACTGGCGATTTTTTTTCCTGCGATGCTAAATTGCGTTTTGTGTTTTTTCTGAAGAGCAATTAGTATAGAATGTGTTCTTGTCCATTTGGGTTTTTTTTTTCGTTTCGTTGCGATTTTTCACATAGGAGCTGTCAGTTGCATATGTCTCCTTTTTTTTCTCCTAATGCACCCATGATTGTCAATGGAGAGCTGCAAAAATGCAACACCTCAAGGTGTGATATGCTCCGAAATTAACGCGCGAAAAACGCATGAAAAACGCAGCGTTTTTCACGCACGAAAATCGGCAACGCCAGTGGGTAGGAACCCTTAGGAAGAGTAGGGGGTGGTAATTACCTCACGTGAGCTAGACTCTATGCTTCTCTTAATACATCCCAGAATTGTGTTTGCCTTTTTTGATGCTGCATCACATTGTTGACTCATGTTCAGTCTGTGATGAACATGAGTTAACAGTGAATGGAAATGCATGGAACTGAGTTCTAACACCATACACAGCCAGTGAACAGGTGTGGTGCTGTTTCTGAAAGAAGTCACCCTTTTTCTAGTCTTGGATAACCCCTCTAGCCCCTATATATATATATATATATATATATATACACACACACACTTTACATTGGTGTATATTTATGTCAGGGGGATGGCGTAGGCTAGGGAGTTGTGAGAGGACCGTACCCCGCTATTAACTCCCTTATATGCCACAATCAGTGTCCAGGTCTGCCATGGTTTGTTATAGGCATGAATAGTGATAATATAATATATTATCTGAGCATCCTACAGGTCGCATGTTCAAGTCACCTAAAAAAAGTGTAAAAAAAAAGGAAATTATCCTAAAAAAATCACCCAGCCCTAGGTTGTGCCAAGATAGAAAGTTATTCCTTATCCATGGAATAGGGGATAACTTTCTGATTAGTGGTGGTATGATCACTGTGATCCCCACCGATTCCATGAATTGAGGTCCTGAAGGTCCTTGCATGGATGAAGCGATGGTTTTGCATGCACACTCCTACTCCGAACACAGCAATCTCCACCCTAACATCTCCCAATGTCCAGGGAGGCCAAACATCTGCCCCAGAAGACATGATCAGTCTTAGATCCCTCATAGTATCATAGTACGAAAGGCTGAAAAAAGACATAAGTCCATCCAGTTCAGACTATTAACACCCAATGTTGATCCAGAGGAAGGCAAAAATATGCAAGAAGATAGAAGCCAATTCTCCCCATTTAAGGAAATTTCTGTTCTGTACAAAAAAATTATATGTAAGTTGGGCATATTTGTAAGTGGGTTATAAGGGCACTGTAGCTGGCACTATGACAGTCATTGTTACAAGTATATTGTGGTTGGCACTTTTATGGATCATCATGACTGGCATCTTATGGGGGCACCAAAGTAGCACTGTTATAGGGCATTGTGCCTGGTATGTTTATGGACACATCATGGTAGGTTCTGATATAGAAGCACTGCGGCTGACAATTTTAGGCACATCATGCCTGGCATTGTTATGGGCATTGTTGCTGGCACAGTCATGGCCAAGTGACAGTTAGTACTTCTATGGGGGCACTGTGAAGGTTACAAGTGTACTGTGGCTGTCACTTTTGTAGTCCATTGTGTCCGCTGCTGTCATGGGTTCATCACAGCTGGCACTCTTATTATGGCTGACACTTTTACCAAGAAACTTTTTGGAATATTTCTTCCAACGAAAAGTAAACTGAAAATGCTGAAATAGTGAAAATGACATTTTCCAGCCTAATTTCCGGTCATTTTCACTTCTACTTTCAGCAGCAAGTCTATATATTACTGTAACTATGCAAGAAGATGAAATCTAGACGGTCTAAGCATTGGGGGAGGATATGCATGATAGTTACCATACACAGCAGCTGGGTGCACAGAGAGACAACGGAGAAGCTATGAAAAGTCTATATAGTTCTCTGTTTATGAAGTACTTTGCAAAACTACATACAGTATATAGACTCACTTTAAGTCTGTGCTCAGCTTTACTTTCCCTTCACACAAAAGTCCCCATAGAAGTCAATGGGGATGCGCATGTGCACGCAAAATACATAGGAGACGCATGAAAAACAGCATAATTGCGCAGGAAAAAGGACACATATGGAACTATATTAGACTAAGGGCTCCTTCTCACGGGCATATTTGCGCAACACGCAGAGAATGGAACGCATTGATTTCAATGGGTTCATTCACATTTACCTTTTTTTGCACACACAGCTCTCATACGCGCAAAAAAATAGGGCCTGCTCTATTTTGTGTGCAGAGAAGTCCATGGGAGGTGCGAAATGCGAACACAAATGCGCAATTCAATGAAAAAAAAACAACATGTCTGGACCTCATTAGGCTAAATAGCCATTTCAATCAGGGTGGGGGGGTGTTCCACGCACATATATATAGTAAACTACACGGACACGTATGCAAATCAATCTCGTTCACAGCGCAAATACATTGCGCTAAAGCGTGCACATTCGTATCTACGCCCGTGTGAAGGAGTCCTAATTAGCCTTTTCAATTGGTGCATATTTTCTTACTGCACACAAATGCATATGATGTTGCGAAAAAAGTAAATGAACGATATGCTCATAGGGGAGCAAATACGCATGAGTCCGTGTGAATCCAGCCTCAAACACCACGGAAGGCCTACACTTCCCGGAATGCAAGTCAGCAAAATATGCTCTGAGAATACTGAAAGATTTCAGCTCTGAAGGGTTGTTAATGCAGCTGTGGATACATCACAAAAGTGCAAGAGAAATACACACATATCACACAATAAGCTGTTTATTGCAGCCTAAAATCTAATCTTACTATTGGAGTTTGGGCATTTGTAGTAATTCATGTAACAGTACATTTTGCACCAATTATACAGTTTTTGAAAGTTCCCCAAAAACGCTTTTTAGGGTACGTTCAGACGTAGCAGATTTTGGTGCAGATCTGCACCAAAATCTGCAGCATATTTTGATATCAGACACAGTGGAATTGCTGTAGAATCTCAACAGCGGAAGGTCAGCAACAACTCTACAGCAATGTGCAAAGCAGTGTGGATTTACTCCACGATGTGTAATCATACACTAGAGAGGACCCCTCAATGGAAACAATCAGCAGGGCTGGTTACATAGCTTCCATGCTGATGCAATCCCCTTCTTTTTCCCCAGACTCACCTCCCTTCGCCCAGATGGGGGTCTTCTTAGGTCCGGCTCCCGATTCTCTCAACATGTCAAATAGACAGTCTCCACTATTAACTTTCAATACGTGACATCAGACTTGAGTCCAACATCATCCGCCGAGTGTGAATGGTGGCGACTGTCCACTTGGCACAATGAGCACCAGGACCTGGACCTAAGAAGAGCCCCATCTCATGAAGGGAGATAAGTCTGGAGAACAAAATGGGATAGCGACAGAGGAAACATGGCTGCAGGGCCATGCATCCAGCCCCACTGATTCTGTCCAGCAATGGATCCTTATTAAAAGGTCTTCTCCAAAGATTTTATAGATTTAGATCTATTTTAGATCTTCAGATCTGACATTTACTGTACATATTTCTAATTGTTTTTATTTAGGTCGTCGGGTGGTCCACATATAATCAAAGAGCAGTAAATAATCTGCATTTCACTTTTATGACTTTCTGGTGAGAAGGGTAAAAATACAAGTAATTGGAGAAGTCATTTCTTTGTGGTTCATGATCTCCCAGTCGTAGGCTATAAATTCCGTTTTCAGAAAATGAAGAACTGCCCGTTGCTCAAAGGGAAGCCATCACATTGAACATGATTTGCTGTCTTACACTCGCTCATCGTGCGTCTATAAATCTAGTGGGTGATCCTACTTGGTCTGACTGATAAGATATCTCTCTATGCACACTTTCCCAGGAAAGGGTATCAATCCAATCAATCAAATGTTAATAACACACCAAACGTATTTATACCTATATAGAAAATAGTCCGTGTGAACAGACAAGTAACTACAGCAGAAGTCACATCCACATTCAATGCAGGAGGCCCCACCTGTATATCCCATAGGTCGGTGCAGCGTTCTTTGGCTTCCATGGGATATAGGAGTAGAAGACCCACTAGAGTGTCTCTGCCACCACCATGATACTGGACACAGCGCCTCACCTGGGTTCGTGAGGTTGCCAACTTGACCCTAGAGGACTGGCAACATGTGGCATGGCCAGAGGAATCACATTAA
The DNA here is from genome assembly GCF_035609145.1 of Eleutherodactylus coqui. Classification (NCBI taxonomy): domain Eukaryota; kingdom Metazoa; phylum Chordata; class Amphibia; order Anura; family Eleutherodactylidae; genus Eleutherodactylus; species Eleutherodactylus coqui. The sequence continues at coordinate 32,682,571 of NC_089846.1, forward strand.
CAATTGTTTTGGATGGATGGTAGGGTTCGTGTGTGGTGCAGACCCCATGACCCCAGTTATCAACGAGGCACTGTGCAAGGTGGTGGTGTTTCATACTGGTGTGGAATGTATTTTCATGGCATAGGTTGGGTATACTAGTCCGCCTAAACACTGGTGCTCTTTAAGGTTCACTACTTGGTGACCATTTGCAGCCCTTCATGAACTTTATGTACCTCTACAATGATAGGACACTCCAGCAGGATAATGCATTGTACTATCAAGCCTACATTGTCAAGAACTGGTTCAAGGAGCCTTCTCGAGAGTTCCTACTAGTGGTGTGGCCTGCCCAATTTCCAATCCAATCGAACATTTATGGGATGTGGTGGAGTGGTCCATTCACGCCCAAGACTGAAGTCTTTGCGCTGTCAGTGCTCCCCGGCAGTCTGCAGTGAGCACAGGATGGCTGATCAGGTGATGCCACTTCCACGCTCATTACAGACCACTGGGTGACGGAGAGCGTTAACGGTGCAAAGACTTTGGAAGGGAGTGCCATATCTTCTGAAATCTGTTGCAAATACATGGCTAATTTTGAGTCAAAATCTACACCAACAGTGCAGATTTTGACTTTGTTATGGATGCAGAAAAGCAGCAGAATTTGCCACGTAAAAACATACCCGGGGTTTTATTTTTGCACGGGATAAAAAAAAAATAAATTGTATGACAGAAGAAAAAAAAAAGAACACACAATGCATAAATAAGCAACACGAACAATCACGCCGATTAAAGTCGGTCCGTTTTTTACAGACCATAACTGGGAACACTGATCTAAATAAACCCTTACAGCCACAAGGCGCCAGAATTCCCTACGGACTCCGCCAACTGTTTTACGGCAGCCTGGAACACGGGATTCCAAAAACAGCAGCCTACAAAATAAGTATGTATCCAGGGTTCACTAGAGAAAAGCAGTCATCTCGATGGCATGAGTCAGATGCCGTACCCTGACTCACAGAGCTGCCATGCCTATGAGATTACCCATAAGGCCTCTTTTTTTTTTTTTGCATATTGACAGGTACGGATACCAAGTGGGTTGAGTCACATGTTCAAAAAAAATTAAAAATATGACAGATGACTTTTGAATCGCGGCCAGATGTGACTTTATGTTATGATGACTCGAAGTAAACTTCTCATCCAGCCTCCCCCATACTCACCCCTTGCAACTCAGACACCAGCTTCATCAGATCCTCCTGCTGCTGAGCGCCAATGTCTTTACTCTGCCGGGAAAGAAAACACCATAAGGAGACGACTTAAGGAGGACTATCTGTAAATAGATATGTAAATAGTTATGTAAATGCGGCATTATGCAGTGACATCGCCTGAAAGACGCACATTCAAATATTCGTGACAAAAATAGTCCTGTATATTAGGAGTGGAGAAAAAAAAACTATAAATCCTCATATTCGTCCATTTTACAGTTAAAACGTTTTCGGGTAAAGTGAGGTGACCAGTCCTAAGCATACTTGCCAACAGTCCCAATTTTCTGGGGACCCTCCTGCAAATTAGATTGCGAAAGGGTTGGGTTTATGGTAATAGGCATCAGAAGAGACATTTCTGGTTGCTTCGGGGCAACCTTGGTTGGAACAGGGGTGGGAATCAAATCTTCTAACCTTCTTGGTGAGTCGGAGGAGGTCCTCCCCTGTATGCGTAAGACGTGGAATAAGGTGCGAGCTGTACACATCACCGAGGGCGGCATAATCACGGCTTTCTTGACGTGTGTGGTTGAGGATCATGTACCAGCAGTTGACCGGGGACAGAAGGGGTTGCTCCTTCCTAAATAGCAAGAGGAGGAGAGAAGTGGTTTAGAAGAATATGAAAGGCGGGCAAAATATGGTGGTGGGACGGGTTCAACGGTGGCTCCATCTACAACACAGAATCTCTGCTCTACTTGGTTAAAGGGAACCTGTCACCAGAAATGGCACTATTAGGCTGATACTGTAGCGCTATCCAGCATGTTCAATGCATTACATATATGCATTTGTCTTCAAAACACAGAATAACAGTCATGCTAAGTTCTTACTTTATTTCTTAGGTGCCCTGTTTGTAAATTCACGGATTCTAGTCATTTGGATAGTGACTAGAGCTCCCTGAGTCACCTGACTAATCATGCTCCCTATTTTTGACAACCGTCGCCCCCAGCTCCTGACATCAGTAACTGTCGCACTGAAATCGCGAGCATGCACTGTGCAGCCAACAGCTTGCGTCTTTCCGTGCATGCACATACATCTTAAGATGCAAGCAGAAGATCACGTGGCAGATCTTCCAGCGCATGTGCAGTGAAGTTGGAATATACATACCTTACTTACTGCAAATGCATCTTAAGATGTAAGCAGAAGGCCCCATGGCACATCTTCTGGCGCATGCACAGTGAAGTTGGAATATACACACATCACTTACTGTGCATGCATCTTAAGATGCAACTATAGGCCACATGGCACATCTGGCGCATGCGCAGTGAAGTTGGAATATACATACATCACTTACTGCTCATGCATCTTAAGATATAAGCAGAATGCCACATGGCACATCTGGCGCATGCGCAGTGAAGTTGGAATATACATACATCACTTACTGCTCATGCATCTTAGGCTGCTGTCCACGGCCGTGACAGAATATTGCTAGCGATAATCCGCCACGGGGAAGGAGTGGGGAGCACAGACAGGTCTCCGCGATCTAGGCTCACCTTGGAGAATCGCGGCAAATCTCAGCATGACGCGATTTCAGTCCCGCGAGTGGAGAATCGCTGTGATTCTCCGCTTGTGGATGTCAGGCTGTGCTTTCCAAAGTTTGCCTATGGAAAGCTTTTCATAGTGTTATCTGCGGCGATTTATCGCAAGCGGATTATCGCCCGTGGACCGGCAACCTTAAGATGTAACCAGAAGGCCACATAGCACATCTTACGGCGCATGCGCAGTGCAGCGTTGTGAAGTCCAGGTGTACACAGCACGCTTCACTGTGCATGCATGGAAGATGTGAGCAGAGGGCTATATTGGGGGACTTTTGGTGGTTGTCATTTTACTTCATCCAAACAGCAATGGTATTTGGATCTACTAGAATAGGAAGGCTTTGTACTGGATGGATGGTCTTTGTAGGACAACTGCAACCACTAAGGATCTAAGAGCTCCATGAAGACCCCTTTACGATTTATTAGCTTAGTTTCAGGTCTGAGGTTCACTTGAATCCCTTCAAGACCAGAGATTTTTCATTTTTTTATTCTCATTTTTCAATCCCGGGTTTTTAGAGCCTTAACTTACTGAGTGCAAGTCTGAGGGCTTGATTTTTGTGGGATGAGTTGTATTTTTAATGATACCATTTAATAGACTATATAATTTACTGGAAAACTTTTAAAAACTCTGGTGGTGATATGCAAAAAAACGCAGTTTTTGCGGCGTTCGCTGTGCAATAAAAATGACAAACTTTGTTCTTTGGGTCAGTACGATTCTGGTAGTACCAAATTTATATACCTTTTTTAGTGCGTTCCCACTCTTCTGGCATCCTGAACTTTACAGTGTTCACCATACTGGATAAATAGCATGATATTTTAATACTTTCTACTTTTACAAACACGCCGATACCAAATATGTGGGGTTTTACGTTAATTAGATTTTTTTCATTTAAAAAAAGGACAAAGGGGGGTTTTGAACATTTAATATTTTTTTTTACTGTTTTACAAATTTTATTAAATCTTGCAATCGCTTGAACTATATTGTAATTTTCAATGTTGCCTATTAAGCCCTGCCTCAGGCAGGGTTTAATAGGCCTCTGTGCATTGCAGCCCTGGTAGCCTTCACTAGACGCTGGGCTGCCATGCTATCTTATTAGCACCTTACAATCACATCTGGGGGAAGCCGATGGAACGCCAGAGGGACCCACCCCTCTGGCTGACTCTTTAGATGCACAGTTTTGTCTGCGGTATCTATATAGTTGACTGGTATGATGTTGTTAGCCGCCAGATACAGAGTAGATGCGGCTCCTAAGCCCACTCTTCACACCCTTTGTGAACACATGACATTTGTTTACGTGATGCAGTTGGGAAGGGGTTAAGAGTGACTCCACTGTGACTAAGATTCTGGAAGTGGCCATTACCTATGATGTTCCTTTGAGTTGCGGATTTTGGAGGAGAAACGATCACACAGCTTTTCAAGATTACGGGAATGTTCCAGGTTGATCTCTGCCTTCCTGCGCAGGAACTCACTCATCTCCTGCAGCAACTGTTGCCGGTGCTCCAACTGAGCGTCGATGCATTTTCCTTGTTCAATCAATTGGCTGCGGATCTCTAATGAGAGAAAGAGAACAAGTCAATGTAACATAGTATGTTAGGCTGAAAAAAATACATATGTCCATCCAGTTCAGCCTATTACCCCCACCACCACCACTCAATGTTGATCCAAAGGAAGGGGAAAAAGACCCCAATGAGGTAGGACCCAAGTTTCCCATTTAAAGGAAAAGTTTCCTTGCTGACTCCCATCTGTCAATTGGAATAATCTCTAGATCAACAAAACTTTTGAAGTAATCAGTGATTATAACATGCGGTATGGTTACACTCAACAAAGGCGTCCAGGCCCCCTTTTGCCACCACCACGTCCTCGGGCAGCGAGTTCCATAGTCTCACTGCTCTTACAGTAAAGAAGCCCTCTTTGTGTCCATGTAGAAACCTTCTTTCCTCTAGATGAAGGAGATGGCCATCATATTCATGGTTTATTCTTGTATGTCTTTCATGGTAAAGGAAGGTGGTACCGATAACTCACTATACTTACACTTACATGACACGCTATCCCATTACTTCTATAGCACCAAGATATTCTACAGCGCTGAGCAGATTATTATTACTCTATAGGCCCTATTTTGTTGTTCCCCTTTGGAGCAGCTCAAAGTTGCTGTCATTGGTCTCAAGACTTGTTATGCCGCAGCCCTGTGTTGGGAGATCATTGCACACAACCATCCACACTTTAAGGTTACCACTGCCCATCAGCACTTGCATTAACATATTAAAAGGGTAAAAACACTGTTCATTTATATGTACATGAGACCGGCCGGACACAAAGACAACAGAGACCTGACAGCTTGCAAACATAGTTCTTTACTAGACTGGAAACTGGCCAGATGGCCACACAATAAGGCACAGTCTTTAACGTTGCAAGACCGGAATGGGCAAACTTGGCAGCGGTGGCATCGTCCTGGGGGATATCTGCAAAAGGAGTATGTATTTCCGACACTAGCAACCTGGATTTATGTGCTACTAGACACCCGTATGTCACGCTCTCCCTATTTGCACAACTTGAATCTCTCCGCAACAACACCCATGTGGGTATCGGTATTTGATTTGGCGCCAGAAGCCCAGCCAAAGAATACCGCACTCCACTGCATGATCTGCTATCCGAACCCTCCCAACAAGTTCCACAGTGTATCACACTACTACGCCTACGCAACAAGAATGGGAGAAGCACCCCTTATATATGAGGGGGTAGCATAAGAAACTAGAATCCTCCTCTGGTGGCCGGAGTGCTACTAGTACGGATGTCTGTTGCTAGATGAATGTCTACAGGACCCTTCTGAGTCGGTATGCCAGCTGATGTTGTTGGGGCAGGTTACGTTTGGCTCCAGTGATTTTCTTTTCAACGAATTGCTGAGTTTTTCTCCTATTTTGTGATGGTTGATACGTATAAACAGCGTGCAGCTGGGACATTTTGCTTCCTTTCCCACTGCCCAAAGCACTCGTAAAAAAAGTTGCAGGGACTTATGTGAATACGGAGGATAAGGCAAGGGTATCACGTCGTTTTTTGTCAAAAATTGGTTAGCATTGCGTAGGCAAACAGGTGATGGGTTCTTCCATCATGACAACGGACCTGCCCTCACAGCGCTGGGTGTTACGTTTCTCCCTTCAACTACTGGATCAACGTGATTTTTTTTCACGGGCGTGATAAACACATGTACTGCGATTCAAATTGTGCATTTTAAAAGTGGGACTGACTACAAGATGCAATATAGGTCCAATTATCGCACTCACCCATCTAACTAAAGCCTTTGATAGATGCTGAATAGAGATGAGCGAGCGTACTCGGAAAAGCACTACTCGCTCGAGTAATGTGCTTTATCCGAGTATCGCTGTGCTCGGGTCTGAAGATTCGGGTGCCGCTGCGGCTGACAGGTGAGTCGCAGCGGGGAGCAGGGGAGAGCGGGCGGGAGAGAGGGAGAGAAAGATCTCCCCTCCATTCCTCCCCGCTCTCCCCTGCAGCTCCCCGCTCCGTGCCGGCACCCGAATCTTCAGACCCGAGCACAGCGATACTCGGATAAAGCAAATTACTCGAGCGAGTAGTGCTTTTCCGAGTACGCTCGCTCATCTCTAATGCTGAACCTGTCAAAATAACAGAAATGATCTGCGCCTGTCAGAACCCATCGATTATAATGGATTCCATTTGGCTCCATCCAGAGGTTCGGATACTTCACCAGAAAACAATAACGCAGCAAGACGAAACAAGCAGACGGAAGTGTGAACAGAGCCATAGCTACATAAAAGCACTCGAACATCAGCCACCTCTGGTTCTATAGCATGGGCCACCCATTATAGCGATTCCCATCCCATGACTCCCGTTCGCCATTCCTTTCATTAATGTTCTCTTCATTTCCATCACCTTCTTAATTAAAGAGGAACTTTTCGGTTACGTTAAGCAACGAACAATGTGCCCTCACTGAATCATGTTCTCCCGTTTGTGCCCTTCAGTGACCCATAGAGGTACTGGATGTATATGTTCATTTTACAATCAGATTGCCCTAAAACCTCTCGTCTTATTACTACATACATCAATGCTGACCAGTAAATCTGATTTTTTTTCTGAAGAAGGCCAACACTATGAGCTGTCACAACGTTGGCATCAGAAGAACTCTAATGCTACAATTGTATCAATGTGCAGTCAGGAGATTTTCAAGGACTGGTTAGTCTTAAAAGTCTGACTGAGGTTCACACGCCGAGTGGTCTTGCTCTTGCCTCCTTGTATCATCCTATTCACTGGGAGACGTTTATCTGTATAGTCGTGCTACCCTGCGGGCTAAGATTCAGCCTCTTTCGCTCGCTTGCACAGGAATTCTACTGCTAGGACATGACAGCTCTCACTATGTATAACAAAAGACACTGACTGCCTGACCCCCCCAGGACATCGGCAGTTGTGGTGGTCACCCATGCTTGAAAGGGAGGGGAGCAGTCCTTCAAGAGTAGAATTAAAGAGCAATTTGCACTTTTTCTGGAGAAGAATTCCTGGAGGCTTGCTAGCCTTTTTAATAATAGACTTTTTTTAATCGAAATTTTCTTTCAGGTGTCTCAGACTGGTCTTTTCATGGTCTGCACTCAACCTACTATGGCCTTGGTCTATGTGAGCTAAATGTGCCAACAAGATTTTCACTGTACAAGTAAACCTTTATAGCTCATTTCCTGTTACTTATATAGTACTTACATGTTCCTCAGTACTGCTTCAGGACTTTCACCTGCATACAAATATGCACAGACACAGTGGTGTAAGGGTCACAGGGGTTGCAGCTGCAACCGGGCCCACAGGTGCACCACAACTGAATCCATGGTCCCAATCTCGATAGCTCAGACCAAAGTTAGTTAACTGGTGAGTGTAAAATGGCCTTTAATGTGGGTATTCATGCTGAATGCATTGCTAGTATTGTAAACTCCTCCTTTTTGGATGTCCAGTTTTTTTCAACATTCATAAGACCTAACATGATGCACCCTAAGATGCAGCTCAGAAAAAAAACCTATAAAAACTTCTGGAGATGTGCTATAGAAGCAGTAAGCAGAAAATAAGAAGCAAGAGCCGTAATAACTATCTTTCTATCTGTAGTGTCTGTTATGTTCAGAGAGGAAATGGTATCATTAACCACAATATGGTCATTGGGGGCTCAACTGGATAGCTGTGGTTAGGAGGCCTGGCGTTCGTAAATGTGTTAAATAATGCAGTGATACCTTAAAGGGGTTTTCCTGGATTGTAAAAAAAAATACAAGCTTAAAACCATGTAAAATAAAGAAAAAAGAAGTATATTCGCCTACTTCAGCTGCTTTCTGTCCTGCGCTGGAGCCCCAGTATCCACCGCTCGGAACCCAGTTGAAGACAGCAGGTGGTCACACGACACTCATTATGTAAGTGAGCCCTCAGCCAATCACAGGCTTCAACAGTGATTCTTCCATGGCTGCTGAAGCCTGTGATTGGCTGAGCAGTGATGTGAACAATTTACACAACGTGACTGCCTACTGGCTTCTTCCAGGTTCCAATTGGCGGGCGCCGAGGCTCCAACACTGGAGTAGGTGAGTATTCATTTTTTCTTTATTTTTATACGGTTTTCAGCTTGTACATTTTCTTTTACAGTTCCCTTTAAGAATATATTATTGCTTGTATTTAAGTTGCATCCTACATCCTCTATTAATTAAAGCAGGTTTATAATCCTAGGAAGTAAAGAGTTAAAATATGCCATCGCTTTTCTTTATTGCCATAAGTCCGACTGCCAGGACCCCTATTGATGCTCAGAATGATGGGATCACGAAACCTCTAAACCCAAAATTAAAGGGGTTTTCCAGGCCACTGTTATTGACGACTTAGCTTCAGCATAGGTCATCAATAGCCACTCAGTTGGGGTCTGATGCTCGGGGCTTCAACCAATCAGCAGCTTCTGGCGTCTACTGTCAGCACCACAACACACAGGGCACAGAGCTGAACCAGATTGCTCTGACCGCTGTGTAGTGGTGGGTGCTGGTAGCTGTAGGTGCAGCTCAATGACAGCTGTGCCTTCAATTACAAGCACCGGCCTCTGCAGCGTTCAAGGAGCAGACCCTCAGCCAAGGAGACAGTGAGTAGAGAAATACCTTGTCACGGGGCTCTACCGTCTCCTCCCTAGGGGTAGCTCGGGACCCAACCTTGTTACCAACAGGGGAAGATCACAAATTAGTAACCGAGGTTACCTGAAGTCCTGTTTGTCACTCGTGACGCCAACATTCCATATAACATAGAACAAAATAGTCCACACACACAGAGTGTCTTTTCTGGATGAGAACGTGGAACGTTCGGTTCTATTCATTTACTTAAATGCTTGTAGCAAACAAAAATAAACAGTTCTTACAGTGGTGAAGCAGTGAGGATTCATGGGGTGTTTGTACATCCACAGTCGCAGTTATCTATAGCAACTCTCTCTCCTGTCAGTCACTTACTTGCTCCTCGCTCTCTGGCTGTTTTTCTCTCCAGACGCATGTGGTTCTTGCACTACTTTTCCCTTGTCGGGCTCATACACTCCTTGCAGCTAGTGGCTATGGGGAGTATCTCTGAACTGACTAGGCCCACGGAGGGACAGTGAACCACCTATCAGCCTCCTCCATGTCTCACTCATCTCACTAAGGGCTCCCACCCACTGGCGATATTTTCTCCACTGAGATGCGATTCTAAAGTTAAAGTCTCGCATCACAGTGCGAGAAAAAAATCGGCATGACGCCGGGGATATCGGCATCACGCCGACATATCGCCAGTCCTTTCAATGGGGCCAGCGGCAGCAGCGCTAGCCCCATTGAAAAGACATGGAGAATTCCGGGGACTTCTGCCACAGCTGTCACAGCTGTGGCAGGAGTTTCTTTCATCCCCGCGGGGATCCTCTGCCACAGCTGTCACAGCTGTGGCAGAAGTCCGCGGCATTCTATTCTATTGCTTTCAATGGGATCGGCACAGCTGCCGATCCCATTGAAAGCACTGCTTTGGCAAGCCCCGTGGAATGATTATCGAGGAAGGGCTTGAAATATACGTCCTTCCACAATAATCATCAATAAGTGTGAAAAACTTTTTTTTAAATTATACTCACCTCTCCTGCTCTCAGCCGCGTCCTCCTGCTGGCTACCTGTCACTGCTACTGAGCTCTTTCAGCAGTCGGGGATTTAAAAATCCCTGCCTCCTTAAAGGGCTGTGCAGATTGGCTGAGGGCTCAGCCAATAGCAGCTACTGCTTAGCTATTGGCTGAGCGCTCAGCCAATCACACATAGCCCTTAGCTATTCATTCATGAATAGCTATATCTTAGCTATTGAATAGCTAGGAGCTATGTGTGATTGGCTGAGCGCTCAGCCAATACCTAAGCAGTAGCTGCTATTGGCTAAGCCCTCAGCCAATCTGCACAGCCCTTTCAGGAGGCGGGGATTTTTAAATCCCTGACTGCTGAAAGAGCTCAGTAGCAGTGTCGGGGAGCCAGCAGGTGGACGCGGCTGAGAGCAGGAGAGGTGAGTATAATTTTTTTTAAAAATTTTTCACACTTATTGATGATTATTGGGGAAAGGCTTATATTTCAAGCCCTTCCCCGATAATCATTCCGCAGGGCTTGCTGAAACCGTTGATTTCAATGGGATCAGCAGCAGTGCCGATCCCATTGAAAGCAATAGAATAGAATGCCGCGGACTTCTGCCACAGCTGTGACAGCTGTGGCAGAGGATTCCTTCATCCCCGCGGCCCCCACGGAGATGAAGGAAACTCCTGCCACAGCTGTGGCAGAAGTCCGCGGCATTCTCCCTATGCTTTCAATGGGGCTAGCGCTGCTGTCGCTATGGAAACCATTTGCGATATGCCTGTTCTATACCAGCCTCTTTCTTGCGCTGCGATGCGAGATTTTTCTCGTGCTCTCGCAGCGCAAGAAAGAAAATATCGCCAGTGGGTGGGAGCCCTAACTCCGCACCTCCGAACTCTGGAACACCAACTAGGACTGAAACCTCTCGAACTACTGGGCTCACACGTGACTGTTCTTTTATACTACACACAGGACAAAACAATACATTTTCCAGACATGACCAGACATTAATAGGCTGAACTGGACGGACGCACATTTCTTTTTAGTCTCACAAACTATGTTTCGCAGCTAAAAGTCACAGCATGCCTTGAGGCTTCTAGTTCTATATACTCTAAACATTTGTCTAGACCGATTTACAAACCCTATTAGGAAAGTGATCAGCACTGATCTGATGTGGAGTAACTGGAGACAAGCAGCTGCAACCAAGATGCCATGGCAAACTGTCTTTATACACAATGCTACCCCTTGCCCTTCTATATCTGCTCGGGATAGTAAATACGTACTCCTACAATAAAGGGTGCAACATCCACATGACTGCCCACATCATAGCTAGGAATGCAAACCCTTCCTCTTAGCATTTGTATCAGGCCATATTCACATGGACAAGCCCGGTATCGGTCCAAAAAACTCGGGCCAATATCGCTCTCTTGCAGGTGTATTTGTGCAGCGCTTTGCAAAATTTGTCTGCGCAATATCTAGTGAGTAGAGCCCATTGAATTAAATGGGCTTGTTGACTTTAGCGCATTTTGTGCATGCAAGAAAATACGCAGCATACTCTATTTTCCTGCGCATTTGCGCACAAAAATAGCACATACTCAACTAATTATATTATTTGCCCATTTCAATGAATAAGAGCACTGTTGTGTTTTTTTGTGCACGTAAATGCGCACAATTTGCATGCGCAAAAAGTACAGTAAAACACGCAAATCCGCAAATCCTATTGCAATTGTGCGTAAATGTGCTAGCACCGGCCCAAACCTGTCATTTATTCTGCAAATGCGACACATTTCTCGGAAAGTCGGATTGCACTCGCATGAAACCCGCATTTACATGCCAGCGCAATGCGATTTTTTTCCATTGAACAGAATACGCAATTCCTGAACAGATTCGCTCCAAAATAGGACATGCAGCGATTTTTCTATCTCAGATTCTCAGTCAGAGAAAAAAAAAATAAAAATCGCCCATGTTAATTAACCCATTTTAAACAACGGGTTCTTTCCATGTGCGATTTCTGTATACCTTGCAGCGAACAGATATCACACATGAAAGTCAACCGTGTAAATACACCTTCAGGGTGCAATTTTTAACGCGCGAGTTCCGTCCGACTGCAATATAGATGAAATCCGCACTTGGAAATAACACTTTAACTTCAATTGGTTTCTGCACATGAGTGATTCTTCTCTCGGACCGCTGATCCGAAATAGAGAAATCCAGCATGTTCTATTTTTGGGTGATTCTGTTTAAAAATCGCCTATTATTTCCTATGGGAGCCAAAAATAAAACTGCATCGCACTCGTATGTAAATGGGATATTCTAACTGCACCGTGTGCTCTTTTTTTGCAAAATGTGATTGTTCTCAGCTTTTTTTTTGCAAAGCAGCATGGGAAATCTGGTGCCATATCCTATGACTTGTACACTGCAAATCCAAGATAGAACTTCAGCACAGCGGTATAATATCCTACCGTATCTTTTACTAGCGTAATGTGGCAACCTTACACCGAATAATGCAGCAGTTATGACCTTGAGACTTGCTAATAGTGACCCTTAGGGATGCACATTTGTACCCTGCAATGGCTCTGGTTACATATGGAGCCCAACACTAGAGTACGGTCAAGTTGGCGGTGGCCTGCAGCGCTGGGTGTCAATGACTGACGTGACGCTTAGTTGACGCTGGGCCGTGGAGAGCGCCCGCTTTACAGTATACTAGTAACAGAATCAGCAGGGATGCGAGTGTGAAGGTATGCAGCCTATCGTACTTGTCAGAGGACCTGAAAAATCCACTTTAAGGGGGTATTCCGGCCTTTTTGCAACTAAATACCTATATTCTACATAGGTCATCAGCAGAGGCGTATCTTGAAGCTTCTGGGCCCCAATGCAAAATCTATAACCAAAATATGCTTTATTCATAGTACTGGGCTCCCTATATGGAGAAGAGAGGCCTTAAGGGCTTCCTAAGGCTCCTGGGCCCGGGTGCAACCGCATCCCCTGCATCCCCTATAGTTATGCCCCGGTCATTAGTAGTTGTTGGATAGGGATTTGCTTCTTGGGGTCCTCATCTATCAGCTGATAGAGAAGGAAGTGGGAGCACTGACTTCACTATCATTGAAATCAATGGAAACGCCACACTTCTTTCTGTAACAAGTGCAATAGAAGCCCTTTAAGGGCTTATTCATACAGATGATTTTAAAGGGCTTATCCAGGCAGTGCCCCCTGGGATACACCAGGGTCGGAGCGGAAGCCGAGTGTAGTGGCCGACGCTCGTAATTGCAGGCGCTCTCTCATTGAAATCAATGGGACCCTAGATTGCAGTTACAAGCGCACTCCCATTGTGCCTGCAATTATGAGCGCCGGCCACTACACAGGGGTTGGAACAGCACTGCCGGTCCGACCCTGGTGAGCGCTGCCTGGAAAACCCTTTAAAGTCCAAGTTCACTCTGAGATTGAAACTGACAGAACTCCGATCCATTAAAGTCAATGTGTGTATTGACGGATGGTCCAGTTAGTTTTAGGCTGCCTGATACTGCACTCGCCCCAGTGGATATAGCTTAAGGGTCCATTTACACGGGCGGGTGCAATATTAATTTTTCTTTTTGCTCCCATAGGGAAGAATGAATGATTCCTGACAGAATCACCTAAAAGAAGGGCATGCAGTGATTTTTCTATTGTGTAGCATCACTGCGAGAGAAAAGTCATGCAAGGAAATGCACCCATTTAAAATAATGGGTTTTATTCATATGCGTGTAAATGGCCTGTATGACTGCACCCTAGGGGCACTTTCACATGGAACGATTATTTCGTGCAAATCGCTGGTTAGCAGATTGTAACATTCAAGCAGACCATGAAATTATTGTTGGTCCGCCGCTGCAGCGCTCAGTTTGAACAGGCAGTCATTCATCTATGAACGACTGCCTGTTTATTGTGAATGGAGGCGGGCAGGAATGATCTCCAGCCCGCTCCGCCTCCATTCACTCAGTGATGATCGCTCCTGTGTGAAAGCACAGGAATGATCGTCGCTCGGATGGCTGGCAGATGCTTCAGCACCCTACAGTCATCCTGAATGAAAGAGGCTTTAGCGTTAAGAGGTACATGCACAAGACAGTTTAAGAAAAAAAAAAATCACAGTGTGTCCTATTCTTTTCCGATTTTCGGACAAGCACACGGATGGAATGTCCGATCCGAGTTGTGATCAAGAATCTCAAGCGCAACTTTTTTAGCACCCGTGTACAAGTAGCCATGGTAAATACTTGTATTCCACATGAAATAAAAAATAAATCTGCCTTGTGCTGTTCCTCTGTTATTCCTCCTGGTAGTGAATGAAAAAATTGACAACTGAGAATTACCATTCCCCTATCAATTGGAGATGCCCCTACACTGGGGTTGGAGTGGAATCAACAATGGTGGAGCCTATAATGGCAGGCTGAGGTCTCAATAAAATGAATGGGAGTTGCACCTGCGGCTACAGGTGCCGGCCGCTACACAGGGGTTGGAGCAGCAGCTTTTGTTCTGTGCCCCTGTGTATTGCAGCATTGACAGCTAGCGACCTATCAGCTGATCGGACGGGTCCTAAGCGGTGGACCCCACTCGATCAACTATTGAAGGCCCATCCTGAGGCTTTATGATGAATAGTATTTCCCTAGAAAACTCCTTTAAATCAGCAAGAGATTTCTGCTCTAAAGCCACCAACTTGTTAATTCAGCTCTGGCCTATAATACAGACTGTAACTCAGTTATGTAATTTTGTAAATACATTGTATGTAGGTTAACTCTATAAGTCAAATGTGAAAAGATATTGATATACAGCATGTGCCTGCCAAAAACTGATTGACAAAGGATAAGTTATGTGTACAGAACATGGAATGTAGAAGTGCTGTGCATTAAAAGCAATACAAATCCCACAAGTCATCCTGCTTAGTTGTATCGATGGATTTATAGGCAATTCATCCATAAGCTATGCAGATGAGTAAAGGGTTGTATCCACCAATAATTGCTCAGCCCTTTAAGTCATTAGTCAAATTACAATACACACGGACATCATATCCTCAAGGACAGAATTCCATCTCTTCAGGTTTAATACCTTCCTAAACTGCAGCTAAAAGGGTCCGTCCCCAGGGATAGGACCAATACTCAGCTTGACCCATTTAGGTCTCCACTATGAGCTCAACATTTTCCTACTTGTGTGCAGGAATTGAGAATGACATCTGGTCTTAAGTGCAAGACCCCCTGCACCACCGCATTGACTTTTTGAACCACAACCTCCCCCCCCCTTACTGCAGGAAGCACTAAATGACCTCTGCTTTATGAAGTCAGATGTGATGGGTCAATGATGTACTAGATTAGTTAGGAATGCTATAATTTAGGGTCTCTCTAGGGTCTACAGGAGGTAGAATATGAATTCCGTCAGCTCATAAACACACCGGTAGCAATTTATACTCATTGACCAAAAATAATGCACCCGGATAGAAATGTCGGATTGCGACAAAACTCGTCCTGCAGATATGTAACGGATTACAGTTGTGGTCTGATTAGACACGGGGTCTTGTCACTAGAGGCTGGAAAAGTGCTTCCCCCGTTGCCCTATAAAGGCTCTTAGAGGCTACTTTTGTGTAGTGGACCTCTTGTTGAGAGATCGTTGACCACTAGATGCCTCTACGACACACTCGAAGAACACTTGGAGAGGTGGTGCATCATTGTAATGAGAGAAACAAGATGGTTATTTTGACGAATTCTCCAACATCTAGGCCATTCTGATCTGAGGAGGCGTTGGGAGCAGTTGTTATATGAGGGCATGCACACAAGGTGAACACATTACGAGAGGCACAGAGAGACCACTAGTAGAGAGGATTGTTAATCCACAAGCATGAGTAGATCCAATAGTTTCATTGTCCACCATCCAGACACAGGTGGCACCTTCATCACAGACCCCAATCTCTGCCCAGACCATTTCCAAGTACTTAGCGGAAGAAAACTTAGTATCATGGCACCCATTACGTGTCCTGCTACTAACACCCCAACACCATCGCCTTAGTTTTTAGCGTTGTAAGCGAGAAACCTGGACTGCTACGGAGTGGAACCATATCATTCTTAGTGACAATTCCGGGTTTGGGAGCTGACAATAGTCATGTTTGAGTATCCTGCCTTTGCTGTGGAGCGGTACACTGCCCGCATTGCTGGTGGGATGGCCTGAGGGGCCATCGCATACAACAGTCGGTCACCCCTAGTAGTGGTACGAGGGACAATGATATGTTCAGGACATCCTGCAGCCACATGTGTTCCTCTCATGGCGGCTTCAAGGATAATGCTCGGCCTGACACACACAAGGGGGTCACAGGAATGTCCCCACAACATTGTCACACTTCTGTTGCTGTCCGCTGGCCAGATTTAGAACTGATTGAGCATTTATAGGATCACTTGAGCCACCAGCTTCAGCTTTCAAGTGTGAAGCATCTAGTGCATTAGCCAATTGTAACATCTGTGGCCTGTAAGCCTCCATGCTCACCCGTATCTCAATATGTATCCCGGCTAGAGGTGGCCCAGGAGGGTACAAGAGCCTCCATGCCCACCCGTTTCTCATCATGCATCCAGACTAGAGGCAGCCCAGGAGGGTACAAGAGCCTCCATGCCCGCCTGTATCTCCTCATGTATCCTGGCTAGACGCAGCCCAGGAGGGTACTAAAGCCTCCATGCCCGTCTGTATCTCCTCATGTATCCCGGCTAGAGGCGACCCAGGAGGGTACTAGAGCCTTCATGCCCGTCTGTATCTCCTCATGTATCCTGGCTAGACGCAGCCCAGGAGGGTACTAAAGCCTCCATGCCCGTCTGTATCTCCTCATGTATCCCGGCTAGAGGTGGCCCAGGAGGGTACAAGAGCCTCCATGCCCACCTGTATCTCCTCATGTATCCTGGCTAGACGCAGCCCAGGAGGGTACTAGAGCCTCCATGCCCGCTCGTATCTCCTCATGAATCCCAGCTAGAGGCAGCCCAGGAGGGTACTACAGCCTGCTTTGAATTGTATAGTTTTCCCCAATAATCATATCCTTTCGCTCTAATATTGTAACCCTTTGCATATATCATCATTACGTTCACTCTTATAAAGTTTCATCCGATTCCAACAACTGCTTCTTGGTGCATTAATTTTTTTTGCCAATGAGTTTATTTCACTGTGGAATTCCTTATCCACCATAATCCGATGTCCTTATTTGATCTTAGTTGTCACAATATCCATGTTTTTTCAGGAAGGAACAGTTTTACTTCTGAGGAACTTCATCAAACTCAAAAAGCATGAGTGGAGCTGATAATACAAGTTGCCATGTAAGCAGCTCCAGTAGACGCCATACAGGAATAATACACAGCGCAGCAAATTTTTGAGTCGATCTCCGGCCAGAATGTTAGATTTGGTCTCGTGAATGAACTTCCTAAACTCCCGTTCTTCTCAATCTTATTTGCCAAGGCTCCCATGACTGAAATTTAGTAGGTGGAAGAGGAGGGCAGGGTGAATAGGGATGTTATGTGCAAGTTGGTGTTTTACCATCTACAACAGTAATCCCCATCCTGTGATAACTCCCATGAGCCGGCAGATCTTGGAGCCTGTGGATGTTGAGCCTGCTGAGAGTTGTTGTTTAACAGCTGAGGAGCTATGGGATGGAGACCAGTGGTCTGAAGAGTAGAGTTACAGAAGAGATGGAACAACTCCAACCAGGGGTGTAACTATAGAGGATGCAGGGGATGCAGTTGCACCCGGGCCCAGGAGCCTTAGGGGGCCCATAAGGCCTTTCTTCTACATATAGGGAACCCAGTACTATGAATAAAGCATTATAGTTGGGGGCCCTGTTACAGGTTTTGCATCAGGGCCCGGGAGCTTCAAGTTACGCCTCTGACTCCAACTCTTTTCCCATCTGCGTTGGAGGCTCCGATGGAGATTTAATCTAAAAAGTTGTAAAATAGCGCAGCATGTTATGCTATATTTTCTGGTACAAGGCAAAAACCCAATAGAAGCCATCATAGCGTAGTTGATGGGGCCCATCGGGTATCATTCTTCTTCTCATGTGAGGCATCCTTTCCCCGCTTACACACAGCTGGACGGGAGCAGAGAGGAGGTAAGTCAGTGAGGGGGAGGGAGGGCCAACGGCATTGTGGGCTCAGCTTAGATTTGTGCGCCCATTTACATGTTTTTACGGCACCGGCGGGTGCATGTAAAAACGCCTATGGCCATGTGAAAGAGCCCTCGAGCAGATGAGTGTGATACACTGTGATGATGCGTGCGGGAAAATCCCACATACATAACGCGGAAAATAGAAGCCATTGATTTGAATTGGTTATTTCTCACTTTTTTTTGTGCCCCTTGAATTAAAAAAACAGGACCTGCCCTATCTCGTGTTTGTGTGTGTCCCATAGAGGTCTATGGGAGGTGCGCAAACACGCAAATCTGGCGCTGAATGTAGGTCATACTCACAATCACCGACACCGTGTTAGGCTAATTAGCCTTTTAAATCAGAACGGGGCATATATGCGCAGGAACGAGCACTAAATACACTCATTCACTGCGCAAAAAAAAATAGTGCAGGAACGAGCGTATTGCGTATCACGGTCGTCTGTTTAAGCCCTGAAATTGGATACGGCTGTGTAAATATGCGCTAAGGCCTTATTGAGGCGGCTGCTCTTTATGTCCATGCTTTTCCTTATACATTAAAGCCTATGAATCTCTTCACAAGGGGGAGTCTCCGTGCAGACCGATGATCCGTGTAATAAAGCTCGCTGCCTGTCCTGTTCTGGTCAGTATCACGCATGTGAATAGGGCATGCAATGTGCCCAGTGCCCGCGGATCGGGCAGCACACAGACTGATGCCAGTTACACCCAAGATTCATTGCCACAACTTGCAATATAGCTGTCTGAATGAAGCCTAAGGCTGGGTTCACACGGGCATACTTGTGCGCAATACGTAAAGAATAAAATTTTGCTGAAAAAAAACACATCTGGAACAAATTAGTCATTTGTGGTGGGGGGGGGGGTAGTACTTTAGAATACTTGAGGGTGCGGTGTATACCCTCCAATTTGCCTTATGTGTCAATAGGCCTCCGGGTCAGACAGCATAGGATGAGGTTTGCAAAAGAAACCTCGTAACCCCATTACAACACCACTTCCATGAGTCATTTCCCTCAGTCTCAGCATGCGGACCACCACCTGTCAGAGCCATAGAACAAAAGATAGGATTTGCTCTATTTTCCTGCATATTTGCGCACTAAGGGGCCCCATAGAAGTCTATGGGGGGTGCGCAATGGGGTACGCAATACTCAAGGGGATGCGTGAAGGAGTGGGTAAAACCATGGGGCAAAGAACCCATTGGGGCCGCATTAAGCTAAAAAGTCTTTTAAATCAGGGCAGGGGGTGTCTCGTGCGCATGTGAACAGGACATATGTGTGCAAAAACGTACGTGCCCAAATCAACCTAACACACTGGTCTGAAGGAGCCCTCATGCCCACATTCAGAGTGCCCCCCCAGTATAATCTACATAGACCACCCATCAGATGCACCTACCCTCCGGCTGTGGAACAGCAGCGATGGGGTAGTCGCAATTCTTTGTCCCCCTTTGCAAATTCTAGTGCGCATTAGCAACCGTTTTGGTCGCCATCCTGCATGGATGACCCCTTTAATTGCCCCCCCCCCCCCCCCGATATGGATGTAAAAATATTCAATGATGGCAAGAAAATATTAAAGACTGAAAAAGTTGCTGTGCGCACAGCAAGAAGATAGGACACATCAAAGACATCGGTGGAAAGGTCACGGAAGAGACATCAAGACAATAAGGCTATAAAGATAGCGGCAAGAGATCAATAAGTATAAATATAAACACAAAGACGAAACAAAAGGTGCTTAGGCCACGAGTGACTTGAAGAACGCTCAGCGAGGGCCATCCAGAGCATGCACCGTTCCTCATACATAATTAGCCTGAGGGCTTTAACAGATCTCGTCTATTTCCATGTAGACAACCAAAAATAGAAAGCTCTATATTCCTGGTTGCTCCCGCCACAGTACAACATCCAAGACCGGAATTACTTTTCACTTCATTACAGGGTGTGATAACCACGCTGGTCCATCCATATGTTGAAGCTGCTTCTAATCCCGGAGAGCAGTCTGATGATTCACATTGTTAATTAGAGAGCAGGGGGCTGTTTTGGAAGAATATTGAGGTTGACGTTAAAAAAAATTAAAAATTCCAAGACGAGATTTTTTTTTCTTCTTATATATCCTATTACTTCTTGGGCCACACAAAAATGACCTTGTAAGGGAACGATACCAACCCAAGGAGTCCGCAGAATGTAGAAGATATTAAAGCAAGCTGTTGCCTAGGCGGTATCTCGAAGCTCCATGACCAGGTGCAGAAGCTATAATTGGGACCACCACCTACTAGCGGTTGACGTCAATCTCTAGAGCAAGACGGGTCACAGCAGTCTCCACTTATAGCTTTTATTTTATGCTGCGGGTTTGTAGACCCCAAAGGCACAGAGGTCAGGTGGCAATTACAACATCTGGAAGCCGGAGTGCTATACAACAGCTTAGACAGCATGTAAAGTTCTGGCCAAAAGTTTTGGTTTCCACAAAAGTTTACTGCTTCAGAGTTTTTAGATCTTTTAGTCAGATGTTTCTATGGTATACGGAAGTACAATTACAAGCATTTCATAAGCTTTTACGCTTTAACTGACAAGAACATCAAGTTTAGGCAGACGCAATATTTACAGTGTTGAGCCTTAGTTTTCAATACTTCTGCAATTCGCTCCCTCAGCGGCCACAGCCCATACTGCCATAGGCATGCCCATTGCCTTAAATACTAGAACATCAGAAGAAGAGAACAGTTACTAAATGTATCCTAATGACTTGCCCCGTTTTTTGCCCGACAGTAACTCAAAGGGTTATTAGCTCATATCAGTCAAAGCAGAGACTCCAAATGGAAGAGCAACCCACCTGATGACAGAACCTTTTGAGGTTCTATGGCTGTTAATTTGCATACTTCTTCCCATGAAGCTTTGCCATAAAGTAAGACTTCATACGATCGCTGAGTCTCTTCAATGAGAACCAGTATCGAGTTGTATCTAAGGCTTCTCATCCCGCCAATCAGCACTCTGGTCTGTATTGATGAAGGGCAAGAACCCCAAAACAATCGGTCTACAGATGGATTACTCCACCTTTTTGGAAGAGTCTCTTGTTGGGCTGATAAGAATTACAGTGAAATATTGCATACTGTCTACTGTCTCAATTGGGCACTGTGACCACGGGCATCACTGGAGGGCCGAATAGGAATAATAAGTCTATCATTCCCATCAGACAGAATTTGTTTCTAAAGGCAGAGAGAACTGATCCCCACTGATAGGTGTGAATGAAGCCTAAGCGGTTTATGTTTAATTCATAGCACAGGGCAAGCGAGGGTGGCACATTTCAAACGGCTGAGCGCCAACAGGGTCAGTGCCAACTTTATGTTGTGCCTTGAACTACTACTGTCATTTCATGGGCAAAAGTTCCTTCAAATATTGCTTATTCTGAAGTAGTGGTGGGTGAGTGTGTTGGAGCCGGAACAGGAAGTGGCGCGGCGCCATTTTTAACGTACGTCACGGAGAGACGTGCTAAAAAGGGCTTCCATGTATTACACCCAGAAAAAAGATAAGTTATCCAAGAAAGGATGAGCTCAAAAGAGAGAAAAGCTGAACTTGATGGAGGACCGGTCCTGGACCTGTATTGCGACTGTGGGCTCACAACCATCTGATTCTGGCAGACATCTCACAGATTGCTAGCAACCTTGTTCGTGCCACCGGTAATGGACTGTGATTCCTATTAATAAAAGTATGTGGAGCCAGTGAGAATCTTTTACGGTGTCTCACTGGTCTAGTGTCATCCCTGCAGTCAAGAGTTCTTCCATCGCCATGCGGTACAAGGAGGTACAGTGGTCTGGCAGTATCAGAACTCGAATGCAACAGTGGTAAAAAGGCCAAGTCTGCTCTGTAGATGGCGAAGTTAGGAGACAAGCCAGCCACCCTACCTGTAGCACTGAGTCTGGAGACCAAGCCAACCGATCCACCGGCAAGAAGAGTAAGTCTAACCCCTCCTATGCCTATCTCAGTCACAAGCAGTCACTACTGTAACGTATGTGGAGCTGGAGAGGATCTTTGCCAGTGTCTCGCCCGGTCTAGCATCATCCCTGCAGTCAAGAGTTCTTCCCTAGCCATGCGGCACAAGGAGGTACAGTGGTCTGGCAGTATCGGAACTCGAATGCAACAGTGGTAAAAAGGCCAAGTCTGCTCTGTAGATGGCGAAGTTAGGAGACAAGCCAGCCACCCTACCTGTATCACTGAGTCTGGAGAACAAGCCAACCGATCCACCGGCAAGAAGAGTAAGTCCAACCCCTCCTATGCCTATCTCAGTCACAAGCAGTCACTACTGTAAAGTATGTGGAGCTGGAGAGAATCTTTGCCGGTGTCTCGCCCGGTCTAGCATCATCCTTGCAGTCAAGAGTTCTTCCTTAGCCATGCGGCACAAGGAGGTACAGTGGTCTGGCAGTATCGGAACTCGAATGCAAAAGTGGTAAAAAGGCCAAGTCTGCTCTGCAGATGGCGAAGGTAGGAGACAAGCCAGCCGGCCTGCTTGTAGCACTGAGTCTGGAGACCAAGCCAACCGATCCACCGGCAAGAAGAGTAAGTCCAACCCCTCCTATGCCTATCCCTGTCACATGCAGAGTCACTACTGCTGACAGTTCTGCGCCATTTACACTGCTGGCGTCTATTACATCAGGTTCCTCTTGCATCCTGACTGCCCATATAGCACAGTCTACTGCAATAGTCTTTCCTGTACAAATAACGGAAACTTGACAGACCCATCAATGGCTACTGTCATGAGTCCCGTAAAAACAGCAACCATGATACCAATGCAAACAGAGCCTTAGCTTGGCGAAACAGAATATCCCTTTAAACCAGGGCAAAAATATATATACATATCTGTCTATGAACAGTAACTTTTTGCATTCCCTACATTACTGTTGGCTTCTGTCATCAGGGATGTCTTGTAAATCCGGGTGAGGTAGTGGGGGGGGGGGGGGGATGTTTGAGGGGATTCTCACTCCCCTAGGAAAATCTAATGGATTTCCTAAATGAAACTATCCAGTTAACCGCAGGAGACAGACCCTTCTCTGTAATGCAGACTCAGGGTAATGACACAGTGCTGCAAAGAAGGATAACCTACACCCTAACAGGAAATGACTGACGGCGTGGGCTGCGAAGTTAATATCTACAGCCGGAGAGAGGTACGATACTTGATGGTTGTCTATGCCCAAGTTGCTCGCGCATCTGGCGCCGAAAGGGTTAAACCCTTGATCATCAAGTCTCCGTCTTACACTTTTCTTGGCCGCTCCTGCCTTGCAATGTGTAGGAAAGTCTTCAGGTACCTCCCTAGTTTTGCACAGACCTGGCCTTGTGTGCACACGCAGGAAGTGGCTTCTACTGACATGAATGAGGCATTGAAGGTCCAGACAAACTGGCGGATTGGCATCACCAGCCCATAACATTGCCCCAGCAGGGGGGACATAGCAACACTGCTCTGCCAGTCAAGGGCATAGAAACGAATACAAAACGTAGACCTCGCTGCCAACGTCTTCTGGCTTCCTGTGCCATTTTTCTTGCAGCTTTGACCCTTCCATTGAGGTCTTCCCTATTCTTAATCTGGAAGAGGGCAAACAAAAGGTTAAATAGACCCCATCGCCTGCGCAAAGTGATTCGTTAACCCGTTCATGACTGCAGGCACAAGAAGAGCGCAGAAGCATGCACACATAGTGGGCTTATTTACTAATATTGTCTATGGGCTTTCAACGGATTTGCAAACACGCTCGCCATAATGGAGCACATTTGCGCATGAACAAGGGTTGTCCGTAGGGTAATACACTTCCCTTTGCTAGGGCAAGTGCTATCTTGCGCATAGGAATTGCGCTTGAGAAACATGCTCATTAGGACGAACGCACTGAAATCAATGCGTTCGCTTTATCGCATTTTGTGGGCGCGCAAAAACGCTCCACTTTAGACAGTGTAAGTTAGACAGTGTAAACTTACTGGACCGTCTTAGGCCGGGCTCGCACGAGCGTGTGGTCGCAGCGTATTATGCATGCTGGTAATATGCTGTACGAATCTCCCATAGGCTGCCATGTTGCCACTCACATGAATTGCGCAAACTATGCACGCAAAAATCACACCACTTTCTATCTTGGCGCGTATTACGCGTCGTGCATACTTGCCAAGGTAATGCATGGTGATTAGTGGCGGCACGCGTGACTGTCGTTCGCGGCACATCGGCTCACATGCTCATGTGAGCCCGGACTTAAGTCGACTTCATACGGTGTAATTGCGTGCATATTTATGCATGCAAAATTTGCGCAAGTAATCCGCAGATATTAGAACCTATTGATTTTATTGAGTTCGTTCACACGCCTGTATTTTCAATGGGGATGCGCAAGTGTGCGCAAAATACGCCAGGAGGTGCGTAAAACACTGCATAGTTGCGCAGGAAAAAGAACATATCTGGAACTCAGACTAATTAGACAATTTCAATCGGTGGGTTTTTTTTTTTTGCGCAAATGCACGAAAAAGTTCAGTATAATATGCCTTTCATTCCGCAAAAACAATACGGTCATGCAAACGCAAATAGGCATATATTCGAGAATCTGGCTGTAAAATGCGCCAGTTATATTACTGAATGATAAATCTGACTAATTTTAAAACCATCTAGTCCAAGTTTAGACCTATTAGTTGGCTTAGTTTACGCCAAAGTTTTGGCAGGATTCGCATCAATTTGGCTCAATTTTTTGCACAATTTAGGTCATGCCCCTTTTTTTTCTGAAAACTGTCAGAAACTATTTAAAAACGCGTGATAAACGTGACACAAGCAGGTAAGACAGTTTTCTGGAGTAATTGGCGCCAGAAAACGATCGTATTTTGAATAGTAAATAAGCCTTAATGTGACAGTGATGCCATCAAACACCAATTTTCTGCCCATCGTCTCAGTTTTCGGTTTGGTTTTTAGTGGCTACGCGGTTTTGAAGGTTAATACGTAATATAATAGTACAAGTTAATGGGACTGAGCTTGCAGTTCCATTCCCGGCCACTGTAAGATGTATGGCGTTGTACTAGTGCTGATGCACCCCGCGACTCCTGCAATATAAAAGTCCCGGGATACGCTTCTAACAATGCCACTTATTGGCCAACTAGCATTTCCATACAAGGACCTGGACAACAATGCCACACTGCAAAGCTGATCTACTCTACAGTGCCTAAATAACAGCATAATACAATTGAAATACCACCATACAGCGCTCATATCATCTCAAAATACAGCAACCATATAACAGCTCCATACATAAAGACGAGGTCGGACCACCCTGGTACAGTGCTAGGAGGGAGGGCATAGAGGTTATTAGAAGCTGGTGGCGGGTGGATGGGATGGAGTCTAGGGATTGGTCACAGGCAGGGCTGCGGGATTACAGCTCCCCTCTCTTCGATCAGCTTCCTCTTCTTCCCCGTGTAGGCAGCACAGGAGGCACATCTCTGCCCGCCTTCACAATGGTTTTTATTTGCCCCAACTTGTGTCTTTCACCCCTCTCCTCAGACCAGACCTTGGTGTTGCAAGTTTTTTCCACTTGGTTTCATAGGGTAGACAATTTGGCTCGGGGTGTTCGATGTGCGTCGTCTTGGTCATGGAGGCTGCAACATGTGGCTCACAGGCCTCTGCCATGTGGCTTGTGGCCATCTGCTAGACCCAGAAACCTTGGAATACAGCTGATGCATATCAGGTAGTGAAAGCAGGCGCAGGCAGGGACTGAAGACTACTGCAGGGGCGCAACGGGGCATCCAAGTGGTGGTTCTTAAGGTAAGAAAGGTTGGAGACCACAGCCTTAGGGTTCGTTCACATCAGCTCTGTTCAGGGAGAAGGAAAACGGCACCACCTGGCGGAACAGCTCTGTCTTATGATGGAACCGAATGACTATAACGGGGGTCCCTTCAATGTCCAGCGAGCAGTCCAACATTTTTCCAGAATTTATAGGACAAAATAGCACCATTTTATCCTGTTTCCTGGCACTAGAAGGTAGTGAAGGAACCCGTGACTCAACTTACTTTAGTACTCTACTTAAAGGGGTTTTCCCACTACTTAAAGTTACTTCACAACCACTCTGTTCTTCCTGGTTGCTGCTGACTGGGACATGTGACAGCTACAGCCAATCACTGGCCCCAGCAGTGACCCTCTATAGCCAGCGATTGGCTGCAGTAGTCACATGTCCTGGTCAGCAGCAACCAGGAAGTACAGAGTGGTTGTGGGGCAATTTTAAGTTGTAGGAAAACCCCTTTAAGCAATATAATAATAATGCCGTACAATTCTGGGTGATCACAAGCCTTGCGTTTCTTGCAATGTGTGGCGCCCCCTTCAGTAAAGGCAACCAATGAATGCCGAACAGATTGCACAACCCTAGGGCGGTACACCACTACGACTGTGCACTTGGGTAGTGTCAGAAGAAGATCAGGTAAGTCCCTTAGCGTTAGAGCCAGTATGTAGTCTGACTAATGCTCTGCAATCAGTTACTGCGGTTATTAATAATGTAGGAAGACGTATCACAGCCAACAGTGATAAAACAGTTAATACTGACTGCTGCATAAAATACGTATCGAGGGAACGGCATGAAATGCGGCATGGGCAGCGAGGAATGTAAACTCATCGTGGAGGTTATTAGATAGGAGAGACTCTATGTGCAGCATGGGACCTGGATGTGCAGCAATGAGTTTTCGTATCACTGTGTATTCATCATAATCTGACCGTCCGTCCTCCTCACACTTTACAGCACTGGCCAATCATCATGCAGAGGACACGAGCCTGGCCAATCACATTACAGAACGCCAAAGTCAGCTGGCAGTGGAATCTCCAACTACCTAGCAATAACCAAGAGCCCATCAGGTTTGCTCATCAGGCAACCCAATCAGAGGTCTGCGAGCACGCAGAAAAATAACGTACAGGTGACGCTGGGCAGGAGATATACCTCAGCAAATAATGACGATGGTCTTACACGTAGATATAATAAAAGGCATAGGCAGGATTTTATCCAATGGAGGGGAAGGGTTAAAATACATACAAATACTGACACATATATATACACAGACACAGAGGGGGGGAGGACAAAAATATGGAAACACCGTACCAAGTTCATACCTTCCTTAAATGACATTGGATTATAAATCAGATTTCAATATGACCGATTTTAAGTGGAGGTAATACAACACATATGCTGCCGAGTAGAAGTGAACATCTGCCCGAGCAACAAGGTTCCAGTGGTCAGGGGTTTGAGCCATTCAGCTGCTGTTACCATATGGTTCCCAAAACCACCCAGAGCAGGGCAAGAGGTGAAGTAAACAGAAATTTGGTCAGAAAGCTCTCAGCCAAGCAGGCGTTAAAGGGGCAGTTTAGTGCTAATAATTAAAATCCTACGCATTTCGTACAGTGTTTCCATATTTTTGTCCACCCCTATATACACAGAGAAATACATTCATACTAATATGACGCATACTATATACACACACACACAAATACTGTATGTTCCTATGCACACATGAAAACATGCATATGTACACATATTGTACATATACACAAATGGGATTATACATATATGTAGATTTAAATATACACATACCATATTTCTCCCAAAAATAAGACAGGGTCTAATATTATTTCTTTAATACAACATTAGCCAATCAGAGAGCAGGTATAGTGCACTGGTAGTCTAATATTACCAATGCACTATGGGGATTAGGTAGCCTGCACATTGCGTCAGCCATCTGGGACGGCCAAAAACGGGACCCGAAACCAACAACATATGGCAGATGAGAAGATGAAGTGCAGGTAACACATCCTCCACTCCGTCCTGGGACAGAGTCACAAAAGCAGAGGGTCGCTTTAAGCGAATGGGTGATTTGGAGTACCAGGATAGGTTATCAAACTTCGAGTTATTTTAGAAAAAAAAGATGGCTTTAGGATGATGTCCCGTGGGCTACAAGTGGCCCAGCAGAGGACTTCTGGCAGTCCACGGACTCTGACATGACTACGATGTTAAGAGGTTATGCAGGTTATGACTTTTCCGTACGCAATCTTTTCAATGCCATAGGGTGAAGAGGGACAGTATATAAATGCATCCAAAGGGTCTCAGAGATACCCTGTTTCCCTGAAAATAAGACATACCCTGAAAATAAGGCATAGCAGAATTTGCACAAGGCCACAACATTACAAAATGTAAAAAAGTGAAAGGAACTGAAGAATATCCAAATGCATTGTGACTGTGTAGCTAGTTGTATTCTTGATCCAGGAAGGGCACTGAATTGTCTGGGTAAATATAGTAAAAATGTAGTAACGTGGGTCAGGCTGCCTTCACATCCATGTTGGAACCTCTGGTCGGAGGGTCCGGCACAAACTGTTGGAAGAAATGGCTCTGTGCGCAGCGCTTTTACTTCCGGTAAAATGCCGGGCAGCTGAGCGGAAACCGAACGGACACCATTATAGTCAATGGATTCCTTCGGTGCTGTTCAGTTACGTCATACGACAGACCTGTTCAACCAGTGGATTCCCCTTTGCTGCTCCCAGAATAGAGTAGGAAAACAGAATCCCCACTGCAGTTGTGAAGGCAGCCTTAATTCCTCTTTATATGGCCAGGAAGCTGAAAGGGGCAATTGCAATGTCCAAGTTAAAGTAATTATTACTTTATACTTTGCCTTAGACCATAAAAGTCGTCAACCATCACCGGTTGTTGGAGAGGAAGTTGTAACACGATTAGCAGCATATGAAAGTGAGACAAGATATTGTAGATAAGGATCAGCAAGCACATGACGGGGTTCACGGACGGCCTTTCACAAGGCCGAAAGCACATACAGCAATGCAGCAGAGAGAGGAAGCATTGAACTTGTTGACGTAAACTACGAGTATTTGCTCTTCCTGCACTTAAAGGGGTTTTTCACTTTTTCTTATTGATGACCAATCCTCAGGATAAAACATCAATAGCAGATCCCCGAAGATCAGATGATCCTCCGTCCTGCTGTCAGTAGAGTGGGGCGGGACGTCATCATCGCTGGAAGTGTAATAAATGGCTTCACTCCCATTGAAATCAACAGGACTGAAGCCATCTATTACACTTCCAGCCCTGACCATTGGGGTCAGACGCCCACAACGGTGGTCACGGCCAGACGTGTACTAAGCGGCTTCACTCCCATTAATTTCAAGAAGAAAGAAGCCACCTATTACATCTTCATCTCCAACCCCTATGATGAGATTTACCCTAACAGCAGGCTGGAAGATCAGCTGATCAGCAAGGATCCCAAGCAGCTGATCCTCGCCAATCTGCTCTTGATGATCTATTCCTAGGATAGGTCAACAATAGTAAAAAGTGAGAAAACCCCTTTACACCATACAATTACAAATAAAAGCTTATTTTACACTTATTAGTCGCCCCCCCCCCCCTCTTTCCATACGTAGAGCAAGCCTACCTCACTATCTACCCTGTCAAAACATTACATATATATATAAAGTTATCCCCTACATAGAAGTTATGAAATTATTGATGACCTATAGGATAGGTCATCAACGGTTGATTGGTGGGTACCTGCCGTTCAGGACCCCCACCTATCAGCTAAATAGAGAGACTATGATCTCTTCTCAGACCTCTGACGTCACATTCATTGGTCACATGGCCTGGGAGAAGCTCTGTCCCATTCAAGTGAATGGGAAAGAGCTGCAATACCAGGCATAGCCACTATACCATGTACAGCACTGTGCCTAGTATTGACTAATGTGACAGGGCGCTTACCCAAACGTCATTTCAACTAGCTGAACAGCGCATATCCCAAACCAAAAAACCATTGATGACTTATCTTGAGGTCATCAATAGTTTGCTCTTAGAAAACCCCTTTAAAGAGTACCTGTACTTTTACCTTCAGAGGGCTTCAGCTCCGTCAGCTGTTTCGACTCCTTCCAGCAGCTTAAGAATGCCCCATATAGTTCCTTATAGAGCTCATATAGCACTATGTGGGGTCCATCTTCAGCTGCCGGAAAGAGTTGAAGACAGCCAATGGAGCAGAAGTGAAGGTACTCTTTAAGTAACTTTGTAAATACTTCGCATTATTATGTTGTATGGTTGGCGAATCGTTGGTTGCCTCTGAAAATAGTCAACAGCTTGTTGCCAGACCTGTCGCTAAGGGACCTTTAACAGGGGACGGGGACGCAACGCAGATGTAAATTTTGTCAATTACTGCAGATTTTGTTGCATTAACTGCAAAATGTGTTTTGTGGAACATCTTGACAAATTTCTTGCGTTTATTTTACGCAAAATTTAACTGCGGAGTTACACCTTCTGTAGGCTAGAAATCCACAACAAGAATTCCGCAAGACATCCTTAATTCCGCAGCAGAAAGCTTTACGGCTGCGAAGTAAAGATGTGGAGTTTTTTTCTAAAGAGAAGTCTATGGCAAAACTCCACAATGGTCAATGGTCTTCAACGTTGCCACAATAACAAGACAGGTGGCCATTGCTTCAAGTGATGCACCTAAATCCCTTTTTGTTGGTGGTACAAACTCAACATAAAACGACTCCAGGTGACACTCCACTCCAACAGTTAATTGCGCTCTGCCACATAATCATAAACTATGAAAAACTTAGCAAGTGGCAGCGTGCCAACCGTAGGTTCCGTAACTGTAAACCACAACACTTCCCATAAACCACTCCTCTCTGTACGACCTTCCTGTAGTAGACCTTGTTGTCACGTAATACAATGCTAACAAAGGTTGGACCTGCTCGCACAAAAATGGCGCCCCATCTTCATTTATTGCAGGACATGTATTCTCTTTCTGATGGTATCCACTAGAGATGAGCGAGCATGCTCGTCCAAGCTTCATGCTCGATCGAGCATTAGCATACTTGAAAGTATTCGTCACTCGAGCGAGCACCATGAGGTGCTCGGGTAAATTTTAGAGGAGAGAGAGGGAGAGAGGAAAGGGGGAGAAGAGGGGAGAGAGAGAGGGGGAGGAGAGGGGAGAGAGAGAGGGGAGAGAGAGAGAGGGGGGGAGAGAGAGGGGGGGAGAGAGAGAGGGGGGGAGAGAGAGAGAGAGAGAGAGAGAGAAGGGGAGAAAGAGAGGGGAGAGAGAGAGGGGGGGAGAGAGAGGGGAGAGAGAGGGGGGAGAGAGAGAGGAGAGAGAGGGGGGGGGGGAGAGAGAGAGGAGGAGAGAGGGGGGATAGAGAGACATTCCCTATGCCGAGCATGGGGCACCTTGAAAAATGCTCGAGTCTCCCATTGACTTCAATGGGGTTCGTTACTCGAACTGAGCGGTCGAGCATTACAAAAAGCTCGGCTCGAGTAACGAGCGCCCAAGCATTTTGGTGCTCGCTCATCTCTAGTATCCACCAATTAAACGTGAGATTACTAATAAAAGGACTTTTTAAGGTCACAATATCCTATAGCAATGAAGCTGTGTACAGCATTGAAAAAAAAAAACATGGCTACTTTCAGCGCCACACCTGTCTATAGGTTATCCTTGTTACTGTTACTCAGCTCAAATAAAGTGAATAGAAATGTCTTCCTAACCACTTCTAATCACAATTCTACGGTGTTCCCCGATACAAAAATGTAGAAATCAGCAGCACTGGATATAAAGATAATGGTACACGCCTATCAGGACTTTGTCCAAAGTCCCCTTACAATCTCAATGAATAGACATCCAGGCAGCATTCCAACTCAAAGTCCTTAATTAACCCATGCAACATTCTAAGCCCTTCAAGGAGCCTTATTCGAGCAAGTAACTGCTCGGGTCCAGCTTCTCGCTAAAAGTTTGGACACACCTTTGTATTCCATGATTTTCCTCCCTATTTGTTTTTGTATTTTCTACATTCTAGATTCATATCGAGGACAAGAAAGCTATGAAGGACACAGATGGAATTAAGTAGTAAACAAAAATGTGTTGAGCAAACCAGAATATGTTTTTCATTCCTCAAAGTAACCTTCTTTGGCTTTGATGACAATCAGCTTCATGAGGTCGTCACCTGGAATGGTTCTCTTGAAGAAGTTCCCAGAGGTGCTGAGCACTCGTTGGCTGCTTTTCCTTCACTGTGCAGTCCAACTCATCCCAAAGCATCTCAACTGGGTTTAGGTTGGCTGATTGTGGAGGCCATGTCATCTGATACAACACTCCATCACTCTTCTTCTTGCCCTTACATAACCTGGAGGTGTGTTTGGGGTCATTGTCCTGTTGAAAAACCAATGATGGTCAAGCTAAGTGCAAACCAGATGGGATGGCATGTTGCTGCAGAATACCGTAATAGTCATGCTGGTTAAGTGTGCCTTGAATTTCGGAATGTGTGATTGTTCTCAGAGCGAGAAACCAAGTAATCTTGTAGATATGATACCTTTTAATAGCTAACAAAATGCATGATGTTACAGCAAGCAAGCTTTCAGGGATATCTTGACCCCTTTGTCAGGCTAAAAACACCAATAAAAAGAAAATCCCACACCACCACATCTCCTCCTCCTCCTCCATGCTTCACGGTGGGAAGTACACATGTGGAAACCATCCGTTCACTTTTTCTGTCTCCTAAAGACATGACAGCTGGAACCAAAAATATCAACTTTGACTCAGACCAAAGAACAGATTTCCATTGGTCTAATGTCCATCCCTTGTGTTTCTTAGCCCAAACAATTCTCTTCTTCTTGTTGGTGTTCCTCAGCAGTGGCTTCCTTGTAGCAATTCGACCATAAAGATTTGATTCTCGCAGCCTCCTGAGTTGATGTTGACATGTGTCCGGTACTTGATGTCTGTGGAGCATTCATGAGGGCTGTAATCTGAGGTGTTGTTAATCTGAGGCTTGTAACTCTAATGCACTTACCCTCTGCAGCAGAGGTAACTCTTGGTCTTCCTTTCTTGGGGTGGTATTCCGGAGACCGTTGCATACGCTGCACTGTGATAGCACCCCGGTGTTTGAGTGTGGGGCTGTCAGACGTCCCAGTGTCTTGAGGTGCTCATACATGGTATGAAATCTCTCAAGTGTTCCTGGAGTGATTCCACCCAATCAATATGGGAGGTATATCGTTGGCATAGAAATGGTTTGTTGAGTCCAGTATCTTCATCCAATACAAGCATCCAAAGGTGGCGATACTTTAAATATTCAGACGCTTTTAGAAGTTATGCTCCTCCTTCCTCAGTGGACATAGTCTATTTTATGTCACTTGTTCCAATATTATGCCATTTTATATATGGAAACCAGTTTTTGGGTTTATGGTTCATGCATACGGTGGAGCGTTAGTAGCATTTCTAGATATCCAAAAGATCTTCTATAAGTATAAAACAAGGTTATAAATGGCAATGGGACTCCAAAAGTAAATAGACATGTAATAAACGTAACCTGAATATAAGGAGATCCCATCGACTCTCCTCTATTACTCCATGCTGCTGGAAGATATTTGCCCCGGTTGCTTTGGGAGCCGGTTTCTTTTCATTTATTGTTAGTATTGCTTTTCGATGGGGATGCTGTAGTTATAAACCAGCGCAGTCAGTTCTTGGATATTTGCTTGTTGTCCACCAATTCACTTACTATGGTGAAAAAAAACCATTTGTGTGGTTTCATACATAACATTTTTTGGGAAAAAAGTCACTGTATGGTGGCATTTTTCAGGCAGTTTTTGCTATTTTTTGTTTTGCAGCAAAAACACTGCAACCAGATGCCAGTGTAGGTCAATAGGCAAATATGAAGCATGCCACAGACAGTATGGCTTTTTTATTGCATGTTTTTTCTCCTTTCCGTGAGGCAGTGGCAAATGTTTTGGCAATAACAACAACTTTACCGATAGTTGATGGCTTCTATACATGCATTTTCTAGGATCAGAAAACATGACATGAAAAAGTATGTGAAGGAAGCCGGGCCAACTACTGAGCCCGAACGTTCCTACAAATGCTCATTTGCCCAATGATTGGGCCGTGTAAAAGGCTGAAACCTTAGCCAACGAACGAGCCTACGGCAGCTGATTATGTCACTTGGGTGAACATAAAAATGCTCATTGAGTAACTGCACATCATCTCATGAAAAGGGGGAAATGCACCGCCAATGAATGACAGCTGTATGGCGATGAACCATCATGTTAAGGATTGGTTGTCCTCATACAGATGATAATCTGCCTGTGTACACAGAGGGAACAAGCATTGACCAACACGCTCATTGTCGGTTAGTGGTCAACAGCACAAGCAGATTATCTGTCTACATACAAGGACCTTTAGTCTGAGGGTCTGTGGTGTCCTACTTTGTAAAAGTTGGGTTCCACATTGCATTCGCAAACTAAGTGTTCTCAAAAACTCCAGAAACATCTCTATTTTCTCCTGGCAAATAGACATTGAATTAAAACAAGGCTTTCTGGGATTAAAAAAATAAGAATAGGGGAAGGGAATAGTGTAAAGTAAAGAAATATGGCATAGTGACTTCAAATGGCCCCACTGTCCAGTGCAGGAGCCCCAGTCCCCACCACTCCATTCTAGGAAGAAGCTGTGGCGGTCACATGCAGTTCACTATGCACGTGATAACTCAGCCAATCACTGCCTTTAATGTTGACTTGGCCATAAATGGCATGTGACCACCACAGCTTCTTCAGGGATAAGAGCAGCGGGGATGTTGCACTGGAGAGGGGGCCACTTAAAGGGGGTTTCCAGTACTCTAGATATTGATGACCTATCCGATCGTTGTAGATGCACCGCTCAGGATGCCCACTGATCAGCTGACTGAAGAGGTCATTGAGCTTGGATGACCTCTTCTCAGGCCTGTGATGTCACGTTCATCAGTCACATGACCTAAAAGCAACTCAGTCCCACTCAAGTGAATGGGAGTCAGATGCTATGCCAAGCACAGCCGCTGCGAAAAGTCTAGCTCTGTACCTGGTATGCAGTGAAGTGGTTGTGGTGCTCACACAAGAGCCACGGCCACTCCAGACAGCTGATCCTGAGTGATTGATCTGATATGCATAACCTATCCTGAAGTTAGGTCATCAATATCTTAGTACCCAGAAACCCCTTTAAGTGACCAGTGCGCCGTGCAGGATCCCCGATCCCCGCTGCTCTGATCCCTGAAGAAGCTGTGGCGGTCACATGTTGTTCACGGCAAAGTCCCCATGGAAGGCAGTGACTGGCTGAGCGGTCACAATGAATGGCGCATGACCGCACAGCTTCTTCCAGGATAAGAGTGGTGGGGATTGGGTGTCCTATGTTGCATGGGGGGCCTATTTGAGGTGAATATGCCATATTTCTTTATTTTACACTCTTTCCCGCCCCTAATTTTTTTTTGCCAAAGAAAATGCCTTTAATCAAAATAGACTTCCTTCCCTGGTCAGGAAAAGGCAAAGTTGATAAGATTGTAGCATAAATGTACAAAATACGATAAGTTTTATGCAACGAGTTCAAAGTTCTGCTGCGGACTTTTAAAGTGTGATCAAGAGGGGTGCGGGGAATACACACTGAATGTTTACCCAGTTTACAACCAAACGCACACAACCCCCTCCCGCTGCCCTGCTAACACATGCATTTAACCAACACAGATCAGATCCTTTTAACCAAAAATTGCTCCTGACACTCGCTTCCTGCAGGCCATCAATGACATTATTCATAAGTAGTGGGTAGAGCTTGTCACCTTGGAGGGAAAATATGTTCTACTGGTAGGCATGGCTTGTTTATGCTTGCAGAACGGCAAAGTATCTGGATATTCGCATTCCAACTTTACATATTTGGGCCTTTAAATGACTATATTGTTGGCATGGGAGCAGCCATATTGGCCAAAAACATATTTAGCTACCAAAGTGCAAGGGTGGAAATTCTTAAAGGGGTTTTAGCTAATTTAATATTGATTGGTTATCTTTAGGACTATTACTGTGTGATCTGTGGGGTCCAAAAAAAAGTGCAGTTGCCCCCTTGCTGCGTAAACCAATCAGGAAAAGCCAAACGGGTGTGTTCGCTCGTAGCTGATTTGCTGTAGATGTCGGTGCAGATCTCCAGCAGATTTCACCCCTTAATTTGAATTCAATTGAAAGGGTGAAATCCACTCCACATCTGCACCAAATCAGCTATGTGTGAACGCACCCTGAAGGCAAGGCTTAAAGGACAGGAATGGAATATGGCTTTGAATACAGGAGGGGTGGAGTGATGATGTAGGAGAAATGGGAGGGGGTGGAGGGGTTTAAAGTAGGTAGTTATTAGGTGGGTCATGAGACATTTTGGTTAGACCTTGGAGGAGCAATCTCCTACCTACCGCTGTTAATTTTGTTGGTTCTTTTTATGGTAGTAGACTTGATCTCATTAGTAACATTTTGGTGGCGTATAAGAAGAAAATGGGCATTTAGCGGGTGGCATATTGTGGCAACTAGTATGTTGGTGGTAGGATGGGCCTCAAAGTTGGACCTATTTAGGATGCAGTGGATATTGTGGGAGGGAGCCGACATGGTTCTGGACTTTCAATTTTTATCTGGTGTTTATGTGGACTACTGTGCATTGGTCTAGGGACCTGCGGAGGTGGTAGTAATATGGAGGGCACGAGGTCTAGTAGATGGTACTTTGGGTCAGTGTTAATTTGTCTAGCGGTTAAAAGGACAGAGCACATGAGTTTTAATCCCAGATTTATGGCCTTCGAGGACCGCCCCTGGTCTTTGTATAGATATTTATGTTAATCTGATGGTTTGTGATTTGGTGTTTCCTTTATGGCAACTATATAGGTTTTGGGGGACATTCCACTACTAATGCTAAGGATAGCCATTTAATGTGTGACCTATAGGAATCGAATCCCCAGGATCTTTATCGAACAGCAGAAAAAAACTCTATGGCCCCCTCATTGCAGTTACCATCCAGCGTTGATTGGTGGCACTTTGTTGGGTTCTGCAAAGGTGGCACTTTGTTGGGTTCTGCAATAAAGGGTCCAGAAAGACCCTTTCTCTGGTGATTAATGTGGGATCAATGTCCCACCTTATCTAAGGATAATTCATCAATGTGGTCGGATTCCAAGATGTCTACTATTCATTATGAAGCACCAAAGCCCTCACTAAAGTAACCATCCATGCAGCTATGGTATATCTGGTACTACAGGTCAATCAAGACTCATCAAGGAGTCACCATATTCCCGCAGAATGATTTTGACATTTAGTGGAATCTATGCCTTGACGAATTGTGTTGGTTGTGAAGGCCAAAAATGGTCCAACCTGCTACTAGAGGGGTAGGTCTATGGATAGAAAGATGTCTTGAAAGAGCTGGCATGCGGTAGAGTGCAGCTCATCAGGATCGGTTTTCACTCCGGTTTCCAGGCTTGGGGTCATCACTCTAGGAATATCTATCATGCAATCAACAAATGTATTAACCTTTGTTGGGATTGCTTTCTCCCCAAGTGCTGGAGGGAACAATCTGTGGATTGCCGAAACACATCCCTGTTTCTATGGGCTTGGCCTTAGGCCCGGTACTACACAGGATCAGACCAGACTACTTTTCCGTTCACTATGCTGACTCTCTCTGCCAGGGGACAGGCACGGATTGCCCTTACCAACACTCGGGGGGCACAGTCCTAAACCAGATACTACAACAAAACAATAGTAAAGGAATAGAAGAAAGAAATAGTCACATACATCGTGACACCCTCTTACGGTCTTACCAGTCTTCGATGTTGGAGAGAGGTCTACAGCTTTAGATTTAATGATTACTTTCGGATTAGCACTAAAATAGCAACCCAGTAAACTGAAAGCTACCGTAATGAAAAAGTTGCTATTTAAAGAAGCAGATATCCTGTCATCACCTACTGTATATGCTATTTTGGATATTTATACTATTGACTTGACTTCTATGGAATCTCTGTAGACTGAAGAGTCAACGATGCAATTTCCAGTAAACCTGTCAAAAAAACAGTAAGTACCCCGAACCAAATATTTTCATGTAACAAGTCCAAAGTGACTCAACTGCAGCTATAACTGTGAACTCGCTGTGCCAAGGATGAATCATGTAAGAAGACCTAGTTTTCCATTTGAACACATCACTTACTCATACCAATCTGACCACTCTCAGAAATGCATGATATCATGTAAACAGTTTCATGGAACTTTTTAGAAGTGGTCAGTCTTGATATAGGAGAGTTGGTGCTTACAATTTGCCCCCACCAACACTGCCACCTAGGTTGGGTTATATATTATATGTGCATCGATAATCAGCCATGCCATGCTGCTTTTTGATTGGCCAGGGCTCCTCATGTGAGCAATGCTGGCCAATCACAGTGTAATGTTTTAGACTACCAATGAGCTACCAGTGCTCAGTATACACCGGGTAGTCTAAAAAGCAGCATGGCTATCTTGGATCTCCATTGCATCCCCAGGAACCGGAGGCTGTATAGGAATAAAAGAGGGCACCAAATAATATAACACCCCCTCAAATTCATTAAAGGGAACTTTTCAACGGGTTCATGCAACGCAAACCACAGGCAAGGTTTGCCCACTTGCCATGTATGTAATAAACCAACTTTGAAGTTTGAACGGAGCTCCGAGTCATGGAGGAAGGCCACTTCGGCCACTCTTTGCCCGCAGCATGTTGACTGACCGTTCTTTCCCTAAGCATAAAAATGGAAAGAGCTGTCAGTCGAAATGCTGCGGGTGGGAAAAAGTCGTTGCGGCCCATCTCTTTATCTCGGAGCCCTGATACGAGTC
Organism: Eleutherodactylus coqui; assembly: GCF_035609145.1. Taxonomy (NCBI): domain Eukaryota; kingdom Metazoa; phylum Chordata; class Amphibia; order Anura; family Eleutherodactylidae; genus Eleutherodactylus; species Eleutherodactylus coqui. Next base: position 32,721,153 of record NC_089846.1, read on the forward strand.
AAACTTCAAAATGTGCTTATTCTGAAACACTTCAGTGTTTCAGATTATCACATACATGGGGGTGATTGGTATACTGGTCCCAAGTTCTCATTGCCCGTGTTTCAGGCATTATGAACCCGGTGATAGGTCCCCTTTAAACAAGTATTGTTTTCTGCACTCTTACAAAAAATCCCTGATGCATTGGCGGGATATTTTTGTTTACTGTAACAATTTTTTAAGTTCAGTTCCTCAAAGATCATGATGAAACTGGTCCTTGGCAGCCGTGACCTTTATGTGTTTGTCAGGCAAGGGTTCTTGCATTTTTACCTTTTACATATAAGATCAATGAAGTCTCTAAGGTATAGGCAAAGATCAGGGGCGTAACTAAAGGCTTAGGGACCCTGATGCAAAACATGAGCTGGGGCCCCCCTCTATCTGTATCTGTACCCGTACCCATACCTAAACCATGCTGCACAGAGGCATAACTTGAAGCTTCTGGGCCCCAATGCAAAACCTGTAACAGGGCCCCCAACTATAATGCTTTATTCATAGTACTTGGCTCCCTATATGGAGAAGAGAGGTCTTATGGGCCCTCTAAGGCTCCTGGGCCCGGGTGCAACCGCATCCCCTGCACCCTCTATAGTTACGCCCCTGGCACAGATAGACCCAAAAACTGAGTATGGGCGCACTGCTCTGAATGGACCTATGCAGCTCACTAATGGCGAGTAAGAAGTGTCAGAATTTTCGCCAGTAGTCTTTAAGAACTAAGCAGCTGTCCCCTCATAGATGTACATGATATATTCTGTGCTTAGTTTTGGTACTTACAGGACTACATAAGCAGTGGTCAATGGGCCACTTATCCATAGGGTCCCTTAATAGCTGCGGACGCAGTACATTTGCCTCTCACATTCCTACAGGGCTGGCATGGAAATGCAAGGCTTTTACTGCAACCACAGTATCCGAGATCATGGCCAGTTTTAGCTATGTGCAACCCACACAGTCACACAGGATGTCGTTCACCAGCTTGTAGGGGGCACCAAACAGATTTAGGCTGGAAGTGATCATCTTCCACCGTGCAGCAGCCTACAATCACACCTGCAACACAATTGCTTAGTTCTGCTACTTTTTGCTATGAGCTTGGTTCTGCTATTGCATGTATGTACTGAGCTTGCTTCTGGTGCTGTATTTATGTACTGAGCTTGTATCTGGTATTGTATCTACCCCGTTTCCTTGAAAATAAGGCATACCCTGAAAATAAGACATAGCATGATTTTCCTGAATTTTTGAGGATGCAAAATGATTTTTCAGGATTTTTGAGGATGCTTGAAATATAAGCCCTACTCCAAAATTAGGCCCTGCTAACAGTTAATTAAAAAAGTCAATTTAAATAGTGTCCAGGCAGCTATACATGTAAAAAAGTTAAACCTTTTTGAACAAAAATTAATATAAGACACTGTCTTATTTTCGGGGAAACACAATATGTACTGAGATTGCAGGATCCTTTTCTTCCTGTTATGTAGCATACATTGCAGGCATTCTGCTTCCTGCAGGGCAATGTACTCTATGTCACTAGTGATGTAGCATTCACTGCCTAACAGGGAATGCCAAATCCTCGGCAGCCTGCTTTAGTGCGCATGCGACGGGTCTTGCCGCTAGTGTAAAAACAAAATCTGGAAATCCTGCATTTTTCACATTGACCACCAAGCCTAATACTAGTCTATCACATCCCTGCAAAATGACACCTGCACAAGTCCCAGAACATGCTTAATGCTGTTAAACGTAGCTCAGGCAAGATGGCCGCCCCCATAGTCATGTAGAGACAACAGAATAAAAAAATTCTGCAATCAGAAAATACAAAAAGATTAGGAAAATGGAAAATGTTTAACTATCTGGTTTTAATTAATACAAAAATGCTTTGGTAATAAGGTCCCTTTAAAGCGACACTCTGGTTTCGGGACTAAATTGTGATCCAGGACCAGAGTAGGGAGGTATAATAACCTTCAATTGTTCATCTCTGCCGTCCGTCCAATCAGCTGGTTTCAGGTCTCATTTTAGGTCATTCAAGATGGCTGACATAATCTTTGACTACCTAATCGCCATAGGCCATTGGTAGTTTTAGATTACCAATTGTTACGTGTGCTGCTGGGATCTGTAGTTCTAAGCTTCCTAGCAGCACAGCCCTCACAGGGTTAATTGATTGAGCTGGCTTGGTGTGGTACTTCCTGCTAGCCAATCTCCTGGGTCTGTGCTCACATATAAACCCAGCTCCTGGTCAGTCTCTGTCTGGTGTTCAGGGTGAGCAGTCATGAATCCCTGTCTGTTGAAGTTTGTTGTGTGATCTGTGTCTTGCTGGTTCATGTCCATTTGTACGTGTATATTCTGTCAGTTTTCTGTTAGCTTGCTGTGTGACCTGCTATCTGTGTCCTGCTCGGTTTCAGCGTTCTGTGTGAACTCTGTCCGTTTCTGCTGGACTCCTGGTTAGTGTAGGGACTAGCGGTATAACCATGAGCCGTGAAGTGGCCCGCTAGCTTCCATGTTTTGTACAAAATGTCAACTAATACCAGGTATTTATATTCAGCTTCCTATCTGTTACTAGTGGTTGCGTTTTGGCTGCTGTATGCTGTGTATCTGGCTCTGTGTGTCCTGTTGTACAGTCCCTGTCATGTGGCATGTGAATGCGTCCTGTTCTGGTGCGTGGCTCCTAGGATCAGCTAGGGCCCAGATCCGAAGACCGCTGGGCTGCCCTTATTGGGGCAATGTCCCCGCCTAGGTAGGCCCAGGTCAACCTCCCGGTAGCACAGGGTCAGTTGCCTGAAACCCCTGTGACCCTGGTGAAACCCGTGTGTGTACCCAGTCCTCTTTGGTCACGATCGTGTGGCCCACGTGCTTAGTTTGCCCACACGATCGTAACACCAATGTACTATACTTACTCTTTGATTGGCCAGCGCTGCTCACGTGACCAGCACTGATCAATCAGAGAGCAGTGCACAGTGTGCATTAGCTAGATGGAAAACTGCAGTGGCCATCTTGGGCAGCCAAAATCCGGGACTCGAAATGGTGGATCGCATGGACAATAGAGAGGAACTAGAGCAGGTAATATAGCTCCAACCTCTCCATTCTCTGGACAGATTTTTCCTCCCCAAAGCCGGAGGGTTGCTTTAATTTTAGCCTGCCTCGACATCCAAGAATTGCCGCAGGCACTCATCGGGGGACCACAGGTTTTATCATGCACTGTCAATTAATAACCCAAGGAACCAAAGGACATACATGTTGGCTTCTTCTAGTTACGTTGACCAATTCACAAGTCTAGACAGATATAAGGAGCTGACATGAGAGCCATCGCAGCACATTCAATTAGATAAAAGACTCTGATACAATAACTTGTGCATCATGTTCATAAAGCATATATCAAATTATTACGCATTTCATAGGGCATCTGATATGTTTGTATGTCCTTGCATTACCGGCTGTGCCGAGCGACATAAATCCCTTTTACAAGGAGCTAGAAAACCGTCTTTTATCCTTCACATCATCAGCAGAAAACGAAAACTGATTTATTTTGCATGCATGAGCGTCTGGCTATTTCTTTGAAGGCTTCATTTGAACAAATAGCGCTCAGTTATTTACTCGCTCAGGCCTTTTATAACCAGTCACATGTATAAACCAAAGTACCCTGACTCATTCACTCACATGTCATTCCTAATTCATTCATGTCAACACACTGTGATGGGGAAATCCACTATACATATCATATGTTACATAAGAGACCTTTCACACGGGAAAGAATTACACCGCAGGACGCAGCCAAATCCGCAGGTGCGAAATTCTTCACCAAAATCCGCAGGTCTAATTGCAGATTTTGATGGAGAATTGCAGGCAGGTTTTAAGCCATTTTTCAATTTTGCATCAAAATCCATAGGTAGCCTTTGGATTTTTCTGCGGAATATATGGGGGCCACGTGCAGCCCATTCCATCCCATGTGTAAAGGGCCCCAAGACAAAATAAGGAAATACAAAGGCCAGGTTAGAAAATATGGATCCTACTTCACCAACTGAAGGCTGAGTCTAGCAAGCAATCACATTGCATCATGGTGAGAATGCAGATGAATGTATGGCAACCCTGGATTGCTTAGTATGCTAGAGTGTAATAGAAAAGAGGGATACCATGGCAAAAATCTAAATATGACCTTCCTGGTTCAGACAACCCAGCCTCCCGTCCTTGAGCACAGTTTTTCTTCATTAACCCACATTCCTATTCCAAGCAGAAAAGAAGGATGGCATAAGGGTTGTGCCAACGCTCCCTCCCTTGCTTACAAAAGTTGCTGTGTCTTAACAGGAGAGAAAGCCCTTCAGGTTCACATCATCCATGAAGAAGTAGGATAGGGCCAACCTGAGCTAGAATCCAGCGCTTTACAAACTTCATAGCAATGAAGGGGCCAATTCTATGTTATATATGTCCCTAATGACAGGCTATGATGTAGATAAATCAATTGCAAATACACTGATGTAGGAAATGAATGAAAGTCTCTCCATACTCTCTAAATGTATTAGTATGGAAATTATGTAACCCTTTGTTCTGCAAAATGCTACAATGTTTTAGGTTTAAGTTACAAAGTGTGTTATGTAATAAGCTTCTCTTATGTCCACAGATTGTCGGTGACCAGGTATGACAAATTGTAGAGTTTGAACTCTGTAGCCCAACGTTCTGACTTTGAGAGCAATCGGATCATTGGAATGTGCGAAATGGGGGCATCATATCATGAAATCTCCTGAAGGAGCGGCCGTGGTGCAATGACAGTATGGAGAGTGGCTATTCGGTGAGGCTTCAGAACTCGCAGACCTGTCACAGGTCCACGCAGAAGAACAATACCACTTGAAGACCACCAGATTGTGCAGATGACAGTTGCTGGTAGATAGGTGACTGCCACATAGGTCCAAGCAGTAGTTGGAGTCAGAGTCACCACACGAACAATTGTAAACTGACTGCTTAAAGCTGGGTTGCATTCTTGTACCCCCATGCAGGGCGTTCCATCCACCGGATCCCACTGACAACTAACCTGGTGTACAGCCAGACACAACCGCACACATAAATGGAGAACAGTTGTGTTTAGTAATGAGTCCCAATTCTGTCTGCGACAGAGTGATAATCATCAATGTATCCATCTGAGTTTTGGAAAAAGGGTCCACCCTTCTGTGATTTTAGAGTGCCACACATTTCCAACCCCTGGAGTCATAGCTTGGGGGGAAAATCAGTTATGACAACAGGACACAGTTGGTGGTTGTGGTAGGCAAAATGACTGCTCACCAGTATACAGAGTGGTTCACTCTGTTGCCATACCCTTCATGACCACCATCCAAAATGGTGTCTTCCAAGACGTAATGCCCATCCACATACTGCAGCCATCTCAAGACATGCCTTGCAAGGTGTCATGACCATGGAATGGCACAGGCAGTCCCCAAATTTATGGCCCATAGAGCATGTCTGGAAGAACGCCATAGGTAGATGCATTACGGCACATGGCCACCCGCCAGAAAATATACAACAACGGACCGTACAAGTCATGCAGGGATGGAGAGACATCTGAATACTTATGGATTCAATGCCTGCAAGGGTCCAAGAGTGTATCGGTGCTCATGGTGGGCACACGCTTTACTGAAACCTGTATCCAATAATAAACTTTGATTCATTCCAATTTTCTATCATTTATTCTGTGTAGGACTCTGTATATATCTACCATGTTTCATGAAATTCCAGCAATTCCTTCTGGATGTATTTCTACCAGTGTATCTTGCAATCACTGAATACACTACTTACAGGGAATTTGTCACCTACTTTTAGCCCTATAACCTAAGCTTATTGGCTGAAAGTAGGTGACCCGCTGAGTACTGGGATGTAAGGGTTATACTTACCCTTCCCGTTGTTCCCCCAGTGTAAGCGCTGGAAGCCGCTGTTCAATGCTAAGTAGTCCGCCCGTTCTAATTTTATAATGGGCGGACTGCTAAGCAGCGCCTCTAAATGGACTGCAGCGTCGGCTTTCAGTGCTCACACTGGGGGAACGACGGAGGAGGTAAGTATAACACAACCTCAGACTCAGCGGGTCACCAACTTTCAGCCTATAAGATTAGCTCATAGGGATAAAAGTAAGTAACAGCTTCTCTTTAAGGCCCTTGAGTAGAAACTGTTCTTTTAAATGTCTTGATATACCTGCTAACTCCTCAGATCATATTGGATAATATCATTATTTTAAGGGTATTTGATCCTTGTTTTCAGATTTATGGACCCTGTTCAAGCAAATAAGAGGCCCGAACTTCTGCAGAAGGCAGAGGAGAAGATCAGCAAACAAAACTAGAAGTCTGAACGTCATTCTGACAGAGCACAAGCACTATAGGGAGACAAACAGAAGCGTTGGGCCATGGAAGATCACCAAGTGGACTGACCTACAATGATAAGAAGATAACCTGCCACGTGTGCATTTATATAAGACATGTATCCTTTTTCTCAGGAACCTGTTTGATGAAGAAGTTGTTTTAGAAACTTCAGGAATGTTTACTAATATTTTTGATATTTTGTAAACATCTCACAAATGATACAAAGTTGCTCTAAAAACAAAGAATCCAGCAGTCAGGAGATGACACCGATTGCTACTTTGTAGTTAAAGAAGAGCTTCACAAAGATGGAATGAGGTCACTATGAAGCATCAGGGAGAATTGCCCAGACCCGAGTATTTGCAGTAACTCTTCTGGCTTTTTCACGCCGGTGCTTTTAACATGCGAGTACGGTCTGATTTTTAATAGAACACAATGTTTTCAATGGTTCTATTCACATGATCAAAAAAAATATGCACCATGTCCGATCACCCATTCAAGTCACTGGGTGCATTTAAGATAATGGATTGCTCTTGCATGATACGAGTGAGATCTGTTATTAACACATATAACTATGGGGGCGATAAAAAAAAAAAAAAAGCACTGAACCAAGAAACAATTTTTTAACACGCTGAAAAAAACAGATGAAAAAAGCAAAGAAGCGTGAAAAACACACGAACGATCGAACCATTTTTCACAGAACACACACTCGGCCATATGAATAAGGCCTACAGTGGGTTTTCTGCAACTGGACTATTGACCTACTCTTAGGATAGGTCATCAATAGTTGATCAGAGGGTGTCTGCCACTTGGTATCCCTATTAATCATCTAATTAAAGTGACAGCAGCACTCCACTGAGCACAGCTCTCACTTCAGTCCATACCAGGCATATTGTATAGTGGCTGTGCCTGGTATTGCAGCATTCACTTTCAAAGGACTGAGCTGCTCTCAGGCCACGTGACCAATGTATGTGATGTCGCAGGTCTGTAGCCTCTTCAATCAGCTGATCGGTGGGGATCCTGAGCAACGAACCCCCACAGATCAACTACTGATGACCTATCCTGCGGATAGCTCATAATTGGGTAGTCCCAGAGAACCCCTTTAATAGGGTTATCAATGCAACCCCTATCCACATATCCTACTAGGGCATATAGAGATTATGGAGGACAGCCTCAAACTCAAGACCCCCTTCTATAACCCAGTGTGGTAAGCAACTGTGTAAGAGCAGCTCTTTCTCTGGTCACTCAGTCCAACCTAGTATTATGTGGTCACCCATTCATGTATGGTTAAATGAGGTTTCCCCAGCAATCGCTAATAAATGGGGTTTCCGTTTTTAGAGAAGGATGAGCTAACCTCTTTAATGAATTTGTAATTGTAGAAGACGTTTGAGTAGATCTGAGGAAGTTGATGGAGATGCTTGAAGAAACCAAAGACCCAACTCATTGACAAAGACCAATATGCCTGAAAAGAGGAAGAAGACAACCAGATAGATGGATGCACATGCCAATGCGGAGCCTTAGGACCCACAAAGGTTGTCATGAGTCCAAACCAACATGATAGCCCTTATATTATTTCACCATGATCTAGTGAGCCACAATAGGATGGTTACGCAAATGCCGCCCTACCAATAAGGCTCTGGGCACTTACTAAATATTTACACCCTATAAACGAACTGTTTGCAGACTATGATCAGATCTAATCACCTCAATGCTAATAAAAATATATATACTGCGATCACTGTCGTCATTTGCCTCCAAGCACATCATCATGATATGAGCTGTATGTGGGACAGCTAAGCCAAATCCTAATGTAATATGGGTTCTTAGTATAGCTTACAATGAAGCTTTGCGTATTGCAATGAACTTTACAGTAATTAGCGCACGATTGTTTTGTCTACGTTCCCATCTGACCTTGTCTTCTGCGATGGGAGAAGACTTGAGCCTGGAATTATATACATTCTACATGAACACAACAGCTCCTGGTGCAGTCAGGAATCCCATAGACCCGCAGAGACAGGACAGATTCACAATACACTGTAGTCCTATGAGTTGGGGCAGAGCGGTAAAAAGGTGCACATTAAAGTCGACGACCGTGGCAAAAAAAATAAAAATTGGGTGCTTACGAAAAATGACGCATAAGAGAAAACTGTTGAAAAATGAAATTTAGAACACATTACTGCGATCCACAACTCGGAGACAAGTGACCTTTTGCATGGGTACAGAATCTTGCCACCTTTATGTTATCAGTGGTCATCATGAATAGACAATGCAGCCTTATCAGCTACCTGGCATACCGGACGTTATCACCCTACCTACAGCATTGCTTTTACCATGTTCAGTATTCAGGAAACGCATTGCACTTCTCTGCTGAAACCACAGCCTATCTGTCACAATACAAGTTCCCTATAAACCTTCTGCTCTCATCCGCTTTAACCCTTTCATGCCCACCCCCCTTTTTTTTTAAACCCCTTTCTTACCTTTAAACTGACTTTCATATTCTGCACTTCTGTCCTTCCTTGGCTTCCCATGAGATGCCATCCTTTTTTTTTTTTCTTAACTCAGTGCCTGGCACTCACTGCTTTGCTGTCATATCACTGCCACCTCCTATCCATGAGCTCAGAATCAAGCGGCAGAATGATGTTTATACTACCAGCTGGGTCCAGATGAATGGAGTTGTCCAATGTCCTGGGGGTAAGGAGGTATATTATATGCCCTTAGATACTATAGAACAGCTTCAGGTCACAGAGCAAAGGACTCTACATCTTTCATTGCTGTGCCAGCATGTGCCAGGGCGAGGTGCTGTGCAGTAATAGTGCAGTGCCAAATGCTGACAGTGTGCAATGCAATATACCCTGGCACAGAGGTGCAGTGCTGAGGATGTGCAGTGTGTCCAGCGCTGCCAGTGTCCTCTGCATTGAGAGCTGTGCACAGAGCTGAGCACACAGGCGCCTCCTCCTCCTCCTCCTCCTCTTCAGCTGTCTCTGTGTGATCACAGATTGATGTCTGTCTCTAGATGTGTGTGTGTCTCCAGCTGTCTTTAGCAAAACATCCTCTTCCTATATGTGTCTATGAGTTCTACCTGCTGCCTGGGTCTTCTGATCTGTATGCACTGCTGGATCTGAGCCTCCTCCCTTCTATTCATGCCTGTAATGATTTATTAATGAAGCAAGCCCAGAAATGTATAGCAGGAGGAGGAGTCCCATATGTATATACAATATGCATATATATATATACTGCTATATACGTGCATTGTCTACTGTGTCAGTTATGCCCCCCCCCCCCCCCTCTTCCTGGGTCAGCAACATCTTATTCACAGTCAGTGTAATTTTCTTCTTCGCTTCCCCATTTGAGGACCAATCAGACCTGGAGGATTGTGGGCTGATCATCTGTAGCCTGGATGGCACTCTGCATGCTGCAGCTCACTGGCAGACAGGGCATTGTGGCTTGTGGAGTCCAAGGGCTCATCCTTCGACACAATGGACCGTTCTTCTTCCATAGAACAATGGGCTTAGTTCTGCAAGGTCTCTTCCCATGCTCCTTCTGCATTTCTTCCAGTGTCTTCTTTCCTATATCCTTTTGTGTCTTGCATGAATTCATTACTCATATACCAAGTATGTAAACCTCAGGATTACATCTCAACTTGTACTGATGCCCAAGAATAAACTATAGTTGCTTGAAGGATCTGCAATGCCAGACTTAGCCTGTGGAGAGGCGCTGTTTCTGCTAAAAAGTATCTATGTTCTTCTCATACAACTCCTTTAAAGATTTAGTACAGGGGAGGAAGGGGGGTCTGGTTTACATCTTGTATCCAGATATGCCAGGATGTCTAAGAAGAAGCCTAGAGCCAGGACCATGGACACTGTGAGGGCACTCTGAGTGGTAATGCTATGGAACAATACATTACAGAATCTGTCACTTTTTCGCTGCTGCAGAATTAAAGGGGTTGTACCAGAATTACAAGTTATCCTCGACCCAAAGGGTAAAGGATAACTTGCTGATTGTAAGGCTCTCAACACAGAGACACCAACTGATCCTGATAATAGGGATCCCATGTCCCGCTCTTCTTGTCACAGCAGGGATTCTTCTCCCATCCGCAGTCACATTAAATGGAGCGCTGGCTGAGCATGTGCGGTTGGCGCTCCATTCATTTCAATGGATCTGATGGAAATACCCAAACGCTTGCCACTTGGCTATCTCTGGCAGTTGCATTGAAAATGAATGGAGTCAGGGGCGTAACTATAGAGGATGCAGGGGATGTGGCTGCACCCGGGCCCAGGAACCTTAGGGGGCCCATAAGGCCTCTCTTCTCCATATAGGGAACCCAGTACTATGAGTAAAGCATTATAGTTGGGGGCCCTGTTACAGGTTTTACATTGGGGCCCAGAAGCTTCAAGTTATGGCTCTGAATGGAGTGACAGTTAGCTTGCATGACTGCCACTTCATTCAGTCTTCTCACTGCTGAGGGTGCAATAAACCCACAGTGAGGAGGGTGGGGGAACACAGGACCTCTGTTCTTGGGAGTAATGGGGGTCTCAGCAGTGAGACCCCTACCAATCAGCAAGTTCTCCCCTATCCTTCGGATTGGGGAGAACCTGTAATTCTGGTACAAAGCCTTTAAGGATACATTCACATGTCACTAATTTGCTGCAGATCTGCAGCAGATTTCACATCTTCAATTTGAATTAATTTGATAGGGTGAAATCTACTGCAGATCTGCACCAAATCGATTGTCCAGGACTTTAGGTATTTTTGTGTGGATGATCAGTATAGATTATCAATAGATGATCAGCTGGGGTTCGCCAGTTGGGTTCCCCACCGATCAGTTGATTTCCGATGCCACTATCAGCAAAGACAGTACAGAAAGCAGACTGCGCTGTGTGTAGTGCAGTGGCCTGGGTTGGTATTGCAGGCACAGCTCCCATCGAATTCAATGGGAGATGTGCTGCAGTACTGAACAAGGCCACTGCAATGTTGACAGCGCTATCTGCTTCCAGTGCGGAATACACTGACAGCATCACCAGCAATCAGCTGATCGGCAGGAATGCCAAGCAGCGGACCCCCACCGATCATTTATTGATAACCTATCCTGAGGATAGGTCATAAATAGAAAAAGGCCCAAAGTTCTGAATAACCCCTTTAAGCAACTTTTTTTGTGTTCAAGACAAAATCAGATGCTTTAAGCTTTAATAAGTAGTGAAGGTCCCAGGGCAGGCTGAAAGTGGTCTGGATCCCTTAGTGTTCAAAGTCATGGAGCCCCTACCAAACATAAGAGATACAAACATGGGTCTGGCTAACAAATTGCATTAGAAGGGCACTTTTGACTTTCTTTGTGAAAGTTCTGATTAATTAAAGGGAAACTGTAACCAGATTCATGTTGCCCAAACCACAGGCAGCGTGAACCCGGGACAGATATGCCCACATTGCCCACGCTGTGGTGTTTCAGAAAAAAACATACTTAGAAGTTTGACTCAGACTTAGCTGGAACAGAGCTCCAAATCAAGGAGGCGGACTGTGCCAGGCTTTCCATGCCCGCAGCATGTTGAGTGACAGCTCTCTCCCTATATACAAGCAGGCAGAGGAGCTGTCAGTCAACATGTTGCAGTTGAGGAGAGCAGCGTGGCCCACCCATTTGGCGTGGCAAAGATGTGAACACTGCTGATTACTAGTTGGCTGGTATGAGGGAAATAGCCGACTCAGCTAAGCTACGTTGTTTGTGTAACTCCCATAGAAGTCAATGAGAGTAACGCCAACAGCATAGCACAGCGAGCTACAATGTTTCTGTAGCCCCTACACTGCTGATTACCAGGTGGCCAGTATGACGGAAATAGCTGAGCTATGTTGTTTCCGTAACTCCCATAGAAGTCAATGAGTGTAACTCCAACAGCATAGCACAGTGAGCTACAATTTTTCCCTTAGCTCCCACACCGCTGATTACTAGGTGGCCGGTATGATGTAAATAGCTGAGCCCGGCTGAGCTACATTGTTTCCATAACTCCTATAGAAGTCAATGAGAGTAACATCAACAGTTAAGCACAGTGAGCTACAATGTTTCTATAGCTCCCACACTGTTGATTGCCAGTTGTCCGGTATGACGGAAATAGCTCAGCTTCGCTGAGCTACTTTGTTTCCATAACTCCCATAGAAGTCAATGAGAGTAATGCCAAGAGCATAGTGAACTACAATGTTTCCGTAACTCCCACACCGCTGATTACCAGGTGGCCGATGCGATGTAAATAGCTATGCTCGGTCAAGCTACATAGTTTCCATAACTCCAATAGAAGTCAATGAAAGTAACACCAACATAATAGCACAATGAGCTACAATTTTTCCCCTAGCTCCCACACTGCTGATTACCAGGTGGCCGGTATGATGGAAATAGCTGAACTACGTTGTTTCCATAACTTCCATAGAAGTCAATGAGAGTAATGTCAACAGCATAGCACAGCGAGCTACAATGTTTCTATAGCTCCCACACTGCTGATTACCAGGTGGCCAGTATGATGGAAATAGCGGAGGTCGGCTGAGCTATGTTGTTTCCATAACTTCCATAGAAGTCAATTAGAGTAATGCCAACAGCATAGCACAGCGGGCTACAATGTTTCTGTAGCCCCTACACTGCTGATTACCAGGTGGCCGGTATGATGGAAATAGCGGAGGTCGGCTGAGCTATGTTGTTTCCATAACTTCCATAGAAGTCAATGAGAGTAATGCCAACAGCATAGCACAGCGGGCTACAATGTTTCCGTAGCTCCCACTGGAGCTTGCTGTGTTATGCTGTTGATGTAACTTGACTTCTATGGGAATTATGACAGCGCAGGTCGCTTGGCTATTCCTGATCTTCAACACATTCAGGGTGGCACACAAGATAAATGGGGGCCACAGAGGTGGGCCCCCCAGCTATCAGACTTTTATGACATCCTATGGATTTCTGTCACAGCTTTTATTTAAATCCCCTTTGGACCTTTCCGCTGCAGATCTCGCTCAGGTGAACGTACTGTAGTGGTTTGCTTCTGCTCCTGAGCCTTAAATTAAACTTCTGATATACTTATCTGTGCTCAGAACAAGTTCGCCCTCTGCTGATATCGGCGCGGATGCTTTATTGCTGCTGCTGCCTTGAATTCAGACCTAAACGGCAGCTCATAAATTACACGACATGAAGATTGAGCGCGCTCAGAGCGGCCTCGTAAAACGCGTGAGCTTCATGATGAGAATATTCTGCAGAACCGTTTGCGGGGACTGCCGGCTCGTTCTTCATTTCACGGGAGCTGTTACTATGGATTGTAATGTCTACTGTTTTAATACCCAGTAGCATTTAAAGGGGGTCTGACTATCTATATTATGAGGGTCCCCCTTCAATAAGCTAGTAATAGGGTGTCCCACTGCTGGAAGCACTAGAAATCAGCGCTAATGAAGAATGCAGCAAGTGTACGATTTCCCTACAGCGCCACCACAGGAGAAATGAAGCATAACACATTTCTCATTAAAGTCAATGGGCTCTTCGTGGGCCAGAGGTGTCAAACTCATTTTTAACCGAGGGCCACATCAGCATTATGGTTGTCTTCAAAGGGCCGTTAATAAGAGCTCATTCACACGGACGTATGTACACAATACAGACAGCTTAATCCCCATTGATTGAGGATTCAGACATGCGTTTTACGTGTGTGAAAAAAATAAATAAAATCGCACCATTTACTATTTTGGTCCGTATTACAGACCGAAAATACCTTTAAAAACTTAACAGACAAACGTATTTTCGCATGTTTTGCGCGTATGAAAATCACGCCCGCAAAATGTGACAAATAGAACCCATTGATTTCAATGCGTTCGTTCTCATGAGCTTGTTTCCCTTGCGCAATTCCTGCACGCAAGAAAAAATAGGATATGCCCTATCTTTCTGCGTTTTTTGCAGTAAGCTGCCATAGACGTGTGTGGCAGGTTAAAAAAACTAAAGGGAAGGGTGCGACACTTCCATTCTTAATTCCGAGCCATTGTTACAAGGCTTGTATAAAGAGTCTAACTTTGGCTTGAAGGAATGCTGCCTTCCAATAGGTGGCGCTGTGGAGGTATTGTTCCATCTCCCATATTTGCATATTACCCAGAGGAGCATGAATGGCCTCTTGAGTTTCCTCACTCACCGTCTATACCACAAAAATAGAGCATGTCGCGTATTTTTCCTCCCAACGGAAATGCGGGCGCAAAGACACTCCATGTGAAATAAATGGGTTTTAATGACTGCGGTTACTGCGACCGAATTTCTCTACGCAGAAATGGGTGCAAAATTGCCCATGTGCAGGAGCGCTGAATGCTTGCGCAAAAAAAAAAACCGCAAGGAGGCTAAAATGCACAGACAGTCTGGGTTCGTGAAAAAGCTGCCTATCTCATACACATGGCTACAGCGCCCTATGCACTATAATGGTGATTCTCCCCTTCCGTTTATTTCGTACCAAGTTTCCAGCCTTGGAGGGTGGCTAGGGTGCCTGTGATTTGCTAAACAAAGTGGTCTGAAGGTGTACACCAGAGCTCAGAATCCAAGATGGCGCCTTCTTCCTGTGTTGGCGCCACTCCCCCTGCCAAATGCTGTCTGCTTCCTCCGTGGAAAATGAAAAGTTGGCCCTCTATATCCAGACCTCATCGTGGGCCACATAAAATGACGAGGTGGGCCGGACTTAGCCCATGGGCCTTATGTCCATCTGCATACCTTTGGGTGTTGTATAACACCTCTGACGTCATGGGGCGATATAGTCACAAGTTGTCCATTTTCTCCAGGTTTTAGAGACCCGCCAGTTCAAAAATGAAGAACATTCAAATCTGGGGTGAACAAAGGGTCCACTTCTCATAGCGCTGATCCAATTTCAAAAAAACACGCCTTGATGCCAGTGGTGATAGAAGAGACAATTTTTGGTGATCGGAGAGCGACGCGTTTCAAGCCCATATCGTCTTTTCATCCAAGTTTTGCACCATACCATATTGTACACATACAGGGTTATAGAAGCGCTTTATGGAGGCAAAGGAAGCAATGAACAAAAGATCAGAATGTGAAAGGGGCGGGGCTAATGACAAAATGAAAGATTCGTTATTAAAAGACTTTAAAACTGCCACTAAAATGTTACATAAAACATCACAAGAATAGTCACTTCTTCTTTGCGGGGATCCTGGCAGCGATGGATGCCGCGTCTATTCGTAAAATACAATTTTTATGCTGGTCCGCGCACCTTCCAAGTACTCTGCATGAATATTTAGCGAATCATGTCGCTGCTACCAGATTTACAACTGTAACCGCGTGGCAAAACACAAATGTGAATTTATAGTACCGAGTAGAACTTGCATCCATCGCTGCCAGGATCCCCGCAAGGAAGGACAACTGTAGCAACAGTGATCCTCCCAACAGAGCGGGCGCCTTACAGACCGACTCATTTCACTCTAATTGTATGGGCATCAGTTTTTGTTCAGTTTTTGCATTTTTTAGAATTCCTTTGTATGGGCATGTGTTTTTGCGTACGCCTCAGCACAGCGCATTAGCGCTATTAGTGTTTAGGGCTAAAGCCCCATTTACACTGAGCGATGATCGCTCGAAAGACAATTGGAGTGACAGTTTTGAGCGATCATTTTGCATAAGCTGCTAATGGACACTAATGCTTATTAGTAGCTTATTAGCTTTATTTGCATGTAAATGAGGCTCCCTTTGCTGTATGTAGATAACAGTGGAGGTCTGATGTCTGCATACAGCTCCATTGTTCTGCCGCGGGACTGCAGCGGAATACAATGTTATCAGCGCTCCCGCGGAGAATCACAGCGCGTGGTCCCTGCTATCAGCTGGCTGGCCGAATGATGGATTTTATGCTGAGTTAAAAATCATTGTTCAGCCGAAAAGCTAACGATGGTAGCATTTACACGCAATAATTATTGCTCAAAACACATCGTTTTAATGAGTTTTGAGCAATTATCGTTGTGTGTAAATGGACCTTTACTCCCATGAGCACAAGGCGCAGGTAAAAGAACCCTTTGTTTGCAATGGCTTCATTCTCACTTTCGCATTTCGCAAGCACAAAAAAAACAGCGACATGCTCTATTTTGGTGCGCACGAAAGGCACCATAGAAGTCTATGCGGGCCCGATCCCTGCTAAATTGTGCAATCAACTGCGCAATTTTGCAGGAAAATCAACACACTAGAAACTAATTAAGGCTGTACAGCCGAATAATCGACCTGGGTCTTGCCCAAGATCTATGGACAGGCTGGAACATTCTGCTACATGGCCCCAGAGCTGCTCCTGGATAAAGCATATACAGTAGCAGTGGACTGGTAGAGTATGGGAATAGTTGTGTCCAAAATGGCAACTAGACGCTCACCATGTTTTGATGATCGCCAAGTAAAGATGGTCTACAATTCGATCACCACCGACAAACCTAGATTTTCACCATGGCTATAAGCTCTCATAAAGAAGCTGCATCCAGAGGCGCCTGGGAGTTACAGGAAACATCAGAAGCCACACATTTTTCAGGGCTATGTGCTTGGAGAACTGGAGCAGAGGACAATACTGCCACCATTCGCACCTTCCCCTGTAAGTGAGGACTTACTGCATAAATGTTATATTTCCATACCAAGTGTCTAGAAGAGGAGAGAGGAGAACATTTCTATCTGTTCATGCCTTCCTCTTGCAGCACGCTGTGGCTATGGACCATCTGGATGGCCAGAAGATGCACCAACTCTTCATCCTGTGTCCAACTTCTCATTTCTGGCAACTAGATAGACAGAATAGGATGAACCCGTGCCTCCTGCCCTGTAGCCTGTGCCTACTCTGCCCGCCTGTGTACAGCCAGACGTCGGCTTGCTCAGGACAATGTCTTTCAGTGCCGTACCATCTTATTGCTTCCCCCAATCTCAAGGCTCTGAATCCTCCAGCCTACTATCACGATAGAACTCACTGTCTGTGCCCTCGACATCAGATGGATATCAGATGTGTATCTGTACGGTCATTCGATCCAGGGACTATTTTCCAATTCCATATTTGGAGTCGGGAAGGAATGTTTTTCCTGTTATATCAGAACAAAATGGCGGCTGTCTTAAAGGGAATTTTTCTTTCCTTCCTCTGGATCAACACAACCAACACTCCTCTACCCTTTCAATTTCCTAATATTTGGTCCACTTTTTGGAAAACATAAGTCAATCATTGATTCAGGGACTGTTCTGGCTGCCATGCGTGGAGTTGGGAATGATTTGTTTCCTTATTTAAAGCTGATGGCTCAGTGAGGTTTTTTGCTTTTTCCTGGATGAATTGACTAGGAAACTTGTCTGACTGCCCTCAGTGGAGTCTGGAAGGAATATTTCCCCCTCCAGGGTTTTTTTTTGCCTTCCATGATTCAATGAAAGTCAATGGATCCAACATATCCTTGACTTTTATTTAAACTATACATCAAATCCTCCATCCTTCATTAATAAAATTGTGAATCAATGAAATTCTCTATTTTCACCCCAATATCTTTGTGTGTCTGGTTTTATTTCCACCAGTGAGACTGCTAAACTCCTTCCCTCTTCTCTTCTCCACTCTGGCTGTTTGCAATGGGTGGGGGCGGGGCAGAGCTAAGCTCCGCCCCACCCATCCCATTGCTGGCTGCGGGGAGGGGCGGGTGCCCACTCCCATTGCAAACAGCCAGAGGGAAGGAGAGAGGAGGTGAGCCAGCAAGGGGGAGACAGCTTAGCAGAGATGTCTCTCCCCGCCCAACGGCATTGCCGCCTCAGCGTACATGCGCCTGGCCTGGGCCATCTGAATGGGCACACAAACGTTTTTACACGCGTTTTTACAGCGCTGGTGGGCGCACGTAGAAACACCTACAACCGTGTTAAAGAGCCCTCTGAAAGAGGTTTTGCGATACCAAATCATCATTTATTATTACCTCCATCAGGTGTTGTATAGATGGTAGCACTCACCCAATAAGATAACTATTACACAAGTCCATGTGGACATTAAGAAATAAGAAGGATGGTTCAGAAATAACATACTGATGGATAGTTCATAGTTCATGTGCTTCACCCTTTAATTTTAGGAATTGGATTAATAGCAATGGGTGGTCTCGGGCTATTGCCACATTGGCAGAAGAGTACCATGTAGTTAGTTGGTTATAGATGAGTATATTAGGGGCGGTCAGAGCCAGAAGTGTAATTGAAGGCTGTACTCCCATTAAAATCAATACTAAACTTTCTATTGCACTTCCAGCTAACCTAATGGGGACATCCAGCCCAGCTGCATTAAGTGTGGGGGCTGAAATCTGCTGATCACCAGGGGTCCCGAGCAGCTAGAACCCTACTGATCCACTATTGGTGATCTATCCTCAGGATAAGTCATCAATACTGCGAAGGGGTTAAAGGCCTGGAATACCCCTTTAATCCTCTAGTCACTAGCTATGCAGACTGGCTCATGTAGCTTCAACATCCATATATAGATTTTGCTCTACTTTATGAATCTCGTATTTTTTCATACATCTTAGCAGATGTGAAGATAGATAGATACGACATAGATAGATAGATACGACATAGATAGATAGATACGAGATAGATAGATAGATACGAGATAGATACGAGATAGATAGATAGTTAGATAGATATGAGATAGATATGAGAGAGAGAGATAGATAGATAGATATGAGAGAGATGATAGATATGAGATAGATAAATATGAGAGATAGATAGATAGATATGAGATAGATAGATAGATAGATAGATAGATAGATAGATAGATAGATAGATAGATAGATATGAGAGAGATAGATAGATAGATATGAGAGAGAGAGATAGATAGATATGAGATAGATATGAGAGAGATAGATATGAGATAGATAGATAGATAGATAGATAGATATGAGATCGCTAGATAGATAGATAGATGGATATGAGATAGATAGATAGATATGAGATAGATAGATAGATATGAGAGAGATAGATAGATAGATAGATAGATAGATAGATAGATAGATAGATAGATATGAGATAGATATGAGAGAGAGAGATAGATAGATAATGAGAGAGATAGATAGATATGAGAGAGATAGATAGATATGAGATAGATATGAGAGAGATAGATAGATATGAGATAGATAGATAGATATGAGATCGCTAGATAGATAGATAGATGGATATGAGATAGATAGATAGATATGAGAGAGATAGATAGATAGATAGATAGATAGATAGATAGGATAGATAGATAGATAGATAGATATGAGACAGATAGATATATAGATATGAGAGAGATGATAGATATGAGATAGATAAATATGAGAGATAGATATGAGATAGATAGATATGAGATAGATATGAGAGAGATAGATAGATAGATATGAGATCGCTAGATAGATAGATAGATGTGAGATAGATGGATATGAGATAGATAGATAGATAGATAGATAGATAGATAGATAGATATGAGAGAGAGAGCGATAGATAGATAGATATGAGATAGATATGAGAGAGATAGATAGATATGAGATAGATATGAGAGAGATAGATAGATATGAGATAGATATGAGAGAGAGAGATACATAGATATGAGATAGATATGAGAGAGATAGATAGATATGAGATAGATAGATAGATAGATAGATAGATAGATAGATAGATAGATAGATAGATATGAGAGAGATGATAGCTAGATACGAGATAGATAAATATGAGAGATAGATAGATAGATATGAGATAGATATGAGAGAGATAGATAGATAGATAGATAGATATGAGATCGATAGATAGATAGATAGATAGATGTGAGATAGTTTGGACATAGATAGATATGAGAGATAGATATGAGATAGATAGATAGATAGATATAGTTCTATAGATAGATATGAGATAGATAGATAGATAGATAGATAGATAGATATGAGACAGATAGATATGAGATAGATAGATAGATATAGTTCTATAGATAGATATGAGACAGATATGAGATAGATAGATAGATATTTCTCCAGTACAGAGCTCTTCGCCGCTGTGTACTTTTCAGGCCATTTTCCGTTATCTACACTGAATTAGTCCGGACATTTTGCCTTCAGTTTGTGGCTGAAAGAATTGCCTCTTTATAAATAGACGCCCTAGTATCGGCATGCCGGTTCATCTCCCAGCTCTTCGCACCTATGAATATTCACAGTATTACTAACACCCAGAGACAGAACACAGGATGCTTCTATTCACAGGAAGTGCCGCTGCGAGCAATTAAAGGCACAGCAGCCACTCGGGGGAAATCAGCTGTCATGGACAAAGAATTGATGAGAGGATCACTTTAAGAGCGATGAAGGAAATGCCTTTAACAATGTAACATATAGTGAGATGTTCTAAGTGTCATATAAGGAGGTGGATGAAAGGTGTCTCAGGACAAACACGCCATACCTACAACCTCAATGGGGTTTTCCAGTGAATTTTTATTGATGACCCATCCTCAAAATAGGTCGGTAATACTTGATCGGCTGGGGTGCACCCCTGGGGATCCCGGCCAATCAGCTGTTTAGGTTGGGGTGACATTAAAGTCAGTGGGAGCTATGCCTGCACTTACCAACGCCAGTCACTACACTGGGGGCAGTGTGCTTCTGCTCGGTACCACGGCTTGTGGCACTGACACAGTGGACCCCATCTGATCAGCTACTTATGATCTTTTCTGAAAGTAGGTGTTACGTTCGTGTGGGCAACTAAGCACCAGGCCCACATGAACGTGACCCAAAAACCGGGTGGGAACCAGGATGGGGGAACTGACCCTATGCTGCAGGGAAGATGGCATTGCCCTACCTACAAGGAGGGCAATCACCTTGATAGAGGCAGCCCCACGCTGGGACCTAGGCCCTGGCTCTACCAGAATAGGTAGTACACTGAACCAGGACAAGTACAGACAAACCAAACGCACAAACAGTCACACCACAAGCTGTACAGAACAGACAACAAGACACAAGTCACACAGCAAGCTGCACAGGACAGACAACATGACACAAGTCACACAGCAAGCTGCAACACGGAAGGATCAGGACTGCTCACCCTGGACACCAAACAGACACTGACAGGAACTGGGTATATATGCGAGCAAAGACCCAGGGGATTGGTTAGCAGGAGATAACCACACCCAGCCAGATCAATCATTCCACACCTGTGAGGATGTGCTCCTAGAAACCATAGTACTACAGGTCCCAGCAGCACAACCTAACAGTAGGTCATCAATAAAATTCTCTAAAAAGCCCCTTTAACAGCTGCAAAGGGACCGAATTATTATGGGGGCCATTGCCCCTTTTAAAGGGGTTTTCCGTGACATAAAGAAAAGGTTACACGGCCTTAGGCCTCGTTCCCACGAGCGTATATCGGCCCACCGCTTTCACGGTTGGCTGATATACGCTGTGATCTGATGCATTGGATTCCAATGCATCAGACCACATGGCCGTATTCACATGATGTAAAAGCGCCCAGCCAGCCAATATAGCATTGGGCCTTTTTACGTTGGGCCCAAAAGATAGTCGTGGAACTATCTTTTGGGCCGGAATACCTCGGACGCTGGATGGGCTCCTATAGGAGGTGAGAAGAGGTGAGACGGCGAGGGGGAGGGAAGGAGTAGGGCGACGCCATGGGGCCTCGGAGTATATGCGTCTGGCTCTATGCTGTCTGAATGAGCATACAAACATTATATTGGTGCACCCGTTCATGAGCTTCTTCGCCCCAGATCGTAGCTTATATCGGACGACCGTGAAAACGGCAGCCGATATACGCTCATGAGAATGAAGCCTTAAAATAAAGAAAAATGGAAAGCTTGCCTATCCTAGTGGCTCCCGTCCAGCACTACATCCTTGGTGCCCGCTACACAGAACCCGGAAGAAGTAGCATATCAGCAGCCTACCACCAAGGCTGTTAGTCTGTCGCTCCTCTTTTTTATTTTTGTCTTTTCTCTTTGTCACTAATGATCTCAGGGTTGGAAGTTATCCAAAGATTAGCTACATTAAAGGCTACTATATGAGAAACTGTGAAAACCGTATAGGAATTAGTAACAATAGAGAGGTTGGAACAGAGAGAAACCTTTTATTCTCAGACAGCAATAGAAAATTAAGAGTCTGTCAATGAGGGAATTATCAAATTAGGCATCCCCAGTGAGTGCAAAAATAGAGATGTAGTTAGGAGTTTAATGACAGACAGGAAAATAGGTTGCCCTTATCTGCAAAGACAATCGTAAGAGTAAGCAGATAACTAGTGGAACAGAGCTGATATATAGAGAGGGGCTGCTGATGAACCATATGGGGGGGGGGGGGTATTAGAAGATGGTCCTTTATATACAACACTAATCTATTCTGGAATAAACTGAGCGAGGTACACACAGTGGTGTTGTATGATTAGAATCTCGCCTCTCATATCTCCTTACCACCTCATATTGGCTCAGAATATGGAGGAATCAGATAACTGTGGTGTTATAAAATCAGCTGCACTTTACTTATACAGGTTTATTTAGGTCCCCGAAGAGCTTCTTTTCGGAGCGAAACGCGTCAGTCCAAGACCTAACTAGCACTTTGGTAGAAATCCTCTATTTTTTAATAAAACTCCCTTTTGCCTCAGGGAGGTAGAAGATCAATCACTTAATATTTTTCTGATCTCTGATA
This sequence comes from Eleutherodactylus coqui, assembly GCF_035609145.1. Lineage (NCBI taxonomy): Eukaryota > Metazoa > Chordata > Amphibia > Anura > Eleutherodactylidae > Eleutherodactylus > Eleutherodactylus coqui. Next base: position 32,744,108 of record NC_089846.1, read on the forward strand.
ACCCATAGTGGCATCTAACATAATCGGATACATTTTGTATAGTAGATGAAAATATCAGTCCGCATACAATCCGATGAGACTGCTCACGAGAATAAGTGAGAATTACCTTATATCCTATATTCTTTATTTTTATGTGCTATGTGTGTTCGGGAGTCTCTGTCCCAATTTTAATTATATTATTAAAGATTATGTTTTATGGTCCAAACCAGTGAAAAAACAACAGGACACAAGTCACACCACAAGCTGTACAGAACAGACAACAAGACACAAGTCAAACAGCAAGCTGCACAGGACAGACAACATGACACAAGTCACACAGCAAGCTGTAACACGGAAGAAACAGGACTGCTCACCCTGGACACCAGACAGACACTGACAGGAGCTGGGTATATATGTGAGCAATGACCCGGGGGATTGGCTGGCTAGCAGGAGATCACCACGCCCAGCCAGATCAATCATGCCACACCTGTGGAGCTGTGCTGCTAGAAAACATAGTACTACAGGCCCCAGCAGCACAACCTAACAGTAGGTCATGGGTGCAGAAGGCTCATTGATGCACATGTGGGGTGAAGACTAGTCCATCTGGTCTCATCCTACAGAAGACCTACTGCTGTCTCTGATGGAGAGGTTGCAGAGCACACAGAGCAGCACAGCTTGCTGTATATGGGGCTGCACACTGGTCCATGTGCCCATGCTGACCTCTGCCACCTCTGAAAGAGCCTATAATGAGCATGTGAGTATCAGAACTGGAGCCTGGAGCATTGGAAGAAGCCGCCTGGTCTGATGAATCAGGCTTTCTATTCCATCATGTTCATGGCTGGGTACATGTGCGTCACTTATCTGGGGGAGAGATGACACAAGGATGCAACAGAGATAAGTTGGCGTAGCCGAGTGACGCTGGGCAGTGTTCTGTTCTGGGACCCCGGAGTGCAGCATAAAAACAAGTGACAAGTTTTCCATGGATCCACATTCGAATGGGAAAGTTGAGTAATCTGAGCAACTTCTAATGAGACCCGGTCATTACACTACGGAGGGCCAGGATATCTTACACTGACGACTTTGTGGGGTTTTCTTGTGCAGTGGTGTGGAGAGTAAAAGCATCCAGTGAAGGGGGATGCACTGATGAAAACAACTCGTTGATGAAAGGGGTCAGAGGAGGATGTCAGGAATCATTCTGGTGCTCGGCTAAGTAAATTGCAGCTGGACACAATACTGGTGCCCCAACTAATGAATCTAAACACCCAACCCGTCATTGGGTTATAACACCAGGCGACCAGTGCCAGCGCCTTTACTGTCTACGAGAAAGGCGAGAGTCCAGCGGGCGAAAGAGCACAAAAATTGGAGCATTTGAACAGCAGAAAATCACCTGGTCAGGTGAATCTAGATTTCTGTTGCACTGTGTTGATTGGAGGGTCAGAATTTGGCACAAGCAGCATGAATCAATGACCCTCCCTGTCAGAAGTAAACAGCTTAGGCTTGTGGAGGAGCAGTAATGGCGTGGGGAAGGTTTACTTGGCACGACCTGATATCTGTAGATGGACACTAAGATGAACTGCTTCGGTTCTGAATGCTAAAGGAGATCCAACGTGCTAGTACATGGGGAGCGACCATTCAGTGTACATTGTAGTATTCTACAACATGTATACTGCCATCTACTGGACATAACCCTCATTTACAATGAAGGTCCACGAAATTCGCCCTCAGCCAGGTTGCACATGCAGCAGTTTTCTTTTGCAGTTGTTGTGCAGCCAGATGCTTCATTAAAGTCTATAGTGAAATATAAACTGTATTACATAAAATAGGTTTTGGTTTGTGGTGTTCTGGGGGAGTTTTTAGGATTACTGCTTTTTTGTAATTTTTTTTTTTTTTACGAAAGAATGAAAAAAAAGCACTTGGAAAAAAATTAAAAATAAAGTATGTGAAGATGCCCTTAAAGGGGTTGCCCAGAACATTCGGGGCCATGACTGTTGACCTATCCTCAGGACAGGTCATCAAGAGTTAATCGGCAGGAGTATTTAAAAAAAAAAAAAACATCCCCAGGCTCTCTGTCACCTCTTCTAACAGGCTGTGGGGCCGTGACAGGTTCCCTTTAAGGGTCGCAGGACGACTGCAATCTGTCCCTCCATCCAGACGTTTCCAGGCTTATAAAACGTACTTGGTGGAATTAGGAATAATAGCTGGAATGTAAAGGCGTCAGCTATTCCGAATACATAACATACCGAGGACCCACCAACATGGAGGGCCCCATTACAGCTGACACCCGCAGGCCTTAAATAGCTGCAATCAGACGTGCAGCCGATCGCGGCTATTAACCCTTTAAATGCCACTGTCAATTCTGACAGCGGCATTTAAATCCCCCGCGAGGAGATCACAGGGAGCCGTGGGTGAGTCATGGCAGCCGGGGACCTCCTGAAAGGCCCCAGGGCTGTCATGGCAGAATGCCTATCAAGCCATGCCCGTGGGGTGGCTTGATAGACTGCCTGTCCGATCGCAGTATGATGTAATTCTATGGCATTAGACCTACAACACGCTGATGTGGGCGCTGCGAGTATAGTAAGCCGCTCCCCACTACACTGCTGAGTGGGTAACGCACCATCGCTCTTTCTCAATTCCCCTACCCTCTGGTGAGTGCGGGCTTAGTGCCCTCTGCAGTATTAACAATTAGGTGACAAGTTCCCCTCTATTGGCTCACATCTAAAAATATCTTGGTCTTCCAAGCACATGGTGGCAGTACTTTGAATATGAAACTCTATATGATATACACACAATATCTACTGTAATAGGTTACAAACAGGAGGATCTGCACTACAAAACACAAATAAACTTTAATAGAGAATCATCATTCTTTACAGAAATGCACAACTTCATATAAGGCATCTGATCATAACTACAGATGGGGGAAAATAAAGGTTATATAGGCATTTCTACTAAGAGAGTACATGCTAAGTGAGGGCATTTACAAGATGCCCATAAAGGGTTAACCTAGTGTAGAGATCGCCAAGTTCTAATCGGCATCTGCGCCATTATTTGCGGTCATGGCGCCGGTCTGAAGCTGAAGGACAGGGCTTTCGATTAGGCTGCATGCAGGTGACCAATTTTTCTGCCCGCGTTTAAAGTGGGCCCGTCTGCCGACAAGAACGCTGTAATCAGGGTGATAATGCTTAATGGCTTAAGGAATAACACAGGCTCTATAATTAGTCAGAAGTAACATAATTATCGGGTCCGTGTTAAGGGAAATCAATTCTGCTCCACCAGAGCTCCGGTATAAACGGCTTCACAACTGCATTGCTTAAAATCGCTCTGTCCTTCCTGGTTGCTGCTGATCGGGACATGTGACTGCTGCAGCCAATCACTGGCTATGGAAGGTCAATGCTGTGGTTAGTGATTGGCTGCAGCAGTCACATGTCCTGATCAGCAATCACTGGCTATGGAAGGTCAATGCTGTGGTTAGTGATTGGCTGCAGCAGTCACATGTCCTGATCAGCAATCACTGGCTATGGAAGGTCAATGCTGTGGTTAGTGATTGGCTGCAGCAGTCACATGTCCCGATCAGCAGCAACCAGGAAGGACAGAGCGATTGTGGAGCAATTGGGAAACCCCTTAAAAAAAACAAACAAAAAAAACCACACAAATGAAATAGATTTTGCATAATTGCACGTCCAAGAGTAAAACGAAAAAAAAAAGGGGGCTGTTTCCCCCCCCCCCCTGGAAACAGCACCCTCTTTGTCCAAAGGCTGTGACTGGTATTGCAGCTCCATTCTATTCTAATCAAGGTGCATTCACACTGAGTTTGGTGTATATAAAACATACTCATAGGCCCCATTTACCCAACAGAGCCTCATTAATCTACGTTTTTTTCATTCTCTATCCTCAGAGGCGGGTGGAGTATACCACACGGTTTATGAATTTCTGACATAGGAGACCGAGGGTGACGTATATACTGTATGTCTCGGTCATGCAACACAACATTGGGGAATCCTCTCAATGTAAACCGCAGACACAATTTGGATGCACTCTAAAGGAATGCCCACATGGGGGAGGATTTCCACAGAGTGTCCGCAGCAAGCATTCTGCAGCAGATCCGCAACATTTAGTGTGAGATTAAACCCCTCCTTTGAAGAGGTGGAATCCGCACCGATAATCCAAAAGGTCTGCCCGGAAAATCCATGACAAATCAGCCTGTGGGGACACCCCAAGGGTATGATCAGGCGGCGGAATCTAGCGTGGATTTCACCTCTAAGAATCACGGAAGAAATCCGCAGCTCAGCTGTGAATTTCTGCTGGTGTAGTGCTGTGGATCTGCATGCGGACTTGGCCCTTTTTAATGGCTGAACCCGCATGTGGATTTCCCAACGCAGATATGCCACATGGAATCCGTGTTGAGAGGCGAGATATCACTTTTTTTCCCTCCATGTGGGAGAAGAATTTGGCGCTGTATAGACCCCTATAAGTAATGGGATGCTGGTTTGCCACGGAATCGGTGCAGATTCCCTGTCAAAAATCCACCGTGGGGACATACCCTAAAGCTAGGGCTATACGGCACATGATAGGAGTGGCACAACCAAAGATAGCAGTGTAGCCCTAGGACTTTGCGCTTACACCAACCGAGGTCAATGTGGTCTTGGTGTGAATCACAGGGTGCCACAACCGTGGTTTGCTAAAAAAAATTCCCCGAGGTTGGATTTTCTACAGTAGTCACAAAACCTGCAACTCGTACCGCAACCGCATTGACCTCAGTGTAATTGTGAGGTCAGGGGGCTACTCAGCGATCCTTGGTCATACGACCTCTGTCATGGCCAATCGTCACCATATAGCCCTAGCCTAAATGAGGCTGAATTGCAATTCCAGACAGCCCATGGACAATAACGGTGACGATTCAGAGAAGGAAAAAAAAAAATTATATATATAGCAGCCCTTTTTTTCTAATATTAACCCCCGTGCTGCTGGAGGTCCAATCACTACTGAAAGAAGTATACTTTGTAGGAAGTTTTGGGCGACTCGATCTGCTTTGGCCGACCATAACTCATGGTGATGAAGCTACACACTGAGGGTACACAGGAGGATGTGGATGTCTATACTCCATTTTCGAAGGGTCCCGGACGAGACGGTCACTAGCCGTTCTGACTGGCCCACATGGCATCCTGAATCTGGTCTTCTCGGAGCAGCCGTAAGGAACGCAGCCCGTAAAGAAGTTGGCTCTTTGAGTTTCCAATAAAGTTGTTGGACAGAAAGGCTGGAAGGCCTCCAAATCCGTCCCGTAACGTGTAGAGAGGAACGCGGACCAAACCCATCACCTAGAGGGGAGGCAAACAGAGCTGTTATTAAGCATCACCAAGGGGGCGCGATATCACATCAGTGAGGGTCCACTAACCACTAGGGGTATTTGGGGGCCGCACAGTTCTCAGGATCCGTGGGGTCCCAGCGGTTGGCCGGCCCAGGAATCATACATGTATCACCTACCCTGTGGATGGGGATGATAAATGTTTTGGGTTGGAAAAACCCTTTAAAAAGGCAACTGCCTGGTTATATGAGCACCAGACACTAAGGTTATGAGGTCGTAGGGAGGGACCGCTGAGGTCCGGAGCGTGGAAGGGGTTTTTTTGGAAATATATTTTTCATCTATCCCCGCTCTCTCGCTGTCTGCCCTGGAAGTGACCGCTCAGTCCGTACATCTCTGCATTTAGTACATACACAAGACAACACTGAGGCAGATTTATCGTTGAAGGGGTAATTCACACAGGGGAGAATCTTGTACAAGTTTTGTGAGTTGCGAGTTGTGCGAATATGAAGACATCGCAGGCACTTGCATTCCATGCAATGTTTCCCATTGAAGTCAATGGAAATGCTTGAGATCCTTCGATGCGCGTGAAACACACCTGAGGGTCACAAGTGATGCAGATGTTGTTTATTCAAAAAAGCCTTGCTTTGGTATGAAAAACACATGTTGGTAAGCGTGATATCAGGCGAGTGTGTCTTGGAAATTCTCACCTCTTGAAAGAACTGACTCTGATTGGCTGAGCACCATGACCAGTCAGAGGCAGCGCTCAGCGTTGAATGACAGCTGGGCACCGTGACCAGTCAGAGGCAGCGCTCAGCGTTGAATGACAGCTGGGCACCGTGACCAGTCAGAGGCAGCGCTCAGCGTTGAATGACAGCTGGGCACCGTGAAAAGTCAGAGTGACGGAGTGGTCTGAAGAGATGAATTATATTATTTTATTGGTACTAATTAATGGAATTGGTCGTGGGGGGGGGGGGGGGGTTCAGTACAACTATGAAGATAGCAAATTTATATAGTTTTTTGTTTCACTACTTAAAAAAAAAAAACCCAAAATTACTTTCCATCACCACATTCTGAGACCCATAACTTTATGTTTTTGTCACCTGGACAGTGTGAGCTGTAGTTTATATTAGTACCACTTGGGGTGTGTGTATATATATATATATATATATATACACATATACATCTCTTTTTGATCACTTTTTATTCAGTTTTTTTTTTTTCATTTGGGAGTAAGGATTAAAAAAAAAAAAAAAAAAATCTGCAATTTTGGTTTTCTGTGGTTTTTTTCCCTCTCTCTCATCTTTCTTACGGTGTTCACCTTGCAGATAAATATAGTGATATTTTCATGGTTTAGACTTTTCTGAACATGGTAATACCAAATATGTGTTTTTTTGTTTAAATATATTATTTTAAACTTAATATTTTTTACTGTTTTAATAAAGTGGTTTTTTTTAAACCTTTTTGCACATTTTTATTTAGTCACTACAGGAAACCTGACCTTGTGACCATTATATACCGCAATACTTTGGTATTGCAGTACATAGCAATTTTTTATGTTATCTATGAAGCCATGCTACAGGCAGGACACCTTAGGCATCCATGCATGGCATACCAGGTAGCCTTGCAAGCCCATTGGCAATCTGCAATTGCTTTGCAGGGGGTGCCGGAGAGAGTCCCCCTCCAGGGTATTACATGTGTATTGAATATACAGATGACTCCGATGCATGGAGCGATCACTGGCTTCCAGGACAGACAGCAAGGAAATAGGGAGGCAGGTGACCTCTGTGGCCAGTGCACTATAAGCCCATGAACTTGTGACCCTATGACCTGATGGGTTTCCTTTAAATCATATGATAAAAATGTTGCATACCTTTAAAAAGGGCTTTTCTCACCAATAGAGGGAACAAATCTATATAGTGCAAGTGGACATCAAACAGGGGGGCTGGGACCTCTCTATGAGCCAAGGTCTGCTATCATGAAGTATTTTGCCTGAGCAATGCCGAAATACAGGATTTTTCTGGCTACAAGATGCGGTTTTCTTGGTCCAGAGTCAGGGAGGTCTGGTAGATCCAGAGAGCCCTGACCGCTGCCTTAATGATCCAGCAGTGTGCTGATTGATCATGGGGAGAACTCTGCAGCCATACATACCAGGACTGCACAGTCCTCCCTCTACCTGCCCATTCTGGTTTAACTGTTCACTGTTAACCCTTTACTATACCAGAAAACCAAAGTTAACGACGGCAGCCTCCACTTTGTTAGACCCCCAGAGACATATTAATGAGTATGAAATATTTTTTCCTGTTGTCTAAACATGGGAGCACCCTATAGTCCGAAAACTACGGTACACTGACGCGGCGGCAGCGCTAGGGGTACACAGTCAGCCGTATACGGAGGCACGAAGGCTCCTCTGCTACATAGGTATTCTAAATGGCACATGGTAGGTGGGGCCCTATTAGAGTTCTTCCACTTAGGGCCCCAGGAGCTTCAGGTAACGCCTCCGTCCTGATGTGAAACCTGCTGGTTACAGGATAGAAGCCGACGCCTGTACGCTCCCGCTCACCTCCAGTCCGTGATCTTTGGCGCACGCCCCTGCCTTCTCTATGGCCTCTACTTCCTCCAGCTTCAGCGCCTTGGTGTAGAAGTGCGTGACCCCCTTCTGCGGGAACTCTCGGGCCTGCGAGCTCCTGTAGTCTTTGTCCGTCACTTTCAGAGTGTTGAAAATGTCGCCAAGTTCCTCCACCAGCTCGCGGCTCAAGCCTTCTTCCAGGGAACCGTCTCGAGTATCCACAAAACCACCCGGGAAGCCGAGACGCCCGTCGAAACGCATCATCATCTGCGAAGAAGGAACAGCGGGAGGAAATCAATTCATAGAATGCGGGGATTTAATTAAAAAAAAATAAAAATTGGCATAAAATTGCGCAATTGTTGCATCACGTGACGCCAGTCTTACAGCAGGCATCTTATGGTACCATTCGCTGTCCAGCCTCAAACTTAGGCGCCCTTCACACAATGTGCTACATGCGGCGTATCAAACACCGCGCCAAATGCTCCCATTGGGGCTTCGCAGACTAGCGCTCGAATGCCGCACGCGAATCCTGCCTGCACAAATACGCCCGTGTGAAGGCGGTGAATTCAATGGAAGGGGTGAAATCTGCTGCGGATCTGCGACCAAATCAGCGAGGTGTGAACGCACCAACCGCCATAACCCGCGCTCTCATATACCCCCCGTGTCTCACCAGCACCACAAAGCGGATAGGGACGCGGTCGAAGAGCTTGGCGGTGGTGGGGGCGTACAGCATGACGTGGCAGGCGTGTCTGTAGCCCTCCAGCTGCACGGCCTCCTCGCGGGTCACATTGCGCGGTCGCGGACGGTCCTCGCGGATCTGCTGGCCGGCCTGAGCCATGATAGATACTACATTGTGGGCGAAAGGACCTTTGATGATGTCATGGTCATGTGATCAGTCATGTGTCTGGGAGGAGTTAGGGCCTGTGGAAGGTGCAGCAGAGCCGAGTGTGTGCAGCAGACCTGAGTGCGTGAGACGTTCATCAGCATGGGGAAATGATGAGAGCCGTTACGTGATTAGAATCCAATGTGGTGACCGGAATAATCCCCAGATCACCGACCCGTCTGAAGTGATTAGTGATTATAACATATAATATTACTAGCGTACCCGCCGCGCGTTGCTGCGATCTCAGAAGAAAGCAAATTCAAGGAAACTCGTTATGATAACAGTGAATTTACATTGTGTCATTTTTATTGAAACGTATTCATTTTCATAAGGAAAACATTTCAAAGTGTCGTTTTAATTCTATTTATTCATTCGAGTGCTTGGGGATACACGATATTTTTAGTTATAACAACCAATCACAGCGCAGCTTTCATGTTACCTCACTATAATATATAACAACCAATCACAGCGCAGCTTTCATGTTACCTCACTATAATATATAACAACCAATCACAGCGCAGCTTTCATTTTGCCTCAGCAGTATAAGAAATAGCAACCAATCACAGTGCAGCTTTCATTTTACCTCAGCAGTATAAGAAATAGCAGCCAATCACAGCGTAGCTTTCATGCTACCTCAGCAGTATAAGAAATAGCAGCCAATCACAGCGCAGCTTTCATGTAACCTCAGCAGTATAATATATAGCAACCAATCACAGCACAGCTTTCATGCTGCTTCAGCAGTTTAGAAAGTAACAACCAATCACAGCGCAGCTTTCATGTTACCTCAGCAGTATAAGAAATAGCAACCAATCACAGCGCAGCTTTCATGTTACCTTACTATAATATATAACAACCAATCACAGCGCAGCTTTCATTTTACCTCAGCAGTATAAGAAATAGCAACCAATCACAGCACAGCTTTCATTTTACCTCAGCAGTATAATATATAACAACCAATCACAGCACAGCTTTCATGTTACCTCAGTAGTATAATATATAACAACCAATCACAGCACAGCTTTCATGTTACCTCAGTAGTATAATATATAGCAACCAATCACAGCGCAGCTTTCATTTTACCTCAGTGGTATAAGAAATAACAACCAATCACAGCACAGCTTTCATTTTACCTCAGCGGTATAAGAAATTGCAACCAATCACAGCGCAGCTTTCATTTTACCTCAGCATTCTCAATATCCAGCAATTGTCTTGCGAAACGTTCGGCGGATGCATCATTTTGTAGTTGAACACTCATCCCGTTGCTCGTAATGCCTTTTGCTTTCGTGCTTGAGATGGAAATCAAACGATCTTTGTCTGGGGGGCATAACTGTCGACGACGCTCGTAGGATAGGTGTACTATGCCAGTAATCTTCCCAGGAGTGTGCTCAACAACTTCCCAAAGTCTCATGGCGATCGGATGAATGGTGTAGTAGCGCATAAAGGACAGACAGAAAGACAGACATTTTTATATATATAGATTACGCACAAGAAAAGCATCCCGGCCCCTCTTGTACTCTTTTAGTGAGTTCCCCATCACCACGTCCTCCGGCAAAGAGTTCCCCAGTCTCACTGCTCTTACAGTAAAGAACCCCCTTCTGTGTTGGTAATGAAACCTGCTTTCCTCTAGATGTAGAGGGCGCCCCCTTGTGGCAGTCACAGTCCTGGGTATAAATATATATGATGGGAGAGATCTCTGTATTGTCTCCTGATATATTATATATAGTTATTAGGTCGCTCCTCAGGTGTCTTTTTTCTAAACAAAATAATCCCAAGTTTGATAACCTCTCTGGGTATTGTAGTCCGCCCATTCTGTTTATTACTTTAGTTGCCGCCTTTGTACCCGCTCAAGCTCTGATATGTCCTTCTATAGTACCAATGCCCAAAACTGTCCACAATATTCCATGTGTGGTCTGACCAGTGACTTGTAAGGAGGAAGAACAATGTTCTCGTCATGTGCCCCATGACCTGCTCTGATGCACTCCATGATCCTATCTGCCTTGGCAGCAGCTGCCTGACACTGGTTGCTCCAGTTAGCATCCTCTAGCTTGGATACAAGAGGGTACTAGAGCCTCTATGCAGAGGCGTAACTTGAAGCTCCTGGGCCCTAATGCAAAACCTGTAACAGGGCCCCCAACTATAATGCTTTATTCATAGTACTGGGCTCCCTATATGGAGAAGAGAGGCCTTATGGGCCCCCTAAGGCTCCTGGGCCCGGGTGCAACTGTATCCCCTGCATCCTCTATAGTTACACCCCTGCCTCCATGCCTGCCTGTATCACATCTTGTATCCAAGCTAGAAGTACGGACGGGCATGGAGGCTCTTACAGTACCTTGTTGTACCGCCTCTAGCTTGGATACAAGATGTGATACGGGTGGGCATGGAGGCTCTAGTACCCTGTTGTACCACCTCTAGCTTGGATACAAGATGTGATACGGGTGGGCATGGAGGCTCTAGTACCCTGTTGTACCACCTCTAGATTGGATGTATGATGTGATACAGGTGGACAGGGAGGCTCTAGTAACCTGTTGTACCGCCTCTAGCTTGGATACAAGATGTGATATGGCCAGGCATGGAGGCTCTAGTACCCTGTTGTACCGCCTCTAGCTTGGATACAAGATGTGATATGGCCAGGCATGGAGGCTCTAGTACCCTGTTGTACCACGTCTAGCTTGGATACAAGATGTGATACAGGCTAGTATGGAGGCTCCAGTACCCTGATATTGTAATCACTTAATTATATCAGCGTTACAATCACACAGAAAAATTTACATGTGATTCCGCCAACTTCTAGGGGAGCTTATGGTGCTTACAGGTGACGACTGGTTTCCTTTAAGCTGTTAATGGACACAGTTTTAGGGCGAGCCGGTAGTGCTTGTGTTTTCCTGATAATTGCTGGGCTGCACCCGCACTTTGGCTTAGATGGAATATCCCTTTAAATTGACATAACACATTCCATTGAAAGTATCCAGTTAATGGTTGCTTACTCTGCATATAGCTTAAAGGAAATCTGTCATCAACTTTGTGCACCCCTCACTGAGAGCAGCATAAGGTAGTGCTTGCCACACTATTGCAGTGATATGTCTGCTGTGTGTATCTGTGCAGTAGTTTAGGAGAAACCTGCAATTTGTTAGTAGCAGACAGACACAGAAGTAGTCCTGTATATTCATGAGCTGCAGGATAGCCACACCCACTGCACCCTCCAGCCAATGAGTGGCAGTTCTCTCTTTATGCATACAGTAGTGAATCAGGGGCTGGAGGGCGGGGTGGGTGTAACTAGTCCACAGCTCATGAATACCCAAGACTACTTCCAAGTAGTCCTCTATGCATGTGATGTCACTGACAAAATACAAGCTTCTCCAAAACTACTGCACAGATCCACACAGCAAATAATCACTATAATCAGTGTGACAGGCACTACCTTACAGTCCTCAGAGACGGGTGCAAAAAGATGGTGACAGCCTCTTTAAGTTCTCAGCACCACCTACTTATCAGAATAAGCTGCCATGTGTGAGTGCAGGAGGAATAACACTGTTTCTGGCCATTATATGACTTGTATGTTTCTTTACTGGGTGTACATATCATTCTCCATCCTCACAGGGCAGGTGGTAGAGGCTGCTGTTAGGCTGTGTTCTATAGACTGTACGCAAAGAACTGCAGATCCTGCTCTCTAAATGTATTCAACACACAGACATAAAATCATCATATACAACAGTTTATAGTTTTAGGCTGCCTTCACATTGGTGAGGGCCATATCTGGTCAGGAATGACGGCCTGATATTGCCCTCGCCATCCATGTGAAAACCCCGTGGATGTAAGGCAATTTATGTGAAAACAGCCTTGCATCACTGCAGGGATGAAGAGAATCCCTCGCCGCAGCTGTCACAGCCATGGCAGAGAATCACGTAGATCCCAATGGGGTCGGTGCTGCTGTCGCCGGCCCTATTGAATGCAATGGGGCTGCGATGCAAGATCTCGCAGCTAGATAGAACATGCTGCGATTTGTTTCCCGCATCGCTTCGCAGTGCCATGCAGGAAATCATCGCTAATTCGTTGAAACCCATTCACAAGAATAGGGCTCATATTTGTGCGTCTCGCACTGTACAAGTATTGCGCGATTTTCACACCAGTGTGAAGTCAACCTTAGGCCGCCTGTACAGGGGCAGGGTGGACCCTGCATGCGGGATTTCCGCAGTGCAGTTTGACCAGATGCCTGGCCGACGACCCTAGCATGCCTGTCCGGCACACAACACACAACGCAGTTGCTGATCATCACTCATCCTACTAATAAACCAGCATAACTAATAAAAAGACTAAAAAAACATTGCCGCCTTCCATAAACAGCACCATCTGAAGGAGGTTGAGCAGCAATAGCCTGCATGGCCTAAGTTTGGCGGGGGGTTCCAGGCAGCGCCCGCTGTCAGTGCCAGAATACATCGGGGTTGGAGCTGAAGCCGCTGCTCCGACCCCTGTGTAGTGGCCGGCGCTTGTAATTACAGGCACAGCTCTCATTGATTTCGATGAGGCGCCAGCCTGCAGGTACAAATGCTGGCCACTACATGGGTCGGAGCAGCGGCTTCCGCTCCTGGCATTGCCTGGAAAACCTCTTTAATCCCTCCTGAGGCTTTTTATTTCTTCATTTTTGTTTTTTTCCTCCCCACTTTCAAATAAAAATACTTCTTTCTTCCTTCTTATGTGACACAGCCATCTGACGTTTTTTTCGTTTTTTTTTACAATAATCTTTATTGATTTTTCAATTAAGCATACATACAAGGAAAATGCATTATGAAGAGGTTTCCAGTTTTGATATAAGAGGATAGAACAATCCTTGTATTTTTCAAATAAGGTAATAGTATACAATCGTTATTTTAGAACACAACTGTCAATGCAAATGTCCGGAAAGACAATATGCGTTAGAAATAAAACAATGGCCTGGCCAGGGCCAAATGGTGTTTCGGGGGGTGGGGAAGGGTGATGGGGGGGTATTCCCTCTCTCTCAGGACTGCCGCCCGTAGGGGCAAAGGCACCGTGAGGGCATGTTTAGATTAGCAGGTTCACTCCTGCTGTAGGGAGGGCATAACTTATCCATGGGGTTCATATGCTTAGGAATTTATCATATTTATCTTCTGTTATTGAGGTAAGTTTTTCGTTTATCATATACCAATTCATGCAGCGTTTAACTTCGGAGAAATCTAGTGATGCTTTACGCCAGGAATGGGCAATGGTTTGTTTTGTGGCTAAGAAGAGGAAAGATATCAGTTTTATGGATTTCGGGGATATATCCTTGATCTTTTTGTTCAACAGGGCCTCCCAAGGGTTTTTGCGTAAATTATGAAACGTTACAGAATAAATTAGGGAGTATGTTCTGATCCAAAGTCTTTTGACCCTGGGAGAGGACCACCATATATGGAGCATGTCTCCTGGGGAGGAGCAGCCCCTGAAGCAATCCTTAGAGTAGCCCGGGACGGCATGTGCAATTCGTGTTGGGACCAGATACCAGCAAAGGAGAATTCTGTATGAGGTTTCCAACATTAATATGTTGCGGGCCCCTTGATTGGTTGAATTCCAGATCTGTGACCACTCCTCCTCACTCAAAACGTCCCCCAGATCCCACTCCCACCTGGCCACGTAAGGTAGCTGAGTGGTATGAATAAGATTCGAATAGATCTGAGAAATGAGGCCTTTTGCCAGCGGGTGTTTAAGACAGAAAGATTCGAAGGGGGTAAGGGTGTGTGGAGCATCTGTATTTTTCAATAAGGAGGACAGCCAGTTTTTTAACTGTAGATAACGGAATAATTTCGAGAGTGGTATGTCCTTAGTTTTCTGTAAGTTAGGAAATGTGGTCACACCTTCACGAGAAAGTAAGTGGTGAACTTTAGTGATGCCTCTTTGTGTCCAGTTTTGAAAGGCCGAAGGGGAGTCGAGACCCGGCAAAAATAGCGGATTACGTAGGAGTGGTAGCAAGGGTAGGTGGGGGGAGAGCAGATTCCCGGAGTACTTTATGGAGTCCCAAACTCTTAGAGAGTGTTTTATAATTGGATTAGTTATTACAGGTCTATGAGTCGGGGGGATCCATAGTAGTGAATCTACTGTGAGAGGGTGAATTTCCATGGCCTCTATCGAAAGCCAGAGATGGGTATTTGTAGTGGAGTGTAGGGACGCCAACTGGGCCACTTGGTAGTATTTTGTAAGCTGTGGGAGTCCCAAGACTCCTTGTTGTCTATGTCTGTACAAGGTGGAACGTGCCAGTCTGGGGATTGAGCTCTTCCAGATAAAGTGGAGAGTCATCTGTTGAAGGGTTTTCAAGAAATGCCCTGGAACCCGAACCGGAAGAGCTCTGAAAAAATAGAGAAGTTTGGGAAGGAATGACATCTTCAAGGAGTTCACTCTCCCAATCCACGATATGTGGTATTTGTCCCAGCCTTCCAACATTAGACGAAGTTTTCGGAGGAGTGGTATGTAATTTTGTGTGTATAGCTTTTCGTATGAATTTATCAAGCTCACTCCCAGATAACCCAGAGACCCCGTCAACCACTGAAACGGGAAATTAGTTTGTAGTAAGGACAGTGTGTGTGGGGGTAAGGTGAGATTGAAGGCTTTCGATTTAGTTTCGTTGATTTTTAAACCAGAGATTGACCCGAACCTGGACAGTTCCGCCATGAGATTTGGAATTGTAATGTGGGGGGATGATATTATGGCGATAATATCATCTGCGAACATGCCGATTGTGTGGTGGACCCCCGCAATTTCTATTCCTTTAATATTGGGATTATTTCGAATCTTTATAGCTAAGGGCTCTTAGGCCAAGATGAAGAGGAGCGGGGAGAGTGGGCAGCCCTGCCTTGTGCCCCGCTGGATCGTAAAGTTGTCAGAACAAAAGCCTTTGTAACGAACGAAGGTTCTCGGGGAGTTATAAAGGATGCGTAGCCAAGTTAAAAACTCGGCGGGAAACTTCCAATGCTCCAATACCGAATACAGGTATGTCCAGCTCAAGGTATCAAAGGCTTTGTAAACGTCCAGGGAGAGCAACATTGCAGGGATGCCCCTAGCTTGACAGATATACTGTATGTGAGGTGTGTTATTCAGCGGATGCTGTCTGGGGCTTGGCGGCTGGGGACGAAACCTACTTGATCCCTTCCGATTATAGATGGTAATGCCGTGTTTAATCGCGAGGCTAGAATTTTAGTGAGTTTTATATCAATATTAATTAGAGAAATAGGCCGGTAGCTTTGTTTGTCCAGCGGATCTCTCTCGGGCTTGGGAATCATGCTAATAGCTGCCATGAGTGATGTTTGTCCAATGTGTTGGCCGTCTCGCATTGCATTAAAGTAGTTAGGAAGACGGGTTTGGAGTAATGGGGAGAATCTTTTATAGTAAGAAGCTGAGAAGCCGTCTGGCCCTGGTCGTTTATTTACTTTAAGTGTTTTTATCGCATCCTTAACCTCGAGTGATTTTGGCGGCCAGGCGTTCCAGTAGTGATTCTGGTAGTGCAGGGAGTGTGGTGTCTCGGAGGTATGTGTCCTGAAGGTCTGTTGGCGCGTTTTGTGGTTGAGAGTATAATTTGGCTAAGAAGTGTCTGAATTCGGCTGTTATGGTCAATGGGTTTGCTGTCACAGTGCCCTGTTGTGTGCGAAGCCTAAAGAAGGGGTTCACTGTGGGGTGGGCGCGAAGTCTGCGGGCTAGAGGCATTGTTGGTTTATTATTTAGTATGTTATACCGTTGACGGGACCAACGTAATTTGCTTTCAACCAGTTCTGTGATACACAGATCCAATTCTGTCTTAGTTTGCGAAAGGGCCTTCATATTTTCTCGGGAAGGGCATTTTTTTAGCGGATTCTTCTAATTGTAAAACTCTCTGTTCAAGGTGTAATTGTCTCTGCAAGCGCTCCTTTTTCTTCCGAGAGGAAATTTGGATCAGGGTACTGCGGAGTACTACTTTGTGGGCTTCCCATAGCGAAATGGGGGATGAGACAGAAGGGCTATTAATGGTAAAATATTCCTCAAGTTTAGGTGTTAATAGAGCCATTATCTCGGGGAGCGCCAACAAAGAATCGTTCTGAGGGTTTGTTTTTTGCGGGGCGAGTTGTATTTTTCAGAGGAGCATTTAATGCACCATATAATGTATTGGAAAACTTTTTAAAAAATTTCTTAGAGGGGTGAAGTGGGAAAAAAAATCCCCCATAACTTTGCCATTTTTGCGGGACTTTTTTTTAAAGGCGTACATAAATGCCATTAACTGTAGTCTGCGGGTCAATACAATTACAATACCAAATTTAGGGTGACTACCCACTACAGTTTTTTCTTCACTGCGAAATTCACAGCGTTTTTTTTTCTGCAGGGGTCTATGGGACTTGTAATGTTAAAATCGCGATTTCGCAGTAAATTGCTATTTGGCGCGATCGCGATTTTAACATATAGTTATATAGTTTTTTGGTTTTTTTTTTACACTACTATTTTTTTAATTGCTTTCGGTCACCATCTTCTGAGACTCATCCGTTATTTTATTTTCCTGTTGATGATGTTGTGTGAAGGCTCGATTTTTGCCAGACGATCTGTAGTTTTTATTGACACAGTTTTGGGCTACATACAACTTTTTTGATCGTTTTTATAATATTTTTTCTTGTAGACAGACTAACCAAAAAAAAGCAATATCGCAGTTAGGTGTTTTTTCTTTTAATAGTGTCCATCATGCGGGATAAATAATATTTATTTATTATGGTAAAAATGGGAAAAGTTTTTCTTGCTTTTTTAGGGTGCATTCAGATGACCGTATATCAGCTGGGTTTTCACGCCCGGCCGATATACGGCGTCTCTCTGTGCAGGGGGAGAGCCTAGAAGAGGCGGGAGCAGTGCTCTGAGCTCTCGCCCCCCCCCCCCCCCTGCAGCGAGAGACCCTGTATATCGTCCGGGTGTGAAAACCGAGCCGATATACAGGGTTCTTTACTGTAAGAGCAGTTAGACTGTGGAACTCTCTACCGGAGGAAGTGGTGATGGCAAAATCCATAGAGGAGTTTAAAAGGGGACTTGATGTCTTTCTGGAGAAGAAGGATATTACAGGATATAAATATTAGGTTAAGTGTCAATCCTGGTATATAGGCAGGTAGGAACTATTAGAGGGTTGATCCAGGGAACAGTCTGATTGCCATTAGGGAGTCGGAAAGGAATTTTTCCCCCAAAAGGGCTAATTGGCTTCTGGCCTTGGGGTTTTTTGCCTTCCTCTGGATCAACACAGTAGGATAGACAGGCTGGACTAGATGGACAATGTCTTCATTCGGCCTTACATACTATGTTACTATGATATATGGTCGTCTGAATGCACCTTCAACTTGTAATATTTATTTTTGCAATAATTAAAAAATAATTTACATATTTATTTTTTTTCAGTCCTCATAGGGAATCTGATTATTGCAGTATATTGTATTTCTGGAGACATTCAATTAAGCCCTGCCACAGGCACGTCTTAATAGGCAGAAATACATGGCAGCCCCGCGGGCCTACATAAAGCCCCAGACTGCTATGATACCCAAATGGCACCCTGCAATCACATTGTGGCAGTACTGTTCCAGAGACAGAGGCTGCTCGGTCCGATTTGACAGTGACATCTAAATGGTTAAAAGCCAAAATCGGTATTTTCTCCATTGAGTGTGTCAACTATCAAAGACAGCCGACACTCAACCATATATGGAGTGGACCCCGCTTCCAGGCCCGCTCCTTACAAATCTTTTTTTCTACTGTAAAAGTACAGATCACTACATGTCCAATGGAAAACGAAGACCAACACTGACTAAATAGTGGTTGTAACGTCATCGGGAACCGCTCCGTATTACGTTTTATGGAACCGGACTTATACAGCTTTATTATAAAAGAAATGACACTTTCAGCCTTATGCAGAGACACAACAGGAAGACAACACAGAGGTCGGAGCAGAAGCCTCTGCGCCGACCTCCACTTAGTGGCCGGCGCTTGTAACTGCAGGTACGGCTCGCATTGATTTCAATGAGAACCCAGCTTGCAGTTACAAGCACCTTTTTAATTTTTCCATTGAGGGAGCTCTGTGAGGACTTGTTTCTTGCAGGGTAAGCAGTAGTTTTTATTGGTACCATTTTGGGGTACAGATGGCTTTTTTTGAGGACTTTTATTGCATTTTTTTGGGAGGCAAAATGAGCATTTGCCTCCATTTTTTAGGTTTCTTTTATTTAACAGTTTTTGTCATGCATGATAAATATTGTGTTCCATTTACTGTAGAAGTCGTTATGGTACCAAATATGTGGAATTTTTTAATTTTTATTTTTTAAATACAAAACGGGGAAAGTGCACAAAAAGTGGAATTTCCCTTTAAAAAGGACAGCCTGCCAAAACAGGGTTGCTATAGAAGTAAAAAGACCCTTTCAATGCCTTCTTCAAACCGAAGTATTGGTTTAGTGAACATGCTTACTTGGATCGATGAGAGCACTGATTCTCTCTTAACCCCTTACATGCCGTGATCAATGCACATTGCGTCATGTGAAGGGTTCACAGAGGGAGCATGTTCTCGCTGTTGTCATCAGCGCTCCGCGCTGTCAGGCCTACAATGGCCTGTGAATGCTAGTGTGAGCAATAATGCATATCAGTACTTCTGTACTGCAGTGCATTATTATAGCAATCAGAGCTTCTATGGTTCAAGTCCCCTGCAGGGACATAAAAATGTAAAAAATTAAATAACACCCCCTTCCTTTTTTTTTTTTTAAAAGAGCATTTTAAAAAGCCCATTTTATTCTGTATCGCTCATTTGCACAATGCCTTCTGCCCCAGCCACACACAAAGCTATATTCAGAATTCTGCTGCTTTCCTGTTTTCAGCAAGCGGTGGGGCGATAGATACATAAAAGCTGTTGGGACACCCGCCTGACTGCGGGCTGAGGTCTGCAAGTCGCCGTGTACAGATATGTCCTTCCTAAAACTTCTCTCTGGTTGAGAGATCCCAAGACGAGCGGGAAAACAGTGTGTTACTCCACAGGGCGCTTTTTATGGTACGTCTGAGAAGTTGAACACATCCATGAAAAGGGAAGGGTAGACACAAGTCTCTACTGGAACAGACGGGAAAGCTCAGAAGCAACTTGAAACTAGCCAAGCTACGCAAAGAGAAAAGTAGTGTAACGCTTAAAGGGGTTGTCTGAGACCCAGTCAGACTTTAGCCCTTTAAGGGTATGTTCACATGTAGCGGAAATGCTGCAGAATGGCCGCAGATAAGGCCAAGTTTGACCACGAATCAGCTGCGTATGTGCAGCCGCTTTTAGCAGGTAGAGCGTTATGATGGGGAAAAAAGTGCCTCAAAGTACTGAAACATGCATCTTTCCCCCTCCTCTGTGTGTTGTATTGTGTTGTAATATATATATATATATATATATATAAATAAATAATATAACCACACGTACAGCGATGCAATGCGTTTTTCTTGCAAACAGCATTCCATCCCAGAAATAAAAAAAAGTTGCAGGTTTACAGAATCAGTCTGATTTTCTCGGCCCAATATCGCACCCTCTTGTGTAAATAGAGCCGTATTATGTTACATTGAGCAGTTTTGTAAATGACTTAACATCTGGACGTGTGACCATCGTCTGGATCGGCAAAGCGGCGCATATGTTAACTACATTGCACTTCCATTGACAGCAAGAAACTCATAATCCCATAATCCTCTGTGGTTCGGTGTATGGGTACATCGCCAGCAGCTATGGCACGAGCAGTGGAACGTCCTTGCATTTGGATAAGCCGAGCAAATCACACTGAAGAAGATTGGCACATGCAAAGGCTTATGGGCTTACATATGTAAGGAAGTACAGTGGATTTGTCAGTGGGGACACGTACCCCCGGTCTGGATAGGGGAAACGCAGCAGGAACTCAATATACCATAATTAAAGGGGTAAAGACTGGTTTCGGGTCTCGGACTCTTCTTTAAGTAGCACTTGCCTCCTCCTCTGACATGTGGGACAGGCTGCATAACTTTACAGTCGCAGTCTCCATCGCCGATGTAGTTTTTCTTGTATCCCCACCCCTCCTGTTGGGTTCCGTATGTCACAAAAGGTATAGAAGGTGAACGGGATATAGAACAGAAACTGCCAACGGAGACGGCAGGACAGTGGCTGTAAAGTGATGCGGCTGATCCTGCTAGATAGAGGAACGGACTGACCTTGCTTAAATACTCTGTACAAAGAGTTGCGCAGTGCAATGTCTCAACAATCTAAAAAAATGGCGTTTTGTTAAATAGTTGATAACTACGAAGTCGTCGACTCGGATTCTCACATCCTAGAATATTCGCCAGCTCAGCTTTGTTGGGACACGGGGGGGGGGTTTACGGTATTTAGCTTTGCGTTGCGTGGCGGCAGGAGGGATAAGACAACACAGAAGAAGCAGAGCGGTCGCAGGAAGGTTTCTTATTCGCTGATGTAGATTGTATGTACAGACACGGTTTGGTTTAGGAGGCGGAGTCTGACGCCTCGGAGCTGTCTTTGACGTCGGTACTCTCTGTGGCCTCGCTGACTTCGCTAACATCCTTGCTGTCGCCGCTGTCCTCGGTGCAATCCCGCTTGCCCGCGTTGCTTATACACTTCTCATCGCGGCAGCAGTCGCCCACGTGGCCGGATCGGTTGTCGGATTTATTCTCTATAGAACTCAGGGGCTGCGGCCGACTTTTATCCTTCAGTTCCATCTGTTTCCGCAGCTGCTGTAAGAGATAAAGACAAAGAGGAGATAATGTAGGAGGGGCAACGGCTGGGGGTCCTTATCCAAGTACCGATCAACACAAGGGATAAGTCCACCGGCCCTCGTTACTGCAAGTCACTTATGGCAGAGGAGCCGTTTACATGGGAGGTAAGCAGACACCTTTATCCCAATGGGGGACAACCCCTTTAACATAAGCCTTCACCCAACTTCTATGCACGACAGGTGATCGCTCCCTTATCCTGCCAAGGACGCGGACGGATTTGGCCTGCAGGATGGATTTTTGGGGCATTTTCCTCTTATCTGTGGGTTTCAAAAACCATAACTTTTTGTTGTGTTGATGTAGCAATATGAGGATTTGTTTTTTCAGTGATGAGCGGTGTGTTTTTTTAATGTCATCAACTTGGGCACACATGTACCATATTGCACTCTGGTGGCCAATCTAGTGAACTACACCAACTGCAATAGGTCATGTCAACAGACCAATGAGAAACCGTCAAATTCCCTCTCTTTCTTTAGGACGAAATCGAGAGGATAGGGGCAAAATGGGAATGTTTGTCTCTCTGGTAAATTTTGATAGATTTGACATAAAACCTGTTGCAGTTACCACAACAATATGTACTGTGGAACTTTATTTTTGAAGAGAGGGGGTGGTGGTTAATGAATTTTCCCAGCAAATGCTATCAAATGAACCTGTCCTCAAGACACTTGGGACCCTGGCTGATGAAACTGATCAGGCGCTCACTGTCAGCACCACAACACACAGGGGTATAGAGCAGAAGCAGGTAGCTCCAACTACTGTTTAGTGGCTGCAGATGGCAATTGCAGACTGGGGTCTCATTAAAATCAACGAGAGTCATAACCAATTATGAGCACTGACAACTACACAGGGGTCAGAGCCAATGGCTTCCACTGCATAGCTGTTGTGACGCTGACAGCGAGCGCCCAATGAGTTGATGGGTCCGAGTCCAAAGCTGCAGACCCCAACCAATTATTGATAACCTATCTCAAAATCATCAATAGTATTTGCCTTTTTAACCCCTTACTATTGATAGTTTGTTCAGTTCACGTTTATTTTAAGAAGCCTTTTCACCAGGCATTGCACACTGAACGAAAAATGAACCGCAGATCTGCATTATAAGAGCCAAGGTTGTTAAAGTGTCTGATGACGATGAAAATGAACAGAACTATGAGTACAGCTCCGGAGTACGATACAGGCTATAACTCGGAATCATTTTTGAAGGGATAACATTTATTAAATTCAATGAAATGGGTGAGGAGAGTCACATATAGGACTGCAAGCCATACTCCGACAACACTGGCTCACCTCCTCCGCCATCTGAGTGAGGTCCCGCTTCATAGCGTATGCATCTTCACCATCAGCATAGTACTTGGGCTCCACTTCACTGATTCTGTAAATGAATTAAGAAACCTTTAGAAAAGTGATGTTTTCAAGAAAACATCCCTACTGCTCATTGATACTAGTAGAATAGATGCCATTTATTCTATGTCCCATGGTCAAACCAAAGCTGATCTCACGCTGTTGGCATACCCCAGGAACATGCTAGCAGTGTTGGAAAGGACTTGTCCTGTAACTAATTTTTTTCCCCCACTTTTAAAACCCGTCAATTGTTGCACTCCCCCACTGCTGAAAACAGGGGGCCCTTAGTCCCCTTACCGGGAGGACAAGCATGCATGTCCATCTCCGCACAGTTGCATGGGGCTTTGGAAGTGGCCAAAAGAGCAGATTCAACCATTTCCAAGAACCCCATTCGAATGTGTGAAGATGGCCAGCGGAGTTTCAAAATAGCTGCATTTGGGTTGGGAACGGCTTTGCATCACGGTGACAACCAAAACTGAGCTGCTATTTACTTCTGAGACGTTGTCACCGATGAGCCGCCATGTACAGATGTCTATAGAGTGCCAACTACTGACTTCCCCCACAGCACCGCTGCTCTAGATCGGCTATAGACACACAAGGAATTGCTGGATTCTAAACATTGCTGCCCCTGCACCTCATGACGCTCGGGTCGGTGACATTATTTATATAGATATTTCATCCAATTAGGAACAGAAACCCACTTACTGGAAATTCAGCGTGTTGGAATATAAGTGCAGCGCCGCTCGATTGCTGAAAAGAGATGAATTATTGTAGCATCAATGGAGAAAAACATCATCAGTGCACAACAGTCCGGCAGCCCCACACTTATAGAGTTCGGGAACACTGCCCAAATACAGAGGAGCTGCTCAGTGCCGACTATGGATTCTTTAACGCCTTAAAGGAGATGTCTCGAGGAAGCAGTGAATTTTTTTTTTTTGCCCAGTCCCCCTAATTAAGCAAACATTACTAAGCCCCCCTGTAAATGACTTTTCTAGCTGGTTTCTACTTACCGTTCAAGCGTTTCAGCAACTTATAAAAATTTTCCCAAGATGGCCGCCGGCTCTTTTCCCTTCGCTTGCTGTAGCCCGACGTGCGCGCTCCCGAGACGCTACCAGCTGTGTCTCCCTGACAACCAGGACGCCCCGCAGCTGCCGACCGGACCCCTGGAGTGAACACGGCCGACCAGTCACCCACCGCCAGGCAGCAGGTAACTGGCGCAGCCCCCCCCCCCCCCGGCACAGCGGCAGCCCCCCCCCATCGCAGCGACAGCCCCCCCCGGACCATCACTTACCAGGACGGCGGGACAGCTGGGCGGCTTCTCCGGACAGCTCGGCAGCTCTGCACCTTCCTCTAACAGAGGATGGTACAGAATGGCCGCTCCAGTGCGCTCCCGAGCAGTGACAGCTCGTCTGCGCATGCGCAGAAGAGCTGTAGCGGGGAGCACACTGAAGCGGCTCGTGCTGAAAGGAGAAGACCGGACTGCGCAAGCGCGTCTAAAAAAGCAAGCCGCCAGCGAATTTAGACGGCACCATGGAGACGAGGACGCTAGCAACGGAGCAGGTAAGTGAATAACTTCTGTATGGCTCATATTTAATGCACGATGTATATTACAAAGTGCATTAATATGGCCATACAGAAGTGTATACCCCCACTTGATTTCGCGAGACAACCCCTTTAAGGACCAGGGGGTTTTGATTCTAAAAAGGACCAGACACTTTTTTAGGGATTTTACCCATGTGGTGGTTTTACCACCCTATTTTTTTTCTTCAGCTGCCAAAACTAATTGTGTTGCGTGTTTTTTTTCTGTGACTTTTCCTTTCCACAGACTCTTTATTCCGTTTTTTTTTACTTTTATTGAAGGTAAAAAAGCGAAAAATAAATAAAAAGGTTTTTTTAATTTATAGTTGTTTATTTTAAAAATTATTATGTTTATGCTAAAATAAAGTACAGGGATGGGTTCATTTTGTTTCGGACGTGTTGATATACAATTTGTATAGTTTGGGATTACAGGGCGCATATGGCAACGATTTGGGTTGTCGCTGGGTCATTTTCAATATATAAAATTTATTTTATTAACTTATTTTTGTAACCACTTTTTTCCCCCACCATCTACATCATATAAGACTTCTGCGGGTCATCCATATTATATATTTTTTTGTATTTCACACTTTTCCACTGTAGCTGTGACAGCCATAGAAGGAAAACATGCCCCCTGCAGTGACAATAGTCACTGGCAGAGCTGATCTCCCATAGATGGGATTTTCAGACCGCGCACAAACGTTAGCGGCGGACAGCAAGAGAACAGGCAGTGGGCAAATACAGAACGAACAAAAAAAACAAAAAAAAATATGGCTCCCTGAACACCACTATAAGGCTCCCTGTCCGCTGTCAGCCTAATCTGACAGATAGGCTGACCACGGAGAATCGCGGCAATTCACAGCATGCTGTTAGTTGACGGCCGCGAGCGGAGAATCGCAATGATTCTCCACTCATGGACAGGGGGGCTGCGCTTTCTATAGCAATGCTATGGAAAGCTTCAGACAGCTATTCGCCAGCGATTTACCGCCGGCGAAATCACGCCCATGGACAAGGGGCCTAACTTAAAGGGGTTGTCCCGCGCCGAAACGGGTTTTTTTTTTTTTCAATAGCCCCCCCGTTCGGCGCGAGACAAACCCAATGCAGGGGTTAAAGAAGAAAACCGCACAGTGCTTACCTGAATCCCCGCGCTCCGGTGACTTCTTACTTACCTGCTGAAGATGGCCACCGGGATCTTCTCCCTCGGTGGACCGCAGGGCTTCTGTGCGGTCCATTGCCGATTCCAGCCTCCTGATTGGCTGGAATCGGCACGTGACGGGGCGGAGCCACAAGGAGCCGCTCTCTGGCACGAGCGGCCCCATTCAGAAAAGAAGAAGACCGGACTGCGCAAGCGCGTCTAATAGGGCGATTAGATGCTGAAAATTAGACGGCAGCATGGAGACGAGGACGCTAGCAACGGAACAGGTAAGTGAATAACTTCTGTATGGCTCATAATTAATGCACAATGTATATTACAAAGTGCATTAATATGGCCATACAGAAGTGTATAACCCCACTTGCTTTCGCGGGACAACCCCTTTAAGTTTATGGTGCTGTTTGAAGGCGACAGGTCCCCCTTTAAGCCAACAGGCGTCAATACATAGCAGCCCAGGGGCCTTCAGTAGACCCCAGACTGCCATGAAAACCCATCGGCACCAACGATTGCATTGCAGAGGGATGCTAATGGGGTAATGAAGGACCCCTGTCCCGGTATAAAGGTTTAGATACCAGTTATTAAGCACAGCATCACAGTGGTTAAATGACTGTGACTGAGTTGGTGGCTAATTGTAGTTGTCTCCAACCATGGACGTTGAGTGCACTCCATACCCACCCCCGCCCTTATATCATACAGGCTTAAAGAGTGAAGACGTCATGCGAAGGATGTATCAATACACGTACTAGAATGAACTAGACATACAGACATTTCTAGAACTGCATGGAAATAACGAGACTGCATAAAACTTGTGTAGTCGTCGTTCACGTTGGCGTTTTCCTGATTCGCTGTGGGAGCAGGAAAAATGGAAGACACTAGCCACCTGTAATATGACCGAACCGAACAGCACTGAATAGACCCCAATGACTATACTAGGGTTCGTTTGGTTTCCATTCAGTCGACGGATGAACTAGAACTGCATACAATGCTATTGGGCCAGTATTGTAACAGAACTCAACGTTCCAAATGGAATCACTGATGCGGGTGTGAACGAGAGCTCATTGAGGGGTTTTTTTTTGACGCATACATAACAATACAGTGCCCCCGTAGATTACTGGTCTTATACCTTTTCCGCACATGTAGAGACACATATTTGGCATTGAAGTTCTCAATCATGGCTCTGGAAGCCTGGTCCATCAACTTCTGAGCCAGGCCCAATCTTCTGTGCGAGCGCTTTACAGCCTGGCAAACGTAAAGAAAGGTTCTATTCATACTGGGACTGTGCTGTATAATCAGAGGCTTTTATCGAAAGTAAATAATATACTTAAAGTAAAAGAAATTAAGTAACTCTGCACTATAAATGCATTAAAAACCATGTTTAAATGCCGAGCTAACTTACTTGGGTGCGAGTTATAGCGCCCCCTAGTTTTGCTAAAATCCCAACTACCTCCGTGCAATGGGAGTAAGTAAAGAAGCTGTTGCTTTTCTTCAAGTGGCCACATCACAAGGAGGTGCTGTGATGTACAGGTGTATGCGTGTCCTTCTCTACCTGTAAGTGAAGGCGGTTGCAGGATTTGGGACGCGTTCGAATACCTAGCGAGCGCTACGACTAACACCAATGTAAGTTATCTCAGCAAATCAACATTTTTACATTGCACATATTTCTTAAAGGGGTTGTCCACCTCTACAACACTGATGACTACCCACAACATAGGTCACCAATAGTGGATCGGCAGGAGCCCACCAATCAATTAACTGTTCTCTTGGATGTATGGAGCAGGAAGCATATAGCTCTGTACACGCTGCAGCAGCCCAGGTTACTGGGAATGGGGCCTGAATGCCAACCCAGACCAATGCAAGGTATACGGAACGGCCTCTTCCTGCTCCATACACACTAACAGACGCTGGGAGAATTAGCTGATTGGAGGGGGTCCAAAGCAGCAGCCCCAACGGTCATCTATTGAGAACCTATCTTGAGGATGGGTCATCAATAGTTTAGTGGTGGACAATCCCTTTAAAAGGGGTTTCCATACGCTTTAATAATGATGGCTTATACTTCGCATAGGTAATTATCATCAGATCAGTAGTGGTCTCTCTCCCAGCACCCCCACTGATCAGCTGATTGAAGGGTTCAGGGAATGCTGTAGTCTCTTCATTGTTTACCAAGGACAACTCCATACATTGCATAATGGCTGCTTCTGGTACTGCAGCTTTGACCCAAATCAAGTAAATCAGACTGAGCTGCAGTTCCAGGAACAGCAGCTACAGAAGAGTGTGACTGATATACAATAAAGACGTTCTAGCACTCCACCAAGCACCATCCTCCCTCCGTTCAGCTGATCAGTGAATGTACCGGACCCCAACTGATGCGATATTGATAAAGGATAAGCCATCAATATTAAAATCCCACAAAACCACTTAAAGGGGCTGTGCGAAGATATTAAGCTATCCCCTATCCACGGAATAGGAAATAACTTTATAATCAGCGGAGTGCCAACCCCTGGGACCTCCACCGATCCCAATAACAACTTACTAATGAGGTGATGTGGCCATGAGGAACGTCATCTGGATCTTCCTCCCTGCACAAGAAAAGAGGCAAGACATTAAGGAGGAATCTGTTAGATGCAGGTCTAGCATGTCCACCGCTGTACTAAGTAGTAATTAAAAGGAACCTGTCACTAGCTACAAGCACCATAAATTAAGTTACGATGCTCATAGTGTACGCCTTGAGAAGTTCAGGGATGTACTTTTAATACATATCTGGTTTCACATTCCCACCCATAAAAGTCGGCGCCAGTGAACCCATCTCTGCAGCTCATAGAGAACAGTGTGTGTGCAGACACAGCCTGCAGAGAGGAGTCTGCTGCACTGTCCAGGGTCAGCATCCATGGGCAAGTATAAAAAGTACATCCCGCCCTCCTTGGAATCTGCCCTATGAGCATTATGACTTAAGGCCCTTTTACACACCACGATCATCGCTCAAAATTTGAGCGACAATCATTGTGTGCAATGTGCGCCCATCGTGCACTTTTTGTCCATCGCTGACTTCAGGTCAGCATGAAATCCTCGTCCGTGATAAGAGGGACTGCATGCTGAGTTCTCCGCGGGCAGCGCTAATAACATTCTTCAACAGCTGCTGTCCCACTGGAGAACAATAGCGATGTATTTAGAGAACAGATCACCTGCTCTTCTCTAAATACATGCAAATGAAGTACTAAAGGCCTGATTAACCCATTAGTACCTATGCAAAATGATCGCTCAAAACTCATAGTTTCTGACAAATTTTGAGCGATCATTTGTGTGTGTATAATTGCACCTTTAGTTTATGGTGCTTATAAGTGGCGACAGGTTCTCTTTAACGGAATTCTTTCAACAAGGCAACCTCTTACTACACTGCAGGTTTCTGGAGCAGAACCAGCTAGGGAGGTTACTGTAAGGGAAAGCTAGCATCATATGCGTGGGTGAATCTCAGCCCCTCTGTTAGCTACAACTAATAGAAAGGGAGTCCCACACAGTGCCTTCACAAGCCAGCCCCATCAAGTGATGAAAGCAAAAAAAAAAGTATTATTGCTACTGAAAACTCACATTTTTGCCAAGACATAGCCGACAATTTTTCCATTTTCATCTTCTGCAATGTACGACAACTGTGAGAGAACAAGGAGGAGGAAACAATCTGTTAATATTAAAGGATTACGCTCTATAATATATATATATCCACGCTCACCAGGTTAAACTTAAAAAAAATAATAATAGGATTTTTGTTGCTTACCATAAAATCCATTTCCCTTCACGTTCATTGGGAGACACAGCAAGACCTTGGGTATTATTTTTCCGCCTTTTTCCCTCTAGCTGAGCATCACGGATGAGCCCAATGCCCTGATTGTCCCCAAGTGGGAAGGGCAAACAGCGTTGCATGAAACATACTGTTACTCCCTCCTCCAAGAAGACAAAGTGGAACAGCACTAACTGTACTGTATACCGCTAACCATGAAGGTTACCTGCCTGCGCCCCCATATTCAGCGATCTCTCCCCACTACATGACAGTTGCTGAGGAGGTAACCCTGCTGGTGCCCCAGGGGAGCGGAAGCAAAGAGGATGAAGGCGAGGCTAGCATGGTACCCTTTCCCCAGATCTCTATCCCTTCCCTGGGGTCTCCTCTCTCCAGATCCCCCTCCGGCATCTTCCCAGTCCTTAATTTAGGTAAGGTAGGCTGAGCCTCCTGTTCTTTCTAGGTGCCCCAGGTCGACCTGCAGTTCCCCTCCTCCAGAACTTGTGGCCTTTCTGACTACCGCTTACCTTGTCTCAAGGGCTTCCTGGCACCCCCGTGTATTCTTAGCCGGTTATTCCTCTTCGGCTATGGTGGGACTTCCGTACTGTGGCTGCATGTTTGACCGGGTCGCTAGTTTGGGCTACGGCTTTGTGCAGCAGGGGAAGGCATTCCCCACCCATCCCAACTCTGTGGCCTTCTGCTTTTTGGCCAATGCCTCTGCCTTTTTCCTGGTCAGGCCTTAAACGCAGGCCCCGGTTTCTTGGGCCTGCACCGGCTGTATCCCTCTTGACTACGCAATTCCGTTAAGCTGCTTTCTCCTTTTTATTCCGGTCCATAAGGGAGTGATAGCGGGTGGTAACCCTCTGCTTCAATCATGACTATGCAGGTATAGGGGGCATCCTGCCCCCTCATTGACCAGTCATCCTGGAAGATGTGTGGTAAGAGCTATACGCAAGGTCTTGTTGTGTTCGCCAATGACATGGCCGAGAGATAAGCTATGCTCACCGCTCATATGCCCAGCGGTCACGTGCCCTTCATTGTATGTATGATGCCTGAAGCCAGCAGTTTACTGAGCAGTCATGCAATTATCAGCATATGACTGCTGCAGCATCTTCTGGGATCGGAGTTCATGTGCTGGGCTAGGGGCGAAGCTTCTGAGCAGAAAGTTTGGCTTCCCCCCCCCATTTGCCTTTTGAACCACTCCAGCCTAGTGCAATATTTTTTTTACTGTCTGAACACCGCCCCCCGCGCCACCTTAACAACATTAAAGGGATTTTATCTCCAGGTTCATGCTACCAGAACCATGTGCAGCATGAACCTGGCACAGCAATGCTCAGCAAGCGCACTTACCTGCGGCCAGGACAGTCCGTGGTAGAAGTAGTACTTCATCTGGTAGTTCTCTGGCAAGCACAGCAGGTTGCAGTGCTGCATGTTCATCAGGTCCTCGGGCTGCGGAAGGACAAGACCAAAGAATAAGGGATACAGAAGTAGACTATAATGGACGCCGTACTGCAGGGAACATCCCAGACGGTAACATCAGCCATCAAAACGGACATTCATCAAATCTACATAATTATGTTCACTGCAAATCAAACACAATACAGCCATTAAAGCGACCCTCTAGGGCTGGACAAAGATGGCCGCAACGCTTCTCTGACCACCTCATTCACACTGTGCATTAGTATACAATGGTAGTCTACGACCCTACATGCTGCTCTGATGTAGTGTCTTATAGTATGTGCATCAGGTAGTCAAAGAAGCGGTGCGGCCATCTTTGTTTGCTTATGACTGGAGGGGCGCTTTACCCAACACAAATAATCTGCTGGGGTTGTTTTAATTAGTTTGAGGGTTTAGTTTTTCTGACTTCCAATACCCCCACTGATCCGCTGTTTGCCTCTTTATTGTACACCAGGCGCAGTGCTGCATATTGCATAGTGGCCATGACTGGTATTGCAGCTTATCCTATTCACGTGGGTGGGCACAGAGCTGCAGAAAGGCAACAAGACTCACGAATTTGACACCAGAGGGTGAAAAAGACGCCAAAGAGTTTACTGAAACATGGCAGTCTCTTCAACCAACTGATCGGTGGAGGTGCTTGGCGTTCGTCCCTCACCAATCTGTTATTGATGATCTATCCTAAGATAGGCCATCAGTATTTAAAGTGTCCAGAGACCGGAGGAAGGGTGTTACATTACCGGGTGTTCTCCACTATGGTCATCCTGCTGCGGACCTACCAGTTCTTTGAGGCCTTCTACAGTCTTCCAACATGGCCACGTCACTCCTACGACTACTCAATGCTTTGGTGGTAGCCACTCAGTGAATGCTTTCAGAGCAGCATGTAATAACCTAATATGCATTGGGTAGTCTAAGATGTGGCAGAAGGGTCCCAAATCCAGGGCCATAGAGGATGGCACTGGGCAATACAACTTCCCTTCTCCCGCCCATGGCTATATTTTTCCCCCGAAACGAGAAAGTCAATCTTAAGTCTTGGAAAACTGCTTTAAGGTGCGCTCACACAGGGCGGATTTGCTTCCAGTTTTCTGCAGCTGACAAAAAAAAAAAAAAACTGCAATAAATCCAGAATATTTAGTGTGAATTCGCAACGGATTTCACTCCTTCAAGTAAACAGGGAGAAATCGGTTTTCTCCCGAAATTGTGCAGATTTTTTCAGAAGCGGAACATCTGCCGCAGACCCGCCACGTGTGAACGCACCCTATAAAGTAGCTGTCGTTTTAAAAACCGCTGGTTGATAAAATAAGAGGAGCAGAAGAGCCGTGCCCCTTTGGGTGCGACCATCTCCCCTCGTTGGGTAACGGCAGCCTCGTAGACCTCTATGGAGGAGCACCCGGCTCCCCACCGACGAAAACTTCTGCCCTGTCAGAAGCTTCTTTTCATACGACAGCCTTCTAAACATCAACCCTTATCCACAGGATCAATGCTAGACTTAAGGGGCGCTCCCCATGTGGACCCCACTAACCAGCTTGTTCCTCCCCAGCAGTCATACGGACATTGCACCATTGTAGGTCTTATTCTAAAACACTGCGGGGTTTCAGAACAAACACAATTCCAAATGGGGATCCAAGCCAGGGGGGGCCGCCTTGATCACCTAGAGGGGCCGCACTCTACATGATCTGGAAGAGGCCGGCGCAGCCCCCGCTTCATGGCTCGGAGCTCCTAGAGGGCCCACACTCTACATGATCTGGGAGAGACCAGCACGACGGCCCCCCTTCATGGCTCGGAGCTCCTAAAGGGGCCGCACTCTACTAGATCTGGGAGAGGCCGGTACGACAGCCCCCCTTTGTGGCTTGGCGCTCCTAGAGGGCCCACACCCTACATGATCTGGGAGAGACCAGCGCGACGGCCCCCCTTCGAGGCTCGGAGCTCCTAGAGGGCCCACACCCTACATGATCTGGGAGGGACCAGCGCAACTGCCCCCCTTCGCGGCTCGGAGCTTTGCTTAGAAGGAATCTTCAAAGTATGTTAATTCTGAAAGGTCGCAGAATAAGACCTACAATGGCGCAATGTGCGTCCCTGTCTGGGGGTCTTCTTGCCAGGCAGCAGGGTGGCGGGCTCCCTTTACATAAGGACATCTAATATGCTCACACGGCCGTAGCTTCTGTCTAGATTAGGTCCATATACTTTTAACGGACAGCATCCATCACCGATTCGCACTGGTGCATTCAGACGCACGGTTCTTTCTTCAAGCACCGATCGCGTGAAGCAAAAGAAGAAAACTATATATCATATTTTCATCCATATTTACGGATCTAAATCAGCCATTAAAGTCTATTGGTTCGTGTAAAAGCGCAGCAACGGCGCAGTGACGCGCGTATACGCTGCGCTTTTTTTCATACAAATTGACAGTGAAAATGTTTTTTTTTTTAAAAGTGAAAACTTGTCCTTTTTGTGAATCCCCCCCCGAGAGTAAAAGATAAAGTGAATGAGGCTGCAATACGGATTTAAATACCGCGCGTACGGACGCAGAAGCACATGCAATACACAGTAATAACAGTCTGCTTTACATGGAGCAAAACAGCCTAAGCGCAAGAATGATCCCCGTGACCGCGCACCGCAGCGGCGCACGCCTTTAACCCTTTACAGGCATATTAAAAGGGTCCTTATTTAGGGCTCATTCCCCATTTCTACTGTGTATTTGTGGGTATTTAGCGCCCACGTGGCCGTGCTTGTATTTAGTTTTGCACATCTACCAAGTTTTTCGCGCACGCAATAAAACCGCAAGCAGAGCCACGTGATATTTCCTGGCTTCATGCGTATTCACACACACATATATATATGCTCTTGGGGATAATTCACACAACCGTATATTTCTTACGTATTACGCCGGCGCTGTACGGCTGTGGGATACGTGGTAACTCACAATTACATTGCCTTGCGCAGTTCAGATCACATTAGCGTGTCGGAATTGCGTATTACGCGAGGACAAAAAAGAACGCACGTACGTCTGTGCCGGAGAGCCCATTGCTCTCTATGGGCTGCGTACATACGTACCGTTGCTTGGCAACGGAAATATAAACGAAATTTTTAAAAAAACGGGTGTATTGCACATAACAGCGTGAGTGATGACGCGGTCATGTGCATGGGATTTCGCCACCATATGCTTCAGTACAGAGGCTGCACGCCTGTAAAACGCTGCTGGAGCTAGTTGCGTCATCGCCTGGATAGGGTGTCGCTGCCCTTTAATTAGCACCGCAGCAGTGCATGATGGGAGAGTCAGCCATACTGCCGTCCATTGATTCAGCCCTTCCTTGTCCCATCAGACCACTTCTAGAAGACTACAAGTCCCATCATGCCGTGACTGGTCGCCTAGAGCATCATGGGAAATGCAGCCATAATCCTTTAACCGCCCCTCTAACCCTATAGAACACATAGTTCCACGTCCGGTGAATGACAGCGATTTATTCCCAAGGCCCCCACACCACCGGGGCCTCCCCCGGCACGGGCACCCCACCCTGTAGAATAATACTCGCCGGTTACCCGTGCGTTCCGGATATTCATGGCGCAGGTCTCGGTATCACGCGTTCAGATTCGCGCAGGCGCAGAAGAGATCACTTCACAGAACGGAATAACCAATCACAAATCAGTTGCCAAGAGACAGCAGCCAATCAGAAATCTATATGCGTAGGCCGGTACTTTCTGACAGCTCGACCAATCAACATTGTAGTTATCTTGATTGACTCGTGAATCAACCAATAAATGTAGAGCAGGCGGGGCTATCTCAGTTGATTGACGTATCGTAAAGCGAGCTACGGGTTAACTGACTGAATTTGCACATTGCAGATTTATCAGACTGTCGTTATTATCCATAGCAACCAATCAGGGTGCTGCTTTAATTTCTTATATAGGGCTTGAAAAATGAAAGCAGTACATGAAGGGTTGCTATGGGCAACAAAGACTTAGTTTCCTTATAATTCTGCCCCTTTGATTTTATTACTGACAAGTATGTAGTTCCAGCAATAGTAATAGTGCCCCCAGTAGTGTGCATCGGGTAGTCAGAGAAGTGGTGCGGCTATCTTTGTTTGCTCATGACTGGCGGGTCGGTTTACCCATCACAAATAATCTGCTGGGGTTGTTTTAATTAGTTTTGGAGGGTTTAATTTTTCTGACTTCCAATACCCCCACCGATCCGCTGTTTGCCTCTTCATTGTACACCAGGCGCAGTGCTGTACATTACATAGTGGCCATGACTGGTATTGCAGCTTATCCTATTCACGTGGGTGGGCTCAGAGCTGCAGAAAGGCAGCAAGACTCATGAATCTGACACCAGAGGCAGAAAAAGACCCCAAAGAGCTTATCGAAACATGGCAGCCTCTTCAACTAGCTGATTGGTGAAGGTGCTCGACGTTCGTCCCTCACCAATCTGTTATTGATGATCTATCCTAAGATAGGCCATCAGTATATAAAGTGTCCCCCTGGGAATAAGAATCATCCAGAGACCAGAGGGAGGGCGTTACATTACCGGGTGTTCTCCAGTATGGTCGTTTTGCTGCAGACCTACCAGTTCTTGGGGTCCTTCTACAGTCTTCCAACATGGCCACGTCACTCCTATGACTACTCAATGCATTGGTGGTAGCCACTCAGTGAATGCTTTCAGAGCAGCATGTAATATCCTAATATGCATTGCCCCCAATAGTAACAGTGCCCCCAATAGTAACAGTGCCCCCAATAGTAATAGTGCCCCTAGTAGTGTTCCTAATAGTAATAATGCCCCTGTAGTGCCCGCAGTAGTAACAGTGCTCCCTAGCAGTACTAGTGTCCCCAGTAGTCACCCTAATAGTAACAGTGCTGCAGTAGTAATAGTGCCCCCAGTAGTAATGACCCCAATAGCAACAGTGCCCCAATAGTAATAATACCCCCAGAAGAGGCCTCAATAGTAACAATGCCCCCAGTAGTAATAGTGCCCCCAGTAGTGTCCCTAATAGTAACAATGCCCCCAGAAGTGCCCTCAATAGTAACAATGCCTCCAGTAGTAGCCTCAATAGTAACAATGCCCACAGTAGTAATAGTGCCCCCAGTAGTCACCCCAATAGTAACAGTGCTGCAGTAGTAATAGTGCCCCCAGTAGTAATGACCCCAATAGCAACAGTGCCCCAATAGTAATAATACCCCCAGAAGAGGCCTCAATAGTAACAATGCCCCCAGTAGTAATAGTGCCCCCAGTAGTGTCCCTAATAGTAACAATGCCCCCAGAAGTGCCCTCAATAGTAACAATGCCTCCAGTAGTAGCCTCAATAGTAACAATGCCCACAGTAGTAATAGTGCCCCCAGTAGTCACCCCAATAGTAACAGTGCT
This sequence comes from Eleutherodactylus coqui, assembly GCF_035609145.1. Classification (NCBI taxonomy): domain Eukaryota; kingdom Metazoa; phylum Chordata; class Amphibia; order Anura; family Eleutherodactylidae; genus Eleutherodactylus; species Eleutherodactylus coqui. The sequence goes on from NC_089846.1 coordinate 32,780,219, forward strand.
GCAGTAGTAATAGTGCCCCCAGTAGTAATGACCCCAATAGCAACAGTGCCCCAGTAGTAATAATACCCCCAGAAGTGGCCTCAATAGTAACAATGCCTCCAGTAGTAATAATACCCCCAACAGTGGCACTAATACTGACACTTCCCCTTGCAGTGGCCCCAATAGAATCATAGACTGGTGGAGTTGGAAGGGACCTCCAGGGTCATCGGGTCCAACCCCCTGCTCAGTGCAGGATTCACAAAGTCATCCCACACAGATGTCTGTCCAGCCTTTGTTTGAACACTTCCATTGAAGAAGAACTCACCACCTCCCGTGGTAACCTGTTCAACTCATTGATCATCCTCACTGTCAGAAAGTTTTTTCTAACATCTAATCTATATACAGTAGTAATAGGGCCCCTCCTTGTGCCCTGCCTACCCTGAACCTGCGGCCAGGCAGCAACCCCATCCCCCCAGCTCTGACCTCTGATCTCTGCTGCTTATAGGACGTAGACAGCGGGAGGTCAGGGGTCATAGCGTCTGTTTACAACAGTGGCAACCGGTGGGAGGCTAGACACATTGGGTGACATACTGGTTGTTGCGGAGTTGCTACCCGGCCGCAGGTTCTCGCAGATGACAATTATTTTTCACGGGCCATTCAAAAATAAATGACCAGAAGTGGCCTTTGGACTGGATTACCAAACCGGGCGACAATCCTAAATCTTCCCAACAGGGCTCCGCTGCACACCTATCAACCGTATCCATATCCATTGACCAATACACTTGTACAGTATGGTGGAGCACAGAACAGCAGGCTCCCTGTTCTACCATTCTGTGTCTTGTACATTGCAGGCCTGTGGCCTGCAAGACACTGAAACCACGCACAGGTCATCAGCGCAGCTGGCGTGATGATGTCACTATATCGCGCTGCCGGCGCCGGGCCAACGGAGGCTGAAGACTCGTCGGATGTCCACTCGGGTATTAGTTGAGTATGAGGCTTTTTATTGCCCTGGACAAGGGTGGGGCCTGCCTATTATTACTGTTACTTGTTGAAGGGGCATCATTAACCCTAAAGGGGCATGAGCACAGCATTACTAAAACCAGGAGGGACACTATTAACCCTAAAGGGAGACAGCACTATTAAAGCAGAAGAGGCATTTGTAATCTTAAAGGAGCACCGTTAACATAAAGGGAACACTGATTGGGGCACTCAGGAGGCATTATTACTTTTGAAAGGGTACAGGGGGGGGGCATTATTACTTTGTAAAGTGTAATACCATGGGTCTTTACTATGTGGGAAATCAGAAGAGGCATTATTACTATGTGGGAGCACAAAGGGGGCACTATTATTCTGTGGGGCACTGAAGAGCACTCTTACTTTTTGTAATACAAGAGATATATGGTGCAGTGTTAACTTCTGTTGCAAATATCTGGTCAGCTGCACTTTTTTTTGGAGGGGGGGGGGCACTGCTGTTTTTAGGGCTGCTATGTGGCACTATTTTTGAGGGGTAATTATAGTTATGACATTATTTCTTAAGCATAGTATTTGGGGGCACCGTGGCACATAACACATACAGTAATAGCAGCAGATGGAACAATATCAGACAGAATTGAGAGTAGCAGCAGGATATGGACTTTGTATAGGTTGCTTGAAGTGAGGAACAAAGGATACAGGTTGCAAACTTTTTAGAAACAAGTCATAGCTCTTTGAAGCCTTCATGGCGGTCTGGGCCAGATGGAAAAGAACTGAAAAAGTGAACAATTCCAGTTAGATAAGACCTGTGAGTCACTTATGCTGTCTGCAGAAGGCCGGTATCTGCTTTTTGAATAAAAACACCTCACATCGGCAGGAAAAAACAGGCGCTTGCAAGCGCGATAAGTCTGGCTGAGTTTTGTTTTTTAGTTTGCTCCCGATATGCTGTCACAAGGATTGCTTTTGGCTTGTTTGGATCTGCGAATTCCGGATCCTGGTATCTATGGATGTGGAGTCCCACGGTCAAGGGAGTTGGACATGCTGTTGACTAAGGCTGGGTCCATACGGGTGCCAATTTGCAACAGAATGTCCGCAGCGGGCATGCCGCCGCAGATCAACAGTGGAAAGCCAACCTTCAAGCCCGCACCCTTTGATGTGGATTTTGAAGCAGGTTTTATCGCTTATTCCTGCAGAATTGTAGTTCCACACCGCATGTCAGTTTCTGCGGATTACTGCAACAGTTTGTGGACGAGATTTTCAAAAACTCATCTACTTTGCTGCTACAGTAAGGCTGGGTTCACACAGGGCGGATTTGCCGCTGTTTTGCCGCGGAAAATCCGCCCGCGGCCGCTAATCTCGGGATTAGCCAGCCATGTGGACGAGATTTCTCAGAAATCTTGTCCACACGGGACGGCCAATCCGCTGCGGTAAGTGTGGCTGAAACCGCGGCTGCGGCGGCCGCAGCCGCGGCTTCAAAAGATGCAGCATGTCTGTTTATTATTTACTTTCGTCGCGGCCGCGCTCTCCTCTATGGGAGGCTTTTTCCGCGGCGCTTCTCCCGGCTGAAATCTTGCGGTTTTTGCTGCGGCCAAACCGCGGGATTTCTGGCGGGAATACGCACTGTGTGAACCCAGCCTAAATGCCGCAGAATTTCCATGCAAAGGGTCTGCACAGATATTACAAACACACCCCGTTTGGACCCCCTTACCCCCCCCCCCCCCAACTGTGACTTTTTCGATCTATTCTGAGAATAGATCATCAATAGTAAAATGTCCAGAACACCCCTTTTTGAGTAGGTTTACACGGGGCGGATGCAGATTTTGACTTGAAATCAGCTGATTTCAGCAGATCCAGTGCTTTCCTCCTCTCAGCTGTCAGCGCCACCCTCACCCAGTACCCGGTGGTCTCTAGTGACCACTGCTGGGTACCGGGTGAAAGAAGCACTGACAGCTGAAGACTTCGAAGGCGAGCGCTGTATCTGCCGAAATCAGCAGCGGGTACGTAGCTGATTTCAAAGTCAAAATCAGCACCAATGCTGTGGCTTTTGTTTCTGTTTTGGATGTGGAAATCCATTTCTGCCCCATATAAACATACCCTTTTCTTGACTCTGCCGAAGGTTATGTTAATGTGCCAGATAAGCGATTGTCAGACATAACTGGGAGCAAAGAAAATAATTGCAGAGGTAAAAATCCAATTTTTCAAAGCCTTGACGGTCATATTATACCTTCAGACATTAGGTTTTCTGAATTGGTCAGTAGTTGAGGGATGGATCTCTCTGCTTCTGACAGGTTGTCTCGGGCAGGGGATCACCCTTTGACATTCATATAACTCCTTTACCCTATACACATTGATATAAACATACAATAATATATACTATAAGAAGTATTTACACAGTTTGCAATTTTCTTTTATTACACATAAACATTGTATTAACATAGATTTAGTTAAGACTTTGACGCTGAGGTCACCAAAGTGGTATATTAGCATTTAACAACCCACCTCTGCCGAGATCCCCCAGAAAACATCTGCCTACTCAAAAGATGGTGCCCAACATGGACTACTACATTAATATACCTGAGCCATAAGAAGAATAAGACAAAAAAGGTCTAAAAGTTCTATTAGCCACTAGCCTACTTGTTGATGGTTTCTAGTTTGCAGCATTTTGTTTTTGCTACCTAGGAACGTTTGGAGTTTTTGCTTGGGCTGTGATTAGTGTCCACAGAAGAGACCAGTAGGACACCCAAGCAGTTAATTCGCCATCCCTACATTAGGTATATAACAGTAGAGTAACGCTTGATGCTATACAGGACAATTAGAATTTCTTCAGTAAGTCCAAAAGGGAGTGAAAAACTTCTCAGCAACTCATTGTGTTTTTGCTCCTTTGTCTTCTATGAGCTTGGTCAGAATTTCTTCGCACATGTAGAGGCATCGAGGCACATGGAAAAAGCCTGAAAAAGGAAGAACAACAGTCGCATATAACACAAGGAACATCTATGTGAAGTATCTACAATGCTTAGGCTGGACGAAGACTTCTTTGTTAAACAACAAGATGGCATCGGTGCTTTTAAGATTGTGAACTTTGTTAGATGATAGATATATAGCTCTGTGTAAGCTTCCCATTAATAGAAATCCACTTAGGGCGTCACGGCATAAAGCTCCACCAAGACATGGGTTGTGGAAACCACTTAGGGAGTCACAGCATGAAGCTCCATCAAGACATGGGTTACGGAAACCCCTTAGGGCGTCACGGCATGAAGCTCCATCAAGACATGGGTTATGGAAACCACTAGGGCATCACGGTATGAAGCTCCACCAAGACATGGGTTATGAAAATCACTTAGGGCGTCACGGCATGAAGCTTCACCAAGACATGGGTTATGGAAACCACTTAGGGCGTCACAGCATGAAGCTGCACCAAGACATGAGTTACGGAAACCACTTAGGGCGTCACGGCATGAAGCTCCACCAAGACATGGGTTATGGAAACCACTTAGGGCATCACGGCATGAAGCTCCGCCAAGACATGGGTTGTGGAACCTGCACCAATACATTGGTTATAGATCTCAAAGAAATCATCACACTGATAAGATGGTGCTTGTGACACAATGTGAAAGTGCTTAAAGACTTCAGATATCTTTAATACCTTCAGATTATCTAATTGGCCGTCTGTCAGACAGATCACACTGGTTGGATTTTTCCTGCCCAATTCTGTTAGATACCCCTTCTTGCACTGACAGCTGAAAGTTTCAGACCATCTAGTTCTCCCAGAGCGAATGGAATTTAACCAATTTCAGGAAACGTCACCAGAATGTCAAGGTCAAAAACCATTCTTGGTTTGTAGTTTCACAACAATCGGAAAACACCGATATAGACCATATAGAATGAAGGGTGTTTGATTAGCAATGATTTTCTTGACATTGTGATCTGATTATCATAGCTAAATCCAAGGAAATTATATTAAAATTACCTTTAAAGGGTCCTCCTTTGATGGTGAGGGCCACCTTCCCTTCTTGAGTCAAGTAACCAAACCACTCCCCATGTTCTGGGTCCGAAAACTGAATTTAGAAGCAGAACAGGATATATGGTGAGATCATCAACATTTGAGAACATCCTACTTTTATAGAAACCCAAGGAAGAAAAATCACTTCCATTACCCAAATCTCATTGCAGAACTGTAGTAGTGGCTGACATAGACCAAGCAGTAGACAAGGGGACAGAGCAATAGCTATGAGTATCCTCACTTGATGCAGATAGTGGTCAGGGTGCACAAGTCCCCCTATTAAGTGGCGCCCATTTATTATGTGGTTGTGTCGAGTACTTCAGATGCTTTTTCCAGCTGTGGACAGCCCCCTATGATGTCCAGATCTCTAATCCGGGTGGTCTTTATGTAATAAATTGAGGAACTTTTACATTTATTTATATTTTTTTTGTTATTTTAGTGCAATATATTCAATGTTTTTAAAAAAAAATAAAAAAATAAAAAAAACACTCCACGTTTTACAAACCTTGCTGAACACATAATCGTAGACTTTCTGGAAGTCACCAAGCAGACGTGGATCCTTTGTTTCCATATAGCCAAGTAGGAAGGCGATGAGGGCTTCTGTGTGCGGCCACCATAACTTCATACTCCACTCAAGCTGGGAAAGACAACATATGATCAGCCATACTCTGCATAATATGGTTGCATTAACCCTTTCCAATCCAATTTGTATCCTGGTTTTCCTAAGGGTCTTACTCTTTCTGCCGTTACACAACGGCGCTATCTGCTGGCTAAAGCTAGTACTGCATGAGGTGACACATTGGATAGGCTCCGACAGCAGAGAGGCTGGCAATATACAGTAAGAGAACCCCGACGGACGTCTTCCAACATCAGAGCTGTACAGCCTTAAATCATAATGTCTTCAGAGGTCAGACAGTGGATTGGAAAGGGTTAATAAAATCTTTGATATACAATGTACTGGTTACAGTGAAGCAGGTTATAAAGAGTATGCTCTGTTCACCAATTTTGTTTCCATTGCAGGGTGTAACTATAGGAGGTGCAGAGCTTTGTGCCACATCCGAGTCTTAAGGTCCAGCGCACCTCTACCACATCAGCGCTATAAATCACACATGATATTTGGGGGAAGGCAGAGGGACAGCTCAGCGATATGTTCAGGACATCCTGCAGCCACATGTGTTCCTTTCACGGCGGCTTCCAGCAGGATAATGCTCGGCCGCACACACAAGGAGGGGGGGGGGGGGGGGTTCACAGGAATGTCCCCACAAAATTGTCACATGTAGATAGCCTGCCCAGTCACCAGATTTATCTCCACTAAAAACATGTATGGAACCATCTGGGACACCAACTTCAACGGCCTATGAATTTTCTGATCAGGAGGATCAGTTACAGTGATATGCTGCAGGATACCATACGGAACCTGTATGCCTCCTTGCCAGCCTGTATCACATCTTGTATCCAAAATAGAGGCGGTACAACAGGGTACTAGAGCCTCCGTGCCTGTCCGTATCACATCCTGTAACCAAGCTAGAGGCGGTATAATAGGGTACTAGAGCTTCCATGCCTGCCCCATAACACATCTTGTATCCAAGCTAGAGGTGGTACAACAGGGTACTAGAGCCTCCATGCCCACCTGTATCACATCTTGTATCAAAGCTATAGGTGGTACAACAGGGTACTAGAGCATCCATGCCCGCCCGTATTACAGCTTGTATCCAAGCTAGAGGTGGTACAACAGGGTACTAGAGCATCCATGGCCACCTGCATCACATCTGGTATCCAAGCTAGAGGCAGTACAATAGGGTACTAGAGCCTCCATGCTCGCCTGTATCACATCTTGTATCCAAGCTAGAGGCAGTACAATAGGGTACTAGAGCCTCCATGCCCGCCTGTATCACATCTTGTATCCAAGCTAGAGGCGGTACAACAGGGTACTAGAGCCTCCATGCCCGCCTGTATCACATCTTGTATTCAAGCTAAAGGGCAGTACAATAGGGTACTAGAGCATCCATGCCCGCCTGTATCACATCTTGTATTCAAGCTAGAGATGGTACAACTGGGTACTATAGCCTCCATGCTCGCCCGTATCACATCTTGTATCCAAGCTAGAGGCAGTGCAACAGGGTACTAGAGTCTACATGCCTGTCCATATCACATCTTGTATCCAAGCTAGAGGTGGTACAACAGGGTACTAGAGCCTCCATGCCCACCCGTATCACATCTTGTATCCAAGCTAGAGGTGGTACAACAGGGTACTAGAGCCTCCATGCCCACCTGTATCACATCTTGTGGTTATTCCTTTTTGTTTGGGAACTCGTATCTTCTGTAATGTGATATTTTAATATTATTCTATTCAATAAAATGTAAAAGTTCTTTTCATTGAGGCTTTTGCGTGCCGACCTCTTTTTTTCGTCTATCGCTTATATCAATGTTGCAATCACACATACAAAGTTTCATTCCACTCCGACAACTTCTAGGGGAGGGATTTGTTTTTATTCTTGCAACAAGTGTATTATTTTTTGATGTTATGTAGAGTGGGACATAAAATATTCATACAGCATATTGCCTGGGGTTCAAACTTCTAAAAACCCTCAAAATGAGACAGACCCTCTAAAATGGCTTAGAAAGAGGTTGTCCGGAAATACAACAAAATTGCTTCCATCTGTTCAAACTGTGGAAACGCATCCCAGGACAGGAGAACGCATTTCTAGGCTATAGGTGGCAGGTGTGGTCCGTGGGAGGAGATGGAGACCAATACCTAAATGTGTGTTCCTCTCAAGTTTACCATTCTTTCTAACTTGACCAAACAATGTAGTATTAGGCTCGGCCATCTTCCTACATCCGACTCTCATCCAGATATGCATTCTCTCATCCTAGGACACGTTTCCAAAGATTGCACGGATGGCGGCTATTCATGTCCCGGACAACCTCCTGTAATTAGCCAGCTTACACAGTATAAATATGAGCCAGGGCTTTGGGTCTGCTCATGACAGCATTACTTACCTGTGTAGGGCAATGTCCATCCACATCTTGGAAAGAAAAGAGCCCCCCATATTCCTGGTCCCATCCCGATTCAAAAGGTAGACGTATAAACTTTTCCACTGCGATCTTCCCCAAGTTATGGTCCGCATTTGTGAAGGCTTGACGTAAAAGAAACCAGCCAGCCTCAATGGCATGTCCTATGAAGGATACCGAAGACTAGATATGAGGAAGGAGCAGCAGCCATGGATTTTGGTATTAAAGCGTGAACTGACCATACCGGGGTTTTGGTGTCTGCCCATGCACCCTGGAAGCTCCTGTCCATCTTCAGAAACATTTTCCAAAATGGCCTGACCATCACGCTGCAGAAGAATACTATGAAATAGTCATATGGACGAGATGGATAAGTCGGCCTAAATGTTCTAGTTCACATAAAAAACAAAAAAAAACAAAAAGGGGGGGTTGTCTCTTCGGTCTAGAAACCCATTTTTAAATACCTTATTAAAGGAGTTTTCTGGGACTATGCTATAGATGAACTATCCTCAGGATAGGTCATCGACAGTTGATTGTTGGGGTCTGCCATTTGGGGTAACCCACTACAGAGCGGATTGAAGAGGCCGCAGTGCAGGGTGAGCACCACAGTATCATCTCATGTACATTGGTCACATAGCCTCAGAGCAGCTTAGTCCCATTCAAGTGAACAGGATAGAGCTTCAAAACCAGGCACAGCTGGTATACAATGTACAGCACGTGACATGGGGGGGGGGGGGCACCGGGGGCCCTTGGGCTCCTCAGGTAACAGACCTGGGCACAACTGCTTTCTTCAATATTAGAGTGCTATATTGCATATTATGTAGATTGCAGCATACATGAAGACGTTGCATTACTGTCGGCAAGTAATGGTATATTTATAGGCCAATGATTCCCAACAGGGGGGGGGGCCCATCTTGATGACCCATGATGGGGACATTCCTGCGAGTCAGTATAACCCCATTAGAGATTAAATTAGCCGTTACCAATTGTCCCTATGGGAAGTTGGGTGAGTGAAAGCACCACAGGAGAGCTCTGCCCATGATGCAAGATGACGCTACCTTGCCCAACTCCTCACTCACTGTCACACTAGGGAGGAGCACTCCCACTCAGAAAGCTGTGTGCGCGCGCATGTCGGACATCCACAGAGTGGTTCAGCTACACACATACTGCTGTCAAGGGGTGGGGGATGTCCAGCCACACGTATATTGTTGAAGAGTGGGGAAGAGGTTTGAGAGTTGTGGAAATGCTGGATGTGATTAAACTGCAATGGGGAGGGATGGTAAAGCTCTGGATAGGATTATACTGCAACGGGGGAGAGGTTTTAGCATTTATTTAATTTTAGTTTAATTAAATTATTTGTTAGGGGTATCCGGAGATCATTTTTCCCCCAGGGGTGCACCTTGGCTAAAAAGGCTGGTAATCATCGCTATTAGCAATACAGTAGTCATAGCCCATATAGTACCTGTAGGTGCTGCAAGATTTTCTCCACACTCCAGGACCCCAACTCTGAGTACTTCATTGCTGCCTCTTCATCATCCTCACACAACTGGTCCACAAGGTTCAGCAGCATCATCGGCACCGCCATAGAGTTCACCGGTTCAGCCCCCGGCAGCTCTGGTCTCCCTAAACCAGAAGAATCTACCCGCACCCAGTGAACAATTTGATCCATCATCTTGCGCGCCTCTTGCTGAGGAACACAGACTACGTTAGAAATATATCCGAGAATTTCATTAAAATATGCAATATTAGGAATAGTACCGTTTCTCAAATACTAAACGAAATCAAAATGTTGCCGTTCTATTAGGACCCGGGTTTATATGCCCAATATAAGAGATCGTTCCCCGTCATCCAATAACCGGGCTTCCCACCTCGCTCCTTCACCTTGTACTTCTCCTTGCGAGTTGTCCTCCATAACTCATCCATGGCCATGACGTAGAAGCACTCGCTGAAGATGGTACGCTGGATCTTTACCGCTTTACCATCACGCGTCACCACAAATGCACATTTTAGGGAGTCCGATGACGGGCGCGCATGTGCGATAAGGAACTCGCCCCCTGAATAGTGGGGGAAAACATCATAAGATGTAGCATATCATGTCATTTTAGTAGTCTTTCTTTGCTCTTGAGAAGCAAGGAGGATTAAAAGGAAATCTGCAACTTGCAGAAATATTACAAGGACACCTTATGCCTATTGCAGAGCCTGAGGGGGGCGCTGCACAACCAGAGATCCAAAAAAAAAACAACAAACACACAAGTGTCGGGCAGCTCCCCTCAGGCCAAGGTGTGTATCAGTTTCAAATCAATTTAACCTGTTTGAGGTCACAGTACACCTTTTTATTGACCTCACTAATGAGTTTTAAACCTGCACATCTTTTTAAGGCGGTTGCTTGACTGACTCCTGACAGCAAGGATCCTGCTCTGCCAGATGCAGAGAAATCTCAGATCCTGGCAGTTTAACCCCTCACATACCACAATCAATAGCAACTGCAGTATGTAAGCAGATGGCATGGCGAGGGGGCTCCTTCTCACCCATTGGCACTCCACAATGCGATCACAAAGTACCAATGGGCTCCCATGGCAGTTGGAAGCCTGACAAAGGCCTCCATGTCACTCAGCCTTTTAGGCTCCATCTCCCGCAGAGTCTAATAGACTGCTGTCATAGGCCTAGTAGAATGCACTGCATAGGTAATGCAGTGCATTATTCTAGCAATTTAACATCACCTCTTCTTCAGGGACTTAAAAAAAAAAATAAAAAAAAAATATATATATATATAAAAATATAAATTTTTTTAAACTAAAGTTTAATTTAGAGGATTAAAAAAAAAACATGCATTTTTTGTGGGGAAAAGGTTTTAATGGTTAAAAACACCAATTTTTTCCCCCCTCTAAAATGCAGCACATAATGGATATTACCGGCTTTGTAACGACCCAGCAAATTGAAATATTTTGTTATTTATCTCGTGTGGCAAACGCCGTAAAAATAGTTTTAAAAAAGTAATTCTGGAATTCCTATTGTTCACCTTTAGAGATGAGCAAGCAGACTCGATAAGGACAAATACTGGAGCGAGTATTGTCCTTTTCGAGTATCTGCCTGCTCGTCAGCAAAGATTCGGATGCCAGCGCCAATCCTCCTGCTCCCCCCTGCCCACTCCGACAACCCACCACTCACCCCCACCGGGACCCGAATCTTTACGGACGAGCAGGCAGGTACTCGAAAAGGACAATACTCGCTCGAGTATTTGTCCTTAACGAGTATGCTCACTCATCTCTATTCGCCTCCACTGACGGAACAATAAAAATGTTACGGGTCTTAGAATGCAGCGATACAGATTCAATCGTTTTTCTTTAAAAAGGTGTTTTTATTGTGCAAAAGTAATAAAAAGTTAAATCTTTTAAAATTTGGTATCTCCGTGCTGATCTGGATAAGAAAGTTATGTTATTTTTACAGAATGGTGAACGCTGTAAAAGCAAAACCCCAAAACAATGGTGGAATTTCTGTACATTTCTTCCATCTACACCCCCAAAAAGAAAGTTCTACAACACATATATACCCCAGAGTGCTGCCATTAAAATATACAACTCACATATCAATGAGTTATGGCTCTTGTAATGTGATGATGAAAATCACTTAGTCCTAGAGGCAAAAAAAAAATAGGCTGGTCCCTAAGGGGTTAAAAGCAGTGAAGAGGGGTGGGGGGGTTGCCTGACGATGAGCACCCCATGATCAGCTGATTGAAGAGGCTCTGGGGTCTTGCTGATTACAGTGATCCCTTGAGGTAGCTCTTAGCTTAGCAGTAGTAGTTCGGGATGTTACAACTCAGAGCAGAGCAGCTCAATCCCATTCAAGTGAATGAGACTGAGCTGTAATACCAGGCGCCACCACTAAGAAATGTTTGGGCATAATCAATCGATGAGACAGGGCAATCATCGGGCACCACAGCCCCTTTAATCATCTGATCGGTGGGGTGTTGAAACACCCACAGGTACTACACTGGTGGTTAATTGTAAGTATAGGTCATGAATTATTTAGTCCGGGACTACCCCTTTAACAACCTGAAACTTACCTGCAATGGCAGAATTAAGTAGTTCCTCTCTGTGGAACCTGGGTACCTTCCTGTAGAGACGGCAATACATCCAAACCTAGATTAACCAGAGAACAGTAGTGGTTATGGTCACACAAAGATGCAGGTATATTGTCTGTACATACAGGCGCTATGAGTTACATAAGGCTCGGGGCACAGGCCCCATTATAGCCTATGAAGTTATACACATGGACATCATACTTGGACCAATGGTCCGCATGAAAAACTCATGACATACCCAACTCCTCGCCGCTTCATGGATGACATGCCAATGTATATCAGTATACAGTGTCCGTGTATATAGCACACTGGTGTCCGATACGAGTCGCGCCCGTCTCTCAGACATAATTTACGGCTATGCTAGTTTGCCACTAGCCTAATACTATGTTAAGGCTCCTTAATGTCTTTTATAGGCTCCTACATATGTGCCTGAAGTTCGGTTTGGAGCCCTTACATTACTGGGAAAAAAAAAATAGCGCAGCATGCAGCCTAATTTGCAGAACGAAGCGTATTTGCAGAACGAACAATGGGTTTTTTGAACGCGTATCGGCATATTTTACAGTATTTTTGCACTTGGCAAAACAGGCACACTGATTGAAATGGTTAATGTTTCCTGTGCAATTACGCAGCGTTTCATACATTGCGTATTGCACGCACATTTGCTCACCTCTCTATTGACTTCTATGGGGACTTTCGCCATACAAATACGCCAAAAAAAAAAAAAAAAGGATTTTTTTTTGCACAACTGAAATGCGAACCCAAAATATGGAAATGCGACTAAACCCATTGAAATCAAAGGGTTCTATTCCCTCCTCCCGTGCAGCTGTGTGAAGCCGGCCCAAAGGTGTATTTACACAGGCAATTTTCACACATGCCCTATTTTGGGGTGATATGTCCCATTATTTTCTTTGACAAGCGTGATATCGGTCTGAGATAATGCGCTCATCCGTGTAAATACGGCTGATATTTCCTCCCGGTGGAATAATCTGCAGCGTCTTGCAGAATATTCCATTATGTGTGAACGCGCCCACTTGTGAATGGAGGTGAGATTTGCGGTCTTTACCTGTCTGCCCTGCAACCAGATGTATTTCAGCTGATCATAGACCGCTCCGTCCCGACCGAGGCAGGTGAAGAACCCCCTGACAACAGAGAAACAGCTTTACTGAGGAGCTGGTACAAGTGGTCATACATACATAGATGGCGACTACTTACTGGCGGCTCTAAGTAGTCGTCACTGGTATAAGGTTGAGCTGCAATACCAAACATATTCAACTGTGGCGCTATTCTTAAGAAAATGGCCTTTTTAAATAGTTTGTGACCAAACTATTTTATGCCTTAAGGACCACGTGATTTTCATTGTTGTGTGGCAAAAGCAAGTGCTTGTGTTTTTTAGGACGAGTTCGAGTTGTATATTTTAATGGCACCACTTGGCGGTACATATAAAGCTTTGTTGAATTTTTTTTTTTTTTATTGGGGGAGGATTGTTCATTCGCTAGGATAGTACACTGCATTACTTATGTAGTGCATTCTACTAAGCGTATGACTGTAACCAATAAGGAGGTGGGGACGAATAGGCTGAGTTACATGGCAGGCATGGAGACCTTTGTCAGGCATCCGGCTGCCATTAAAACCCATCTATACCTCGCGATTGCACTGCGGGGTGCCGATGGGTGACAGAAAGATCCCCCTCCCCATGCCACCTGCTGCTGTTGCTATTGATGGTGGTATGTAGAGGGTTAAACTCAGTATCTGAGGTTTCTTTGTTCCTGGTGGTTAGAGCAGGAACCCGGCTGTCAGTAGTCAGTCAGTCAAGCCACCGCCTTCAAAAAGATATATGTGCAGGTTTAAAGCCCATTAGTGAGGTCAGTAAAAAGGTGAAGTGCAGTCACAAAGGGGTTAAAGTATACATTCCCACTATTTTACACTCAACATAGTATTGCTTATGGACCGCCTTTGCATACAGAGGTACAGGGCTCATGCTGCGTGCTACGCCGAGAAATAGAGCATGATGCGATCTATTTCTCACACGTACCTAAGCTCTCATGTGAGTGGATCAATGAGAGTCCATTGACTCTCAGTCGGCGTCCGCACGGAGGATCCGTGAAAACAGTCAGTGATTTGACTGATCACTACTCTTGCTCTATGGAATACAATAGTGCTACAATTTATATATATATATATATATATACACACGACGATTACCCATATTCCTTGTCCTCGGAGTGCCGAGTCCAGAAGCCCATGACGGTGTCCAGCTCGGCGCTGATCCGCTCCCTCCAGCGCTGCAGGCGGTTTTCCTCTCCCATTCTGGAACTTTGGTGTACTTCTAGCACTCTCCTCTGCTGCTACAACCAGGACTCTGCCGCTCCCCGCAGGGATTTGGGTGTCCCTACTATATTCTGTGCTGTCAGCCCTCTGTCTGCTGTAATCTCTGCTACTGAGGAAGGAAATCAGCAATGAGGTCCACAGCAGCCGTCAGCTGACAGCCAGTCACGTGATTCATTAATGGGAACACGTTAGTGGGCTGAGAGTAAATGCTGAGTCTAAGGAAATGAGAAATGCTAAACAAGGAGCAACAGGGAAGGCGCAAAGTGCACCCGTCATGGAGTTGTGGAAAGCTTTTCGAGTTCTCTGTTGTGCTGCAGTAAAAGTAACAATACGATGTGACGTCAGCAAAGTTGTCCGGAACTTTTTGTTCCAGGATCAGCAGCTGGGGTGGATAACAGGTGGCGCTCAGCAAGCAGAGGTATAGTCGTGGTATGCTTCACACGAGAGTAATTCGCCACCCACATGAAAAAAGTTGCACCCTGTGTAGCAAGTACACAATGGCATTGTGTACTCACTGCGTGCCACCGATTGCCATGTACCATCTTGGTGTGTATGTACGCATAATATGCGCCAAGATGGAATGAGCTGCGATCTCTGTTGCCCGCAATATGTGGCCGCAGAAACATGGGAGCCTATGAAAGATTGCTTACAGCATATTCCACGCAGGTTTTGCACGAGTAATACGCTGTGCCATACGTTCATACAAAGGAGCCCTTACATGTGCGCTGTTATGATGAATCCATAGATCCCTTTATCAGTTTCCAGTGGGTTGCCCTTCCTGAGATATCACTTCTCAATAGTATCTCTAGCAGGTGGACGAGGAAACCACTGAGGAGAGAAAGGCGCATTTTTTTAAGGGAAAGGAGCGAGCCCGGACCGCAGACAGAGGTAGATTGCTCATCAGGTGGTCCGGGGTTAATTTGCATATGGGCTTAATACTATTGAGGAGGTCTATTTAAGGAATGGTAATCCACTGGAAACTGATAAAAGTATCTATGGATTCATCATATTAGTTTACATGTAACTGATTTTATATTGGTGGGCATGGAGGCTCTTGTACCCTGTTGTACCGTCTCTAGCCTGGATACAAGATGTGATACGATCAGGCATGGAGGCTCTAGTATCCTGGTGTACCGCCTCTAGCTTGGATACAAGATGTGATACGGGGAGCATGGAGGCTCTAGTGCTCTATTGGGCCACCTCTAGCTTGGATGCAAGATGTTATACAGGTGGGCATGGAGGCTCTAGTACTCTGTTGGGCCGCCTCTAGCTTGGATGCAAGATGTGATACGGGAGGTATGGAGGCATTCAGGTTTAGTATGGTAACCTGCAACTTATGACTCCATTTGCAGTAACTGAGCCTCTACATCATGCAAACTCGTTGGCATCCCAGATGGTCCTATACAGTTCTATTGGTGATAAATCTGGTGACCATTATCCTGCTCGAAGATGTCTCTTGGATGCCCTGCCATGAGAGGCAACACATGTGGCTGCAGGATGTCTTGAACATATCACTGTGCTGTCATTGTCCCTTGTACCACTACCGATGGTGACTGACTGTCGTCTTATGTGATGGTCCCACAGACTATCACACCAATAGTGGGGGCCTTGTACCAACTAAACCTGGACTTGTTGCTGAAGGCAATCCGGTTCCACTCAGTAGCAGACTAGTTTCATCGTTAATGGGTTATCGATGTGAATCAACTTATTAAACCCGCGGCGGCTTTAAAGCGGCCCGGCCGCTCGCTTTTTCGCCGCGGACGGCGCTCCCATAGAGGAGAGCGCGGCTGCAGTGGAAAGAAAAAAAGAATGGACATGCTGCATATTCTGACTTACCGCAGCGGATTGGCCGTCCCGTGTGGACGAGATTTCTGAGAAATCTCATCCACATGGCTGGCTAACCCCGAGATTAGCGGCCGCAGGCGGAATTGCCGTGGCCAATCCGCCCTGTGTGAACCCAGCCTTACTGTTGATGAATTGTTGTTCAATGTTATTTGTCGCAATGAGTTGAAAAGTGAAAGTAACTTAGCTACTATCCATACGTAGAAGATAAGATTAATTTTGGTAGATGCCAATTGTCTCCTTAAGACTAGGGCACATGAGATTAGAGTTAGAAATTACATTTTTGGTAATTTTGGGATTATTGTTTGTATCTTTCATAATGTGGAAAATTAAAAGATCTAGTTAATTACTCTCACTGCAGCCTGTCGCAGCGGCTCTCCCAGCATGGCACAGACTGGCTTCCCCCCCCCCCCCCCCTTCCTGCGCATGTACTGTATGGAGCGCAGGACAGGGGGAAGAAGCCAATCTGTGTTATGCTTAGAGAGACACCGTGATAGGCAGCCATGGCAGCAAGAGTAACAAAACCAGATCTTCTCTTGTTGGCTGGACCGTTGGGAAGGTTGTGGGAAAACATGGAGCACAGATGGGGCCACAATGAACTTGACAGCTACAGAGGGGGCTAAGATAAGCTTGAGGACCACAGAGGGTATCACAATGAGTTTGAGGGGCACAGAAAGAGATGCCCCTACCATGAGGTGACTTGCATGACCTGAGAAGGGCAGCGACAGGTTGCCACACAGCCAATTAATTAAGGACAGTATTTAGTTGTTACTGGCAATATTAATGGCCGATAAAAAATAATTGTCAGATATGAGATGGCTGGGCAGCAACCTGACGAGCATCTAACTTACTCAATCTGTAACTGTGGTTGAGGAGCCACTGTTGCTATAACAGCCTGTGACTTGACCTCTCCTTTCTCTGGCATTTGTGTCTCTATTGTGCAGCTTAGTACTGCGTTTCCCCAAAAGTAAGTCCTTCCCCGATAGTAAGACATACCGGGTTTTCGAGGGAGGCTTGAAATATAAGGCCTCCCCCGAAAATAGGACCTAGCTCACAAAAAAAATCAATACTCACCTGGTCCACGGCGTCCCGATGCTCTCTGGAGGTGCTACAGCAAACTGCAGAGTCCTCCTTGTCTGCCATCCAAGCTTTGCTGGTGACGAGGCTTTGAATACCCCGCCTCCTGCAAAGCGAGCGCTGTGATTGGCTAATCGAACGCTAGCAGCCAATTACAGCCAGCACTCGATCAGCCAATCACAGCCACTCAGTCATGTCATTCACTGAGTGGCTGTGATTGGCTCATCGAGCACGGGCTGTGATTAGCTGCTGGCGCTCGTTTAGCTAATCACAGCGCTCGCTTTGCTGGAGGTGGGGTATTCAAAGCCCCGTCACCAGCAAAGCTGAGATGGCAGACAGGGAGGATTCTGCCACATGCCACTGCGCCGCTAGATGCCATCGGGATGCAGTGGACCGGGTGAGTATAAGCCCCCCCCCCTGAAAATAAGACACTGTGCCTCTTTTGGGGCAAAAATTAATATGAGACAGTGTCTTATTTTGGTGGGAAACATGGTAGCAATCACATTATGCCATCTTTCAATTTGGCAGTGATAGTAATCAGATTTTTCTGAAAATAAATTTAGGTGGCCTTTTGTAACTTTTACTATAAGAAATTATCTTTAATGAACAGAGGATAGATTGTGATTGTGCAAAATATGGTTTACTTACGTAAATGTCCTAAAAGTACAATAATTACATGGCCGTAATGCAGTACCCCAAGTCAAAGAAAAGAAGTATGAACTTTACTTGTTGGATGTGGATATCATAACCCAAATTTAATGGGGCCTGAAAATGACACTCAGTGCTTTTTGTAAATGACCTCTGACCTTACTTACACACCCTCCTTATACCATAGAACATTACTGTCACATAAAGTTGAATCTAAAGTGACATAATTACATGACCTGTCACTTGCCACCAGCAAAATCAACTCACTCTTGTCCTGCTGTGTTCTATTTACACTTCTTTCCATCCAGAATGATGAGCTACTAAGACTGCTGTATACTATATTTTTATATTATAGTTTTCATCAAATTTTCTAAAATACACCAGGTTCTCCTTACCTGCCTATTTGCTGCTGTTTGCACCCTATTTCATATTTGCAAGTTGTGATTTTCAGGTGGTCTCCCACATTTTTCTGTTGTTCTGCTGCTTGCTATCCACTATCAGGGAGGGTGTGTAGCAAGCCTAGCATTCTGCCAGTAGTTCCCTGTCCTGACTTTCTTGCCCTTACTGTCCATACTTCATTGCACTGTCTCTGGTCCAATCAGCAAGGTGGCTGTAGAACAAAACAGGAATCAGCGCCTTACTCGCACAAAACGATTTCAAAGAAGTGTGAGATACTTTTTTTGTACTCACCTGGTGCACGGCCAAAACTCCTGTTAGGGAGATTGACCGGCACCTTATATCCGAGTTTGCTTGTAGCGTCCCTGGAGTCCCGAATCCAGATCACCGGAGAGCGTCTTTGGGGTTAACAGCCGTGACCGGCTATTTGTGCAACAGCTTGTATTTAAATAGAAAAATTTCCCCCGCGCTCCTGGGTTCCAGCAGAGATGAAGGACACAATGTCCATAAATAATTTTAAATAATTTATTAGTTCTTTTGCTACGCGTTTCTGCGGGCTTACCCGCTCTCTTCAGGCATAACATTACACAGCACAGTACACTTTTTTATATACACGCTAATAGCTCACGGAAGTGCTCAGACGCCGGCTTTCGGAGCCGCCCTCTGCTTCAGAGGGCGGCTCCGAAAGCCGGCGTCTGAGCACTTCCGTGAGCTATTAGCGTGTATATAAAAAAGTGTACTGTGCTGTGTAATGTTATGCCTGAAGAGAGCGGGTAAGCCCGCAGAAACGCGTAGCAAAAGAACTAATAAATTATTTAAAATTATTTATGGACATTGTGTCCTTCATCTCTGCTGGAACCCAGGAGCGCAGGGGAAATTTTTCTATTTAAATACAAGGTGGCTGTAGCTGTTTCAAGTACTAGGGTGGAGCCTCAAGTGCAGTAGCTGTGAGTCTGAAGAGTAGTGAGGCAAGAGCCAGGAGTCAGTAACAGGAGGTCTCAGTTTGCAGTACAAATGGATGAGGCAGTTAGTGTAGTCATAAGGGAAGCCAGGGGTCAGCAACGGGTGGTCGCAGTTTGCAGTACAGATGGAGGAGGTGGGCAGCGTAGTCAGAAGGGAAGCCAGGGGTCAGCAATGGGAGGTCTCAGTAGGATCACAGAGCAGTGGGCAGAAGTCAAGCTTGATCACAGTTTAGAGCACAATAATCACACAATGCATGAAGGGGCAGGACCAGGTTTATATAGAGGGCTTAATCAGGAGCAGGGTGAAGCTAGGACAGAGAGGCAGGAACTTGGTAAGCATGATAATAAAACAAGGATAGTGTATGCAGGGGAATTTGTCCAAAGACCTGGATTGCTCAGCAGAGAGAGACGCCGATCTGCGAGCAGTATCTGAATGTCTGTCCCTCTGCTGTCCCAGCATTGTCAGGCATTAAGAACTATTCTTGACAAAGGGTTAGTAAACCCACTCTAGTGTGTGTATGAGTGTGTAATGTATGCACAGGCACACACACACACGGCAACAGGGCAATGACTATGGAGATCCTTATCACAGTGCCTGCAAATCTGTCAGCCTGGGACCTGTAAGTGCACGTGAGCCACCTGTGAAGATAGCCTATCTTCCTGCTGCTATGGAAATGTCCATGTGTCTTTGTTCCTACAGAGGCTCTGTACCTAACAACAGAAAGTGGATTGCAGAAAAGCTAGAAGAGAATCCTCTAGTGACAGCCACTTCAAATATAATTTACAGTAGTGAAGCAACAACATTTTTAATGCAAGTATATTACAGAAATGATGAGACTAACCCAAGATAGTAAATAAGTAGGAGTAGTGTGAAACGTTAGTGTCCCCTTAACGCTTGTGAACCCTTAAAGACTGACCATCCTCTAGGCACGTTCAAATTTGTGATTACAATGTTTAAGTATTTGGAAGTCTGTCTGATAGATAGGGATATAAAGGTTTTCCCACGATTGCCTTGTAGAACTTGTGGAAGATGAGTCGATAATTATACAGCAATGGATAAGAAATTCTAATTAACATATCTCTAGCATATCCAGGGCAATAATTGATGTAGCTCCGCCCACTGAACAATACAACCCACCCATGAGCAGTTAAATAGATATTTTATTCAAGATCTTCTCTTCTCTGTAATACCAAGATGTCTCATTTCCTTCTTTTTACATTAGACTCGAGTTGCCGATGATTGTAGAGTGCTATACGTTGTCTGGAATAACCATATTTGCTCCTCTGTTATACAAACTCTTCAGCAGTGATGTTCTTTACATGCTCTGCTATCAAAGATAAAATAGGATGTTCTGGGCTTGATTCCTTTTCATAGTTGTGACCATCAGGACGCAGGTTGGAGCAAACTGTCTACAAAGCATTCCAGATGGACCAGTGTCAATGTCATGATTGGACAGGTCCATAGTTGAAAATGGTTATCAACTGACTGGTGGTGGTGGACTCGGGTTATCTCTTGTTGTGGATTTCCGGAGGTTGTCTCTCACTCTGAGGAATTCATGGACAACTGGGTCTTCACTCTTAGTTGATTTATGTTCTCTCTGCAATGTTAAAAAGCCAAATTAAAAACAAATAAAAACCCAGCTATTCCTCCCTAAATGATCCCCTTTCTTTCTATCCTTTTTTTGTCTCATATTTCAGCCAAAATTGAGAAATATGATAATATATAAAGAAATATTATCTTTGTGTCCTCAGCCATGTCCCTTCTCTTTCTCACTGTTCTGTGTGTGGCTATAAAAAAAAGCTGACTGCAGCAAAAGCTTCCCCTCTGCTATATCTGCAGTAGGAGATAAAAATCACTCCTGCAGCAGGGTCACCCTTTTCGGGGCGGGTGCTCCACTTGATTACCCAGTCTGATTTGGGCAGTTCAGGTGATACTTTGTCGCTATTACCACAGTCCCTTATTTAAGTCCTTTTCAGTCTTCTACATTTAACCTTAGACATCTCATTATCTTGTCGCCCGGTCTGGGTTTGTTCTTAGATCTGGAATGAATAGTCTTCAATAGCACCAACGAGTCTAATCATACGTGACAGCAATATTATCTTTTGTGTGCTTCGTTTCTAGTTTTAATGTTTTCCTTAACTTTTGTTCGTTTGTTAAGATTAGTAGGTATGGTTGTAGTTGAGGTTAGGAAATATGATGAGATCTGAAGTAAGAAGGTATAAAGAGAGTTAATCCTTTCCAATCCAATTTGTATCCTGTTTTTTCTAGGGGGCTTACTCTTTTTCTGCCGTTATACAATGGCACTATCTCCTGGCTAAAGCCAGTACTGCATGAGGTGACATGTTGGATAGGCTCTGACAGCAGAGAGGCTGGCAATATACAGTAAGAGAACCCCGATGGACGTCTTCCAACATCGGAGCCGCACAGCCTTAAATCATAATGTCTTAAGACGTCAGACAGTTGATTCGAAAGGGTTAAGGTTAAGAGAAATGCTTAAAGTTGAAGTTAGGAGGTACAGTATAAGAGCTGTGTTCAGAAGGTATGTTAAAGTTTACTTTAGGTGGTAAGTCGATGAGAAATGGCCTTGGCTATTTAAGTATTGCGGTTAGTGACATCTTGTGATCAATAGATAGGGTCCTGACTCTCAACTTGTGCTTATGTGATAGCCAATGTGACAACTAGCAAAAGTACAAATCCCTTTATTTACCAAAAATTATATTTTTGCACTGAAAACTTAATCTACTAGCCACTAGAAGTCTCCTTTCTTTCTAAACTGCTGTCCACTGTCTGTTGTCATGTAAAATATATCTCTAGATCAACACAGATTACAGGAAGTAAAAGGGGCCCTGGTTTGCTGCTGTCTCATGCTGCCCAAAGAAGTCTATGGAAAGAAGAGAGAAGCAGAGAAGGGAACTGTAAGAGGGAGATTAGGCTCTCACTGATGCTGCTGCAGATAATTGTAAGTGATTATCTCACCCCACCGCTGGAATCACATCTATAGTGCTCAGTACTTCTGTATAATGTCCTCCTTGATACTGTTACTTATGAGGGTGTGCAACAGAGATAGAAAAGTATAGATGTAGACTACAACTCATATAATAGCCAGAAATAGTGTTATTCGTCATGTACACAACACGCGGCAGCATATTCTAAAAAGTCATCTGAAAACTTAGGTACACTTTAAGATATTCTTGAAAAGCCTTTTTCTTACCATCCACTGAGAACGGGGGTGCTCTTAACCTAATTTAGCCAAACTTCCTTAAAGGGGTTATCTGCCCTTTTTTCACCTGATAGGTCATCAGTAGTAGGTCATTAATAACATCACATCCAGTCCTGACCAGGAGAAGAGCAGGAAGTGCCATAGAGCAGGGGTCCCCAACTCCAGTCCTCAGGGACCACCAACAGGTCATGTTTTCAGAATATCCTATAGTAAGAACATCTGTGGCAATGTCTGAGGCAACGACAATAATTACATCACCTGAGCAATACTGAGGATATCCTGAAAACATGACCTGTTGGAGGTCCCTGAGGACTGGAGTAGGGAAACACTGCCATAGAGCACAGCTCTCCCTTGATTTTAACAAGAGTGGAGCCGGCACTGGCACCTCCTCCCCTGACCACTGATGACAGTGGGCCAGATGATTAGTTGATAGACGAGGGTTTCAAGCAGAGGTGGTGGACAGGTCATCAGTAAAAAAAAAATGGCAGATAACCCCTTTAATTATCTTCGAGGAACACAATTTTGTAATGTAAACCTTTAAATTGTTTTTGGAGTACACATGTGATATCTGTCAGTTGCAAAAGTGAATCAAATATGACATCTTATTGGACGCGATTCCTGAAGTGTCGTCCAATCTCCATACATGTACACATACCTCCTCTCTTCGCAGCTGCCATTTGTGCAGTTCTTGCTGTAGAGGACAATGAGATGTCTTTGTGTCTTGACTTTCTTGCTCCTGAGTCCTTCTCTTCTCCAAAACGCGCAGTAGTTCAGGCTTACTGTGTAGGACCAGGCCCCTGCATGGACAAAAACAGGTCAAACCATTGGCGTCCGTGATAGAAAGGAAGCCACAGGCATTAGAAATCTCATTCTCTAAACCCATAAGGCTTCATACTAGTCTTACACACTAGATGCTATTAGGAATTGCCTAAGATGTGAAAGGACAAGGGAAGAGCCTGAGCACTCAACAGATACCTCCATACAAGGACTATGTTTCAATGGGTAATCGGCAAAAAAAGCAATTAATGCTAAAAAATAATAATGAAAAAGACACTAACTCTTCAAGCCCCTGGCGACACAGCGGTCACATGCTGCACCAATGGCATTATGGCGGCCATCGCTAAATGGTGATGCAAGTAGTATGGCATGTGATAGCTGAGTCCACTGATTGGCTGTTGTGCTCATGTGCTGGCCCTTGTTAAACCAAAATAGGGGACTGCCGGAGCATCTGCACTGAACTGCTAGGGGTTTGAAGAGGTAAGTAATGTTTTAGGTTTTATTTCGTAGCATTTTTGAAACATTTTTTAGAAGCCATACAACCCTTATCATGGATGGGATTCCGTGAAGAACCCTTGAAATAGACTATCCACTTCAGCAATCCCATAGCTAAATATTTTTTTTAATCACTCAGGTTATTCCTTTTAGGACAACCCCTTTTGCTTAATAGCCTCCTTCATTGGAATCACTGAGTCCTCCAAAGCAAAAGACACTCTTACCGCTGAGTCTTTTCTTTGGCCAAAAGCTGCCTATATACACTAGTTGAATGCCAGTGGATCTCGCTGTGAGATCCGCTATCAATCTAATATCTATGGAGCCTCCTGACTGTCAGGGGAACGCAGGTCTTGACTGTTGGGTTTCATTATAACTGGTTCTTTGTCCTGTCAGGAGGTAAGTGGCTATCAGAAGTATTTGTTAGCAGCTGGTCTCCTTCTTCCCCATGCAATAAACATGAAATATCACGCCTTGCCCTAAAATGGGTAGACAAATGCAGCTACTTAAATGATTCAATGATTAAAAATCTTGTATGAAATTAGAAAAACAGCGCCCCTCTTGTCAGCAGACTGTGTCTAGTATTGCAGCTCAGCTTCATATAAGTGAAGCTACAATAGCAAAGGCAACCTATAGACAAGAGTGGTGCTGTGTTGGGGAAATATGGCAGACTGGATTTTCTACCCACATACGACTACTTAATAAATGTAACACGTTCATAAAGTCGTAGGTACTTCTTGTATGTGAGCAGCAGTTCTCGATGCAGTTCTTGGTGGGTTCGTGAGGATTTCATGGGGTAGTCAGGTTTGTAAGGTGAGATGATTTTGGGCAGCATGGAGTCACAAGACCCTTCTTTTCCTGCAGCTAAAGAAATACAAGAAACAGGAGTCATTAAAACTTTCTTCACTTGTGAGCCACATTCAGGCATGCAAAGTCTTGGTGAATCCTTCTACATACGTGAACTTTAAGGAAATTCTCCACCTACATTTATACACTCATTGACAAAACAAATCAAGCACCCAGGAGGAGTTGTCGGAATGGAATGAAACTTTCTCTGTGTGATTGTAACATTCATATAAGTGAGTGATTGCAATATCAGAGCAAAAGGAGAATTTATTGTGGAGATCCCTAAAGGGAGGCTCTAGTACTCAGTTGTACCGCCTCTAGCTTGGATACAATATGTGATACAGGCAGGCATGGAGGCTCTAGTACCCTGTTGTACCGCCTCTAGCTTGGATACAAGATGTGATACAGGCGGGCATGGAGGCTCTAGTACCCTGTTGTACCGCCTCTAGCTTGGATACAAGATGTGATACAGGCGGGCATGGAGGCTCTAGTACCCTGTTGTACCGCCTCTAGCTTGGATACAAGATGTGATACAGGCAGGCATGGAGGCTCTAGTACCCTGTTGTACCGCCTCTAGCTTGAATGCAAGATGTCATATTGCCGGGCATGGAGGCTCTAGTACCAGCTGTACCGCCTCTAGCTTGGATACAAGATGTGATACAGGCAGGCATGAAGGCTCTAGTACCCTGTTGTACCGCCTCTAGCTTGGATACAAGATGTGATACAGGCGGGCATGAAGGCTCTAGTACCCTGTTGTACCGCCTCTAGCTTGGATGCAAGATGTGATACGGGCGGGCATGGAGGCTGTTGTACCGCCTCTAGCTTGGATGCAAGATGTGATACGGGTGGGCATGCAGGCTCTAGTACCCTGTTGTACCGCCTCTAGCTTGGATACAAGATGTGATACAGGTGGGCATAGAGGCTCTAGTACCCTATTGTACCACCTCTAGCTTGGATGCAAAATATGATACCAGTGGGCATGGAAGTCCCGTATGGTATGTTGTGGCATATCGGTTCACATTTGCTATAACTGAGCATCTAGATCGTGTAAGCTCAAAAGCTGTCGATGTTGGTGTCCAAGATTGTCCCATACATGTTCTATTGGCAATAAATCTGGTGACCGGGCAGCTACGTTAGTGTGACAATGTTGTGGGGACATTCCTGTGACCCCATTGTGTGTGTGGCTGAGCATTATCCTGCTGGAAATCGCCTCTTGGAAGCCGCCATGAAAGGAATACACGTGGCTGTAGGATGTCCTGAACATATCGCTGAGCTGTCATTGGCCCTCGTACCACTACTAGGGGTGACTGACTGTCGTATGTGATGGCCCCCCAGATCATCACACCAGCAGGAGGCAGTGTGCTGCTCCACAGCAAAGACAGAATTTACGGGCTCACCCCGAGGTCTTCAGTCATGAACAATGCCGTCTTCAATTTCCAAACTAAACTGGGATTGATAGCTGCCGACAACCCGGTTCCACTCGGTGGTAGTCCATTTTCATTTTTCTCGACACCACTGCAACTGGAGGCAACGGTGGGTGTCAAAGACAGTACATGTAATGGGTGCCACGAGACCAATTGTCTTCAGCCAACCGCCTGGAAATAGTTCTAATAAACACAAGGGCCTATAATGATGATCCCAGCTGTCTCTGGGTAGTGGACAACAAAATAGTTGGAGTTGCTTGTGCTTGTTGGACGATTAGACGATCCTCTCTTCTGGTGGTCTGTCAAGGGCATCCTGAGCCCGGTCACCATGTGTGCCCTCACACATCCACTGGTCCCAACACCTCCTAACAGTCTGGTCAGGTGGTGGGGAATTTGTCAATACGACCATCCAGCTTCTCATGTTCTAATAATGCGCCCGCTCTCAGACTCTGGTAATGGGGTGACATCTCTTCTCTGCGTCGTAAAGGCGTCTAGCGGCCTACAAGATCTACACAAGTGGAAGAAGAGGTCACTACACACAAGGAGCCTCTGAGAGCCTTTCATAGGACAAGGGGGAAACCACCTTTAGGGCCTCAGGTGACAAGACTGGTCATCTAATACCACCAATCTTGATAAAGACCCCAAGCGGGGGTCGAAACGTCGTCAGTCTTTTTATGGAGGAATAAAAAGCAAAACTTTTTCTACATTACATCTGATGCTGCCTGGTCTATTTACTACATTGATCTAATCCCACCACAACTCTCATCATTTTTATATCTGTCTGAAATATAACTGCATGCCCAGTTTGGCAACAAAATGACAACTCCTTCTAGGTGATTGTCAAAACAGAGTGTATGTAGAAAAACAAATCTATATGATAACTCCTGTGCTATGCTGTTTTTCTCATTCTATCATGTCAGAGCAATGCCAATCCAGCTGTGAATCCAAACAGCCACTTGTGACTAAGCTGTAATACCAGATACAGCCCACGGACATGAGTGGCGCTGTTTATGGAACAACGAAGCAAAGTTTTATTAATATCTAACAATTAATTTTATGTTTTGCTAAACATCCTCATCTTTTCTCTGTCCTCAGTTCAATGTTCTCATTTTTATCACGAAGCACCCAATTGTCAATTAAGTCATACATTTCCAGGAGAAATAACAAATGAAATGCGCTTCTAAGAAAACATTTTCTGAACACATAACCTAAATAATGTTAAAATACTCAATACTTTTTCAGTATGATCCACTAAAGTGTTTCCAATTGTTTTCATACCATAGAGACCACAATTATGAGCAGGGGCGTAACTATAGAGGATGCAGGGGATGCAGGTACACCCGGGCCCAAGAGCCTTAGGGGGCCCATAAGGCCTCTCTTCTCCATATAGGGAACCCAGTACTATGAGTAAAGCATTATAGTTGGGGGTCCTGTTACAAGTTTTGCATCGGGGCCCGGGAGTTTCAAGTTACGCCTCTGGATATGAGGATGATTTAATGGCTACATTGTATTTAAACATTGTATAACTTCCTTCAGGCTATCTTGTTATAAAGGAAACTGTAGCCTCACCCACCTTTTTTAAGAACTGGTAGACTGGCTCCAATCCCAAAGGGCATACGCAACGAGGACAAGACTTGACATTTGGCCCACATCCATAATTCCTGGGATATCCTGCCAGGACAGATATGATAATGGCTTCAGAGACCTCCAAATGGTAAAGGGGCTCTGAAGACCACAAAATACAAAAGCCATAAAGTGGAAAGCACAAATCAAGCACTATGTGGAGATTAGGAGGTTCCAGACTGTGTTCAATGACTAAATGTGTAATCATTAAGCAGATCTATATGTGCAGCTTCACTTACCTAGAGAAATGGCAATAATCTTTCTATAATTGCCATAAATTGCACAAGTAGTCCCACCACAACGCCCAAAAAACTATAAAGAGCTATGTGATGACAAGATGCAGAGGTCTGATAGTTCTGTCTTATACTGCCTCAATGATAGTGCTAACAGTGTCCAGGTAAGAGTTCCTAGGTCGCGGCTTTATAAGTCATGCATCATAGGCTGTTAGTAAGATTGAAGGGTGGCACACACCATAGACATACAGTTCTGTGCAAAAGTTTTAGGCAGGTGTGAAAAAAATGCTGCAAAGTAAGAAGGCTTTCGAAAATAGAAGTGTTAATGGCTTATTGTTGTCAGTTAACAAAATGTAAAGTGAATGAACAAAAGAGAAATCTGAGTCAAATCAATATTTGGTGTGATCACACTTTGTCTTCAAAACAGCATTAATTCTTCTAGATACACTTGGACAAAGTGAGGGATTTTGTAGGATTATAGTTAGGTGTATGACTAACCAATTATACTAGACAGGTGATCATGATCATCATTTTCATATGTAGGTTGAAACACAGTCACTAACTGAAACAGAAACAGCTGTGTAGGAGGCTTAAAACTGGGTGAGGAACAGAGAAACTCTGCTACATAGGTGAGGTTGTGGAAGACAGTTTCCTGTCACAGGTCATGCAACATGGCAAGCCTGAGCACAGCGACAAGACTCAAGGTAGTTATACTGCATCAGCAAGGTCTCTCCCAGGCAAAGATTTGAAAGCAGACTGGGGTTCAAGATGTGCTGTTCAAGCTCTTTTGAAAAAGCACAAATAATGGGGAAATGTTGAGGCCCAAAGACAGTAGTCGGACAAGGAAACTTAATGCAGCAGATGAAAGACACTTCATGCTTACTTGCTTACTTATTTGACTGTAACAGGAAGCAGTTTGTTTGCCAGAGGGTTATAGAGCGGTACAATAACGAGTGTCTGCAGGCAGCAGTAAAACTTGGGGGGAGGGATGTTCCTTGAAAATTTGGGGCTGCAGTTCAGCAAATGGGGTTTGGGGATTTGGTCAAGATTAATGATGTCCTCAATGCTACGAAATACAGGCAGATTCTAATGTATCACTTAATGCCATCAGGCAGGCCTCTGATTGGCTCAAAACTTATTCTGCAGCAGGACAACGACCCCAAACATCCAGCCAACGTCATTAGGAACTATAAGAACAAGGAGTCCTGGAAGTGATGATACGGCACCACGGAGCCCGGATCTCATCATCATCCAATCTGTCTGGGATTACATGAAGACACAGAAGGATTTGAGCGAGCCGACATCCACAGAAGATCTGTGGTTACTTCTCCAAGATGGTACAACCTCCCTACTGAGTTTCTGCAAAAACTGTGCAAGTGTATCTAGAGGAACTGATGCCATTTTAAAGGCAAAGGGTGGTCACACCAAATACTGACGCGATTTATATTTCTCTTTTCTTCATTTACTATGCATTTTTTTAATTGACAAAAATACACTTTTAACACTTCTATTGTTGAAAACATTCTTACTTTGCAGCGTTTTTTTCCTCACCTGCCTAAAACTTTTGCCCAGTACTGTAGTTGGCCCTTTCTTGTCTGCTTCCATTCCCTTTGCTATAGAGTGAGCAGACCTGTGAAAGACTATCCTCTTTAGAGGAGCTGCATTGTTAGCAAGCACAATGGTGGACATTGGTTGAAGGGTCATGGAGGGAATGAAGAAACACCTCTGTCCTTGGTGGTAAAACCTGCCATCAAAATGAGGGTGCTAAGGCTGGATTCAGATGAACGTATATCGGCTCGGTTTTCACGCCGAGCCGATATACGGTGTCCTCATATGCAGGGGGGGAGGATGGAAGAGCCAGGAGCAGGAACTGAGCTCCCGCCCCCTCTCTGCCTCCTCTCCACCCCCTCTCCGCCCCTCTGCACTATTTGCAATGAAAGGAGGCGGGACAGGGCGGGGCTAAATTACAAGAGTTCGCCCTGCCCCATCCTGCCTCTCCTCATTGCACATAGTGCAGAGGGGCGGAGAGGAGGCAGAGAGGGGGCGGGAGCTCAGAGCACTGCTCCCGGCTCTTCCAGCTTCCTCCCCCTGCAGAGAGAGAGACGCCGTATGTCGGCCGGCGTGAATACCCAGCCGATATACGTTCGTCTGAATCCAGCCTAATTGTGATCTTTGCTATGGGGTCTCCTCTCTTCCATGTACACTGATGGTCGAATTGTGCTGTGAACCATCTTGAGGAGGTTGATTTGAGGCCCCAAGCTAGTGGAAGCTCCAGGGCAAGTTTTGTCCCTGCGGCCTCCACTATCTGCAACATATTTGTAGACCCCCATATATCTTCTTCCTCCAATTCATTCATTAATATCTGATGGATCTTGCTTTGGTCTGTGTTCTGTGTTACCTGCACTGCGGTGGAATGGGCGGATTCATTCTCCACTGTTGGTCTCTGTATGGGACACATATGCAGAAAAAAAGCCAAAAGTTAATACGGCACATTAAAAAAAACGCTTGATTGTAAAATACAAAGTCCTAGGGCAGCTTTGTCTACATGTTGGGCACTTCCCCTGTCTGTGCCCAGGACATTACAATAGCCATTCATCTCTAACTGTGTCTGCATCTAGGAAACATCATCCAGATGTTTAATAATGGATCGAGGAGCTCCGATTTCCGGTTTCACTGCTTTGGATCAACAGAGTCAGTACAGCAAGACACTAAATGTACAATGCATATACAACATTACTCCATGCCATAATACATAACCCAATATGTATGACAGCAGTAGAAATGTCATTGAATGGCTGATTTAAAGGGGTTCTCCAGGACCCCAGAAATACAAGGAACACGGGCTATGGTCATTCATTCTGTTGTATTATTGTAATATAGGGAAATGGCACCAACGGGTTGCGTAGTACCAATTCAACATTGGACCAGACTCTCTTGGGACTTGGTATCGGTGGAGGGCTCAGTCCGGCACTACAATGGATGGCGCTGTCTTGGGACTCAGGATCAGTACTGATGCAATGAGAAAAACTCACTGGGAACTCTGACCCATTCATTGGCTTATGTGTATCCAGTTGCCCCATCCTTGGCTTTATAGCTGCATACCTTACATGGAACCATTGATCACAGGAGTATCGCTGGGGCCTACCAGACTACGTCTAACACCCCATTGCACTTTGCAAACAAACCTTTACTTGAATTACTGCCTAGTCTCTTACATATATCTGCACCACAGCAACTCTTCCCTCTTGGGCGTCTCCAACTAGTGTAGGCATTTCGATCTAGCACTCATAATGGTCTTTCAGTCACGGTATTCTTCTCCTCTCACCACTTGACTGTCTCCTTTCTTTTGGAGCTGTCCACTCACAGGCCCAGCGCGAAAGCCCTGTGGGAACCCATGCCCCCGGCCATCGAATGTCTCTGTGCTCACTTCTTTCTCTGTAGGAGCACTTTCCTTCTTTCTGCTTTTCATTCAGCCTTTATTTCTCACTCTCCATACTTTAACCCATTAAAGCTCCATGACATACATTTGCGTCATGGAGGTTCGGGGCTTGTATGGACGCAGCAGCTCCAATCAGCACCTCTGATACAAGTGATTACAATATCAGAGCAAAAAGATGATTTTATTGCGGAAAACTGCCCCCTCTGAGATGCCTTTCTGTAGGCCAACGGTGGAACAATTTTATGGCCTCAGGTGGTAAGACCGTTCATCTAATCACGTTACATCTCTAATCGCATATCTGCCAGAGATGGAACTGCATGCCCAGTTTTGCAGCTAAATGACAACTCCTTCTAGGGGCTGGATTGTTTTTTTACAAGGAGTGTACATTATACATGATTCTGAAGAATTACCTACTTGGATCCCAGGGTTCAGAGTGGGGTTATATGATGTAATACTGTCTCGCGATACAATCTAATGCCCAGTCTAGAAGCAGAGTTACTGTCTGGAAAAGCACAACCCCACTTATCGGTGGCCAAACCCTACAACATCCCTTGTAATGCCCAACATGCCACTCGTAATATCATCATATTACCATCCTGAAGCGTTTCCCCATACAATAAGTGGTTTATTCTGGTGTGGTAGAGGATTCATCATACCTCCGCTGTGAGCAATGACTGGGGCATCTGCAGGGAGAAAAGCACTGATAGAACTGGAGCAATAACCTTTTGAATTACAATGAGCTCAGTTCATCCAAAACTGTAATGTTAATGAGTTAAATTACTAGGCTGGCACCCTCCTCGCTCTTAATTTTGACTGCACCCGGGGCACATGCCCCACTTGCGCCTCCATAACTACGCCCCTGGGCGTCAACTAGGTGGTTCTTCAGAATCATAAGCAATGTAAAGTACATCTCTTGGGTTTTGTATCTTATATTTGATACTACCTGTTGTGCCCTACATGCTAAGTGTGGAATCTTGCATATATTTAGGGGCTCTGATCTTGGGTCTATATTTCTGATCTTGGGTCTTTGTTATTTGACAATTTAGTGTTGTTGCCTTCTATGAGGTTTTCTTTTAACGCATTTAATAAAAGTTATATTTTAGTGGGTTCACTTTTTTTAGAGGTAAAAGTTGACTATAAAATCTCCTAATGATACATACTGACGAGCAGGGCTTTGGACAAGGAAGATCTAATACTAATTACTTCCAAGACTCATAGATTTTGGTGATAACAGACTTAGATGACGGTTCCTGCCACACTGACATATCACAAAGTACCAGTGTACAATTTATCAGATAAAACACTTATATTGTCAGGATTACCAAAAAAAACTCTTGCTACAGCAGAAAGAATCTGGTGATGATTATTTCCTAGAAAATGCAAGTCAGCAGTAATTCTTACTTGTTCCTACTGTATAATAAGTTACTCACATATTAAAGGTCTACTGCACATTCAGCCCTACATTGAGTAAGACTGGCATATCCTACACGAGCCTTAGAAAGGAAATAGTTGGAGTGATTTGCACCAAATGTATGAAAATGTGAACACCCTTGTATATATCTCTGGTTCTGAGAAAATCCAAGGACATTTACATACATATATGTGACTGCTGGCGGCTCAGAAAATCTGTGATTGGGTATGGGCATAACCACCAGGGTAGCAGCTGCTATGGGGCCTAATAACTAAGGGGGGGCATTTCCATGCAGACAAAAAAGTGCAGTGATGACTATGAATAATGGAACGTGGTGTAGAAAATTGAATGCAGCCCCATTCTAATTTTTACTACAGACGCACCTTGTTAGCGCACTATTCCTGTTCTGTGGTATCATGTGTGCACTATATGGCATTGTTACATCAGTATATGTTCTTTTGTCTTACACTTTGATGTTTCAGTATACATGGTGACCTTTCTTGTGTGCAATATCCCAATAATCACCGTGTTTATTACCCTGTATTGTGACATCATTGTGTTTATTATTTCTGTCCTGTGACATCACTGTGTTTATTATCTCTGTCCTGTGACATCACTGTGCGTCTTATCCTTGTGCTGTGACATCACTGTTTATTATCCCTGTACTGTAACATCACTGTATATTATACCTGTCCTGTGACATCACTGTGTTTACTATCGCTGTCCTGTGACATCACTGTGTTTACTATCTCTGTCCTGTGACATCACTGTGTTTATTATCGCTGTCCTGAGACATCACTGTGTATTATCCCTGTACTGTGACATCACTGTGATTATTATCCCTGTACTCAAGAAACAGGAAAGCTGCAGCACTTGCCTTTTTCACCCTCACTGGTGTATTAGATGCACGCCCCACCAGGGCTGGATTCAAATCCAAATGTCATTCCAGGAAAACACAGCAATGCAGGACAGCAAACTCTGGTGCAAGAGCTGGTATTAAAACATCCAAAGATGTGTCTTTATTGGCTCACATATCGTTAAAAGATAGCGACATTTCGGCTACCCACTGCAGCCTTTGTCAAGCTCTGTCAATCACTGTGTTTAGTATTCCTGTGCTGTACCATCACTGTGTCTATTATCCCTGTACTGCGACATAACTCTGTGTTTATTATCCCTGTGCTGTGACATCACTGTGTTTATTTTCCCTGTGCTGTGACATCACTATGCTTATTATCCCTGTACTGTGACATCACTGTGTTTATTATCCCTGTACTGTGACATCATTATGTTTATTATCCCTGTGCTGTGACATTGCTATGCTTATTATCCCTGTGCTGTGACATCACTGTGTTTATTATCCCTGTGCTGTGACATCACTGTGATTATTATCCCTGTACTGTGACATCACTGTGATTATTATCCCTGTGCTTTGACATTGCTATGCTTATTATCCCTGTACTGTGACATCGCTATGCTTATTATCCCTGTACTGTGACACACGGGCATACTGCTATGGGTTGCAATTGTGACTCAGCCCCTTGGTTAGTTGGGCCCACTGGGCCCCCACCATGAGCTGTCTAACCGTCACAGCCCATGGGCTGGCACTGGGTGACACTCAGGGAGAGGAGGCCTGTTACCCCAGGCAGCCAGCAGTCAATTCATCACACCTGCAGTCTATCAGAGTACTGTCAGCCACATGATTGGTCCAGCTATCCGATAGCTATCTGCTGTCCGATAGCAGAAGAAGGGAGCGGTGACCATGGGGTGTATCTGAAGTATGTACTGTATGTAATTATATACATAGCTGGTATAAGTTATACCAACTGTACATATATAATTATAGATCTTATATATAATTATATATGTACAGCTGGTGTAAGCTATACATTCCCCTGTATATAGTGATGTGGAGAATGCTGGTATAACCTGGGTATCTACCATATATGATTATATATGTACAGCTGGTATAAGTTATATATCTCCTGGGTATAGTGATCTACACTATGCTGAAACTTGGGCATCTTCTGTCTATAATTATATATGTACAGCTGGTATGTTATACATCTCCTGTATATAGTGATATAGACCATGCTGGTATAACCTGGGTACCTCCTGTATACGATTGTACACAATTAAAAAAATGCATCAAAAGCCTGCTTGCGGTTTTAAAAAGACCACATGCATTTTTTAAAATCCACATGTGGTCTTCAGTAATGTATGCGGTTTATTAAAAATGCACGGAAATTTGAATACCCCGTACGGTGAATCTCATCAGACAAAAAAAATACCCAAAGCCAAAAATGCGGTTTTTTTGGTCACCCCGTCTCCAAGAAAAAATGTAATAAAAAAGTGATCAAAAGTCATTGTCCTCCAAAATACAGGTAGAAACTATGAATGTTCCGCAAAAAATTACCTCTCACACAACTATGTCAACAGAAAAATAAAAAAGTTACGGCTGTCAGAAGATGGCGGCCAAAAAATAACTTCATTTTTGTCGAAAGATGTATACATTTTTTTTAACGTAGTATAACACAAAAACACAAAAAAACTATAAATTGGGTTTTGTGGTAATAGTACTGAACCACAGAATAAAGTTATGTTGTTTTTGCTGCAGTGTGTACGCCGTAGAAACAAGACGCACCCAAAGATGGCGGAATTGCGCTTTTTGTTTCCATTTCATTCCACTTAAACATTTTTACATGTTTTTCGGTACATTTATATGATGTATTAAATAGCACCATTTAAAAGTACAACTCAAACTGCAAAGAATCAAGCCATCAGACAGCTACGGATAAATAAGAGTTATGATTTTTTAAAAGGGGGGAGGCAAAACAAAAAATGAAAAAAAAAAGGGCCGCGTCCCTCGGGGGTTAAATGGAATCTGTCACTAAGTTGTGCTGCCCAGTATTGCCTCCAAACCACTCTGTCCCTCCTGGTTGCTGCTGACCAGGACATGTGACTGCTGCAGCCAATCACTGGCTATAGAAGGTCACTGCTGTGGTCAGTGATTGGCTGCAGCAGTCACATGTCCTGTTCAGGAGCAACCAGGAAATACAGAGTGTCGTTAGAGCAATTTTAAGTCATGGGAAAACTCCATAAGCCCCTTAAGGACCAGGATGTTTTGTACCCTAAGGACCGGACATTTTTTAGGGATTTTACCCATGTGGTGGGTTAATTGCCTTAGTTTTTTCCTTCAGCTGCCAAAATTATTTTTGCTGTGTTTTTTTTCCTGTGACATATGGGGCTATTTTTTAAATATCTTTTTGATTTACTTTTTTGCCCGTTTTTTTTTTATTGGGGGTAAAAAGCAAAAAAAATGATTTTTTTAAACATTTATAGTTATTTTTTTTAATTAGTATATTTACACTAAAATAAAGTATGTAAAATGGTTCCTAATTTTGTTTAGGACGTTTTGATATATAATATGTATGGTCTTAGATTACAGGGCGCATACGGCGATGGTTTAGGTTGGCTTCGGCTTTGTGTTATTTTTTTTCTTATGTATTTTTTTTTATTCTGTAATTTTTTTTACTTATGTATGTAATTATTTTTTTTACTATCTATGTTACCCATGACATCATACAAGACCTCCTGGGGGACATTCACGTTTTTTTTTTACACTTTTCCTATGGATGCCTCAGCTACAGGGGAAAACATCCCACTGTGGTGACAATAGTCACTGGCAGAGCTGATCAGGGTGTGCTACGACCCTGCAGCTCAGCTGTGGCAGGAAATCCCGGCGGTCATGTGACTGCTGACTCCCGTAGTGGAAAAAACACTTCCACTTTCGCTCTTTAGTACATAGCACTCATTGCGCGCTGTGTACTAAAGAAAAGAGGAGTCAGAAAAGGTTAAAAACCCTCCTGCCTTCCCCTTCAGGTTATGAGCTGTGACTAACAACTGACAATCCAACATGCTCCTGCTTGATTGCAGAACAGGGGCTTTAAACCCGTGCCGTATTTTTACAAACAGCTTGGTTTAAAGCCCAGGACTAAGCGCCGTAAATTTACAGTGTTTGGTCCCAAATGGGTTAAGGTCCGGGTTTCTGTTAGTTTGCCTCTGTGGTGGGCATCCCAATGTTTATATGGTGTTCAGTAAGAGGAAATAAATCCTAAAAAGCTCAGTTGTGAAAAGAAAATGCTAATATCATTCGGATTTACTTTGTCAACCACTGACTATTACTTGAGCCCCCACAGACTACAGCTGTATATACTGTAAGTTGGATCCGCTGTGAACGCCATATGGAAGCCACATTTGTAATAATAATCTGCGGACTTCTGTGCCGGCTCATTAGCAGACAATACATGGGCCGTGCCCATAGTACACTGACTAGTTACAGTCTCTAGAAAAGGGATCAGTCGAAGTCTGGCTTTACAGAGATAACTATCATCAAAATTATCACTCGGCAGAGCGAATATGATGCCGGGTCACAGGTGAGAGTTTGTTCACCGGTCACGGTCACTAATCGCTTTGTTTCAGCTCATCTAAGAATAGTCCTGGTTGATTTATCATTATCTGGTGTAAACAGGTAATCATCTGTCTTTAAACAACCAGCCAATAACTTTACAAGTAGGTGAGTGCTTCTCCATCATTCGCCTACTACTTGAAGGGAGGCTCTAGTCCCCTGTTGTACCGCCTCTAGCTTCGATACAAGATGTGGTATATGCAAGCATGGAGGCTCAGGTACCCTGTTGTACCGTCTCTTGCCTGGATACAAGATGTGATACGGGCAGGCATGGAGGCTCTAATACCCTGGTGTACCTCCTCTAGCTTAGATAAAAGATGTGATACGGGAGGCATAGAGGCTCTAGTACCCTGTTATACCGCCTCTAGCTTGGATACAAGATGTGATATAGGCGGGCATGTAGGCTCTAGTACCCTGTTGTACCACCTCTAGCTTGCAGATAAGATGTGATGAGGGCAGGCATGGAGGCTCTAGTACCCTGTTGTACCTCCTCTAGGTTAGATAAAAGATGTGATACGGGCGGGCATGGAGGCTCTAAATACCCTGTTGTACCGCCTCTAGGTGGGATACAAGATGTGATACAGGGGGGCATGGAGGCTTTAGTACCCTGTTGTACCACCTTTAGCTTGGGTACAAGATGTGATACCGGCGGGCATGGAGGCATACAGGTTCTGTATGGTATCTTGTGGCATAATGGTTCACATTTGCTGTAACTGAGCCTCTAGATCATGCAAACTCATAGGCTCTTGAATTTGGTGTCCCAGATGGTCCTGTACATTTTATTGGGGATAAATCTGGTCACTGGGCAGCCACGTTAGTGTGACAACGTTGTGGGGATATTCCTGTGCCCCCCTTGTGTGTGCGGCCGATCATTATCCTGCTGCCTCTTGCAAGCCGCCATGAGAGGAACACGTGTGGCTGCAGGATGTCCTGAACATATCGCTGAGCTGTCATTGTCTTTCGTACCACTTCTAGGGGTGACTGACTGTTGTATGTGATTACCACCCCGACCATCACACCAGCTCAACCCGAGGTCTCCAGACCTGAACACAGGCGTTGTTGGTTCCAAACTAAAGCTGGATTTGTTGCTGAAGACAACCTGGTACCACTCTGTAGCAGTCCAGTCTTGTTGTTCACAACACCACTGCAAATTCGGGAGATGTTGGGTGGGTTTCAAAGTCAGTACATGTAATGATAGCCCTGAGACCAAATGTCCTTTAGCCAACTGCCTGGAAATGGTTCTAACAAACAAAGGGGTGTAATGATGGCACCACCGCTCTCTGGATGGCAGACAACGAAACAGGTGGAGCAGCTGGTGCTTGTCGGATGATCAGACGATACTTCCTACTTGTGGTCTGTAGGGGGCGTCCTGAGCCCGGTCACCTTGTGTGCCCTCACACATCCACTGGTCCCAACACCTCCTAACAGTCTGGTCCGAATAATGCGTCTTAGAAGTGTCTAGTGGTCAACAAGCTCTACACAAGCGTAAGAAGAGGCCACTACACACAAGGAGCCTCCGAGAGCCTTTTATAGGCCAAAGGGGGAACCACTTTTAGGGCCTCCGGTGACAAGACCGTTCATCTAATCACCACAACTCTAATCATTTACATATCTGCCTGAGATGGAACTGCAGGACGCGTTTTGCAGTGTGTTGGGGAAGGGTTGAAATTTCAAATACATTCTCGTCAAAGACTCTCACGCCCCCGAACTAGTTGATGAATGATATTTCAGCCAATGAAAATGCTCCCAGGCGCTCGTTCAGTGATCGCAAAATGGCTGTGCTTAAAAGCACAGACGTTCATACACTTTAACGACTATTGTGAGCGACTATTCACATGAATGGAATGCTCCCAAATTGCCACAAACTCCATTTTTAATGCAAATGTGTTCAAGTGTCAACTCTTTGCAGTCCTGTGCAGGACTGTTGGTAAGTATGATAATGGGGCATCTTAGTGAGGGACCCTTTCTCTATGTGATGATGTACATCCTAGTAGGAACAGGTTAATTGTTATCCTTTGTTATGTATGCGGGCGACTTGAAGTGATGGCACAATATTAGAAAAAGATGCTTTCTACCAGAATGCACCACATCAGGAAATAGGGCAGAGCGGCAATGCCCACACACAGGTACAAGTGTGCTGCTGTTTTTGGAAGAAATTGGCTACTTTTTCTGATAATGTACAATTACTTTAACCCTTTCCCGTCCAACATTTGGCCATATACGTTCTAACCCCACTCTGTACAGTTAGGACATCTATAGCTGTCCATCGCATATGACATATGGAGCGGGCTCAGGAGCACAACCCGCTCCATACACTTCGTGTATCAGCTGTCTTTAACAGCCGACACCCACCTGCAACAGCCGTGGGCAACACTAATTCTGATCATGACTTTTAACCCTTTAAATGCTACTTCAGTTCTGACAGCGGCATTTAAACATCCAGATTCATCAAGATTTTAAATATCCAGAATGGCCCCCTCTACACTCCACAATAAGATTGTGAGGGTGGTATCCAGGTGTCATGGCAGCCCGGAGCCTTCTGAAGCCCCCTACAGTTACCATTATTGTTTGCCTATTAAGAACATGTCTGTAGCATGTTTAATAGGCAGGCTGTTCTAATACAGTATAATGCAATACCATAGTATTGCATTATACTGTATAAGCAATCAAATTATTACAACTTTAAGGGTGGACGTACACTTGCGATATTTTCTCTCTTGCGCTGCGAGAGCACAAGAAAACTCTTGCCTCGCAGCGCAAGAAAGAGGCCGGTATAGAACCGGCATATCGCAAGTGGTTTCAATGGGGCCAGCGGCAGCAGCGCTAGCCCCATTGAAAGCATAGGGAGAATGCTGCGGACTTCTGCCACAGCTATGACAGCTGTGACAGCTGTGGCAGGAGTTTCCTTCATCCCTGCGGAGTTTCCTTCATCCCCTATTCATGAATAGCTAAGGGCTATGTGTGATTGGCTGAGCGCTCAGCCAATAGCTAAGCAGTAGCTGCTATTGGCTGAGCCCTCAGCCAATCTGCACAGCCCTTTCAGGAGGCTGGGATTTTTAAATCCCCGACTGCTGAAAGAGCTTAATAGCAGTGCCGGGGAGCCAGCAGGAGGACGCGGCTGACAGCAGGAGAGGTGAGTAATAATTTTATTTTACACTTATTGCTGATTAACAGGGAAGGGCTTATATTTCAAGCCCTTCTCCGATAATCATTCTGCGGGGCTTGCCAGAAACCATTGATTTCAATGGGATCGGCAGCAGTGCCAATTCCATTGAAAGCAATGAAATAGAATGCCGGGGACTTCTGCCACAGCTGTC
The DNA here is from genome assembly GCF_035609145.1 of Eleutherodactylus coqui. Lineage (NCBI taxonomy): Eukaryota > Metazoa > Chordata > Amphibia > Anura > Eleutherodactylidae > Eleutherodactylus > Eleutherodactylus coqui. The sequence goes on from NC_089846.1 coordinate 32,820,761, forward strand.
ACAGCTGTGGCAGAGGATTCCTTCATCCCCGCAGTCCCCACGGGGATGAAGGAAACTCCTGTCACAGCTGTCACAGCTGTTACAGCTGTGGCAGAAGTTCCTGGCATTCTCCATCTCTTTTCAATGGGGCTAGCGCTGCTGCCGCTGGCCCCATTGAAAAGACTGGCGATATGTCTGCGTCATGCCGATTTTTTTTCTCATACTGCGATGCGAGACTTTAACTTTAGTCTCGCATCGCTGTGGAGGAAAAAAAAATCGCCAGTGGGTGTCCACCCTAAGTCTGGTATGGGGACAAATGAAAAAAACTAAAAATAACTGAAATAAAGATTTTTTACTTTAAAAAATATTATGTTTAAAAAAAAAACTTTTTCCAGTTGTTGTATATAACGAATACAAAAAAAAAACAACTAAAAATTGGTATTGCTACATCCGTAAAAGGTCCAATATATTCAAATATCAAATTATTAATCCTGCATGGTTAACTATCAGACACAAAAAATATACAATGCCGGTCATGAAGTCGCATGTTCCCCAAATTTGTACTGTAATGCAAAGTACGGGTCACCCAACAAAAAACGGGTCCAGCACAGCCCTATTGAAAAAAAATGTTAATACCAGAACAGCAGAATGTGACCTGAACGCAGGCGCATCAATGACCCTCGGTCACGAAAGGGTTAACGTGTTCCTTTCTCCAGCCCAGTAATGCCGCCCACGTATGAATGATACAAGTTTACCACCATCAGTTCCCTCCATCATGCTTCATACAAGTGAAAGGAACAGTCCAGCATGACATCATCCGGCTCCCAGCTACTACCCAAAAACCAACCCAAGCCAAGTCTTACGTAGCAGCGATTGGCGCAGCCGTCCGATAATCCATAACCTCCTAGAAATCACATTATGGTGGCCGAAAACATAACATTTTAATAAAGTAAACTTTAACTTAAACTTTCCAGAAATGTTCTATTTTTAAAGAGTGTGAAAGTTTTGGAGTCTTACATGGTCCTGGTGAGTTTTTGCTCCTCTGGGGTCTGTGACATCACCAGCAGACGTTCCTGGGACCCTCCAGACAGGACACGGCCGGGTAGGGAATCGTCTGCACACCCCGGCGGCGCAGATCCTGACCTGCTCTCATTTCTGGCTTCTGTTTTCAGTCCTTGTAAATTATTTAATAGCAATGATTGTTGCGAATCCAAAGGAAACTCAGAAGCTGCAGCCGCTTCCACTACGGCCGGGCTCACATGTACGTGTGTGCGGTGATCCGTGCGCGAGGACGCAACAAGTACGCAATGACACGTGTATTTGATGTGCGCTGCCAATCCCCATATACTGTCTTGGCTTGTATGCATGTGTAATACGCACCAAGATAGTGCATGCCGCAATTTTTTGTGTGCGAGTATTACTGGTATGAAAAAAATCGCAGGTGGGAGGGCCCAACACAAATTGGTGGGCTATTGTCATCCCATGTTGCGCATGAGAAAATTGCTATGACAATATGCTCATGTGAGATGTGTATGCTCATGGCTAGAGATGAGTGAACCTACTCGGCCACGCCCCTTTTTCGCCCGAGCGCCGCGATTTTTGAGTACTTCTGTACTCGGGCGAAAAGATTCGGGGGGCGCTGTGGGTGAGTGGGGGGTTGCAGCGGGGTGTGGGGGGGCGAGGGAGAGAGGGCTCCCCCTGTTCCCCGCTGCTACTCCCCGCGCCGCCATGCCTCCCCCCGGCGCCCCCCGAATCTTTTCACCCGAGTACAGAAGTACTCGAAAATCGTGGTGCTCGATCGAGTAATTACTCGAAACAAGTAGGTTCGCTCATCTCTACTTATGGCATATGCGTATTTGTGCGCACATGAGGGTAGTGTTTTTGCGGAATGAACTATACTTTTTCGCATGCACATCGGCGTATTTTATTTTCTACCTAAATGGCATGTTCATTTGCACGCAGCAAAAAAAGACGCGCCAATTGAAATGGTTAATTAGTAGAGATGAGCGAGCACGCTCGAATAAGGCAGTTACGCTCCTCTCGAGTAACTGCATTCTTGTCCGATCATGCTCGGGGAGGGGGGGAGCAGCAGTGGGGAGAGAGAGAGATTTCGCTCACTCTCCCCTTCACTCCCCCCCCCTTCCCCTGAGCCTGCTCGGACGAGAATGCAGTTACTCGAGAGGGGCGATGCTCGCTCGAATAACTGCCTTATCCGAGCGTGCTCGCTCATCTCTATTAATTAATCTAATGAGTTCCAGATGTGTTCTTTATCTAGCGGAATTACTCAGCATATCACGCATCTCCTAGCGTATTGTGCGTTCATTTTCGCTCCTCCATTGACTTATATGGTGACCTTTGGTGTGCAACTGCAACTGACCGAAATGCACAGGAAATCCGCGCATGTGAACAAACCCATTGAAATCAATGGGTTCCATTCTCTACGTATTGAGCTCGTAAATTTTGCACGTGCCAATATATCCGTGTCAATCACATTGTAAGGGCAGGCTCACACGAATGGAATTTCATCGCATATTACGTGCACGATGTACGCAGTGAATGGAGTCAAGAAAAGTATATTGATTTTCATTGACCCACTACTCACACTGCTGGTTATTTATGTGTATAATTCGTGCGTAAAAAAGACTGACAGAGCGGGAAAACAAAAAGGAATCCGATGGCGCATGACACTGTGTGTGAGATAGCAATACCCTGCTCACCGCCTGGCTCACACAGCAATACAATGCTCGTCTGTGCCCGGCCCCAAGGGCTCCAACCAGAGAAAAGTATTTGAGAAAATTATTCTGCATTCATATCCGTGAATCAATGATATGATATATTCCAATGAGCATCATAGGGTTAAATGTGAGATTATTTGAAACCTATACCATGTGTCATGTTTGTATCAGTATTTGTATCGACATTCCAGATTTGTTTAAAAAAAAAAATTTTCATTGTTTTATCAAGTTTTCCACTAATATAGAGACATGTAGTACTAACAGCAGAACACTAGATGGCAGCAGCACAGCTTATGCTTTCACCACAGACATCTAACTTTCTTGGGTCAAACGCAAATATAGGGCGTCTATATAAGAATTTCTTGAAAAGAGGGAGAGAGATCTTCCTAAGAAAGTCTACATGATGGTCAACAACGAGGAAATAAAGTGGTTAATAGTTTTGTATTCCTTGGGATCCTCATTGATTATAGTGGCATCTCGACAGGTAAGATAAAGAATCGATTAGCACTGGGGTGTACGGCCATGGTGAGCCTGGACCCAATATGGAAGAGCAAGGATGTCTCAGTCACCATCACACGAAGGTTAATCGCAGCCATCATGACACAACTGCGACGGTGACTCCCTTTTATGAGCTGTTACTGATGGTGGACTCCCAAGTTAAAGGGGTTGTCAGGGGTTGACTTATTTTTAGGACAGGTCATCGGTAGTTCATCAACAGGGAACTGCAGAATGGGATCCCCGCCGGTCAGCTGATCACTGGGCTGCTGTCACTGTGGACAGCGCTGGAAGCAGATAGCGCTATAAACATTGCAGCAGCCTCGTTTGTTACCACAGACATATTCAATGGGGGCCGTACCTGCAGTATCAGCCGGGCTGCCTCAATATGGACAGTGCTATCTGCTTCCAGCACTGTCCACCCTGACAGTGGGCTTGGCATTCAGCTGATTGGTGGGGATTGCAAACAGCAAACATCTGCCAATAAACTATTGATGACCTGCCCTGAGGATTGGTCATCAATAGTAAAAGTCCTAGGCAACCTTCACCCCCCCCCCAAAAAAAAAAAAATTGTAAATGCAAATTTTGTTCATTTAGCCTCCCAGAAAAACACAATAAAAGTGTTCAAAAAAGCCAAATGTACACCAAAATAGTACCAATAAAAACTACAGCTTGTCACGCCAAAAACAAGCTGTTAGGTCTGCTATCTGTGTCTGTCACCCTCTTACTATTCCAGGCAGATGCAGGCATCAGTCTGCGTCTTCTGTTTCAAATGTACTCCTTGTTCTATTTTCTACCAGCAGTGTGGGAGTTAACCCCTTCCAGTGCTCATAGCAATTACCCTTCGATTCAAGTGAGCTGGAGACCCTCCGTCTTTGCCTCAGAATTGTTGTGTGTTTCCTTCAGACACCCAGGACATCTAGGTCTCCTGTCTCTGGAATGTTCTGTTCTTTGCTTTATGCTTTAGCCTGTGTGCGTCTGTCCATTTCTGTCCTGTCTATTCATCGTTCCTGTTTCTGTGTTAGTCAGTCCTGTTCTGTGCTGTGTGTACACTGTCCATGTCCTGTCAGGGATTGTTAGCCCCAGGGTTCCAGCGTGGGACCGTTCTTATCAGGACGCCTACCCTGTTTATAGGCAGGGATCTTCCTATCTTCCGGTTTAGCTAAGGGAAAGTTACCCATCTAGGATTTCCCTGCTTCGGTACCCCTGATCACTGGGGTCAGCTGCCAGCAACACCAGGTCTGGTCTAACAGCTAGGTTTAGTTGGTTAGCACGGTGGGTCCACACCCAGAGCCCGAACACAAGGCCTCTGTGGGAAAATAAAAAAGCTATGGGACTTTGAATCCAATGATGTAAAAATAATAATTTCCAAAAAGGGTTTTTATTGTGCAAAAGTAGAAAAACCTAAAAGAAGTAATAATTTAGGTATCGTTGTAATCATACCGACCCGCAGAATTTTTAAAAGCATGATTTAGGACTTATTCAGACAACCATATATCGTCTGCGTTTTCACGCCGAGCCAATATACGGTGTCCTTGTCTGCAGGAAGGGGGGAGGGGGGAGACGGAAGAGCCAAGAGCAGGAACTGAGCTCCCGCCCCTCGTGACTCTTTGCAATGGAAGGGGCGGGACAGGGGCCCCATCCCGCCCCTGCTATTGCAAATAATTACAAGGGATGGAGAGGAGGTGGGGAGGGCGGCGGGAGCTCAGTTCCTGCTCCTGGCTCTTCCATCCTCCTCCCCCTGCAGACAAGGACACCGTATATCGGCTCGGCATGAAAACTCAGCCGATATACGGTTTTCTGAATAAGCTCTTACACTGTCAAAAAAAAAAACAATGGCAGAATTGATGTTTTCTCTCCCTGCCCTCCAAATAAAATGTATAAAAGTTTTGCAATATATTATCTGTACCCAAAAATAGTACCGATAAAAATTACAGTTCACGACGCAAAAAACAAGTCCTCATACCGCCGTGTCGACGGAAAAAAAAAAAAAGTTATGGCATTTGAAAAGTGGAGATGAAAATCCCCCCAAAAATTGTTGCGGCCTCAATGCCAGAATAGGCCGTGTCCTTAAGGCTAATTTCACATGGGTGAGTTTGATATCAGCTTGTTAATCTTGGCCTGATATTGCACTTGCCAATATGCGATTGCCCCGGGGAAGTAGTGATCCTTCTGTGCTGCTGAAATCTGTCGGAAGATCGACAAGTGATCGGTTCCATCCAGAGGCAGAGCCGTTCAGCTGCTGGGACTCCCCCTTACTGCTCCGCGAATGGAGCAGGAAAGTGAGCGGAACTGTGAGTGCAGGTGTGAAACCACCCTAATGTGTCCAAACTAGAGATGAGCGAGCATACTTGCTAAGGCACATTACTCGAGCGAGTAGTGCCTTATTCGAGTATCTGCCTGCTCGTCTCTAAAGATTCGGCTGCCGGCGGGGGAGAGCGGTGAGTTGCGGGAGTGAGCAGGGAGGAGCGGGGGGGAGAGAGTGAGAGAGAGAGATCCCTCCCCCACCCCGTTCCTCCCCGCTTTTCCCCGCTGGCAGCCGAATCTTTAGAGACGAGCGGACAGGTGCTCGAATAAGGCACTACTCGCTCGAGTAGTTTGCCTTAGCAAGTATGCTCGCTCATCTCTAGTCCAAACGCATAACTTGTCATTCTTTACCAGGGGTGGAATATAACAGCAGGCGACCACTTCCAGTCTCGTTGCTACCTAAGAGAACCAAAAAAGGGGGCAAAAGAGTGCAAAAATGTGACCACTGAACAGTGCAAAAAACATCGCCTGTTCAGATGCATCCAGATATCTGTTGTACCATGCTGCTGGAAGGTCCGAATTTGGCACAAGCAGCATAAATCACTGAACCCTTCCTGTCAGGTGTCAATAGTTTAGGCCAATAGAGGTGAAGTAATGGTGCGGGGAAGGTTTTCTCAGCACAACCTGGGTCCTCCGATACCTGTGGGTGGACGCCACAATGAATTGTTACGATTCTAAAGAGCAAAGGAAGTCCAACGTGCTACATGGGTGTCTCTAACAAAGTGGCCATTCCAGGTTTGTACAATGTATCAGATTGATACATTTCTAGAGGAAAAGCCCATTTTAAAAATAACACCAAATTGGGGATCAGACAGTTATCACAACTCCGGGTTTAGAAACTTCCAATGATCAGTTGTTATTAGAGATGAGCGAACGTACTCGTCCGAGCTTGATACTCGTTCGAGTATTAGCGTGTTCGAGATGCTCGTTACTCGTAACGAGTACCACGCGATGTTCGGGTTACTTTCACTTTCATCTCTGAGACGTTAGCGTGCTTTTCTGGCCAATTGAAAGACAGGGAAGGCATTACAACTTCCCCCTGCGACGTTCAAGCCCTATACCACCCCCCTGCAGTGAGTGGCTGGGGAGATCAGGTGTCACCCGAGTATAAAAATCGGCCCCTCCCGCGGCTCGCCTCAGATGCGTTGTGAGATAGCTGAGGGACAGTGGTATCGTGTTGGAGCTGCTGTAGGGAGAGTGTTAGGAGTTATTGTAGGCTTCAAGAACCCCAACGGTCCTTCTTAGGGCCACATCTAACCGTGTGCAGTACTGTGGAGGCTGCTTTTAGCAGTGTTGCACTTTTTTTTTTTTTTGGTATATCGGCCGTGCAGAGCATTGCGCCCTGCAGTAATACTACAGGGACAGAAGTGTGGAGGCAGGGACAGAAGACATATATTATTGATTGAATATACACAGTGGGCCTTTTCTAAAAAATATTGGGCAAAAAATCTATTTGGCCTGCCTGTCACTGTGCTCAGTGTTCTGGGTCCGTGTGTGCTGGGTGTAGTAGTTCTACAAAATCATACGCAGCCAGCTAAGTATTACAGCAGGCTTGCGCCAAATTATTTCCTGGCGTTCCGTAAGCGAACTCAGCCTCCAACCACAGGCCAATAAGCGGCACATTTAATTACAGCGTTGTGTTTCTGCATTACTGGTAATACACCATGCTGAGGGGTAGGGGCCTAGAGGACGTGGGCGCGGCCGAGGACGCGGAGGCCCTAGTCCGGGTGTGGGCACAGGCCGAGCTCCTGATCCAGGTGTATCGCAGCCGACTGCTGCGGGATTAGGAGAGAGGCACGTTTCTGGCGTCCCCACATTCATAGCACATTTAATGGGTCCACGCGGTAGACCTTTATTAGAAAATGAGTAGTGTGAGCACGTCCTGTCGTGGATGGCAGAAAGTGCTTCCAGCAACCTATCGTCCACCCAGAGTTCTGCGCCGTCCACTGCTGCAACTCAGAATCCTCTGGCTGCTGCTCCTCCTTCCTCCCAGCCTCCTCACTCCATGAAAATGAGACATTCTGAGGAGCGGGCAGACTCCCAGGAACTGTTCTCGGGCCCCTGCTCAGATTGGGCAGCAGTGGTTCCTCTCCCACCAGAGGAGTTTATCGTGACTGATGCCCAACCATTGCAAAGTTTCCGGGGTCCGGGGGATGAGGCTGGGGACTTCCGGCAACTGTCTCAAGACCTTTCAGTGGGTGAGGAGGCCGATGACGATGAGACACAGTTGTCTATCAGTGAGGTAGTAGTAAGGGCATTAAGTCCGAGGGAGGAGCGCACCGAGGATTCTGAGGAAGAGCAGCAGGACAATGAGGTGACTGACCCCACCTGGTTTGCTACGCCTACTGAGGACAGGTCTTCAGAGGGGGAGGCAAGGGCAGCAGCAGGGCAGGTTGCAAGAGGCAGTGCGGTGGCCAGGGGTAGAGGCAGGGCCAGACCGAATAATCCACCAACTGTTTCCCAAAGCGCCCCCTCGCGCCATGCCACCCTGCAGAGGCCGAGGTGCTCAAAGGTCTGGCAGTTTTTCACTGAGAGTGCAGACGACCGACGAACAGTGGTGTGCAACCTTTGTCGCGCCAAGATCAGCCGGGGAGCCACCACCACCAGCCTCACCACCACCAGCATGCGCAGACATATGATGGCCAAGCACCCCACAAGGTGGGACGAAGGCCGTTCACCGCCTCCGGTTTGCACCGCTGCCTCTCCCCCTGTGCCCCAACCTGCCACTGAGATCCAACCCCGCTCTGAGGACACAGGCACTACCGTCTCCTGGCCTGCACCCACACCCTCACCTCCGCTGTCCTCGGCCCCATCCACCAATGTCTCTCAGCGCACCGTCCAGCCGTCGCTAGCGCAAGTGTTTGAGCGCAAGCGCAAGTACGCCGCCACGCACCCGCACGCTCAAGCGTTAAACGTGCACGTAGCCAAATTTATCAGCCTGGAGATGCTGCCGTATAGGGTTGTGGAAACGGAGTCCTTCAAAAGTATGATGGCGGCGGCGGCCCCGCGCTACTCAGTTCCCAGTCGCCACTATTTTTCCCGATGTGCCGTCCCAGCCCTGCACGACCACGTCTCCCGCAACATTGTACGCGCCCTCACCAACGCGGTTACTGCCAAGGTCCACTTAACAACGGACACGTGGACAAGCACAGGCGGGCAGGGCCACTATATCTCCCTGACGGCACATTGGGTGAATTTAGTGGAGGCTGGGACAGAGTCAGAGCCTGGGACCGCTCACGTCCTACCCACCCCCAGAATTGTGGGCCCCAGCTCGGTGGTGGTATCTGCGGCGGTGTATGCTTCCTCCACTAAAGCACCCTCCTTCTGCAACGCAACCTCTGTCTCGCAATCAAGATGTGTCAGCAGCAGCACGTCGCCAGCAGTCGGTGTCGCGCGGCGTGGCAGCACAGCGGTGGGCAAGCGTCAGCAGGCCGTGCTGAAACTACTCAGCTTAGGAGATAAGAGGCACACGGCCCACGAACTGCTGCAGGGTCTGACAGAGCAGACCGACCGCTGGCTTGCGCCGCTGAGCCTCCAACCGGGCATGGTCGTGTGTGACAACGGCCGTAACCTGGTGGCGGCTCTGCAGCTCGGCAGCCTCACGCACGTGCCATGCCTGGCCCACGTCTTTAATTTGGTGGTTCAGCGCTTTCTGAAAAGCTACCCACGCTTGTCAGACCTGCTCGGAAAGGTGCGCCGGCTCTGCGCACATTTCCGCAAGTCCCACACGGACGCTGCCACCCTGCGCACCCTGCAACATCGGTTTAATCTGCCAGTGCACCGACTGCTGTGCGACGTGCCCACACGGTGGAACTCTACGCTCCACATGTTGGCCAGGCTCTATGAGCAGCGTAGAGCTATAGTGGAATACCAACTCCAACATGGGCGGCGCAGTGGGAGTCAGCCTCCTCAATTATTTTCAGAAGAGTGGGCCTGGTTGGCAGACATCTGCCAGGTCCTTGGAAAGTTTGAGGAGTCCACCCAGGTGGTGAGCGGCGATGCTGCAATCATTAGCGTCACCATTCCTCTGCTATGCATCTTGAGAAGTTCCCTGCAAAGCATAAAGGCAGACGCTTTGCGTTCGGAAACAGAGCCGGGGGAAGACAGTATGTCGCTGGATAGTCAGAGCACCCTCCTGTCTATATCTCAGCGCGGTGAGGAGGAGGAGGAAGATGAGGAGGAGGGGGAAGAGACAGCTTGGCGCACTGGTGAGGGTACACATGCTGCTGGCCTGTCATCCTTTCAGCGTGTATGGCCTGAGGAGGAGGAGGAGGAGGAGGAGGAGGAGGATCCTGAAAGTGATCTTCCTAGTTAGGACAGTCATGTGCTGCGTACAGGTACCCTGGCACACATGGCTGACTTCATGTTAGGATGCCTTTCTCGTGACCCTCGCGTTACATGCATTCTGGCCACTACGGATTACTGGGTGTACACACTGCTCGACCCACGGTATAAGGAGAACCTTTCCACTCTCATACCCGAAGAGGAAAGGGGTTCGAGAGTGTTGCTATACCACAGGACCCTGGCGGACAAACTGATGGTAAAATTCCCATACGACAGCGCTAGTGGCCGAAGGCGCAGTTCCGAGGGCCAGGTAGCAGGGGAGGCGCGGAGATTGAGCAGCATGTACAGCACAGGCAGGGAAACACTCTTTAAGGCCCTTGACTGCTTTATGGCTCCCCAGCAAGACTGTGTCACCGCTCCCCAGTCACGGCTGAGTCGGCGGGAGCACTGTAAAAGGATGGTGAGGGAGTACGTAGCCGATCGCACGACCGTCCTCCGTGACGCCTCTGCCCCCTACAACTACTGGGTGTCGAAGCTGGACACGTGGCCTGAACTCGCGCTGTATGCCCTGGAGGTGCTTGCTTGTCCTGCGGCTAGCGTCTTGTCAGAGAGGGTGTTTAGTGCGGCTGGGGGAATCATCAGGGATAAGCGTAGCCGCTTGTCAACCGACAGTGCTGACAGGCTTACACTCATCAAGATGAACAAAGCCTGGATTTCCCCAGACTTCTCTTCTCCACCAGCGGACAGCAGCGATACGTAAGCAATACGTAGGCTGCACCCGCGGATGGAAGCATCGTTCTCTATCACCATCCAAAACGGGGACCTTTTTGCTTCATCTATCTGTGTCTAATATTCCTCCTCCTCCGCCTGCTCCTCCTCCTGAAACCTCATGTAATCACGCCGAACGGGCAATTTTTCTTAGGCCCACAAGGCTCACTCATATAATTTTTCTAAACAATTTTTATACGTTTCAATGCTCATTAAAGCGTTGAAACTTTCACCTCAACCCATTTTTATTTTAACTGGGCTGCCTCCAGGCCTAGTTACCAATTAAGCCACATTAACCAAAGCGATTAATGGGTTTCACCTGCCCTCTTGGTTGGGCATGGCCAATTTTTCAGAGGTACATTAGTACTGTTGGTACACCAATTTTTGGGGGCCCTCGCCTACAGTGTAATCAAATTAATTTTTAGCCCACCTCCATTACAGCTGACGTTACATCAGCTGTGTTGGGCAATGCAATGGGATATATTTATGTACCGCCGGTGGGTTCCAGGGAGCCACCCATGCTGTGGGTCCACAGGGAGTTGTAAATGCATCTGTGTCCACTTCTAAAGAACCCCAGTCTGACTGGGGCATGCAGTGTGGGCCGAAGCCCACCTGCATTTCATCTGACGTTAGCTCTTCTGTCCAGGGCACTGCAATGGGATATATTTATGTACAGCGGGTGGGTTCCAGGGAGCCAGCCATGCTGTGGGTGCACACGGAATTCCCATTGCGGAGTTGGGGATTCCCAGTTGTACCTGCCTGTGACTATTTATAAAAAACCGCGGTCTGACTGGGGCATGTAGACACCTTGACAGAATGAATAGTGTGTGGCACATAGGTTCCCCATTGCTATGCCCACGTCTGCAGCTCCAGATGGAGGTGGCACAGGATTGGATTTCTCATTGCTTCTGTACAGCATTGTGGGCTATCGCCCCGCCCCTTTTAAAGAGGGTCGCTGCCTAGCCGTGCCAACCCTCTGCAGTGTGTGCCTGCGGTTCCTCCTCATGGCAGACGCACTTATAAATAGACATGAGGGTGGCGTGGCATGAGGGCAGCTGAAGGCTGGGCAGGGACAGTTTGGTGTGTGCTGTGGACACTGCGTCGTGGGGGGGGGGGGCGGTTGGGCAGCATGTAACCCAGGAGAAGTGGCAGCGGAGTGTCATGCAGGCAGTGATTGTGCTTTGTTGGAGGTAGTGTGGTGCTTAGTTAAGGTATGCATTGCTAATGAGGGCTTTTCAGAAGTAAAAGTTGTTGGGAGGGGGGGGCCCACTCTTGCCGGTATTGTGGCTTAATAGTGGGACCTGTGAACTTGAGATGCAGCCCAACATGTAGCCCCTCGCCTGCCCTATCCGTTGCTGTGTCGTTCCCATCACTTTCTTGAATTGCCCAGATTTTCACAAATGAAAACCTTAGCGAGCATCGGCGATATATAAAAATGCTCGGGTCACCCATTGACTTCAATGGGGTTCGTTACTCGAAACGAACCCTCGAGCATCGCGAAAAGTTCGTCTCGAGTAACGAGCACCCGAGCATTTTGGTGCTCGCTCATCTCTAGTTGTTATTGCCGGGGAGATTTTAACTGTAAGGGAAACACATGGATGGGCAGGTCCCTTCTTGGTGGCTAATAGAAAGGGATCCTGACTACGGGACCCCCAGGAGTCATCTGTATGCCCTAATAGGAAAGATGCCGGTATTGTCAGATGGCCCCTTTAAAGGATTTCCCACATGTGGGTTTCAGTATGTAGAATAGATCAGGGTCACAGAAGATATTTTGTTGATGGTTTCCCCGGAATGCAGAAATGGATTCCAGTAAGAGAAAGATAATGAATCCCGAGGGGAAGGCTTATCCTTGGGAACTCCGAATCATTCATGGAGTTATAAGGGGGAAAGGGGAAGTCAGATATGGGAACTGCTGCTGGCTGATTGACTTATAATGGTGGTAGTTATCATCCTGGAGAGAATACAAGTCTTTATGGATGGACCAGGTAAAAACTAAAAGCGCCCAAAAAGTACAAGGTGCGGCATCTGTAGACCAAAGTAGTGCAGTAGAGTCCACACAGGGACCCCTAACAAGACTCTGCACATACTAGAAATATGGCGGAGGCAAATATCTGCAGACAATGGACATGGAGTTTACTAAACAGCAACTAATATGGCTGGAAAAAGGGAAAGGTGTGTAAATAAGACCGGGTTCACATCCGTGCTGGAACCTCGTCCGCTGCAGATCCGGCACAAAATACTGGGAGAAAAAACGCTACATTTCCCAAAGCAGATGTGAAAGCACCCTTAATTAGTCACATGACATATACTATTAACCCATTAGATACAAAGCACACATTATATTACATGCCATGAGTAGAGATGAGCGAACGTACTCGTCCGAGCTTGATATTCGTGCGAATATTAGGGTGTTCGGGATGCTCGTTACTCGTAACGAGTACCACGCGGTGTTCCGGTTACTTTCAGTTTCCTCTCTGAGACGTTAGCGCGCTTTTCTGGCCAATTGAAAGACAGGGAAGGCATTACAACTTCCCCCTGTGACGTTCAAGCCCTATACCACCCCCCTGCTGTGAGTGGCTGGGGCGATCAGATGTCACCTGAGTATAAAAGTCGGCCCCTCCCGCGGCTCGGCTCAGATGCCGTGTGAGTTAGCTGAGGGACAGTGCTGGTGCCGTAGCTGCTGTAGGGAGAGTGTTTGTAGTGAGTGTAGGCTTCAAGAACCCCAACGGTCCTTCTTAGGGCCACATCTATGTGTGTGCAGGCTGCTGTTAGCAGTGGAAAATTTATTATTTTTTTTCTCAAAATCGGCAGTGCAGAGCATTGCACCCGGTATTAGGGACAGAAGTGGTGCTTAGGCAGGGAGAGTGTTAGGAGTGAGTGTAGCCTTCAAGATCCTCAACGGTCCTTTCTAGGGCCACATTTAACTGTGTGGAGTACTGTGCAGGCTGCTGTTAGCTGTGTTGCTTTTTTTTTCTCAAAATCAGCGGTGCAGAGCATTGCACCCTCCATTGATACTACAGGCACAGAATTGTGTAGGCAGGGCCACAACACAGTTATTAGTCATTGAATAGACGCAGTGGGCCTATCCTTTTAAACAAAAGGGAAGAAAGTATATTTGCCCTGCCTCTGTCAGTCCTAAGGGCTCTGGGTACGTGTGTGCTGCGTGGAGAACGTAAAAAAATCAGACGCAACCAGCTACGGTTCAGTGCAGCCTTGTGCCAATTTCTTTCCTGCCTGGGAAATACCTGCTCTGCCACAGTTAATAACTCTGCAACAGTAAAGTTCTGTGACACTTTTGCAGGGCCGCAACACAGTTATTAAACTTATTATTCATTCACTAGAGGCAGTGGGCCTTTCCTTTTTAAAAAAAAGTTAAAAAATTATATTTGGCCTGCAGGCTTGCGCCAATTTCTTTCCTGCCTGTGAAATCAAATCACTGCTAATACAGCATGCTGAGGGGTAGGGGTAGGCCTAGAGGACGTGGACGCGGCCGAGGACGCGGAGGGCCAAGTGAGGGTGTGGGCACAGGCCGAGCCAGTGCGGTGTCCAGGGGTAGAGGCAGGGCCAGACCGAATAATCCACCAACTGTTTCCCAAAGCGCCCCCTCGCGCCATGCCACCCTGCACAGGTCAAGGTGCTCTACGGTGTGGCAGTTTTTCACAGAGACGCCTGACGACCGGCGAACTGTGGTGTGCAACCTTTGTCGCGCCAAGATCAGCTGGGGAGGCACCACCAACAGCATGCGCAGGCATATGATGGCCAAGCACCCCACAAGGTGGGACGATGCCCGTTCACCGCCTCCGGTTTGCACCACTGCCTCTCCCCCTGTGCCCCAACCTGCCACTGAGATCCAACCCCCCTCTGAGGACACAGGCACTACCGTCTCCTGGCCTGCACCCACACCATCACCTCCGCTGTCCTCGGCCCCATCCAGCAATGTCTCTCAGCGTAGCGTCCAGACGTCGCTAGTGCCACAGTTTGAGCGCAAGCGCAAGTACGACGCCACGCACCCGCACGCTCAAGCGTTAACCGTGCACATTGCAAAATTGATCAGCCTAGAGATGCTGCCGTATAGGCTTGTGGAAACGGAGGCTTTCAAAAGCATGATGGCGGCGGCTACCCCGCGCTACTCGGTTCCCAGTCGCCACTACTTTTCCCGATGTGCCGTCCCAGCCCTGCACGACCACGTCTCCCGCAACATTGTATGCGCCCTCACCAACGCGGTTACTGCCAAGGTCCACTTAACAACGGACACGTGGACAAGCACAGGCGGGCAGGGCCACTATATCTCCCTGACGGCACATTGGGTGAATTTAGTGGAGGCTGGGAAAGAGTCAGAGCCTGGGACCGCTCACGTCCTACCCACCCCCAGAATTGCGGGCCACAGCTCGGTGGTGGTATCTGCGGCGGTGTATGCTTCCTCCACTAAAGCACCTTCCTCCTCCTCCTCCTCCAACGCAACCTCTGTCTCGCAATCAAGATGTGTCAGCAGCACGTCGCCAGCAGTCGGTGTCATGCGGCGTGGCAGCACAGCGGTGGGCAAGCGTCAGCAGGCCGTGCTGAAACTACTCAGCTTAGGAGAGAAGAGGCACACGGCCCACGAACTGCTGCAGGGTCTGACAGAGCAGACCGACCACTGGCTTGCGCCGCTGAGCCTCCAACCGGGCATGGTCGTGTGTGACAACGGCCGTAAGCTGGTGGCGGCTCTGCAGCTCGGCAGCCTCACGCACGTGCCATGCCTGGCCCATGTCTTTAATTTGGTGGTTCAGCGCTTTCTGAAAAGCTACCCCCACTTGTCATACCTGCTCGGAAAGGTGCGCCAGCTCTGCGCACATTTCCGCAAATCCCACACGCACGCTGCCACCCTGCGGACACTGCAACATAGGTTTAATCTGCCACCTGCACCGACTGCTGTGCGACGTGCCCACACAGTGGAACTCTACGCTCCACATGTTGGCCAGACTCTATGAGCAGCGTAGAGCTATAGTGGAATACCAACTCCAACTTGCGCGGCGCAGTGGGAGTCAGCCTCCTCAATTATTTACAGAAGAGTGGGCCTGGTTGGCAGACATCTGCCAGGTCCTTGGAAAATTTGAGGAGTCTACCCAGGTGGTGAGCGGCGATGCTGCAATCATTAGCGTCACCATTCCTCTGCTATGCATCTTGAGAAGTTCCCTGCAAAGCATAAAGGCAGACGCTTTGCGCTCGGAAACAGAGCCGGGGGAAGACAGTATGTCGCTGGATAGTCAGAGCACCCTCCTGTCTATATCTCAGCGCGGTGAGGAGGAGGAGGAAGAAGATGAGGAGGAGGGGGAAGAGACATCTTGGCCCACTGCTGACGGTACCCATGCTGCTTGCCTGTCATCCTTTCAGCGTGTATGGCCTGAGGAGGAGGAAGAGGAGGAGGAGGATCCTGAAAGTGATCTTCCTAGTGAAGACAGCCATGTGTTGCGTACAGGTACCCTGGCACACATGGCTGACTTCATGTTAGGATGCCTTTCTCGTGACCCTCGCGTTACACGCATTCTGGCCACTACGGATTACTGGGTGTACACACTGCTCGACCCACGGTATAAGGAGAGCCTTTGCACTCTCATTCCCGAAGAGGAAAGGGGTTCGAGAATGATGCTATACCACAGGGCGCTGGTGGACAAACTGATGGTAAACTTCCCATCCGACAGCGCTAGTGGCGGAAGGCGCAGTTCCGAGGGCCAGGTAGCAGGGGAGGCGCAGAGATCAGGCAGCATGTACAGCGCAGGCAGGGGAACATTCTCCAAGGCCTTTGCCAGCTTTATGTCTCCCCAGCAAGACTGTGTCACCGCTCCCCAGTCAAGGCTGAGTCGGCGGGAGCACTGTAAAAGGATGGTGAGGGAGTACGTAGCCGATCGCACGACCGTCCTCCGTGACGCCTCTGCCCCCTACAACTACTGGGTGTCGAAGCTGGACACGTGGCCTGAACTCGCGCTGTATGCCCTGGAGGTGCTTGCTTGTCCTGCGGCTAGCGTCTTGTCAGAGAGGGTGTTTAGTGCGGCTGGGGGAATCATCACAGATAAGCGTACCCACCTGTCAACCGACAGTGCCGACAGGCTTACACTCATCAAGATGAACAAAGCCTGGATTTCCCCAGACTTCTCTTCTCCAACAGCGGACAGCAGCGATACCTAAGCAATACGTAGGCTGCACCCGCGGATGGAAGCTACGTTCTCTCTCACCATCCAAAACGGGGACATTTCTGCTTCATCAATCTGTGTATAATATTCCTCCTCATTCTCCTGTTCCTCCTCCTGAAACCTCACGTAATCACGCTGAACGGGCAATTTTTCTTAGGGCCACAAGGCTCACTCATATAATTTTTCTAAAAATTTTTTATACGTTTCAATGCTCTTAAAAGCGTTGAAACTTTAACTTCAACCAATTTTTCGTTAAACTGGGCTGCCTCCAGGCCTAGTTACCACTTAAGCCACATTAACCAAAGCGATTAATGGGTTTCACCTGCC
The DNA here is from genome assembly GCF_035609145.1 of Eleutherodactylus coqui. NCBI lineage: Eukaryota > Metazoa > Chordata > Amphibia > Anura > Eleutherodactylidae > Eleutherodactylus > Eleutherodactylus coqui. Next base: position 32,837,826 of record NC_089846.1, read on the forward strand.
CTCTTGGCTGGCCATGGCCAATTTTTTTGATGTACATTAGTACTGTTGATACAGCAATTTTTGTGGGCCCTCGCCTACAGTGTAATCAAATGAATTTTTAGCCCACCTGCATTACAGCTGACGTTACATCCGCTGTGTTGGGCAATGCAATGGGATATATTTATGTACCGCCGGTGGCTTCCTGGCACCCACCCATTCTGTGGGTCCACAGGGAATTATAAGTGCATCTGTTTCCACATCTAAAGAACCCCAGTCAGACTGGGGCATGCAGTGTGGGCCGAAGCCCACCTGCATTAAGCACGACATTACTACCTCAGCTGTGTTGGGCAATGCAATGGGATATTTTTGTGTATCGCCGGTGGGTTCCAGGGAGCCACCCATGCTGTCGGTCGACAGGGACTTCGCAATAGGGAGTTGTACCTGCCTGTGTCTATGAATTAAAAAGCCCGGTCTGACTGGGGCATGCAGAGACACCTTGACAGAATGAATAGTGTGTGGCACATAGGTTCCCCATTGCTATGCTCACGTGTGCAGCTCCTGATGGCGGTGGCACAGGATTCTATTTCTCATTGCTTCTGTACAGCATTGTGGGCTATCGCCCCGCCCCTTTTAAAGAGGGTCGCTGCCTAGCCGTGCCAACCCTCTGCAGTGTGTGCCTGCGGTTCCTCGTCATGGCAGACGCACTTCTAAATAGACATGAGGGTGGTGTGGCATGAGGGCAGCTGAAGGCTGCGCAGGGACACTTTGGTGTGCGCTGTGGGGGGGAGGGGGGGCGGTTGGTCAGCATGTAACCCAGGAGAAGTGGCAGTGGAGTGTCATGCAGGCAGTGATTGTGCTTTGTTGGAGGTAGTGTGGTGCTTAGCAAAGGTATGCCATGCTAATGAGGGCTTTTCAGAAGTAAAAGTTTTTGGGAGGGGGGGGCCCACTCTTGCCGCTATTGTGGCTTAATAGTGGGACCTGTGAACTTGAGATGCAGCCCAACATGTAGCCCCTCGCCTGCCCTATCCGTTGCTGTGTCGTTCCCATCACTTTCTTGAATTGCCCAGATTTTCACACATGAAAACCTTAGCGAGCATCGGCGAAATACAAAAATGCTCGGGTCGCCCATTGACTTCAATGGGGTTCGTTACTCGAAACGAACCCTCGAGCATCGCGAAAAGTTCGTCCCAAGTAACGAGCACCCGAGCATTTTGGTGCTCGCTCATCTCTAGCCATGAGTACCAATTAGCCGCCATCATGCTTTTGAAAGCCTCCGTTTCCACAAGCCTATACGGCAGCATCTCTAGGCTGATCAATTTTGCAATGTGCACGTTTAACGCTTGAGCTTGCGGGTGCGTGGCGTCGTACTTGCGCTTGCGCTCAAACTGTGGCACTAGCGACGTCTGGACGCTACGCTGAGAGACATTGCTGGATGGGGCCGAGGACAGCGGAGGTGATGGTGTGGGTGCAGGCCAGGAGACGGTAGTGCCTGTGTCCTCAGAGGGGGGTTGGATCTCAGTGGCAGGTTGGGGCACAGGGGGAGAGGCAGTGGTGCAAACCGGAGGCGGTGAACGGGCATCGTCCCACCTTGTGGGGTGCTTGGCCATCATATGCCTGCGCATGCTGTTGGTGGTGCCTCCCCAGCTGATCTTGGCGCGACAAAGGTTGCACACCACAGTTCGCCGGTCGTCAGGCGTCTCTGTGAAAAACTGCCACACCGTAGAGCACCTTGACCTGTGCAGGGCGGCATGGCGCGAGGGGGCGCTTTGGGAAACAGTTAGTGGATTATTCGGTCTGGCCCTGCCTCTACCCCTGGACACCGCACTGGCTCGGCCTGTGCCCACACCCTGACTTGGCCCTCCGCGTCCTCGGCCGCGTCCACATCCTCTAGGCCTACCCCTACCCCTCAGCATGCTGTATTACCAGTGATTTGATTTCACAGGCAGGAAAGAAATTGGCGCAAAGCTGCACTGAACCGTAGCTGGTTGCGTCTGATTTTTTTACGTTCTCCACGCAGCACACACGTACCCAGAGCCCTTAGGACTGACAGAGGCAGGGCAAATATACTTTCTTCCCTTTTGTTTAAAAGGATAGGCCCACTGCGTCTATTCAATGACTAATAACTGTGTTGTGGCCCTGCCTACACAATTCTGTGCCTGTAGTATCAATGGAGGGTGCAATGCTCTGCACCGCTGATTTTGAGAAAAAAAAAAAAAAGCAACACAGCTAACAGGAGCCTGCACAGTACTGCACACAGATAAATGTGGCCCTAGAAAGGACCGTTGAGGTTCTTGAAGGCTACACTCACTCCTAACACTCTCCCTGCCTAAGCACCACTTCTGTCCCTAATACCGGGTGCAATGCTCTGCACTGCCGATTTTGAGGAAAAAAAAAAATTTTCCACTGCTAACAGCAGCCTGCACACACGTAGATGTGGCCCTAAGAAGGACCGTTGGGGTTCTTGAAGGCTACACTCACTCCTAACACTCTCCCTGCCTAAGCACCACTTCTGTCCCTAATACCGGGTGCAATGCTCTGCACTGCCGATTTTGAGAAAAAAAAAAAAAATTTCCACTGCTAACAGCAGCCTGCACACACATAGATGTGGCCCTAAGAAGGACCGTTGGGGTTCTTGAAGGCTACACTCACTCCTAACACTCTCCCTGCCTAAGCACCACTTCTGTCCCTAATACCGGGTGCAATGCTCTGCACTGCCGATTTTGAGAAAAAAAAAAAAAAAATTTCCACTGCTAACAGCAGCCTGCACACACATAGATGTTGCCCTAAGAAGGACCGTTGGGGTTCTTGAAGCCTACACTCACTACAAACACTCTCCCTACAGCAGCTCCAATACAACAGCACTTTCCCTCACTAACTCACACGGGGAAGTTGTAATGCCTTCCCTGTCTTTCAATTGGCCAGAAAAGCGCGCTAACGTCTCAGAGAGGAAACTGAAAGTAACCGGAACACCGCGTGGTACTCGTTACGAGTAACGAGCATCCCGAACACCGTAATATTCGCACGAATATCAAGCTCGGACGAGTATGTTCGCTCATCTCTAGTACCAATCCATATGGACGGCAAACAAAAAACAGAGGTCAAATGCAGACGTATTGTTCCATCTCCCTTATTTGCATATTACCCAGAGGGGCATGCATGGCCTTATAAGTCTCCTCACTCACCATCTAGGTGCTCTCCCTAAGGAGAAAAGATAGCGTTCCTGATGAACCAAAAACTAGTTTTATGTCCTAATAAATGTACATCAGGTCACTCTGAGAGCTCCCTCCCATCGTATACAACTATATATTTAATGTCACATCCCCTCTGTGAACCATAATACATTGTCGCCGACATGTTATAACGTCCTCCATGTGATGTCAAAGATACAGCATGTTCACTAATGTGTTTCCGCAGGGATCTGATCTACACTTAAGAAAGATTTGGAATATTTGACTTTGGAGCAACTTTGTGTGTTGTTAATCTATACATATTCGACACTTCAATACTTTCACTACATGACGGGGTGCTGGAATATCTTCCTTTTTGCCTTTTTGTGATGTTGGGGCTGAAGCGGCTTTGTTTCCTTGCAGCTGCTTCAGCGTGTACCATGCCATGAATCTAATCTGGTAGCTGCTGAGCTAATACCTACGATAAATGGAGACGGTGATGTTCTGCAGCAGCTGGGTTACATATTACGAGGTGCTGCAGCAGCTGAGGTGTGTATTACAAGATTCTGTAACAGACAAGTTGTGCATTATCATGTTTCACAGTAGATGAATAGTGTCTAATGAGGTTCTGCAGCAGCTGAGATGTGTATTACAAGATTCTGCAGCAGACAAGTTGTGCATTATGTTTTACAGCAGCTAAATAGTGTCTAATGAGGTTCTGCAGCAGCTGAGGTGTGTATTATGATGTTCTGCAGCAGTTAGGTTGTGTATTTTAATGTTCCATAGCAGCTGAGTTATGTATAATGATGTTCTGAAGCAGCTGAGTTCTGTTAGGATTTTCCACAGAGTTGTGCGCGCAGTGGAGCTCTATGAAGAGTAATATTTTACATCATGCACATGGCGCTGGTAATCTCGTGATATATTGGCTTGACGGCAGGACAGGGGTACGCCTTGGCGCCTGCGCCGCAGACCAGGATGCGTTATTTAATGTTTTCGCTGCGAGTGGGGAATTCATCAACGTGTATTGGAAACAGATCTGCATTTTTAGATAAAAAGTCCCAATTCCATCCTACTCCTCCCATATAGGGCCTGACGGGGGCGTCACTGATGGTGTCCCATAAACCCACCTGAGGTTTCTACATTAGAGGCTCATGTGACAGGTTTACGGGACGTCACAAGGTAGATGCAGCGGTGTTAGACCACTGGAACGGCCATCGGGCACCGCAGTGAGAATATTTACTTTATATGGTTTAGACATGTTAGAAACGGTCCTACTGCAGCTGAGTTGTATATTAGGATGTTCTGCAGCAGCTGAGATGTTTATTGTATTTTGTCCCAGCTGAATTTTGTATTATAATGTTTCACAGCAGATGAGATTTTACTTCTCAGGCCCTGTAGCAGCTAAGATCTGTATAAAGAGGTTCTGCAGCAGGTGAGGTGAGTTATGGTATTCCGAAGCAGCTGAATTGTGTATTAGGATGTTCAGCAGGTGAGGTATGTGTTACGAAATTCTGCAGCAGCTGCGCTGTGTATCATATTGTTCTGCAGCAGAAGAGTTGTGTTCTGTGAGGTTCTGAAGCAGCTGAGGTGTGTAACAATATTCTGTAGCAGTTGTGCTGGTATTATAATGTTCTGCAGCAGCTGAGATGTGTATAAAGAGGTTCTGCAGCAGCTGAGTTGTACACTATGATATTTCACATCAGCTGAGTTTTGTACTATGATGTACTGCAAAATCTGAGTTGTATATTACAAGGTTTGTGGCTGTAATGTGGATAATACAATGTGGCCACCCTGCGGCCGTTTGCTTTCAGCTTACGCAGTCTTCCTCTTGCAAAATTCACGGTTTGTCCTCCACATTCATTCTGCATCTGATTGCTGTAGTGAATCTGCCTTTAGGGAGGGTCAGTCTAGTTCACCTCTGGGTTTAGGATTGCAGTTTCCTGCTCCCTTACGCCCCTCCGGCTGAACAGTTCAATTTATGACAGAACCAAACAGACCCCATTGACTATAATGGGGGCCAGTAGGTTCCTGTCCAGCATTTCACCAAACAAAAACGACCCCGAATGCCGTTTCTTCTTCTGCGCCGGAGGGGGGGGGGCTAATTTGCACAGTTATCCGGATACAGTCTTTAAATTATCAGCCAAATCGAAAAATCGGTTGCTGGCAGAATCCTGCTCCAGTGCCCTCTAGTAGTGCCAGCAGGATAGGGCACCTCTGGCATGTGTCCCAGAGTGGGAACTAGTACAGCAGCCTGAAATGGTAATACAAGCTCTCCAAGCAGACAGATGGGGCTGAGCCTGCAGTACTAGCCCCGGCCACTGCAGTGTACAGCGCTGTAAGGACCTTTCACCTGGCAGAGTTGTTCTACAACACGCAAAGGAATGGACTGTTGTGCTGAAAATTCTAACATACGAATTTTGATGCAGAATTTAAAATTGCTTCATTCTACATGAAAATGTGCATTTAGACATGTAGATTGTAGTGCAGATTTCAACAGCAAATGCCGCTGTGTATTGTGGACCAAGTCTGTTCTGTGGAAGGTCCTTGGTACGGCCATGCAGATCTGGGAGCAGCTGATAGGTTATCTATAATTTGGTTGAGGTTGTATTATTTTTGAAAGTTATTCTGTGTGCTCACAATCGGGGATAACTTTCAGAATAGTGATAGTCTGACCGCCAGGACCTTCACTGATCCCAAGAACGGGGCTTCATCACATCCTGAAATTAGGGCAGCGGGTGTTGGACTCCATTCTTTCAATTGTACTGCTGGTTAGAGTTGAGCGGTTGAGCTCTGTTCTCTTGTCTCCAACAAGACGTCTGAACAAGTGACCACTGCTGCCCCCACTTGAGCAGCACATGGAGGTGGGTCATGAAGGACAGTAGAGCAGTACTGAGCAGTGTAGAAGTAATGCCAGTAGCTGTGACACTTCTTAGTTGCATCAACATCTGAGTCCCCAATCCTCTCACTTGGCTCCTGCTCCCCCCCAACTCCTCCACTCCATAGGCATGTATAGCTAGCATCATCCTCTGAATTGGCTTACAGGAAGTGAAAGTGGTACTAGACCTAGAATTCAATTGATAACAGGCAAGGGCCAGCAAATTAGAATTAGTCTCCTAGTGGCCAACACTTTAGATGGATTTTTCAGAACAAATATATATCACCTACCATCATATTAAAACACAAGTTGTCTCCCAAGTGCAGTGACCATTTAAAGGGTTGGCCACTTTAGTAAACCTATTTTGTTAGAAGAGTCAAAGTAATGTGTAGGGGAATCAACAGCTTGTGTTCAATTCCCATGCAGCACCCCCACAGGTTAAGTGGGGCATTACACCATTCTCATTACAATCAATGAGTTGAAGACATAACACAAGTTCATGTTGGGTCCTCCAGGAGTAGAGACACTTATTGTAGCCAGTCTAATAAATGTGTTGGAACGATGGCACCCAAATCAAATAACGCCTTCAAATCTTTTGTATCAGGAGTCAGGACCTTTTTTCGTAAGTCATCGGTAACAGTTGAGACTGTAGAAATGGAAAGTTACATTTTGGCTTTACTTCCCTCCCAATCCTGGGAGGACGGACACCTTTAACCCCACACAAATACCAGCCAGAAAAACATTCTAATTCCTCTGATGATATCAAGTTCCATTACGGATGATGAGTTTGTGTTTAGCGGAGCTCCCCGGGACTTTCCTAGAATGTTCCAGAACTTCACAGAAGACGCAAACAAGAGTCAGAGTTGGTTGAAAGTTTATTTGACACTCTACTGCACAGCTGGGTCAAGTCTGTAAAACCTGAAGGCCTCGTTAGAGCAGCGGCGCAGGGCAAATACTTCCAACGGATTAAGTCGTTATGGTATGTACATAGAAGACATTCATGGGAGGTAGGTCCCCCTTTAATCTTTATTAGCTGGGATAAGACTCTAGATGGGCGAGGGGGGAGAGCAGCTGATGTGTTTATACTAACTGCAAGAGTCAAAAAAATGGAGGGTTTTAATACTCTATGGAGAGGTCCTTCATAGGCCCCGCCCTCTACACAATGGGACGCCTCCATGGCGCTTGTGATCGCAGCGATACTAAAAGCAAAAATGCAATAACTTAAGCAGTTGCTATGAAGATCGACACAGGTCTGCCTGCTCCAACCCCACCCCCCATCATCCATCTAGTGTTTGTCAGCAGTTTGACCCCTCAAAATTGCTGACAGACTCCCCTTAAAAACAGTAAAAATTACAAGTCTTCAGGATTTTTTTTAAGCTCTTCCCCATTCTTGCAGGGAGTCACTTCCACATCATCTTGTTCATCACTTACTTGCCAAGACACCAATCCCAAAAGTTACACCTGTTATCAAAGATCAGTCAGTAAAACTGCATGCAAGTCGATTAAAAAAGTTAGTTGGCAGAGATTAGAAAAAGTAGAAACTGCTTTTCCCAGAAACAGCGCCACTCCTGCCTATGGGCCGTGTCCGGTATAGCAGGGCATTCAAGTGAAGGAGGATGAGCTGCAATACCATTGCAGCCCGTAGATAACAGGCAGCTGCTTCTAAGATGCTTCTGGTCTGATCCTTGATCGCCGCTTTAGGCCGTATTCACACAAAGCTTTGGTGGAATTTTCATTGGCGCTTATAACAACTTGTCTGGTTAAAAAACAAAAAAACAAAATAAAAAAAAAAAAACGAAAATTATCTTTTCAAAACTCCTGATGTTCTGGCTATGGAGATTTTTTTATCTCCGTTAAATTTTTAATAGAATAAAACACCAGAGAAAATTGCATCAAGATAAAAAACGCCAACAAAAAGGCTTGGGAAAAAGACGTAATTGATGGCTTTTTTTTTTTGTTTAACAAGCATTAAAAAAAAAAAAATTTAAAATGGTGTGAAGGAGGCCTTAAAGTCTACAGACACCTTTGGGAGGGGGGTGCGGCGGAGGATATTCCCTCCCTTCCACCCCCCCCACCCCCACTTCAAGAGAATTTATTTTGGGCTGACAATAGTTCTGTAATGGGGTTTAGTTGAAAATTTTGCCTTCTGCAGCGTCTACTATACATATAAAAACACACCACTGGTAAATGTGCCCCCCTATAGCCAAAAATTATTTTCAGTCATCTTTTGAAAATGCTGGACGACAAGTGATAGACGTTGTACAGTATCAACAAAAAGGCTAAATGCATCTCCCAGAAGCGGCACCACTCTTGTCCACAGGTTGTGTTTGGTATTGCAGCTCAGCCACACCAAATTAAACTGTGCTAAGCTGCAACACCAGACAACCCATGGTCAAGAGCGGCACCATTTCCTAAAGTGAATTGGACCCCTTTCTTCTAATTCCGTGTGACCCCTTTTAATTTCTACCTTATCAACTCCCACAGAAGTCTTTCCCCCAGATTTATCATACAACACATCACTACAGAACTACGTATTCTGCCCACTATGATCCTCAGAGAGCAGGGTGGCTTGTCACTGTTGGCAAGATAAATCCATCATCTACTCCTATGATGGAATGACGACAATCTGATTTTCTTCTTCAAAAGTTTACCATTCCCCCTCGAAGTTCTAAAAAAAAATGTGTGCGTTTTTTTCAGTTCTAACAAAAAAAAAAGTTCACAATCAGTTATGCAGAAAACACGTTGCCTTCTGATCCAGTCGTTGACCTGTGTAGGACGCCAGGGTTAGTGTCTATATAATGCTCCCCTGACGTCTGCACTATCCCCCTCCGATGTCGCGGCCCCGGGGTTTCGCGTTTCTCGTTGATCAGCATTTCGCAGTGATAGGAGGGTTATGGAGAGGCCCACGGAGATGGCAAGAGTAAGAAAGCACATGCTGGACGACCGATGGGAGACGACACATGAACATGTGCAGCTCTTCAGGCTTCTGCGAGCTCAAAGCTTGGAGGGAAGGTTGCCGTTAATCCAGATAGTCTTTAATCCCCGGGAGTGGGGTGAAACCTGCTGGAGCCCAACGAGTTTGTGCGGGAATGCTCAAGAACGCCAGAAGCCCCTTTCCCATGCGGTAAAACAAATGATCGATGGTGGGCAGAGTTGAGTTGATCACCATCAAGTTGTTGACTGCAGCCCCTATGAGGTCCCGTAGAGACTAGAGCTGGGACCCCAGCGCCATCGGGGCACACAGCGGAATCGGGAAAGGCAAGTTAGACAACCCATTCCAATAAAATAAGAAGTGGTGATGAGTTCTTACAACTTGGACCACCCCATTAAGAATCAGAAAGACCCCCACCTCCCTCGGTTGACGTCTTATGAAGGCCTGAATCCCAACCATGATCGGTTGATGAGCCAGATTAAGCTAAAGGTTCCGTTTAGACAAGCCAATTCATCGTTGGAATGAGCGAACATCGATGTCAGAGTTCGCTCGGGCAGCCCATTTATACAGGCAGATACATCGTTGGCTCGCTCAAATTCATTCAGCTGTTCGCATTAACTTATACAGCGAACAGGGTTTAAACCGAACCATTGGTCAACAAGCGAGCAATGATTTTCATGCCTGCCTAAAATGAACGAAGAGCGAATGATTACTCCTCCTTAAGGCCCTTTTACACGGCCGATAAAGAGCCTTATTGGACGGGTGGGTTAAATCTTTAGAAAGCCTTCGTACAACCCCGTCACCCAGCTTACTCGTACAAGCGCCGCCAAAAATCCATTTCCGTGTTTCCAGGAAGACGCGCTACATTCCTTTGTTCGAAAAACACCGGAAGATTAAAAAAGAAAAAGTTGTTAGACCAAAGTTTGACTACAACGTCAAGCCTTAGGTCCCGGCACGGCCGCGTCTAGCGGATGTGGGCCATTTCTTCCAGGAAGGGCGTTTTCATGCAGCCGGTGCAGAGCTGGTCCATCCAGAGAGGCGCCTCGTGTTGTAGCGGAGTGCGGCGGGGGAAGAAGGTGTAGTTCAGGTCGTAGTTGAGGAGGCAACTGATGGAGGCCATGTAGAGGTCGGAGAATCGGCAGAGACGTCTGGAGAAGTACGTGGGGTTGTGGCAGGTGCGGAAGATGCTACCAAACTGGGGGTTGAAGAGGTTTTTGGTCACAGCTCTGCAAGTAAGGAAAAGAACCGAATAGATCATCTAGTCCCAGTTATCATTGGTCGCCATTACTAATGATACAGAATTAGGGTTTAGATTATCCAGACAAACCATTCTGCATTACGCCTGAATAGTATTATGGGGAAGAACGTCCGCTCTAAAGGGAATGGATCAGAAGTATTTTTACCCATTAAAGCCAGATAGTGAAGCATTTTTAATTTCTTTAATCTGTTTTTGTTTTCCAATTGCAGGTTTATTCTATTGTTTGCTGTAAAGGCAAGATGGCCGCCGCCACAGCCATGGACCAATTCACTTCTATGGCATTGTATTGTGGGCATGCTCTGTGACCTGTGTAGAGGTCATTGTGCAGGTAGGGGGGGGGGGGGCGAGCTGTGATAATCACCCATTGTGAATGGTGGATCCTGTATTATCTACATATAGCTGTCACATGTCATTGTAAATACTGACTGTGATAATCAAATGACTTTTTCCGTGACATATAAAGGCTATTTTTTAAGTATCTTTTTCACTGACTTTTTTCCAGTTTAGTTTTTATTAGGGGTAAAAAGCTAAAGAAAGAAAAAAGGATTAAACAGTTTTTTTTTTAGAATTAGTATATTTACATTTGTTTCAGATGTTTCGATATATAATACGATGTATGGTTTTCATTACAGGGCGCTTATAGCGATGGTTTGGGGTTATTTTCTTATGTATATATTGTTGTTTTCTCCAATTTTTTTTTTTACTTATGTACATAATTATTTTTTAACCATCTATGTCCCCCACAATGTCATAAGACCTCTGGGGGACCTTTTTTTTTTATTTGACACTTTCCCACTGTAGCTGGGGCATCCATAGGAGCCCCAGTTACAGGGGAAACATCCCAGTTCTGCTTCTGATTGATGGCAGAAGCAGGAGGCTTTAATCCCTGCTGTAATTTTACATATAGCTGGGCTTTAAGCCTGGGATTAGGCGCCGTAAATTTACAGCGCTTGGTCCTTAATGGGTTAATATAGTAAACGACATCAAAAATGGTTTAAAAAGTAATCTTAAAAATGTTTGACCTGCTGTATAAATCCGTTTTTTTATGTTATTTTCTGAAGAGCCCTTTACTTAGAATTAATTTCCAAACACATGGGAAGAACCAAGTCCAGTCATCTTCAGCTTCACAGCATTTAACACAAGTCCACGGGGCAATCACATCTGCCCCATTCCTCCTCCTTAATCACATTGCAACAGAGAACATGGGAGAGATACACAAACAGTTCTATACAGCATAGGAGATCACATTCCGCTCCTCACAATCCTCCCTCAGGCTGTAAGGCAAGTAAATTAAATATTCTATACATATAGTCAGAGGGAGATAAGCACGATGGTAGGAGGGCGGGGAGGACACAACGATCTCTTGGGACACACAGAATTACTTGAGTATTCCTCCTGTGCTCTTTATTGCATTGAGACACTATAGGATTCCAATAATTGGATTATACGAGTTGTCCCATTAGTGGGCATGGATGATAGGGTGATAGAGGTGAACATTACCGCATCGTAATCTGGAGTCAGCTGGGACAGTAATCCGTACCTGAGCTCCTGCCGCTCCTTCATCCAGTCTTGTAGAATCTGCTGAGACTCCGGGTCACGGTAACCCTGCACAGAAAGTGAAGACATACTGAACCAAGAGCAGAAATTAGTAATTACTAAAAGGTACCGGTCGTTTTAGAATGGGCAGCTGTGTGTACATGAGAAATAACACTATTATTGGCCATTATACAACTTGCATCCTGTATTTAAATCACCAGTTTCCTTCTCTACAGCAAGGGTCCCCAACTCCAGTCCTCAGGGACCCCCAACAGGTCATGTTTTCAGGATATCCTATGGTAACAACACCTGTGGCAATGTCTGAGGCACCGACAATAATTACATCACCTGTGCAACATTGAGAAAATCCTGAAAACATGACCTGTTGGTGGTTCCTGAGGACTGGAGTTGGGGAACCCTGCTCTACGGGGTGTATCGCTAATTTTTAGTTGTGCCCGAGTTGGTGGGTAAATACTATCTGCTATGGTGCACAGAGAAATGTACAGTAGGTTTCTCTGTAGCACATGCTTATAAGTAGTCAGAGGGCACTATGCAGCAGTACTGAGCAGTGTAGATGCAATTTCAGTAGTTGTGAGCTAGCAAAGCACTAATTAGCATCTGCGTGTCTCTTGCCTACTTCTCTCCATAGGACTTAAGCCCAGTTTACACAGGACAAATATCGGGTAAATGATGTCCGACAATCGTCCCTGGGTGCCCTTGCTGCTGCACAGGAGCGAGTATCGCTGGCTCTGACAGAGTGGCCAGCAGGGGGGTGGAACGGCAGGAGGAGATATCACTCCTCGCTCTCCCCCACGCCTCTCTATTCACTAAACAGCAGCTCTTAAGCACGGCTGCTGTTTACACTGAATGATCAGCATTCAGGATCATCGTTCATGCTGCATAAAATCCTGAATGCTGATCGTTCAGCGTAAAGAGCAGCTGTTCAGTACTGAACAGCCGCTATGTTAAGTGAATGGAGGGGGGGGGGGTGTGAGGGGTGAAATCTCCTACAGCCGCCCCGTTGCCAGCCAACCATACTCGTTCCTGTGCAACAGCATGGGAGCGAGTACATGCAGGGACGAGTGTCGGGGATAGTTTGCCAGACAGCCGTCCCGTGTAAATGGGGCTTTAGACACCAAGACAGGTTACAGTTACTAGGGTGGGTGTTGTCTTGTTACTAAAGATGGCGTTTACATGATAAAAAGGAGTAAAAAGCTAGTTAGGAGGAATGGAGACCGCTAATGGCAGCACCTTAAACTTAATGACATTTTTATGCTAGTTCTCACACTGGCTACCATAGAAGCACAAGTTGTTGGAGAAGTCAGTGACTATTCTAACTACAGAACAACCTAGAAATCTGATTCTAAGAACCAGAATCCAGTATAACCAAGTGCATCAATGACTTATCTACTGGGAAATAGGAAAACTTAACCTGGGTTTAAAATCAGCAACCTAGCTGAACTAACCAGAACAACGTCTGGAGGTGGGGAGGGCGATGACAGGACCTGCAGGTGACAGGTCTTCAAAGGGATGACAGGAGGAGGATCAGACAAGCCAAGTTCACACTTGAGTGCTTTGTTTAAAAGACTTGTGACAAACTCCATACAAGTATAGAACTCCATCAGGTCATAACTTGTGCTCATTATGGCTTATTACTATAACATATAGGGAGGACGACTACTCGGTGCGCCACAAAATAACAGAAAGTTCAGAGGAAGGTTTTTGTAAAAGTTTTTGAAAAACTCCTGCTGAGCAACCACCCCCTCATGATAACATAGTAGCTGGGGGTGCGCTGCTTGGGCTCCGTTCATTCTTGCATTCTGTATTCCTGTTCTGTCATAGCTGGAATACTGAATGCTGGATAGGTCTTATGATAGGAGAGAAAAAAAAAAAAAGCGGCATCAGATGGACCCTTATTGACTCCAACGGGGTCCATCCGGTTTCCGTCATGCCACGTACCCAGGGTGTGGTAGGTAGGCAAGTACATGGACTATACTATATTATATATAGTGTATGAACAAGCTGGTCATCCGTAGCAAGCGTTTTGGAGTGGATGATTAACATCTATACGCCCAGTAGACGGCTCTCATGGGTAATGTCACAGAGATAAAAAGGAGACTAGTTGCCCAAACTAGAATGATCAATGCCATTTTGAATGACTACTCTTTCTACTGTGGGGTGCCATACCATACCCTATAGATCATCAACTATCTGCAATAGAGTTCTGTAGAAGTGGGACCATGATGACCAATCTAGGTGGTCATGAAAGTCAGACAAGACATTAGCTGGTCCTTCCTTACCTGCATACGCTCGAGCAGTCCAGTAAGTGCCTGCATCCAAGTCAAGGACTGCGAGTACTGCTCAGTGTTGACAATCTTGGTTTCAGTCTCCAACTCTGGCACGATGGCTCCTGTCCTCCATCCGTGACGTAGCATCAGATCCTGCAAAGAAACAATGGCACCGAGGTGTTAACTCCTACTACATTCACAAGGTCTCTGGTTCACAAGGAAGAACAAGTCACTTACTGCCAGGTCGCTATAGAGGTGATCGCCAAAATACAGCACCTTGGAACCTCGCCAGCCCGTCAGGCGAAGGAAGTCAAATAGGTTACCCTGAAGGATGAAAAGACAAAAGACGATCATGAAACATGTAACAACCCAGGATCATGAGGACATTTAAGAGAGGTAGTCTCATCTCTGATTTTCACAGCTGAGATTGAAAACCACTGCCACGGCTACCGGCCACCCGGTCAGTGCCGAGTCCTTAGGGCACCACCGTTTCCGTAGCTCCAATTCACTTCAATGAACCCTATGGAAACAGTGTACTTGTCCCTTTCTGATAGGTTGTCAGAACAGAACTTCATGGCCAAGAGGGGAAAACCTGGAACAGCCCTTTAAAAGCACCACATTACATTTAAAGAAAGACCATGCAAGCACACCATAAACCCACATTGAGCTCCTCAAGTAGTGCCATGACAAAAAGTCCCCCCCCCCCCCCTCTAAAGTACAAATGAAGTCCAAAGAAATAAAAATAAAAATCTATCATGTCCGAAATATTAATTTGACTACTAGACTAAGCCTCTTTGGTCCCATTGTGAAGAACAGAGCTCTGCGCTTCCTATGAGAATACATCCTCTTGACTGCGGCACAAGACACTCAAAGAGTTTCCTTCCTGAACTTTGTAACACACTTCTATACGCAGAACAGCTTTCAAGTCATTCCAGTTCTACAGCCGGAGATCTGTTGGACTTCCAGGGAGCTGAAGTGACTTGGAGGGGCCACCAAAAGCTGCAGATCATGTTATACACCCCTACGTTAGAAGTCTCACACAGGGAGACCACTTTCAAGCTGCAACAAGAAAATCATGATGTACCACTAGGTGCCACCTGCCATCATCCTTCCTCCGCCCAGAGGAGTCTTGCTCATAAGTGCTGGCGGTGGGAAGGACTATCTTCATCAGTCTTACTGCTGGGAGATCAGTGCCGTCTCTTGATTGATGAGGCGTTGGTCATTACGCAGCAGCTAGAACAGTGCTGTGTGCTCGATGCCAGCGGGCCCGAACATTTCTCTACAAGAGGATGTCCAATGAAGCGGCTACAATGTGTCTCCATCACAGTCTCCGACTTATACCGGCACCGCACAATGGAGGTGTACAATATACATCTGTAACATGGCTGTCAGTATGAGGCCCACATTAAAAGATACAGATATCGCAATGTACACAAGACAACGGATGGCGCCGCTGCACCCGACAGCCACCCCTACAATCATCGCTCAGTGAATGGAGGTACACTCAACCCACCCCCCTCCCCAAAACAAAAATGGCTCCTCGTATATCCATTGACGGGTGGGAGTGGAGTAAGAGTCCCCCACCCTCACAGGATGAAACAGCTTGCACTTCATTCGGATGTGGTCAGATAGAAAAGCAACACATTTCAGAAGACTTGACCAGCAAAAGGCCTCCTTTTTCAAGCCATAGCACATTAACAGAATACATTACTAGTAGAGATGAGCGAGCACGCTCGGATAAGGCAACTACTTGAGCGAGCATCGCTCTTCTCGAGTAACTGCCTTTTCGTCCGAGCAGGCTCGGGGGGGGGGGGTTCTTATACTTACCTAGCAGGCTCGGTCCAGGTCCCTCTCGATGCCTTGGCCGCAGACAGAAGATCACTTCCTGATAAGAGATTCATAAATCCCGCCTCCAGAAAGCAATGGCTCTGATTTGCTAAACAGCACTCGATGAACAAATGACAGATGTCGCATTTGTTTAACAGTGCTGCATTGATTGTTTTTTTATGAGCGCTGCACCGCCAATCACAGCCTTTGATTCGTGGAGGCAGGATTTATGAATCCCATAATCGGGAAGTGTTCTTTGTACGGGCAGCCGAGGACTGCGGGAACCGCATCGAAGCTGTGGGGGAGCGAGAGGGACCTACTGGAGGTTTTTTTCCCCCTTTTTTTAATGTATTGCAGCCAGAACTTATTTCTGGGGTAGGGCCTACATATTTCAAGCTAGGCTAGGGCTTATTTTTGGGGTAGGTCTTCTTGGGGAAACACGGTAGTAGCACGCTGGACCTTTTTTCGTCCTTCAGACCTGCAGTAATTCATAATGGCATATATTCCACTAGATGTGGAGATCGTTCTGTGGGAATATCGGCCCCTGCGGATAGGAAGCTTCTTGCAGTTGCTGCAGATTAGATGGAGGTGCTGGAAGGGTTCATTGATTCATGCAGCTTGTGCCAAATTCTGACCTCCCATCAGCATTGTACAACAGAAATCTGGAAGCGCCAATTGCAAAAGGGTGGGAGTCTCCAAGTAGTTTATTCAGGGTACATATATGCCGTTTAAACAAGACGCTGGCCGTTATACGAATCACGTAGCCTGCAAGGGCAACGATGGGAAAAGCTGAAGGGGTGTTGACATAGCAAATACTGCAAAAGAACAAAAGGGCAGCCCAATCACCTCTATGTGTGAAAACAAAACCGGATACATTTACATAAACAGCGCTGCATAAAAATCACTCCACAGAGAACAAGATCAGACAGGGTAAATGAAGCGATGAAATGTCCTGCATAGGGAGGGAGGGATCCTCTAACATGTCAGAGAAACAAGTGAGCAGCTAACCGAATCACTGTACACCCACATACAGCACCAGATGTGGTCTATGCCTACAGCTGCTGGCACCCCCAACTGGTAGGAAGGCGCCAACTATGGCAGTGCATTATGCTGCATTTTAACAGGCTGCCTATTAAACATACCACAGGTCCGTCCTTAATGGGCAAGTCATCGTGGCAGCCCTAAGGGTCTTCAGAAAGCCCCAGGCTGCCATGATACCCAGACAGCACCCCGGAAGTCTTTAGGGGACACTTAAATCCTGATTGATAAGGACATTTAAAATGCCACTAATTGCTGAATTTAAAGGGTCTACAGCCACGCGCAGCCGCTGTAGACAGGTGTTGGTAGTCAAAGACAGCCGCTACTTTTGTGCATAAAGTCGGTTCGGCTCTCGAGCCTGTTCCAAACATGAGACATCCGTAGCCGTCCACAGCATATGCTAACTGCAAGGCGTATATGCAGTTAAGACGTAACTAGCCGTATGTGACGAGAAGGGGTTAAGCAATAGTTTATTAGGAGTTACATCACCTGTTCGCATCACAATACTCAATCTTTTCTCAATGTACACAACACTATCTGGAATTAGGTCTGTAGGTCTGGACTGTGGCCAAAACTTTTTGGCTCTTTTTCAAACCCCATAGAAACAAGACATCCTGTACTATCCGACAACACCGCCCATATGTATAGCTCACCCTTTCCTGCCGGGTGTGAAGAGAAGGAGGACACGTACTGCATACCCCATGGACTACACGATGCCAAAATAGCAGTTGCAGTTCAGATTTTAATGAAGTCCTCAATATAAAAGCATGCCTCTTAAAAAAAGGATTAAAAACCACAGACATAGAGAACGCCCACATCGGTGATTGACCATCCTTAGTCATGGCTGTCCACCACATGCATTACTGGTCAGACCACATGGAATATTATGGACAGTTTTGGGCACTCAAGGAGGACATTTCAGAGCTTGAGCGGGTACAAAGGCGGGCAATTAAAGTAATAAATGGAATGGGCGGACTACAATACCCAGAGAGGTTATCAAAACTGGGATTATTTAATTTAGAAAAAGACGACTGAGGAACGACCTAATAACTATGTATAAATATATCAGGGGACAATACAGAGATCTCTCCCATCATATATATTTATACCCAGGACTGTGACTGCCACAAGGGGGCGCCCTCTACGTCTAGAGGAAAGAAGGTTTCTACAGCGACATAGAAGGGGGTTCTTTACTGTAAGAGCAGTGAGACTGTGGAACTCTCTGCCTGAGGATGCGGTGATGGGGAACTCAATAAAAGAGTATTGGAGGGGCCTGGGTGACTTTCTTGAGTGTAATATTATATGCTCTAGTTCCGAATTACTCCAGAAGGGTCAGTGATCCAAGGATTATTCTAATTGCCAGATTGAAGTCAGCAAGCAATGGTTTCCTTAAAAATGAAGAAAATTGGCTTCTACCTCGTTTTTTCTCTTTTTTTTTGCTTTCATCTGGATCAACATTGGGGTGAGGGTGTAATGGCTGAACTGGATGGACATATGTATCCTATAGTAACAGACTCATCAACAACATGCATGGAACCATGTGGGACACAAACTTCTACAGTCTACGAGTTTGCATGATCTACAGGCTCAGTTACAGCAAATGTGGACCGATATGCTGCAGGATACCATATGGAACATGTATGCCTCCATGCCCATCCGTATCACATCTTGCATCCAAGCTAGAGGCAGTACAACAGGGTACTAGAGCCTCCATGCCCACCCGTATCACATCTTGTATCCAAGCTAGAGGTGATACAACAGGGTACTACAGCCTCCATGCCCACCCGTATCACATCTTGTATCCAAGCTAGAGGTGATACAACAGGGTACTAGAGCCTCCATGCCTGCCTGTATCACATCTTGTATCCAAGCTAGAGGTGATACAACAGGGTACTAGAGCCTCTATACAAAGGGTCAGTTTCCACAATAAATTGTTTTTGCTGTGATATTGTAATGACTTCTATCATCAGTTTCATTCCAACAACTTCTTCTAGGAGAGGAATCCCTGTATGGCAATTTTTAGCCCCCCCTCCCCAGTGAGCTGAGCCATACCTGTTTGTAGACTTCCCCCTTCTCCAGTTTAGTAATCCTGTCCCACTTCAGATCTCCATTCCCGTCCACTCGGCGGAAGGGCCTATGCAAAAATGACAAAGAAGTTAATTTTAGCTTGCTAAGGAAACAATTAGTTGTATCCAAAAAGCCATTAAAACGCGGTCCTTTTATTAGGGAGTCAACAAACATTTCCCCTGCTGTCTAGACTGCTGTGAAGATGTGAGCAGGAAGCAGCCTAATCCTGGCAGGGATCAACGGAGAACTTGTATCGCTGTACAGGCCTTCAGATCCAGAAGACAATGGACTGTTAAATGGATTCCAAGATGTTGCCCAGAGAGAGCGCAGGCCTGGCACGGGGCTCGGAATCACTTAATAGGATAATGCTGGGCATGAGCGGGCATTATGTGGAGTCAACTGTCCCCATTACACAACCCCATAGCAGGCCTGCACAGCAAACAGGGTCTACATGCAGCAGTATGGGCAAATAACTGGAGGGGGTTATACTGACACCTCAAGTTTGCAGCAAGTTACCCAGTTAGTTGGGATATATATATCTGATGTCAGCACATACCAAAGAGTCATGACATTTATGGCAAGTGCGCATCAGACAGGGGAAAGAAAGTGGAGATTTACGGATTTTGCCAGTCTGTAGAAACGTCTCATTTCCTAAGACATATTATATACGCTTGTGGATTGTTATGGAAATTCATTGTTAAAGGAGTGAATCCATACAAAAAGTGGACCATAACGTGCCCCGTTACCCAGACACCCAGCTGCATTCTGTGGGGAAGGTCATCATGAAGTATTCAATTTCCCTGCAGCACCCCCACAGGTGAAGTTAAGCATTACACAGTTTAGTTCACATTTAAAGATGTTTTCTGGGGGCGTGGCCAAGCAGCCGAGGACACCGGCCGCATGTAAGAGTAGCTCCCGGACAAGCCGACTTACCAGCCATCCTGAGCTAATCCTGAGGGCCCCCAAACCCACCCGAACACCTCCTGAAGCAGAGGGGGAGAGGAAGGAGCCAGCTGTAACATCCGCGCGGCTCCCACAGCAGAGGTAACGCCGGCAGCAGACCCGCGATACCGCGACCGCTGCCGCCGCCATTTTGAGCGCGGCGCTGACCGCCGGGGGATCGGAGGACAAGGGAGGAAGTGGAGGAGACCGCCTGAGCAGAGAGGGCAGCGCTGAGACAGGGGTAGAGTGAGCGGCAGTGCAGTGAAGAGAGCGGCCGTACCGGAGCCCTTATACAGCGCTGAGTGGGGGGGCTGCGCTCCTTCCCGCCACAGACACCGCGGGGGGGGGCCGAGGGGGAAGCTGCACAGCCAAAGCTGCATACTCTCCCATAGAAAGGGACACCTGCTGGCACCCTTACACCACAGCCAGTCCCAAAGTGCACAGCCATCAACCCCAGACAGCTAGAAGTGCAGCACAAGCAACTGTCACCCCCGGGGGGGAAGAGGAGAGGCACAAATAAATCAAGCTCCCTCCAATGTGAGCACTACACACCTAAACCAAAAGGTACCATTGAAGTCCTAACAGGCACAAAAAGGTGAATCACCAGGCGACAGGCATTATAAGGCGCACGCTCCAAAGAGAACACACTGCAGAGCACAGCCCTTTATAGGCCCCCTACCAGGAATCCAACACTCCGTAAAGTCATTCGCCATAAGAAAAACGATACAGCACAAAGATCCATTATGGGACCCACTAGGCAGAGCTCCTCAGTTGACAAACTAAAGGCGTTCGCTAGAGGGGAGACCCGCAAAGACCCTGGCCCTGAACCCACCACAGCAGGAACATCAACGGCGAAAGACACCAGCCCAGGTCCACCCGAAGGCTCAGTTCAAACCCTACAGCAGCTATCTGATCAGCTCCTATCCGCAATACAGTCATCCACGACCACTCTCACGGGAAAGATCGACGAAGTTAAAATGGACGTAAGCCTATTAAGGCAAGACCTCCAAAACCTGAGAGAACGAGTCAAAAGTACAGAAGACAGAATCTCCACACTGGACGACACCGTCCCTCCAATGTCAGCCGCAATACGTGACCTCACACAAAAAGCCGAATACTGGAGACAAAAAGCGGACGACCTTGAAAACCGGTCAAGACGGAATAATTTGCGCATAGTGGGTCTACCAGAACGAGCTGAAGGGCAGAGACCTGAAGAATTCATGGAAAAATGGCTCCGCGAACTCCTCCCAAATGCTGGACTATCACAAGTATTCGTGATTGAGCGAGCCCACCGGGTTCCTATGAAGCCGCCTATACCAGGAGCACCGCCTAGACCCTTGCTGGCAAAACTACTCAATTCCCGAGATAGAGACACTATCTTACAAGCTGCCAGAAAAGGAGGCCCTCTGCGATTTGACAACGCCGCAATATCCATTTTCCCTGATTTCTCGGCAGACCTCCAGAAACAACGGGCCTCATTCACTGGAATTAAAAGGCAGCTACGAGACCTACAACTGCCATACTCCATGATGTATCCGGCGCGACTACGAGTGATAGACGGAGACCGCACGCGCTTCTTCTCTACACCATCCGAAGCAGAAGAGTGGCTGGCCGCCAGACGCCCACCAGAGGGACTGTAATGTATAATTAACCGCCTTTCTTCCCCCCTGTAGGCACTGGGACTCTAATGTGAATAAGTAAATATATAATTAAAGCTACCCCGATGCCCTCCAGAAATTATACCCTAGCTGCGCCCTGCCAAGATTCGAGACCGAGACACGGGTCTGAAACCCCGACTATATACTACTACTGCCCGGTCTGGCCCCCCTCCCCTGCAAAGGGTGGTGGACTGTCCTCCCCCCGGCGTTGGCAACAACGCTAGTAATTCTTCCTCCTTGTGTTATTGTTGTGTGCCCCCCTGATCCCCCCCTTCGTCCCCACCCCCTCCCTACCCCCCCTATAGGGGCCCACCTAGTATAAGCCCACTAAGCTAGTAACGGCTCCTATCAATATCATATTAATTCAAGAATACCTCAGGTATAGTCTAGGATATAGCTATACTATGTAGGTTCCCCCAAATATTAGTCGGCCACGAACGCTAT
This sequence comes from Eleutherodactylus coqui, assembly GCF_035609145.1. Classification (NCBI taxonomy): domain Eukaryota; kingdom Metazoa; phylum Chordata; class Amphibia; order Anura; family Eleutherodactylidae; genus Eleutherodactylus; species Eleutherodactylus coqui. Next base: position 32,859,837 of record NC_089846.1, read on the forward strand.
CCCAGCAGAGGAAGCACTTAAAGTTTGTTGGAAACAAGTTATCTGAGTTCCAAGTTGGTAGTAAACTACCGTAATGTTGACGAATTGTGTGCATCAAGAGCTCCATGTTTTCTGTAAAAACGCATTGAAATACTGTTGCATGACGTATGTTAGAGATGTAATGGTGTGTCATGGGGGGACTCCTGACAGGCAGAATGTCATAAAGAAATTTATCCGGACCCGATTGACCTGTCCTTGCCTATGGCGGAGGTAATTTTCGTGTCCTGGAACGTCAGGGGACTGGGATCGACCAGGAAGCGATCCTCGATAAATTCCCTAATACGCTCCTGGCGACCACATGTACTATGCCTGCAGGAGACCCACCTCACACCTGAAACCACAAAAATCTTGTCGAAACCGTGGGTGCAGTGGTCCGCTCACTCATGTCACACATCCTACTCCAGGGGGGTGTCTCTGCTGATAGCAAAGTCACTAAGATGGGAAGTAGAACAAATCAAGAGAGACCCAGATGGTAGATATATTTTCGTAAGATCCAAAATCAATAATGACCCATACGTTCTCCTGTGTTGCTATAACCCACCGCCAGCAACAACAGCCATTCTGGCAGAGGGCGTCCAATTTGCAGCATTCTCACCAGACGCAACAGTTGTCTGCATGGGAGATATGAATCTAGTGATGGATCCTGTGGTGGACAGATTCGGCGGTGGTGCTCGGAGGGAGGGGGACACGAGCAGGACTCATCTCGCCTCTATCATATCGGTGACGGGCTGGCTGGATCTGTGGCGCGTATTCCACCCACAAAGGCGGGAGTTCACTTGCCACACAGCCCACAATAATGCACTCAGTCGAATAGACTATATATTCGGGTCCCCTTCACTATTCCCCAAAATCAGCTCCATAGAATTTCTGCCTCGAGGGATCTCGGATCACACACCAATCCGCATGATCCTTAAAAACCAAGGACAGGCCACTATCAAGAGAATAAATGTACACCCTTTCTGGCTGTCACTGCTCGGCCCCAATGACCGTATTCCAGACCAAATCCAGATCTATTTTGAAGCACACGAGGCGCACATAGACAAACTATTAGTGTGGGAGACATTTAAATCCTACCTTAGAGGTTGCTTCAGATCCTCAATATCCTTTATCAAAAAAGCCGCTGCGCGAGAAGGAGAGCTTTTAGCAGAGCAATGTCAACTACTAGAAAGAGAGTTTATCGCCGACCCATCAGACATTAAAAGAGAAAGATGGCTCCAGACGGGTAGGGACTACTTGCTATATTTGAGAGAAAAAGCCCAGAGGAATCTCTTTTACACCCGACAATCCTTTTTCGAGCTGGGAAACCAATCTAGCAAACTGCTAGCCCTTATGGCCCGACAGGAGACTGCCCCCCCATCCGTCCTGAGAATAAAAACAGCCCAAGGAGAAACACTCACTGACCCAAAAGAGATCCTAATTAGATTCCAACAATTCTACGATGACCTATATCAAACACGAACTGATTACCTACCAGAAGAACTAGAAACATACTTGACAGACATAACATTCCCAGTACTGCAAGACACCCACAAAGCCCTGTTAGATTCCCCAATTACAGAAGAGGAGATTGAGGAAACATTAAGTGACATGGCAAAAAACAAGACCCCTGGCACAGATGGTCTGCCGATAGAAGTCTACATACAATACAAGAAAGAAATAATACCACACTTGCTCTCCCTATACGAACACATATTTGATAAAAATCAGCTCTCAGAATCGATGTCAGAAGCCAATATAGTCCTCATTTTAAAGCCAGATAAAAACCCAGACAACTGTGGCTCATACAGGCCTATATCATTGTTAAACACAGATTATAAAATCCTTACGAAAATATTGGCCACCCGTCTAAACCAAGCCATAAAGGACATTATTCACCCCGACCAGACGGGCTTCATCCCCGGAATGTCCACATCAGACAACATTAGAAGGACGCAGGTAATCACGCAGGTGGGGTGGAGGTGGAGGTCGGACTGGGCCCTGGCCTCATTGGACGCGGCCAAAGCATTTGATTTGGTCGAATGGCCATACCTGATGGAGATTTTACGGAGGTTTGGGCTGGGAGAATTATTTATTAAGTGGATCTATATACTCTATAGATCCCCAACCGCTAAAGTAGTGGTGAATGGCCTGGCCTCTACCTCCTTCCAGCTGCATAGGGGGACCCGACAAGGTTGCCCTCTTTCCCCCCTCTTGTTTGCGATCGCAATAGAACCTCTGGCCTTGAAGATCCGACAGCATAACGCATATAGAGGCATCTCGATAGGACCCAGAGAGGACAGAATCGGGTTATACGCAGATGACATAATACTGTATATGTCGGACCCCAAAAACGCCCTCCCGTTAGCCATCTCCCTAATAGACGAATTTGGAAACTTCTCAGGACTACGCATAAATTGGCAGAAATCCGTTTTTATGCCCCTAAGAACAGAAGGATGGCAGATGGGAGACATACTTTGTGGGCTGCAAGTCAGCCCCCAATTTAAATACTTAGGGATATGGATCACCAGAGACCACACGCATAGCTTAGACCTAAACATTACCCCCTTACTGACAACACTACAACAGAAATTAAAATCCTGGAGCTCCCTGCCACTGTCTGTGGCAGGTAGAATTAACCTCATTAAAATGATAATACTCCCCAAGTATCTATACTGCCTAGAACATGCAGAAGCACCCATACCACAGAAATTCTTCAAAAAAACCAACTCTCTAATAATACCATTCATATGGGGGAACTCTAGAGCCAAACTCCGTATGGATACTTTACAGCGGCCTAAAGAAATGGCAGGAATGGCGCTACCAGATTTCAAAATTTACTACCTAGCGGGACAAGTGAGGTACATCCGACATTGGCTATCGGGCTCCCCTCTCCCAAACTCCGAGCACCACCTGATGTTCTTTCTCTCAGAGGCATCGCTCTGGATCCTCCTAGAAAAACCGAGACTATTGACCAAGCAGATGCTCCCCATACATAGACTCGCAGCCAATGTGTGGCAGGCATGCAAGCGTTTGACTAAGCGGGAAGACACCCCTCTGGAGACCCCCCTATGGGATAACAGAGAGCTACCACATTTGATAAATCTACCAGACAAACAATTTTGGGTAAACCTGGGAATCACCACTCTAGAACATTTATACTTTGATCAAGTCTTAGCTTCCTTTGAACAGCTACAGCAACTATACCAAATTCCAAGATCCGGTTTCTTCAGATATCTACAACTCAGACACGCCTTAACTGCACAGTTCCCAGAACCCAGGCAGCCTTTCTCCCATTACCCGCTAATAGGTATACTGCGCACCCAGGGACCCAAAGGCCTGATATCGGTACTATACACCCATCTACTACGATCTAAGATCCCCGATACGCCCATGACAGTGATGGAGAGATGGAAAGATCTCATCCCCACCCTCATGAATGAAGATTGGGAAACCGCGATGTCCACGTACACCGCGGTCTCACCAGCCGCAAATAATAAATTAACACAATTATATATACTGCATCAATGTTACTTGACACCGACCAGACTCCACAAAATGAACAGGACACCCACAAACCAATGCCATCGGTGTAGAGCACCTAACGCAAACTTTAACCACCTAATATGGAACTGCCCTAATATAGCCACATACTGGGGAGAAATTACTGAATTCCTAACCCAACTGATGGGCGTACCGGTACCATACGATCCAGCGATATGCCTCCTGGGTATCTTAGATGAAGAACAGTGGCAATATCACGATAAAATATTTCTCACCAAGGCGTTATTCTATGCCCGCAAAACAGTGGCCCTACGGTGGATGGACAGACGCCCCCCGACACTCACAAAATGGCAGAACATAATTAACGCCATACTACCATATGAAAAAATAGTATACAAAAACAGAAAGTGTCCAGAAAAATTTGATAAAATATGGGAAAGATGGTGCGGATCGACTAGCACAGTATTCACGCAAGACAGATTCCAAAGCCTAATGAGAGCAGCTGTGCCTAGAAGGAACCCGTAAAATAAGCAAACATTATTGACACCACTAGCAAAGATAATGACGCATTGTAAATGATCTCTGTATATGTTAATGTGACGCATTTGAGAGCAACTGTACGATCACATGGAGCCAAAATGTAACCAAAGTTGTTTATTCATGTTTTGTATGGAATATACACTGTTCAATAAAACGAGTTTAAAAAAAAAAAAAGATGTTTTCTGATCGTATTCATGGCTTATCCTCAGGATAGAGGTAATCAGTAGTAGAAGGGTGAGAGTCAGTTGCCCGGGAACCCCACAAATTATCTGTTTGCCAGACCTGAGTGTTTGTGCACAAACTGATTGGCAGAAAGGTGTATTCTTACTGCAGTGGACAAGTGTAGTATTGCAGGTAAAGCTCCCATCATCAGGGGTCCCAGACATCTACTCATCAGGGGTCCCACCAATCTATTACTGATGACTTATCCTGAGGCTATGCCAGCAGTAGTTTACAACCAGATAATCTGGTAATGCACAGTTATCCCAGAGCCATCAGAGAAAGCTACTCTCGGCACCCGTTCTCCAGTTTAGCAAATAGATGAGGGTCCTGAAAAAGGTTTACCCCCTTGCCAATCCAGAACAGCTTAGAAAACGCATCTTCTAATACAGCACTAAGACTGATTTCAACGAGAGCTGCACTTGCGATTCTGCATGCAGTCCGTTCCACAGGGGTCGGAGCAGTGACCTCGGTGTACCCCAACAGCCACTTCCTGGATAACCCCTTTGGGCAAGAGGTAACCTTTTTGAGACAATCCATTCTTAAAGGATTGGGAACTATCTAAACGGTGAGTATCTGACCACTAGGACAACCCACTGGTCACAAAACTAGGGGACTTGTAACTGCAAGCACGACTCTCATTGAAATCAATGCCAGCCGCTGTAATGGCACGCAGTTACAAGCGCCGGCCACTACACGGAGGTCAGAGCAGAGACTTCCACTCCTTTGTATAATTGCAGTGCTGTCAGCAGGCGCCCGCTCAGCTGATTGGTCGGGGTCCCGAGGAACGGGCCCTGGCCGATCAGTTATTGATTACCTTTCCTGAGGATAGGTCGTCAATAGTCTTCTCCCTGGAAAACCCCTTTAAAAGTGGTTTTCTAGTTTCAGGAAAAAAGCTTATTCACTGTATGAGGAAACGTTCCTAAATTACTTATGGTTTTTAAGATCTCTGCTTGCAGACATTGAATGGATCACTTGACTATAATGGGGTCCACCCGCTTTTTGCCAAGCAGCTCAGCTTTTGAATGGAAGCAGCGCTTTTTCTTCTGGAATTTTCTGCCACATCTATGACGGAACCTTTGTCTGTCTGCTGCACTCATTACAAAGGGCTGATTCTTGGTCCTGTAAGACGGACCCTGAGGGCATCACAGGGTTAAGCCACGGTCAGGCAATCAGAACTTACTTGATGCAGTCGTTGAAGAAGTGGGGTTTATCTGCTTGAACAATCACAACATCGAAAAAGTCCCTCCAGTCCTTGCCCACCATGTACTTCATGCCTTTGTCTCTGTCATGGCAGGGGCAAAACACAACAGAAATTAATTCTACGTCATTTGATTCCAGACTAATAATCATGGCAGCCGTCATCTAGTATGAACTCTGCAAGGCTTTGTCAGAAATTATTTGAAAGCGAAACATCCATAGGAAAATCCATTTTGCAAGGGGAATTATGAAATACCATACTACTGTGTTTCACCAAAAATAAGACCCTGTCATATGAACTTTTGCCTCAAAAGAGGCACTAGGTCTTTTTTTTTTCTTTGGGGGGGGGGGGGGGGGGGTCTTAATATACTTATCTAGCAGCCTCGGTCCAGGTCCCTCCCATTGCTCTTCACAGTTCCAACGCGCTTTCCATAGTACTTGGCCGCTCGTACATCGCTTCCTGGAGGTGGGATTTATAAATCCCGTAACCAGGAAGTGATGGCTGCGATTGGTTCTTCGACTGCTGCTCAGCCAATCAATGCAGTGCTGGATGAACCAATGCGATGGCTGTGATTGGTCGTGGCTCAGCCAATTCATAAATCCCCCCTCTACAACGCAATGGCTTTTGATTGGTTTTTCCACCACTGCTAAGCCAATCAAAAGCCATTGCGTTGTAGAGGGGGGATTTATGAATTGGCTGAGCCACGACCAATCACAGCCATCGCAGTGTCTTATCAGTGGTGGAAGAACCAATCAATGCAGTGTTGGATGAACCAATTCCAATGGCTGTGATTGACTAAGCAGTGATCGAAGAGCCAATCACAGCCATTGCTTCCTGGGAGGTGGGATTTATAAATCCCATAACCAGGAAGTGATGTTGTACGAACGGCTGAGGAATGTGGGAACTGCGCTGATCCTCTAGAGAGCAGCGGGAGGGACCTGGACTAAGCCTGTTAGGCAACGTATTTTTTTTGTTATGTAGTGCAACTTGGGTGTATTTTTGGGGTAGGGCTTATATTTCAAGCCTCCTCAAAAAAGTAAACCAGGCTAAGGCTTATTTTTGGGGAAACGAGGGCAGTTAAGATCAATCTGTCTTAATATTAAATGGGTATTCGCAGGATGGTATTTCACTAGGATACGCCATCTCTTACGTATGAGAGTTTGATTTCCATGAAGCCTACAATGTTCAGGATGAAGCAGCAGCAGTGTTGGATCTCTCTACATGGTGGTGCTCCCGACCACCCGCTCTGCGAGAAATGAATCTATGGGACCTAGATCCTTTCATTCGCATGAGCAGCAGTGGGCTCAGAGCGCTCATATTTGCCAATTCCCAGCACTTCCACTAAAGCTAGTGGAGCGGTGCTGTGTAATTTTGACCTCATGCGGAGACCTTTGGTACCCCTTGATCAGTTGGGCCACCAAAGCTACCACCCATCTTGTGGTTATGGGATACATTTATATCTTGGCACAACCCCTTTAAGACAGACCGAAACGTGCCAAAGAGAACTTTTTTTTCTCATAGGTCATTACAGGAACAGGATTGATGTAAAGAAGCCCTACAACACATGTAACTTACCTTTCTTGAAGTCAAGATGGTGGAACTGCTAGTCAAGGATTGCCATTACCCAAAAACCAGCAAATCTGGCTTGACTGATGTCCCGGAGGACAGGGTATGCCAACTCAAGGCTATCCCAAACCTCATGATGTGCCCTAGTCCTATTCTGGTATATATGCAGGGAAGCGGAGTACTTACAGCGGGAACGCTCTTCTGGCTCCAGGCTTCTGGCGCAACGATGAAATAGGCGAGCACACCTAGCATCACCGCGCAGAACCTTTACTTGCAACACAACTTAATGGACCTGAACAGACGTCAACTTACACAAAACTGAAAGGACTATTCGTGATGAGGAAAAGCTTCCTGCCGTTACTGGCTAGCCGGTGCAGCACCGCGTAGGTCTCGTCCCCGCGAAGGATGTACTTTTCTAGAGGCAAGAGATTTTACATTAACATGGCAATAAGGTAACACTTCTGTACAGGCCGGGTGCGTCCCACTGCCTTTTTACCAGGCTTTGAGATAACGTCAGGGGGTTCCATCACAGCTGCCGAAAACTGTACTGTGAAGGAACCCCTAAACGGTAACATCCACTTGCATTATTAGTGGGACGGACACCACTCTGGGGTCCGCTATACAAGGTTTCCATTACATCTGGAGCGTAGAATAGCATGGTAGACAGTTATTCTACAGGGTGTCTTAAAAGCATAGAAACATCCATATAAAATGAAAACGGTTGGGCATACGGTGATCCAGTTTTTCATACAAGCTGAAGGGGAAGGGGCAAACCTGATAGGCCATGTGATCAAAATGATCAAAATGACGGCCATTTTGAACGCCACCATCTTGGATTCCAATGTGCTTCATTTTAATATAACTTTATTTATTCTCATGTTAGCAGTGATTTTTCTTCATTACAGGCAACGTGAATGATGACGTTATCTCAGGCAGCACATGTAGAGATCGTCCCCCTTCAGGCGTTGCAGATGCAATTTGTAATGATGCCATTTATGCATAGACAAAGTTTGCTGTATGGAGACAACTAACCCCACATTCTTCAGACAGACGGCGACTGTTGTGGCTCTTCCTGAATGAGACAAAGCATTTGCAACCACTGCTCTGATCAGTGACACTTTTTTTGATCGTCCAGATTTTGGTTTAGTGACAAAACCAGTTTCTCAGAATATGGAAAAAAAAAAAAAAAAGTTTGGAACTGCACTGTGGGTAATGGGAAGGCTGGTTGGGTGACAAACGAAATCGGCTGAGATGAGGTGTGCTGCATTCACCTGACAAAGACGACCTCAACACGTTCTGTTTGACATAACGCCATCACTCACACAGCCTGGACTAAAGAAAGAAAAAAAAAAAAAAACATATTCTAAAGTTGTGTTAAAATGATGCACAACGTTACTTTTCTGCTGACATATCACACACCTACCTTGCCATTGGAAAAATTTAGAGTTGAATCCAAGATAGCGGTATTCAAAATGGCTGGCATTTTGGTGAAATGAACATGTTTACCCCTTCCCCCCCGTAGCTAGCATGCAAAATTGAGTCACCATCTGAAAACAGTTTTCATTCAATATGGGCGTTTCCACACTTCTGAGGCACTGTGTACCCTCCAAAATATAGCAATGGAAACCTTGTAAATGCCCTTTAACACAACACGATTATCACAAAAATCGTTTAAAAGGTCAAAAGTGTGTGCTGATCGTTACGTGTAAAGCAGGCAGTCACACTATTCATTCACCGCTGGTTTTTAGCCTGCATAAAAAAAATCATCATCAAGCTGCTCAAAATCCGTTCCATTTGAATGCAAATTATTCCGCTTTTTTGAGTGGCTTGCCGACTTGAGGGGAGTAAATAATGTACTCATTGTGTTTACCTGTCATACATAATGAGTACATTATTTACTCATGTCGGGAGAAGACAATAGAATCCTGCCAGCCAGATAATCCCTGGCATAAACACCCAGCTGTGCAAACAACTTGTACTGAAAAAATGAAGATGATTAAAAGCCATTATTTGTATGTGTAATTTTATGCAAAAATGTTATTAGTTTGCTCAGTTGTGTGGCTGTTTTAGTGATAATCGTTGCATGTAAAACCACCTTTACAGACACTAAAGGGTGTCCGTTTTACTAACCCAAGTGAATGATTCCCATTCAGGGGTTCCTTCACAATTCAGTTTTCGGTAGCCATGACACAACCCCTGACAATCCTTCAGTGCAGGAAAACCGCTGTGGGAACCCTCCTTTATAATAAGAACCTCCTGAAATATATTCTACAAATGTTAGGCCTCTGTAAAATTAGAATCAGCGATTTTGGAAAGCTGGGCGACTAACCTTTCCAGAAGGGAGGGCCCCCAGCTTTCCCCAAATAGTACATCCATCTAGCTATGCACCAATATGGGGGACGTATCACCGCATAACTTGGCACTTGAAAAACCCATATGCACCTTATGGGAGCTGTAATAGCAGCCATACTGTCACCTATGCTGGGGTAAGCACTAGTATTTATGACCGTCCCTGTACAGGCCTGTGGAATGTGATATATTATATATATTCACAGTATAATATGCAGCTCATTCCTGCAGTCACAGCCATACAATAAGCCCAATCACTCAGATCAGACATGTGATATATGCAACGGGGCGGGGAGCACATATCCCACGTACAAGAATGTGACCCTGTGGGGATATTAGTGACCCTCACAGCTAGCCTGCGGGCGGAGGAGCGACCCTTGTGCAAGTCAAGCAGAGGAGTTTACCTTCCTCGCCCTACTGAAAGAGGACATTGTTCCAAGGATTAGCCAATATCCCCCCTCCCCCTTAGGACCATCACCCTCCCAGCAGTACAAAGGACTTGGCGGCCGACAGAGTCCAAGTAAACAAGAACGGGGAAAGGCTTCGCTAGAGCCAACAAAAACCAAGAGCGTTTATGTAGCAGAGCCGTGTTTGTCAGCTGTGACTCACTGCTGCGCTGCTAAACTATAGCATGACCTTAAAGCCAGGGTCTGCCAGGGATCTTAAGTTCCTATTCATTTCATCAGCGATGAACTCCGAGACAGGTGGTGAATTTCGGAGGTCAGGCTACTGTTCTCCCCCCCCCCATGCTTTACACTGCAGTTGTTTGTACAGAGAGGCTAAATAAGCAAAGCCAGCAGAAACTCCCCATGTGCGGAGAGCTGATTAGGATTACAGCTGCTACAGATTATGGACTACAAAGCACCCGAGGTGTATATTACATATATAGTAACTACTATGTATTTACCGATGGGGGCAGGGTAACCTGCAAATCCACTTTAATGCCAAGTGGGATCATAATGCACAAACCTAGCAGAGATAAGTTTGGCATTTAACCCTCTTGGCCCGTGCCACTTCCTACTGTTGCTAAATGGGCAGATTAAGCGGGTCACTTGGCCACCGTACGTTATTAGTCACTCACCGAGATCCTGCATGATCCACTTGTACATAAAGCCCTTGATGTGAACGTCACGGATCGCGTCCTGCGGGAGACAATGGTCAGAATGTAATAGGGTGACACACACTGATGTCTTATCAGACGTCTACACTATCTGCTCCGGGTTGGATTCCGCATGTGGAATCGCGTAGCTGTCACTTTTCTTCCTCTGTACCGCAGATGGCTGTGGCGAGCTGCCAAACACATGCAGTACAGATTTAAAAAAAAAAAAAAGTTTATATTTCCTGCGCCATTGCTAGGCGATGGTATAACTACCCGCGACCTATCTGCAATGTCAATTGCAGAAGGGCCACGGGTCCAACGGCTTCCATTGACTTCAATGGAAGTGGTCAGTGCGGAATCCGCGCTAAAATAGTACATGCTGTGATATTTCCTCCATAAGCAGGAAATCGCAGTTGGTTTCCACGAATGTGTAGGAAAAAGTGATTTTACATTCATGCTATGAAAGCATTTGCTGCGGATCCACAGTGCAAACGCTAACCGCGGATTCTGCAACCGGCCTTACACATCCGAAGCAATGGACACCCCCCACCACATGTTGGATGGCCACTTATTAGACACCGGCCAGCCAGGCATTTGTTCTGCAGTAGGATGTGGCTATACACGGACACAACAGGATGGGGAAAACCGCTCTTAGATTTGTTAGTCATTCTAGCATGGAAGAGGGGAGGTCTTCTGCATCACCTCTAAGACATCTGTATGTTCAAATAGGGAAAACTTCCAGCAGTTTGTGTTGTGGCCCCTGTAGGAGAGAGTAAAACCCAATTGTATAGCTGAAGAGTAGCACGTGAGAAGCAGAAGTCCACTTTGTTTCTCTCAGAGTCCCTTGGGACCGCTGCTATGACTGAAGTAAGGAAAGTACTGGAAGTGGCCTCCTTCTGCTATGATAGGGGCAGACTATCCAGGAAGTCATCCACCGTCTGCAGGAGATTCAGATCGTTGTTGAGTCCCTGGAATGAACACGGGTCCAACAACGGCTCCATGCATGTATCGTAGGAGAAGGAGAACACTTCCACTACTTTCCTATCATCAGTCATAGCAGCGGTCCCACCAGGGACTTGGAGACACAAAGTGGACTTCTGCTATTCACATGTTACTCTTCAACTTTGCAATTGGGTTTTACTCTCTCTAACTCTTACAGGGGCCACAACACAAAATTGAAATCCATTTTCCAGGGCCCCAAAACGCCCGTGCACCATACCATCCATGCCTTCCTATTCAAGCGCACTACTGTTACTTCAACATAGGGCACCAGTATTGAGATATAGCGCTGGATCCGACCTTGACTAGACAAATTTTTTTTTTTTTTTTAAATACAAAGACTTCCTGATTTTCGTGGGACCAGAAGACCATTTATGTGTACGGCCACCTCCCGACGGCAGATCAGGACCAAGAACTTTGAATTCGACTTCCTGAAGCATCTGCTAGTGGATTTCCCCCCATGTACCCACAAGACATGCACACTCACCCAAGCACGCATGTGGTTGCTGGTGAGATCGCGGTGGGCCAGACTAGTGTTCAGACAGCCATCTTTATAACATTCATGGGAGCCTTACATTTGCTAAGTTTTCAATTAAGTTAGCATAATAGTTCTTACCACCAGAACTACAGAGAAGCAAGACGACACCACCCCACCCCAAGCAATCATCTAATCCCTTAATTCCTGAGAAATCTCCCAGCCTTGGACCTCTCAGGGGTTTCTCCATTATCAGCTCTAGGAGTAAATCAACTGACAGAGGAGTTAGTCCCAACAGATCTTAGATAATCTCATGTTTCTCCAGAAACTTAAAATAGCCATGCAGAAACTTTCTTAGAAGGCTCACACTCAGATGACAACTGTCTAGAAAGACTTTCCCCTCCTTTACGAGCTGATATTTAAGATCAGATGCATCTAAGAAAGGGAGCTATATTAGGGCTCGGGACTACAAATTGGGTAAGGAATTTAGAGGATGAAATTAAAGCCAGCCTCAAGGACTCTCATGGCTTCTCAAGATGCATCCGATTACTGGAGAATTCCTTCAAGTCTTTAGCCAGGTGGTACAAGTCATCTGCTTTTCTCAAGAGAGCACTTAACCTCCTCTAAGGTTTGTTGGAGATGCTAGCCAAATACGTGACAACATCCCTGGAGCTCTCATGTCCCAAGCGCAAAGATTTTCGGTGCAAGTTAAGAAAAATGTGTGCAAGCCATCTCCTAAACACATACTCCTTTGGGTCCCTTCTTTCATTTTTAGGTCTTCTAAATATGACCTGGCGACTTGGGTGCTTTACGCCTCCATCCTATTAAGACCCCAAGATCTTGGGGTATTTGCGAATGCACTGAAAAGAACCCACCTTTTTCAAGGGAAGGGACTTGTTATTTGTATAGCGCCAACTTATTCCGCAGCGCTTTCAGGTAATTGGTTTATTACCCCCCAGCAAGCTGGGTACTCATTTTACCAACCTTGAGCTGGCTACCTGAACCATCTTCTCCTACCCGGTGGAACCATTCCTGTGATTGACCGTCTACCAGGACTAAGGAGTGTTCTCATCTGAGACCCCCCTGTGAAGTACCTACTGTTGTCTATGGTTTGCCCCCTGGAGCGCTGGGGTTATTTTGTGACATATGGTCCATATGCTTTCTTGCTCAGAAGTCCCCACCGACACTCTCCCGCCTCCTGTCGGATGTCTGTGTGACCAGGGTTGACGGACCAAACTAATTTAGAATTACATCGCTTTCTGGGACTTCAGGCGTGGTTGACTGCCCTCTATAGGGGCGGCCCAATCATGCCAGGTAAGTCACCCTCCATTACTCCTTTAGTGCATACATAATCCATACTGCCCTTGTTGTCTGTAGCACAAGTTGTATCAGCTGCTCCATCAGACATTCTGACGTCAGATACAAACCCTTTCCCAACGACTGAACACCAAGATAAGAACTTTTGTTACTTCCAAGTGGCTTCCTGTTTACTCAAAATAAGACGGCCATAAGACTAGTTATCATCCAATGTTTACATCCTCTAAGTATACAACAGTATCCCCGAGCCTTTAAGGTCAGGGTCCTAACAAGAAGTCCTTAAGACGTTAGTGGATGTACTAGCCCCAGCATTGGAGGGACTGTGTCTGGTGAAGCCTTAGCCATCCCACTTCTAGCAACTAGAGTCCGGGCTTCACCATTTCAGAGAAACATGACCGCTAGTTGGGGGCCACTGGCAACGTTTACTCCAAGACTACTTGGATACATAGAGCCCATTCCAACCTATTCTGTACAAAGAGAGAACATCGCAGTCTTCAAACATAAGTGCTGATCCAATGTGTGACACTAGAAGTACTATATAACACAGGGGCATATCCACAGGACATGTAAGCGGGTCTTACACAAAGTTGCCGAACTCACCGATCCCTGAAGGATCAGCCGGTCTGTCGTGTATACGGGGGCAGCGCAGTAGTACCCTGAATTAATGACTGAAGCATGCCCATCCCAATACGTCAATCTGAACACACAAAACTAAGGCTACATCTACACAACAAACTCAACAGGCAGCAAGTTAGTGAGACTCCTTGTGGCCAGGGATTTGTTTTGGTACAAAAATGTAGTTTTAGGTAAAGTGCATATTTCCTAGTAATCATATAAATAAAAGTTTGTGACCATTTAACCCCTTGAGTGGCACGCCCGGAAATTTTCCGGGATGAGCTCCACTGCCCATAGCGATACTGCCCGGAAGATTTCCGGGCTATGTATCACTATGGGAGCTGCAGAGCACAATGCCACAAGCTGTGACAGTGTGCTCTGCCTGCACAGACCCACAGAGAACAAAGCAAGGGCTTTGAAAAACCAGCAGAAGATATTGCCGATATGTCGGCAAACTCCTGCACTGGTTTGTTTACAGGTTGCCATAGAGACCATCGGCTTGTCAGAAGCAAGCCGATGGTCTCTGTGGCAGGGAGGGCTTGGTGCTTGGCTATCAGAGGACACCTAGGAACCTGCTCTTACAGCAGAGATCAGAGAAAACCTCCGATCTCTGCTGTGTTAACCCTTTACATGCTGCAGTCTATGTGACTGCAGCATGTAAAGGGCTGTCACTGCAGCATGTAAAGGGCTGTCACCATCGGACCCCCGGAATGTGATCAGGGGTCCTGATGGGTCCCTGTGGAAGTCCCCTAAAGGGACAAAAAAAAAAAATTAAAAAAAAAAAAAAGTAAAAAAATTATAAAAAAAATAATAAAAACACTTGTCTCCCTTTACTTTGTAAAAAATCAAAAATACAATCACACATGTGGTATCCATGCGTCGTAATGACCCAGAGAAGGAGGTTAATAGATTATTTAACCCCTTAATGACATGGCCCCTTTTTTTCTTTTTTCCCCATTTCTTTTTTTCCTCCCCCCTGTTTAAAAAATCACAACTTGTCCCGCAAAAAACAAGTCCTCACATGGCCATGTCAATGGAAAAATGAAAAAGTTATGGCTCTTGAGACGCAACTGCAAAATTAGTTGAAATTCAATGATTAGACCATTTTAAAAAACCTGCCCTGGTGGGCACAACAGGGTGGTAGGAAACCCGCCACTCAAGGGGTTAAGGCTCTATTCACATCTGTGTCATAGTTCACTTATAACAGAAGTAAGACCAAGATATTTAGTGGCAGACAGAGTGACCCTCCTGGGACTGGAGGGGGCAGTTATAGTACCAGCCGCTGTTCTGTGCCAATGCCCCTCTGATCTACCAGTTGCCGTTTTCAGCTGCCCAGGGTGGCCAAAGCAATATTCTGACTACCAAAACACTAGATCTGCTCTCCAGCCGCTCAGTACTGATCGAAAGCACGAGAACGCAGTGTGCATTAGGTAAGGAGAAAATTGTGACAGCCATCATGGACAGATGAACAGGATTCCAAACCTGCAGATTAAATGGACAACGGCAGAGAAGAACAGCAGGTAACTCTTCCCACCAGTCCTGGGACAGAACTTTGTCCCATGACCTGAAGGTCACTTTTACCTAAAACTTAATCAAGTTTTTTCTTCATCCCGACATTTGCCATTCCTACCCCCGATGCAATGCTACAGCAGGTGTAAACCCAAGACATTACTACATATTTGTGTAAGAGCACAGAGACTTCTCGCAAAGTGAACAATGGTGGAACAAGCTGGATAGGACATGTCACCGTGTACTTGGGAGCAGTCAATGTGTGAAGAACAAACACTCCAATGATCCCCTGACAGTCATGAGACCCATAAATCACCTCCCCACTCCAGAGGAGGACTCGGCTCATTAACCCTTATCCGTGGAGCCTCGGGCGCTGCGTTACCATGTTCTCAGGGCAAATAACCCAGATGCCATCACGGATGCTACATTCTCTCTACTGCAATGTAAAGGCCAGCTCAGGGATCATCTCTACACCTCGTCTCCAGGCCCATCCCTCACATACCAAAAGAAAACAAAACAAAATTATATATATATATAAAATATATAGTGCAATGCACAAATTATATATTTTTTACATTATATCCCCAATAAGTGTGCAAAACAAAAACCACGAGGCAGGCACGCTGGTAAATGCTTCCTCTTATCAAGATGCTCACGCCGCCCCCGCCCCGTTCCCCAACTCCTTACTAGTCAGATAATAAACAGCTGTGGGCCTCTTACATCACACGGCTCATGGTCTGGCACAACATGTTCTCGCCAGGCTGAGGCCCCACAACCTGAACTACAGGGAGGAGGAAGAGGAGGGGGAGGTGCACTGCGACCCGAAGAAACAAGAAACTTCCTCAAATCCCCCGCCAACTCAGCACTGTGCTTCCAGTCTCTGCTGGTTTGAGTTATTACTTTTTGGGAAAAAATAAGGAAGGGATACAATTAAATCTACTTTCTCCACCCAAAACAGACGGCTCACATTGCCGATCTTCCAAAATATACAGTTATACAGAACAAAGTACTCCGGATTATATTTACCGTCATCTAAGGGAAGAAGGTTACCAGCCGTGCCAAGGCGGTGGAAGATACTTACTGTGACGTCCTTGTAGAGGTGGACAGGGTCATAATCAATGTCATTGCTGAGGAAGAAGTCGTTGGCCACGGCCAGGAGGTTCATCTCCGGCAAGGAGAAGATGTCCATGTACTGTTTAACGGCCGGACCCTGGGAGAGGAGACAACACTGGGTCACTATTGACCGGTAAGACAAAATACGCAAGAAGCCCTGCAACCCAAGTCATACGGTCGGACCCAGACTTCTAAAATCTTGCCAGGGTCAGAATTTTTTTGGCTTAGCTTTTAGAGAGATTAACGAAGTTCTTATTATCAGACTGCTAAAATGTGAAATCAGACCGGGAGCCTTTATGACATCTCTAGTATTTAGTCCATTCCTGGTCATCCTCACTGGAGGATTTCGTCAGGCTTGTTGGTTCTCCAGACGTTCTTTGCACGATTAACAACGTATAACAAGACTGCCATTATAATCTATGGTTGGCCCAGTGCTCAAATTGGCCACAGAGGCAAAAGCAGGGCGCTAGAAAGGGACACTTCTAGTTTAAAGAGTTATGGAACACAAATGTAAGGAGGTTGTGTGAGATTTCTTTTAAAGATTCACATAGAGCTGATAACTGTACAAACCAGCCGGCATCGGTGGTGATGTCTAGGTAGATGGGCTGGGCAGACGGACATGACCCACAGAGTTTTGTCCCCAAAATCCTGGTATCATGGCAGCCAGAAGATAAACGCTGAGCACCGATGGTGACCCTGTGGCCTCCAATTAGCCACAGCGGTCTCATGATTCCCTCTGGCATGTCTATCCAGAAGTCCCCACCAATGCCAGAGACAGGGAAAGTGGAGTTTGGTTTTTTTTTTTTTACAAAAGCCCTTTAAGCAAAAAAAGGGTAGCAAGAATGATTATTCCCCTATTATTTGCCCCACCACTTCCAACCTTGGATATTTCTAACGTTTACGTCATATTTACAGTTCAGCTAACCAATCAATAGTCTCCGCAGTCATGGAGCATTCATGTCTACAGGACTGCAGCAGTCATGGGAATGATAAGTGGCACGATATCACTGCAGGAGCTCCCAGGAACAGGGCGACATGAGACAACTTTTAGGTCAGTTTCACAGCAGCATATTAGGGGTTCACGTATGCATGCGTCCTGGCCTGGTCACAGGTCTGCTGACCCAAACTCAGAAGGTTCCTATGATGTTCCAAGTTGAGGTCAGCAGACCAGCAGCCGGCCGGACACTGGGGTGAAACTGGCCTTAAAAAGGAAGTGTCATCAGCAGTTTTCCTGCTGCAAAACTGCTGACGGTGCCATGTAAGGGAGCGGGATTACAAGAGCATCTACAAATCAGTGCTTTTAGGGCTCATTCACACAAGCGTTTGCAGTTTTGGTCCATGAAAGCTTGTCCGATTTCTCTGCATGCATTTTTGTTGAATATGTGTGGGTCATATGTCCCTCCCCCCCCCCCCCCCCCCCCCCTTACGGTTCCAAAGACTTTTATGGGTAATTTTGGTCTGAGTACAGACCTAAACAGGGATGTAACATGTCTATATGCGCCAATTTACGTTACTGGATCCGTGTGTGGTCTGTATTTAGTCAGTAACAATGCCGTCAGCCTGCAGATGGGAATAACACCCCCTTGGGGTCACCAGCAGTTAAAAGAACTTTGATACTGCTGCAAGCACTCTAGAAGTGGGGCTAATGTGAAATGTCATCCTTCATGCAATCAGCTGCTCCATAGCTTCCAGTGACAGCTGTAGCAGTCTCCCGATTGGACACTGCAGCTGAGCAAACGCCGCCTCCAGAGCTTTGGTGGCATCAAAAGTTTTTTTTCAGACTACTGGAGACCCTAAAAGAATTGATGGAGACACTTTTATGTTCCTCACCCACCCCATCTGCATCGCCAAAACTGCTCAGATTAATTTTAAAACTCAAAACCCCATGAAACCCGAGACAAATGCCAAGTCTTTGACATGTTGCCATTTTAGTGCCCAAAACTCTAGATTGTATGGAATACAATCATACACACTGGATAGATTAAAAAAAAGTGTATTTGGCGCATACGGTTGTCGTAGCCATTTTTTTTTTTTCTGATGAAGAGATCATAACCAACAACTTGGCTTAAAGATCTGGTTGGTCTGCAGTCACACCAGTTCCTGAAAACGCCGGTCTCAGAAGTCCACAGCCTGGGGGGTCCTTACCTTGCCGTAGAACCCGCTGACCTGGTGCAGTGGGATGTGGTGTGTTCCCTGGTAGAGCTCCATCACCTCCTCATCTGGGACCGGCTTGAGGCCCCTAGTGAATTGGGAGGGAGGCACATTACATTAACAGGAAAGTTTAGGTGAACACACCACACTAAGGGGGCAACAACTGCCCAACGTAAGGAGTAGAACCATACAAACCAATCTGAGAGCTGTAGGGGGGCGTCCTCAGAAGACAACATGGCCATGTGCAGTTGTGACTCCTGAGGAGTCTTCCCGAGCCTGAACATCTCATCACTATACTAAGATCCACCATATTATACACTTACTTGTACACGGTGCCCAACTCAATGTAGTGGTAGGCATCGATCTTCATCAGTAGTCCCTGTGCCAAGACAGTCGTATCAGAGGTTGCAGTACAAGATAAGACGTATGTCTAGGACCTAACAGACTGGAGTCCGGGCTCTTAGCAAAGGTGCTGAGCACTTAATAGGCAGGAACAAATACACGGGGCCAAAGCATGGATGAGTTATGCAAACTACATAACAGTCTATGGTAGAAGGCCTCAGTAATCTAGATGGCACGAAAAGTGGAAACTGCAAGCAGATTTATTATATTTACACAGGAGAGTGTGATATCCGTCCAAGAAACCCATCAATATCGCACTCGTAAACCACGCACAGGGTTTTTTTTTTTTTTTTTATGCAAGTATGCTGCCATTTTTTTTGCCTTGCTCCTACAGGAAAAAAAATGGGTGATATCACCCAAAAATTGGACATGCTGTGATTTTTTGATCTCTCACTATCAGCGCAAAACCACTCATGTAAACGGATCCACTGAAATCAATTAGTTATTTTCCCCATGCGAGTTCCATCCATATCACAACCAGACAAAACTCGCACGGGAAAATAGTTTGCATTATGCCGCGTCTCGCATGAGCGAAAGTCCAGGATCTCCACCATATGCACCGAATGCCCAATTTATTAGATAAAGACCCTCATTTAGAAGTGTGTTGGACCTCCTTTCGAATTTAGAACTACAGCAATTCATCTTAGCACCCGGCATGAAAAGCAAGTTAGAATGTTTTTGTTTTTTTTTATTTTTGGAACACCGTTACTCCACCTCCATCAGCCGGACTTGCTGACATCAGACAGGAAGGGTTCATCGATTCATGCTGCTTGCACCAAATTCCGACCTCCCATCAGCATGGGGCAATAGAAATTTGGATTCATCTGAGCAGGTGATGGTTTTTCCTGTTCAATGATCCAAATTTAAGCTCCATTTGGCTTGCTGGAGTCTCAGCTTTCCGTTTCTCCTAGACATTAATGATGCTGAACTGGTCATCCGCTGTTATGGCCCATCTGTGATAAGCAGTGACTAGTTGTGTGTTCAGACACCTTAGTTGGAGAACAAGTTTTGTACTCCATTGCAACTTGCTCGACTGTGCACCCCTGTGTCAGATTCTTGACATCCTCCTCTGACCAGTTATGTCCACCAGATCCCCTTTCGTTGGAGGTTTTCCCTCAGTCCCCCCCATTCTCTGTATACTCCTCACATCGCTCCAGAAGAAACCCCCCAGAGTTGGCAGTGTATGACATCCCGGCCCTGACTAGTCCTGCTCCGATGACCGGGCCTCATTGGCAGTCGCTCAAATGTGGATTCACAATAAGACTGAACCACAGAAACCTTGTCACTTGATGTTATGCTGCACTTCAGGGTCACCGGTCTAATTTCCACAGAGGAAGGGTCAAGGTCTCTAATAAAGTGGCCATCGGCATATGTCTGTTATCTTCTAACCATTATTACGAACAAGCAGAGATACAACAGACCGCACAGAGGAAGTGCAAACATTGGTTTTGGCCATCCTCCAGATTTCTGGGCTTCATGTAGTTTTATGTGATGCTACCTGTACAGTTATAGACACTCAAACTGCAATTACCTTATTGATGTCATAATGGAGACCTCTGACCGCAAAGTTGGGCAGATATTCATACTTGAAGATTCCCGCTGGGTACTAGAAAGTTAAAAAAAAAAAGTCTACAAGTTCATTTTGTTTTAAGTAGCAGCAAAGCCTTCACAAGGACGTCCGCACCAGTAAGGGGGTCTACCAAAAGGTTTTGGGCAAGCACTTCTGAAGTATAGCTCAGCGGTACAGAAAGGGTTGACAATGGTCATCATATCTACAGTATCATATCTTAGACCCCAAATATCAGCTGTACTCCCAGTGATAACGGTTGAGCACATGACTGTTAGTTCAGCTAGCGCTTTATAACTACACCCTGTATATATCATGTCATTTTCCCTGGAGATGACCACCAGAAGTGCTGGAATTAAGAACCACTGGCTAAACCATCGACGGCCGCCATTGCTTATGGTCACCTCCACCTCTCCTTGTGCAAGCACCCAGCCATGCAAGAAGCATTGAGCGTACCTTGTACTGCTCCACCAGGATGTCGCGGGCCGTGTTGAAGATCATGGAGTGCAACGCGTTGGAGTATAGCGCCAAAGTATAGTCGTAGTCAAAGCCGTAGATCTCTATGTCACGAAGACATACTTCATTGTTTGCGTACATGGTGGATGAGTTCAGGAGGTTGCACACCCCGGGAGGCAGGAGGTCTGCAGAGAAAAGAAACCAGGTATTAGGATAAAGGGAACCCGTCAGCAGGTGGGGACAAAGTAAACCAATAGCAGCGGTACAATTCTATAGGGTCTGTCTCGCCACTATGGTCTTTGCTTTGAATGTGGCTAGAAGTACACCTATGGATTTGCACTTTGCTTCAGTTACATGCGGTGTGGGACATTTTCATTGCGCTGCGGTGGCGGGCTGGGCCATCTGCTAGTTGGGCGTTTAGCAAGAAACTCTCCACCCCTCTCGTGCGATTGACTCCTACTACGTCATCCACACATTGCTCTGAGGTCTCGCACCTGCACCGCGATGTTGGGTATCGGCGCACAGGTAGATAACAGGTGGTCACCCTCACAGAAAGTCTAACTCTGGGTGCACTTCCATAGACTTCTATGGGAACACAGTGGTCTGAGATGTCAGATTGTGAGACTGAGGGATCCACTATTGGACAGCGTGGGAACGCGGAGGGCGCAAGTATAAAAATAACTAAAATCGACGACTCCCCGTCACCTCCCTGTCACCTTCCAAAAGCACCATAAACTATTAAACTTGCTTAGAGCGCGCTCAAAATCAGCGATTTTCTGTTTTTTCCAGGATTTTTTTTTTTTTAAGAAGAGCATAGATTTCACTTTTTACAATCTCATTGACAGATCTTAAAATGTATAACTTTTTTGTAAATCAGCTCGTTTCTGTTTAAATCCATTTTAACAGATTTGATTCTTCTTTTGTCGCTTCCCTGATGCCCGCGTGGATTCCAAAATAGTTCCGTTAAATGGCCAAAAAGTGGAATGAAACAAACATTTCCATTCCGTTGCGCAATTCATTGACTATAAAAGAGGGGGAAATCCTCCCCCCTGCAATGGCAAAAAAAAATAAAAAAATAAAAATTTTAATAGATGCAACAAAGCAGAAAACTGAAAATTCCGCTGAAACCAATAGGCAGTAAAGCAGAACCTCCTCTCCCCCTCCCCCACCGTGGTTGTGCCGTTTCTCTGATGCGAATGAGCCCTAAATATCAGACATGGACTTCACCTCCCATCCAAAAGAGGGATAAAACCTCCACAGGACATTTTCCTGACTGCAGGAATTTCCTTTGAACTCCTTTTGAATCATTATATCCCCTCCAGGACAAAGTTGCATGGAGGGGGGGGGGAGGGGAGGGCGCACCACAAATCAGGACATCGGGATAATCTCTACCATGTGACGACCAGCAGCCAAACCGCCAACTTACTAGATTCCCCCTTTATGGGTGAAGCATCGGAATATGATACATTGTAACCAAGTCCTGCAGATGGATATGGATGGGGGAGGTATACATATCTTCCATGCATGTAATATGCAGTACTAAAAGCCCACTGATTTCTTATTGAGCCGCTCACATCTGCAGGGGTTTTTTTGTTTTTTTTTAAATTAAATGTGTGAAAAAATAATTTAGTTAGTTGCAGTTTTTTTACCGTGATTAGCGCGGCACTTTCAGCACCGCGCTAATTGCGGTAAGGCTCCCATTTGGACTGCTCAGACAGCCGCTGGTTCGCTTCTCTATTTTTGGGCGTTTAGCGCTCCTTATTGAGGAGGTTTAGGACGCCTTCAGATTTGCGCTGGACCTCTGTTCGGTGCTTCTGTCGCAGATCTAGCACAAAGCGCTGGTATAAATAGCGCTGTATGCTGCGCTTTTTCTTACGGTAAAATACTGGACTGCGGAACGGAAATCAGACGGCCCTCATTATAGTCAAGGAGGGCCATTCGGCGGTGTTTGGATCCGTTCGGATAGGAGATTCCCCCTTCCTTCTTCCCAAATAGAGCAGGAAACCAGGACCCCCACCGCAGATGGGGAAGCAGCCTAATGCAGGGATGTGCGGCCCCAATATACCACGAGCGAGCCCCCCCCTAATACAAGGCAGCAGGACCTGTTTGGCATCGAGAAGTGGAAGCTATGCACCAAGTAATGGTATACAGTATATATGTGCTGGCAGTTCCCGTACGCAGGAGTCATCACAGCAATAATGTACATTTCAGCTATTTTAGCACCGCTTCCCCCAGCAAGAACAGGCCGGACGGTGAAGAGAGATTGTGGATCCTGGCAGCACAGATACACATCGCCTGCGTCACCGCCGGCCGGCCGACTGCCACATCATCGCTTCAGAAAAAGCCTGAGAATCTCAGGGGGCTGCTGAGAGGGGCTCGTGTCCCCCAAAACTAACAGATGTAGCTGCAACTCCCCCTCATTCCACAGACTGGAGTTTAATTGCTACAATGTGTGATTGTACTGGATACAACTATATAAGCAACATGCAGAAAGTCTTCACTCCGGCACTTTGCTACATTTTATTATGTTTTGGTCTTGTGCAAGTTTATAAACACCCCCCCCCCCCCATCATTCTGCACTCACTGCCCCATAATTACAGAGAGAGAACAGAATGTTACAAATCTTTGTACAAAACCAAAAACACTATTTTTCTGCATACCAAAGGTCCCCGTAGACGTCAATGGGTGACGCGCGGCAGGCGAGGAGGTAGACGTCAATGGGTGACGCGCGGCAGGCGAGGAGGTAGACGTCAATGGGTGACGCGCGGCAGGCGAGGAGGTAGACGTCAATGGGTGACGCGCGGCAGGCGAGGAGGTAGACGTCAATGGGTGACGCGCGGCAGGCGAGGAGGTAGACGTCAATGGGTGACGCGCGGCAGGCGAGGAGGTAGACGTCAATGGGTGACGCGCGGCAGGCGAGGAGGTAGACGTCAATGGGTGACGCGCGGCAGGCGAGGAGGTAGACGTCAATGGGTGACGCGCGGCAGGCGAGGAGGTAGACGTCAATGGGTGACGCGCGGCAGGCGAGGAGGTAGACGTCAATGGGTGACGCGCGGCAGGCGAGGAGGTAGACGTCAATGGGTGACGCGCGGCAGGCGAGGAGGTAGACGTCAATGGGTGACGCGCGGCAGGCGAGGAGGTAGACGTCAATGGGTGACGCGCGGCAGGCGAGGAGGTAGACGTCAATGGGTGACGCGCGGCAGGCGAGGAGGTAGACGTCAATGGGTGACGCGCGGCAGGCGAGGAGGTAGACGTCAATGGGTGACGCGCGGCAGGCGAGGAGGTAGACGTCAATGGGTGACGCGCGGCAGGCGAGGAGGTAGACGTCAATGGGTGACGCGCGGCAGGCGAGGAGGTAGACGTCAATGGGTGACGCGCGGCAGGCGAGGAGGTAGACGTCAATGGGTGACGCGCGGCAGGCGAGGAGGTAGACGTCAATGGGTGACGCGCGGCAGGCGAGGAGGTAGACGTCAATGGGTGACGCGCGGCAGGCGAGGAGGTAGACGTCAATGGGTGACGCGCGGCAGGCGAGGAGGTAGACGTCAATGGGTGACGCGCGGCAGGCGAGGAGGTAGACGTCAATGGGTGACGCGCGGCAGGCGAGGAGGTAGACGTCAATGGGTGACGCGCGGCAGGCGAGGAGGTAGACGTCAATGGGTGACGCGCGGCAGGCGAGGAGGTAGACGTCAATGGGTGACGCGCGGCAGGCGAGGAGGTAGACGTCAATGGGTGACGCGCGGCAGGCGAGGAGGTAGACGTCAATGGGTGACGCGCGGCAGGCGAGGAGGTAGACGTCAATGGGTGACGCGCGGCAGGCGAGGAGGTAGACGTCAATGGGTGACGCGCGGCAGGCGAGGAGGTAGACGTCAATGGGTGACGCGCGGCAGGCGAGGAGGTAGACGTCAATGGGTGACGCGCGGCAGGCGAGGAGGTAGACGTCAATGGGTGACGCGCGGCAGGCGAGGAGGTAGACGTCAATGGGTGACGCGCGGCAGGCGAGGAGGTAGACGTCAATGGGTGACGCGCGGCAGGCGAGGAGGTAGACGTCAATGGGTGACGCGCGGCAGGCGAGGAGGTAGACGTCAATGGGTGACGCGCGGCAGGCGAGGAGGTAGACGTCAATGGGTGACGCGCGGCAGGCGAGGAGGTAGACGTCAATGGGTGACGCGCGGCAGGCGAGGAGGTAGACGTCAATGGGTGACGCGCGGCAGGCGAGGAGGTAGACGTCAATGGGTGACGCGCGGCAGGCGAGGAGGTAGACGTCAATGGGTGACGCGCGGCAGGCGAGGAGGTAGACGTCAATGGGTGACGCGCGGCAGGCGAGGAGGTAGACGTCAATGGGTGACGCGCGGCAGGCGAGGAGGTAGACGTCAATGGGTGACGCGCGGCAGGCGAGGAGGTAGACGTCAATGGGTGACGCGCGGCAGGCGAGGAGGTAGACGTCAATGGGTGACGCGCGGCAGGCGAGGAGGTAGACGTCAATGGGTGACGCGCGGCAGGCGAGGAGGTAGACGTCAATGGGTGACGCGCGGCAGGCGAGGAGGTAGACGTCAATGGGTGACGCGCGGCAGGCGAGGAGGTAGACGTCAATGGGTGACGCGCGGCAGGCGAGGAGGTAGACGTCAATGGGTGACGCGCGGCAGGCGAGGAGGTAGACGTCAATGGGTGACGCGCGGCAGGCGAGGAGGTAGACGTCAATGGGTGACGCGCGGCAGGCGAGGAGGTAGACGTCAATGGGTGACGCGCGGCAGGCGAGGAGGTAGACGTCAATGGGTGACGCGCGGCAGGCGAGGAGGTAGACGTCAATGGGTGACGCGCGGCAGGCGAGGAGGTAGAAGTCAATGGGTGACGCGCGGCAGGCGAGGAGGTAGAAGTCAATGGGTGACGCGCGGCACGCGAGGAGGTAGAAGTCAATGGGTGACGCGCGGCAGGCGAGGAGGTAGAAGTCAATGGGTGACGCGCGGCACGCGAGGAGGTAGAAGTCAATGGGTGACGCGCGGCACGCGAGGAGGTAGAAGTCAATGGGTGACGCGCGGCACGCGAGGAGGTAGAAGTCAATGGGTGACGCGCGGCACGCGAGGAGGTAGAAGTCAATGGGTGACGCGCGGCACGCGAGGAGGTAGAAGTCAATGGGTGACGCGCGGCACGCGAGGAGGTAGAAGTCAATGGGTGACGCGCGGCACGCGAGGAGGTAGAAGTCCACTGCTGCATCGTTGCCTGCAAATCAACATATTCTGCGGCCACAACATCTCGCTACTGCGCAGCGCTCAGGCACATCCAAGTATGCATGTGCCCTTGTGAAGCTGGCCTTATGACAACGGTGACGATCAACTAACGGACGGGGTCCCAAGTGCCAGCCCCTTGCCATCCACTACAATTAAATCCAATCAATTGAATTTACCATATGGGACTCAAATCCTGAAATCACAGTTTAGAAACATCTCAAAAGACAATCAAGAGAAATAGGAGAATAGGAGCCCCCGATGCCAACTTTCAAGTTCATACCAAAGGGTCTGAATACTTATGTCAATGCAAAACCGACAGCTCCATTCCTCTGCAAAGGCCAGGCTTGGTATTACAGGCAGATTTCATATTAATGGGACGTTTACCTGCAATTCCAAGCCTGGCCACTGTAGTGGGAACGGAGCTGTCAGTTTCCTGTTGAAATCAGCTCACTGCACAAGCACACTGGTCTGGCAAACAGCTGATCGGCGGGGGTCCCTGGTGGCAGACCCCTGCTGATCTACTATTGAAAGCCTATTCTAAGGCTAGGCTATCAGTATTTTATACCCGGACAATCCCTTTAAATCATGGTATAAAGTGTAACTAGTTTTCAGTTGTATACGGCTGCAGAGGATCTGTTACATTGAAATCTTCAGTTTGGTAACAATGTATCACTGCTGTAAGAGGCTCGTCGTGCGCCGCAGATCAGGAGGGTCTAGAAGAGCCGTGATGACAGGGATAGTCAGGAGAAGCAGAGGACGACCACAAAGGAGCTCAGAGACCCCCCCCCCCCCAGTACGTGCTGCAAGCAACGCAGCCAGAGCGTCCCCTGCCAGAACTTGTCCATTGTAGAGGATGAACGCCCCAATGCCCGCAGCCCAGTCATTACTGGCACTGACACAGCAGAGTCAAGAAGCTTTAATATCCGAGTCAGCAGTCTGCCCGGGTGATTTCAGAAGCAGGTCGCCATCCTAACGCCCCCCCCCCCCCCCCCCCAATCGAACTTGTCACCATTAGTCCTACATTTATGAGATGAGGGTCCCCACTGTCCTATCTCATCGCCTTCCTACAGTTCTAAGTACTGGGGGGCTCACCCAGCGTAGGGCCACACAGGCTGTATTCCTGGTGATTTGCGGGGTATTTCGCGCTTTGCCGTACAAACGTCACGCGGATTCCACGATCGGCAGCGTATATCGATGCAGCGCCGGATTTCCCTGCACCACGTAGAGCATATTTATTAAAGGGTTCTTTAAAGGGCATCTGAAGGGGTGTAAACCAATAAAGGGGCCGATACTCTCCGCTCGTCCCTCGGGGGTGGGGCTCCGCTCTCCACCGTGCTGTTTGTTTATAGGCTGGGACATCCGGTAAACCTGCTGCTGCAGCCAATGACGGCGCTCCGCTATCACTACCGAGCTCATTGGCTGCAGCAGCTTGTTTGTAGACAGGCCTGAGCGGATGGCCAACTGTAAAGAGGACATCAGCAGGGACGAATGGGGAGAGGCATCAGCTCCTTTGTCATTTTACACCACAAGGGGGAGCTGTTGAGATGCCCCTTATACCACTTGGACAACCCCCTTATAACGCAGCCTTTTACTGCGGTGTGAGCTGGCGTATTTTTTCACTGCGAATGACAGCGTTCACACTTGCAATAAATGATTGCGCGAGTGGCTCAGCGATCGTCAGTGTACTTTCACGGAGTCCATTCACCACGCATTTCGCGCACAATATGCTATTACAAGTCTCACCCACACGGCTTGACTGTAAGTGCTGCAAAACCAACTGCGTTTTCACCCGCGGGAACGCACTATAGGGGTAGGCTCCCATGGTGGACGGCAGCTATCCTGCCACGGAGCCGCACGCAGATGTAGTCCCGCCACGTGTGGCATTTCAAACGTGTTTCTGCAGAAAGTACCGACGTGTCACTTCTTCATGCAGATCCACGTGAAAACGCATTGGAACCTCCACGTGCGGGTTCTGCCCTCCGACAGGACTGCGTCCGGGGCGGATCAGATTTCTGCCGCAGTTTTACAGCGGATTCGTCGCTGCAAATTCCACAATCTAATCCGCCGTGTGAACACAGCGCTGCGCCACTTTTTTTGCACCACGTCAACACCGATCCGCGCGGCTCTTTCTGAACTTATGGATTTTAGATCTGGAAAATCCGCAGCATTTACGCCCCCGTCTGACCGCAGGTTGTATAGCCGGTCCAGATGGTAATCGCCTCGTTTCATACAAACCATTCCTTACAGAACTACAACTCCCAGTATGCACCGGCAGCCCAGGACATGATGGGAGTTGTAGTCCCCCTGCTGCGGCAGATGATCGTTTTACTTCTCTGTTGTCTACTTGCGCCATTTGTCCGTTGTGTCATCTACGGACATTAGTTGTCATAAACCCTTCCAGCAGGCAGGTCCCCAAAATAACAGCCCAGTGCCCCCCTCCCCAGCAGCGCCTCTCGACACGTGGGGGGCCCTAATTTGGGACGATTCCGGTCAAGTTTTGGCTGGTTATTTCCTACAGGAGCCAGAAAAAAAAAAAAAAACACGCATTGCGCCGACACGTACGGCTTGCTTACATCAGCATTAGGCAGTTCCATTCAGGAACGGCCCCCAACTGACTATAATGGGGTCCATTCAATTTTTGGCAGGCAGTCCAGCATTTTAACGGTATTTACAGGACAGAATGGCGCTACTTGCTGCGCTATTTCATCCCATTTTCTAGCGGGAATCAGCGATCGAAGTTCTGAATCTAACCTCCCCCGCTGATGTGAACAGAACTGGAACGCGATTTTCATGCACATGCCACGCGATCGCCTTCTATCGGGAAAACATAAATGCGGTTTCGGAGGTTCCGTCGCTGATCCAACTCAAAATACCGGAAGAAAAAAAAAAGCGCTGCACGCAACCGATTTTCTGCCATCCTCCAGCTGGAAACTGAACAGACCCGGTTCTAGTCAATGGGGTCCATTTGGACGCAGGTGGACCCCCACCACAGATGTGAAGCCCCCCCTTTCACTCACGTGACGCGCTTTTCCCATTTGGTACGATTTCCCAGGATCGACAATGGCACGCGCCCCTGTAAACACGGACTAACACAGAACCGCGCAGAAGTCACGTGGGGCGTTACACACGCGGGTTTTGGTAATTGAAAAGCGCTAAATATGATAAAAAGTTTTTTGTTTTTTTTTTAAAGTTAAAAATTGGCGCAAAGATTCACAGCAAAACGCGTAACGGACGTTTCGTTTCCATTAAAGGGGAACTCCACAGGTTCACAACTACTACACAGCCGGAGACGGGGAGCGCCGGTGCCTGATCAGGAACGTTTACCCATTCGCAACGACTCCGAAATGTCGCCAAATCCTTGATTTCCGTGAATCTGATCCGCACGTACGTTATAAGCCCCACAGGAATGCAGTCGGAGTCAGGACCCTTCCAATGTGCCCACCTTTGTGCCAGTGGGCAGCCTTCCAGCCTGGCATGTTAAGAGAGCGGAGCTCCCCTTTAAGGAAACTCCAACTAGTCTGCAGCTGAACTACAAGTCCCAGCATGCCCTGCAGCCAGCACCCCCAGGGTTACCTTGCACCAGCTTCTTCATCTCCCCGTACCGGGACCATAGGAAGGTCTTGCTGTCGATCTTGGGGGCGGTGGATGAGGACGAGAAGTGGCGGCCAACGGGGGCTGCGCTGGGTGGGTGCAGATGGGGCTGTGCAGGGGTGGAGGCCCCCGAGGACGGGGAGGGCTGCACAGGGGGAGCAGCTGTGGCTGCAGGGGTAGCGGCTCCGTCCCGGGCAGTGCTGTATGTAGCCGAGGCCACCCTCCGGGAGGGGGCGCAGAGGTGCCGGTACATCACAGCCGCCATCTCCAAGCAGCTCCGGACACTATCGCACGCCGACCCAAGCAACACAACAAGCTATGAAAGCAACTCCACCCCTCGCCACGTCTATTGGTCCGCAGTTGCCCTTATGGGCGTGGTGTATAGTGCGGTCCAATAGAAATGAAGGAATAAGAAAAGGGGCGTGGCGTTCTGTGCTTTGTTGTCTTTGGCAGGGTGTCGCGCCTCAGCGCTGGTGGCTACGTGCGCTTACATTGTCCTCCACAGAACATATGTGCAGCCGAATACCCCCCTCATTAGCCGGAAAGTGGAGACGACCGCGCATACATCTCCATGAGGAATGTTCCATTTATAGGGGAGAATCTATATTTCATGTGTACGTAAAAACAATTGTGAAACCATCTTAAAGAAATACTATTTTTGTTGCCCAAAGCAACCAATCACCCAGCAGGTATCATGTTCCAGCAGCAGTAGAAGACGTTGTTTTTTTTATACCGGGACTCCTGCTGATCAGGCCAGAATGCCTTGCTGAGGTTGGTTGCTATTGGCAACAGAGTAGTATTTCTTCTAGACTGGTTTTATAGATCTGCTCGTAATTCTTAAATGAGTTGTAAACTATTGATGGTCTATCCTCAGGATGTGTCATTGGCCGGGCTCCACTGCCTGGGACCCCCGCTGATCAGGCCAGCATGCTTGTGAACTGAGTTGATTTCTGCAGAAAGCAGAAGCTCTGTTCCCACTGCAGGCAAAGTTCCCATTCATTTCAATGCCTGCAATACCAAGCCTGGCCACTACAGTAAGAACGGAGCTGTCTGCTACCTGCAGAATTCACTCCTGTAAGGGAGAGCAGCGGCCAGGTGAACTGCTGATCAGCAGTGGCTCTGGGCAGCAAACCTTGCCCATCTACTATAGCGATGGTAGATTAGTAAGGGACTGACCCCCGCAGATCTACCATTGATGACCTGTCCTTAGAATAGGTCGTCAGTAGTTTACAACCAGACAATCCCTTTAAATATGTCATCAAGCAACTAACATCACAAACAAACTATGGGATCGCTCCTAGTCGAAAATGGGGGTCCCAGGAGAAAATACTTTACAGAAAGCAAAAAATGTAACCTTTAGGCCGGCTTCACATAACGCGTAACGTCCATGGGCTTCTGCAGCAGAAAACCATAAAGCTCAAATCTGACCCAAAATGGCGCAGTTTTAGCCACAATTTTTGTAGTAAATCCGCTGCACATTTTAACCCTTTCAACAGTGGAAAACCCGCAGCAAATACACTAGAAGTCCGCAGTGGCCAAATCTGCATAAAAAAAGTAAGGATTTGGCTGCAGTTTTTGAAGACACGTCACTTCTTATTGCGGAAACGCAAATTTCTAGCTGGAATTAAAGGGGTTGTCCTGCGCCGAAACGTTTTTTTTTTTTTCAATAGCCCCCCCCGTTCGGCGCGAGACAAACCCGATGCAGGGGTTAAAAATAAAAACCGGACAGTGCTTACCTGAATCCCCGCGCTCCGGTGACTTCTTACTTACCTGGTGAAGATGGCCGCCGGGATCTTCTCCCTCGGTGGACCGCAGCTCTTCTGTGCGGTCCATTGCCGATTCCAGCCTCCTGATTGGCTGGAATCGGCACGTGACGGGGCGGAGCTACGAGGAGCCGCTCTCCGGCACGAGCGGCCCCATTGAGAAAAGAAGAAGACCGGACTGCGCAAGCACGTCTAATCAGGCGATTAGACGCTGAAATTAGACGGCACCATGGAGACGGGGACGCCAGCAACGGAACAGGTAAGTGAATAACTTCTGTTTGGCTCATAATTAATGCACAATGTATATTACAAAGTGCATTAATATGGCCATACAGAAGTGTATAGACCCACTTGCTTTCGCGGGACAACCCCTTTAAGGGCACAGATTTTCCCATCAACAGGGCAAATTCCTCATTTGGATCTTCACAGAAAACCATGGCAGAAAGCCGCAGATTGTGGCGCAGTTTTTCAGGCGGAATTCATCACAGAAAATTTCACGGTGAATTCAGTCGTGTGAACAAATTCTAAAGGTGCGTCCACACACGGCAGGTTTAGGTGCAAATCCAACCCAAAATCTGCAACATAATTTGCGCTGCGGATTTTGTCGTGGATCAGCAGCAGATTTCACATTGAAGGGGTGAAGTCTGCTGCAGCGCCGCACACAATGCACTACACGGCTGCGGCGCTGCAAGTGGGATTTTGATGCTGATTTTGGTGCAGATTTTCTGCTGTGGTTAATCCACACCAACTCTGTTACATAATATAATATCTTTATTTATATAGCGCCAACATAATCTGCAGCGCTTACATAGCATGGGGAACAGATACAAAACCACAGTTACATGTAGTAATCAATTGATAGAGACAGTAGGGGTGAGGGTCCTGCTCTAACGAGCTTACATACTACAGATAATGGGGTGATATAGAGGTAAAGGGGCTGGAGATGTGCACGGTATGGCGGGGTGGAGAGTGAGGGATGCTATACACACAGACAATGGTCAGGCCTTATAGTGGCGGAGTCGGTATGACTGTAGCTGCCGGTTGACTACGGCCAGCAGGGATTGCAGTCAGTAGGACAGGGAGCATGTTATCATGCAGAGTACATAGGGATTTGGCTTAGGAGATATGGTATGCCTCCCTGAAGAGGTAAGTTTTTAGGGCACGCCTGAAGTTGTGTGCCAGAGATTGCCCGGATACTTTGGGGTTCCAGAGGACTGGTGCTGCTCTGGAGAAGTCTTGGAGGTGGGAGAGAGAGGTTTGAGTTAAAGGGGCACAGTCTGATTTCGTTAGTGGAGCGGAGAGCGGGGGCTGGATGATGGATTGAGATGAGGAAGGCAATGTAGAGCGCCGTGGTGCTGTGGAGAGCTTTGTGGATGAAGGTGGTGAGTTTAAATTGAGTTCTGTATTTAACGGGCAGCCAGTGCAGTGACCGGTACAGGACAGAGGCGTTCGAGTAGTGGCTGGACAGGAAGATGAGCCTGGCTGCCGCATTCAGGATGGATTGGAGGGGGTAGAGTCTGGTGCAGGGGAGGC
Organism: Eleutherodactylus coqui; assembly: GCF_035609145.1. NCBI lineage: Eukaryota > Metazoa > Chordata > Amphibia > Anura > Eleutherodactylidae > Eleutherodactylus > Eleutherodactylus coqui. The sequence goes on from NC_089846.1 coordinate 32,893,046, forward strand.
CGATCAGCAGCGAGTTGCAATAATCGAGCCGAGAGCGAATGGGGGCAACAGTGAGCGTTTTTAGCATGTCCATGGTGAGAAAAAAAGGGATTACTTACCATAGTCCGTTTACATATGGAGGATGCCCTCTGACCTCGGTAGGTACAGGAAGAGCCCTCAAAGCACCTCCCCTCCACCATCTCCTCAGTGACTTTCAAATTATTATGGTGGACAATGTATACTGAACCAAAATTTTCCTTTTTTTCGGTATCATTTTACATTGAAAAAGAAGATAAATATTCTATAGGGGAGGGAACTATGGGCCGTCGTGATGACTCCCGGAAAAAGGACTACCGGTAAGTAATCCCTTCTTTCCCTGGTCGTCATCACGACGGCCCCATTTACATGTGGAGCAATACCAAATTATAAGTATTTTTAGGGTGGGCTATTGCCTGAAGGACTCTCCGTCCGCATGCCAGGTCTTTGTTAGATTGTACATTGACCCTATAGTGCTTAATAAATGAGTGCAGACTGGACCAGGAAGCCGCTTTGCAAATTTGTTCAGCAGAGGCCTGTGCTTTCTCTGCCCACGAGGAGGATATGGATCTTGTAGAGTGGGCTTTGATATTCCCCGTATGATCGAGACCCCGGGCTTTGTGTGCCCCCTGGATGCCCCTCCTGATCCATCTTGCTATGGTACCCTTAGACGCTGTCTTTCCTCTGCCCGGCCCCTGAAATTGGACAAAAAGGTTATTGTGCTTTTGGAAGGATTGGGTAGCCTCTAGATATGCTAGAACAGCCCTCCTGACATCCAAATTATGGAATTATCTCTCTCTGTCATTATAGGGTCCCGTCAGAAAGAGGGTATGGTAATTGCCTGTACTTTGTGGAATTTAGAAACGACCTTCTGAAGGAAGGCAGGGTCTAGGTTAAAGATGATTTTATCATCTATCATATGCGGCTCCACACAACATAATGCCTGTAATTCCCCAACTCTCTGTGCCGAGGTTATGGCGACCAGGTGAGAGACCTTAAGTGTGAGTAATCTTATGGGAAGTTGGTAGATGGGTTCAAAGGGTGGCTTACAAAAATTGCTTAGGACGAGGTTTAGGTCCCAGGTTGGAAACGTTTTCCTGATAAAGGGCCGGAGTCTGCCAGCCCCTTTTAGGAACCTGCGGACCCAGCGATGCTCTGCTAAGGGAAAATCCAGACAGGACTCCAGTGCTGCCACCTGCACTTATAGGGTTCTTGGGCTTAAGCCCTTTTATAGACCTGCTTGCAGGAAATCAAGAATTTTGGGTATATCTATGCCTGGGGTCTCACTCAGATCTAGGTTACAGTACTCCGAGAATTTCCTCCACACTTTGTTGTAAATAGCTGTGGTTACAGGTTTGCGGCTTTTGCCCAGTGTTGTAATTACTTTGTGTGAGAGGCCTTTTTTCCGAAGTATTATGCCTTCAGCATCCAGGCTGCTAACTTCAGTTTCTCAACCCCTGAGTAAGTTAGTGGACCCTGGAATAGGAGATCTTGTTCGACTGGTAGCCAAAGCGGGCCCTGGATTGCTAGTAGGGGATATCAGGGTCTTTTGTCCCAAATAGGGGTGACTAGAATTACCGCTGCTTGATTGACCTGAACTTTTTTGAGGATACGAGGGATCAGGGGAAAGGGGGGAAAGGCATAAGCCGGGTCTACATCCCAGTTTTGAGATAGGGCATCTATGCCACATGGATTGTCCCTTGGATTGGGGGAATAAAAGTTCTGGCATTTTGAATTTGTCCTTGTGGCAAATTGGTCGATCTGTGGTTGCCCCCACTGACATGTTATGAGCTTGAAGGCCTGTTGACTCAGACACCATTCTCCTGGGAGGATGCTTTGCCTGCTGAGAAAATCCACAACAGTATTTGTAGATCCCTTCAGATGGATTGCTGAGAGGGATAGCACCGTGGATTCTGCCCAGTGTAGTATCCTTGCCGCCAATTGTTGGACGTGCGAGTGTTGTATTCCCCCCTGGTGATGAACAAATGACAAGGCTGTCACGTTATCTGTCAGGATTTTGACATGCCTTCCTCTGAGGTGGGGTTCTGCCACACAGAGGGCCACCCATATCACCCTTAGCTCTCTATAATTGGATGAACATGCAGCTATTCGAGAGTCTCAGGTTCCCTGAAAAGTTAGTTCAGCTACTTGTGCTCCCCACCCTCTCTTGCTTTCATCTGTCGTAACGGATATAGAGGGTTCTCGTGACCATGGGGTACCTTTGCTAAGGTTATTCTGGGAAGTCCACCAGCGTAGGGACTGTTTAACTTGAACGGACAGGCTCACCTTTTTATCTAGGGAGGTTTGCCGTTTGTCCCAGTGGGCAAGAATAAAGCGTTGCAGCTGTTGGGCCCATTGGACTATGTGATAGTAGGCCAAGAAGTTTCATTGCGTCCCTAATGGAAAATTGCGTTGCCTGGCTTAGGGACGATACTAATTGGATGAGGTCCTTACCCTTGGAAGGGGGGAGCCGTGATTTCTGGGTGTGGGAATCTAGGAGTACTCCTAGATATATTTTCTGCACACCTGGGATCAGGTCTGATTATTGTCTATTTACTATCCACTCCAAGTTGCTCAACGTGGATAAGACTACATAAGACTATGGACAAATCTGTGCATATTGTTTCCACTGATTTTGACACCAACAGGAAATCATCCAGATAAGGGAAGATAAGGATTTGTTTTCTCCTAAAGTAGGCTATCATTTCCATCACCACTTTTGTGAATACTCTAGGAGCGGTAGAGATACCAAAGGGCAAAGCCTTAAATTGGTAGTGATGAATTACGTTGCCTATTTGCAAAACAAATCTTAGGTATTTGTAGTGGCCTGTAGTTATTGGGACGTGATACTACCCGTCTTTAAGGTCTATGGTGCACATGATCCTCCCAGGATCTATTAGGGATACGATGAATTAAACTCGATTTGATTCGGTTTCAAATATTTGTAATACCCAGGGGTTGGACGTTACCCACCGCCACTGGTCCAGATATCGTGATAGTCTATCCCCCACCGTTGGGTCAGAAGCTTGCTGTATTGCCTTACCCCAACCTCCTTTGGGGTACGACCACCTCCCTGTTTTCCCTGTAGTTTCTGGAGGTGGCTGCCGTGTCCTTCTTGAGAAGGGTGGTTTTCTGTACGACCTATCCGAAAGGATTTTATTCTTCTCCCCCGCTTTTTCGAGAATTTTACTCTCCTTGAAAGGGCATTGCACAGAGCTTGGTTTTTGATGTAATGTCTGCCGATCACGACTTCAGCCATAGTGCCCGTCTTGTTGTGTAACTCAAGACTGCGTTTTAGCGTCGCATCTCACTGATTCCACTGAAGCGTCTGCTAGGAATCCCGTAGCCATCTTTAGAAGGGGAAGGCAACTTGCTATTTCCTCTCTGGGAGCCCGTTTTTTTTTTTATTGAGGCCTTCATCCGGTTTAGCCACAGAACCATGGACCTGGTTACTGACGTTGCCGCAATATTGGCTTCTATGGTGAAGGAAATCGCTTCCCACGATTTTTTCATCAGCCCATCAACCTTCTTATCCATGGGGTCTGAAAGTTGTGATGCATCCTCAAAGGGTAGCAGGTTTTTTTTAACCCCTTAATGACATGGCCGAGGGGTTATTTTTTGGTATTTTTCCATCTCCATTTTTCAAAAGCCATAACTTTTTTATTTTTCCGTCGACGCAGCCGTATGAAGGCTTGTTTTTTGCGTGGCGAACTGTAGTTTTGATTGGTACCATTTTTGGGTACATAGACTACATTGTAAAACTTTTATTATTTTTTTTATGATCGTAGGGAGAGAAAACACATCAATTCTGCCATAGATTTTTTTAAAATTATTATTTTTTTCTAAACTCACTGCATTCAAAGTGCTATAACTTTTTTATTTTTCCATGGACGGAGCTCTGTGAGGGCTTATTTTTTGCGAGACGAGCAGCAGTTTTTATTGGTACCGTTTTGGGGTACATACGTTTTTTTATCACTTTTATTGCGTTTTTGGGGAGGCAAAATGCTAAAAATTAGCATTTTGCCTCAGTTTTTTAGTATTTTTTTTACGCTTTTTGCCGTGCACGATAAAAAACATGTTCAATGTATTGTACACGTCGTTACGGACGCGTCGATACCAAATATGTGGGATTTTTAATTTTTTTATGCTAATATGAGAAAAAGCATAAAAAAAGGGTTTTTTAACATTTTTTTACATTTTTATTTTTTGTACTTTATTTTTTTCTTTTTTACACCACGTGTGTCCCTCTGAGGGACTTTTACTGCAGGACTTCAGATCGCTGCGATAATGCATGGCTGACTTCTCTCCTGCCATGCTTTATCGCAGTGGCGTAACTTGAAGCTTCTGGGCCCCAATGCAAACTCTGCAACAGGGCCCCCCAACTAAAATGCTTTATTCATAGTACTGGATTCCCTATATGGAGAATAGAGGCCTTATGGGCCCCCTAAGGTTCGTGGGCCTGGGTGCAACCGCATCCCCTGCATCATCACTTAATATAGCGATCTAAGCTATGGCAATACAGGACGCCGGTATCTGGTGTCCTGTTGCCATAGCAACCAGCCGGGCTCTCGCGATTTTATTGCGAGAGCCCGGCTGGAGTCACAGAGGGAGCGTGCTGCTTCTGTGACCCCTTTCCCTGCCGCGATCTACTTAGATTGGGGCAGGGAAGGGGTTAACAGTGGGGGGGGGTGCATCTCCGATGCCCCCCGCTGTTGCAGCGGGACGCTGGCTACTAGAGACAGCCGGCTCCCGCTGCGCGATAGCGCAAGATCTGCTATGATCTCGTGTTATCTCCATGACGTAAGGGTACGTCATTTTGCGTGAAGTACCCGTCTCCTATGACGGCCCATGGGGCGGGAAGGGGTTAATCTACTTTGGCTATCTGCATATCCACCTTCGGGGTTTCTCTGTATATGCAGACATCTTCTGGCGCAAACGCCAGTCTGCTCTTGATTTCTTTTGAGACTGAAAGTCTCTTTTCTGGATTCTGCGTTCATCTAAGATGACTTGCTTCAGGGTTTTATTAGAAAAATAGTTTTCCTTCTGGTTTGAAGTTCCCCGACCATCTCGTCCTGGACGGTCCTGGGCGGGCGGTCCTCTTCGACCTGCATGGTCTCTCTCACTGCTTTGAGGAGATGCTCCATATTGTCAGAAGAGAAATAGTATTTTCTCTCGTCTTCGGCTTGTGGCAGTTGGTCCTCTAATTCCCTTTTCACTGAGGCAGATAATGTCTATGTCAACAAATTCTAGAGCCCTTCACAGTGATAGACAAGATAAAACCATAATATTTTATTAATAATATTTAAAAACTCACGGGCCAAATGAAAAAACACACATATAACACATAGAATCTGTCATAGCCCGCTGATTTGTAGGAGCCTAGATAACCCCAGAAGTCATGGACAAGCATAGAGTGTTGTCAGTCTAGATGCAAGAAATAGATATCTCCTAACTGAGAGCTATATGTGTCGCGGCTATATGAGAGAGTCGATGTTTCTAATTAAAGCTGTCAGTATCAGATGCAGAGATCAATAGAAACTCTGCTAGACACATGAATGGTTCCTAATATCATAAATAGTTTTTACATTTGGTTCTGAATCCAGTGCTCAAGATGGTCAATGGCACCTCATGGATAATTCTGAGTTTTGGTTCGACGCGTTTCTATGTCTGATAGCGACATTTCATCAGGAACCTTACAGTAATGGTATCAATATTAGATACGCATATACGCTGAACATATGCAATTATCAATAGTCACTCCAGCCATGCCCCCCCAGCTTTTAGCTGTCAATATCATTTTCTAATATTGATACCATTACTGTAGGGTACCTGATGAAATGTCGCTATCAGACATAGAAACGTGTCGAACCAAAACTGTGGGGGAGGATCTCTCTCTCACTCTCCTCACCCCCCCCCCCTGCCCCGCTCCCCCATGCTCACTCCCGCAACTCACCGCTCTCCCCCACCAGCACCCGAATCTTTAGAGACGAGCGGGCAGGTACTCGCATAAGGCACTACTCGCTCGAGTAGTTTGCCTTAGTGAGTACGCTCGCTCATCTCTACTCTCAATTAGGAGCTATCTATTTCTTGCATCTTGCATCTAGACTGACAACACTCTATCCTTGTCCATGACTTCTGGAGTTATCTAGGCTCCTACAAATCAGCGGGCTATGAGAGATTCTATGTGTTATATGTGTGTTTGTTCATGTAGGCCCGTGAGTTTTTAAATATTATTAATAAAATATTATAGTTTTAACTTGTCTATCACTGTGAAGGGTCCTCTAATTCCCCTTCCAACAGGAGTTCCAGGGACTCTTCTGAGACAGAACTCAGCCACTCTGCTGCTCCTAATATCTGTCTTAAAGGCCGCCCTTTCTTCAGCTAGAATTTTCCCCCTACATTCTTCGAATAACGATTTTTTGCAACAATCTTCCAATTTTTTATTGCAGATGGCGCATTTTCTGGCCCGTTTTTTAGGGTCCGTTTTGCTCTTCAGACCCTCTTTATCAGTCTGAAAAAAATGCGAAGAATGGGGGGAAAAGGAAAAATATGCATTTAAATCAACAACAGGGATATTGCATATCCCTTTTTGGCTTATAGCCACTCACGGTTTGCAAGGGGTCAGCCTCTCCTCTAGTGCTGCTGAGCAGTCACGTGCTGACATGCTGGAGCACTTCCTTTAACTTACAGGATAACCTCCAGCAGGAGTAGATCCTGTCAGTGGAGGCAGAATTTGAAATTTGGCGCCATTTCCAGGTTTTCCTAGTAGCCATGCACACCGCACTCTCCTGGGTGATGTCACCGCACTGTCCTGGGTGACGTCATCGTTGTGCGCCCCGCCACGCAGGCCCGTCAAATGAAAACCTTGCGATGCCGTGCCGCCGGGGGCCTCGGAATGCTGACCTGCTTATGTAGACCTGTGCTGCGCGGTGACTGACAGCTCCCTGGTGGCGCAGGCTTGAGATTCAGGGACCGGAGCGGTGTGGAGACCCGGCCTCTTCCCTCCAGGGGATCTTCAGGACAAAGTGCCCTTGGTGAGTATCTCCGCAGCTTGCTCTTCATCTACATCTTCATCAACAGGAAGACATAATATAATAATAATCATATAATAATCTATATTTGTATAGCTCCAACTTATTCTGCAGCGCTTTCAGGCATGGATAAATGCAAAGCAATACCGGTAGAACAATTACAATGTGAGGTACATTCGGTTCGAAACAAATGGGTCGGGGGTGGTAGAGGAGGTGCAAGGGGGGGGGGGGGGGGGGAGCAAGGCAGGGGGAACACAGGCAATGGGGGATTTCATGTGTAAATCAGTTATTAGAAGGCAAACACGGTTGGGCGCCATAGGGAGGTCAGGAGTTTTGGTGTGCTTCCCTGAAGAGGTGCGTTTTTAAGGCACGTCTGAAATTTCGTGCATCGGGAATTGTCCGGATGCCTTGGGGTAGAGCACATGTGTCAAACACAAGGCCCGCTGCCTCATGTTATGTGGCCCGCGGCGTGCCGACGCCGCTTACCACTGCAGTGGTTACCAGCTGGGGTGCCGCCACTGCCTGTTGGTAATCGCGCTGTTACCGCTGATCCCAGCGCACACTGACTACTCCCCTGAGTGCCCTGCTCTTCAGTTCCGCAGAAGAGGACTGGGGGAGGAAGCATGCCAGGCGCCCACACTGATGTCAGTGTGCATCCGGGCTCAGCGCGGGCAGAGGGGGAGCAGCGCTGACAACAAGGAGGAGGTAAATATATGGGTTGGGGGGAACTATTCTTATTGAGGGAGGCTTATTATTATTACTGAGGGGGGGGGGTTAACTTTGCTATGGGTCTATTACTACTGAGGGGGTTAATATTACTAATTGGGCCACTGTGGGGGTCGTTATTTTTACTGGGGCCACTATCAGGGTCACTATTAGGGCTCGTTCATACGGGTGTAATTGTATTTCGGTCGCACAAATACGCTGCATATTTGCGCAATCGAAAATCGCTTATGCCTGTATATTTGCGTACGTAAAAAGGAACGCAGATGGGCCCACTGAAATGGTGCGCAAATATGCAGTGAATACAGAGGTTTTCTGCGCATTCACCACATATTTGCGCAGCCCATTCACTTCAATGGCCTATTGGGGTGTGTCGTACGCAACAAAATAGGTCATGCTGTGTGAAAATATACATCATGTGAATGAACTCATTGGTTCTATTCACTGCATATTATGTACGCAAATACGCTTGTGTGAACAAGCCCTTACTGTACTGTCTTAGGCCCCCTGCACACGGACGGAAATTACGTGGTGGGATTTCCCGCAGAATTTCCGCCCGTGGAAGCTGCCATAGGATTGTGTTAGAAAATGCAATCCTATGCAGACAGCCGCGGTTTGTCTACGCGAAATCACTCGCGGAAAACAAATCGCGGCATGCTCTATTTCTGTGCCGGGCTCGCAGAGCTCCGCACAGAAATGTCACTCCCCGGCAGCTGGCTCCGCTCTGCGCACGCACCGGCTGGCCGGGAGCCGGCACATCACAGAGCCGGAGCCGCAGGAGCAGGTGAGTGCCGCGCTGGTCCCTGCAGGGGCTCAGGTGAAAATGAGTTTGATACCCCTGGGGTAGAGCGTTCCAGAGGATGGGTGCTGCTCTGGTGAAGTCCTGTAGGCGAGCATGAGAGGTTCGTATTACAGGGGTGTTTAGTCTGAGTGTGTTAGCCGATCGGAGTGAGCGGGCTGGGTGGTGTACTGACAGGAGAGAGGCGATGTATGGTGGCGTGGTGCCATGAAGAGCTTTGTGGGTGAGGTAGAGGAGTTTAAATTTAGTTCTGCAGTGGATGGGCAGCCAATGCAGCGACTGGCATAGTACAGAGGCGTCTGAGTAACGGCTGGATAGAAAAATGAGCCTAGCTGCTGCATTTAGTATGGATTGGAGTGGATCGAGTCTAGTGCGGGGGAGGCCAATGAGTAGCGAGTTGCAGTAGTCAAGCGGTGAGTGGATCAGGGCGACCACAAGTGTCTTTAGCATGTCTGTGGTGAGGAACGGCCATATTTTAACAATGTTTCTGAAGTGCACGTGGCACGTTTGGGCCAGAGATTGGATATGGGGTAAAGGAGAGGTCAGAGTCCAGTGTGACCCCCAAGGCATCGGGCATGCCATCTGGTGGTTATGATGGTGCCAGACACTGGAATGGAGATGTTGAGGGGAGGTCGGTTGGAAGGTGGAAAGACAAGGTGGTCAGTTTTAGAGAGGTTTAGTTTGAGGAAGAGGGAAAACAGAGTTAGAGACAGCGGACAGTCCGTGATATTTTAGAGGAATGGTTCAGAGATCTCACGAGAGGAGGTGTATAGTTGGGTGTCGTCAGAGTAGAGATGGCATTGGAGGCCGAATTTGTGGATGGTTTGTCCAATTCGGGCAGTATAGAAAGAGAAGAGAAGGGGACCAATGACCGAGCCCTGGGGTACCCCAACAGAGAGAGGAAGTGGAGAGGAGATAGAACCAGCAAAGGAGACACTGAAAGGGCGGTCAGGAGGTAGGAAGACAACCAGGAGAGAGCAGTGTCCTTTAGACCAGTAGAGCGGAGCATAGTGAGAAGGAGGTCATGGTCGACAGTGTCAAATGCAGCAGACAGGTCAAGGAGGATTAGTACGGAGTAGTCACCACTCGACTTTGCCCTCATCAGGTCATTTGATACTTTTGTGAGGGCAGTTTCGGTCGAGTGTAGAGAGCGGAAACCAGACTGGAGGGGGTCAAGGAGTGAGTTGTCAGAGAGAAAGCGTGTAAGGCGGGTGTAGACCAGGCGTTCTAGTAATTTGGAGATGAAGGGTAGGTTTGAGACAGGTCGGTAGTTCGCAGCATCAGTCGGGTCCAGGGTTGTTTTTTTAAGCAGAGTTGATATGATGGAGTGTTTAAATGAGGAGGGAAAAGTGCCAGAGGTTAGGGAGAGGTTGCAGATTATGGTAAGGTGAGTAATGAGAGCTGGGGAAAGGGAGCGGAGGAGGTGAGAGGGGAGAGGGTCGCTAGCGCAGGTGGTGAGGCGGGCAGCAGAAAGGAACCTGGAGTTTTCTTCCTCTGTTTTTAGTTCTAACATAGAAAGTGAGTAAGTTCTGAAAGCAGTGCTGAGGAAACTGGGATCGCCATGCATTTTTCAGAGATTTCTTTTCAAATGTTGTCGATTTTTTCCTTTGAAATAGGCAGCTAGTTCTCCAGCAGTCAGGTCTGTCGCAGGGGCCTGTTCTTTGGGGCTAAGGAGGGAGTGGAAGGTCTCAAAGAGTTGTTTGGGGTTGTGGGATAGTGAGGAGACAAGGGAGATGAAATAAACTTGTTTGGCATGGTGAAGGGCGAGGTTATAAGTTTTAAGCATGAATTTGAAGTGGAGGAAGTCTGCTGGCTGCTTTGACTTTCTCCACAGCGTTTAATGGCTTGAGTCACGACATGGAGGATCTGGAGGGGAAGTGCTTTAAGGGCTCTTCCCGTCCCTACTAAGGTCAGAGGGCAACCTCCATATGTAAATGGGGCCATCGTGATGACGATCGGGGGAAAGGGCAGATTCTTGTGATGTTCTTGAGGTGCAGCTGACATGTTCGGGCCAGAGATTGGATGTGGGGGGTAAAGGAGAGATCAGAGTCGAATATGACCCAAAGACAGCGAGCGTGCTGGGAGTTATGGTGCCACACGCTGAGATGGAGATGTCAGGATGAGGTCGGTTAGTAGAGGGTGGAAAAACATCAGTAGGTCAGATTTTGAGAGGTTTCGTTTTAGGTAGAGAGAAGACAGTGTTAGAGACAGCGGACAGACAGTCGGTGGCATTCTGAAGGAACGGTGCTGTGATGTCACGGGAAGAGGTGTATAGATGTGAACGTACCCTAAGGCCGCCTGCAGACAAATAGATTTGTATTGCAGAATCCACGGCGGGCGTGCACACCGTGGATTCGCAGCAAACACCGTTCATAGCATGATATGGGAAATGGATTACTGTTTCTGAAAGCGGAGGGAAAAAAAAAAAAAATATATATATATATATACACAGTGGGGAAAAAAGTATTTAGTCAGATACCAATTGTACAAGTTCTCCCACTTAAAAAGATGAGAGCCCTGTAATTGACATCATAGGTAGACCTCAACTATGAGAGACAACATGAGAAAACACATCCAGAAAATCACATTGTCAGATTTTTAACAAATTTATTTGCCAATTATGGTGGAAAATAAGTATTTGGTCAATAACAAAAGTTCATCTCAATACTTTCTTATATATCCTTCATTGGCAATGACAGAGGTCAGATGTTTTCTGTAAGTCCTCACAAGGTTGGCACACACTGTCACTGGTATGTTGGCCCATTACTCCATGCAGATCTCCTCAAGAGCAGTGATGTTTTGGGGCTGTCGCTGGGCAACATGGACTTTCAACTCCCTTCAAAGGTTTTCTATAGGGTTGAGATCTGGAGACTTGCTAGGCCACTCCAGGACCTTGAAATGCTTCTTACGAAGCCACTCCTTCATTGCCCTGGCGGTCTGCTTGGGATCATTGTCATGCTGAAAGACCCAGCCACGTTTCATCTTCAGTGCCCTTGCTGATGGAAGGAGGTTTGCACTCAAAATATTATGATACATGGCCCCATTCATTCTTTCATGTATACAGATCAGTCGTCCTGGTCCCTTTGCAGAGAAACAGCCCCAAAGCATGATGTTGCCACCCCCATGCTTCACAGTAGGTATTGTGTTCTTTGGATGCAACTCAGCATTCTTTCTCCTCCAAACATGAAGAGTTGTGTTTCTGCCAAATAGTTTTACTTTGGTTTCATCGGACCATATGAAATTCTCCCAATACTCTTCTGGATCATCCAAATGCTCTCTAGCAAACTTCAGTCGGCCCCGGCAATGTACTGGCTTAATTCCCTGGTGGCGTAGTGTGTTACTGATGGTAGCCTTTGTTATGTTGGTCCCAGCTCTCTGCAGGTCACTAGGTTCCCCCATGTGGTTCTGGGATTTTTGCTCACCATTCCTATGATCATTTTGACCCCACGGGGTGAGATCTGGCGTGGAGCCCCAGATCGAGGGAGATTATCAGTGGTCTTGTATCTCTTCCATTTTCTAATTATTGCTCCCACAGTTGATTTCTTCACACCAAGCTGCTTGCCTATTACAGATTCAGTCTTCCCAGTCTGATGCAGGGCTACAATTTTGTTTCTGGTGTCCTTTGACAGCTCTTTGGTCTTCACCATAGTGGAGTTTGGAGTGTGACTGCTTGAGGTTGTGGACAGGTGTCTTTTACACTGATAACAAGTTCAAACAGGTGCCATTACTACAGGTAATGAGTGGAGGACAGAGGAGCCTCTTAAAGAAGAAGTTACAGGTCTGTGAGACCCAGAAATCCTGCTTGTTTGTAGGTGACTAAATACTTATTTTCCACCATCATTTGCAAATAAATTCGTTAAAAATCAAACAATGTGATTTTCTGGATGTGTTTTCTCATGTCTCTCATATTAAGGGTCTACCTATGATGTCAATTACAGGCCTCTCTCATCTTTTTAAGTGGGAGAACTTGTACAATTGGTATCTGACTACTCCCCCCCCCCCCCCCTGTATCTACACATCCGAATGAAACCTTATTGAAACCGAATGAAATCTTTAGTACTATACTACCTAAGCAGGAACCCCGCTCTGATAAGTGTGACCCCTGCCTGCTATACTCTCAGCTCGAGTTGGGAAAAACAGGGTGAGACAGATTAAAGTAGGAATTAAGCAACTAGTAAGATGGAACAGAAGCTAGAGATATATCCAGTAATGAAGATCCCATATGGAGGACTAACAGTGCATTAAAGGAAGTCTGTCTGCTAATCTCATTGGTACGAGCAGATGACACAATTACATGGGCGCTGCTATGAATCCAGACACCTTCATCAGTTTACTCCTGAATAGTGGCGCATGTCATTTGCAAATTAATCCCGGACCATCCAATAGGCGGTTTACTTCTGTCTGCGTTCCGGCCTGTTCCTTTCCCATCACCTTAAAAACCGCCCCTTCCTGTCCTTAGTGGTATCTCCAGCTCCACCCTCTTGAGACACCATGAGTGTGCACCGCTTTAAACGATCAGTGTGCCACGCATGCGCCTGTATGCCCCTCCATGAGGAGGGGATGGAATAACGCGCCAGTTGCACAAGCACACCTCCACTCCATGCCTTTTCAATGGGACTGCTGGAGATAGCTGAGCTGCAAGCGCTTGGGTAGTGCTCCATCGTAGAAGCATCATTACAATCACAAAAAGAGGGTAACACAGGATCCCCTTTGTGAACATTAGTAGGGATCTCAGTGGTGAGATCCACACCGATCAGCAAGCCATCGCCTATCCTATGACAATCCTGTGAGATCGGATCGCCCTTTTCAGAGTGGGCACCCCATCTAGGCAGGTGATTAAGGATTTACCAGGGTGTTTATCTTTTAACAGTGTAATAAAAGCAGTATGTATTATTACCCCACCCAGACCAGCGCCATTATATTTTACTACATGTAGCAGGCTTTGTGGCTATTATATATACTGATTTGCCATTTTTTGTACTTTTGTATCGCAGGTTGAACAATGACTGTAGGTGTAAAGCATTGTTGTATGTGCTAGTCTGGGGCTAATGAACTACTCAGTGTTATTTGCAGCATGGAAGCAAAAAGATGAAAGACTTTTTATGCTAAATCAAATCAACGCATGTGTGAGAGTGGCCTCAGGCCGGTCTCACATGGACGAGTTGGATTCCGGGAGCCCGCAGCGGAACCCGGCTCCGACTGAGTCCACCATCCGCGCACAAATGTTTAAATTCGTATTGTGGATGGACCAGACGGTTCACCGTCTGACATGCGCAGTACAAATTTTTTTTCAAAGCCCTTTTTTTCCCCCCCTTCGCTCCGTTGCTTGGCACTGATGCAGGTGCCCGTGACCTATCTGCATTGTCAACTGCGGATGGGCCGCGGGTTGGATGTCTTCCATTGACTTCAATGAAAGCCGTCCGTGCAGAATCCACACAATAGAGCATGCTGCGATTATATTTCCACGAGTGGAAATCAGAATCGCTGTCCGCTCATATGTGCAGACACTCCAATACTCTATTCATGCTCATGGATGCAGAATATCGCGGACCGTCCACATGGGTGACGATTGGGGATTCCACTATCCAAATCTGGTCACGTGAGACAAGCCTTCTAAAAACAACTGTTTATTGTGATTGGAAGCGGGCTGCCGGAACGATCTTCAGTCCCCTCCGTCTCCATTCACTCCCTGAGCGATGCTCATTGCTGTGTTAAAAGTACGGGAATGATTGTATAACCCAGGCGCCATCTAGTGGCTGCATATAGAAACACCAACCATTTCTACAGCTTTAGGCCGCCTGCGAACTGCCGGTTCGGATCCGGCAGTGAGAATTCTCACGCTGGACCCGCCCCGAGCGCCTGCAGAGAGCAGCGCATACTCACCCGCGCCCTGCATCTCCGGATCTTTCATGTGCCGGCGCATGCGCAGATCGGAGCCGGCGAGTGACGTCTCTGCGAGGCCCGCACAGAAATAGAACATGCTGCGGTTTGTTTGCCGCGCGAGATTTCACACGGACAAACCGCAGCCATCTGCCTAGGATTGCGTTTGCTAACGCAATTCTATGGCAGCTTCCAAGGGCGGAAATTCCACGGGAAATCCCGCCTCGGAATTTCCACCCGTCTGCAGGCGGCCCTTAGGGTATTACTTAAAATTAGATATAGTAAAAACCGTTTTAACGTCAATTGAATTCTATGTAGAACTAGAAAATCCAGAATTCTTTGCCAATAGGCCCATATAGGTATGGAGCCCAGACGTCAATAGAGGCTGCACGACCCATGTGCAACTCTACGCAGTCAGGTGGTACTTGTCATACAGCCTTATTCTCTGCACAGGGGTATTGTGAAGAAGCAGACCATTTTTTTCCCCCTGATCAAGTAATTCCGAACTGGACGGAAACAAGTGTACGCCCGCCATATAACGGCTTTGTACCATTCAGGGAACTGGTTGCACCCATAATATAGCTGTGCGCATGAATGTCTTATAGCAAAATTGGTCAAAAAACCAAACACAAAATTCAACGTAGCCTAAATACACACATCGAGTGCGACATCAGGCCGTGAACCGCAGCCCAATATCAAGCTCATGCGATCTTCCTGCAAATGCGAGGAGTTTTTGTGCCTCCCATCACTCCAGTACAGTGGCGAAGATCAGCAAGGGAAACCTTGCGCCGCACACCATTCGATGGTTTCCGGCCCCATTGAAAACAATGTGCAGGGTATTCCAAGGTAAAGCCCAAAGATAGGCAATATGAAAAAAAAAAAAAGCTTTAGAACCGTGTAAGCCAGTAAAATGCAAATAAGGGAGATGGAATGATACCTCCACAGCGCCACCTATTGGAAGGCAGCATTCCTTCAAGCCAAAGTCAGACTCTTTATACAAGCCTTGTAACAATGACCGGTAATTAAAAGCAAAGCCTGTACATGGAGTCTGTGGATGGAGGCAATCACTGCCGGGTGGACCCCATTGACCTTCTACCTTCAGCTGCTCAGTTTAAGGACAGAAGAAAATGTGCTGCATGAAGGGCTTTTTCACCTGGTGTTTGCAGCTGGATCTGCGACAGACTCCGACTGGAGGTTCCAATGCAGATGTGATCACTGCGCAATGGAACATTTTGGGACTCTAATGCTAACTTCACACAGACAAGCGTAATATGTAGCCGTGAATCCCGGCCCCACAGTGTGCTCGCCAGCCATGCAAAATCCCCATGGATGCGAGACCTTTTGATGGCAAAACAGCCTCCTATCACTTCGGAGAATTGAACCAATCACTGCCATTCATTGAGCGTTGGCTGTGATTGGCCAAACGTCAGCCAATCATCACAGCCAGCGCTTCCAGGAATCGGGGATTTTTGAATTCCTGGCCAGAAGACAAGATGATCATTGCCGGGACCCGGGGAGAAGATGCAGCCGGGCTAAGAGTGCGGGACAGGTGATGTGTTCTTTTTTTCTTCTGCTGCTACAGGCTTATTTTCGGGGAAGGGCTTATATTTCAAGCCTTCCCTGAAAAACCTTGCATGTGGTGCTACAAAGTCGTGGCGATGTCGCACAGACCGGCGATGCGACATTACTGCGGTTTTATCGCAGCGATGTCGTGTCGCCCATGTGACCGAGGCCTCACAACATGAATGTAACGTTTCTACATACCCAACATACTGAACCACTAATGTGATGTTGATAAAAACCCTTTAAAAAGTCTGACCTGGACTTCCAGGAATGCTGGCTTTCAGTATGTGGCGCTATAGAGGCCTTGTTCCATCTTGTATAGATTTCTCCTAAGTCTCCTCAAGGAGGAACCATACCCCCTTCCCTCCCACCAAGGTGGCCATTTGTGAAGTTACCTTACAGATACAGTAGTTTACCAATAAAGCACACAAGTTAATTTACCCCCAAAAAGTTTATTCAGCACATGAAACTTATGCCTTAACAGCAAACTTGCGCATGGCGTACAGACGGTCTTTTCTCTGCTGTTTCTTTGTCCTCAGACACTCTTCGTGCTTGTTCAGCCGGCGCCTCAGGGCTCTGGTCTTCTTTGGCCTCAGATCCAAAGGCTTGTACTTCTTGCCCTGATTATAGAGGAGATTAGTTAGGGTTCTGATGATGTATATGCAAGACGACGGGACACGTTAGAGGGTGTAATATGCATTAGACACTACACAGAGGATACTGCTCCCATCATGTACAGATACCGGTCAACGGCCAAAATAAAAAGTGATGTAGTATGTATTCACCAAGAAGCAAAAACCAACTATTCCCAGGTTATCGGCCGCCTGGTGGAAGTTACTATAGCAAGACCTTATTCACACTGCAGCCACTTACGGAGCTCAGTGCTGGGTGAAAGTCTTGCAAGTTCTAAAATAAGTACCCAGTTTATACTCTTGTGCGGCAATATCTTTTTCTTAAGGCACCCATTTTCGCTTTAAGACAAGTCATACTATGGGCCTTCTGATCTGCTCATGCAGGTTTCTTTTCTTAAAGGGAATCTGCCATGTAGTTTCTGCTGCCCTCACAGGTTCCCTTTAACGGCTGACAGGAAGCCTTCAAGACAACCC
This sequence comes from Eleutherodactylus coqui, assembly GCF_035609145.1. Classification (NCBI taxonomy): domain Eukaryota; kingdom Metazoa; phylum Chordata; class Amphibia; order Anura; family Eleutherodactylidae; genus Eleutherodactylus; species Eleutherodactylus coqui. Next base: position 32,910,163 of record NC_089846.1, read on the forward strand.
TAAATGAAAAGTTGCTCACAGCAGTGACCAGTAAGGCCTGGCTGTGATTGGTGCATTCAGCTGACACTCAGAGGCGCTCAGCCAATTAAAGCAATCTCTTGCTGGAGGCGGTGAATTTCAATCCCTGTGGCTAGCAGAAGATCCTCTGCTGGCTTGACAAGTGCCCAGTAGCCTGCCCGGAGCTCCGGGGAGTCCCAGATAGCAGCTAGGCGAGCATTTTTTTTTAGTGTAGCTACTGTTGGGGTTTAGCGCTGCCAAAACCACGGTACCAAGTTGTGCCACGTTTTCAGCAGCGCTAAAACTGCTGCCCATTCACTTCAATGGGCGACGCAGGGCTGAAAATGGCCAAAGATAGAACATGCATTGCTATCAAATCGCAGCATTAAAGACACGGAGTCTTGACACTTGTGTGAACAGCCCCATTTAAATTAATGGGAGCCTTGTACAGCGTTCAGCGCAGCGCTAAATGCTGGTCGTAAACGTCTGTGTGAGGGAAGCCTCATAGCGCAATTTTTATGCCGTGTGAAATCGGCCTAAAAACACAAGTTCAGATGAGCATTGTATGTTTATAGTCTTATTTGTGGATGATAGTCTTGTAAGGATTTAATTAACCCCAATGGAATATGAGCCAAAAGGACAATTATGTGAATATATCCTTATGCCCCTTTTACACAAGATGATCCTTGCTTGCCCATGCTGATGGCATCACCAGCTTGTTGGGCAGCGTGTTTAGGCTGGAGGATTCTCGTTGAGGAACGTGCAGTTCTTGTTCACTTATTGCTCAGCGTTCCACATTCCTATGAGAACAATCAGTTAAACTGCCCGACAAGTGAAAGGTCCTTCTAAGTGACATTTTCCATCATTTCTGCCTTTCCCAGCGGGCATCAGCATTACACCTTTATTACACTGGATTCACACATTCGGTTTTGATGCTTTTTTCTGCTTCATTGCTAAAGCCAGGAGTCAACACAAAACCGATGTACGAGGGCGCGTTCACACATACAGGTTTACCATCGCTGATTTTTCCTATAATAACCCCTGTCCACAGGCATTGCGGAGATCCGCCGCCCGGGAGCAGAAGCCACAGATGGATCTCCGCTGTCAGCCTAATCGGATAGATAGGATGACGGCGGAGAATCGGGGCAACTCGCAGCATGCTGCAAATTGCCGGCAAGGATTCTCCGCTCGTAGACACGAGGCCGGTGCTTTCCATAGCAATGCTATGGAAAGCTTCAGATGCGTGATTCGTCAGCGAAATCAGGCTTGTGGACAGGGGGCCTTAAGAACAGCAGACGTCACCATGTGCATGCAACCGATTTCCTTATGGACTTCAGTGAAGATCTGCAGCACATTTCACCCCTTCAATTTAAATGCAAAATAAGGATGAAGTCTGCTGCAAAGTTAGCTACTTGTCAGAACGCCCCGACGTCGGGGTTTGTGCAGCTCATCTGCTGAGGAATTTCAGTAGCAATTTTCAAGAACAGAGGGGAGATTTTTTTTGCTGCACGTAAAGGAGATTTCAGAAACCTCCAAAATGTTTGTATTGTAAATGCTGCAGGAGTTACACAGCTTTAGCATACACTTTTTTGCTGAAATGTCTCTATCCATCCCATTTATGGAATAGATCTTCAGTCCCTTGTACCTTTCCTTAAAGCACAGTCACAAGTGTATTTTGTGGCTTTATGACATCTATTATACAGACATGAACCCTGTTGATTTGCATCGGGGTATTCAGATGTGTGTATTTTGTGCACATGAAAAATAAAAACATTGCAGGAAATTGTATTTTGGTTCGTATCACGGACAGAAATCATTCATTGAAGTCTATGGGATGACGTAAAGATGAGGCAAATACACAGTTGCATGCATAGTCACTAGAGATGAGCGAACGTACTCGGTAAGGGCGAGCACCCACTGGCGTTTTTTTACCTGCGTTTTGCGTTTTTCCTGCACAGGCATAGAGATAACATGTGTTCCTGTCCACTGGCGTTTTTTTTGCGTTGCGTTTGCGTTTTTAACATAGGACTGTCAGTTGCATATGTGTCCTTATTTTTCTCCATGGAAATTAATGGAAAAGCCGCGAAAAACGCAGCGTTTTTTCCCCGCGGAAAACGCAAACGCCAGTGGGTGCTAGCCCTAAGGGCGATTTCGCAATCGAGCACCACGATTTTCGAGTACTTCACTACTCGGGTGAAAAGTACTCGGGTGCTCTGTGGGGCGGGGGTTGCAGAGGGGAACAGGGGGAGCCCTCTCTCTCTCTCCCCCCCACTCCCCGCTGCAACCCCCCGCCCCACAGCGCACCCGAGTACTTTTCACCCGAGTAGTGAAGTACTCGAAAATCACGGTGCTCGATTGCGAAATCGCCCTTACCGAGTACGTTCGCTCATCTCTAATAGTCACTACATTTTTAGGCATACTGGCATAAAATGGGTTAAAAAAAAAAAAACTAACTTCAATTAGGATGACTTTTTTGCGCACATGAATACAGATGCAATATGTATATGCACCAAAAACACACTGAATTGGCTTACACCGTGTGAATGTGTTCTTCGTTTGTACAGATACTGAAACACTGCATATGTGAATCCAGCCTATTTTTTTTTTTTAGTCTAGGAAACACTCGTGGTTTGGCCGCAGCGAAAAACCACGAGATTCCCGCCGGGAGGACCGCTGCTGCAAAACCCGCAGCGGCTTTGAAGCGGCCCGGACGTTCGCTCTTCCGCTGCGGCCGGCGCTCCCATAGAGGAGAGCGCGGCCGCAGAGGGAAAAAAAAAATGGACATGCTGCGGTCGGCAAATTTGCGCGGCAGCTTCTGCCGGCTTTGCCGCAGCGGATTTGCAGTCCCGTGTGGACGAGATTTCTGAGAAATCTCGTCCACATGGCTGGCTAATCCCGGGATTAGCGGCTGCATGCGGATTTGCTGCGGCGAAATTCCGCACGGAAGTTCCACGGCAAATCCGCCCCGTGTGAACCCAGCCTTAAAATAAAAGTCAAAACTGCTTTTTCTGTAGGTAAAATTTCATAAAAGCAGCTAAAATTACTCACTTTGTAAAACTTCCTCAAGTTTTCCTTCTGTGTCTGATTGATCACAGTCAGAACTCTGGCGATGGACTTGCGGACAACACGGCTGAGGGAAGACAAAGACAAGAAATAAAGTAACTGATGAAGACGGAATAAGAAACGGCTGAAAGTGGCGACTGCAGGCAAAGTGTTATCTGGGAACAGGATTGGAGAGCAGATCCTGCCAGGCGGACGGTCACGGGGCGGCACCTCACTAGTTTACAGCAGGATTCGGGAACCCAACCCAGGAGCGAATCCCACTGAGGAAAAGTATAAAAGTTTTGTGTCTCTTCAGTATTTGGAGACACTTCTGGTTTTGGCTTAAACACACACTTTACACGGGACGACTATCAGAATAATCCAGGGAGAACGCTGATGCTTGTCTAAAGCCGCTCTTATGCCCGTTAAGACATTAGTTATCATTCAAACAAACTAAACTGAATGATAATCGCTCAATTTAAACGCAGGCAAACAACTAGCAAGAGCCGCGATGTTCTCAGTCCTCGCTCAGTTTCAGCCAGCGCCGGCACTTATCACGCCGTTTAAACACCAATCGCTCAGTGTTTCACATAGGAGTGTGAAAACACTGAATGATAAGTCCCCGAGGACCGCGTGATCCTCACCAAGAACCGTGCAGTATAAACGGGCCGCCTGAGCGTGAACCATCTGGAGGTGACATCACCAGCTCGGTCCGGCGGACAGACGAAAATCGTGAGACTCAGCCCATGTAAAAGTGCCATGAGGCTGGATTCACATAGGAGCGCGGGAAACATGGGCGATTCTTTGGGAGGAAATGTCCCATCTTGTAGCGTCGCTGCGAGAAAAAAAAATCATTCAACTGAATAACTGTGTGTCATTTTCACGCGCAATTTCCGTTCGGATTGCCATCGGACGAGATGAGCGCGGGGAAAGGAAAAAACGCCATGTGAATAACTGCTTTGGGCGATTAACAGGAGGTGAGAAGACAGCGGGGGAACTAATAAATACATTTTAAAGGGGTTGTAGCAAAACCCATCCATAGGCGATCCCCCACCACACTCCTGTCCAACCTTCCTGCACACGCAGGTCCTCCTTGTACCGGCGGTAGTCACCCCTTACCAGAATCTGCCACTTGAGTACCGCAGTCACCTATGATGCGAGCCATGCACCAAGTTCCACCAAGACCCAACCCTACAATCCTGGGACAACATTTTGGTGGACTCGCCATAGAAGACCAAATGGAAACACTCCTTTATAAGGCCCATTTCATGGTGATGACATCCCCAGCAGCTGAGCACACTCACATCTTTGACAGCTTGGAAGCGGCACCTCCGGTCACCTTGGCTACTCTCAGCTGAGACAGCTCCACCTTGAGGTCATCCAGCTGCTTGAGCAGCTCTTCCTTCTTCTTACCGCGCAGATCTCGGGCCTTGATCTTTGCCTGTTAACATTAGAGAGTAGATTAAGTGCCTTCTCAAACCGAACGGCTATTGCAGTGATAGGCAATGATGTTAGAACAACGGAAGAAAGTTAAAGGGGGCGTTCCAAAGAAGCTTACCTCCCCTCCAGAGAATAAGTATCTGATCAGTGGGGTCCAAATGCAAGAGCTCAGCACCATAAAGATGGATGAAGCAGCAGCACACAGCACCACTGCTACGTTCATCTAGGGTTCACTTAGAACCCCGTCCTTGTGGTTGGCGGGGGACTCAGCGGTCAGATACTCATCCCCTATCCTGTTCATAAAGGGGTTCCAGATTGTGAATGCAGCCCCCGTCCCTGGCAGCAGCGGCGCCCGCTTGATCTGTTTTCTCTCTTCTCTGCGCACAGCTCGCTGTCAGACATGGGCAGCAGATTTTTTTTTAAACTCCAGCTTTTCCTGCATCACCACCCAGGAATGATGCGAAATCTGCAAACTTTCCGCAATGTCCATTGCGGAAGGGCTGCGGATTGGAGGCTTCTGTGTTATTGCAGCACCGATCGGGGATGCCGGACCCCAGCTGATTACTGAGAAGTCATCAATAGTATTTCACTGGAAAACCCCTTTAATCGTCAGGCGTTGCGCGGCTCAGGGTTTAACCAATCTGGAAGCAGATAGCGCTGTCAATATTATAGTGGCCCAGTTTGGTACTACAAGGACAACTCTCATTGGGAGGTGCGCCTGCAGTACTAAGTCAGGCCACTGCAATACAGACAGGGCTATGAGCACTACCAGCAGAGCAGCTGATCCTTAGTGGATGACCCCCTGCTGATCACCAATTAATAACTGATCCCCAGCATAGGGAATTAATAGTAGAGGTAGCCATCATCGGCTCATCTCGACATCAGCTGTGCAACTGACTGCAGTCTACTGCTCCCTGCTGTCAGCCAGTGCGGATCAGGGAGACTGGTGAGTACAATGACTGACAAGAAGCCCAGAGAAACATCTGCATCAGGTCACCATTTCTGAGCCCGTCCATACATACAGGTGTGGGGCATACAGGAGCACCTGCTAGCGTCTGAGGGGTACTGCGCCTTTAAGAGAGCAGCGAACGGACAGGGCAACCCATGGAAGTCCCCGGAAAGAAGGGGACGCGCGGCGGCCTGTGCCATTACCGGGAAGGGGGGGGACGACTGCAAAAACCCACTTCCCGACTCCGGCCGCTCCCGCTCTGACACACTACACCCGCGCGCGCACTCCCCTCACTCTCCGTTATGTGATAAACACAAGGAAACCGGGAGCAGATAGGCCAGAACGGAGGATGTCACCGGATTATGCCGGACGAGCAAGAACAACTCACCATCGTCGCCGCTGGCTGCCAGAGGAAAGGGAGGGGTCAGCAGGCCGAAGAGTTCTTCCGGGTTAGGGACGGCTCCACTGTGTTCATTGTTGAGGGGGAGGCGGTGTAATGGTACAGTCCATCCTGTCAGCGCGGAAGTCATTGATTTTATTGAATTTTGCGCATCAGATAATCAAAAATGACCACAAAAAATGTTTTATTCCCATCACAATTATTACTTATGTCAACAGTTTACAGAGCTGAACAGATATACTGAGCCAGGACATACGTACATGTCATATAATATGGACTGAGGCAGGACATATGTGCATGTAATATAATATGGACTGAGGCAGGACATATGTGCATGTAATATAATATGTAACATATGTAATATGGACTGAGGCAGAACATGTGTACATGTAATATAATATGGACTGCGCCGGCGCATACATACATGTCATATAATATGGACTGAGGCAGGGCATACGTACATGTAATATAATATGGAACATATGTAATATGGACTGAGGAAGGGCATGTATACATGTAATATAATATGGACTGATCCAGGGCATACATACATGTAATAAAATATGGACTGAACCCTAGCATATGTACATGTAATGTAACATGGAACACATATCAAATGGACTGAGCCACAACACACATATATGAAATATAATATGTTACATATGCAATATGGACTGAGTAAGGGCATGTAATATAACATGGAACATATGCAGTGTGGGCATTTGGATTTTACTAAAAAGCTAAAACAACCCCTGGCTGATAATCATCTGCATTGGGATAAGGTTCTGCTGCTCCATTATGAGAGCAGCAACCAATGCCCTGGCTGAACGGTGCCTAAAGGCCGGACTGCACTGACTGTAATGGGGTCTGCTCTGTTGGGTGGACTGCACTGACTATAATGGGGTCTGCTCAGTTGGGTGGACTGCACTGACTATAATGGGGTCTGCTCAGTTGGGTGGACTGCACTGACTATAATGGGGTCTGCTCAGTTGGGTGGACTGCACTGACTATAATGGGGTCTGCTCAGTAGGTGGACTGCACTGACTATAATGGGGTCTGCTCAGTGGGTGGACTGCACTGACTATAATGGGGTCTGCTCAGTTGGGTGGACTGCACTGACTATAATGGGGTCTGCTCAGTTGGGTGGACTGCACTGACTATAATGGGGTCTGCTCAGTTGGGTGGACTGCACTGACTATAATGGGGTCTGCTCAGTTGGGTGGACTGCACTGACTACAATGGGGTCTGGTCAGTGGGTGGACTGCACTGACTATAATGGGGTCTGCTCAGTTGGGTGGACTGCACTGACTATAATGGGGTCTGCTCAGTAGGTGGACTGCACTGACTATAATGGGGTCTGCTCAGTTGGGTGGACTGCACTGACTATAATGGGGTCTGCTCAGTAGGTGGACTGCACTGACTATAATGGGGTCTGCTCAGTTGGGTGGACTGCACTGACTATAATGGGGTCTGCTCAGTAGGTGGACTGCACTGACTATAATGGGGTCTGCTCAGTTGGGTGGACTGCACTGACTATAATGGGGTCTGCTCAGTAGGTGGACTGCACTAACTATAATGGGGTCTGCTCAGTGGGTGGACTGCACTGACTATAATGGGGTCTGCTCAGTGGGTGGACTGCACTGACTATAATGGGGTCTGCTCAGTTGGGTGGACTGCACTGACTATAATGGGGTCTGCTCAGTTAGGCGGACTGCACTGACTATAATGGGGGTCTGCTCAGTTGGGCGGACTGCACTGACTATAATGGGGTCTGCTCAGTTGGGTGGACTGCACTGACTATAATGGGGTCTGCTCAGTTGGGTGGACTGCACTGACTATAAAGGGGTCTGCTCAGTGGGTGGACTGCACTGACTATAATGGGGTCTGCTCAGTGGGTGGACTGAACTGAGTATAATGGGGTCTGCTCAGTTGGGTGCACTGCACTGACTATAATGGGGTCTGCTCAGTTGGGTGGACTGCACTGACTATAATGGGGTCTGCTCAGTTGGCTGGACTGCACTGACTATAATGGGGTCTGCTCAGTTGGGTGGACTGCACTGACTATAATGGCGATTGCTCAGTAGGTGGACTGCACTGACTATAATGGGGTCTGCTCAGTAGGTGGACTGCACTGACTATAATGGGGTCTGCTCAGTTGGGTGGACTGCACTGACTATAAAGGGGTCTGCTCAGTAGGTGGACTGCACTGACTATAATGGGGTCTGCTCAGTTGGGCGGACTGCACTGACTATAATGGGGTCTGCAAAGTGGGTGGACTGCACTGACTATAATGGGGTCTGCTCAGTAGGTGGACTGCACTGACTATAATGGGGTCTGCTCAGTTGGGTGGACTGCACTGACTATAATGGGGTCTGCTCAGTAGGTGGACTGCACTGACTATAATGGGGTCTGCTCAGTAGGTGGACTGCACTGACTATAATGGGGTCTGCTCAGTTGGGCGGACTGCACCGACTATAATGGGGTCTGCTCAGTTGGGTGCACTGCACTGACTGTAATGGGGTCTGCTCAGTTGGGTGGACTGCACTGACTATAATGGGGTCTGCTCAGTGGGTGGACTGCACTGACTATAATGGGGTCTGCTCAGTTGGGTGGACTGCACTGACTATAATGGGGTCTGCTCAGTAGGTGGACTGCACTGACTATAATGGGGTCTGCTCAGTAGGTGGACTGCACTGACTATAATGGGGTCTGCTCAGTGGGTGGACTGCACTCACTATAATGGGGTCTGCTCCGTTGGGTGGACTGCACTGACTATAATGGGGTCTGCTCCGTTGGGTGGACTGCACTGACTATAATGGCGATTGCTCAGTAGGTGGACTGCACTGACTATAATGGGGTCTGCTCAGTTGGGTGGACTGCACTGACTATAAAGGGGTCTGCTCAGTGGGTGGACTGCACTGACTATAAAGGGGTCTGCTCAGTGGGTGGACTGCACTGACTATATTGGGGTCTACTCAGCTGGGTGGACTGCACTGACTATAATGGGGTCTGCTCAGTAGGTGGACTGCACTGACTATAATGGGGTCTGCTCAGTTGGGCGAACTGCACTGACTATAATGGGGACTGCTCAGTTGGGCGGACTGCACTGACTATAATGGGGTCTGCTCAGTGGGTGGACTGCACTGACTATAATGGGGTCTGCTCAGTGGGTGGACTGCACTGACTATAATGGGGTCTGCTCAGTTGGGTGGACTGCACTGACTATATTGGGGTCTGCTCAGTTGGGTGGACAGCACTGACTATAATGGGGTCTGCTCAGTTGGGTGGACTGCACTGACTATAATGGGGTCTGCTCAGTGGGTGGACTGCACTGACTATAATGGGGTCTGCTCAGTTGGGCGGACTGCACTAACTATAATGGGGTCTGCTCAGTGGGTGGACTGCACTGACTATAATGGGGTCTGCTCAGTTGGGCGGACTGCACTGACTATAATGGGGTCTGCTCAGTTGGGTGGACTGCACTGACTATAATGGGGTCTGCTCAGTTGGGTGGACTGCACTGACTATAATGGGGTCTGCTCAGTGGGTGGACTGCACTGACTATAATGGGGTCTGCTCAGTTGGGTGGACTGCACTGACTATAATGGGGTCTGCTCAGTTGGGTGGACTGCACTGACTATAATGGGGTCTGCTCAGTGGGTGGACTGCACTGACTATAATGGGGTCTGCTCAGTTGGGCGGACTGCACTGACTATAATGGGGTCTGCTCAGTTGGGCGGACTGCACTGACTATAATGGGGTCTGCTCAGTTGGGTGGACTGCACTGACTATAATGGGGTCTGCTCAGTTGGGTGGACTGCACTGACTATAATGGGGTCTGCTCAGTTGGGTGGACTGCACTGACTATAATGGGGTCTGCTCAGTTGGGCGGACTGCACTGACTATAATGGGGTCTGCTCAGTTGGCTGGACTGCACTGACTATAATGGGGTCTGCTCAGTGGGTGGACTGCACTGACTGTAATGGGGTCTGCTCAGTGGGTGGACTGCACTGACTATAATGGGGTCTGCTCAGTTGGGTGGACTGCACTGACTATAATGGGGTCTGCTCAGTTGGGCTCTGTTTTCCTGCTTCAATCTGGGAGCAAAAAAAACGGAATCCCCTGGATGAACGGATCCGTCTCCTAACAGAACCAAACTGTGCCGAACGGATCCCACTGACCATAACAGGTCCGTTCGGTTCCTGCGCCTGTCTGTCATTTGTACCAAACAAGAAAGTTCTGCAGGCATCAGACTCTGAAGGCCTCTAACACAGATATGAATGGCGCCATAGTCTGCTGTGACACGGGCGTAAGTGTCCTGCCTTTTGGCGTGCATTTGCACAATGGGCGTTGCGTATTTATGCGCACATGCGCGTGCTTTACTGTTTGAAGGGGAGCCACCATGCTCTTATTCACTGAAACGGGTCATTAAGTTAATTAGCTCAATGTGTGATCTTTCCGTACGCAAATGCACAGGAAAACAGAGCATGCTGCCTATTTTCTGCGCAACCGAAATGTGCATGCAAAATACGCTTGTGTGGGCAAACCTATTGAAATCAATGGGGTCTTACTGACTGCATATTGCGCATGCAAATTTTTCGAGCACAAACCGCTGCAAAAATACTTTTTAGTTACACCGGCCTTAGGGTGCCCACCCACTAGCGTTTTTTTTTTCACTGCGAAATTCGCAGGTTTTTTTTTTCTGCAGGGGGTCTATGGGACTTGTAATGTAAAAATCGCGATATCGCGATTTTGCGCGATCGCGATTTTAGCTGTGCATGTCCCATAGCCCAAAGACCCCTGCAGAAAAAAAAAAACGCTGCGAATTTTGCCGTAAAAAAAACGCTAGTGGGTAGGCACCCTTGGACCGGATTCACACAGCTTTTTGCGTGAAATACACAGAAAATAAAACCCATTGATTTCAATGGCTTCATTCACAGGCGCATATTTTGCGTGCGCAATTCATGCTCTATTTTCCTGCGCATTTGTGCAGGGAAGGAACATTTTGAAGTCATGAAGCTAACTGACCATTTCAATGGCTGAGAGCATCATTGTGCAAATGCGCATGATTCACATGCACAAAAAGTACAGGAAAAACGCAGTTGCACGCACAAATCTGCAATACGCAATGTGCAAAAGCGTTGCGCAAAAACACATACACTTATGTAAATCCGTCCGTAGAGAGCAGGAAAACAGAATCTCTTGGCCAAACATTGTGGACATGTGACGGAACCGCGCCGAACGGACTCCATTGACTATAATGGGGGACATTCAGTTACCGCCATCCTGTCTGGCGCTCACCCGGCATTTCCTGCTCTGCATGCAGCTTCTGCTGCAAATGTGAACAAGCCCTAATCTGTGGATCTCTAGCTGTTGCAAAACTACAACTCCCATCATGCCCCATCATCTGCTGGCCGGCGGATCTCTCTGGGAGTTGTAGTTTTTCTACATTTGGAGGGCCAAATAACTTCTGTGTTAAAGGGGTTTCCAGGATTAAAAAAACATGGCTGCTTTCTTCCAGACACAGCGCCACCCTTGTCTGTGGGTTGTGTCTAGTATTGCAGCTCAGCTCACATTCACTTCAGTAGCGCTGGTATTATTGGTACTCTTGTTGCTGTCTATAAAACAAGAAGTTTGACTTTCATGGATGGAGACCTCCAGTGACATTACTGATTGGTCCTCCATGACCAGACAGCCCTAGAGCTCTAGAGAGGACTGAAAGGGTATAGAATTCTATGGCTTGATTGGCAGGGCATATGTTACCATGCCCTCCCCATGACAGGGGCAGATCTATACTGATATCATGGCACATGAGCAAACTTCAGAAAGTGTCAAATAAAAATGTTAAAAAATCCTGAAATATTTGGATAAAACTAAAAATGGGAAAAAAAACCCATGAAACTGATTTTTGGTATTAATAGATTTTATTAGTCATATGACACTGGATCAATCAAAAAGTACACATATGTGATAGCATTATGAGGGATTGTCCTGTTGTAAACTATAGATGGCTTATCCTTAGAGGAGGCCATCAATAGTAGATTGGCAGTAGTCTTCTGCTAGGGACCCCCGCTGATCAGCTGTTCTTTGGGTACGTTCCATTAGGCACTGCAGCGAATTCTGCAGGAGACACACAGCTCTGTTCCCACTGCAGTGGCCTAACTTGGTATTACACCCATTCATTTCAATGGAAAATAGACCTGCAATATCAAGCCTGGTCACTGCATGTGGAGCGGAGCTGTCTGCTTCCTGCAGAAATCAGCCCAGTGCACAATCACTCAGCCTTGGTAAACAGATAATCCCAAAGGGTCCCGGGCAGTAGACCCCCACTGCTCTACTATTGATGGCCTATGCTAAGGAACTGGACGGCCCCTTTAACATCCTAGGGAGAGGTGTTTCTTACAATAGTAAGTGATGGTATATGCTGGACCCCAACGGTCTTCAGTGTGTATCTGCACTGTGATGCTTCTGACCATATGCTGAGCAGGGAACTGCACCACAGCCTGACTCCCTTAAATGGGGCTGTATTGCAATTCCCCATACAGCGGCTGTAGGAACCCTAAAATGCGCTTATGAGAACAAACCCATTAAAATCAATCGGTTCTGTTCTCTGTGTTTAGGATGCGCAGATTTTGCATGCGAAAACACGGCAAACACCACCCTAATAGTCAGGAAAATACGGCAATTAATTCACCCGGTTGTCGCTGCTGTTTAGAAATTGGCATTCAATATAAATAGAGTAACAGTTTTGGTATTGTTGTATTTTGTCTACACCGGACGTAGGAGTGTAGACATCGGTTGGCCAGGCACAGCAGTAAGGAAGGGCCAGGCTGACAGCTGTATACGCTCCCTCTGGCATGTACGCTTCCTAGCGGCTGTTTCACAGCTGGCCTCTATGGCATGCCATGTCAGCTGCTGGTGACCCTGTGACTCTTCCTTGGCCAGCGGTCTCAGACTTTTACAGCTGCCGGCTCCTGCCAACCCTGGTAGTGTCCTGCCGCTGCCGGCAAGGTGGCATCTCCGCTCACCACCTCCCTGTCACATTTGCGGAGGTCTCCCATGGCATCCTCCGTCCACGCTGAAGCTGGGTTCACACCATGTTAGTGTCTATGTTCAAACTTTAAGTCCACGGGTTTCATTTGAATAGCCGAAAATCATATTCGAATGGAACCCTGAACGGAACCATTGACAAAGGTGCAAAGTTTGATCTCCGTTTTAGAAGGTGTCCATTTGTTTATGGAGGTTACAGCACTCAGTCAACTGTTTTTGCTCCTAAGCAGTCCAGGAAGTTTCTCTTGGTGTCTGGAAAGTTTCCAAGAAGCTGGAGGAGAATGAGTCTGTGTCCTGTGACCATTCATGGTATATTAGTACTGCGATTGGTGAAACCCCATAGCACCAGCCAGCATTAGGGTGCCTTCTGGTGAGAATATACAGACATGTGTCATCTCCAGCATGCTCTGCAATAGAAAGAGGTGGAATACATGTAATATTAGGAGTATGAGTAGTTATTATATAACATGCCCAGTCACATCCTACGCTTCCATGTACATCATTGTATCTGACTCCACATGCCCCGACCTTACATATCTTCATATCATGACATCACTTCTAGCTATCTAGTTCGTAAAGGGACAAAACAATCTCCTTTTGATGTACAGTTGAACATAAAGCTCCATACACATTTAGCTGTCCGAACCTGTGGTGTTGGACGACTCTACTGTGCACGAGGGTGACTCAGATTTGTCTTCACAGATGATGTCGGGGGGGAAAAGAAGGATCAGGGATACCAAATTTCAATGCCCAATCCTTTTGTGATAAGTCATCTCCAGAGCGGACTGGCTGTGGCTTACCTCCATAAAAACATGAACGCTTAGCTAAGCCGAACATACGTTTGTATGGGGTTGTTGGTTGAAAAAACTGTCGGTCAAATGATGGTTCGTCCGACAGTCGTTGAAGGTGTATGGGCACCTATAGGCTACTGTTGCCTATTATCGCCGAATTTAGGTTTGGGAGAGGGTGACTGTAATGTTGAAGTCCATAAACATGTCTGCTCCCTACTTTACCTCACATATCACATCTTGTATCCAAGCTAAAGACGGTACAACAGGGTACTAGGGCTTCCATGCCCACGCATATCACATCTTGTTTTCAAGCTAGAGGTGGTTCAACAGGGTGCTAGAGCCTCCATGGCCGCCTGTATCACATCTTGTATCCAAGCTAGAGGTGGTACAACAGGGTACTAGAGCCTCCATGCCTGCCCATATCACATCTTGTATTCAAGCTAGAGGTGGTTCAACAGGGTGCTAGAGCCTCCATGCCCCCCGTATCACATCTTGTATCCATGCTAGAGGTGGTACAACAGGGTACTAGAGCCTCCATGGCCGCCTGTATCACATCTTGTATCCAAGGTAGAGGTGGTACTAGAGTGGTACAGAGTACTAGAGCCTCCATGCCCATTCATATCACATCTTGTATCCAAACTAGAGGCGGTACAACAGGGTACTAGAGCCTCCATGCCCCCCGTATCACATCTTGTATCCAAGCTAGAGGTGGTACAACAGGGTACTAGAGCCTCCATGGCCGCCTGTATCACATCTTGTATCCAAGCTAGAGGTGGTACAACAGGGTACTAAAGCCTCCATGCCTGCCCATATCACATCTTGTATTCAAGCTAGAGGTGGTTCAACAGGGTGCTAGAGCCTCCATGCCCCCCGTATCACATCTTGTATCCATGCTAGAGGTGGTACAACAGGGTACTAGAGCCTCCATGGCCGCCTGTATCACATCTTGTATCCAAGGTAGAGGTGGTACTAGAGTGGTACAGAGTACTAGAGCCTCCATGCCCATTCATATCACATCTTGTATCCAAACTAGAGGCGGTACAACAGGGTACTAGAGCCTCCATGCCCCCCGTATCACATCTTGTATCCATGCTAGAGGTGGTACAACAGGGTACTAGAGCCTCCATGGCCGCCTGTATCACATCTTGTATCCAAGGTAGAGGTGGTACTAGAGTGGTACAGAGTACTAGAGCCTCCATGCCCATTCATATCACATCTTGTATCCAAACTAGAGGCGGTACAACAGGGTACTAGAGCCTCCATGCCCCCCGTATCACATCTTGTATCCAAGCTAGAGGCGGTACAACAGGGTACTGGAGCCTCCCTTCAATGTTCAGTTTTCTACAGTAAGGCTGCCTATCCACGGGCGATATGTCACTGTATTATCCGAGTTGATAATCTTGCTGCGGGTAACGCAGTGAATGCTTTCCAAAGGCTAACTATGGAAAGCGCAGCCCGATTTTTTTTTTTTACTTTTCCTCACAGTGAGCATATCTTTCAAGCTCACCGCGGATACCTGTCAGTTCTCCCCCCCCCTCCTCCTGCTCCCCCACGGCAGAACATCGCTAGCAATATTCCACCTTGGCCGTGGACAGGGGGCCTAAATGATCCTTCTGCTCTGATATTGTTATTACTTGTGTATATTAACGTTACAAACACACAGAGAAAGTTTCATTACATTCCAACAACTCCTTCTTAGGGTGCATTCACACGAACGTATATCGGCTCGGTTTTCACGCCCGGCCGATATACGGCGTCTTTCTCTGCAGGGGGAGGAGGCTGGAAGAGCCGGGAGCAGTGCACTGAGCTCCCACCCCCTCTCTGCCTCCTCTCCACCCCCCTGCACTATTTTCAATGAGGAGAACCGGGATGGGGCGGAGCTAATTCCCAGAACTTATTCCCGCCCACGTTCCGCCTCCTCTCATTGCAAATAGTGCAGAGGGGCAGCGGAGAGGGGGTGGGAGCTCAGAGCACTGCTCCCGGCTCTTCCAGCCTCCCCCCCCCCCCCCCCCTGCAGAGAGAGACGCCGTATATCAGCCGGCGTGAAAACCCAGCCGATATACGGTCGTCTGAATGCACCCTTAGGGAGGGACTTTTTTTTTGCTTCTCAGTTGCTCCTTAGCACTCTACCTCAGTATTAACAGAATTATAAATGGTACTTGGCAAATTCCCTAAGACTGAACCTTGTGCTATAATCTGATATCACTATTTATATTCAGTTTTAATTTAGAAAACTAGACATTGCTATTACTTCATGTTCCTACTCTACAACATACCTTGACGACCTTTAGGCATTTTCCGTTTTCACAGTCCCACAGTCTTACCTGTAAAAGAGAGTACAATGTTCAAGGGGTTGGACCAGAATCAACTTTTAGCAGTCATCCATAGGAGAGGTGATAAATGTTTGATCAGTGGGGGTCTCACCGCTGAGAAACGGGATCCCTTGTCCCCAGGGGCGTAACTAAAGGCTCAGGGGCCCTAGTGCAAAAGGTGAGCTGGGGCCCCCCCTCTATCTGTACCCGTACCCATACCTAAACCATGCTGCACAGAGCCATAACTTGAAGCTTCTGGGCCCTGATGCAAAACCTGTAACAGGGCCCCCAACTATAATGCTTTATTCATAGTACTGGGCTCCCTCTATGGAGAAGAGCGGCCTTATGGGCCCCTAAGGCTCCTGGGCCCGGGTGCAACCGCATCCCCTGCACCCTCTATAGTTACGCCCCTGCTTGTCCCCCTCGCCTCCTCAGTGCAGGCTCACTGCACCCTCCACAGTGAGGAGGAAACTGATTGGAGTGGCAGTCGTGCACGGGTGCTGCTGCTCCGTTCATTTTCAATGGCGCTGCCGAAGATGCCAGAGGGCTTGTACTCTGCTACTTCTGTCAGCCCATTGAAATGAATGGAGCGGCACTGCACATGCTTGACTGCCACTCAACTGTGGAGGGTTGCAGAAAGCCTGCAGTGAGAGAGGGGAACACAGGGTCCCCATGTTTGGGAT
The DNA here is from genome assembly GCF_035609145.1 of Eleutherodactylus coqui. Lineage (NCBI taxonomy): Eukaryota > Metazoa > Chordata > Amphibia > Anura > Eleutherodactylidae > Eleutherodactylus > Eleutherodactylus coqui. The sequence goes on from NC_089846.1 coordinate 32,926,827, forward strand.
CAGTGGGGGTCTTAGCAGTAACACCCCACCAACCTGACACTTTTATCACCTATCCCTTTCTGCTTCACAAGCATTCATTTGGAAACGGGCAATCATAAAGTAGCTCCTCAACCATTAATATTATACTTCCCAGAGTGGTTACAGAACCAGGACCAACGGTGATCTGTTGATCATTGAGACAGTTGCACATAGGAAGGAAATTGGGGTGGACTAACCCTGTCCCCCCCCCCCTGAAAAAATTAAGGAGCAATTCATGCTAAAATTGAAAAGACATTTGTGATAGAGCAGATGCTTGAGTCTGTTTCTGGAAAGGATAATGGCCATCTTTTGGGAAAACACATTGACAACCAATATGGCTGCCATCACATTTCCCACTGGGGTTCTCACCCAGACTTTTGAAAGGTAAATCAGAGTAGTTATATGGGGAGACTCAACTCCTGTAACTATATATAACTAGGCAGATGTTTGAAGGAGTCCAGGTGTTACCATACAGTGCGGCATGGGGTCCCGCGGTCGGCGCGCGTCGCTCCGGCGTCGGCTCCAGCAGCCTGGAGCCCTGTGTCGAGGTCATCCCAGCAGCTTGGGTTGGCCAGTGGGTGGCGGCATGGGCGTGCCCGCCCGTAGGGTGCCGCCCGCACTCCTCTGTGCTTCTTATACAGCAGTGGGTGGAGTTGCCTCCTCCCACTCTCCGCCCCTGGGCGGAACCTTGTGGTTAAAAGACTGGCAGTGAACTGAGCTCATTGCCAGTTATTGGTTCTGCATGCACCTAGCCAGTCTGTCTGTGGCTCCCCTCAGTCAGTCCCTCTGTGGCTCCCCTCAGTCAGTCCCTAGTTGTCGGTCAGCTCCCTCTGGTCCCCTATTACTCTGTCTGTTTGTGTTGGTTCTGTTTGCCTCTAATCTAGTCTGGCCCAGTCAGCACTAGTTGCTATCCAGCACCCTGCCAGTTTGCCTGTGAGTCCCATCTCCAGCCTTGCAAGTTTTGTTGGTCTGATTCATCTGCCTCCTCTGTCGGCACTCTGTTTCCCCCATTAGGTAGTTTCCTGCTTGTCAGCCGCCAGGTCCCTAGCCAGGGCAGGGACCGCCGTCCAGTTGTCCGCCTGGGGTTAGCCAGGGCCGAGGCAAGTAGGCAGGGACAGTGGGGGTGCGGGAGATCAGGGCACCCCAACTGGCGCTCGGGGGGCAGAGTGCCGTAACACCAGGAAAGCCAGACACATGTTCTAGAGTGGCCATATTGGATGTCAAGGAATTGCTGACTAACTACTCGGAGTTAAAGGAGATGTCTGGGGTACTTATTGAGTCCTACAGGCTGGTGCAGGTGTAAAGTAATATACTCACCTGTTCTGTGCTCTCACGCTCCAGTCCCTGGTTCACTCCGGCCCCCATATACTCTCATGTAGTATGGCCATGTTTTGTTTCGGCTGATGGCGGCTTATTACAGTCACACATATAAAGTTTCATTCCACTCCGACAACTCCTGCTAGTTGCTTGATTTCTTTTGACAATCTAGCTTTACAGTAGTAATGGTTAGCGATGCATACACATCATCCCTCTCCTACCATGTTGTCATGTCCAGTGGAAGCCAGAAGGATACCGTCACGGGAGAACGACAAGGTTCTTAACCAATCCAAGTGTCCTTTCAGAAGAAAGATCAAGGCACCGCTGCGTGGGTTCCAGACTCTGATTGTTTTGTCCCATGATCCAGAAGCCTAATCAAATAATTGGCATATCTTAATAATGAAGCATTATTTCAAAGGCCGCTCAGACTAAAATGGTTTGTCTTAAAGGGCCAGTGTGCACAAAATTCAAATAGGCCTATGTGAGTGTTTGAGCAACTTTTATTATTTAAAGGAGTCTTCTGGGACTGTAAGGACCCATTTACATGGAGCGATGATTGAGTGCCAGCTTCAAGTGATCATTTTGCATAAACTATTAAGTAGCTACTCAGCTACTTAATAGCAATTTAGTGTGCAAATGAAGCCTTTAGCTGAAAACAGTTAATAGCTTGAGGGCTCTTATCTGCTTTCAGTTCCTTTGTTCTCTGATGGGAAACAATGCTATCAGCACTACCCACGGAGAACTGCTGATAAGGCCAAACAACGATTTTTAGGTTGGACTGAATTTAACAATCAGCTAGCAGTGCCCGAAAAGTGCGTGATGGCGCGCATTTAGAAGCAAAGATTATCGCTAAAACGCTTTTTAGCGATTTTTGAGCGATCATCGCTCCGTGTAAATGGGCCTTTATACTGATGGTCTATCCTAAGCATAGACCATCCATATCAGATTGCTGGTGGTCTAAATTGTAGCACCTCTACCGATCAGCTGATATATTGCTGGAGCACTGCATCCCCTTCATTGTTTAGCAAACACAGATTTGTACCTTTGCTAGTGGCTGTTACAACAGCTCAATCCTATTGAAGTAGATGGGAATAAGTTGCAATACCAGCACAGCCGCTATTAAATGTATGTGCTTTGTAAACAATAAAGCGCTCACTGGCGTACTGTAGCCTTTTCAATCAGTTGATCATTGGTGGCGCGAAAAGTTGGAGCCCCACTGACCTAATATTGATGCCTGTCTACACAGCCGGCCTTAGCTATGTGTGATCCATGCGGTTGCACAGCGCGCCGACTGCCAACTTCTAGGAGCACTAGGCAGATGCAGGCTGGGGGGCGATAGCTCCCCCTTAGGTTTGACCATCCCCTTAGGCCTGCCTGGCCAGATGTTCTTTATCTATACTAGATTGACCCGATGACCGCTACCTGAACATAAAATGTTTCAAAAGTGGTGCTTGTGAACTTCTAAATCTGCTGGTTAAGTGATTATTCAGAGGGTCACTTTGTATTCGCAGCAGATATGTAATATAAAAAAGCCTACAGGTCTGTCTGTCTTTCTCTCTCATTGTTTCTCTCTCTCTCTCTCTCTGTCTGCCTCTCTCTAACTGTCTCTTTCGTTGTCTCTCTCTTTCTGTCTCGGTATCGCTCTGTCTCTTTCGTTCTTTCTGTCTTTCTCTGTCTCTATTGCGCTCTTTCTGTGTCTCTATCGTTTTCACTTGGTCTCTCTATTGCTCTATCTGTCTGCCTGTCGCTCTCGTTCTTTCTGTGTATCTCTCTGTCTGTTTCTCTTTATTTGTCTCTCTAGCGCTCTCTCTGTCTATCGCTCTGTGTCTCTTTATGCACGCGCTCTGTGTCTCTTTATGCACGCGCTCTGTGTCTCTCTATGCGCGCGCTCTGTGTCTCTCTATCGCTCTCCGCTCTCGGTTGGGCAGTGTATGGTGCAGCTTAGCAGTGGATGCTGTGTTGCTTAGCAACGCTTCACTCATTCCAGTGCATGGTTTAACCCTTTCCAATCCAATTTGTATCCTGGTTTTCCTAGGGGCTTACTCTTTTTCTGCTGTTATACAATGGTGCTATATGCTGGCTAAAGCCAGTACTGCATGAGGTGACACGTTGGATAGGCTCCGACAGCAGAGAGGCTGGCAATATACAGTAAGAGAACCCCGACGGACGTCTTCCAACATCGGAGCTGTACAGCCTTAAATCATAATGTCTTCAGATGTCAGACAGTGGATTGGAAAGAGTTAAGTAAACCAAAATCCATAGTTCACACGAAAACTGCATGATGCCCACGATTACATGTAACGATTATCGCTCTTTTTCGGACGTTTGAACAAATTTTGGTCGAGAATCATTGCATGTAAAAGGGCCTTAAGGCAGTGAAGGATAAAGAACAGATAATCCGTTAGACACTGCTCCCAAAGCTAGCCTACACCAAATCTATTAGTAAGGATGGTTTTACATCTGCGTCGGGGGTTCCAGTTTCCTTCTCCATTCGGGGAGCAGCAGAGGGGAATCCCCTGACCAAACGGCTCTGTCTTATGATGGAACTGAACAGTCCTGAATGGACCCCATTGACTAAATATTTGCTTTTTGCTGTAAGAAAAAGTGTTGCATGTAGAGTATTTTCTTCCGGTATTTTGTGCTGGATCTGCGATGGAACTTCAGACTGGAGGTTCCAGCGGGATGTGAAACCAACCTAACCCAATGGGTTCAGTGCTCAAAAAAAATGTTCTGTTTTGGTGAACTGACACTTCTGTTGCACTAAAAACCAAATCATGGATAAATGACCCCGAGAGTTTAGAAACAATCAGCATGCAGGCACCTGCACCCTCTTACCAGCATCCCAGAAACAGAAAAGCTCACGCAGCTGACATTCCCCTTATGTCCTTTCAGGACTCTCCCGGGTGCATCATTACCCAGACTCCACAGCCTGACAGTGTGATCCCAGGACCCCGTGGCCTGCAAGAGAAATCATTATTATTATAGTCATTTTCTGACAATTTTAAATTGACTGGATTCCCTTTAACCCCTCAGTGACCAAGCCTGCTTGCGCCTTTATGACCAACTAATTTTTTCTTTTTTTTTTTTTCATCGTCGCATTCCAGGAGCCATAACTTCCCTGAGGGAAGCACTCTCCAGCCCAGCAGCTCTAGCACCGCCCTCTCTCTTCATGCTATGGGGAATCCCTCAGAGAACCTCCCTAGCCCAGCCTCTCTCACCCCACTATAGGGGAATTCCCCCATATTTTCCCTGCTGAAAACAAGCACTGCTGCTTCAGGAGGAGAGAGAGATGGAGAGCCCCACGGGACTTTCCTTCATCTCAGTGAGGCTGAAGGGATACCCCATAGTGGGGAGAGAAGGAATTACCCTGCAGGGGACAATAAGGAAGTTCCCAGCAGCGGAGAATTTCCTTATTCTCCCCTGCAGAGGAACCTGCTTCATCTCTCTCTCTTTGCTCCTGGAGCAACAGCGCTTGTTTTCAGCGACACGCAGCTCCTAATCGTGTGAATGGGCAGTTTTACCGCTAATTAAGCTTGAGACTTGATAGCGGGAAATCTCCCATTCACGCTATTCTTTGCGGAGTTAGCCGTGATTTTGTTTGCGCGGCTAAGTTCTGTGCAATTTTGACGCTCATGTGAATGAGGCCTTACAGTATATGGTATTTCTGCAGACATTCTATTAACACTGGCCAGTCTTAATAGGCATAAATACATGGCAGCTCTGGGGGCCTTCAGAAGGCCTCTGGCTGCCATGACTTCTAGACGACACCACACGATGTCATTGTGGATGTGCCATTTGGGACCCCCAAATACCGATTGGGGCATTTAATTGCTGCTGTCAGAAGGGTTAACAGTCATGATCGTCATTAGAGATGAGCGAGTATACTCACTAAGGGACATTACTCGAGCGAGAAGTGCCTTAGCCGAGTATCTCCCTGCTCGTCTCTAAAGATTCGGGGGCCGGCGCAGGTGACAGGTGAGTTGCGGCGGGGAGCGGGGGGGGGGGGGGGAGAGGGAGAGAAAGAGAGAGATCTCCCCTCCGTTCCTCCCCACCCCCCGCTGGCCCCCGAATCTTTAGAGACGAGCGGGGAGATACTCGCTAAGGCACTACTCGCTCGAGTATACTCGCTCATCTCTAATCGTCATGAATGCTGATTGTGACTGTTGCGGACAGGTGTCAAAGACTGCCGTGTATAAAGCGGGCTCAGCACCTGATCCTGCTCCATAGATATCGCACGCACAGGACGTACATATTTGCTAAGAGGTTCAATATTATCCTTTTTTTTAATATAGTAATCTAATTTTCTCTATATGTCATCTAAGTTGTTAGAGATTTGGACAAGTTAAGTTTTTCTAATAGCAACCAACAGAATTGTGAATGCAGCTCTTGACAGCAACACAGGCTGTAACATATGACTCAATCAAAGTGCACATTTTATGTATATTATATATTTATGTATGCACTCAGTAAAATGTATTCATTCACTTTTTGTGTATTATAGTATAGTACATAATAAATGTTATCCATGCATTATAGGTCCTTGTAAGGAGCTGTAATACACGGCTTATTACCAACTGTAGGCTATAGAACGCCTCCTTCTTCTGCCTCTGATTTCATATAGCGAAAGTATATTGCCTCACAGAGGCAGCTAGCAACAGCACATTTAGGCACCTTGCACCATAAAAGTCCTTACGATTTGCAGCCGCCATCTTGCCCCACCTGTCACCGCTGATGGTCACGGCATGTGGTCTCCTCCTGTTCATAGTAGATGCTGTAAACTGGCCTCCTGTTAGCTATTGATTCTGGCTTTACCCTAACTTTGCTGCATTCTCCACTCCTGACCTCAGCTTGTTGTATTGGCCATTCTTGATGCTTGTCCCAACTTCTGGCCTGTGTGTACTCTGCTGAACCTATTCCGTGCCCCCTGATCTCTGGGCTATTGTGTTGAAATGTACGGTGCATGCCACATCTCTGGACTGCTCTGACTACGCCTCTGTTCACACGCCCAGGTACTGTAGCATCATCAGCCACATAACTGGGGTCACTAGTATAATGGCCTGGGGACCCTGCAGCGAAACCAACTGGTGGGGTGAAAAAGTGAAGACCAGGTTCCTCAAGTGTCGCCTCTAGAGTTGACCCAAAGTCAAACTAGTGCGGTTCCACATCTGCTGATTCAGATACAAGGTGCATACCAAATATATGAGCTCCTAACCCAATGCTCCGACTGACACATATATGCACCCTGGGCATCATTGTCCCCATATAGACACTTAGTTGAAGTTCTGTGATCCTTATTCTAATATGGCAGACATATTTTTTTCAATAGTACAATACTTACAAAGTAAGAACCATCTTTTGAGAAAGCGCTGCACTGAATGGCATCTTGATGGCCAACGAAAGTCTTTAATCTCTGACCAGACTGTTAAATAGAGGATATACACAGTAAATTTAGAATGCAGTTTATTTACACACTAGTGGTGGGCATAGCCCATTGTATAGTATAGCCCATTGTATAGTATAGTTTGGGGTCACATTGAAATGTCCTTATTTTTGAAGGAAAAGCACTGTACTTTTCAATGAAGATAACTTTAAACTAGTCCTAACTTTAAACAAATGCACTCTATACATTGCTAATGTGGTAAATGACTATTCTAGCTGCAAATGCCTGTTTTTTTGTGCAAAATCTACAAAGGTGAATAGAGGCCCATTTCCAGCAACTATCACTCCAGTGTTCTAATGGTACAATGTGTTTGCTCATTGGCTCAGAAGGCTAATTGATGATTAGAAAACCCTTGTGCAATCATGTTCACACATCTGAAAACAGTCTAGCTCGTTACAGAAGCTACAAAACTGACCTTCCTGTGAGCAGATTGAGTTTCTGGAGCATCACATTTGTGGGGTCAATTAAACGCTCAAAATGGCCAGAAAAAGAGAACTTTCATCTGAAACTCGACAGTCTATTCTTGTTCTTAGAAATGAAGGCTATTCCATGCGAGAAATTGCTAAGAAATTGAAGATTTCCTACAACGGTGTGTACTACTCCCGTCAGAGGACAGCACAAACAGGCTCTAACCAGAGTAGAAAAAGAAGTGGGAGGCCGCGTTGCACAACTAAGCAAGAAGATAAGCACATTAGAGTCTCTAGTTTGAGAAACAGACGCCTCACAGGTACCCAACTGGCATCTTCATTAAATAGTACTCGCAAAACACCAGTGTCAACATCTACAGTGAAGAGGCGGCTGCGGGATTTTGGGCTTCAGGGCAGTGTGGCAAAGAAAAAGCCATATCTGAGACTGGCCAATAAAAGAAAAAGATTAAGATGGGCAAAAGAACACAGACATTGGACAGAGGAAGACTGGAAAAAAGTGTTGTGGACGGATGAATCCAAGTTTGAGGTGTTTGGATCACAAAGAAGAACGTTTGTGAGACGCAGAACAAATGAAAAGATGCTGGAAGACTGCCTGACGCCATCTGTTAAGCATGGTGGAGGTAATGTGATGGTCTGGGGTTGCTTTGGTGCTGGTAATGTGGGAGATTTGTACAGGGTAAAAGGGATTCTGAATAAGGAAGGCTATCACTCCATTTTGCAACGCCATGCCATACCCAGTGGACAGCGCTTGATTGGAACCAATTTCATCCTACAACAGGACAATGACCCTAAACACACCTCCAAATTGTGCAAGAACTATTTACAGCAGAAGCAGGCAGCTGGTATTCTATCGGTAATGGAGTGGCCAGCGCAGTCACCAGATCTGAACCCCATTGAGCTGTTGTGGGAGCAGCTTGACCGTATGGTACGCCAGAAGTGCCCATCCAACCAATCCAACTTGTGGGAGATGCTTCTAGAAGCGTGGGGTGCAATTTCACAAGCTTACCTCAACAAATTAACAGCTAGAATGTCAAAGGTGTGCAAGGCTGTAATTGCTGCAAAAGGAGGATTCTTTGACGAAAGCAAAGTTTGATGTAAAAACAATGTTATTTCAAATACAAATCATTATTTCTAACCTTGTCAATGTCTTGACTCTATTTTCTATTCATTTCACAACGCATGGTGGTGAATAAGTGTGACTTTTCATGGAAAACACAAAATTGTTTGGGTGACCCCAAACTTTTGAACGGTAGTGTATAGCATAGCCCAACATATAGTATAGCCCACTGTATAGGTATATAAAGATTTATATATTCTGAAGAAACTCCTAAGTGCTGGCCCATCCGTTGGATACTTCTGATGCTGTGAGAATGGGTCTTTAAGTCCGGACCCACTACAGGACTGTGCACCGTCTTTTGTTTCTCCTTCCTTTGGTTGTGCTGCTATCATTGTATCATTTTGAGACTTGTATCAATGTCAAGTATGATATCATCAAAAATAGATTATTAGTAAATCTACCCATAGGACATAGACCGTAGTCTGCTGCGGGACATCTAGGGTCCATTAGTGGGTCAGTCTTGACCCATCAGAGTTTTCAGGTTCTTTGGTGGTCAGTCCAGGCTTGTACGTCATACAGCTGGATATGGCTGTTGTCAAGACCGGTGGTTCGCGGGGCCCCCGTGTCCATACCGCTGGCCCTGTCACCCAGGCTGCAGCTGTGCGGCACAGGCAAGCCCTGATTCTGGTGACCTCCTCTGGCCACTGCATTCCTCCTCGCTGCTGAGTTGCTAGGGACGCGGCGGGTGCCGCCCCGCACCGCATCCTCGTCACCATGCCGAACAGGCGCGAGTCCTTGGCATCCGCCTGTCCTGCAGGGCTGGGGGCGGGTTCCCCAGCGCCTCGGTGAGTGTATTCTGCTGCTGTCAGGCTCCCCGCCCCAATCAGCTGCTAGAGCGGGATCTCTGACAGCATTTAAACGCCTCAGTGCCTTCCAGCATTTGCCAGTGTTAGTTTGGTCTTCAGTTGCACTCGCATTTTTTGGAATTGCCTGTTCCCCAGTTTTTTACTATTTGCTTGACCCAGACTTCGCCTTCGCCTGACCCTTTGTACCGCGTACCTTCCTGTTGCCGACCCGGATTGTCTGACTTGCCTCTGTGTTTGTTTGTCCCAGTGTCTGTCTGTATCAGTCCCTGTGCCCTGTTTCTCTAGTGAGTTTAGGGACGTCAGCCAGTTGTCGCCCTGGTGTATATTAACTGCTGCTCTTCTCTGCCGATACCCCTTTGAACCGCAGAAGATGACGGATGCAATTTTCTAGCTACCTAATGTACACTATGCTCTACCGCTCTTTGATTCGCCAGAACTGATCCCGTGATCAGTGCTGGCCAGTCAGAGAGCAGGTATAGGGTAGTCTAACACTACCAATGCACTGTGGGGACTAGTTAGTCTTAAAATTGCATTAGTCATCTTGGATGACTGAAAGCAAGACCAGATTTTGTCCCAAAACTGGAGGGTTGCTAAAATATTGATTTGCATAATGGAGTGCGTTGCAGCACTTGTATGTGTCCCCTTCATAGCTTACATAGAAAAACTAATACTTACATGTATATTGCAGTACTGAGTAAGAGCAGTGAGACTGTGGAACTCTCTGCCTGAGGACATGGTGACGGCGAGCACACTAAAAGAGTTCAAGAGGGGCCTGGAGGCCTTACTTGAGTGTAATGATATTGTATGTTATAATCATTGATTACTTCAGAAGGGTTGTTGATCCAGGAATTATTCTGATTGCCGGATTGGAGTTGGGAAGGAATTTTTCCCCCCCTAAAATGAGTAAAATTGGCTTCTACCTGATGTGTTTTCTTTTTTTTTTTGCCTTCCTCTGGACCAACAATTGGGGGGGGATAGGCTGAACTGGATGGACATGTGTCGGTTTTTCAGTCTTGCACAACATGTTGCTATGTTACATCGTACCTGCACTTCCCACAGGATGATAAGACGATCCCATCCAGCAGACAGTAAACAGGCGCCGTCTGGGCTGAAACTAACAGTTTCCACACTTTTAGAATGATCTGAAAGGAAGTGAGCTGATGAGAAAACTGTAGGAAACATACATTTTAGAACAACAATGGTATCCGGTTAGCATATTTCAAAAGGGGGGAGTGTACCCAAACAACCAATCAGGTTGGTGGAATTGCTCAATACTACTAAGGTGGGGAGTAAAAGGCTAATATTAGAGATCAGCGAGCACCAAAATGCTCGGGTGCTCATTACTTGAGCCAAACTTTTTGTATTGCTTGAGAGCTCGTTTCGAGAAACAAACCCCATTGAAGTCAATAGGAGACTCGAGCATTTTTCAAGGTGACCCATGCTCTGCATAGGGGAGGGTGTGTGATTCACCTGAAAACATCAGAAAGTGATGAAAACGCCACAGAAACGGAGAGGGAACAGCAGGGGCAGCATGCATGGCTGCATCTGAGGCTCCCAGGGCGCACTATTAAGCCAAATTGTGGACAAGAGCCTGGTGGTCACCCCCCTAACAATTTAGTTGCACCAGAGCATAATCAGCAAGGCACACGCGCTGGCACATCTTAGCTAAGCACCACACTAGCTGCAACGAAGACCAATCACCGCCTGCGGGTGACGCCACTGCCTCTTCTCCTTTGTTAAATGCTGGCATTGCTGTCCAATCCCCCCCAGGATGCAGGCACGAGCCTGCGTCCACAGCGTACTGAAATTTTTCCCAGCCCAGCGGTCCAGTTGTCCCCATCCCAGACGGGGTAAGGCGCACCCTTCACCTACTCAGTTGGCCACAACGTACTGAAATTTTACCCAGCGCAGCGTCCAGCTGCCCTCATGCCACACGGTCGCTTGATAGCCACACCACCCTCATGTCTATTTATAAGTGCGTATTGGATGAGGAGGAACAGGAGACACAAACTGCAGAGGGTTGGCGGGGCCAGGCAGCGACCCTTTTTGAAAGTGTGGTCGATAGCCCACAATGCTGATAAGAATTGATGATAAATTAACATATGATCATAATTCCAATCCCATGCCACCTCCGTCACAAATTTCATGAGCCACAAATGTGGGCATAAAGGGGACTCAGATGCCAGTACTTCTACACATCTCCACAATTCAACAACCCATTTTAAAACAAAAGATTTTTTTACCCAGAGTGCAGGTGAACCCCTGAAATATTTTTTTAACCCTTTCCAGTCCAATGTCGGGCCTGCCCCGACATCATCATTTTCCTCCACAGCTCCGATGTCGGGGCAGGCCCGACACTGCAGTGCAGGAGTGCAACTGCACCCGATCGTCAGACACATCGGGTGCAGATGCACTCCTGCACTGGTCGTCATCGAGGACCCCCGAGGAGAAGGCAGAAAGGGTTTTTAACCCTTTCTGCCCACTCCTTTACACATTACATAGCGCTCAATTAGCGCTATGTAATGCATAGATTCCGGCCGGCGATCATGTGACCGCCGGTGTTACCTGACCCCCAGCGGTCACATGAACGCCGAGCCGGGAGCCTGCACCGTGGAAGGACCTGCTTACCCGACCGGCGTCTTGTGCATTCTCCTTGTGTCTCCCGACCCGGCGATCATGTGACCGCCAGGTGTCACCTGACCCCAGCGGTCACATGATCGCCAAGCCGGGAGGCAGAAGGAGAATGCACAAGACGCCGGTCAGGTAAGCAGGTCCCTCCCTGCACCCTCCTGAACTCTGTCAGATCAGGAGGGTGCAGGGAAAATGTATTTTTTCTCACCCATTCTCCCAGCTCCAATTTATTTGCAGCTGGGGAGAATGGGTGAGAAAAAATAAATGGATTGGAAAGGGTTAACATAGAGCTCATACTTGCGTAATGGGATCCAGGTGGCGGTCTACCGACAGGCAAGCTACCGCCTGTCCCAGCCTCTGTCTCTCCTTGAGGGGCTTTTTAACCAGCACCCCAGGGAAAGACAACATGTACTATGAAGAAATTAGAGTGGCCAAACCAGGACAATTCATTCTGTCTCAGTGTCAGATAGCTTGACACTGCGTTGGGATATATTTGTGGACTCTGTGGGCATATGAAGCTGGAACCAGCATGTTTGCTAAACTCTAGTGGTGAACCTTTTCAAAATTGCGGGCGAGAACCTGGAGGCGGCCCTCAGAAAAAATTGTTTTGACAGAACCTGGAGGCAGCCCTCCAAAAAACATAGTTTTTACAGAGACTTTTGGCCCTCTGAAGAATTGGCTGTTCAGCATGCTCACATGCTGGTTTAGGAGGAGGAGGAGGAGGAAGAGGAGGAGGAGGAGGAAGATCAGAGAAGGATAGACCAAGCTACGTTTCCCCTTTTTTCGGGTGATAGAGGGTACATGGTTCTCCAGTTCCAGCTTAAAGATACTTTATGTTAAGCTGCTTTCCACCGGTGGAGAAGAGAAGTCTGGGGAAATCCAGATTTGTTCATCTTAATAAGTGTAAGCCAGTCGGCGCTGTCAGTTGACAGGCGGGTACGCTTATCCGTGATAATCCCCGCAGCAGCACTAAACACCCTCTCTGATAACATGCTAGCAGGGCAGGCCAGCACCTCCAAGGCGTATACGGCAGGTTCGTGCCAAGTGTCCAGCCTTGACACCCAATAGCTGTATGGAGCAGAGGGATCACAGAGGACGTTGGTATGGTCGGCTATGTACTCCCTCACTATCTTTTTACACTGTTCCCTCCTACTCAGCCTAGACTTGGGAGTGGTGACACAGTCTGCCTGGGGTGCCATAAAACTGGCAAAGGCATTGGAGAGTGTTCCCCTGCCTGCGCTGGACATGCTGCCTGTTCCCCTCGTCTCCCATGCTAGTTGGTCCAAATGAACTACGTCCTCTACCGCTAGCATTGTCAGATAGGAAGTTTAGTATCAGCTTTTCCACCAGGGCCTTGTGGTATTGCATCACTCTCGTACTCTTCTTCAGGAATGAGAGTGGAAAGGTTCTCCTTATACCGTGGGTCCTGAAGGGTGATCACCCAGTAATCCATGTTGGCCAGAATTCATCTAACGTAACGCGAGGGTCACCGGGAAAGGCAGTTTAACGTGAAGTCAGCCATGTGTGCCAGAGTACCAGTATGCAACACATCGCTGTCCTCACTAGGAGGATGACTCTGTCTCCTCCTCCTCCTCTTCAACTCATACACGCTGAACAGATGTGAAGGAATAACATGGGTACCCTCTACAGTGTGGGCAGCAGTCTCTTCCCCCCCTCCTCCTCGTCCAATATGTGCTGAGAAACAGACCTGAGGGTTATCTGGCTATCAAGCGACGTATTGTCATCCCCCATCTCCTGTTCTATCTGCACAGCGTTGGCCTTAATGCTTAGCAGCGACCTTCCCAGCAGGCAAAGCAGCGGGATGGTTACGCTAATAATGGCGGCATCACCGCTCACCATCCTCAAAGATTCCTAACACCTGACAGATGTCAGACATCCATGCCCACTCCTCTGTGAAGAAGTGCGGAGGCTGACTACTACTCCGACGGGCATGTTGCAGCTGGTATTCAACAATGGCTCTACACTGCTCGTAAACCCTGGCCAACATGTGCAAAGTTGAATTCCAGAGAGTGGGCACGTCGCACAACAGTCAGTGAACTGGCAGCTGGAAGCACGGTTGTAGTCTCCTGAGGGTGGCAGCATCTGTCATGGACTTTCTGAAATGTGCGCACACGCAACGCAACTTGCTGAGCAGCTCAGACAAATTGGGGTAGTTTTTAAGAAAGCGCTGAACCACCAGATGGAACACGTGGGCCAGGCATGGCACGTGTGTTAGTCTGCCAAGCTGCAGAGCCGCCGCCAGGTTACGCCCATTGTCACACACGGCCATGCCTGGTTGGAGGTTCAGCGGCGAGAGCCGCAGATCTGTCTGCTCCGTCAAACCCTGTAACCACTCTTGGGCGGTGTTCCTCTTATCACCTAAGCTCAGGAGTTTCAGCACGGCCTGTTGACGCTTCCCCACGGCAGTGCGGCAGCGCCTCGAGCTACCGACTTAAGGTGACGTGCTCACAGATGGTAATTTACAGGTGGAGGAAGGTAGGACCTACAATCCTTGGTGTGGGTAGCATGTGAGGGGACCCAGGGTCAGACTCTGTCCCAGTCTCTACCAGGTTAACTCAATGTGCCGTCAGGGAGATGTAGTGTCCCTGCGCTCTAGCACTTGTCCACTTGTCGGTGGTTAAGTGAACCTTCCCAGTGACCGTGTTGGTGAGGGCACAGTTAATATTCCGTGACACGTGCTGATGTAGGGTGAGGACGGCACAGCGGGAAAAATATTGGCAACTGGGGACCGAGTAGCGCGGGACGGCCGCTGCCAATGAGGTTGCGGAAAGCCTCAGTTTCTACCAGCATCTCCAGGCTCAGCAGTTTGGAGATATACACTTTTAGCAATTGTGCATGCTGGTGGGTGGCTTCATATTTGCGCTTGCGTTCTAATGTTTGTGTAATGGACAGCTAAACGCTGCGCTGGGACACATTGGTGGAGGCAGTGGAGGACCGTGCAGGTGACGGGATGGATGCAGGGTGGGATACGGTTCCAGTCCCTTAGGTCACAGGTCCAGTCCCTTGACTAGCGTGAGTGAACTGCGTGGAAGACTAGGTGATGGATAAATTACTGGACGCATTATCCGCTATCCACGTCATCACCTTATCGCACTGTTGTGGTTTTAATAATGGTGTACCACGCGGACGTGCAAACTGTGAGATGAAACTAGGAAGCGTAGATACGCGCCGTTCTACTTCTCCCTCAGCAGCAGGCACTGTTTCACCCCACCCAGGACCTCGGCCTCTGCCCACACCCTCATTCGGATGCCCATGTCCTCGTCCTTGACCCTTACCCCTAGTGTTGATCATGTTGTATAATGCACTGCATCGAAATTCTACGCAAACTGCGAGGTATTTTGCATATGCTTTAAAGGAGATGTCCCGAGGCAGCAAGTGGGTCTATACACTTCTGCATGGCCATAATAATGCACTTTGTAATGTACATTGTGCATTAATTATGAGCCATACAGAAGTTATAAAAAGTTTTATACTTACCTGCTCCGTTGCTAGCGTCCTCGTCTCCATGGTGCCGACTAATTTTCGCCCTCCGATGGCCAAATTAGCCGCGCTTGCGCAGTCCGGGTCTTCTCCTCTTCTCTATGGGGCTCCGTGTAGCTCCGTGTAGCTCCGCCCCGTCACGTGCCGATTCCAGCCAATCAGGAGGCTGGAATCGGCAATGGACCGCACAGAAGCCCTGCGGTCCATGAAGACAGAGGATCCCGGCGGCCATCTTCAGCAGGTGAGTATGAAGACGCCGGACCGCCGGGATTCAGGTAAGCGCTGTGCGGGTGGTTTTTTTAACCCCTGCATCGGGGTTGTCTCGCGCCGAACAGGGGGGGGGGGTTTAAAAAAAAAAAACCCCGTTTCGGCGCGGGACATCTCCTTTAAGCCAAAAATAGACAGTGTAAAATGGGTACAGTCTTCTTATATAGTGCGGATTGACAGGACACACACAGGGGTATTTTACGTACAATTTAGAAAAAAATAGACCATGTAAAATGTATACAGTCTTGTTATATAGTGCGGATCAACAGGACACACAATTGGGCCTATTATGCAAATGCTTTCAGCCAAAAACAAATTAAAAAATGAAAAATGAGGAGTTTTGTTAGTTTCTAAATACTCTCTGCACACCAGTAGCAGTTTACTGTATAGAACCAGTAACAGTATGCAGTATACAGCCGGATGCTTGTGAATGCTTTGGGCGCACTACTGGTCCCAGGCAGCCAAACTGATGATGCACAAAAGTAGAGTTGTAGTCCTAAAAAGGACTGTTGGGTTCTTTGAGGATGGATCCCTACCTAAACGCTCCTCCTAACCTACACTAACCCTCTCCCTAATTCACAGCAGCTCTGTCCCTCAGCTAATCCAGCCTCTGTGAGGCGAGCATCAGGTGACCTGATCCGGCCAGCCAATCACTGCTATAGACGTGCACTCTGCAGCAAAATCCACAGTTAGCCGTGCAAATTTTGGAGCGTAATTCTGGTACGGCATATGCCATAATGCTGTAACAGAATATTCCGTCCTGCATGAACGGTCCCTAACGGCGCTCTATTGATGGACAAAATAAAGAAGTCGTGTCTCAGATGGAAATAGAGAGCATCTTTTTTTCCTTAAAAAGGGTTTTTTATTTAGTAAAAAATAGTAAAACCTAAATAAGTAGATCACTTGTTCTGACCTTCACGATAGTTTACATCTAATTGTTACCCTGCCTTATATCACACTGGAGTTTCTTATAACATACCAGTTAGCACATGGAGACAATCTGCCGTATCCACCCTCCATATCCGCACAGTGCAGTCATGTGATGAGCTGGCAAACAGGGAGCCATCAGGGGAAAAGCAGCAAGACTTTACTGGTCCTACGGAGGCACAGGGGACAAGGGAGATATTGTCACAAGTCAGACCAGAATGTATGACAGACCGATTAATATGCTAGCACTAAAAAAGTATATTTCTGAAATCAGACCATATCTTATGGAAACAATGCATATTTTATGTAAAATAGTACTAGAAACAGCAATAATGTGTTTATTTATGTCTTTAGTTGTTTATTATGATTATTTCTGGTTCTATTTAATGAAACACGTATACATTTGTAGCAGTGCACAAATGTACCACTAGGTGGAGCTCTCAATATCCAACTATTAGTACCTATAACAAATATTCATTCTCTCAACTTTTTCATGTTTTTTCCTGTTGCAACATTAAGTCACAGTGAATTTAATTTAGCATTTGATGCTTATTAGCATATAATATGTTTTACTGTCATGGTAAAAATAAATGCATGCAGAGTAACCCACAGTCATTACATTTATTAAAGGGCACTAACTTTTCAGACAACTTCTACTCAGTCATGTACTAGCTTCTGCTAGTGTCATCAATTTTGTGATAAACTTTCATTAAAATGCTGTTGCTTCACCACTATAAATTAGGTTTGAAGCGGCTGCCACTAGGGGTCTCCCTTTCTGATCTTCTGCAATGCACTGCCTGTTGCTGAGCTTCTATGGTTATTAAGATACTAGGACCTGGGGTTGGTGCTGACGTGAAGGGGCTATCTTTACAGGTTCACTACCCTGCACTCATAGGCTGACAGATCTGCAGGCATGGTGTCTGCAATCTCTATCTTTCCTGCTGTTACAGCATTTATGTGTGCCTACATTACTTTGAGATTAATAAGCATTTGGCCAGAAAGCCTCTGAATGCCGGAATTGTCCTGGGAGAGCAGAGGGGTGGGCATTCAGATGCTGTCTCCCTGCTGGTTGGACAAGAGACAGAACAGTGCAGATGGGAAATGAGGGAAAGAAAGTACAGGACAGTGAACTACTGGCAGAATGTTAAGCTTGCTACAGGCTCCTGCCTGAAAGTGCATGGCAAACAGCAGGACATCAGAAAAATGGGAAAGTCCACATGAAAATCAGTACTTAAAAACATCAAACAGCAGAAAATGAGTGTAAGAAGGACCGGATGTATTTTAGAAAAGTTGTTAAACTCAAGTACATTTCAAAGTGGATGTGTCCCCTAAACATGCTGCCCTATATGTGCTGCTCAAAAATATTGTGAGGCAGCATTTTCAGGCGACAGCTCGGTTTAAAAAAAAAAAAAAAGATTGACTACAGAGGTTTTCACCTCCATCACTGCAGTGTACCGGAATCATTTTGGGAACTGACATCTACATTTAGGTCCCCTGCACACTGACGGACAGCATCCCATTATAGGGCGATGAGGATTTGCACATTGAGATTTTTTCACAAGGGGTTATGGTCAGCATGTAAAAACTTATCACATGTCCTACTCCTGTCTGTCTAATGGATGGTCAATAGGACACGCCAATGCAAATAGTGCTCAGACTGGTGTTTGTGTGTTGTCTGATGCGAGGAGCGCCTGAACCTCTCAGGAGCAACTCTAACACAGGGCTAGTGTGCACCTAGCCTTAGAAGTCACTTATTCACACATGCTGTAATTGCTATCAAATATGTTCTTACTAAATACGGGTATGGTCCCACAGTGCAGCAACCACAATGTCTCCAAAGGCCCACCCACCAACTGCAGCCAATGGCTGCAGATTTTGCCCATTATTCTGCCCTTCTATTGGCAAGATCTTATAGCAATTGGCCACTGTGGGTGGGGACTCGGCCACATTGTGGTTACCGCACTGTGGGACTGTACCCTAAAAGCACTTTTCACTATCACTCGCCAAGCCAGAGACCTGCTGCCCACTGATGAGGGGCAATCACCTCGAAACAGCTGTCTGTGTATGGAATTCTGGCTTTGGCTCACAATTCCTAGTCATTGTTATAAGGCTTGTTAGAAAGTCAGACACTGACTTGCAGGAATGCTGCCTTCCAATAGGTGGCACTGCAGAAGTATTGTTCCATCTTTCATTTGCATATCCCCTTAAACTAAACACCTGAGTCGGCGGCCCTGCTATGAGGCACTTACCTGCGTGTCCCGTCACTTTATGCCTCAGTAACCCACTCTTGGCTTCCCACACATGGATACGACTGTCATCAGAACACGTGAGGACAAGCTGATAGTCTGGAGAAATAGCGCAGCAATTCACCTGCCAAAAGCACAATGAAGGAAGTTATCCTGCCCATCAGTATCAGTCAAATCCTTCCTATGACAGATAGATTTTGCACAGTCAGCCCTTTAAACATTAAAGTAGCCCCATAAAATACTAATAAAGGAGTTGTCCACCTCTACAATATTGAGGCCTGTCCTCAGGATAGATCATCAGTACATGATCGGCGGGGTCGGACATTGGCCGATCAGCTGTTCTCTGAGTGGCTTTCACCTTACCAATGGGAATGTATGAATTCCGTGCCGGCATTACCAACCAGGCCGCTGCAATATGTAGGGAACTACCTGCTATCTGGTCTGCACACACTGACATCTGCCGAGAGACCTGCTGGGCGGCAGACCCCCACTGATCAATAGTGTACAGGTGGACAACCCCTTTAAGGCTAAGAATTAATCTTGCCCTATTGCCTTTTCATTTTCCTTAAGTCGGTGTCACATGGGTGTAAGCACGTCTACATGCACATTTGCAGGATGAGCGTTGCATTTTTACGCATGCCTATGCGAGTTTTAGGGTGACTACCCACTACAGTTTTTTTTCACTGCTAAATTTGCAGCAGTTTTTTTTTTCTGCAGGGGTCTATGGGACTTGTAATGTTAAAATCACGATCGCGCAACATCGCAATTTACCGCGAAATCGTGTTTTTTGCATGCATGGAAATATCGCAGGAGCTTTCAATAGATTTCAATGGTAAAAATTGCATCGCACTTTTTTTTTTTATATAAGTTCCCACAAGAAATAATGGTTGCTTTCTTACAAGGAATTGTCAAAAAACAGGACATGCAGCAGTTTTTAATCTTGCAGCATCACTGAACGAAAAATGGCTCATATGAAAAATGTATTATTAAAGGGGTTGTCCCGCGGCAGCAAGTGGGTCTATACACTTCTGCATGGCCATATTAATGCACTTTGTAATGTACATTGTGCATTAATTATGAGCCATACAGAAGTTATAAAAAGTTTTATACTTACCTGCTCCGTTGCTGGCATCCTCGTTCCCATGGAGCGGACTAATTTTCGCCCTCCGATGGCCAAATTAGCCGCGCTTGCGCAGTCCGGGTCTTCTCCTGTCTTCAATGGGGCCGCTCGTGCAGAATGCCGACTCCGTGTAGCTCCGCCCCGTCACGTGCCGATTCCAGCCAATCAGGAGGCTGGAATCGGCAATGGACCGCACAGAAGCCCTGCGGTCCACGGAGGAAGAGGATCCCGGCGGCCATCTTCACCGGTAAGTATAGAAGTCACCGGAGCGCGGGGATTAAGGTAAGCGCTGAGCGGTTTTTTTTTTACGTCCCTGTATCGGGGTTGTCTCGCGCCGAACGGGGGGGGGTTTGAAAAAAAAACAAACCCGTTTCGGCGCGGGACAACCCCTTTAACACGTGCGAGTGCCGTCCATATCACTATCGGAGGAAACTCGCACCTCAAACTCGCCCCTGTGAATGCACCCTTGCAGGGAATCTTCTGACCTTAGATAGAAGGGCTGTTTTTACGTATTTTGGCTTCTCCCTGCCGGTGTGACGACCTGTGCCGCAGTTTCCATCTTTTCAGGTGGCTGTAATAAATGTCTTGGTTCATCAGATCGGGAGAAGCTAGTGAAATAGTATTGATTTTATGTAGAATAGTGCAATGTCTTACTTCCCCTGTGGAGGCGCTGCAGGCAAATTGAACACTTGTTGAAGACTTTCCCACACAGTTCACAGACAATTTTTTGGAGTTTTCAGCCATCAGAATAACCCGTGCAACAGAAATCTGGATTCATTTGATGAGGCGATGTTTTTTCACTACTGACTGATCCAATTTTTGGGCTGCTACGATGTGAGATCACACTGCGATTTGTTTCCCACATAGCATCGCTCATGTGCATAGCCCCATTTAAAAGTATGAGGTTCATATTTGTGCGAGATTCGTGCGCCCGTGTGAAGCCGGCCATAGGTTGGACTCACATGGACATATTTGTGCACACATTATATGCAGAGAATAGAAGCTATTGTTTTCAGGAGGTTCCCTCTCTGCTATGCAGCATGCTCAAATTAGGTGATACCTGTGTGAATGGCGCAACACGCTGCACAATTTCGCAGGGAATTGAAACCACCTAGCACTAATTAGGCTGCATGGCCTTTTAACTCACTTTAGAATGGTCCTCAGCGGTGCAAAAAGTACAGTAAAAATTGCAGTTATGCGTGCGATAACGTGACGTTCAATGTGCATAAAGTCGCGTTACCGCATGTTTTTCTGTGCTTAAAATCATGTGAAGCCGCCCTTACTCACAATTAATTTATGTGCTTGATACTGAAACCCCATGGATTTGCTTTGGGATATTCAGACCTGCGTTAATACATGCATGAAAAAAATGCAGCATGTCCTATTTTGGTGCATATTATGGGCCCAAATAGCCCATTTAAAGGGGTTGTCTCGCGAAATCAAGTGGGTTTCAGCACTTCTGTATGGCCATATTAATGCACTTTGTAATATACATCGTGCATTAAATATGAGCCATACAGAAGTTATTCACTTACCTGCTCCGTTGCTAGCGTCCTCGTCTCCATGGTTCCGTCTAAATTCGCTGGCGGCTTGCTTTTTTAGACGCGCTTGCGCAGTCCGGTCTTCTGCTCTCAGCACGAGCCGCTTCAGCCTGCTAGCCGCTACAGCTCTTCTGCGCATGCGCAGACGAGCTGTCACTTCTCGGGAGCGCGCTGGAGCGGCCATTCTGTATCATCCTCTCTTAGAGGAAGGTGCAGAAACTTGAGCCGCCTAGCTGTCCCAAGAAGCCGCCCAGCTGTCCCGAGAAGCTGCCCAGCTGTCCCGCCGTCCTGCCGTCCCGCCGCCCAGGTAAGTGATGGGCCGGGGGGGGGGGGGGGGGCTGCCGCTGGGCCGGGGGGACTGCCGCTGGGCTGGGGGGACTGCCGCTGGGCCGGGGGGGCCTTCGTCTGTTGTCAGGGGTCTAGCGCCGGTTACTGGCTGCCTGGCGGTGGGTGACTGTGTGCCGTGGTCGGCCGCGTTCAATCCAGGGGTCCGGTCGGTGGCTGCGGGGCGTCTGGTTGTCAGGGAGACACAGCTGGTAGCGTCTCGGGAGCGCGCACGTCGGGCTACAGCAAGCGACGGGAAAAATGCCGGCGGCCATCTTGGGAAAATTTTTATAAGTTGCTGAAACGCTGGAACGGTAAGTACAAACCAGCTAGAAAAGTCATTTACAGGGGGGCTTAGTAATGTATGCTTAATAAGGGGGACTGGGCAAAAAAAAATTTCACTGCTTCCTCGAGACAACCCCTTTAAGTCAATGGGATTGCGTAAAAACCCACGATATATGCGCATCCACTGCATATTTACACATAAAATCAATGGGCTATTCGTGCCTTTTTTCTGTGCGTGTGAAATATGCAATGTATGCGCACATAAAATAACCCTCAATGTGCAGTAAATTCGCACCGTTTCGGTCCGTAAATACAGCGTGTATTCACCTACCAGAACTAATGTGAATGAGCCCTTAGCCACATCCCCTTCAATGCATCTTTTTCAAGCCTGTCACACGTGCCATGGGTCTTTCATAAATATGGAACATGTCACTTGCGCCATTTTTCTGGTGATAAACACTGCCCCACTGTTCGAATGCAAATTGATATCATCTCATTCGCTTGTGTCTAACATGCAGACGCTGCAATTTCCTTATTTTCCAGGCAAATTGAAGGGCAATGAAAGGCAACATGAATGTTGCTAAAACTCCATCAGTGAGCCCAAATATTTGTTACATGTAACCAAAAGAATAATCCTGAATAAACAAACCTAAGATGACTTTGTTTAGTGTTTTGCTTCTATCTGGTTACATTGTTACTAACCTCCCCTTTATGCCTCTCAAGGTATCTCACTGTGCTGCTTGCAAAGTATTCTCCCGGACTCCTCCACATCTTCACTGCATGTTCTTAAGAAGCCGCTCCTGCTGGGTTCAGGTCTTCTGCTAGGCCTTGTTATGCAAAGAAAGCTTTCCTGTTGCCAAGATAGCAACTAGCTGAATGGTAGGCTGGAGCGGCTATTCACATTCCACTGCAGCCGCTCCGCTTTGTAGCCCAGGCATTGATCAAACACTGAACTCCTCTCCTTGTAAGGTGCAGCATGCCAGATCCTGCGCTACCTGCTGTAGTATTGGAATCCGTGAAAAGCAGGGGCATAACTATAGAGGATGCAGGAGATGCGGTTGCACCCGGGCCCAGGAGCCTTAGGGGGCCCATAAGGCCTCTCTTCTCCATATAGGGAGCCCAGTACTATGAGTAAAGCATTATAGTTGGGGGCCCTGTTTACAGGTTTTGCATCAGGGCCCGGGAGCTTCAAGTTACGCCTCTGGTGAAAAGTTTTGCAGAAAGTTGTTCTCTTGTGCATTTGTTGGCAGCAATGTTGCAACTGACTTGTTTGGATATTGCAAGAGAGATTCTAGAAGTGTTTAAGGTGGTTTCACATCTTCGTTGTCTGGCTGAAAATACTGAAAGAAAAAGCACAACACTTTTTCTTCCTTCCAAAAGCCGGACAGCTGGGTGCAAAGCAGGTCGACCCCCCCTTATAGTCAATAGGGTATGTCCGCGCTGTTCGGTTCCATCCAGAGATGGAAGTGTTTGGCTGTGGGGGTTCTTGTTTCCTGCTCCCCGAATGGAGCAGGAAAGTGGAATCCCTGCCACATATGTGAAACTGCCTTTATGGATGGTCACAGATGCCAAATGTTACAAATATTTACCCCCATCTGTAGCGCCACAGCCCCCTTCACTACGATAGCAAGGCATACACCCATGCCTCTGTGTCTGCTACTGTGTTCACCTGAATTGGACGTGACTTATGGTCGCAGACTCTAAAGGTTCTTTCACATGGAGGAATTCGCTCCAGTAGACAAGCGTTGAACAATAGGATCGCCGACTTCTACCAGGCCCAGTGGTATAACTATAGGGGGTTGTACCCAGGCCCGAGAGCCTTAGGGGGTCCATAAGGCCTCTCTTCTCTATATAGGGAGCCCAGTACTATGTATAAAGCATTATAGTTGGGGCCTCGTTACAGATTTTGCTGCGGGGGCCTGGAAGCTTTAAGTTACACCTCTGATCAGGTCACTACAAAGGCCGATTCAGAATCTTTTAGGAGATTAATGATTGTTAATCCTTTTGTTTGTCCTAATAGACCGTCAATGGTTTAACATGGGGAGATATACAGTCAGCTAACAAGTCTAAATGAGACGATCAACCGACTAATGAACATTTGCTTGCTTGTCGGCTGATCATTTGCACTTTTACATGGCCCAGTGATTGGGCAAAAGAACTTCCGCTCAAATGTTCTTGCCCGATTGGGCTGTGTAAAAGGCCCTAAAAGGGGTTGTCCGTGATTTTTGCTATTGATGACCAATTCTTAGCATAGGTCATCAATAGTTGATTGACGAGAGTCCGCTGCTCAGGATCCCTGCCGATCAGCAGTTCACTGAGCTCGCTGTCAGTGCGCACAGAGCCAGAGGCTGACGGCGCTGTCAACACGGCAGCAGCTTAGTTTGGTTCTACTGGCACAGTTTTCATTGAATTCCATGGCAGCTCTACCTGTAATACCAACGTGCGCAGCACTATCTGCTTCTTGAGCTATCCTCACTCACTGGAGGGCCGGAGATCAGCTGATCGCCAGGGATCCCAAGCAGCAGACCCCCGCCGATCGGCTATTGATGACTTATCCCGAGCATTGTTCATGAATGGTAAGTCCTAGACATCCCTTTTAAAGAGGTTGTGCCAAGTTGTAAAGTTATTCCCTATCCACAGGTAATACACTTCATGATTGGTGGAGGTCTGACTGCTGGGTCTTTCACCACTCATGATTGGAGCTAAAGTCATTTTGCCACTTCATTAATTTCAGTAGGATTGTCGGAAGCTGCTGAGTACAAGTATTTGACAATCTCAGACGCTTCTATTGTAATGAATGGTGGAGCAGCGCACATTCATGCGACTGCCACTTCATTCATGCAGGGATATTAAGCACTCCCTATTCTTGGAATCGGTGGGCATTCCAACAGTTGGATCATATAGTTATATCTTATCCTTTGGATGACTTTATAACTTGGCACAGGCCATTAATATAAATTCCTGGAAAACCCCCTATAAACATGCATCTTGAAGCAACCTTCCAGTTTCGGGACACAATTCAGTGCCAGTATTAGAGGGCTGAGATGATATATTACCTGTAGATCATCTTCTTGGTCCTCCCTCCATTTGGCTGGTTTTAGTTGCCGTTTACGGGCGGCCAGGATGAGCGCTACTATTTTCTAACTACGTTATGTACTACTCTGTGATTCACCAGTGCTGATCACGTGAGCAGCGCTGGCCAATCGCAGAGCAGGCTTAGTGCATTGGTAGTCCAAATAGTACCAATGCATTATATGGGATTAGGTAGTCTAAAGATTGAGGCGGCCATCTTGGCTGCCCAAACTTTGCCTTCAGAACTGGGAGAACGGAGAGACTACTGAGAAGATAATCTACTAGTAACATACCACCTCCACCCTCCACCCTCCACTCCCAGGACAGAGTTTTGTCCCAAAACCGAGGGACACCTTAAGTAGGAGTCCTCTTATTATTATACTTCTGGCCCTGACCCTGAATGTTCGGCTCGCTGCACTGACAGTGGGCAGGACGATCAGCCGCCTGGTGGAAATCCCAACTGGCAGATCCCTGATGACCAACTATTGATGACCTATGCTGATGATGGGTCATGAATAATAAAATCCTGGAATACACCTCTAATACGGTATACAAATGTCAAAAAATACAATATAATGCGGTACTGAAGTATTGCAGTGTATTGTAGAAGGGAGAGAGAGATATCTCACTCTTCCCTCCGCGGCCCCCCGCATGCTGCTTGGGCGAGTACACAATTACTCGATCGAGTAGCAGCCTTAAACAAGCGTGCTCGCTCATCTCTAGATATAATGAATTACTGTATTTTTTTACCATTTTTTTTTTTCCTGAAAGGTTTATTCGAAGATGTTCTATTCTGTATTAATTCATCCAGTGTTCAGGATCTCAAAATGTATAAGATGCAGTGTTACTCAGATTCCAGCAGAGGGCAGTGTTGTTCTGCATTTACAATACATGCTACTGTTAAGATACAGTTGTATGCTGATACTACATAAAGGGCAGCTTTACGGGAGCGTACTTGCCACCAATGACCAATACGTGCCAAGATAGAACATGCTGCCATCTTTATCGCACACCGTATTTCGCACAATATGTGTAAGCAGCGACATGGGAGCCTATGGCAAAACCAGTGCGTGTAATATGCTGACACCACACGTTCATATGAAGGAGCCCTAAGGCCTCATGTCCACGGGCACAATAGGATTTAGAATCTGCAGCGGATCACCCGCATGCGGATCCGCATCCCATAGGGATGCATTGACCACCCGCGAGTAGATAAATACCCGCGGATGGTCAATAAAAGTGATTTAAAAAAAAATGGAGCATGAAAAAATCTGGACATGCTCCATTTTCGTGCGGGTCTCCTGCAGGCTTCTATTGGAACCTATGGAAGCCGACCGGATCCGCGGGAGACCTAAAATAAGAATTAACTCACCCGCAGCGGACCGGGCAGTTCTTCTCTTCTTCACGGCCAGATCTTCTTTCTTCGGCTGGGCGGATGTGCCTGGCGCATACGCGTGGCACGCTGCCGGCGTGCCGAGCACATCCGCCGGCCGAAGAAAGAAGATCCGGCCGTGAAGAGGAGAAGAACTGCCCGGTCCGCTGCGGGTGAGTTAATTCTGATTTTAAGCGCTCATGTCCGCGGGGCAGGAAGGACCCGCTACGGATTCTCCATGGAGAATCCGTAGCGGGCCTGATTTTCCCCGTGGACATGAGGCCTTAGTCTGCTTTCACACCTGCGTTAGGGTCAGTTTAGGGCTTCTGTCCCTCTGCTCTATTCATGGAGGAGAGAAACTGAAAAAAAAAAAGATCAGTTTTTCCCCCATTGACTTCAATAGGGTTTCAAAAGAATGGAAAGCAAACGAAAAGGCGTTCGTTTGCTTTCGTCTTTTTGGACGGAAAAATAGCGAAGTCTGCTGCGTTACTTTTCAATCCCAAAAATGGAAACCTGCCAGAATGTAACCAAGCTGAAGTTTTCCCGTTTACTTTCCATTTTTATGAAACCCCATTGAAATCAATGGGGAAAAAAACTATATATTTTTTTTCCTTCTTTTTTAGTTTCTCTTCTAAAAAAAAAGGAGCAAAGAGACGGAAACTCTGAACTGACCGTAACGCAGGTGTGTATACAGTACCAGGCTGAGTTCCCACTGGGCGGATTCCGGGCGGAAATCGTGCGGTTTGGCCGCAACGAAAAACCGCGAGATTTCCGCCGAGAAAGCGCTGCTTCAAAACTTGCGTCAAATATGCTATGTGATTACGCCACCGAAAATCGCCTATGCTCACAAATTTTGCCTGTATTTGCACATGCAAAAAAAAAGTATGCAGAAGGGCCCATTGCTGTGCAAATACGCAATATATATATATATATATATATATATATATATATATATATATATATATATATATATATATATATATATATATACAGGCTTCCTGCGTATTTGTGCTGGCCCATTCACTTCGATTGCCTATTGCTGTACATGATATGCGCCAAAATATGACATGCTGCGTATTTTTTCATGCAATCGAACATCGTGTGGGAGAAAACAAAACAAAACACTGATGTGATCGAGCCCTCCTATGCCCGGGGCTTGTTGTGGAGATGGGATTTGCGTAATATGGTTATGCTGGAAGAGGGATCACATTAAACAATGGAGCACTGTGCATTTTAGGAAGAAAACAAAATTGTGTTGTTGTTAGGAAACCATCAGCATGCAGATTCCTGTGACCCCCGTGCGTGTGCGGCTGGGTATTATCCTGCTGCCTCATGGAAGTCACCATGAGAGGAACACATGTGGCTGCAGGATGTCCTGAACATATCGCTGAGCCGTCATTGTCCCTTGTAACACTACTAGGGGTGACCTACTGTCGTATGCGATGGCCTCCAGACCATCACACCAGCAGGGGGCAGTGTCCTGGTTTCGGTTTGCAAACACTGATGTAAAAATGCTGCTGTGTGAAACTGATCTTGGACACAATATTATCTTGGAGTGGTCGGGTATTTGGATGGATGTGCTGTATACAGCTGTTCTTACAACCATGACTAAATAGGACCCTGTGTAGGACCTCAGAATGTCTCTGGCTCAGTGCTCACGGCTCTGCACTCAGTGTGTACTGGATGCTGAAAAGTGCTTCTGACATACGGAACACCATGCCTATGGAATTTAAGAACCAAATGTGTCTTATGGAATATATTTGCCCTGTATACGTTGAAAATTGAAGCAAACTATGTTTTTTATGGCAAGGAGGTGGTGCAAACAAGTCAATGGCACACATACAGAGAATAGTCACCTTATTAGAGACACTGGCATTTTCGTGATTGGAGCTTCCCTGTACAGAAATTAGACCCGTGACCCTGGGGTGCAGCATAACATCAAGTGAGCAAATCTTCCATGAATGAGTTTCAGTGTGAATCCATATTAGACGGGAAAATCCAGCGATCTGAGCGACTTCCAACGAGGCCTGGTCATCGGAGAAAGACCGGGGCCAGGAATTCATATACTGCCAGCCTTGTGGGGTTTTCTTGTGCAACAATGTGGAGAGTATGCCGAGAATGGTGTGATCGAGGGAAAATATCTTCCAAAAGGTGATCCTGTGATGGAAGCCAGCAAAAGGGATCAGAGGAGGATGTCAAGACTCCATCTAATAAACAGGGGGTGCAATAAAGCAAATCGCAGCTGAATGCAATTCTGGTGCTCCAACTATGGAAGTCCAACTCATCATTCCAGGTGAGACTCTAGCGGGCAAAAGAGCACAAAAATTGTATCACTGAGCAGTGGAAAACCGGTGCCGGGTCAGAAGAATCCAGATTTCTGTTGCACGGTACTGATGGCAGGTCAGAATTTGGCACAAGCAGCAAGAATTGGTGAACCCTTCCTGCCAGCTATTCAGAACATGGCAGTACTCTTATCTAATTTGTGGCAACTTCAAGAAGCTTCCTGTCCAATATTGCTGCAGAACAATTTTGACACCAAGTGGAATCTGAAGGCCAAAAGAGATTCAATGTATTACTAGATGGGTGTCTGCAAAATGACTGTTGGGTGTAGGGGCTCTTCCCCATTGGCGATAGACTTTCCAGCAATGTGAGAGTGAGTGAAACCGCGTGATTATGAAACCAATGATTTTCAATGGTTTCATTCTCATTTCTGGTCTTCTTTCAAGCCTCACAGCAATAAGAAAAATCCTAGGAATCCCCCATAGAGAGGAGAGAGAGGCGGGGCTATGGGGTTTTGCCAGGGCTTCCCTGACAGCGGGGGCAGGACTTGAGAGGGGGCGGGGCTAGAGGGGTTATCATAGTGATCTAGCCAAGTGAGGGGGCGCGGCTAGAGGGATCCGTGGGCTAGCCCTGCCCCCTCACTGTTTAAGCCCTTAATTGCAGAATAAGTACAGAGCAAAAACGCAACATGCTCAACTTTTACGTGGATTTGCACACCAAATATCCCCATAGAAGTCTATGAGGAGTGCGCAATATGCAAGCAGATGCATGAAAGTCAGCGCAATTTCACTGGAAAACGACAAATTACTCATTTAAATAGCAGCGTGGTTGTGTCCCCTGCGCAAAAAAACATGCTTTACCTGCACAAAAGTATAGTAAAATACATAGACACACGCAAAGAAGACTTAGTTACAGTGCAAATAGGTAGCGCTGAGTAACATGCAATTGCGCACATGCTCATGTGAAGCCGCCCTTTCTGCATGGAAATTCCGCCTGCTAGCTTAGGCGTGAGACTAAGCAGCAAAGTGAACGAGATTCGCAAAAATCTCCTCCACATACTGCGGACAGTCCGCCAAGATGCGCGTAAACTGACATGCAGTGCGGAATGCAAAGCCACGACATGTCAATTGTATCGCCGTTTCCGCTGCCGGCTCTCTCCTCTCTATGGGAAGAGATGGCCTCAGCGGAATAAGCCGCTTTCAAAACCCGCGCCAAATGTCTTGGGACTTTAGCTGCGGAAATCTGGCTGAATTTCCGTGCGGTCCCGATGTAGGATTTCCGCCCCATGTTAACCCAGCCTGTGAAATAAAACACTATCGTGTTTCCCTGAAAATAAGACAGTGTCTTATATTAATTTTTGTTCAAAAAGGTTTAACTTTTTTACATGTATAGCTGCCTGGACACTATTTAAATTGACTTTTTTAATTAACTGTTAGCAGGGCTTAATTTTGGAGTAGGTCATATATTTCAAGCATCCTCAAAAAGCCTGAAAAATCATTTTGCATCCTCAAAAATTCTGGAAAATCATGCTTTGTCTTATTTTCAGGGTATGTCTTATTTTCAGGGAAACAGGGTAGTAGCGACACACAGAGGACTACATTGGGAATCCTAGTTTTAACGCGGATGATTTTAGTCCCAGGAGTAATTTTCTTAATGAGATTTTCTATTCACAGTACGCTGAGGTCTAGATGGCAGCAGCGCTGCTTATTACCGCTCTCCGAGTCCTGATGACAATGACCGTAGGCCTGGCAAGCAGTTCTTGAGCCCGGCTTCAAAGGAAGTCTGGAAAGCATCAGAGTAAATCTGCTTGTAGCCCCCTCTGCTAAATGTCACTACTTGCTTAGAGCAGTATGACAGCATTCACCGGGGGTCTGCGGAGGGCAGCCGCCCTGGATCCCACTACTAAAAAGGCCATTTTCTTACTGGGCTTGTTAAAAGGAGATTTGTCCTGTGCGCAGCTCAACCCTGCTGAGGACATGAATGAAATTAGAGTTCCCAGTTACTTACTATTCACTCTTTCTATTGCTGTGAGTCTCCCTTCCCACCACTGTAGAAGCTCCGGATACTAAAGCAGGGGCATATGTCCTGGCACTGCCAATCTCCCGTCAATGGAAGCTGACATCCATTCCGCCCTGGGCTCAAGTTCACATGGAAAAAGAAAATGCCACAGGCGCTATAAGGGCTTAATATTGATAGGATTTGTTGGACTGCGTGAGGTTCTGATTGTAGTTGGGAGCTTTAAACGTTCATTCATGCTTGAACCAACTTTGAATGGTGCCAAGGAAGTAGTTCCCTCATCCAAACGCCTTCTGCGCCAACAGAGAAATTACATTGAGATCATGATAACTTAAAGA
This sequence comes from Eleutherodactylus coqui, assembly GCF_035609145.1. Taxonomy (NCBI): domain Eukaryota; kingdom Metazoa; phylum Chordata; class Amphibia; order Anura; family Eleutherodactylidae; genus Eleutherodactylus; species Eleutherodactylus coqui. The sequence goes on from NC_089846.1 coordinate 32,957,873, forward strand.
TAAATTAAAATATATTGAAAAGGGATTAAAGACTCAAAAAATAACAAATGTACATTTAGTACATAAGGTAGTGATCAGATGATTTAAGAAATCAGGCATGGTGTGGTCACATAAGAGATCAATGAGATCACCCAACCGGAGGGTGGTGGCGGTAGAGGGGTGGAGGTGCTGCAAGCCCCCACCAACCTAGGAGAAAGGGTGAAGTAATGTAATGTTCTCCTTGTATTGACTGTGTCCACATTCTTCATTGTTGATGTTGTATGATGTATTATTAGGAATTTCTATTAGTTTTAAGTAGGGGTTTAGTTTAGAAAACCCATTTTATTATATATCCTAATAGGGAATTCTGAGTTAATGCAGAAGGTCCTCGGTTCAGGATCGTCATCTCTTAGAGAATGTCCCTGTCCTTTATTATATAGACAACCCACTGATTTCAATGGATACTGTGTAATTTTTAAAGGGGTTGTCCATGATTTGAAAAACATGGCTGCTTTCTTCTAGAAACACTGCCACACCTCTCTGTAAATTGTGTCTGATATTGCAGCCGAGCCCCATTGACTTTGATAGGGCTGAGCTGCAATAGGAGACACAACCCTAGGACAGATGTGGCACTGTTTCTAAGCTCGAACAACTCCTTTAAAGGCTATGGACACCTTTCAGGGGCACATTTAATGCATATATATTGGGCTGACAATTTTTTGCAACACAGTTTAATCTAAAAGTTTGCACTGTTTGCCTTCTGCAGCTTCTACATATCACTGTACATAGAAAATGCAGACTGAGTATCAGTAGGAGATCTATAACTGATGACTTAGTTTCTCTCTGTTCTCTCCTCTTCTGCATGTTCTTATCAGCTAATATATGACAACAAAGTTAATCTTTGTAGTTGTCGTAAATTGGCTAATAAAAAGTGCAGGAGTGAAGAGATACGGGCTGAAAACTAAGCAGTCAGTCCAGCCTCACTGACGGATGACCTACTGAGACTCAGACTGCAGTTTAATTTTTAATTAAACCATATTGCAGAAATACTTAAACTTAAAATACATGCATTTAAATGAAAAATGCCCCCCCCCCCTTCCCAAAGCGTCCTGTTAGGGTGCTCAGGGTAGCTAAGCACTTGCTTGCCAGATTTCCCCATAGTTGATTGTTGGGGATCCCAGCAGGGGACAATTTGTTGTCTGCTTATTGTTAAAGGCCCATTTACAATAAGCTACAATTAGCTACTAAAGAGTTAATACAGGTGGAGTGGGATACTGCTGCGATAGCTCAGAGAACAAAGCAGCTGTTTTGTATATGAAAACAGCTGCTTTGTTCTCAGGGCTTTCAGCTGGTGTCCTGCTGATAACTGCCAGTGGGATACCAGCTGAAAGAATACTATCAGCACCGCCCACTGAGATATCAGCATGCGGTGCTTATAAGACTTATCGCTTATTTCTAGCTGGTCAGAAATGAGTGATGAATAGAGATGAGCGAGCATGCTCATTTAGAGCAATTAGTCGAACGAGCATTGCTTTTTTCGAGTAACTTCCTTCTCATCCGAAAAGATTCGGGGGGGGGGGGGGGGGCGCGGGGGGGGGGTGTAGCGGGGTGTAACGGGGGGATTAGAGGAGAGATCTCCCCCCCCCCAGTCAGCCCCGCCGCCCCGGTATCTTTTTGGACATATAGGCAGTTACTCGGAAATAGCGATGCTCGTTCGAGTAATTGCTCTAAATGAGCATGCTCGCTCATCTCTAGTGATGAATGAACAGTGCACGATGATCGCGCAGCTAGACGCAATGATTATCGTTCAAAAGATGGCTTTTGAGCGAATTTTGAGCGATTAGTGGTTGTGTCTAAACGGGCATTAAGGGTGTCTTCTAGGATGTATGGATTATCCAAAGTAGAGCACCCCTTTGAGGGTATGTGCACACATTGCAAAAAGTTTCTGCAAGTAAATCCACCCAAAAATCCACAATGAAATCTACAGATGACTTCGTTGTGGATTTTGGTGCAGATTAAGCTGCTAAATTCACTAATTACATGGCAATGAATGAAATCCATGGTGAAAATCCACCACAATTCCACTATGGATAGAGGATGCTGTGGATTCAGAATTTTGCAGCATGTCTAGAATCCGCTATGGATTTCTACTGCTGTGAGTGGATGGGGTTTGCTAAACCCCATTCACTAACATTGTACTGCAGAATTTTGGTGCAGATGACATTTGACAACTAATTCCCGTGGGTGAACACACCCTGAGGGTGGGGCTACATGGTGATTTTTGGCAGCAACGTGGGGGTAATGTGAACAAAAATCGCTATGTAGGCCTGCAATCTCGCACTGCCCTTGAACTCAATGGAGTCGCTGTGCGAGTCACAGGATGCAAAAAATCCATGAAAGTGGAATTTTTTGAAAAGTGCGAATCGTGGCAACGAGTGGCTCACACTGCAACTCCATTGAGCTCGATGGCCATGTGAGATCACAGGACTAGACTGCAATCGTTGGTCGCGCAACCGCTGTTTGACCTTTGTGTAATTTTAAGTGGGCCACATGATGCAGCATTTCTTATTGAGGGTTTTAAAATGTTTCTTATCCAAATTTGAGCTTGACCGTGTACACCCATGGACTGACATCCGTGTATGGAAATCATATTGATATTATCTACTTAGTGGCAAGCATATTTTTTGCCTTAATGACCAAATGATTTTCATTGTCGCATTGCAAGAGTTCTAACTCGTTGACTTAGCCACATGGGGGCTTGTTTTGTTTGTTGGGACGAGTTGTACTTTTTAATGGCGCCGCTCTGGGGTACACATAATGTGTTGTATGACATTTTTTTGGGGGGGTGGGGGTTCGAAAACCATCCCAGAAATTCTACCATTGTTTTGGGGGTTTGTTTTCACAACATTCATCATTCGGTAAAAATAAAATGGTAATTTTCTTATTTGGATCGGCACGGTTATTTCAGTACCAAGTCTATATAGATTTTTTAAATTTTTTTTTACTACTTTTGTACCAAAAAAACACTTTTTTTGAAGAAAAGCTATTGAATCTGCATCGCTGCATTCTAAGACCCAGAACCTTTTTATTTTTACAGCAACAGGGGGTCATGTGATTTTTGGACTGCTTTTTATTATGTTTTTTTTGGAGGTTAACAATACAAAAATAAGAATTCTGTCATTACTTTTTAAAATTACTTTTATGGCGTTCACCGTGAGCAATAAATAACATTTTTTTGGTCATTACAAATGTGGTAATACTTATTATGTGCCACATTTTTAAGCATTTTCTTGGTATTTTATCAATTTAAAATGTGTTTTGTGTGGAAAATATGAATATTTTTTTAAACTGGATTTTTTTGAAAATTAAACTGTATTGAACTTTTTAATGCTATTTTTAATCCTTCAAGGTGACTTGTGATTGTTTGATCACTTGGATAGTACACTGCATTACTTATGTAGTGCATTCCACAAAAACCTATGACAGTAGCCTATTTGACTCTGCTGGAGGCGGGGCTTAATAGGCTGAGTTACATGCCTGATATGGCGTCTTTTTGCAGGCTCCCGGCAGCCATTAGAATCCATTGGTACCTTGCAATCCCACTGCGGGGTGCTGATGGGTGACAGAAAAAGCCCCCTCCCCTTGTTATCTGCTTACATGCTGCAGTTGCTATTGATTATGGCATGTAAGGAGTTAAACTGCCAGGATCCACATCTAGAGGTTAGAGCAGGAGCCTGGCTGTCAGTAGTTAGCCAAGCCACTACCTTAAAAAGATGTATGTGCAGGTTTTAAAGACCATTAGTGAGGTCAGTAAAAAGGTGTATTGGCAGTCACTAAGGGGTTAACATACAGTTGCCGCATTAACTAGAAGGGGTAAAAATGTATCGTAGTGATAACAACCATAGGCTGCTGTAATGTAAAAACCATGCTACAATACCTAGTATGTGCCAGTTTTTATACTTGTGTCAAATTATGTAGCCTTTGGGCCTCTTCAGTGATTAGGGCCCAGGTGTAACTTTTACCTCTGCGTCCCCTATGCTATGCCCCTGGTTAGAAAACACATCTGAAAACTACCTGATATTTTCAGTCGATTACCTTTAATGACAGGATCAGTAAAAAAAAGAGCAAAGACTTTGCTGTTGGGGCTTGTCAATCTGTAAACACCTAGATAAGCAGCGAGCTCTTTGCGGTTTTACCTGATAATTATTTTCCATACTTAGAAGTCCTCATCCCAACACTTTCTTTGAAGAGTTACACTTCCTTCCTGAGTTACTGCTTGTAGGTGATACATTTACTGCTATATAAACAGTATGACAGAATTACAAGACGCAGATCAGAGGTGGACGCTTTCTTACTTGTTTTCATTACTTGCGACTTGGTGATTAATAGGTGTCTAATTTATAGTTATGGAAACATAAACAACCTGCTGTGTATTCACGACCTTCAACGCTCCCTGCAAACGTTAAGCAGTTAATGGCTTTAATATAGTGTTCAATGGGTTCAATGGACGATTGTCTGTTGATTCCTTGTGCTTCTACTGTTGCTTCACCAAATGGTTTAAGATATACCGGTAGTACCAAAAGGTACCCAAATAAGACTGCCAGGCAGTTCAATCAATTGCATAGAGAATGTAGCAGCATCACCTTTCCATAGCTTTGGGCACAAAGTATACGATCTGGGGTGCAAGCTGCAGATACCCAGACGATCAGCACCAATGGGGTCTTCTTCAGCTTCAATTGACTTGACTGTCTTTGTCCTGTTCATCAGAATGATTCTTGAAATGTTCCTCTGTCCCCTTTCATTGACAAGTTATTAAAATCATAGAAACAGTATGTAAGGCCGAAAAAAAACATATGTCCGTCAAGTTCAGCCTATTACCCCCCAATGTTGATCCAGAGGAAGGCAAAAAAAAACCCCAATAAGGCAGAAGCCAACTTTCTCCATTTTTAAGGGAAAAAATTATTTTCCAACTCCAATCTGGCAATTGGGGTAATCATTAGATCACCGACCCTTCATATTCACAGGTTCCCCTTCCATTGGATGTTTTTCCTTAATCACTTTATTCTCAGGATACTCTTCATACCAATGTACTAAAAAAACGCACAAGTTTGGCAGTTTTTGAAATCCTGGTTCCAGCTAGTCTAGCACTGATGACCATCATGTGTTGCTGCAAGTCACTCAAATCGTTCGATTTTGCAATTCTAATATGGATTTACATTTGAAACTCATCTATGGAGAACCTGTCACTTAATTTTATGCCTCACTCCGGGGGTCACAGGCCGAATTTCCATACTTGGAAGCTCCAATCATGAAGGTGTCATAGTCTCTAATAAAGTAGTCATTCAGTGTATGTGTGGTTGACTTGTTTGCACCATCTCCTTGCAGTGAAAAGCATAGTTGACTACACTCTTCAACACAGTATACCAACGTATATTGGGCAAACATATGCCCAAAGGAGATGCATGGCTGATAAATCCTATGGGCATGTTGTCCAACACATCAAAAGTAATTTCCAACATAAAGATTGAGCACAGAGCCGTGAGAACTGAGCCGTAGACATTCTGGGTCCTATTTAGTCTGTAAGAATTGTCATATACATTATATCCATCTAAATACTCTGGTAATTCCCAAAAGCACAGCAAGTACTAGAAGAGTGATTCTCTGAGGTGCAAGTGCTGGAAGAGTTACTTCTGGGAGGACAATACCCTAGATTTTCTTCGTCTTGTCTTGAGGGTCCAGTGACCCCTGGTAGAAAGCGGGATGCACAGTGACCTAAACCTATGGCCCTAGGTGTTGCTAGCCAAAGTAGCTAACACAAAGTCTGATTGTGGGCATGTGCATGCTGGACAGGTTATCACTCCTTCAACAGCAACATTATAGATGTATTAGTAGTACCTACTTGAGATGATTACCTGCTATTTATTTTCCTGATATCTTGCTCCTTGACTGCTTTTTAGTTCAACTCCATTAGGACAGAGCTGTGATCTGTGACTAATCTGAAGTAGTCTGGGACAACCCCCATCTCATCATTGGCTCAGATTGCCTCCTCCGCATCTTATAGATACATGGTAGTTTTTTTCTGTGGCTTAAAGCCAACATTTTGTTATAAATAATCATGATAGTATCCTTAAAATTGTGTTTTTGTTCCCTAAAAGCATGTAATTTAACAGAAAGTCCAGCAGACACAAAAACATCACTTATCACCCCTAACCGAGCTCATATTATCATATTGTTCTGTTTCCCGCATGCAACATTTACCTTGCTTTTTAGAAAAGAATAGTCCTCCTGACTGCCATCTTGATTGTAGAAGTCATTGTCTGTCGACATTGGCTACTGCATGTCTTATTGTTGCAGCGTGCCAACCACATTCCGGAAGTGGCACCGGAGTGGTGTCTGTACGTCAGCCTGGTTCACATGTCCGCACCTGCTGCACTGTGCAATGGCTCTTTCCCTTGGGTGTTGTCTGTCACAAATCCCTCAGTGTTTAATGTTCCCTTCTTCTTTTTCCTGCTTCATTATCTCCTCTGGTGTGTGCACTTATTGGCTGACAGGGAGGTGTTTCCCCTAGCCACCAAATCAGCCATAACTGATGTGTATGTATTCTGGCTGTGCCCTGACATGGGCGACAGTTATTCTGATGTGCGCATGCATGGTCTTTAGACATTTGCTTGTCTGGTGTTGTCTGTGTTTGTTCCAAGTTCTGTCTTGTTTGTTCCACCTGTCCGATGGTGGTTGGACCCCTAAGTCTCTATATATATATGGACATTATCGTGTCATAGTTTTATGTGTATGTGATGTTTGTGAGGATTGCCGTACTGGCGCCCTGCATGAACGTAACACTTATGTTGCCTCATCCAGAATTCACATAGATAGGTGAGGTCGGATCAGTATTAATGTCACAGGTAGTATGTAGATTCTGGCCTGATGTAGCAAGGGGCAGAGATGATGGGCTGACAACATGCATACATCATCTACAGGAAACGGGAAGCAGCTTGAAGGAGATTCTGGGACACCATTACTCAATATAGCTCTATAAAGAGTTTCGGTTCTTGCATTGCTGTTAAGTAATGGACCAGACTTATTTTGCATAATATTTTATTCAGAAACCTTCAAGAAACCTCAAGAAGACAAGACAACATTCACATGGGAAACTATGGTTTTCAGTAGTGTTACCCTTTAAATGGATATTGAGTGTATAAATTGGTATAGTCACCATTCTGGCTATAGAGGTTGTGGCAGAGAAGCCATTGTAGTGCTGTGTTGGAGCCACTAGGGGGTCAGCTTTCAGAAGAATGGTTAGTAAAGATGGTTTTTCTGCTTTGGAGCTGGTTGATTATGCTTAAGGCCTAATTAAAAAGAGGTGTGAGACTCTCAGTTGTGGCTCCCATTGTGGAAGAGAGAGCGACTCCTGGCTGGAGCTATACAGGCTGTGAAAAAAGGCCTGAAGGAGCCATACGACAGGGTAAGGGATGCACCTTGTGCAGTTCTATGGCTTATGAGGCCTGATTGTTAAGAGCGAGACATCATATGTATAGTAAGAGGCCAGGCGACCAGGGTTTATTTTCACTGCTTATGCGCTTTGTTGATGTAAAGTGCTGTGTAGAAGTGTTTTCTATGAGGCTCAATAAAGCTGGCAGGAACCAAAATTGAAAATTAACTTCAGTTTGGAACGGAATTAGTTTGTGTACAGGAAGGTGGTGATTCCATGGAGTGACTAATCCACAAGTTGTCGGAGGGTTTAGAAAGTTTTTCCATTGACGCCCTTCAAAGAGAGCGTTGGGTGGAACCTTCTATAGGCAGCTAGTTGCCATCAACTAGCATTTGATTGATTTCTGAATTTTCAGTTACGCTATGGAAGAATCCCCTTCAACAACCGATATGTTTCTATGTAATGGCAGTATGTATTATCCTATCTGGATCACCTCCCTGGTGGACTCGGCTATAGGAAAATATTAAATATACGTCTGCCGTTTTTCAAAATCTAAAACATCCGACTGACTTTTACATCTTGTACTTTGCTCTTCTTGCACTTCATGTTCCTTCCTACTTTTAAGGAAGGATTCTATCTTGTCCAGTCCTCTACGTTGATTTAACAAGTACGATCCTTTGGGTTTATCATCGCTTAACTTCAGGGTGCTGACATTTAGTCCATACTGAGAGCTTTCGACTATCTTGTCTGAGTGATAAGACCCCAGTCTGTAGCCTATATTACTAACTGGCCTCTGGATGGGATTCCTTATGTTAGTGGTCTCTCCTAGTAAACTATTCCTTGTGTTGTCTACTAGACCCCTCCTTGAGGGGGATGAATATAGTCCTTTCACGTCCTCACAAAAGTGGACGGAGAGATTAGCTGTGGAGAGAGCTTCTTTACATGGAACACGTGTCCATTTTTCAGTCCTTCGTCTTGAAGAAGTCTGAACCAGCGGTTTTAGTGGGTCAACTTTTAAAACATTTTTTGACATTTTTGAGTCTTTGTGGTCGGGGGCTTCATTCTTGTTTCTTTAAAATAATATAAAATAGATTAATAAAGGAAATCGCTACAACGAAACCTTAAACTATAAAAAGGGTTATCACTAGAGATGAGCGAACGTACTCGGCCACACCCCTTTTTCGCCCGACTACTGCGATTTTCGAGTACTTCCGTACTCGGGCGAAAAAATTCGGGGGGCGCCGTGGGTGAGTGGGGGGTTGCAGCGGGGAGTGGGGGGAAGAGGGAGAGAGAGAGGGCTCCCCCCTGTTCCCCGCTGCTACGCCACGCCTCCCCCCGCCCCCCGGCGCCCCCCGAATCTTTTCACCCGAGTACTGAAGTACTCGAAAATTGCGGTGCTCGATCGAGTAATTACTCGAAACGAGTAGGTTCGCTCATCTCTAGTTATCACCATATCAGAGATGGAGCCAAAGCCAATAATGATTACAGTATTAACCCTTTCCAATCCACTGTCTGACGTTTTCCTACATTCTGATTGAAGCTTGTACAGCTCCAATGTCAGAAGACATCCGACAGGGTATTCTTACTGTCTATTGCCAGCTACTCCGCTGTCGGAGATTCTCTGGCGCACATACACACACTGGTTTTAGCCAGCAGATGGCACTGTTGTATAACAGCAAAAAGAGAAAGCCTTTAAGGAAACCCTCAATACAGAATTGGATTGGAAAGGGTTAAGGTGAATAATAGATACACTACTACATCACCCAAGTGGATGCTATATATCGATAAATAGATACTATATACAGTAGAAAACTGTAAACATCTTTCTTATGTGCAGGTGGTAGCCAACAAGGCAACCAAAAATACATTGACCCTGTAGTGGCTCAAACCCAACACATGGAAGGGCAGATCTCTTAAACCCATCAGGAAACAAACTGGTATGGCAATACCTGTTTCCACTGTCTGCCTTGCTGTCCTTCCACTCTTACCACACCCTTGTGAACTTATTACATCCTTTTAGGGTACTTTTATCCAAGTCAACTCTTGGCCGAAACATCACTCAAATGAGCGATTTTGATGGATAGTTGTCCAGTGTGAAAGCGAGACCTGATAGGGTACTGAGAGAGTAATGTCTCACTAGTTGCTAGTCACTTTGGTTCAGCTCATCGAAAAGAAGCAACCAATGAGCAACTCAGTGTAAACAGGCAGTCATTCCTTTTTTGAACAACTGCCTGTTCACTGTGAATGGAGGCGGGCAGCAGGAAGAGAACTCCAGAGCTCTCCACTTCCATTCTGGGAAGAGCTATCACTCCTATGTGAAAGCACAAAAGTAATAGTCGTTGAGACAGCTATCGTCCTACGTAATAGCACCCTAACACACGACGATTGTCGGGTGCTCAAACTTAAACCTATTTAGTATCGCTCCTGTTCTTTCACATAGGAGTGATAATAGTTCAATGAATGGAGGTGGAGCGGGCTGGAGAGCGCTTCTGTTGGCCGTCGTAACTGTGACAGGTAGCCGAGCTTATCTTTGAACTCACAACAGCGCTCCCATGGGAATCTGAACAATAATCATCCTGTGTACATGCATCAGGGACTAAATGAGAATTGTTCGGTGGTTCAGCTTCTGCATGCAGAAAACTGAACAGCGCGTCGTTCAGTGTAAACAGCAGCTGGTCACTTTTGAATGGCTATCTGCTTACTGTGAATGGAAGCAGACGGGGCGGGGAAGGGGGGGGGGGGGGGGAGTGCTTCCTGGACTCGTCCGCCTCTATTTCAGCAGCAAATATGGTGTTAGAAATATTAGAATCACTTTTTTTACTCCATTCCTTTCTAAGTGAAAAAGGTCATTTTTTACAGTGCTACTATATAAAAAAAACTATATACATTTGGTAGCGCTGTAATCATACTGGCCATGAATACTGTAAACACCCACCTAAAATGGTGCAATTGCGGCTTTTTACTTGTTCCGCCCCACTTAAAAAATTTTTTTTAAGTCTTTCAATATGAATGTCTCTCTCTGTGAAGGACCTGGCACATCTGGGGTTTAAACAGATACGGTAGTCCATTGATTTCAATGAGGACCCTGCAATCATTAATCTTCCCTGTGATTGTGTAAGAGGGGTGAGCAGTGCCCTGCTCCCCTCTTATGGATTACAAATTACAGCAGCTCTGCTGCCATGTATGGCGCCCCGGAGCATAATGGGTCAGTCAAAACATGCAATAACCGGTGTCGGGCATGATGATGGAAGGCTCATTCATCATATGGCTTGTAGCCGCTAGTCAGAAGAGATGAACAGGAGATTTTTATGCCAGTGTAACACAACGGGTAAATTAGTGCGTACTGTGCATAATGGGTGATAAGTAATTGACTACTGTCCCTTTAAGAGTTTATGCTATAGGTTATTATATGTACCCTTTAATGAAACAAAATGTAATTTATACTATTTATATATAAGAAAAAGCTGCTGCCCCCTCCTCCATCTGTCACCGCCCCGCCGCACACAACACCACCACCTGCTTCTAGTGGTACTGCAGGGGAATTGTACAGTTTCTGCCAGATTCCCCCGGCATATTTCAGTTGATTGCTGGGAGCTCCCGCAGTGCGACAATGTGTGATTTGCCTATTTTCAAAGACCCTTTTAATAAAAAGAGATTGTTAAAAGCGGATGGCTCCTTTAACTTTCTGTGAGCTTTTTGTATTCCCGCAGTGCATTCAGTGGTGGTTTTGCTCTTTTTACCATCCCTTTCAGTCCTATTCATTTTCCAGCATAGGAAGCTTTCCGTTCTTTCTACCAAACTATAAAGGCTAAATTCCTCAGAGCTTAGTAATTAAAAAAGAAAAAAGGAAATATAGAGAGGTGGCTCATAGCAAAAAAAAAAATCTGATCATTGCTGGAATTTTTTATTTTTAATCTAAAGTTCACATAACTACAAAAATAACTTAAAGCGTTCCCGAGTTTTCAAAAAAAATGTTCAAAAGCAGCCCAACTCTTTACTGGCGGCAGCTATGCTGCTGTTTGTTCCCATTTTGAGTTTTATCAAATCCCTTTTACATGTAGATTTTCTATTTCTCTGCTGTTTGCAGTCTACAGATGGAGGACGGGTTCTAAACTAGCCGCTCTACCGACACTGTACTGGCCGGGACTTTCCCTTCCGCACTTCCCATGCTGCATTACATAGCCCTGCTCCAATCAGATGCACAGAAGGAGGAAAGTCAGCGAATCAACAGGTGGATACCAGCGGATCGGTGAAGAACTTTATTAACCCTTTCAGGTCCAACAGGGTATTCTTAATGTTCCGCCGGGCGCTCCACTACCTGCAGCTCTCCAATGCATCTCAGCACGTAGTTATAGGCTTTACCCAGCAGATGGCGCCGTTCAGAGGCGTAACTTGAAGCTCCCGGGCCCCGATGCAAAACTTGTAACAGGGCCCCCAACTATAATGCTTTACTCATAGTACTGGGTTCCCTATATGGAGAAGAGAGGCCTTATGGGCCCCCTAAGGCTCCTGGGCCCGGGTGCAACCGCATCCCCTGCATCCTCTATAGTTATGCCCCTGGCGCCGTTATATAATGGCAGAAACTACAAGCCCTCTAGGAAACCATGAATCAAAAAAAAAAAAGGATTGGAAAGGGTAAAGGCATGCTACATTATGAGGGGGAAAAAAAATCACCAGAGTTGCCCTTTAAGGCAGGCTACGCGTTTCAGAGTCAAAATGACTCTTTCCTCAGGTCAGGTATTAGGTATTTTGACTCTGAAATGTGCAGTCTGGCTTGATGGCCTTCATGATGTAGTAATATCAGTCAGCTATTTGAAACTCCTGGCCTCTTTTTCCTCAGGTGATCACGTGATCTCAGTTCTGACCAGGTCGATTTACTTGGGGTTATGTGTTCAGTTTCTAGTCAGTTTCTTAGTCTGACATTACATGGACCCAACAACAAAAAATTGCCTAGCATGGGACACGGAAACTCCTACTACAATTACTGCTTAGTTATAATGAAGGAGATGACAGCTCATCCTACTGATTGTTATGGTCTGTAGCTTATTTGGAAGAATATACAATGCAGATGGTAATGGAAGGGTTGCAGAGATGGTACAAACTGTAGCTGATCATGTAATGCTGTGCTGATGCTTCATGGGATTGATGTGAAAGGGAAAGCACCATCAAGATGATGCCTGATAAGCATCAGACGGGCTACAATATATATAGGAAACCTCCAGACTGTGACAGTCAATCAAGTTAGGGGTGCAGGCATGGAAAAATATTTTCACAGGAGTAGGCCTTTAACCCCTTGAGTGGCACGCCCGGAAATTTTCCGGGACTAGCTCCACTGCTCATAGTGACATAGCCCGGAAGATTTCCGGGCTATGTATCACTATGGGAGCTGCAGAGCACAATGCCACAAGCTGTGACAGTGTGCTCTGCCTGCACAGACCCACATAGAACAAAGCAAGGGCTTTGAAAAACCAGCAGAAGATATTGCCGATATGTCGGCAATCTCCTGGTTTGTTTACAGGTTGCCATAGAGACCATCTGCTTGTCAGAAGCAAGCCGATGGTCTCTGTGGCAGGGAGAGCTGGTTGTTAGCTGTCAGAGGACAGCTAGGTACCAGCTCTTACAGCAGAGATCAGAGAAAACCTCCGATCTCTGCTGTGTTAACCCTTTACATGCTGCAGTCTATGTGACTGCAGCATGTAAAGGGCTGTCACTGCAGCATGTAAAGGGCTGTCACCATCGGACCCCCGGAATGTGATCAGGGGTCCTGATGGGTCCCTGTGGAAGTCTCCTAAAGGGACAAAAAAAAAAAATTAAAAAAAAAAAAAAGTTTAAAAATTATAAAATTTTTTATAAAAACACTTGTCTCCCTTTACTTTGTAAAAAAATCAAAAATACAATCACACATGTGGTATCCATGCGTCGTAATTACATCATAAATACATTATTTAACCCCTTAATGACATGGCCACTTTTTTTCTTTTTTCCCCATTTTTTTTCCTCCCCCCTGTTTAAAAAATCACAACTTGTCCCGCAAAAAACAAGCCCTTATATGGCCATGTCAATGGAAAAATGAAAAAGTTATGGCTCTTGAGACGCAACTGCAAAATTAGTTGAAATTCAATGATTAGACCATTTTAAAAAACCTGCCCTGGTGGGCACGACATTGTGGTAGGAAACCCGCCACTCAAGGGGTTAATAGAGTTCTTCAACGATCAGCTGGTATCTACCTGTTTCGCAAACTGCATCGGGTTACACTGCTTTTCTCCTGCTTTGCTCAAGAATCATATGGTGTGCGGAACCAGGTAACAATATTCCTGCAACTGTTTCTCAATTAGCCCCTCCTGCACTATGGAGCACGCTTTTTCTGTTTATGTCTACTGCCAATCAGCTGCAAGGCAACATTTGAATGCCTGCCCCTCCGTTGCATGTTGTAACTTACAGATTCCCCATGTCCCTAGAGAAGCCAAATGCCTAACAACAGACAGTGGTCTGCAAAGGGGCTGGAAGGGAGACCCCTAGTGGCAAGCACTTCAAACTTGATTTTCAATGCTAAAGCAAAAAAAAAAAAAACATTAATGCAAGTATATTGCTTGATGGATGATACACACATAGGGTGATGAATATAATGCGAGTCTGTGTTCATTTAAAGGTATAATTAATATTTGTATACTAATGCCTTCACACAGCTCTAATTTTCCAGGAAAATGACAGTCACCCCAGCATGATCTAACAGACCCCATTATAAATTAATGGAGTCCACTGTTTGCCATTGGTATCCGTTGTGTAATGGAGCCGACATTGCATTATGGTTTCCATTAAAAATGGAAACCACAAAGCAGGTGTGAACAGAGGCTTATACAATTTTTCCAATATACCTTCTGTATCATTTCCTCATGTTTCCTCATATTGGTAGAACTGCAGTCTTGTTGGGCAGGCTGCAGGCAGTACAGAGAAGGACATGACTGCGGGGTACGGAGGTCGTCACGCACCTGGTTGGGTTGGGTTCCTCCTCTTCATTAGAAGCAGTTGGGATATAGAGGTGCAATGTGGTGGACCCAAATTTTTGCACAGGGGCTAATGGCTGCAGGTTGACAAGAGATGGAGCCTGTGTTGTAGCCTTGTTGTTATGCACTATGGTTGTGGGCTTACCTGTGAAGACATGTCCTCGTTATTGGTGGAGCGAGGTCATATTTGCGCGCACAATACGCAGAGAAGAGAACCCATGGATTTCAATAGGTTCGTTCACATTTCCATATGTTACTTGCACATTTCGGTCACGCCAAAAAAAAAAATAGAACATGTTCTATTTTACTGCGTATTTTTGCACCAAAGGTCATCATAAAAGTCAATGGAGGGTGCGCAGATGTGCACGCAATACGCAAAGAGATGCGTGAAACACTGCGTAATTGAGCAGGAAAAATAGCCCATCCTAAACGCATTAAGACCAATTAGCCGTTTCAATCGGTGCGTGTTTCTTTGCCGCGTTAAAATGAACATACGCAAAAAGTACAGTAAAATACGCCGATGCGCACGCAAAAAAGCATTGTTCATTCCGCCAAGATGTTACTTTTAGGTGCGTGAAAATACACATACGCCCGTGTGGCGCCAGCCAGAGGCCTGTGTCACATGGTCATATTTGCGCAGTGTTTTGCACGCGCAAGATTTGGGTGCACAACGCGCAGTGAATAGAAACCCATTGATTTCCATGGCCTTGTCACATGAGCGTATTTTCATCATCATGTAAAAACGCAGCAAATATGCGGTTGCATTCGTATTTACTGCATTTTTATGCATGTTGATAAGAGACAGTGGGGGGAAATAGTGACATCAATTGGGCCTTCTTGCATTTTTTTTCTTGCATGCGTGAAAAACGCAGTGAATATGGATGCAACATATGCACCAAAAACCCCCCACATATATACTGCATATTTCATGGACCGTAATTGTATATGCCTGTGTGGATGAGGCCTTGGGGCTCACTCTTATGGGCGTATGTGTCCCACGTATTATATGTAAAGATGACCTGAAATCATAGGACCAGTGGCGTAACTATAGAGGATGCAGGGGATGCGGTTGCACCCGGGCCCAGGAGCCTTAGGGGGCCCATAAGGCCTCTCTTCTCCATATAGGGAGCCCAGTACTATGAATAAAGCATTATAGTTGTGGCCCTTTTACAGGTTTTGCATTGGGGCCCAGAAGCTTCAAGTTACACCTCTGCATAGGACAATGAGGTTTAGCGCTCCGACAGACGAGCGTACTATGCAATGCGCTTGCTCCTGCACTGTGAATGAGTATATTTTGTGCTCATGCCTGTGCTATTATAGAGCTTATTTGCGCAGGCACCACTTATTTACAGGGGTGGGAAAATCACCCCGTCAAGATGTAAAGGGCTAATTAGCCAAATGCAGTGTCGGTAATCATGCATAGGCGCTGCGTTTAGTGCATACCTGCGCGGATAGATGTGCCTGTTTGCTCGCCTCCCATAGACCCTTGTGGGGTTCTTTGGTGCGCATACACGCATAAGATAGAGCAATTCCTATTTTTTGGCATCCGCGAAAACCACATGTGGAAAATCAGTGCGTTCTATTTCCCGCATTATACGCACGGGGGTTTCCTGCACACAAAAGCGCATTGTATCACATTCGTCTGTTTAAGCCCTTTAAAGAGAACCTGTCTATGGGCTTAAACAGACGCATGTATGATACATCGTGTTAGGCCAATTAGCCCTTTAAATCAGGGCGGTGGGAACAAGTATTTGCGCAGGCACTGACTATACTCGTTCACTGCACAACAAAATTGCACAGTAGCGAGCGTATTGCGTAACACGCTCATCTGTCAAAGCCCTAAAGCAAACTAAGTCCTACAACTGTATGGGTGAACGTGAACTTCACAAGTTGGCACCGCATTAACCAGGTAGCGGATGAGTGTGAAAAACTAACCCCCCCCCCCTCAACTCCCCTAACAGCAGCATAAGTTAGTTTATGGTACTTTAGGCGGGTGACGGGTTTCATTTAAGAAAGCCAACCTTTTTGTTTTACGAGAAAACCACATGTACTAACAGTAACCGCTATCATACAGCCCACCTGGAGACACATCACCATTGTATGACGGACAGAATTCCCCAATCTCATGTTTTCCTACAGTCACGTCGATCTTTTGTCGGATCCTGAACTGTGATGCAGATGAAACTCTTTCTTGAGTTTTGGGTTTCTCTTGCAGGCTGCAGGTAGCACCTCCAACTGCTGAAATATAACGCATAGAGTCAAGTCTCAACACCCACTACGCTGTACAGGCATGCATTGTAGAAGTGTGGACTTTCCTTAGAAGAACCTATGGGACTCTAAATAAATAGATCAGGGGTCCCCAACTCCAGTCCTCAGGGACCACCAACAGGTCATGTTTTCAGGATATCCTATGGTAAGAACACCTGTGGCAATGTCTGAGGCACCGACAATAATTATATCACCTGTGCAACACTGAGGAAATCCTGAAAACATGACCTGTTGGCGGTCCCTGAGGACTGGAGTTGGGGAACACTGAAATAGGTATACTATATTTAAAATGTATTTAGTTTGGTCACAACTTTTATATCATTTAAGTTCACATCATATGAAAAGGTGCCCTAATGCTACATGTGGTATAAATGTATAATGACATTAATACCATAAGCGGAGGGTATGGCCATATGTCCGTCTTCACAACCGTTTTTTCAGCATTCCAATGCATGTAAAATGCTAGAATGGGATTGGTCCCGAATGATGGACTAGTAGGGCACATAGACAAGGGTTCATGAGACAGTCCTTTTAAAACATTCCTGAATTTTCAACAAGTTTTCTATAATATAAAGTGTCCTCCTTACCCTCATTTGCTGCTGTTTGCACCCGCGTCATGTCTGTATGTTCTGATTTTCAGATGGCCTTCCCCATATTTGTGTTGCTTTGCTGTTTGCAATCCACTTTCATGCTTGCAGTGTGTAAGCAAGCATAGCATTCTGCCAGTAGTTCACTGTCCTGTACTTCCTTCTGCTGACTTCCCAGTCAGCAAGGAGACAGTATCTAAATTCCTGCCCCTCTATTCTCCCAGGATGATTCAGCTATTTTGGCCAAATGGTGAATAAACCCAATATAATGTATGTATACACCCGCCCCCACCCATAGGAGAGGCGGAGATTGTACATTATCACAGTGCCTGCAGATCTGACAGCCTGCAGCCTCTAAATGCATGGGAGCAACCCTGTGACAATATCTCTCTGTCCCCCCTCATTGCTAAGAGAACGGCCCTGCGTCCACGTTACTGCAGAAGCTCAGAACCTAACCACAGAGAGTGGATTGCAGAAAAGCTGGAAGGGAGACCACTAGTGGTGGCCATTTCAAACATGATTTACATTGGTAAAGCAACCACATTTTTAATGTAAGTATATTACAGAAATAATGAGATTAACATAAGCTACCTGTTTCCCCGAAAATAAGACAGTGTCTTATATTAATTTTTGCCCCAAAAAGGGCACAGTTTCTTATTTTTGGGGGAGGGGGGCCTTATACTCACCTGGTCCGTGGCGTTCCGATGCCTCCCGATGGTCTTTGCGGCGGCGCTGTGGTAAACTGCGTCCTCCTCGTCTCACAGCTGAGCTTTTGCTGGTGACGGGGCTGAATGGCTGTGATTGGCTCATAGAGTGCCGGCTGTGATTGGCTGCTGGCGCTCAATTAGCCAATCACAGCACACGTTTTGCTGGTGGTGAGGTATTCAAAGCCCTGTCACCAGCAGACGCTCAGATATGAGACGAGGAGAACGCAGTTTACTGCAGCGCCGCCGGAGACCATCGGGACGCCGCGGACCAGGTGAGTATTGATTTGGGGGGGGGGGGCACTTTAGCTAGGTCCTATTTTTGGGGGAGGTCTTATATTTCAAGCCTCCCCCCGAAAACCCAATAGGTCTTACTATGGGGATAGGAACTATTTTCCGAGAAAAGTGGTAGTAGATGAGCAGAACTTGTCTGAAAAGTTAGTGCCCCTTTAAAGCCTCATGCACTCAGTTGCATTATGGTTCTGTACACTCTTATTTTTATGAATTGCTGCATCTTATATTAGTTGTCGTATTACAGAGGTATCTTCATAATGCAAATGTGAGCACCATATGGTGCTGGTGAAGGCACTAGGGCAGTGAACGGCACCTTTACTCCCGGTGACGGTAAACCTAGCAATGGCATGAGGACCTTAGTTGCAATGCTCATTTTGGGCTAAAAGCACAAGATACACAGTAGTATTAAATGAGTCCCTTTTCAAGCAGCAATACTGTTCATCAATGGTTAACTCTTCAAACAATACCAAAGGCTTGCAACCGCGAAGGGAGGGGGATTTCTGAGCCTACGGAGTGGAGGAAGAACGATGTGACTCTTTGGGGAGGGGAACTTTCCTGACTGTGGGAAATTTGCCACTCAAAGGTTTTAAAGGATAACCACAATTACTATTAGAGGGAAGTTTTGGTGGGATGAAATGTTTGGCCTCTTTTTTTCTGGGCTGCTATCCCAATTCCGAAGAGGAGAAAGATGTTTCCGTCAGTCACTGTGAGAAAATGGAACCGGCTCAAACAGAAGGTTTAACAACATGAATGCGGAATTAATCTCTTTTTTGCCCAAGAGAACCAAACGCAGAGCAAATACACAGAAATGTAATCGATCAGGATCGTAGTCTGGGATTCGGTGCTTAGGGATGTTTGCTAAGTCATCCTCTGTCTTAAATCGTTTCATTCATGACAACCTTAGTGGTAAGTCCAGGGATCACTTACCAGGGCAGCAGCTAATAGTTAGAATAACACAACCGGCATAGAAGGATTAGGAAATAATCCTCCAAACAAAAAGGAACCTTACAGAAACATAACTTGTAATGTAGCTTAAAGCTTCTCTATGCATATGTATTATACTTGTATTTGGTGAGGCCACGGCACTGAAGGCATCAGTCCATCCAAGTCTCTTGGTCTTTTTTAGGTCTGGGCATTTACTTAACCTCTTAGGGACCAAGCATAGTAAATTTACGGTGCTTGGCCCTGGGCTTTAATCCCAGCCGATAGTAAACTCAGGACCCAGAGGAGAAAGCAGAGGCCGTTTATAACGGTTATATAGAGCTCAATGAGGGCTTGGTAGTTACGTGACTACCAGGTGCCCCCTGCCAAGGCAAAGCTGTAGGGTCCTAGCAGATCCAGATCAACTCGGTTAGTGACTATTGTTACTACAGGGGATGTTTTACCTTGTAACTAGGTCTGCTATGGATGTGCCAGCAATAATAATTTAGATAGCTGAAGAAAAAAATGGGGTAGTATTACCACCACATGGATAAAATTCCTAAAAAGTGTCTGGTTTTTTAGGACCAAAGCATCCTGGTTCATAAGGGGTTAAAAAGTAACTAAACTGCAGCATCCCGTAGGGTGACTCCAGGCACAGGGCATACGTTGAGGTGCTGGGAGTGTAGAGTGGTCACTTGTCACAGTGGTATTTACCAGGCTCCCTCCTGGAGGGACACACAAAGCCTCAGCCAGAGCAGCGCTGGGCCTCTTTCGGGCACCCCTAGGAGAGGGATGGCCAATATAGATGGAACAGGAGATAAGGTTGTCACGGGTGATGCCAGTGTTCTATTACCCACTGGATGAACCTCGGTGGTAAATAAAGGAGCCGCAGACTGTGTAACGTATTTCAGGTCCCTGGGAATGGTCAGGGTCTGGCAAAACTTTACTTGGAACTTTACCAGAATACACTTAGGAATACACTGGTGCAGGTAAACAGAAGATTAGAGGTCAGGGAGGAAACACAGGATGACACCGGTCCTGCAGTTACAGTTATCTGCTAGGAACCGCTTCTGGAAGAGGAACTCTCCAGAGGAGGATAGAGGTAGGGTCACTCCACAGACACTCTCAGGGAGCAGTACCTCTGCACAGTGGTTTTGGCCGTCTCTTCTCGCTCGCTCTCTCAATCTCTCTCTTACTTGTCCTCACTCACTGTTGGCTCCTGGCATTCGGGTACTTAGGAAACCTCTCTTCTTCTTCAATTCTTCACCACATGAGTGTTGAAGGTACCCCCATGTGGCTGGCACTCTCCCTCCAGAACCCAGAAGATGATGGAATCTCACTACCACACCCAAAGCACTCATACTTATAAACAACATAGATCATGTGACTAAATAAATATTGATACATTTGCAAACATCTCCTAGTCTCATGCAAACATTAACCTCTCATTTGCTGCAGCTGTGCAATACACATAGCAAGATGACTAGACAACTTTGCACAGCGCACCTACAAAAGATATGACATGTATGACCTTTACGGAGGGCCAGCAACATAGACTTCTGGCCACTACATAAACTTTATTTCATAAACCAATAGTACAAGTACATATATGAAAATTATGCAAGATGTAAAACTACTGGCCTACATTCTACTGTTGGTCCCCAATGGTCATGAGTGACTGCATATTGGTCCATGAGGAATCGACCTATAGTGTTATATTCATCCAGCTGTCTGGTGAAGAGGTCTAAGAACCTCAAAACGCATTACCCACTGGTTCAAAATAAAGCATATTTTAATCAATGTCATCGACTTCACTCTCCTTCTAGTCAGCACTTGCCAAGAGGTCACAACAGGGCCTTAGCTCTTTCACACCACCTCTAATGACTAGTACTGGTGACACAGCTGGTTTCGGCAAGGGTGTATAGACACCTTTAGAATTGGGTAAGGGGTTTGTTCATGGGTTGTATCCAGTATTGCAGCTAGTCCCTGTTAGAATGAATTGGGCTAAGGTGCAATAGCAGATATGACCTATGAACACAAGTGGTGTGATTTTTGGTAAAAAACAGCCTAATCCTGAACATTACTGCTTTAGGGCGAGCACCCACTGGCGTTTGCGTTTCCCGCAGGGAAAAAACGCAGCGTTTTCGCCGCGTGTCCCGCGTTTTTTCCGCGCGTTTTTCGCGGCGTTTTCGCTGCGTTTTCGCGGCTTTGCCATTAATTTCCATGGAGAAAAATAAGGACACATATGCAACTGACAGTTCCTATGTTAAAAACGCAAACGCAATGCAAAAAAAACGCCAGTGGACAGGAACACATGTTATCTCTATGCCTGTGCAGGAAAAACGCAAAACGCAAAACGCAGGTAAAAAACGCCAGTGGGTGCTCGCCCTTAGTCTTGAAGATGTGATTGCATTTATAGTATCGCTCCAATATACAATGTGCATGCACAAACTACCTGCAAGCTCCACAAGTTTTTCCCTTTTGAAGACATCTGGTATTCTTACGTTGCTTGGTGGGCATTTCTGTAGCTGAATGTCCCTTTAAGAAGGCAAAATATAGTAGATATAAACTTTTTGGACAGGAGTGCTGTTTATGAAAGAAAGTAGCCTTTTTTTGTAATGTCATACAACTCTTTAAACCATTCAGAACATAAGATCTCCATCTGGACCTTGCAAACACTGAATCATACTGAAATTAAGATTTATGATACCTAACTAGACTTAATAATAATAAACTTTATTTGTATAGCGCCAACATATTCCGCAGCGCTTACATAGACAGGGGGGATACAGAAAGACAAAAGTACAAACATTACAGAACCACGGTTACATAGTAATCAATTGATGGAAACAATAGGGGTGAGGGTCCTGCTCCAACGAGCTTACATATTACGAATAGTGGGCTGATACAGAAGGTAAAGGGGCTGGAGATGTGCACGGTATGGTGAGGTGGAGAGTGAGCGATGTTATACACATAGACAATGGTCAGACATTTAGCCGTGTGACGGCAGAATCGGTATGACTGCAGGAGCGGTATATGGTGGCTAGCAGGGATTGCAGTCAGTAGGTCAGGGAGCATGTTATCAGGTGGCGTACAGAGGGGTTTATTTAAGGAATGCGGTTGCCTCCCTAAACAGGTGCGTTTTTAGAGCACACCTGAAGTTTTGCGAGTCCTGGATTGCTCGGGTAGCCTTTGATAGTGCGTTCCAGAGGATCGGTGCTGCTCTGGAGAAGTCTTGGAGGCGGGAATGAGAAGTTCGAATTAACGGGGCGCTCAGTTTGGTTTCGTTAGCAGAGCGGAGAGCCCGGGCTAGTTGATCGATTGAGATGAGGGAGGCGATATAGGGGGGCGCTGCGCTTTGGAGGGCTTTGTGGATGAAGGTAGTAAGTTTAAATTGAATTCTGTATTTAACGGGCAGCCAGTGCAGTGACTGGCACAGGGCAGAGGCGTCCGAGTAGCGGCTGGACAGAAAGATGAGCCTGGCTGCCGCATTTAGGACGGATTGAAGAGGGTAGACTCTGGTGCAGGGAAGGCCGATCAGCAACGAATTGCAATAATCGAGCCGGGAGTGGATGAGGGCAACAGTAAGCGTTTTTAACGTGTCCACGGTGAGAAAAGAGCGGATTCTTGCGATGTTCTTGAGGTGCAGCTGACATGTTCAGGACAGAGATTGGATGTAGGGGGTAAAAGAGAGATCAGAATCGAATATGACCCCAAGGCAGCGGGCATGTTGTCTGGGAGTTATGGTGGTGCCACACACTGAGATGGAGATGTCAGGATGAGGTCGGTTAGTGGAGGGTGGAAATACCAGTAAGTCAGTTTTAGAGAGGTTTAGTTTTAGGTAGAGAGAGGACATGGTGTTAGAGACAGCAGACAGACAGTTGGTGATGTTTTGGAGGAAAGGTGCAGAGATGTCACTGGAAGAGGTGTATAACTGGGTGTCGTCAGCATACAGGTGGTATTGGAGGCCAAATCTCCTGATGGTTTGTCCAATAGGGGCTGTGTAGATAGAGAAAAGGAGGGGGCCGAGGACTGAGCCCTGGGGGACCCCAACAGCAAGGGGAAGAGGAGGGGAGGTAGAGCCAGCAAAGGAGACACTGAAAGAGCGGTCAGATAGGTAGGAGGAGAACCAGGAGAGGGCATTGTCCTTTAGGCCAATGGAGCTTAGCATACTGAGGAGGAGTTTGTGGTCAACAGTGTCAAATGCTGCGGAGAGGTCGAGGAGGATCAGTAGGGAGTAATCGCCCCTCGATTTGGCTGTCAGTAGGTCATTGGATACCCTTGTAAGGGCAGTTTCAGTCGAGTGTTGAGGTCGAAAGCCAGACAGTAGGGGTTCTAGGAGAGAGTGCTCTGATAGGTAGCTTACAAGGCGGGAGTAAACCAGGCGTTCTAGTAGTTTGGAGATGAAGGGGACGTTTGAGATGGGTCGGTAGTTGAAAGCATCAGTCGCGTCCAGAGTCGGCTTCTTTAGCAGTGGGGATATGATGGCGTGTTTGATGGAAGAGGGAAAGATGCCAGAGGTCAGAGAGAGGTTGAATATAGTGATGAGATGGGAGATGACCACTGGGGAGAAGGAACGGAGAGGTGAGAGGGGAGGGGGTCGCTAGCGCAGGTGGTGGGACGTGCAGAGAAGAGCAATTTGGAGACTTCTTCCTCTGTCGCTGGTCTAAGTACAGACAGTGAGCAGGAGCTAGATGCAGTGCTGACAAGACTAGGGTCAGGGCTAGTCTGGGATTGGGAAGTTATTTCCTGACAGATGTCATCAATTTTCTTTTTGAAGTAAGCAGCCAGCTCTTCGGCACTGAGATCCGATCATTATATACAGACATGCCAAAACTCATGGGACAGGAACTAATATCACGGAGACCCCTCCCAGCTCGGGGAAGTGCAGCAACTTGATGTGGTATTGACAAGTGGACAGAAGACATGTGGAGAGATGTCGAGTCATGCCATCTGGATAGTCACTCACAGCTTTGTGGTATTTGTAAGTGCAGGATCTTGGGTGCGAATGTATTTCTCCACCAAATCGCATAAATGCTTGAATGGGCTCATGTTAGGAGAACATGCTGTTGCGGCTGTTCTGGGATTGCTCCCATGCTGATAGTTTGATGCAGGCTGCAAGAGGCTCCTCAGGCATGGGCATTTTCCTTGCCTTCCTCCTCTGAAGCCTTATCTTCTGTAGATATTTTTTTCTGTGCCCTAAGTTTAATCTATGATGATCCCGATAGGGTTCCACCGGCAGAGGGAAAGATCAGAGGTTAGCATCAGAGAAACTCTCCTGTTGAGGATTTCTGCACCGAATTCCACCATTGGGCGACAGAAACTCAGTATAATGAACCTGCTTTGCGAAGCCAGTTGTACTGTGGTGTGGCTAATAATATTAAAGACCTATTGGTTGCCTGTCCGATGCCTTGCAGGCTTGATGATGCCATGTCCTTGGCCATCAGAGTAGGCCATCGGATTAGAGAAAGGCAAAGTGAGCTGTCTGCTATTTCATCTTTGATGCCTACTGGTGGGGAGGAACCCATGCAACTGGGTTCATTAGTTGGCAACATCAAGAAGGGGAAGAAGTTGCAGTCTAAAGGGCAGAGCTTTGCATGCAATCGTACTAATCGTTTGGTTCAAAATTGTCCTTGTCGTCAGCCTCGGCCAGAGGAATGAGGGGGCCTAAAGGTAAAATGATATGTTATGGTAGATGAAGACAATGTCCATCTAGTTCAGCCTGTTTCAACCCCCCTCCCTTGCTGATCCTGAGGAAGGCAAAAAAAAACAATGAGGCAGAAGCCAATTAGCCCTTTCGGGGGGGAAATTCCTTCCCGACTCCATAATGGCAGTCAGAATAATCCTTGGATCAACGTTTGATAGTTCCTTCTTGACTGTATGACCCGGATCAACAACCCCGCTGGTCACCTTATGTCTATATTCTGTAATATCATAGCGCTCTATAAAGACATCTAGTCCCCCGTTAAACTCCTCTATGGATTTTGCCATCACCATGTCCTCAGGCAGAGAGTTCCACAGTCTCGCTGCTCTTACAGTAAAGAACCCCCTTCTATGTTGGTGATGAAACCTTCTTTCTTCTAGATGTAGACGATACCCTCTTGTTACCATCACAGTCCTGGGTATAAACAGATCACGGTGGGAGGGAAGGTCCCTCTAGGGCTACTGATTGCTTGGATGGCATCCTCCAGGCTGGTTCTACCTGCTGAAATCCTTCTTGGGGGCGATAGCAATCCAATTACAGTTTTTCTTGATTGTGGAGCTAGTAATAACCTAATCCATCATGAGACTGTCAAACGCTTGAGGTTGGAGGTAAAACCTCTTCATGCACGCATTCATGTGTACGCTATTGATGCCTCTCCATTATCACAGAAGTGCTTGAGATTTTGTGTCCTGGGAA
Organism: Eleutherodactylus coqui; assembly: GCF_035609145.1. Classification (NCBI taxonomy): domain Eukaryota; kingdom Metazoa; phylum Chordata; class Amphibia; order Anura; family Eleutherodactylidae; genus Eleutherodactylus; species Eleutherodactylus coqui. The sequence continues at coordinate 32,983,459 of NC_089846.1, forward strand.
TATGTTTAAAGATCAGATTATTCCATACCGAGATCATCACTTTATATGTCATGGAATCCCTTCCAATGCAGCTACTCTTAAGCCTACCGTTGCTGCATTTGCATAAGCCTGTGGTGGATTGGAAGAAGGGAGACCTCTCTCAATTGAGTCTATACTATAATACTGTTTGCATCTCTGTAAGGGTGTCTTCAGTGCAAGTTGAGGAGTTACCGGAATATATTGCTGATATCGCTGATGTTTTTGCTTCGGAGGGGGCAGATAATTTACCGCCTCACAGGGAGGGGTTTTGCGCTATTGAACTTGTTCCAGACTGTAAACTTCCAAAAAGCCATATGTTCAATCTAACTGCGCCCGAGAGACAGTCTATGAAAGTTTATATCTGCGACAGTTGGAAAAAGGGGTACATACATCCATCAAATTCCCCACTGGTCGCTGTTTTTTTCTTTGCCAAGGAAAAAGATGGTGGTTTGCGGCCCTGTAATCCGTACCCATTGCCTCTCATTCCCAATCTGTTTTCACAGTTGAATGGTGCCCACTGGTTTTCAAACTTGGATTTACGTGGGGCATATAATATGATTTGGATTAAGGAAGGTGACGAATGGAAAACCGCCTTTAACACCCCTGACGGGCATTACGAGAACTTGGTGATGCCATTTGGTTTAACAAATGCTCCTGCGGTTTTTCAGTTCTTTATTAGAGATGAGCGAACACCAAAATGTTCGGGTGTTCGTTATTCGTAACGAACTTCCCGTGATGCTCGAGGGTTCGTTTCGAACAACGAACCCCATTGAAGTCAATGGGCGACCAGAACATTTTTGTATTTCGCCGATGCTCGCTAAGGTTTTCATGTGTGAAAATCTGGGCAATTCAGGAAAGTGATGGGAATGACACAGTGACGGATAGGGCAGGCGAGGGGCTACATGTTGGGCTGCATCTCAAGTTCACAGGTCCCACTATTAAGCCACAATACCGGCAAGAGTGGGCCCCCCCCCTCCCAACAACTTTTACTTCTGAAAAGCCCTCATTAGCATGGCATACCTTTGCTAAGCACCACACTACCTCCAACAAAGCACAATCACTGCCTGCATGACACTCCACTGCCACTTCTCCTGGGTTACATGCTGCCCAACCGCCCCCCCTCCCCCCCACAGCGCACACCAAAGTGTCCCTGCGCAGCCTTCAGCTGCCCTCATGCCACACCACGCTCATGTCTATTTAGAATTGCGTCTGCCATGACGAGGGACCGCAGGCACACACTGCAGAGGTTGGCACGGCTAGGCAGCGACCCTCTTTAAAAGTGGCGGAGCGATAGCCCACAATGCTGTACAGAAGCAATGATAAATAGAATCCTGTGCCACCGCCATCAGGAGCTGCACACGTGGGCATAGCAATGGGGAACCTATGTGCCACACACTATTCATTCTGTCAAGGTGTCTGCATGCCCCAGTCAGACCGGGCTTTTTAATTCATAGACACAGGCAGGTACAACTCCCTATTGTGAAGTCCCTGTCGACCCACAGCATGGGTGGCTCCCTGGAACCCACCGGCGGTACACAGAAATATCCCATTGCATTGCCCAACACAGCTGAGGTAGTAATGTCGTGCTTAATGCAGGTGGGCTTCGGCCCACACTGCATGCCCCAGTCTGACTGGGGTTCTTTATAAGTGTACAGATGTAGTAAAAACTCCGTGTGCACCTACAGCATGGGTGGGTGCCAGGAAGCCACCGGCGGTACATAGAAATATCCCATTGCATTGCCCAACACAGCTGAGGTAGTAATGTTGTGCTTAACCCTTTCCAATCCAATTTGTATATGGTTTTCCTAGGGGGCTTACTCTTTTTCTGCTGTTATACAACGGCGCTATATGCTGGCTAAAGCCAGTACTGCATGAGCTGACACGTAGGATAGGCTCCGACAGCAGAGAGGCTGGCAATATACAGTAAGAGAACCCCGACGGACGTCTACCAACAACGGAGCTGTACAGCCTTAAACCCTAATGTCTTCACAGGTCACACAGTGGACTGGAAAGGGTTAATGCAGGTGGGTTTCGGCCCACACTGCATGCCCCAGTCAGACTGGGGTTCTTTACAAGTGGACACATGTAGGTTTAACTCCCTGTGGACCCACTGCCTGGGTGGGTGCCAGGAAGCCACCGGCGGTACATAGAAATATCCCATTGCATTGCCCAACACAGCTGAGGTAGTAATGTCGTGCGTAATACAGGTGGGCTTCGGCCCACACTGCATGCCCCAGTCAGACGGGTTCTTTAGAAGTGTACAGAAGTATTAAAAACTCAGTGTGCACCTACAGCATGGGTGGCTCCCTGGAACCCACCGGCGGTACACAAAAATATCCCATTGCATTGCCCAACACAGCTGAGGTAGTAATGTCGTGCGTAATGCAGGTGGGCTTCGGCCCACACTGCATGCCCCAGTCAGACTGGGGTTCTTTACAAGTGGACACATGTAGGTTTAACTCCCTGTGGACCCACTGCCTGGGTGGGTGCCAGGAAGCCACCGGCGGTACATAGAAATATCCCATTGCATTGCCCAACACAGCTGAGGTAGTAATGTCGTGCGTAATACAGGTGGGCTTCGGCCCACACTGCATGCCCCAGTCAGACGGGTTCTTTAGAAGTGTACAGAAGTATTAAAAACTCAGTGTGCACCTACAGCATGGGTGGCTCCCTGGAACCCACCGGCGGTACACAAAAATATCCCATTGCATTGCCCAACACAGCTGAGGTAACGTCAGCTGTAATGCAGGTGGGCTAAAAATTAATTTGATTACACTGTAGGCGAGGGCCCACAAAAATTGCTGTATCAACAGTACTAATGTACATCCCAAAAATTGGCCATGGCCAGCCAAGAGGGCAGGTGAAACCCATTAATCGCTTTGGTTAATGTGGCTTAAGTGGTAACTAGGCCTGGAGGCAGCCCAGTGTAACGAAAAATTGGTTCAAGTTAAAGTTCCAATGCTTTTAAGCGCATTGAAACTTATAAAAATTGTTCAGAAAAATTATTTGAGTGAGCCTTGTGGCCCTAAGAAAAATTGCCCGTTCAGCGTGATTACGTGAGGTTTCACGAGGAGGAGCAGGAGGAGGAGGAGGAGGAATATTAGACACAGATTGATGAAGCACAAATGTCCCCGTTTTGGATGGTGAGAGAGAACGTAGCTTCCATCCGCGGGTGCAGCCTACGTATTGCTTACGTATCGCTGCTGTCCGCTGGTGGAGAACAGAAGTCTGGCGAAATCCAGCCTTTGTTCATCTTGATGAGTGTTAGCCTGTCGGCACTGTCGGTTGACAAGCGGCTACGCTTATCGGTGATGATTCCCCCAGCCGCACTAAACACCCTCTCCGACAACACGCTAGCCGCAGGACAAGCAAGCACCTCAAGGGCATACAGGGCTAGTTCAGGCCACGTGTCCAGCTTCGACACCCAGTAGTTGTAGGGGGCAGAGGCGTCACCAAGGATGGTCGTGCGATCCGCTACGTACTCCCTCACCATCCTTTTGCAGTGCTCCCGCCGACTCAGCCGTGACTGGGGAGCGGTGACACAGTCTTGGTGGGGAGCCATAAAGCTGGCCAGGCCCTTAAAGACTGTTGCACTGCCTGGGATGTACATGCTGCTCGATCTACGCACATCCCCTGCAACATGGCCCTCGGAACTGCGCCTTCTGCCACTAGCGCTGTCGGCTGGGAATTTTACCATCAGCTTGTCCGCAAGGGTCCTGTGGTATAGCAACACTCTCGAACCCCTTTCCTCTTCGGGAATCAGAGTGGGCAGGTTCTCCTTATACCGTGGATCGAGCAGTGTGTACACCCAGTAATCCGTAGTGGCCAGAATGCGTGCAACGCGAGGGTCACGAGAAAGGCATCCTAACATGAAGTCAGCCATGTGTGCCAGGGTACCTGTACGCAACACATGGCTGTCTTCACTAGGAAGATCACTTTCAGGATCCTCCTCCTCCTCCTCCTCCTCAGGCCATACACGCTGAAAGGATGACAGGCAATCAGCCGGTGTACCGTCAGCAGCGGGCCAAGCTGTCTCTTCCCCCTCCTCCTCATCCTCCTCATGCTCCTCCTCCTCCTCCTGTACGCGCTGAGAAATAGACAGGAGGGTGCCCTGACTATCCAGCGGCATACTGTCTTCCCCCGCCCCTGTTTCCGAGCGCAAAGCAGCTGCCTTTATGGTTTGCAGGGAATTTCTCAAGATGCATAGCAGAGGAATGGTGACGCTAATGATTGTAGCATCGCCGCTCACCACCTGGGTAGACTCCTCAAAATTACCAAGGACATGGCAGATGTCTGCCAACCAGGCCCACTCTTCTGAAAGGAATTGAGGAGGCTGACTCCCACTGCGCCGCCCATGTTGGAGTTGGTATTCGACTATAGCTCTACGCTGTTCATAGAGCCTGGCCAACATGTGGAGCGTAGAGTTCCACCGTGTGGGCACGTCGCACAGCAGTCGGTGCACTGGCAGCTTAAAGTGATGTTGCAGGGTGCGCAGGGTGGCAGCGTCCGTGTGGGACTTGCGGAAATGTGCGCAGAGCCGGCGCGCCTTTACGAGCAGGTCTGACAAGCGTGGGTAGCTTTTCAGAAACCGCTGAACCACCAAATTAAAGACGTGGGCCAGGCATGGCACGTGCGTGAGGCTGCCGAGCTGCAGAGCCGCCACCAGGTTACGGCCGTTGTCACACACGACCATGCCCGGTTGGAGGCTCAGCGGCGCAAGCCAGCGGTCGGTCTGCTGTGTCAGACCCTGCAGCAGTTCGTGGGCCGTGTGCCTCTTATCGCCTAAGCTGAGTAGTTTCAGCACGGCCTGCTGACGCTTGCCCACCGCTGTGCTGCCACACCGCGCGACACCGACTGCTGGCGACATGCTGCTGCTAACACATCTTGATTGTGAGACAGAGGAGGAGGAGGAGGAGGAGGGTGCTTTAGTGGAGGAAGCATACACCTCCGCAGATACCACCACCGAGCTGGGGCCCGCAATTCTGGGGGTGGGTAGGACGTGAGCGGTCCCAGGCTCTGACTCTGTCCCAGCCTCCACTAAATTCACCCAATGTGCCGTCAGGGAGATGTAGTGGCCCTGCCCGCCTGTGCTTGTCCACGTGTCCGTAGTTAAGTGGACCGTGGCAGTAACCGCGTTGGTGAGGGCGCGCACAATGTTGCGGGAGACGTTGTCGTGCAGGGCTGGGACGGCACATCGGGAAAAGTAGTGGCGACTGGGAACTGAGTAGCGCGGGGCCGCCGCCTCCATGATACTTTTGAAGGACTCCGTTTCCACAACCCTATACGGCAGCATCTCAAGGCTGATGAATTTTGCGATGCGGACGGTTAACGTTTGAGCGTGCGGGTGCGTGGCGGCGTACTTGCGCTTGCGCTCGAACACTTGCGCAAGCGACGGCTGAACGGTGCGCTGAACTACACTGCTGGATGGGGCCGAGGACAGCGGAGATGAGGGTGTGGGTGCAGGCCATGAGGCGGTAGTGCCTGTGTCCTGAGAGGGGGGTTGCATCTCAGTGGCAGGTTGGGGCACAGGGGGAGAGGCAGGGGTGCAAACCGGAGGCGGTGAACGGCCTTTGTCCCACCTTGCGGGGTGCTTGGCCATCATATGTCTGCGCATGGTGGTGGTGGTGAGGCTGTTGGTGTTGGCTCCCCGGCTGAGCTTTGCGCGACAAAGGTTGCACACCACTGTTCGTCGGTCGTCAGGCGTCTCTGTGAAAAACTGCCAGACCTTAGAGCACCTCGGCCTCCGCAGGGTGGCATGGCGCGAGGGGGCGCTTTGGGAAACACTTGGTGGATTATTCGGTCTGGCCCTGCCTCTACCCCTGGCCACTGCACTGCCTCTTGCAACCTGCCCTGCTGATGCCCTTGACTCCCCCTCTGAAGACCTGTCCTCCTGAGTAAGCGTTGCACACCAGGTGGGGTCAGTCACCTCATCGTCCTGCTGCTCTTCCTCCGAATCCTCTGTGCGCTGCTCCCTGGGACTTACTGCCCTTACTACTACCTCACTGCAAGACAACTGTGTCTGATCGTCATCGTCCTCCTCACCCACAGAAAGTTGTTGAGACAGTTGGCGGAAGTCCCCAGCCTCTTCCCCCGGACCCCGGGAACTTTCGAATGGTTGGGCATCAGTGACGATAAACTCCTCTGGTGGGAGAGGAACCGCTGCTGCCCAATCTAAGCAGGGGCCCGAGAACAGTTCCTGGGAGTGTTCCCGCTCCTGAGCAGGTGTCATTGTAGTGGAGTGAGGAGGCTGGGAGGAAGGAGGAGCAGCAGACAGAGGATTCGGATTGGCAGCAGTGGACGGCGCAGAACTGCGGGTAGACGATAGGTTGCTCGAAGCACTTTCTGCCATCCAGGACAGGACCTGCTCACACTGCTCATTTTCTAATAACCGTCTCCCGCGTGGACCCATTAATTGGGCGATGAATGTGGGGACGCCAGAAACGTGCCTCTCTCCTAATCGCGCAGCAGACAGCTGCGACACACCTGGATCAGGAGCTTGGCCTGTGCCCACACCCTCACTTGGCCCTCCGCGTCCTCGGCCACGTCCACGTCCACGTCCTCTAGGCTTACCCCCACCCCTCAGCATGCTGTATTACCAGTGATTAGATTTCCCAGGCAGGAAATAAATTGGCGCAAGACTGCAGGCCAAATATAATTTTTGCCCTTTTTGGAAAACGAAAGGCCCCACTGCCTCTAGTGAATGAATTATCTAAGTTTAATAACTGTGCTGTGTCCCTGCTTATGTGTCACAGAACGTGAGGGTAGCAGAGTTATTATAACTCTTGGAGAGCAGGTATTTTTTTTCCCAATTAAGGAAAGCAAATGGCGAACCCAGCAGTAAAGCGTAGCTGGCTGCGTATGATTTAGCAATGTTTTTCACGCAGCTCACACGTGTCCACCGCCCGTAAGGACGGACAGAGGCTGGACAAATAGATTTGTTTTCAGTTTTTTCCCACCAACAGGCAGCACTGCGTATATTCTATGAACCTGAGAAGTTTAATAACTGTGCTGTGTCCCTGCTTATGTGTCACAGAACGTGAGGGTAGCAGAGTTATTATAACTCTTGGAGAGCAGGTATTTTTTTTCCCAATTAAGGAAAGCAAATGGCGAACCCAGCAGTAAAGCGTAGCTGGCTGCGTATGATTTAGCAATGTTTTTCACGCAGCTCACACGTCTCCACAGGCGTAAGGACGGACACAGGCTGGACAAATAGATTTGTTTTCAGTTTTTTCCCACCAACAGGCAGCACTGCGTATATTCAATGAACCTGAGAAGTTTAATAACTGTGCTGTGTCCCTGCTTATGTGTCACAGAACGTGAGGGTAGCAGAGTTATTATAACTCTTGGAGAGCAGGTATTTTTTTTCCCAATTAAGGAAAGCAAATGGCGAACCCAGCAGTAAAGCGTAGCTGGCTGCGTATGATTTAGCAATGTTTTTCACGCAGCTCACACGTGTCCACCGCCCGTAAGGACGGACAGAGGCTGGACAAATAGATTTGTTTTCAGTTTTTTCCCACCAACAGGCAGCACTGCGTATATTCTATGAACCTGAGAAGTTTAATAACTGTGCTGTGTCCCTGCTTATGTGTCACAGAACGTGAGGGTAGCAGAGTTATTATAACTCTTGGAGAGCAGGTATTTTTTTTCCCAATTAAGGAAAGCAAATGGCGAACCCAGCAGTAAAGCGTAGCTGGCTGCGTATGATTTAGCAATGTTTTTCACGCAGCTCACACGTCTCCACAGGCGTAAGGACGGACACAGGCTGGACAAATAGATTTGTTTTCAGTTTTTTCCCACCAACAGGCAGCACTGCGTATATTCAATGAACCTGAGAAGTTTAATAACTGTGCTGTGTCCCTGCTTATGTGTCACAGAACGTGAGGGTAGCAGAGTTATTATAACTCTTGGAGAGCAGGTATTTTTTTTCCCAATTAAGGAAAGCAAATGGCGAACCCAGCAGTAAAGCGTAGCTGGCTGCGTATGATTTAGCAATGTTTTTCACGCAGCTCACACGTGTCCACCGCCCGTAAGGACGGACAGAGGCTGGACAAATAGATTTGTTTTCAGTTTTTTCCCACCAACAGGCAGCACTGCGTATATTCTATGAATAATAACTGTGTTGTGGCCCTGCCTATACAATTCTTTCCCTGCAGTATCAATGGAGGGTGGAATGCTCTGCAGAGGCGATTTTGAGAAGCCCAAAAAAAATGCAGCACAGCCAACAGCAGCCTGGACAGTACTGCACACGGATAAATATGGCCCTAGAAAGGACCGTTGAGGTTCTTGAAGGCTACACTCACTCCTAACACTCTCCCTGCCTATGCAGCACTTCTGTCCCTAATGCCAGGTGCAACGGTCTGCAGAGGCGATTTTGAGAAAAAAAAAATCCCACTGCTAACAGCAGCCAACACACAGCTATCAGTGGCCCTAATAAGGACCTTTGGGGGGTCTTGAAGCCTACACTAACTACCAATTCTTTCCCTACAGCAGCTCCGGTATAAACAGCACTGTCCCTCATCTAACTCACACCGCATCTGAGGCGAGCCGCGGGAGGGGCCGACTTTTATATTAGGCGAACACCTGATCTCGCCAGCCACTCACAGCAGGGGGGTGGTATAGGGCTTAAACGTTGCAGGGGGAAGTTGTAATGCCTTCCCTGTCTTTCAATTGGCCAGAAAAGCGCGCTAACGTCTCAGGGAAGGAAGTGAAAGTAACCAGAACACCGCATGGTGTTCGTCACGAATAACGAACATCCCGAACACCCTAATATTCGCACGAATATCAAGCTCGGACGAACGCGTTCGCTCATCTCTATTCTTTATCAATCAGGTTCTCTATAAATTTATTGTCCAATTTGTTCTGGTATACCACGACGATATTCTTATTTTTTCGTCGGATTTTGATTCACATATTTCTCATGTTCGTCAGGTCCTCCAGGCATTGCATGATAATAATTTGTTTGCTAACAAGGACAAGTGTGTTTTTTCAGTACAAGAGATCACATTTCTGGGACACATTATTGCCTCAAGGGGGTTCAAGATGGATCCAGAGAAGGTCTGGGTGGTACAGGACTGGGTGCTACTAGAGAATGTGAAGGCACTTCAGAGGTTTCTGGGGTTCGCCAATTATTATCGGAAATTTATTAGGGAATTTTTGGTGGTGGTCAAACCTTTGACGGATATGACAAAGAAAGGTTGCTTCCCTTCTAAATGGTCCCCAAGGGCATTACAATCTTTTCATGAAGAGATGTTTTTGACGGTTCTGGTGCAACCAGACTCCTCCAGACCTTTCGTGGTCTAAGTTGATGCCTCAGAAGTTTGGGTTGGAGGGGTGCTGCCTCAGGGAACTAGTACATTGCAAGATCTTCGTCCTTGTGCATTTTTCCCATGTAAATTTTCTACTGCTGAGTATAATTATGATATTGATGACAGAGAGCTGTTGGTTGTTAACCTTTTCCAATCCACTGTCTGACGTCTGAAGACATTATGATTTAAGGCTGCACAGCTCCGATGTTGGAAGATATCCGTCGGGGTTCTCTTACTATATATTGCCAGCCTCTCTGCTGTCGGAGCCTATCCAACGTGTCACCTCATGCAGTATTGGCTTTAGCCAGCATATAGCGCCATTGTATAACGGCAGAAAAAGAGTAAGCCCCCTAGGAAAATCTGGATACAAATTGGATTGGAAAGGGTTAAGTGGGCTTCTGAGGACTGCCGGCGCCTCTTAGAAGGGGCTCGGCATAAAGTGATGGTTTTTATGGACCACAAAAACCTGATCTAATTAGAGTCAGCCAAAAGACCTAACCCAAGACAGGCACAGTTGTCACAGTTTTTTTCACGCTTTGACTTTATGGTTACATTTCGTCCTGGCAGTACAAATATTAAAGCCGTTGCACTTTCCAGTAGCTTTGTCTCAGGGGTTTAAGACAAACCCCTTACGCCCATTCTTTCTGAGGGGGTTGTAGTGTCAGCAGTTTCACTAGATTTAGAAGAGCAGGTCCATAAGGCACAGGACATAGCTCCAGCAAGCCTTCCACTGGGAAAGCTTTTTGTCACTGTTCATTTGAGGTGCTGTCTGAAGTACATAGTTCTGTGTTAGCTGGTCATCCAGAGATTAATAATACCCCAAAATTACTCACAAGAACTTTTTGGTGGCTGTTGTTATGACTAGATGTATTCAGTTTTTCTCTTCTTGTGAAGTTTGTGCCGGAGCAAAATTGCCTCAAACTGCCCCTGCTGGGAGGTTAATGCCTTTGCCAATACCAATGAGACATTGGACTCATTTGCCTATGGACTTTATTACAGATTAGTTGCTTTCTGAAGGTAATACTGTCATCTGGGTTGTGGTTGATCGTTTTAGCAAGATGTGTCATTTTGTGTCTTTTCACGGTCTTCCCAATGCTAAAACCTTGTCCAGATTGTTCATTATTTCTCATATTGTGAGATTACACGGGTTACCGGCAAATATCATCACCGATCGTGGGGTCCAGTTTGTTTCCAGGTTCTGGCGTTTTGTTTGCTCTCGGTTGGAAATTCAGCTCTCTCTTTTTTTTCCTCAGCATATCACCCAGAGACCAATGGGCAAACTGAGAGATGTAACCAGAGTCTGTAACAATACTTGTGGTGTTGCCTCGGAGAATCAGGAGGATTGGTTGGGGTTTTTGCCTTTGGCTGAATTTGCACTTAACAGTAGATCATTGGGATCTATGAGGATGTCGCCTTTCTTTTGTAATTATGAGTTTCATCCATGTTTTGGTCCCTTTTCCAAGAAGGAGTCAAAAGTACCAGAGGAGAATGAGTTCTCCTCTAATACCTAGATGGTGTGGGAAGTTATTCAGAAGAACCTTCAGAGGACGGTTAAAAATTTCAAGCGGGTAGCAGATAATAGGCGTTCTGAGTGGACTATTTTCTTGGTGGGAGACTTGGTGTGGTTGTCAACTAAGAACATAACATTCAAACAACAGTCCTACAAGTTAGGCCCACGATTTATCGGCCCTTTCAAAATCATTGAAAAAAATAATCCTGTATCATTTCGGAGATTCTTGGTTCTATGAACATAACTAATGTGTTTCACAAATCTCTCTTAAAGAAGTTTGTTGATTTAGGAAATGGTTCATCTCCACCAGCACCAGTTTTGATGGATGGAGATATTCAATTTGAGATGAGTCGCATAGCGGACTCTCGTCAAGTTAGGAGATCCCTACAGTATTTAGTACATTGGTGTGGTTATGGTCCTGAGGAGAGGACATGGATACCGGCTGCTGATGTCCATGTGGATTGGCTTGTGAAAGGTTTTCACAGAGTAAATCCAAATTGATGTGGTCCTTAGGGTCCTGGGGCTCCTTCTAAAAGGGAAGGTACTGTTGCAGTTGTTCTGGGATTGCTACCATGCTGATAGTCTGGTGCAGGTTTTGCAGGTGGTTCTCCATCTTCTGGCCCTAGTGGGTGTGGTATTAGGTAAGACCTGCTTAGCTGCACCTGAGGCTAATTGTCAGGCTATTTAGTCTGGCGCTGTTGGACAGATTTGCCATTGAATCTTCAGTCTAGCTTTGACTGTGGTCTCTGTCAGAGCTCTCTTCTGGATCGTTTATTTGCCTACTGCATCTAAGCTAAGTTTGTGTTTATTTTCTATTTGTGGTGTTTGTTTCTCCTGTCCCACATAGGATTAACTAAGGGCCGAGATACAAGGTCAGGTACGCCCTTGTCAGGGCGAATTGCCTGCATTTAAGAAGGTCCCTGTCCCTGAGGTTATTTTGATAGGGAAAGAGTTCCAATATTTTGGTTTGTTTTTCTTGTTACACAGCTTGTGCACATTTGTGCGAGATCTGCGGGTTACGGATTCAGCACGTCCTGGATGGACGTGACACATGCAGGACATAACACTCTTAGGAATTCTCCAGAATGCTCTTTGAACCAATTGTGGACAACTTAGGCATGATGGTACAGTGCATTATCCTGCTGGAATATCCCATTATTGCGGAGGTACATGAAGTCATTGAAGGGCTGCAAATAGTTATCAAGTAGTGAAACGTAGTGGACACCGGTCAATGATGTGTTTTAGGATGCATCAGTAGCCCCAACCCATGCCATGAGAAAACACCCCACACTAGTATAGGACCACTACCAGCCTGCATAGTGCCTTGTTGATAACTGGAGTCCATGGTTTCATGGGTTCTGCACCATGCATAAACCCTACGATCAGCATAAAACAATCCGTACCATGATTCATTTGATTACGGTCCAGTTAGCAACGAGACCAGATGAAGTGCTGTTTCTGGTGTCGTTGTGTTAATAGAGGCAGTCTGTTGGGTCTTCTGCTCTCATATCCCAAGGAAACTAAAGAACGCTGCACTGAATGTGGATCTCCTACATTAAATGTGGGTGTGACACCCATGAGCAGCCACGGCGATATCCACTGTGGGTGGTAATTGCTTCAATGATGTACAGAAGTAAGGAATGTTAAATGCCCACACAACTTCGAAAATAGATGGGCCCATCCATTTGTTCCCCCCCCCCTCTCCTCCGTTATCATACCATATTGGAACTCACATCAACTTGCCATGTTCAATCTCACTCAGAAGATAACACCAATTTATACAAGTGAGGGTGTTCCCAAGCTGCTACCTGTAGTAACGCCACTTGATAATCATTTTACCTACTGCTATCCCATGACGTTTGTAATGTCAAAATCCCTAGTAACAGAGATACAATAGATAGTTAAAAATACATTTGATACTAGTTCCTGCACTTACCTTACTTTCTCTTTAATGGGACTTAAGTGAGTTGCAATGCGAGTGGATCCATGATTGTCTGAGGTGCCAACCCCAAATTTTTTTTCCTTCCTTAAATTGCCGTTGGGATAGTCCTTCCACGACTTCTATTTGTTATATAAAGACATATACAATTAATTAATGTGCATCATATCATCTATCATCTTAGGTTGGGATCCCATACATCAGTTGTGTCCAAGCAGGGGGTCTGTGCTGGAGCCGGACATAACTGATGACATTTGGTGTACTTTGTGCACTGGTCCGACATCCATAGTGGGACAGCAAAATGCTCCATGCAACAGGGAGGCATCCAGCATTACAAGTGATACACCGGGTGCCATGAACGATCCAGTAGAGAACTATGAAATCCGTTCTGACATCAGTTTCCCTCTGGCTTCTCACTACAGCGCCAGAGGGAAGAAAAAGTCAGAAATATGGGAACCCAGCCTAAGTTCATGTGTAACAAGATATTTAAGTAAGGATGATACACATAATGAGTTAGATCACTAGTGGAAACTTTGGGATGGTCGTGGGAAAATCAAGACAGCCGAGAGCCATACCTATATTAAAGGGAAATTAGCATTCACATTGTGGCTGTTGCAGAAAGAACTTGATTAAAATAAATAGCAGCCCAATTAAGAAACCATGGGTAATACATTTTGTTTGAGCCAACCTCCCCAACAGAGGAAAACTGTACAACTTAAGTATATAAAGGGTGTAGTCAAAAAGACGGATCCATCGCTATAGCTCAATACTGGTGTCCTATACTGAAATAACAATAGCATACTTGAATAGGAAAGCATGGATGCTCTACGTGATGGTATAGCACACGGGCTCCTTGGGGCCCTGGAACATGGATCCTAATTTTGTGTTGTGGCCCCTGTAAGAGATAGAGAGTAAATTCCAACTGTAAGGGCGCCCACCCACTGGCGATTTTTTTTCCTTTGCGTTTTTTCTCAAGAGCAATTAGTATTGAATGTGCTCCTGTCCACTGGCGTTTTTTTTCCGGTCCGTTGCAATTTTTAACAAAGGAACTGTCAGTTGCATATGTGTCCTTATTTTTCTCTTAATGCACCCATGAATGTCAATGGAAATTAACGGAAAAGGCGCGAAAAAGCTGCGAAAATGCCGCGGAAAACGCTGCATTTTTCACGCACGAAAATCGCAAACGCCAGTGGGTGGGCGCCCTAAAGCTGAAGAATAGCATGTGAGAAGCAGAAATTCACTTTCCATGTCTTTCTAAGTCTCGTGGAGCCAATAATATGACTGAAGGAAAGCGTACTGGAAGTGGGCTCCTTCTACTACGATACATGCATGGAGCCATTGTTGGATCTGTGTTTATTTCAGGGACTCTCAACACAGAATCTCCCGCAGATGATGATGGATGACTTCCTGGATGATCTGCCCCTATCATAGCAGAAGGAGGCCACTTTGAGTACACTTTCCTTCCTTCAGTCATAGCAGCGGTCCCACGGGACTTAGAGAGATGCAGAATGCGGATTTCTGCTTCTCACATCCTATTCTTCAACTTTGCATTTGGGTTCTACTCTCTGTCCCTTACAGGGGCCACAACACAAAATAAAAATCCATGTTCCGAGGCTCCCAGGGGCCCATGTGCCATACCATTGTGTAGCACATCCATGCTTTCCTGCTCAAGTACACTGTTTTTATTTGAATATAGAATACGAGTATTGAGATATAGCCTGGGATCATTTTTTTTTAACTACACTCTATATAAAAGGGTGCAGTACTACAATCACCATACAGTGCACCTATATTGCCCCATACTATGCCATGACACTATCACTGCACTGCCTGCAGATATGCTTGAGTGACCTTTACCCCCCTACCATTTTACCCCAGTATCTGGAATATATTGTCTTCAAAGTGGACCGTTAACATTGAAAATCCCAGAATCACAAGGAATAGGAGAGATGTAATTGGGAAATTGACAACAATAAGGAAGAGTTAGTTTGGCTACATTCACACTGGGTTTGCTCTGTACATTTGGTGTGTGCAGTGGGAAAGCCCCCATCATATATGTTAAGAATATCCATAGGCCCTCTTTCACCTGACTTTTTGGCCTCTGTTTGGCTGGTATATGTCAAAGGGGTGGGAGGCTTTTTTAATGTTCACCCTGTTGACCAACTTTCCTAGAAACTACGCTGCTACCCATCCCTAGTCTTCTCTCCTTTTGACCGAATAGAATGTTTTGTTAGGAAGGCAAATACAATGAAGAGCATTATATGTTCAATTTTTGGATCCCCCACCTTTTGATGGAATATTTCCCAGCACTTAAACTGCTCCACTCAGCAGCTGCGCGACCTTAAAGGGAACATTGCCAGCAAGCTTGCCATATTTGCTGTGGCTTCTCTCTCTCCCTCAAATTGGAACACAGTTATAGGTTCCAAATGGGTCATTATTAGGCCCTGTTCTTTTCAATGTGCTTATTAAAGACCTTGTAAATGAGTTGTAGAGTACAGTTTGTATATTTTTAGCATATATTCAAATTACATGGCTGTATGTAACTCAAGATAACTCTTATGTTCTCAATGGATAGGCAAATTGGGTTGAAAAATGACCAATTCAGTTTAATGTGGAAAAATGTAACGTTATACATTCAGGACTTGAGAGCAACTTTCATTATTACATATTAAATGGGCTAAAATTGTGTAAAATAGAAACAGAAAAAATTAGAGATCATTATTTAAAATTATAAATTGTAGCAGTCAGTCTCAAGTAGCTGCTACCAAAGCAATGACTGTCAGGAGACGGATACAGTTAAAAAGTTCAGAGAAGCATAAAAAACGAATGAAAAAAGTTACACTTAACTTTTGTGTTAACTTCTAGGTTCAGCGATCATGTGCCTGTGTAGTGGCCCAGTAATGCTTTCTTGGCTCCCTCCATAATGTCATACATGTATGTCTTATGTAGATGCTCTGTGCAAAACTGTCTTGTCATTCTGTTATGTGTATTGCACAGCTGCAGCAAATGATGGGTTAATATCTGCAAAGTGTGAGCTGACTGTCTATCAATGTATCAATTTATGTCCGGTCACATGATATGAGTGAGGCTATAAATGTGAGCACTTAAGAGCGGAAAAGAGAGTCAGGAGTCCATCTTCTGGAGCTGAGAGAGTAAAGCACAGAGGCACATGGGAGCACCTTCAGCCCTCATGTGTTGAAGATGAAAGAAGAGGAGAGATTCCACAGAGTGTGTGTTCCTGTGATGAAGAGAGAGTGAGCCCCCAAAGCGAGCGAGTGAGCAGTAAGAGAGTGCATTCTACCAAGGCCTAGTGCAGAGCTACTCATTCCTAATTGTTTCACACCCGAGCGTCCTGTAGTCTGGGACTGCCAGGTGGAGGTACTCTACTTTCATTGTTCACACTCCAGCTTCCTGATGTCTAGGTTCTGCTGAGTGAAAGTACGCTTCTTTATTTAGTCCTGAAGTCTGGATTTGCCGTGTGGAGGTACTCTAGCTTATCTATTGCCTGCACTTCCTCAATCTGTAATGTGTGCCTTGTGTATTGCTGAAGTTTCATTTAAAGTTATTTCAGGCCCTGACCATTCCCAGGGACCTGAAGTACTCTATTCCTGTCTGCGGCTCATTTATTCTCCGCCGATGTTCATGCCGGTGGATACTGGGACGGTGGCGTCACCCATGACAACAGCAATCTCTGTTCTATAATCTATTGGGCATTCCTATGCCGGTGGGGGGATCAGAAGAGACCCAGCGCTGCCCTTGTCTTGGATGTGTGCCTCCCTCTGGGAGGGAGCGTGGTAAGTACCGTCATGACAAGCCAGCATCTTGCCCTCCCAGTGTGTTTTTTTTGCCCAAAACGTTCAGTGACAAAAGGGTGCAGGGCGATAGTGGACGGAGGGTCCATATTAATACCCATTCACTGGGTTCATTTGGGTATTTAAATAACCCTGTCAGTTTTCCGTTCCCCAGAAGGTGCATGTACAGCCGGTTGGCCTCTTAAAGTCAGTGTGCGCCCAGCTTTTCTCTGGCTATTCTAGGCCCCCTCACCAGCTAGCAGATGCCTAAGAAATTAGTCCAATTTGGTATGCAAAGGTGTGCGCTTGTTCTAAATAGCTCCTGGTTTGACCTGTGTTGTTCTACCCAGCTTTCCCATCTTGTCCTCTACTGACCTCGTTTTGTTTTTGGACCACACTATCTCTTTATGCTGCCCCAACTCTTGGCCTGTTAAATTGTCATGCAGTACTTCTCCCTGTCCTGACCTCTGCTCTACTCTACAGCCACGTCTCCGTCTGCTTCTCTGGTACCGCAATACGATTAACCTGACCAGTTTTCATTAGCTGCCGCTATATCGACCTAACTTCTGGGGTAACAGACTTGTAGTGAATTCCCAATTGTTGGGGTTAAAAGGTGAATACCAGTGGATCCCAGGTGCCTCTCAAGGTTTGTGGGTGGTAGTTGGTCTACATCCGCTGGCTTGACAATGATAAATGATAGTTTTATACTTACATGAACTACTAGAATATTGTACATAGTTTTTGTTTTTTAAAGTCAGACATAGAAAAAGGGTTTAGATGTACCTTAAATGGCATAGGTGGGTTCTAAAAGACCACATAGAGGTGACCTAGAGGGTTGACCATGCAGGTCTGTACCTATGATCTAAAAAGCAGACTCCACTATAGACATGCTTTACCTCCAACAACCTTGAATCTGGTAAAATGTCTATAAATGTGGCTTACCTGTTCTTGCATGACATCCGCTGCTGAGACCTTCTTACCGAGATATGGAAATATCAGATGAATGTTATTTCCAGCCTCGGGTATCTTCCAACCTTTGGTTTCTGCATAGCTCTGCTATCTGTGTCTGGAGAGTTGGATTCTGCGGCGACTGTTACTTGTTGTCACAGTGACGAGCCTGTTGGGCCTGCACCCCATAGGTACTGAGCGTCTGAAACCGGTGGGAATTATCACAAAGACTAAACAAAGATTAAAGCGTATCGAAAGAAAGACAAACACAGAAGTCGAATTGACAAAGCCGGTAAATATTAACTGACGGTATATTTAGTACGCATACAGTTCCACTCGGATAATGAACACAGTGAGACAAGAGTATATGATATAGTATATACCCTCATGGAAATAGGTGTAGGGGTGCTGAGTAGAGATGAGCGAGTATAATCGCTAAGGCACATTACTCGAGCGAGTAGTGCCTTAGCCGAATATCTCCCCGCTCGTCTCTAAAGATTCGGGGGCCGGCGCCAGTGACAGGTGAGTTGCGGCGGGGAGCGGGGGGAGAGAGAGAGAGAGAGATCTCCCCTCCGTTCCTCCCCGCTCTCCCCCACCGCTCCCTGCCCGAATCTTTAGAGACGAGCGGGGAAATACTTGGCTAAGGCACTACTCGCTCGAGTAATGTGCCTTAGCGAGTATACTCGCTCATCTCTAGTGCTGAGGTATCAGGGGCACCCCGGCCATTGGAATTCGGACCTAATAGAGGGTAGTCCGCCAATCAGAACCCTCATAGATATGGTAGAGTACAGAGCAGTTACAAGGAGCTGGAGGAACTAGCACGTCTTTGCATAACACCGTGTTTACACAGGAGAGTTTCATACACGAGTTCCATCCAAGAGCGATATAGACGGAACTCATACGTGAAAATAACACATTAATTTCAATGTCTTTATTTATTGAGCAATTTTTCTCTTCGACCGACGGTCCGCAGCATGTCCTGTGTTTGGGTGATTCTGTCCGTGAAACTCTCTTAGTTTCTATGGGAGAAAAAAAAAATCGGATCTCATTCGCATGTAAATGAAATTTTTCTATTGTTACTAATGAAACAAAAGGCGCGTGAAAATCGCATGTGATGTTATGCGTTTTTCTTGCCAAACGCATTGCAATCGCTAGAAAAATCACTGTTTTACAAGCGTAATCATGGACCGCTATCAAACTCGCCCGTGTAAATACAGCCTAAGGCCCGACTCACAGAAGCGTAAGTTTACTGCGTATTACGAGCACGATGTACGCGTGTGATAAGTGGTAATTCTTGGGCAATCAAATACATTGGCTTACTCTGTTTTGCTCACATTTACATGTATGCATTGCATATTACGCGAGCCCGAAAAAAGAGCGCTGCGTGTTCTATTTTGCCACGTTTTATGCTTGAGAGAGCCTATTGTTCTCGATGGGCGCATAATCAATGCTGTCCATTACATTACATATGGGCAGTCTTTACATGCGAAGTTGCGAAGCGACAGAGCGGGTGTAATAGCCCAGAGTTAGAGGGGCCCCTCCATAATGTTATATGCAGGGGTGTAACTATAGGGGGTGCAGCGGATGCGGTTGCACCCGGGCCCAAGAGCCTTAGGGGGCCCATAGGGCCTCTCTTCTCCATATAGGGAGCCCAGTCTATGAAAAAAGCATTATAGTTGGGGGCCTTGTTACAGATTTTGCACTGGGGCCCAGAAGCTTCAAGTTTCGCCCCTGGTTATATGTCTGTCTTGTGCCACTGTCATGTCAGCGTCTTATGTGTGGTATGCATTAGTTATGTGTTTTGCAACTCTGCAGGATTGAATGGGTTAATGTCTGGGTTATGTCTGGAAAATGTATCACTTTACACAGGGTCATCGGGTCCAACCACCTGCTCAGTGCAGGATTTACTAAATCATCCCAGAGAGATATCTGTCCAGCCTTTGTTTGAACACTTCCATTGAAAGAGAACTCACCACCTCCTGTGGTAACCTGTTCCACTCATAGTCAGAAAGGTTTTTTCTAATATCTAATCTGTGTCTCCTCCCTTTCAGTTTCATCCCATTGCCTCTAGTCTTTCCCTGTACAAATGAGAATAGGGCTGACCCCTCTGCACTGTGACAGCCCTTCAGATATTTGTAGACAGCTATTAAATCTCTTCTCAGCCTTTTTTTGTAAGCTAAACATTCCCAGATCCTTTAACCATTCCTCATAGGACATGATTTGCAGACCGCTCACCATCTTGGTAACTCTTCTCTGAGCTTGCTCCAGTTTGTCTATGTCTTTTTCAAAGTGGGGTGCCCAGAAGCTTTGGGTCGTTGGCAAATCAGTTTCCCATCAATTCCCTCCTTCAGATCATTTATAAAAATGTTGAACACTGGGCCTAGGACAGAGACTTCTGGTGCCCCACTTGTTATGTTCTTCCACTTGGATGTGCAGCCATTTATAACTACTCTTTGAGTACAATCACTCAGCCAGTTGTGAATCCACCTAATAGTTGCCTTGTCAATCCCATATTTGATCATTTTTTCAATAAGTATAGTATGAGATACTTTGTCAAATGCTTTACTAAGGTCAAGATAAACCATATCCACCGCATTTTCCTGATCAACTCAGTCAGTGAATTGGTCATAAAAGGAAATTAGATTAGTCTGGCAGACTTGTTTGTTACAAACCCATGCCGGCTCTGGTTAATTACTACATTTTCATCCAAGTACTTGCATACATGTTGTTTAATAATTTGTTCAAAGATCTTTCTTGGTATAGAAGCCAGGCTCACAGGTCTGTAGTTTCCTGGATCCTTTAGTATCCTAGGATGTAATTTATCTGGACCTTGAGATTTGAATTCATTTAAGTTAGCTAAGTCTTCCCTCACCATCTCTCTGCATATAGATAGCCTGCATTATTTTATTCCCCCAATAGCACAGGGAAGATCAGTTGATGTTCCATCTACTTTCTGAGAAAAAAGATACACAATAGGAATTTAAAAGTTCGGCCTTCTCAACACCATTCTTAACCAATTCACCATTTTCATCTTGTAAGCATCCAAGAGCTTCTTTGACTTTTCCCTCAAAATCCTTTTTCATTGCTTTTGGCCTCTGTTGCAAGCCTCAATTCATTATCAGCTTTAGCTTTTCTGACACTTGCCCTACAGTTTCTGCAGACCACATTGTATTCTTCTTTAGATATCTCCCCCCTCTTTCAATTTGGTAAACATATTTTGCTTCCTTTTTAACATGTGTGCATTATTTTATATATATTTGCAAGGATGCTAGTGTGAGGAGAGCAGTCCAGTCTAGCCTAAGTGCAGAAGCAGTAGTCCGTATGGCTCACTCACTGACTTCTGCAAGAAGTCAGTGAGAGAGCCACGCTGACACTGATTGGTCTATGTGGGGAGAGAATGTGCTTGGCCTGGAACCAGTCTACCCGCGATATGCCAGTACTACCACTAAGCACTGAGTGAGAGAGAAAGGCCGCTGTATGTCTAGAGAAAGGCACAAGTAACGTGAGTGTGGACCGGTAGAGAGTTAGAGAGAGAGGCACCAGGAGCGGGATCTCACAGATAACTTGGACTGTGGATCATCCGCAATACCCCGAGAATCCTCCTGGTTGCACCACTTTGTACCAGCTCTGCTAAACTGCCTCCCTCTTTCCGCCTCCTTTTGGCAAGGGGAGGGAGCTAGCTTGCTAAGCCGCCACCCCCTCTCTGCCCCTTGTTGGCTGCCAGCAATGGGAGGGGGCGAGATGAGGCAGGAGCTTAGTAACTAGCTGCCACCCCCTCCCATTGCAAACAGCCGACAAGGGGCAGAGAGGAGGAGACACACTGTTAAACTCCCTCCCACCTCCCTTCTCCAGTAGCTCCCATAGCAGTCTATGGAAGCCACCGCTATATTCCGGGCAGAAGATAGTTCCTGAACTATCTTTCCTGGCTGGTGCAAAAGCACCCCACCGGAATGCGCTCCATATACGCTTTCTTGGCCGGGTGCTTTGACACCTCGGGAACACGCGGCCGATATATGCTCATGTAAATGAAACCTAAAAGAAACAGAAAGGCGCATCTCCAGTGGGCCAAAGAGTGCAATAATTGGATGACTGAGCAGTAAAAAAACATCACCTGGTCAGATGAATCCAGATTTCTGTTGCACCGTGCTGATGGGAGGTCAGAATTTGGTGCAAGCAGCATGAATCGATGAACCCTTCATAACAATTATGAACAGTTGACAGTGGAGGAGGTAGAGAAATGGTGGTGGTGGGTAATGTAAACCTATGGATGGACACCACAACAAATCACTGCTCTTCTGAAGGCCAAGGGAGGTCCAAGTCTCTAGTAGATGGAGTTCTCTATCTCATCATTTTAGCGTGAGGAGCTTCCTTTGCCTAGATGACGGCTCTGTTATATATAAAGCCATAATAGGCCCCTCTGGAGGTACATGGAGCCTTACTGTATATTCTTATTCCTCTGATTTTATATAAAGGCCAGCAGAGATTTATTTGCATGGGATTCTATATGAATCGGGCGTAAAGAAATGTATGGTATGCTCAATTAGATGCTGTATTACGGAGGGAAGAACATTTCCCACGTATAGCACCCAAGGGAGCGCCATGTGCATGAATAAGACCTCAGTTTTACCTGACTGAAGGAACATAAACCTGATTGTAGGCAGAACCAGAGGTCTTTTCAGAACTTGGCACCGTGCCGGTATGTATCTGGGAATGTTTAATATTAACTCTTCTACATAACCCAACTTATATTTCATATTCTTTCAAGTGATATGCCAAGATGAAGAATGATAACCGAGCTTCTGAATTTTTCCATACAGCCACCATATGGGAAGATGTAAGATGCTGATGGGAAGAGTCATAAGGTATAATGTATAGGATTAATTCTTGATATACGAATGCATGGATATCATTACTAGGGTTGGATCCACATATCTTGATCCTTTCATATCGTCTTATATTCCTATATATTGTCTGCATCTATGTATCCAACTATTATGGATCCCTAAGAATGAATTAAAAGAAGTGAACATTTGTCTATTGGAAATAGCAAACGAAAGCCGGAAATCTGTGTGGTGAACAATGGGTGGAAACGAAGCTTGATGGACCTCTTTGACTTTTAACCCTTTCCAATCCACTGTCTGACCTCTGAAGACATTATGATTTACGGCTGTACAGCTCCGATGTTGAAAGACATCCGTCGGGGTTCTCTTACTGTATTGCCAGCCTCTCTGCTGTCGGAGCCTATCCAACGTGTCACCTCATGCAGTACTGGCTTTAGCCAGCAGATAGCACCATTGTGTAATGGCAGAAAAAGAGTAAGCCCCCTAGGAAAACCAGGATACAAATTGGATTGGAAAGGGTTAAATCCGCATCATGTCAATTTATGCTGTGAATTCTCATTGCAGATTTCACCTTCTATGCGGCAAATACACTGCATTTACGCAATGAAACAGCAACAATACCATTTGCTGTGTTTTGGGATTTTTTTGTCCCATGTGGACATACCCCTAAAGTGTACCAGAATTCTCAGAATAAACTGCCATGTGTATGAGGAATATCACTATTTCTGGCTATTTGATGACTTGTGTATCGCATTTTCCCCCAGTTTTACCCTTTGCAGGCTACATATCCAATTTGCAGTTGTCCCTGAGCTGGTGGGTGGAGATTAGTTGCTGTGATGTCTTCTGTACACAAAGAAACCTGCAGATGATTGTGTGTACTTCAGACAGCTGGGAAGCATAGAGAAATAGCAGCATCATAGAGGGTATTATACAGCAGTACTGAGCAGTGTAGATGTGATACCAGTAGCTGTAAAAGAGTACATCACTTACTGTATTTGCCCAATAGAAAAGAGTACAAACATGGAGGAAAATGTGCAAAAAAGAAATCATGCTGTGTTTTTGAAAAATGGCTGGAAAACAATCCAGCCAATGTGGTTAACCCTATGGCTTTACATTAGCTCTGTATTACGGCCCCCTCAACACAGACCTAATACAGAGCAAACGTACGCTCATCTAAAAGCAGCCTAATATTAAGATTTGTGGTGGTCTTTATTATGGTGGTAGAATGTTATCCTCTTCATCTTTTGTAAATGGACTTACTAAAAGCAGGTGGTGTTTCTGTTATTAGATCCGTCTGTTCTGGGAGAGAATCAAGAGAGCTTTTGCTGTTTTATTGCCATATTTCAAAAGCAGTTACTCAATGTGCGCTGTTGATATGTTGGCTAATGCAAGCAGCCGTGGGATTAAAGCATTCCTTAAATCACGGACAAAACCTTGATTTCAAGTGTAAAAAGAGATCTTTAAAGTCTTGAGTAGTAAAATTTAATCTGGTTCTCACATGTGCGCTGAGACTGATATCACATCACATACAAAAAAAAATGTACATGCTTCAAGTCAGATCATCCTGTAAAGCAATGAGAAAGTACTACACAGACTGATGCCTGAATAGGCAACATGGTTGATAAGGCTTCAAGGGGTTGTCACACTTCTAGCTGTTTTTTGCTGCAGGAAGCAGATAGCGCCATACGTTACGCAGTGGCCCAGGATGGTACTGCAGGATAAGTCCCATTTACTTCAATAGGACTCAGCCTCCAGTACTAACTTGGGTCATTACACAATGTATGGAGCTGTCTGCCTCCTGCAGAAAAATGACTAGAAGTGGGGCAACAACCTTATAGGGGCTGTGCCACTTCTAGATGTTTTGCTACAGGAACCTTTAATAGGACTCAGCCTGCAGTACCAACACAGGCCACTATGTGATGTACAGAGTGATCTGCTTCCTGTGTAAGAAGGAATCGGAAATGTCTAGAATCCACTGCTAGTTATTTTCTAGGCTTACCTGGATTGGGTAGTGAGAGCTTTCTTACACTCTTCAGAGGTCGGGAGTGTGGGACTGAACCGTTGGTAGAAGGTTCGGTCACACGGCTGCCTCAGTACCAGGCACCACAGGAGCAGAAGTAGGTCACATTCTGATGCTCAAACTGTTTATTGAACTGTGCGATAACAAATTTGGTCTTGTAGTGTGATCGGTGAACCTACCAGTAGAGATGGAGTGTCCTTGTGCAAAAATGTCCATTAGGAACTACAGGTTTGAGCAACAGGATACTTTACCGCGCTACTTTTTCTCGCAGTCAATAAAACTTGATAAAAAGGAGGATAAAAAGGCTCGAACACTGGTGTGATCCGTGGGTGGACATCCATTCAGGAAATAGTAGAAGCAGTTTCGGTGTAAATTGAACCAGAGATGTTTTATTAGAAAGCAACAGATAACTCTATGCTTTCGAACGCTACCCTGGCCAATGGTCTATCAGTGCATGAGGCTGGCAGCACCCGCTATGTCTTATTCTCCACTTCTCTTTTATCCAGTAAGCCACTGCACTACTCCATAGTTGTTTTTTCCCTCCTTTAGTACTCCTCTTTGCCAAATTGTTTTGCCTCTTCACCTTTGACAAAATTTGAGCCCATTCTCTCTCTTAAGTGGCTGCATCATCTATCCACTACTACTCCGTCCTCTGTGGATCACCAACCCTTTCATAAACTAGCACAGCTCTGATACACTGAGCAGTCAGAATACAGTGCCATATGCTGTGCCTCTGCACAAGTACACTGGCCATCTTCATCCGCCGCTAGTTTATCATATAACGGAATACTAATAAAGTAATATAAAACAAAGGTATAATAAAACAGCTAGAGGTGGGACAAACTCCTTCAAGCTGCCCATGCACTTTTAACAACTGTCGGTCATTAGTCCAACAGCTGTTTCCCCAGTCTGCCTTATATATACTTGAATGATCGGCTTTTTTGAATGTTTGTGTAATTAGATAAGCCACTGTCAGACAGTTGTGACAATGGCTTATCTCTTAAGGACAGTGAATTTTAACCTCCGATCCCTCTTTCTCTTGACAACATCAGTTGGGGAAGAGTTGTGCTGCCCATACGCATTAGAGAGTTGTCTGAACTCACCATTGGATGACTCGTTGGACTCACATTGGACGACTAAACTTTAATGTGTATGAGGACCTTTAGTGTCCTGAAATATTCTTACATTATTGTTACACATCCTAGAATAAATCAGTCTGATCAAGTAGCAAACCGAATTCTTTCTGGACGTGAAGGAAAGCCTAGCCATGACACAACCTACCTGTAGACCAGGGATGTACAACTTTTTTGGTCACTTTGTGAGACTGAACCAATTCCAAGAGCTGCATTAAATCTTTAAGAGGTATTTCCATCTAGGAGACCCCGATCTTTGTGGAGCATCATATTCTCCCCTAGAAGCAATAATTAGGGTATGTAATGGATCATGATACAACATTTTTCTGACAGATTACATATAGATCCCTGAGAACAAACCTCAGCAAGCCTCCACTGGTACAGTGTGGGTCCCTAGCAGTCCATAGGCTCTATGTAATGGATCTGTACAACACAGTATGTATTTGAACTTTGAAAAAAGTCTACTTGAATATCCAGAGCATCCATTTTTGACTAGAACTGTATAATAATTAATAACGCATAACTTTTCACATTTCCCATAGTTTTTGTAATTAGATTTCCTTCTGTTGTATACTCTATATTACACTTGGGTCCTGGTGACTTGATGGGTCTGACTTTAACAGGAGGTACCAATATTATAAATGTCACATGGTAAATGGGGGCCATGTTATGGATTTTGCATTGGGCCTAAGAACTTCAAATTACACTTCCGCTCATAATAGCACATGACCTAAGATGTAGGAAAAGTCCCAATATGAGGATATGTTGAGAGTTGATACAAAAGAAGAGGTCTTAGCTTTCTCTGACTTTGATCTTATGTATTGAAGACTTTTGTGAGAAGCTATCACCGTAATAGGCAATTTACTATGAAATTTCATGGAAATGTAACTAATTTCCATGGTCATCATAGTCCATCTTTGTAAGTAGACACTTAACTAAGCAATCTAATGAGCATGGTAATTTGGTCAGTGCTGGGGAAATATTTTTTACTATGGTAGTAGCCAATCTCTCCTCAGACTTCAGATATCAGGTAGCAGGCTTTACCATACATATTAGAGCTCATTCACACTTGTGTTTGACAGCTTCATTGTTTGCCTCCATCCTAGGAGCCAAACAATAGCAAATTTGGAAGTGTCGGGTCCCATACATGCTAGGTTCGAATACTACCAAATGGAGCCCTTTGTCTATAATGGGTTCCGTTCGACACCGTTATGGACTCTGGCATTTTCACAAATGAAATAGCGCCACATAGCACTATTTCATCAGTGATAGTAACATAGTATGTAAGGCTGAAAAAAGACATTTATCTATCCAGTTCATCCTATTACCCCCCAATGTTGATCCAGAGGAAGGCAAAAAAACCCGATGAGGTAGAAGTACATTTTCGGGAAAAAATTCCTTCCTGGCTCCGATCTGGCAATCAGAATAATCCCAGGATCAACAACCCCTTTGAAGTTATTAATGATGGCATGTAATATTGTATCGCCCAAGAAAGGGATCCAGGCCCCTCATGAACCCTTATATCGAATTTGCCATCACCACGTCCTCAGGCGATTTTTAACATAAAATAGCGTTAGAGGCTTTAAACAGAGCCTCTGATGCTGATGGGAATAGAGTCTTCGTTTGTTGGCTGATCCCACCAAAATTGGCATGTTTAGCCAACTTTTAAGAGATATTCATATATTACCTCAGCATTATTATTGGTGGGGTACAACTTCTGGGACTCTGAACAAAGTTACCAAGGTACCTTTTAGCATTTTTCCCTGGGGCAAAATAGATTATTTCGGTTAATTGTAGTCATGGCTGGCCCTAGCTATGCGCAACCCGTTGCACAGGGCATCGGCCACCAGCTTGTGGGAAGAGCACCAAGCAGATGTAGGCTGGGGGCAATCATCCCTCTTAGGTCCGCTTAGCCAAATGATCTTCTACATCCTTTTGCAGTGTGTTATGGAGCTACATGATTACTCATCCTCAGGGGCGTAGCTAAAGGCTCATGGGCCTGGGTGCAAAAGTTTATCTTGGGGCCCCCCAACTTCTCTTAACTCCTTAATGCAGAGGCATAACATGAAGCTTCTGAGCCCCAATGCAAAACCTGTAACAGGGCCCCAACTATAATGGTTTATTCATAGTACTGGGTTCCCTATATGGAGAGGAAAGGCCTTATGGGCTCCCTAAGGGTCCTGGGCCCAAGTGCAACCACATCCCCTGCATCCTCTATAGTTATACCAGTGATCATCCTCCTGGCTTTCTCCCCTCCACTCTGATGTCTGAGACATTGGTGTCAGCCCACCTGTGCACTCACAACACAGTTGCTTAGTTTTGCTACCATATTTATGTTATGAGCTTGATTCTAGTATTGCATGTATATACTGAGGTTTGTTCTGGTGCTGTATTTATGCACTGAGCATGGTTCTGGTGCTGTATTTATGTTATGTTGTTTCTGGTACTATAGTTACTCACTGAGCTGTGTGGGTATGCTGCTTTCTTGTTGCTTTCTGCACAGGCAAAATACAGGCAAATTGTCTTTCAGTGCAATATACATAGCTTTTTTTTCTAATGATGGGGGAGGGGAGCCAAAAGAAGTACAGCCCAGGGTGCCATCTAACCTAAGGCTGCCACTAATTGTAGTTGCTGTCAATTAGAGTTTATATGTTGACTTCTATAATGACTAAGTAAAGATACTATCTGACAGCTATTAGTTTACAGTATTAGAGAAGACTGTAAGTCTGTGACTGTTCATCTGTTGCTGCATTGCCGATGATATTGAGTCTATTGTAACACTAGAGGGTGCAGTGAGGCTAATATACTCCATGTAGATAACGGTCATGTTCAGCAAATGCAAACCAGGCAACAAATGTAGAATTGTGTCTTTGTGACACCTAAATAGGAAATATTCCAATGTTATCTTTTCCTTCTCCATAAATACTTGTTTCCTTCCAGCCATCCACCCCACACCCAGTAGACTAGACATAGACATCTCACACTCCTGCAGGTTTACTTAGGGCCATCCCACACTTTAACGGGTCCAAATCAGCAAACTACTCTTTAACAGGAAAGACCAAAATGCATTACAGTGGTGGAGGTCAGACATAACCATGGCCTTCTCCACCTCACGTTTACGGAGGTCACAAGCCACCTCCCAACATGTCTGTAGGTGGAACACAGCCACCTCACATCTGGACAGATGAAACTCAGTTGTTCTACATTCTGCCAGGTTAGACTCATCCACCTCATATGCTACCTAGTAGGCCAAACCTAGACACCCAACGTTTTCTGTCTAGCAGACACAGCCACCTAACTTTCCACCAAGTCTAGACCCTGGGTTAGATACTGCCACTCTGCACTGTCCATGTAAACCCTTCTGAACAGCTACTTACATTGGCAGAAGTCCAATATCTTCCTTCTAGCATGGGGCAGCCTTTTGAAAGTACTGAACAAGCCCATACCTTCTTGCAAAGTTGTTGGCTAGTCATTGAAAGCCAAAGATTACCTGTTTACACCAGACCATAATTAATCGACCAATGACTATTTTTAGGTGAGCGGAAACAAACTGTCTAGTGAACAAATCCCTGCTTGTCACCTGGTTGGTGGCCGTGAAAACACAGAACAACTATCGCTTACATTTGCTCTGTCGAGCGACTATTTGGACGATAGTTGTCCCAAGTAAAGCCAAGCTTACACTGACAGATATTATGCTAGGAATAAATACTGATATGGAGCAATTTAGTCAAGGTATATATGGTTCCATTATTGTCAGCTGATTGCGAATGTAAGGGATTCCCACTGAGGCCTCGTTCACACGGGCGACAGACTGTTGCGATTTTGTTGCATTGCTACAATGCTACAAATCGCATGTATGTGAAGCCTATGCTTTCCTATGGGTTCTTTCACACATGCAATGTTTTGTAGCATGCAACATCCCGACACAAAAACCTAGCGGGTCCCGCAATATGCCCGCGACTCGTGAGGTTTTGCAGCCCATGTTTCACTAAGGAGCCTTCCTCTCTGTTGCATCGCATAGAATGAAAACGCAATTTTCGTGCGGTGCGATGCAACTTTGACAGTAGGAAATCCTACTGTCAAAGTTATAATCTAAGCCCTAGCTGCAGGAAAAAATAAAAAAACACACATACATCACCTTAGAAGTGCTGTCAGCCCAACAGCATTTTCTCCCTGGCCTCCGACACTGTTTCTCTTCATCATCTTCTGGCCGGGGATTGAAAAATCCTCGCCTCTTGGAAACATGGCTGTGATTGGCTGATGCTTAGCCAATCACAGCTAGCACTCGATGAACCAATCACAGCCATTCTCCGAGGAGGCGGGGATTTTTCTCTGACCAGAAGAGAAGACGACGATCAGTGCTGGGGACCCGGGGAAAAGTGGAAGCAGAGCCGCAGACAGCTCGTCTAGGTGATGTATGCTTTAAAAAAAAAAAAATCAAGCTAGGGCTTATTTTCGGGGTAGGGCTTATATTTCAATCCCTCCCCCAACTCCCCCGAAAATCCTCACATGTGGCGCTACAAAGTCACGCAACCTTGTAGCACCACATGCAAGTTTGTAGCGCTACAAAGTCGTGGTATCACCGTGAGAAACTGCAGCGGTATCGCACAGACCAGCAATGCGATATCAGTGCGATTTTCTTGCGGCAATGCAGTGTCGCCCGTGTGAACGAGGCTTTAAGGGTAAGTTGCTATGTAGAAGGACTGTGAAAATGCACCAAAATGGGGTTCTTTCTTTGTGCTTTGTACTCTTTGCTGCTCACTTTTTTGCCAGTTGAAAATGAGGGAAAGCGTTCTACATCCACCCCCTGGTGATAGTGGCTGCCATCTTGGGAAGAACTCTAAAGATACCCACCGCATCTCACACTACTTTCAGCCTCAGTTCCTGTATGTTATTTAGCAGTTACAGTTTTCCATGTTTCATTTGAAATAATGTAGGATTTGGAGGGATCGCAGCCACCTGCAAACCTGGAATGTGGCATGGACCCAATAATGATAAAACTCAACAGGAACATCCGCTGTTTTGTCTGAGCACATGTCGTGCCATCAGTGGTGATGCATTTGATGTAAGTTCTACTGATGAAAGATTAACTGTTATGTAAAGAAAAGTGTTGCAGAATGGACCGATCTAATGAATGTTACCTTTAGGCGTCAGCGGAATATTGCTATCATGTGTTAGAGGTTTGCCGGTGGTTTTCTAGATGTTCTTGCCTACTTACTCCAATAATGGAGCAAAATTGGTGGAAGAGCAGAGACAACCAGTAAAGCTAGGGGAGTATTCCATAATGAGCTGCTTGTTGGCATTGTTTTCCTCTTTTTTTTTTGTAATTCTGTATTATTTACATACCATACACAACTCATGGTTTCAGTCTAGTGAAAAACAGCCGGGGACCGGGTGCCGGTGGAATGGGAGCAGCGGGGCAGCAGGGAAGGTGAGTATGACTACTTTTATGTTACTACTGCAGGCTGAGTAGGTCCCTGGATAACCCATCTAACATTGTTCAAAGTCAGAAAAATGCTAATGGAAAAGAGAGAAACAATACCTCAACATCACCACCTATTGGAAGGCAGCATTCCTACAAATCAATGTCAGACTTTTTAACAAGTCTGACATTGACTTGCAGGAATGCTGCTTTCTGATAGGTGGCGCTGCACAGGTATTGTTCCACCTTACTATTTGCATATTTCCCAGAGGAACATGGCCTTATCAGTCTCCTCCCACACCTTCTAGGTCCTCTCCCTAAGGAGAAACGATACCCTTCCTGACCCACATCAGAAAAAGTCATAATAATCTTATGCTTAGTGCAGGGCCTGAAGCCATATTGCATGGTATATCCAGTATCACCCCTGTTTAAATAGGATAGGATGGCTTTTGAGTTTCATTGGCATGATCTGTCTGGCGGCACAAGAGACTAAACGTGCCCTCTCTGCCACTAGTGCTTTTGGTCCTTTGACTACCTAAGGGTTCTTTCACGTCAGAATATTTCATAGGACATTGAGGATATTGCAGTGTGTGTAAATCCGCACCAAAGTCCTCAGGTGTAAATGTGGATTTTGACACGGAGTTGTTGGCAGAATTTTCAAAATTCCTTCAAAAAAATATTTAAAAAAAAAAGTCAAAACCCCCCCTCCCCCCCTTATTAGTATGTAAAAAAGCACACAGAAAAAATCAGCACGGACGTGGCATCGCCACATTCGTAATGACCCATATAAATTTCGAACATTATTTAACCCTCACAGAGCATGCTATAAAAAATATTTTATAAAAGTGGCGAAAGTAGCTAATTTTGCGTATCTCACCTCACAAAAAATGGAATGGAAAGCGACCAAAAAGTCATATGGATCACCAAATTGTACCTCTAAAGAGTACAACTCTTCTCGCAAATAAGCAACTCTTGAATACAGTGATAGTAAAAATGCATCTTTTATTTTTTTTTTATTTTTTATGTAATCGTACTGACCTGCAGAATCAATGAAATACATTATTTAGGCCGCTCTCACACAACCCACTTTTTACCGTGATTAGCCATGTTAATCGTGGTACAATGCTCCCATTGATTTCAAAGGGGCCTCACAGACTAGCGTGTGAACACAGTGTTTCTATCACTGTGATTTTCGAGCGCTGTCTGCTCTATTTTCATGCATTTCAGCGCTTGTTAATGTACCTCATCATAATTGGGTGCGGTAAAAGCGCTGTCAAACTCTGTAACATGCGTTCGAAAACGCAGTACGAGATTTCGATAGAACGCCACGGTTTTGGACGTGACATTTTGTAAATGCTAAGTTAGAAAAAAAAAGCCAGAATTGCAGATTTTGTTAATCTTGCCCCTAGAAAAAAAATGAAATGAACAGTGATCAAAATATTATATTTTCCCCAAAATTGGATCAATGAAGACTAGAGCTTGTCCCCCCAAAACAAGCCGTCATAGAGCTCCACTGATGAAAGAGTAAAAGCATTATGGCTCTTGCAACGCAGCCATAATCTGAAAAACAAAGCGTGAAATTGCTTTTTTTCCCTCCAATCCCCTCCCCCACCCGAAAAAAAAAAAAAGTTATACAATAAATTATACAAACTCCCAAAATGATGTAATTTAACAAATAGAAGTTGCCCCGCAAACAACAAGCCCTCATATAATTATGTTGATGGAGAAATAAAAAGTTATGGCCCTTTCATTACAGCAATGAAAAAAATGAAGAAAATACATTGGTCATTAAGGCATAAAATAGGCCTGTCACTAACGTGACTGTGAGGTTGTTAAATGCATACAAGCTCTATTTTATACCTACTTTACCTTGGCACCAGCATTGCTCCAGCAGTAAGGTCTGGATGGACAGAAGGCAAGAAAGGTATAAGGCGACCTTATTTCCCATTTTTTAATTTGACCAACTCATACTTGGCTCTCCGGAAATGCCCACACGGGTACGCTCTCTGAGATGTGACCTAGTAGGAAGCACTACTAAAGGTTTTGTACCAAGATTCCAAGTTATTCCCTATCCACAGGATAGGGGATAACTTGCTGATTGGTGGGATCTCACCACTGAGCCCCCTGCCAATCTCGAGAATGGGCATCCTGTGTCCTCTGTCCTCGCTATGGGGTTGCTGCAACCCCGCCGCAGTGCAAAGACTACTGAATGGAGTGCTGGTCGCACAAGCGCGTTATTGCTCCTTTTACTTCTAGCACGACTGTGGAGAAAGCCAAGCAGCTGATGAGAATGCCAAAGGCGCACTCCACAAAACACCGAACATGTTTGAGTCGGTAATCAAAAGCCTGCTTATTGGTGTTCATGTCTCTGTAAGGGAAGGGACACAGAACACGATTTCAAATTCCCCATCCGCCACAATGACAAATGGTTCAGGTGGAGCTGAAGAGTCAAGAAGGTACCTTGGTTCTGGCAGAGACAGCTGGTCAGCTAATGTTAATGTTCATGAGTCCTGAACAACAATGGTGTGCATAAGCGGATCGTAAGGAGAAAGTCCCTGCTCTCCAAAAGGAACATTGCTTCCTGTCTGAAGTTTACTAAAGATCACCTGGACAAGCCAGAAGACTATCGGAACAATGTTTTGTGGACCAAAATAGAGCTCTTTGGCTTAAATGAGAAGCTTTATTTGTGGAGAACACTGCATCACAGCATAAAACCATGTACCATCTGTGAAACACAGTGATGATAGTATCATGGCTTTGGCCTGTTTTGCTGGCCCAGGTCAGCTTGATGGAACAATAAATTCAGAATTGGATCAGCAAACTGTAAAGGAAAACATCAGGACATCTGTCTGTGAGCGGAATCTCAAGAGAACGTGGGTCAGGCAGCGAAACAATGACCGAAAGCACACAAGTCATTCTACAAAAGAATGGTTAAAGAAGAGTAAAGTTAGCATTTTGGATGAAGTTATTGCTGCACAAGGGGGTCATAGCAGTTACTCAAAGCAAAGGGTCACATACTTTTGCCATTCACAGATATGTGGATCATCAGAAGGAGTAGAAGGCACCTTCCAATGTGTGGTGTAAAAAAAATGTATTCCATAAAAGCAACGTTTCGGCTGAGCGTAGCATTGTTCAAGCTCTAAATTCTAATATTTTTGACTCATCTGTTGGATTTGGTTCTCTTTATCTACTTTTAGGACTTGCGTGAAAACGTAATTTAGTTTTAGGCCAAACATAAGCAGAAATGGGGAAAATTTCCGAAGGGTTCAAAAAACATTCAAGCACCACTTGTAGCTGCTACCTCATCCATAGACCAAGTAAATGAAGGGATCACAATAGGACACTCTGCTCCTTACCCAGCTGGTTCCTTGTACGGATAAATAAGTGTAGGTATTTATTATAAATCCTGAACCTTTTGTATTTCAAGTGCAGCCCACACAAATACTTGCAGCCGGGCCGAGGGTCTACAGGGAGAACCGTAACTAGGCTCTAAGCCTCGCTTCATGTTTCTGCTCTTTGTAGGAGTCTTTGACGTGAATGAACTGCAGGTTCTACAGGGATTCATCTGATCTAATTTTGTGAAATGAAATCAAGCTATTCCATGCGGGCCGGCTTCGTGGTGAGCATCGCTGCTTCCCTTTAATCGGTCCTGGATAGTAGTTGGGAGTGAATAGACTGAGTGCGGGAATATCTTCAGGTTTACATACTAAAACAATATTGAAACCTCATTAATTGCAGCTAATTACCATTTCTTTGTCTGAAATAATTGTGTACTCTCAACCTGAACCACACAAGCATACTTTCAGTCCTCGTGCCATCCAAGTCTACGACTGACTAGACTCAGCATATGGTCCCATAGCAGTCAATGGGCCAAATCACAGTGATCTAGCTAAAGACTTATGTTCCCTAGTGCAAAACTTCAGCCTGGGACTCCTTTCCCCCCTTCCCGGCTTAGATATACAGCTTAGCTCTATGTATTGTAGTATATGGTACCTGTTAAAGGGGTTTTCCAGGGAAATACTATTGATGACGTATCCTCAGGATAGGTCATTAATAGTTGATTAGCTGAGTTCCGCCAATCAGGTGATCGGGCGCCCGCTGTCAGCACCCGGATATAAAGGGGGCGGAGTGGAAGCTGCTGCTCTGACCTGTGTGCAGGGGCTAATGCTTGTAAATACAGGCTTGGGATCTCATTGAAATGATGGAGCTGCGCAATTACAAGTGATGGCCACTACACAGGGCTTGGAGCAGCAGCTTCCACTCCGCCTCCTGTGTATCACGGGTCTGATAATGGGCACCAGATCAGCTGATCAGTGGCGTACCCCAGCTAATCTCTATCCTGAGAATAGGCCATCAATATTAGTGATAGTATTTACAGTGCAGTTACCTCCAGTGATCACAGTTTATCACTCCGATTGCAGTCATTCACTTTCCCTTTTCTTCTTTACCTGAGCGCAGACTACCATAAGTACTTCTTCAAGCAATGTCTCTGCAATAGAAAAGAGAAAAAGCAGGATCCCTTGCGTTATTTTATTATAGTGGTATTTTATTATATACATCTCTGATTATACTAATCATTAATTATTATATGAAGATTTTTTATCGCACAAAATACCGTTTATTAACTTATTAGATATTTTTGTTTTATTATATACACTGATTTTTTTTTTACTATTAATTTTTTTAATTTTTAGAAACTCGTTACCCCAATAAAGTTCTCTTCTGTATTCCCGGACTGGATCCTCCTTGGTAGCAGCATCGTATCACTTCCTTTTTTCCCTGCTTAAC
Source organism: Eleutherodactylus coqui (assembly GCF_035609145.1). NCBI lineage: Eukaryota > Metazoa > Chordata > Amphibia > Anura > Eleutherodactylidae > Eleutherodactylus > Eleutherodactylus coqui. The sequence continues at coordinate 33,019,174 of NC_089846.1, forward strand.
TCTGATGACTTGTCTCTGGACAGAAAAAGGAGGACTCACTGAGATGCTGAATCCATATGAAGAGGTCCAAGAGGACAACGCGTTTCAGTATAGAGTGATGCCTTCGTCAGGCGCTTCTAACAATGACTGGGAATTGTGAAAGGCTTGTCTAAAAGGTCTGACATTGACTTGCAGGGACGCTGTCTTCCAATAGGTGGCGCTGCAGAGGTATTGTTCTATCTTCCCTATTTGCATATTTCCCAGAGGAGCATGCATGGCCTTATAAGTCTCTTCACTCACCTTCTAGATGCTCTCCTCAAGGAGAAACGATATCCTTCCTGACCGGTTAGTCTACACATGGAGTGCTTCTGTTTCTTGTTCCACTGGGCTAACATTTTCAGGTGTAAGATAAATACATTATTTGCCCAAACTGAGTTATATTGGATTAAACACGCCTTGATTCTCCAAGGAATAGAGCTCTCACAGACCAGTGAATTGTAATTAATTCTTACATCAAGAGGGACTATGGAAAGTGTGTGCAATTAGATCACTTTACACAAGCAGTTGGAGTTTGGCATTTTGCTAAAAAGCATAACCATTATTTCCAAGAGAAGGGAAGCAGACAGCGCCGCATCTCCCCAAGGAAGTACTGATGTTTGGAAAATACATGACCTGTAGAACACTAACATTTCAATCCGCCTCGGGATGCAGAAAGTTCTTCCGTCGGTGCTAGATCTTCCATGTAAATATGGAACAATAACGCTGAATGGCCAATTTAGTGACACCGGCCCTTTCACGATTGGAGCTTCCTTGTATGGAAATTAGATGCGCGACTCCAGAGTGCAGCATGATGTCAAATGACAACTTGTTAAAGAAAAAAGATCCCCACGCGGGGATCTTTTTTTCTTTAAGAAGTGGATCCTTTCCAGCCCTAAGTGGGCTGTATTCCCCAGGACGTCTCTCCAGGAAGCTGGATTAGGAATCAGAGTCTCATATTGAAGGAGATCACAGATTTGGGTGCTGGTGGTTTCTCTAACCAGAGAAGTCCACCGAACACCAGGTGAGTGTACACCTTTCATTCACCTTCTTACTTTAACTACTATATGTTTTTACTCACGAGGCGCCTATCTAATTTTGTATGTCAAATGACAAGTTTTTCATGGATCAGTTTCAGTGTGAATCCACATTAGATCAAAATCAAGTGATCTGAGTGATTTCCAACGAGGCCTGGTCATTAGTTCCAGACTATCCATGGCCAGGATTTCATATAGTGCTACTCTTGTGGGTTTTCTTGTGGTGTGGAGAGTATACTGAGAATAGTGCGATGAAGGAAAAGAATCCACCGAAAGACAATCCTGTGGACATGAACAACTTGTCACTGAAAGGACTCAGAGGAGGATGTCAAGAATCGCTCTAAAGCAGAGGTTCCCAAATTTTTTTACCTCGTAGAGCTCCTGCCGATTTCTTTTTTTTTTGTTTTCCCGTAGACCCTCTGCCTGCCTAAGGCCGGCTGCACACGACCGGGTCAGATTCCGCATGTGAAACCCAACTCTTTGCCTAGTCAGCATCTGTGAATGGCTGTCATTCCTTCTTCTTTTCTGTACTGCAGGTAGTCCGCACGGCTCGCCGGCAGACATGCACAGTACAGTTTTATTTTTTAAACCCCTGCTTTTCCTGCATCATTGTGCAGTGTCCAAGGAGCGGCCCACAGCTGAGGAGATGGCGGGGTAGATAAGGGCCTTGTCATGGTGGCGCTACCACCTCCTCCCCTAGGGGTAGCTTGAGACCCGTCCAAGTCACTGCAGAGGGAGGTCACAGGGAAAATGTAACCGGAGGTTACCTACACTCTTCTTGTCACTCGTGATGCCACCATTCCGTCCTCTGTGGTGAGTCTCAGTGAAGTAAATAACTTAGTTCACACACAGGGATACTTTCTGGACAAACCGGGAACGGTCGGTAATGTTCGTTTAGTGTAACTTCAGCAAAGTTTCAATGTACAACATTAGTTTGGCACAAATTACACTTCTAGAAGATGGTGTGACCGGGAGGACTTCTCAGGGTAATCCGGACAATCCACAGTCCTAGTTATCTGTGTGATCCCGCTCCCGGGGACTCTCTTTCTCCCTCCAACAATCTACTGGTCAACACTCACACTTCTGGTGCCTTTCTCTCTCTCTAGCAGCGGTCCATCTTCCTCTCTCTCTCAGGGCTTAGTGGTAGCACTGGCACATCCTGAGTAGGGTAGGCCCAGGCAAAGCAGAAGGGTATCACAAGGTCGCATGACACACAACAAGATAATTTTTCCAGACATAACCCAGACATTAACCCATTCAGTGCTGCAGAGATGCAATACACATACCAAATGCACACTACAATTAAGACACTGACAATACAATGTCATGAGACAGACATATAACATTATGGAGGGCCGCAGGTCAGACGGCTTCCATTGACTTCAATGGAAGCAGTTCACGCGGAATTTGCTTAAAAATAGAATATGCTACGGTTTTACCTCCACGAGCGGAAAATTGCAATTGATTTCTGCTCATGTGCAGGAAAAAGCATTTTTTAATAGGATGTTATGGGCGGTATTTGCTGCGGAATCCAGGGGCGGATGCCCGCTCCGGATTCCACAATGCAAATTTGGCTGCGTGCAGCCGGCCTAATAATTTTCCTTACCTTATTAAAGTCAAATGGGTTTTTCCCAGCTGACTTAGTGCTGCTCACTTAGATCGGGTTTTATGTAGAGTGGACAATTGAAAGAAAAAGAAAAACGTGCAATTTGTATAGAATAGACACAAAATGCAAATAAATATTTGGATTTGGGACGAAACAAATCAGAACCTAGTAAAGTTCTTCCATAAAATGACTCCACAAATAATGCAGTTAATGGGAGGGATGAGCCGGATGCTCTGATAGCCAATGTCCAATATTTGGCTTTACATTAGTGAGTTTTAGTCTTAAATCTCCACCTACAGTGATTTGCAATCAATATATTTTTTTCATAAGAAGATTGGCGACCGCGCTAAAACCCCTTTCCATGAGGTATGAAGATGGAAAACAGTTTCTTGCGATAGTCCATAATGCAGGATAAGCAGCAGGTACGCGAGATGCGTTGCTGCCGGTAGGAAAACTTGTAATAACCTGCCCATGAACATAGCCCACCACAAAGCAGATGGGTATAGTTCACACAAAACCTCTTGGGCTCCGGCGGATCACGTTAAAACAATTCGCAGTAGAAACTTTATAGGTAAATTAGTGACTGCGCAGGTCTGTTGTGTCTGTCGCCAGAGCCCAACAAGTTTTGTGCAAACTCTACATAAACAATGAAATATCAAAGAGGTCAGTAATTTCTATGTCTATTATAAGTATTATGTACACAATCTGTGTAAGGTGTATTATGTCATTTACAGAATGCCTTAATATTCATGATGACCTGCCTAAATAGAGTCCGCTCACATGGACCCCCATTTACATCTTGCGCACCCCCAAATTTTTTTCTTGCTGACATGGACCCCCAGCAAGTCAAAATCGACCCCTGAGGTCCATATAAACCCCTTTGGGAACCACTGCTCTAAAGAATAGGCGATGCACAGTCAAGCACACTACAGCCAAACTGTAGTGTGGTGGTGGTAAGTTCTCCTTCAATGGAAGTGTTCAAACAGCGGCTCGACAGACATCTGTCTGGGATGATTTAGTGAATCCTGCATTCAGCAGGGTTGGACCCGATGACCATGGCATCGAAACATTGCATTTTGTATGGCAATGAAGGAATGAAGACACATCCTGCTGGATGACTTTTCTGCAGCATACATTGCTGCTCTTCTTCTACTTGAAACCTTGATGATTTGGATTTGGGTCTGATCCTCTGTGGGGCGTGCAGTGAAGAGCGCTTCTCTATAATTGGATTTGTGGTGAGTGCTGCTGACTAAGATATTGTTTTGGACTTGAATCTTTTCCTGTTTGTCTTTGTCAGTCTATGTGTCTCGTCTTATGTAGGTTATCTGTGCATATTGTTAGCAAGTCTTTGTCTGGTGTTGGTATAGGTCTGATTGTGTTTGTATGCGTGTCAGCTACACTAACCCACACACTGTTCTATCTATTACTCCTTAACGAGTTCATGATTATCTGCGGTGATTTCCATTGTTAGGGATTGGTTAAGGGGAGAAGATAATAAAAGGTCCAACATCAGAGTTGGAGGAAAAAATGACAGGAAAGAAGGAGAGAGGAACCCTCAGGGGTAGTCGGCCCTGAGAATAGTTCAGTGGTTCCTGGGCCCAAGCGCTTTGGAAACTTGTGACTGGCTCACTAAAGGGAAGCCAGTTCTCATCAAGCTGCGCCTGGCGGACAATACGTAGTGGAACGGGCCACAGGAGAGTCTTTTCCCACCCTACCAGATGGCGTCTGTGTAAAGGCAGACCCCACGCAACCGGAAAGGAAAACGGGCCTTGGTATCGTGAGGGATTTACAACCCTGTTAGGGAGAAGTCATTGTACCTCCAACAAGTCCTGTCAGTTTTCTCCACCAGTCACCGCTCAGAGCAAGGTTCAGATAACTTAGACCAGCCACCTCAGCTATCCATCAGGGATAGTAAAACGGTGTGCCTCCGGTTTTGCAAAGATTGATTTGGCTTGGACTTTTTATTATCTGACAACGTTATTCTCAGAGGTACTGGCGTCACGTGACAACTGCTCAAACCCTTTTTGTTGAGTAATGCACCTGCTGGGTCAGCCATTGGTGAAGGTAGGGTAGCAACCACTGTGACACAAGCTAAGGTTTCCACTCGAGCTAACCCTGCCCTCCTCAGGCCATCACACCAGTATGCAATGGCCCTGGCGTGGATCTTGAGGAGGATTTTGAGTCCTACCCAGAATCGAGTATGTTCCTACGCACCCTAAGACATTATTCCAATAAAACTACTTAATAATGTCATCCACCTTCGGAAAAGTTTGTAAGTGTCTAGGATGTCTTCCAGGAGCAACATCTGCAATGGCTAGGCTACTTTAATGCCACATAATAAACAATAATAAGCCATTTGCATCTTTTTCATCTGTGTGCACATCATATCTGAGCTCCTGAAACATGACCTAAGGTTGTTCACAAGGAAACAGATGTTGACTGTTATTTCTTTCATAACTTGCCCAAGTGTGATGAGAGATGAGACTGAAAACATTAAATTCATATAGTAGACATTCATCAAAGACCCACAACAGGGAGTTGGAAAACCCAGAAGGCTCCTACTGAGTGTAGATGGAGACCACAAGTATAATTCATCCTCCTGTGCTGGAATGACATCCCATGGGAGCCGCTCCTCACTTCTGCAAGGGTTTCAATACTGATTATTAAATATTGGATAGATTAATACTAGTTACATTCGTGTGAGTCCTGTAACTGAGGATAGTTATATGGCCCACCCATTGTGTAGTTTATATTGGATATAACATTACATTCTGTTAGTTCAGTCTTATATTAAAAGGGCTTTGAGACCTCTAAAAATTTTTGTTAAAGGCAGGAAATGCTAGCTTGTAATAAACTGTTATTATCGTCCTGTTCCATTCTTGGCCTGACTACTGCAACTCACTAATGCTTAGTCTTTCCCTTACTAAACTCTCTCATCACTAATCCATCCTGAATGCAGCAGACAGGCTCATCTTTTTGTCCAGCGCTACACTGTTGCCGCCGCCCTGTGCCAGTCAGTGCACTGATGCCTCCACCCTGTGCTAGTCACTGCCCCGATGCCTCCACCCTGTGCAATTCACTGCACCAATGCCTCCACCCTATGCCAGTCACTACACTGATGCCTCCACCCTGTGCCAGTCACTATAATGATACATCTACCTCATTCCAGTCACTATACCAAAGTCTCCACCCTGTGACAGTCACTGCAGTGATGCCTCCACCCTGTGCCAGTCACTACACCGATGTCTCCACCCTGTGCTGGTCCCTACACTGATACCTCCACCCTATGTGAGTCACTATACCAACATCTCCACCCTGTTTCAGTCAATACAGCAATGCCTCCACCCTGTGTCTGTCACTGCAGCGATGCCTCCTTCCTGTGCCAGCCACTACACTAATACCTCCACCCTGTGCCAATCAATACTTTGATGCCTTCACCCTGTGCCAGTCACCACACTGATGCCTCAACTCTGTGCCAGTCACTGCAGCAATGTCTCCACCCTGTGTCAATCACCGCACCAATGTCTCCACTCTGTACCATTCACTGTACCATTCACTACACAGCTATCTCCAGCCTGTACCAGTCACTACACGGAAATCTCCACCCTGTGCCAGTCAATACACTGATGCATCCACCTTATGCCAGTCACTACACTGATGCCTCCACACTGCGCCAATCACTGCACTGGCTGCCCATCAAATATAGAATACAATTTAAACTGATCCTTCTCATCCATAAAGCTCTCCACAGTGCTGCACCGACCTATATCCCATCCCTCATCTCTGTTTGCCTACTTACCCATGATCTCCACTCTGCTAATGACCTTAGACTTTTCCTGAGCTGTGCCAGTTCTTTTGAATGGGCTACTTTGGACAACAGAACCCATCATGCATTGAGCGATGCTTTTTTCTTGCGCATTGGTGTATTTTACTGTACTTTTTGAGCCCACAAGGCATGTTCATTTGTGGGCAGGCAAACAAAGGCACACAGATTGAAATAGCTAATTAGTAGAGATGAGCGAGCGTACTCGCTAAGGCAAATTACTCGAGCGAGTATTGCCATTTTTGAGTACATGCCCGCTCGTCTCAAACGATTCGGGGGCGGGCGAAGGGCGGCAGGGAAGATCTCCCTCTCTCTCTCTCTCCCCCACTACCCCATGCTCACTCCCGCAACTCACCGCTCACCCCCGCCGGCCCCCGAATCTTTTGAGACGAGCGGGCATGTACTTGAAAATGGCAATACTCGCTCAAGTAATTTGCCTTAGCGAGTACGCTCGCTCATCTTTACTAATTAGTCTTAATGAGTTCCACATATGTTCTTTTTCCTGTGCAATTGCGCAGTGTATCATGCATCTCTTTGCGTATTACACGCACATTTCCGCGCCCCCCATGGACTTCTACAGGCACCTTTGATGTGTAAATATGCAGAAAAATAGAGCATGTTGTGTTTTATTTTTTTTGCGTGACAGAACTCACACATCAAAAAAATCCACTATTTTCAAAAAATGTCATGTTTTTGGGCAATTCTCATTCAAGAACCGCCCATTACTTCCTATGACAGCAAAAAAAAAAAAAGCATCACACTTGCATGTTATACGATTTGCATGCGAATTTGATACATTTTTTTTACCATGTAAACTATTGGAATCACATGCAATTTTTTTTCCTGCTTGTGAAAAATGCAGGTACAGCTATGCAAATTGCTCGTATATAATGCCGAAACGCATCGCACATGCATGAAAATTACTGAAAAAATTAGCTCGATGTAGCTTCGGTTTTAACTGACCTACAGCGCACTCGCCCTTGTAACTACGGCCTAATGCACTTCATATCCATACCTATACAGATCCCGGGTCATACAGCTTTATGTATACTACCCTGTTTATATAATATATGGCTGCACCATTGTACAGGCCAAGCACTGCTGCCTCATATGTCAACCCTGTTTCATCATAGATTGTAAGCTCTTGTGAGCAGAGCCCTCACTCCTATATATTAATTTTTCTATTAGTGTAATGCTGTATGTGATGTCTGATTCTGTCTTTATTAGTATCCTATGATTTGTAAAGTGCTGCCGAATATGTTGGCGCCATATAAAGATTACTATCATTCTAGTATCAGACGGAACACCAACACCCCTCTTGTCTATGCACTGTGTCTGGTGAGGCAGCTCATCCCTATTGACAAGCAGCCTATGGACAAGAATGGCGCTGTTTCTGAAGACAGACTGTTTTTTTTCTGATCCGGATATTTGTGGTCTCCATCATTTCCAAGTGGTTTATTGACAGCCAAGGACTTTTAACGAAGATTGCTGTCAATTGATTGATTGATATGCACATCAAAGCTCTAAATTGATGCCTTTGGATTTAGACATATGCACATTCGCAAAGAAAAAAAAGGCCTATATAGCGGGCGCTAGAGCTGAGAACCAAATAAAGTAGATTTTCTAACAAGGACGAAGATATAAAACTTAATTTTAATATAGGGCAAATTATTTCAACTCCCCACCTGGTTCTTCATCAGTATAAATCAGGTCCTATGAATAGGTCCATGGATCCTGCACTGAGCAGGGGGTTGGACCCAATGACCCTGGAGGTCCCTTCCAACTCTACCATTCTATGATTCTATGAGGTCGGCTGGAACGATTCCCGACGTGCTCTGCCTCCTGTGACAGTGCAGTTGCAAGAGTGGACTGTAGGGGGCCTCTGAGCACAGTCACTGTGTTTGGTCTATTTAACCTGCACCTGCAAGGGTGTGGCTACCCAGTTTAAATTTCACCTTCCTCACAAGCTCAGTGTCCTTGAAGCATGTGGAGCTTGGGTCCATTAAGGCCCGTGGTCTATGTAGACCTGGTAGCACGGAGTGGACGAGGGGTAGTCGGCCCCTCGCTCATCGCCTGTCAGGGTGAAGTCACCTTCCTGGAAGGTCCGCTTGAAGTAGCGGTTTGCCTTGCTGTGTGCACTGTGACAGACAACAGTGTGAAGTTGCATATGACATGCTGGACTGTATGTATGCTGAAAACCCTGCTATGTTGAAATAAACGCTGGAGGAACCCGCATTTGGACGTTACCTTGTGTTTCTGGACATCATTGGGGTGCTGCAACCCCTGGGCCAGGGGAAGGAAGCAATTTTTTTTCACGCTTGTGAAAAATGCAGGTACAGCTATGCAAATTGCTCGTAAATAATGCCGAAACGCATCGCACATGCATGAAAATCACTGAAAAAATTAGCTCGATGTAGCTTCGGTTTTCACTGAACTACAGCGCACTCGCCCTTGTAACTACGGCCTAATGCACTTCATATCCATACCTATACAGATCCCGGCTCATACAGCTTTATGTATACTACCCTGTTTATATAATATATGGCTGCACCATTGTACAGGCCAAGCACTGCTGCCTCATATGTTAACCCTGTTTCCTCATAGATTGTAAGCTCTTGTGAGCAGAGCCCTCACTCCTATATATTAATTTTTCTATTAGTTTAATGCTGTATGTAATGTCTGATTCTGTCTTTATAAGTGTCCTCCGATTTGTAAAGTGCTGCCGAATATGTTGGCGCCATATAAAGATTACTATCATTCTAGTATCAGACGGAACACCAACACCCCTCTTGTCTATGCACTGTGTCTGGTGAGGCAGCTCATCCCTATTGACAAGCAGCCTATGGACAAGAATGGCGCTGTTTCTGAAGACAGACCGTTTTTTTTCCTAATCCGGATATTTGTGGTCTCCATCATTTCCAAGTGGTTTATTGGCAGCCAAGGACTTTTAACGAAGATTGCTGTCAATTGATTGATTGATATGCACATCAAAGCTCTAAATTGATGCCTTTGGATTTAGACATATGCACATTAGCAAAGAAAAAAAAGGGCTATATAGCGGGCGCTAGAGTTGAGACCCAAATAAAGTAGATTTTCCAACCAGGACGTACATATAAAACTTGATTTTAATATAGGGCAAATTATTTCAACCCTTCACCGGGTTCTTCATCAGTATAAATCAGGTCCTATGAATAGGTCCATGGAAGGGCTGCTCAACTCCTGATATCAATTCGTAACCTAGAAGCTCCGTCACGCACCGCAGAGTAGAGAATTTATGTATAGACCTCGGGCTCTAGGGCCGTTCAAAAAATTATTTTTCTCTATTCCATTAGAAGGCTCACTTGCAAACGTTGGCCCTGCATAGGTTCAATGCCACCACTTTTATAACAGACTCTTTGGGGGGAATTAATCAAGACAGGCGTTTCATACGTCAGTCTTAAAGGGGATTCTCACGCACATGTGTAGTGGCTCAGAGTTATTGGGGCCCCTCCATAATGTTTTATGTCTGTCTCGTGTCACTGTCTTGTTTTTGGAATTCATTAGATTTATGTAGATTGGATGTTTGCAGGACTGAAAGGCTTAATGTCTGCTATGTTCTGTCCTGTCTGGAAAATGTATCATATTTAGTGTATGGTTTGTGATCACGTGATGATGTTATATGTATGTGTTTGCAAGAATGAGAGAGACGTGAAAGGGTCAGAGAGAAGAGACACTACAGGGAGGCTGTGAGATCGGCTTGTGTATGGAGTACATGGAGGAAGCCGACCAACTTCTTTACACTCAGCCTGGGCCCATTCGAACCAGGATACCTCAGTACTTTTGCCGAGCACCGAGAGAAGGACAAACCACTTCATAGCGAGAAGAAGAGAGAGAGTGAGTGTTTGCCAGTAGAGAGAGAGAGAGTTTGCCATGAGAGGAATTTCACAGATAACTTGGACTGTGAATGATCTAAATGCCCTAAGAATCCTACCGGTTGCCCCACTATGACTTGTTTGTGTACAAAGACTGTTTATTTGGATCTAAGTTCAAGAGATTTCAGTGAACAAACAGAATCGACCGTTCCCGGTTCTTGTTGAGAAAGTTACCCTGTGTGTGGACTACTTTATTACATCTCAGAGATCCGCCACAGAGGATGGAATGGTGGTGTCACAAGTGACAATTGGACTTAAAGGAGATGTCTCGAGGAAGCAGTGATTTTTTTTTTTTTGCCCAGTCCCCCTAATTAAACATACATTACTAATTACCCCTGTAAATGACTTTCCTAGCTGGTTTGTACTTACCGTTCCAGCGTTTCAGCAACTTATAAAAGTTTCCCCAAGATGGCCGCCGGCTCTTTCCCCGTCGCTCGCTGCAGCCCGACGTGCGCGCTCCCGAGACGCTGCCAGCTGTGTCTCCATGGCAACCGGATGCCCCGCAGCCGCCAACCAGACGCCCCGCAGCCGCCGACCAGACGCCCCGCAGCCGCCGACCAGACGCCCCGCAGCCGCCGACCAGTCACCCACCGCCAGGCAGCAGGTAACCGGCGCTAGCCCCCGGCTCCCCAGCGCTACGCTCCCGGCTCCCCAGCGCTAGACCCTCAGCCCAGGTGAAGGCCCCGGAGCCCAGCGCTAGGTTCTGGAGCCCAGGTGAAGGCCCCGGAGCCCAGCGCTGGGCTCCGGGGCCTTCACCTGTCAGTGAACATCACCCCCGACCCATCACTTACCCCCCTGGCCCAGCGCTAGTTCCCCCGGCCTAGCGACAGCCCCCCCATCGCAGCGACAGCCCCCCCCGGCCTAGCGACAGCCCCCCCATCGCAGCGACAGCCCCCCCCGGCCTAGCGACAGCCCCCCCATCGCAGCGGCAGCCCCCCCCGGCCTAGCGACAGCCCCCCCGGCCTAGCGACAGCCCCCCCATCACAGCGACAGCCCCCCCCGGCCTAGCGACAGCCCCCCCATCGCAGCGACAGCGACGACAGCCCCCCCCGGCGCAGCGGCAGCCCCCCCCCGGCCCATCACTTACCTGGACGGCAGGACAGCTGGACGGCAGGACAGCTGGGCGGCTTCTCCGGACAGCTGGGCGGCTCTGCACCTTCCTCTAACAGAGGAAGGTACAGAATGGCCGCTCCAGCGCGCTCCCGAGCAGTGACAGCTCATCTGCGCATGCGCAGAAGAGCTGTAGCGGGGAGCACACTGAAGCGGCTCGTGCTGAAAGGAGAAGACCGGACTGCGCAAGCGCGTCTAAAAAAGCAAGCTGCCAGCGAATTTAGACGGAACCATGGAGACGAGGACGCTAGCAACGGAGCAGGTAAGTGGAATAACTTCTGTATGGCTCATATTTAATGCACGATGTATATTACAAAGTGCATTAATATGGCCATACGGAAGTGTATACCCCCACTTGGTTTCGCGAGACAACCCCTTTAAGGTAACCTCCGCTTACAACCCCCGTGATCTCCCCCAGCGGTAACTTGGTTGGGTCCCGAGCTACGCCTAGGGACAGATATAGTAGAGCCCCATGACAAAGCCTTTCTCTACCCACTGCCTCCTCAGCTGTGGGCCTGCCCCTTGGATGCTGCAAATGCCACAATACACAGGGTTCGGAGCAGAAGCAGGTTAGCTCAGATCCCTGTGTGGTGGCCGGCAATTGTAATTGCAGGTACAGCTCTGATTGATTTTAATAGGACCCAAGCGCCGGCCAGTATACAGGGGTCGGAGCCAACTGTTTCCACTCCTTACCACTGTGTATTATGGTGCTGAGAGCAGGCGTCAAATAAGCTGGTCAGCTGGGGTCATGAATGGCTGATCCCAGCCAATCAACTATTAATGATCTATTGTGAGCATTTCCCTAGAAAATGTGGTTAATCTTACTTGCCCTGGAGTAAAATGTGCCTAATTTAATTAGAATTTCACAATTCTTAATAAATTAGGTGCATCTCCAGCATCAGTGTGCCAGGTATTCAAATCCACACCAGCTGTGAGCTGGCTTAGATTTGCCTTGTGATAAGACCATTGTCTTTAGAAGACTGTAGGGTTATAGTGATGGTTGGTCATACTGATATATCCAACATTGTAGTTGAGGGTCTATTTACACAGGCCAATATATCGTTCAGATTCCTGCATCCAGCGGGAATCTGAACGATTATCGCTCGGTGTAAATGCATGCCTCAACTAAACGAGAATTCTGTTTGCTTCCAGTTTAAGCATGCAGAAAACTGAACAACTTATTGCCCCATGTAAACAGGTAGTCGTTCATCTATGATCGACTGCCTGTTAACTGTGATTGGAGGAATGAGAGGAATTGGGCTAAGCAGCAGCACATGTGACAAAGACATGGGTATACTAATAGATCATAGACTGAACATGAGTCAACAGTGTGATGCAGCAGCAAAAAAGGAGAACACAATTCTCGGATGTATTAGGAGAATTATAGAATCTAGATCACGTGATGCAATTATCTCCCTCTACTCTTCCTTAGTCAGACCTCATCTGGAATACTGTGTCCAGTTCTGGGCACCCCAATTTAAAAACGATATCGACAAAAAGGAACAAGTTCAGAGAAGAGCTACCAGGCTGGTAAGCGGTCTGAAAACCATGAGAAACAGTTAAAGGATCTGGGAATGTTTAGATTACAAAAGAGAAGGCTGAGAGGAGACTTAATAGCTGTCTACAAATATCTGAAGGGCTGTCACAGTGCAGAGGGATCAGCCCTATTCTCATTTGTACAAGGAAAGACTAGAAGCAATGGAATGAAAGTGAAAGGGAGGAGACACAGATTAGATATTAGAAAAACCTTTCTGACAGTAAGGGTGATCAATGAGTGGAACAGGTTACCACGGCAGGTGGTGAGTTCTCCTTCAATGGAAGTGTTCAAACAAAGGCTGGACAAATATTTGTCTGGGATGATTTAGTGGTCCTGCACTGAGCAGGGGGTTGGACCCGATAACCCTGGAGGTCCCTTTCAACTCTACCATTCTATGATTCTATGAGGTCGGCTGGAATGAGCAATGAATGATCATTCCTGTGTAAAAGCACAGGAACAATTATCACTGGGAAGACTGCCAGGCATCTTCGCCCGACAGGTCATTCTATGTAAAAGGGCCCTAAAAAACTGCCATAACATTTACTCACAGCTTTCAAAACAAAAGGCGAATACACAGTAAGACCAGTTAGCGGTTCTGGAAGTCGTCCTCTAATGTCTTTTGACAGCAAGTTGCCAAGTGATTCAATTAGTTTCTTATGTTGCTTGCAGGGATGACGTCCAGATATGTTAGGATATATTTTATTTCCGAAACCAGAATAGGCAAGTAAGAAACAAAACAGAAGTTACAATGAGACCCTTAGATATCACAGAACTAGATGTTTAGGGAAAGCATGCAAAAAGTTATTGAGCAGGGTCTTCTTGTTGGTCTGTGCACTATATGTAAACCCTGCCTGGTTCTAATACAATACAAAGGGCGTCCCATCCCTGTATTGTCAGCCTGCCTATCAGAGTGATATGATGAAGACAATCCAACAGCCAAGCCCAAATCTCCAGATAACCCAGAATAGTCTCAATCCATAAGAATCTCAATCCGCTGATACACCTGCCTTGTGCGAGAGGTTTGTATAAATGGCTGCTGTTTGTGTGCTAACACAGGGACTGCTATTCGCTTGTCTGTCAGCGGTCGGGGAAAGACCCAGACTGAACACAAGCGCTCACCTCCCTGCAAGGTTGTTGACTAGTTGTTGAAAGGCAACGATTACCTGCTTACATCAGGCCATAACCAGCAACTATTTTTAGGTGAGCTGAAACAAAGTGTCTAATGAACAAATTCTTGCTTAGCTCCGCCTCCATTCCATGAGCGATGATTGCTCCTGTGTAAAACCGTAGGAGGGATAATCGCTAAAATAACTGTTGGGCGCTTAAGAGCTGATCACAAAGTATTCCTCTACTGAGACTGCAATCAGCGCTAATCTGTGGGGAAAGCTGGCAGTAAGTGTTCACTTTCCCTACTGTGCCTCCGCAGGAGAAATTAGGCGTTACGCAGTGTTCATTCAAATCAATGAGCTGTCAGTGTAAGACCTCTTTCACACAGGCATTGCAATTTTCAGCTGCTTGCATTGCGCTAAGTTGCGACTAAATCTTGCATTTTATCGCCCGTTCAGACAGCCAGGTGCGGCGTATATATACACTGCAGCCTGGAATTCCGTTAACCGGGTATAGAGAGTTTAGCCATGCTAAACTCTCTCTCCCTCTCTTCCCCTCCGTTTGCCAGCTTACCGCGGCAATAGAAGCTCCCATAGAAGCCCATGGGAGCTGCCGGCAAAGGGTGGGGAAGTGGGAGGGAGTTTATCAGCAGAAGCCGCTTCTATGGGAGCCAAATTGATTTAAAAGCACCTCATTACCCATTGCAGTGATGGGGTACACTAAAAAAATTGCGGTAAAATGTCGCAGTTGTGCACAGCGTTTCCTGAATGTAAGTGTGAGAGCCGCCTTAGACGACTGTCACACACAGCGCTGGTAAAAGGCCGCGTTTCAAACGTGACATTTTACCGTGATTTCGAGTGGCATTTTTTGAACGCATGTTACAGAGTTTGACAGCGTCTTTAAACACATCCCATAATTGTGATGGGTGATGAGGGGCATTAAAAAGCGCTAAAATGCGCAAAAATAGAACAGACAGCGCTCAAAAATCTTTCTAACGCCATGGTCAAGTGCCATTAAAATCAATGAGAGCGTTGTACGGCGGCGCTCAGGATGCCACGCTAATCGCCAGAAGAAGCGGTGTGTGTGAGAGCAGCCTAAACGTTGTTACGACAAGACGCTTGCTCTGCGACATGGCACAACGGAAGAAGACATGGAGGCTCTATATTGTTTGATGTCTTTATTACTACAGGCTACAAAGTACTTTATGTCCCCAGCGGATGGTTCCCATTATTAGTCCCAATTACTGTGGAAACTGTCATCCAGATGCAAGAAAACGGCAATTTCCACTTTACTGTAAACTGCTGAGCTTTAGAAGATGTCGAGAGAAACCAGACATAAAATAATGATATAAGGAAGAATGTTCATTCCACAAGTGGATATTGCTGCGCTGTGACCCTAAAGGTATGAAGTCGGCACTCAGGGGGTATCTGGCACTGGCAGCGGTCCTGCCAGGTAGGACTAGTCATTGGCGGTATTGGAGTAACATCCCTCTGTTCTCCATGATGAGTGCTTGGATACTGCAAGTTTCTCTTTCTTAAGACACTGGTGCTTAAGGGCTAATGCCCACGGATAGACTTCTGCCGCGTGTCACGCGGCGGAAATCCACGACGCTATCTCACAGTTCAATGTTCATGCCACGGAATTCTAAGGCGGAATTCCGCAGCGTGAAAGAAAGTGCGGCATGCTCTAATTACCACGGGAAAATGTGCGTCCGGCTTCCATTGCAGTCAATGAAAGCCGCCCGTCACACGATACTTCCGCTGTGAGCACAGCTTCCGTCACTGCCCACCACCGGCCGTGTTATCAACCACTGCTGGCGCAATATGCGCTGTACTGCGCATGCGTGCCAACTCGCCAGACGGGACTCGTGCGGCGGGTCCAGAGAGGTGAGTATGGGGTTCTTGGGCGTTGCCGTGTCGGAGTCCCCTGCAATATACCACAAATAGGCACGCAAATGCGCCCGTGTGACACCGGCCTTATTTACTGATACTGTCTAAAGCCCCATTTACAGACAACGATTATCACTCAAAATTCGTTCAAACGATGACATATGAGCGAAAATTGTTGCGTGCAAACACTGCCATCGTTCACTCTTCAGCTAAACAATGATTTTAAGGTGAGCTTAAAATCCATCGTTCAGCTGGAGAGAAGATAACCGGGACTGCACACTGTGTTCTGCACGGGAGTCGGAGATTACATTGTATTCTGCTGACAGCCCAAGCAAGAACAAAAGAGCTGTGTCCAGATTTCAGACCACATGCTGAGCTCTGCAAATAGTTCCCAGAGGCTCATTTAGGGCTCCTGTCCACAGGCGATAGTTTATTGAGTTATCCACAGCAATAATTCGGCCGCGGGTAAAGCAGTGAACGCTTTCCACAGACTTACTATGGAAAGCGCAGCCCCAACGTCCATGAGCGGAGAATCCTAGAGATTCTCCGCTCACAGGATTCAAATCTTGGCATGCCGTGATTTGTCGCGATTCTTCGCGGTGAGCCTATCTGTAAGATAGGCTCAGCGCGGAGACCTGACAGCTCTTCCCCCTGCTCCCCCGTGGCGGGATATTGCTAGCGATATTCTGTAACGTTCATGGACAGGGGGCCTTAGACACCAATAAAGTTTTACTGAACATTAACCCCTTCATGACATGGCCTATTTTGGCGTTGAGGACCAAGCGATTTTTTGGTATTTTTCCATCTCCATTTTTCAAAAGCCATAACTTTTTTATTTTTCCGTGGACGCGGCCGTATGAGGGCTTGTTTTTTGCGTGGCGAACTGTAGTTTTTATCGATGCCAATTTTGGGTACATAGACTATATTGTAAATTTTTTTTTTTTTTTTTAATGATAGCAGAGAGAGAAAACGCATCAATTCTGCCATAGATTTTTTTTTTTTTTTTTTTACACCGTTAATCATGCAGCATAAATGAGACTTTCCATTTTTTCTGCAGACCGGTACGGTTACAACGATACCAAAATTCTAACATTTTTTTTAGGTTTTCCCACTTTTCTGCAATAAAAACCCTTTTTTTTGGAAATCTTTTTTCTATTCTAAATTGCTGCATTCAAAGTCACGTAACTTTTTTATTTTTTGATGTACAGAGCTCTATGAGGGCTTATTTTTTGCGAGACGAGCTGTAGATTTTATTGGTACCATTTTGGCGTACATACGACTTTTTTGATCACTTTTATTGCGTTTTTAGTGAGGCAAAATGCTAAAAATGAGCATTTTGCCTCAGTTTTTTAGCTTTTTTTTAGTGTTTTTTTCGGTGCACAGTCAAAAGCATGTGCAACTTATTGTACGCATCGTTACGGACGCGACAATACCAAATATGTGGGGTTTTATTTTTTTTTTACCTTTTTTTATGCTAATCTGAGAAAAAGCATAAAAAATGTTTTTTTTACTCTTTTTTTAACATTTTTTTAATTCATTTTTTAAATCTTTCTTTTTTTTACACTGTTTGTGTCCCTCTGAGGGACTTTAATCACTGCCCTGATGATCGCTGTCATAAGGCATGGCAGAGCTACTGCTCTCCCATGCCTTATCGCTCATATAGCGATCTCAGGCATAGGCAATACAGGACGCCAGTGTCTGGCGTCCTGTTGCCATGGTGACAGGCCGGGCTCTCGCGATGACATCGCGAGTTCCGGCCGGAGACACAGAGGGAGCCGCGCTCCCGCTGTGAACTCTTCCCCTGCCGCGATCTACTTAGATCGCGGCAGGGAAGGGGTTAAAAGTGGTGGGCGCATCTCCGATGTCCCCCCGCTGCTGCAGCGAGACGCCGGCTGTGACTGACAGCCGGCTCCCGCTGCGGGATAGCGCTGGATCACATATGATCCAGCGCTATCTCCAGGACGTAAGTTTACGCCCTGTTGCGGGAAGTACCCCGCTCCCAGGACGTAAACTTACGCCCTGCAGCGGGAATGGGTTAATGTCCATTAACACTTTATGCAAAATGATCGCTAAAACTGTCAATCTCTCAATTGTTTTAAAGATTGTCTTTGCGTGTAAATGGGCCTTAAGGCTGCTTTCACCCCTGCATTAGGGTCAGTTCAAGGTTTCCATCTCTCTGCTCCCTTTTCGGAAGAGAGAAACTGAAATAAAACTGAAAAAATGGTTCCTTTTTTTCTTTCCCCATTACTTTCAATAAGGGTTCAAAAAAAAGGAAAAGGCTTCTGTTTGCTTTTATGCCATCAGGTGTAGCTCGTTTTTTGTGGGGTGATATGTAGTTTTATTGATACCATTTTGATTTGCGCTAGATGCAACTTTTTGATCGCTGTTTAATCAATTTTTCTTGGAGACGCGGTGAGCAGAAAAAAAAACCTTAATTCTGACATTTTGTATATTTTTTCTGATGATCACTGTACGGGATTAATAATGTAATATTTTAGTAATCTGGACATTTGCGGATTTAGCTATACCAATTTTTAATCTTTTTTGTTTCTTTTTTATTGTGACAACTGGGAAAAGGGAGTTTTTTTAAACTGTTAATATCCTTACAATAAAAATTTCTTTATTTTACTTATTTTTACATTTTTCTTTAGTCCCCACAAGGAATTTGAACTTGTGATGTTTTGTAGGTTAAACTGTATAATGCAATACTATGGTATTGCATTATACTTGATACTGACCTTCAGAAGTCCCCCAACTGCACTGATACCCAGATGGCACCCAATAGTCTTATTGTGGGCGGGGGGTGGAAGGGGGGGGGGGGGGGCGGGCATTTGGAACCTCAAACACCAGTCAGGGCATTTAAAGGGTTAACGCACACAATTGGTGTTATCTGCGATTGCAGCTATTGTAGTTGGATGTCGGCTGTTAAAGATGGCTGACATGTATGGTGCGAGCTTGGCTCTTTACACACCCAACATGTGTCATACATGTACAGTGCACGTCAGGAAAGGGATTAAAGGGGTTGTCCCACCGCAGCAAATTATATAATATGTTGATTGGTGGGAGTTCGACCGCTGGGACCCCCACCAATCCCAAGAATGCAACCCTAGCACAACTTGAAGGATATAGCAGAGTGCTTTAACTCTGCGGAAGTCCCATGGAGCTAAATGGAACAGAGGTGTGCAAGCATGTCCTCCTCTGTCCACACTTCAGGACACGCTAAGGCTACATTCTTGGGATCGATGGGAGTCCCAGTGGTCGAACACCCAATGATCAGCTTGCTTTCCTCTCGCCTGTGTATAGGGGATGACTTCCTGTGCTGAGGATACCCCTTTAAGTGATTATCAGCTGTAGGTGGCATGCAGTTTGTGGGTTCTATGACGCTATGTGGTCATCATAGGCTTCGACCTTAATAAACCGGCCACATTTCTGATTCATATCCTCCTATGAAGTACGAGGATGTAGGTTACCAACCATCATGATTTAATATCCTCTCCTCTGTTGAACTTTAACAGTAATTAATGTGAAACTGAGGCGGAGGATTCTTGGAGGATGGCAGTCATTGTCACCAAGAAGCCACACATTGTACTAATCTCACATGCCTGTGGCTTTGGATACTGTTATTGCAATAAAGACTTTGAATGTGCAGCCTTCTGAAGTCTTGTGTTCTTGATTTGGAGCAATTAGAACAACTTTAGCAGACTTTGAATCATTGAAAGTGTGTTAGTCCATCTGCCTTTCATCTTATTTCATATGGTAGGATATGTGCTGTGAGTGTGCCGGACATCCACATTAAATGTAGTATTGTATATTAAGGAAGGGATCAGCATCTAGAAGTTGTCAGAATGGAATGAGACTTTCTACGTGTGATTGTAACGTTGATTACAATATCAGAGCAAATGTATCACTTATGATGGAAACTGATCCCTTGAAGGGAGGCTCTAGTACCCTGTTGTACCGCCTCTAGCTTGGATACAAGATGTGATACAGGCGGGCATGAAGGCTCTAAGTACCCTGTTGTACCGCCTCTAGCTTGGACACAAGATGTGATATGAGTGAGCATGGAGACTCTGGTACCCTGTTGTGCCGCCTCTAGCTTGGATACAAGATGTGATATGGGCGAGCACAGAGGGTCTAGTGTACTATTGGGCCATCTCTAGCTTGGATGCAAGATGTGATACGGGCAGGCATGGAGGCTCTAGTACCCTGTTGTACCACCTCTAGCTTGGACACAAGATGTGATATGGGGTGGGCATGGAGACTCTGGTACCCTGTAGTACTGCCTCTGGCTTGGATAAAAGATGTGATATGGGCAGGCATGGAGGCTCTAGTAGCCTGTTGGGGTGTCTCTAGCGTGGATACAAGATATGATATGGGCGGACACAGAGGGTCTAGTGTACTATTGGGCCATCTCTAGCTTGGATACAAGATGTGATACAGGTGAGCATGGAGGCTATAGTACATGGTTGATCTGCATCTAGCTTGGATACTAGATGTGATACGGACGGGCATAGAGGCTATAGTACCCTGCCGTACCATCTCTACCTTGCATATAAGATGTGATATCGGCAGGCATGAAGGCTCTAGTACCCTATTGTACCACCTCTACCTTGCATATAAAATGTGATATCGGCAGGCATAAAGGCTCTAGTACCCTGTTGTAGTGCCTCTACCTTGGATACAAGTTGTGATACGGGCAGGCATGGAGGCTCTAGTACCCTGTTGTACCACCTCTAGCTTGGTATCAAGCTGTGATACAGGTGGTCATGGAGGCTCTAGTACCCTGTTGTAGCATCTCTAGCTTGGATACTAGATGTGATATGGGCGGGCATGGAGACTCTAGTAGGCTGTTGGGGTGTCTCTAGCTTGGATACAAGACATGATATGGGCGAGCACAGAGGGTCTAGTGTACTATTGGGCCATCTCTAGCTTGGATACAAGATGTGATACGGGCAGGCATGGAGGCTCTAATACCCTGTTGTACCGCCTCCAGCTTGGATACAAGATGTTATACAGATGGGCATGGAGACTCTGGTATCCTGTAGTACTGCCTCTAGCTTGGAAACAAGATGTGATACGGGCAGGCATGGAGGCTCTAGTAGCCTGTTGGGGTGTCTCTAGCGTGGATACAAGATATGATATGGGCGGACACAGAGGGTCTAGTGTACTATTGGGCCATCTCTAGCTTGGATACAAGATGTGATACAGGTGAGCATGGAGGCTACAGTACACGGTTGATCTGCATCTAGCTTGAATACAAGATGTGATACAGGTGAGCATGGAGGCTATAGTACATGGTTGATCTGCATCTAGCTTGAATAGTTGATGTGATACGGACGGGCATAGAGGCTATAGTACCCTGCTGTACCACCTCTACCTTGCATATAAGATGTGATATCGGCAGGCATGAAGGCTCTAGTACCCTGTTGTACCACCTCTACCTTGCATATAAGATGTGATATCGGCAGACATAAAGGCTCTAGTACTCTGTTGTAGTGCCTCTACCTTGGATACAAGATGTGATACGGGGAGGCATGGAGGCTCTTGTACCCTGTTGTACCACCTCTAGCTTGGTTTCAAGCTGTGATACAAGTGGTCATGGAGGCTCTAGTATCCTGTTGTAGCATCTCTAGCTCGGATACTAGATGTGATATGGGCGGGCATGGAGACTCTAGTAGGCTGTTGGGGTGTCTCTAGCTTGGATACAAGATATGATATGGGCAGGCACAGAGGGTCTAGTGTACTATTGGGCCATCTCTAGCTTGGATACAAGATGTGATACGGGCAGGCATGGAGGTTCTAATACCCTGTTGTACCGCCTCCAGCTTGGATACAAGATGTGATACAGGTGAGCATGGAGGCTCTAGTACCCTGTTGTACCACCTCTAGCTTGGTTTCAAGCTGTGATACAGGTGGTCATGGAGGCTCTAGTACCCTGTTGTAGCATCTCTAGCTCGGATACTAGATGTGATATGGGTGGGCATGGAGACTCTAGTACGCTGTTGTACCTGCCTCTAGCTTGGACACTAGATGTGATACGGGCAGGCATAGAGGCTATAATAACCTGTTGTACCACCTCTAGCTTGGATCCTAGATGGGATACGGGCGGGCATAGAGGCTCTTGTACCCTGTTGTACCACCTCTAGCTTGCATACAAGATGTGATATGGGTGGGCATAGAGGCTCTAGTACCCTGTTGGGCTGCCTATAGCTTGCATGCAAGATGTGATACAGTCAGGCATGGAGGCTCTAGTACCCTGTAGTACTGCCTCTAGCTTGGATACAAGATGTGATTTGGGCGGGCACAGAGGGTCTAGTGTACTATTGGGCCATCTCTAGCTTGGATACAAGATAAGTGGAAGAATGAGATTAGCGCTCCAATGTGAAGTGGAGAAAATGGCAGAGTTGAGAGAAGTAGAAAGTATCAAGCTTGATAAAGGCTGATGTTCCAGCCGAAACGCGTTGCACCTTGTGAATAAAGAACCTTTCTCGTCATAACTTGGACAAGATTCATTTCTACAAGCTGACCTGGATTTTCAGGGGTGTCAATTGCACTGACACCCCTGCTAAGTAAGT
The DNA here is from genome assembly GCF_035609145.1 of Eleutherodactylus coqui. Classification (NCBI taxonomy): domain Eukaryota; kingdom Metazoa; phylum Chordata; class Amphibia; order Anura; family Eleutherodactylidae; genus Eleutherodactylus; species Eleutherodactylus coqui. The sequence continues at coordinate 33,041,784 of NC_089846.1, forward strand.
TCCTTCTGCCTTCTCATTCCACCTATCCGGTTACTGGAGCACGTTTTTTTTTTCTAATTTATTGTCTACTGCCTTGGATACAAGATGTGATACAGGTGAGCAAGGAGGCTATAGTTGATCTGCATCTAACTTGAATACAAGATGTGATACCGGTGGGCATGGAGGCATACAGGTTCTATATGGTATCTTGTGCATATTGGTAGACATTTGCTGTAATTGAGCCTCTAGATTGTGTAACTGCATAGGCTGTCAAAGTTGGTGTCCCAGTTGGTCCCATACATGTTGTATTGGTGATAAATCTGGTGACCAAGCAGCCACTGAAGTGTGACAATGTTGTGGAGGCTACTGTGATCCCCTTGTGTGTGCGGCCGAGCATTATCCTGCTGGAAGCCTCTTGGAAGCCGCCATGAGATGCAACATGTGGCTGCAGGATGTCCTGAACATATCGCTGAGCCGTCATTGTCCCTCATACCACTACTAGGGGTGACTGACTGTCGTATATGATGGCTCCCCAGATCATTATACCAGCAGCGGGGAACGTGACGCTTCACAAGGCTGGATTGAGGTGCTCACCCCTAGGTCTCCAGATACGAAAACGACTGTTGTCAGTGACCAAACTAATGTAATGGGTGCCGTGAAACCAAATGTTCTTCAGCCAAAGGCCCAGAAATGGTTTAGACAGACACAGGGCCCTGTAATAATGATGCCACCTGTCTCTGGATGTCGGACAACGAAAAGTTGGAGCTGCTCATGTTTGTCTAACAAATCAAATGATCCTCTCAACTGGTAGTCTGTCAAGGGTGTCCCTTTGTGTGCCCTCACCCATCCACTGGTCCCAACATCTCCTACCAGTCTGGTTGGAACGGCCCGGTGGGGGTCAGTTCATTAATACGACCATCCAACGTCTCACATCCCAATAATGCGCCCCTCCCAGACTCTGGTAACGGGTGAAATCTCTTCTCTGTGTCGTAGAGGCATCTAGTGGTCACCAAGCTCTACAAGTGGAAGAAGAGGCCACTGCACACAAGGAGCCTCCGAGAGCCTTTTATAGACCGGGGGTGGAATCACTTTTAGGGCTTCAGTTGATAAGACCGTTCATCAAATCATGCCACAACTCTAATCATTTGTATATCTGCCTGAGATGTAATTGCATGCTGAGTTTTGCAGCAAAACAACAAGTTTTCCTAGGGGCACAATTGTTCTCAGAAATAGTGTATACAATGAATGACCACTGTATTATAGACACTGGACCTTTCATGATTGGAGCTTCTTTGTCTGCAAATTAGACCCGTGACCTCAGAGAGCAGCATAAAATCAGGTTACAAGTTTTTTGTGGATCAGTTTCAGTGTGAATCAACATTACAATTGAAAAATCCAGCGATCTAAGTGACTTCCAAATTACAAGGTGATTGGTGCTAGACTAGCTGAGGTCAATATTTCATACCCTGCCAACCTTGTGGGTTTCTCTTGTACAATGGTCTGGAGAAAATACAGAGAATGGTGTGATCAAGGAAAACATCTAGTGAAAGGGGATCCTGTGGACGTAAACAGCTCATCAAAGAAAGGAGGATGTGAAGAATTGTTCTCAGTAACAGGGGGTACACAGCCAAGCAAAATGCAGCCAGATACAATGCTGGTGCTCCAACTAATGTACAACTCATCATTCCTTGGCACGGATGGGCTATAACACCAGCCACCAGTCAGAATTTGGCACGAGCAGCATGAATCGCTGAACCCTTCCTGTCAGCTGGTCAGAGCATATCAGCACCTCCATTTACTTTGTGACAACTACCAGAAGCTTCCTGTCCACAGGGGCCAATTTTCCAGCAAAAATTTTTTAACACCTAGTGGGATCTACGCTACAATGAATAGTTGCAGATATGAAAACCAAGAGAGGTCCAATGTGCTACTAGATGGGTGTCTCTAATGAAGTGTCCATTCAGTACAGTTTGCATGCAGGGTGCATTCACTTGCATCTCTACTCTACTAGAACATTAATGTGCCAAGAAGAGAGAGAACCAATGGACATATTTAGGGGCAGTGACTTGATACATCCGTGATTATACTAATTGATAGAAGTTAAGTCTGATCATGTGATACACGTGCACAGCTCTGAGAACTGTATTGCGACTGTTTTAAGCACCCATGTGATCATTGCATGGCCACAGCACAATATAATCCAATGAAGGTAAAAAATTAAGGTTCTTTCTGAATGACAACAAGCAGAGATCTTGAAAACTGCCAATAATTTATGAAAAAATACCTGTATATATGAAACAATTATATATCTTTTCATCGTACGAAAAAAGCCTGTGCATGCTGAATCCATAATACCCTTCAATGCAGAATGCCATATTATACAGCAGCATGTAAGTGAGAAATATGGTAATAGTTTATCACTGCATTTATTCAAGGAACAAGTGTACACAAGGTGCATAATAGCCATTCAGGGGGCTTCCATTGCTTACGGTCAGCACTGGGAAAAGAACGCTGTTATCTAATGTCAGATTATAGGGTGAGCAAATGGCAGGGCCGTAACTAAAGGCTCAGGGGCCCTGATGCAAAAGAAGGTGAGCTTGGGCCCCCCCTCTATCTGTATCTGTACCCGTACCCATACCTAAACCATGCTGCACAGAGGCATAACTTGAAGCTTCTGGGCCCCAATGCAAAACCAGTAACAGGGCCCCCAACTATTATGCTTTATTCATAGTACTGGGCTCCCTATATGGAGAAGAGAGGCCTTATGGGCCCCCTAAGGCTCCTGGGCCCGGGTGCAACCGCATCCCCTGCACCCTCTATAGTTACGCTCCTGGCAAACGGTAACTTCACGTTCTGAGTGTCCTCAACAATTCCAGCATCTTTCAAAAGACTAAATTTATGAATCAAGAGATCATTGATTTAAAAGAAATACATATTTCTGTAGAATATTGTATTAAAATCACTAGCCAGGGGCCCGAAAGAGCTTCTTTTGCTTGGCCACTCTTTTTATGCCTTGCTGGAGAAGGAGCCATTAGCAACACCTTGGCTGACCTTAGATTTCTTCTGGACTGTGATTTAGTTTAATAGGTCAGTGATATTGTATATTACTAAGATATAAGATGTTAAAATAGACCTCCACCATCAAGACATGACAAGGAGAAACATTTATAGGTTTATATTCTCCATTACCTCGCTTTTAAAAACTGTAGAGAGGTCCCCTGTTTTGCTCAAGGGTCTCCACCAACCAAGGGCATATGTATCATTCAGAAAGACCATTTGATTGTTACACGGCAGTTGGAGAGAAAAGCCAGTCTCGGCTGGTTGTGTTCCTTTTGCTATTAGGTATAGAAGACTAGGGAAAAATACCCATTTAAGAGGAACTGCAAACTAGGGAGGAGAAATTGGTCAAAGGATCATGGAAAGGGTCCTACATGCAAAACAGAGGAAGCCCATTAGCAAAGATCAATGTTTTGCTCAATGTGTTAAAGGATCCCCTGGAAGGACAGGGGGGCCACTAGCATGTTGTGTCCCGGGGCCTGTGGAGACCGGGAATGCAGGACTATCCACTGCGACTGGACACCACATCATCGATTCTGGGGTTGAAGAGGGTAGCATGAAACAATCCTTTTCTAAGGGCTGAAGCAAACTCTAGAGCTCCACATACCAAGTGCCGGAGTCAAGACCATACCAGGCGTGGTAGGCCAGGTCACATGCGTGCATCATTATAGATAGAGGCTTCTGGCAAGAATGAAACCTTGGGCAAGCATGGTGCTAACAAATTTTAATCAGCTTATGCAGAACATAAAGCCTTTTAGAATGGAACAGAATCTCATTCTATACAGAGACCAAAGCTCTTATCAACCCCGGGCAAAGGTCACTTTAATAGGGCTTTATCACAAATAGCCTCTTAGGTCTTCTGCTGTGTCCATCGATTCTGTTGCAGGCAGACATGTGGCCGGAGGATCTTGGGGTGGATGAACACAGGCACCAAGGATGGGATCTACACACTGAGCTGGTTTTGACATTGGGTGTTGACTTTGGAGATGGAGTTGTACTTCTGCACTGAGGTTCATCAGACACCTCACTTATATTATAAACCGCATTTGGTTTCTTTGTGGAATCAGTAAGTTGTCCGTAATCCTATGAAGCACATCTTTAAAAGAGGAAATATTCTACATTTCCACTTTTATTCATTATTTGTAGTGGAATCCATGGACTTCCTTGATTTGGAATTTTTATGTCAAGTTTTGTATTTATTTGCCAGCAATTTGAGTTTTTTTGTGATGAAGCTAGTCATTAAACAGACAGTTTTGGCCTGACCTCAAATAATGTAGGGGCCCTTTATTGTCAGTATATATTTAGACAGAGTCACACTGAGAGATGACACAGATGTCCTCAATTTTACAGAGGAAACATGTTGCTTCCTTTAAAGCAGAAATGGCCAATGTATTGTGCATATAACACTCATGGAAGTCATTAGTCCGTATTTCCTTGTAGTTCTCTATCCAAGTCTTTGTTTTTATCTCTAAAGAATATTTGTATTATGTTTTAATTCTTTTATGAAGTTGATGAGAAGTACAGAGCTTTAGGTTATAGTGATAGCATGGCCAGATTTACATGCATATGCAATTGGTTTGGTTGGAGAGATATGGATTTCAGAACAATAGATAACATGCAGACTGCATTCTGTTAAGATATATAGAGCAACAGTAAAGAATTGTAAGTTTTATGTTGCTCTCTAGTCTTCAGCTTGTGGTTCTCTCACTACTGCAAATTCAGAACAGCCAGCATGCTTTGACAGCTGCAGCCTAAAAAGGGTATGCTGACACTTGTTGTTTTGCAACAGGTGGAGTGCCAAAGGTTTGGGGACAACTGTTCTCTCCCCTCTCCAATCCATCCTGAATGTAGCAGCCAGGCTTAACTTCTTGCTACACTTATGCTTCCACACTGTGCCAATTTCTTGCCTTGTTTGCCGTCAAATATAGAGCCCATAAAACTTTCCACAGTGCTGCACCATCCTATATCTCCTCCCTCATGTCTACTGCCTACCCATGCTATCCGCTCTGCTAAGGACTTTAGACTAAATTCCTCTTTAATCCGGACCTCCCACTACCAAGATTTTTTTCTGAGCTGCACCAGTTCTCTGGAACGCGCTACCCCAGACAATCAGATTAATTCCCAATGCCCACAGCTTTAAGCATGCTCTAAACACACTTTTTTAAGGAGGCATATCATATTTCTTAATCTAATTCTTCTCCACCTACCCTGCTTCTATACTCTCCCTTGGAAACCAGAACCCCTTGTTCCCATGCATCCCCAACACAACCCGTCGTACCTCTTACCTGTTTATTCACAAACACGGCTGGTGATCCACTTACACAGTTTTATGTATGTATATATGTATAGTATTCTATGTGTATACTTCCTTATAGTCTGTAAGCTTTTGTGAGCGGCACCCTCACCCCTATTGTTCAGTCTTCGCATAATTTATCATGACTCGTTTTGTGTAGGTTTTCCCTAATTTCTATAGTGCTGCAGAATATGTTGGCACTATACACATAAAGATTAAAACAGAGGAGGAGCAGGAGCATTACAGATAAGAGCTATGTAAACCAAACATAACTGAGTTTGCGAACATGAGTCTGCGTGCTGTTTTCTAAAGTGTGCTGTTTTTAAGTGTGTGACTTGAAATTAGTGACTTTGGATTCAGGGATTTTGGAAGAGTCACTTTTATGTGCAAAAATTAAAATAGTTAAGCAGTAAATAAATACATTACTTTTATCTAATCTATCTGTAAGATCTCCATTTAGAATTTACTGTATAATTGACAATGCCATCCAGTGTACATCTTGTGCCATGGATGCAGTCCTTGAACAGCCATTTGAGGGTGAATACTGCTGTACGAGATGTGAGCATGTTGAGTCTTTGGAATACCAGATTCTAGATTTAAATGGGCAACTTGCAGTACTAAGATTCATTGATAACATGGAAAGGAGTTTGCTGCTCACTGAGCCGGCGCTGGCTGGGGGAGATGTGGGGGTGGACAGTAGTTTGGGAGTGCAGGATGAGCAGGCAGGTTGCTGGATGACAGAAGGAGGGGTAGAGGGAAGAGATCCAGGGAAGCTGGTCCTGAACTGGCACCCCAACACGTTTGCAAAGTTGGCAGATGAGGAGAATTCCATTACAGAATTAGCCCTGCTACAGGACGACATAACCTCTGACCACTAGGGGGATGACTGCTCCAGTAAGAAGGGGAATAGGAGCGCAGGGCAGGCTAGACAGGTCCTGGTAGTGGGAGACTCAAATATTACATGGAGAGGCACGGCAATATGCCATAAAAATGAATCATCGAACAGTGTGCTGTCTTTCTGGTGCTTGAGCTCAACAAATCGTGGATTGGGTCGACAGAGGCTGGTAAAGATGCAGCGGTCATGGTACATATTGGCACCAATGATAAAGTTATGGGTAGGTGAAGGGTCCTTAAAAGGGTTCTATCATTAGAAAACAAAAATTCTATACTTATCTATTACTCTTCGATCAGTCTACTTACCACATCTTCTCCCTGCCAATCTTCTCCTGTCTCCTGCAATCCTCGGGTCACCTCACCTCCAGCCGACTAATTCTTCTTCTGCTGACAAAGCGTACATTCTCTGTAGTCTCCTTCCTGCAGGACAATGTACTCAGTCAATAGTATATGAACACTTGCCCAGTCTCAGCAATAGGTCAACATTTCTTGCTGGGAAGTGAACGTTATGTCACTAGTGACCTAACCTACACTGACCTGCAGGAAGATGAATGCCGAGAACAGATGCTCCTTAAGAAGAGGATCCGGACGGCTGGAGGTGAGGTGACCCAAGGGACTGGAGATGATCAGCGAGGAGAAGATGCAGTAAGAAGACTGCCTGGGGAGGAATAGGTAAGGATAATTTTTTTTGTTAAACGATAAAACCCCTTTAAAAGATTGAAACGTGAACCTGGAAACTACAGGCTGGTAAGTCTTACTTCTATTGTGGGTACAATGTTTGAGGGATTTCTAAGAGATGCTATCCTGGAGAATCTCAAGGAAATGGCTGTATACTTGCTGCAGGCATGCCTTAACAGGCAGAAATAGATTGCAGCCTTTGAGGGTCTTGACACCCAGATAGCACCTTGCAATCTCATCATGGGTGGGGCATTTAAGACCTGCAATCGTCAATCAATGAATTGAAATGCTATACATTTTGAAATGGTTAGCAGCTGTGATCGGTGTGAATGCTGTTATAGGGCTAGAAGTATCAGACAAAGTTTCTTTAAATGGTCCCCAGTCAAGCGTAGGAACCCAAGTCCTCACTGTTCCGACTCGAGGAGGCTGCAGTCACGTACCGTTCATTGTACACTTAGCTAATCGGAGTTTTCAGTGGTGATACTGGCATGAATGGCACGTAGATTAAGAATGGCCTACAGAATCGGATTATCTTTTCCTATTTACTTACCAGTAAATGTACATTGGAAGCTATCGGCTGACTCCAGCAATCTGTTGCTTCCAGAGCTGTTTCCATGCTTCATAGAGAGCCCTTGTTCTTCTCTGTAATACAAGACCATTTCCTTCTCAAACAGAAGCTAACCTCCTAACCTCTGCCCCCTGTGACATGGGGGCACTTTCTGAAGGCCAGAGGGCTCCTGATAATTGTCACTGGCATATTAATGGCAGACTTACCAGAGAGCAATAAAAGAAAACACTTTTTATAACTTTATTCTTTCTTTTACGCAGCTGCTCGCTGCACATGTGGGAAATTAATAATAGGTCTATTTTGTTGCTAGAAGCCAAAATTATATCTCTTAGGTGAACTTTGTACCCACGAACAATGGAGCCCCTGTTATTCATGGTTTACTTCTTACTTTACATGTTAAAAATAGATGATAATAGTATTATATTATGACTCAATCGACAATTATGTATTTAGCATCATTAAAGGGGTTGCACCCAATTTGACGTTTATCACATTGGCCAAAAGTTATGGCTCCTTTCTCCTGTTAATTGCCATAACTTTTTCATTTTTCCGTCGACATGGCCATATAAAGGCTTCTTCTTTTTGTGAGACATGTTGTATTTTTAAAGGTACCATTTAATATACCATGCAATATATTGAAAAAGGTTTTAGAAATTTTAAGTGGGGTGAAATGGGAAAACATTTAATGGTGTCATTGTTGTTTTTCTCTCATTTTTCACCCCGAGTTAAAAATGACATTTTAACAGTGATACCAAATCGACAGAATATTGTTTTACTACTTTTGAAAAAAAATAAATAAAAACACAACTTTCTGATGCCATATTCTGAGACCCACAACTTTCTATTTTTCTGTCAATGGGCTGTGTGAGGGCTTGTTTTTTGTGGGATGACTTGTAGTTTTTATCAGTAGCATTTTAGGGTACATATAACTATTTGATCACTCGTTGAATTTTTAGGGGCAGGTAGGATAACCAAAAAAAAAAGCTTTTCTAAGGCTGCATTCCCACAAACGTATATCAGCTTGGTTTTCACGCCGAGCCGATATACGTCGTCCTCGTGTGCAGGGGGGGGGGGGAATGGAAGAGCCAGGAGCAGGAACTGAGCTCCCGCCCCCTCTCTGCCTCCTCTCCACCCCTGTGCACTATTTGCAATGAAAGGAGGTTGGGTGGGGGCGGGGCTAAGTTCTGAGAATTAGCCCCGCCCCACCTCTCCCCATTGCAAATAGTGCAGAGGGGCGGAGAGGAGGCAGAGAGGGGGCGGGAGCTCAGTTCCTGCTCCTGGCTCTTCAATCCTTCCCCCCTTGCACACGAGGACAACGTATATCGGCTCGGCGTGAAAACCGAGCCGATATACGTTTGTGGGAATGCAGCCTTAGAAAAGCTTTTTTTTTTTGGTTATCCTACCTGCCCCTAAAAATTCAACGAGTGATCAAAAAGTTATATGTACCCTAAAATGCTACCGATAAAAACTACAAGTCATCCCACAAAAAAAAACAAGCCCTCACACAGCCCAATGATAGAAAAATACAAAGTTGTGGGTCTCAGAATATGGCATCAAAAAGTTGTGTTTTTATTTTTTTTTTTCAAAAGTAGTAAAACAATATTCTGTCGATTTGGTATCGCTGTTAAAATGTCATTTTTAACTCGGGGTGAAAAAGGAGAGCAAAACAACAATGACACCATTAAATGTTTTCCCATTTCACCCCACTTAAAATTTCTAAAACCTTTTTCAATATATTGCATGGTATAGTAAATGGCACTTTTAAAAATACAACATGTCTCACAAAAAGAAGAAGCCTTTATATGGCCATGTCGACGGAAAAATAAAAAAAGTTATGGCAATTGAGAGGAGACAGGAGCCATAACTTTTGGCCAATGTGATAAACGTCAAATTGGGTGCAACCCCTTTAATGATGCTAAATACATAATTGTCGATTGAGTCATAATATAATACTATTATCATCTATTATCGCCGATATACGTTCGTGGGAATGCACCCTAACATTGTGTATTTTATCTTTACGGTGTCCATAATGCTAAATTAATATCATGATATTTTAATTGCTCTGACTGGATAACACTTTTATTTGTACTGTGTCGATTTTTTTTTTTAATATGGAAAATAGAAAGAGGTTATTTTAAACTATAATTATTTTTTCAATTTCTGAAGCTTTTTTCTTTTTGATATGGCTCTGGAGTCGGAGGCAGAGTTATAGAGTTGGAGTCAGAGTCCCATTTTGTTGGAGTTGGAGTCGGAAGAAATCTTACGACTCCGGCATCTAAAAAATTGTATATATTATAAATAGGGTATAATTAATTCAAAGCCAAATTTGTTGCACATTTCCTTTCATAGGAATTCAGGAAAGTTCTGAAATCTTCTGTAAATATATGTTCTATCCATCTAAGCCCCTATTTACAAAAATATTGATAATTAGGGGCTAAGATGAATTATAATTTATAATTAGGATGAAGAAACCGCTATAGAAAATCAATGATTGTCTTTCCTCTCCATTAGACTAAGGCGGGGCTCACACAACTGTAATTCACAGTGTGTTACCTGCGAGAGGCATGCAGCAAGTACGCAATGACATTGTACTATCTTGGCATGTATGCAAGTGTAATACACGCCAAGATAGAACATGCAGCGTTTTTTCTTGTGCTCGTATGTCATGCAATTCATGTGAGTGGCAACATGACCGCCAATGGGACGTTGCTACAGCGTATTCTGCGTGTAAGATCCGCATGCAGAATATACTGTACCAACACGGTGGTATGAGTCAGCTTTAGTATCCTTATGTTGCTTCTTCAAAGCTTTTAGTTGAGATGAATCTTTGCTGCACTATCTGCACATGCTCAGTAGTGAAGCTCCTCCCCAGACTAGAAAGAGAAGGCAGTGGGCAGTGGACATGCCCGCATGCATCTCAGACCTGCTAGAGAGAACAGGCAGACAGTATTAAGGCAAGTAGAAGTATACCTAAACTTTCAATAAACTTTGCATAAATCAATAGTCCAGTGTATGTTCCCTCTGTATTCTTTATGTATAGTTTGCTTTTCTCTCTGAGCTCATGATTGGAGCTCAGCTGCTAGCTGCTCTGATGGCACACTATACATAGAATACATCTAGAGGAAAGAAGGTTTTTACACCAATATAGAAGGGGGTTCTTTACTGTAAGAGCAGTGAGACTGTGGAACACTGTAGGAGGATTTGGTTATGGTGAACTCACTAAGGGGCAAGAGGAGCCTGGACATATTACTGGAGAGTAGCAATATTACATGTTATAGTCACTGATTACTTCAAAAGGGTTGATGATCCAGGGATTATCCTGACTGCCACACTTGGATTCAGGATAGAATGTTTTCCCTAAAATGAGGAAAATTGGCTTCTACAGCATGTTTTTTTTTTTTTTTACTTTCCTCTGGATTGGCATTGCAGCCTGCTAGGCAGAACTGGATGGACATGTGTCTTTTTTAGCCTTCCATACTATGTTATACTGCCCTGTCTAATGACATGACATGCTGCAGTCAGTGGTGACACAGCATCTAAGTGATTAAACATCAAAGATTGGAAGTATCAAGGCTGTTGTAAGTGGGTGTCAGCTGTTTAACAGTGCCAGCACTGGCTGTGTATGGAGCAGGCTTAGATCCATACTCTTTCTTGTGACCTATTGTAAGAGAATCCCTAAAAGGGTTAAAATATTACTTTGGAGATGGACTGTAAGATGTGCCAAAAATTGCACCAGAATTTGCAACAACTTTTGCACAACACAGGGCATGCTCACTGTGAACTTTCTGGAAGGATGAAGCCCTGATATTAAAAGGGATAATTAAAGGTGTGTTGTTGTGAGCTTTGCTGCTGGATTGATGGACTGGAGACTGCAGGCTGCTACAGGGGGCCTGGAGTCCAGAGTGCTGTGGCTGGATCTGCAGGTGCTGCCACAGTGCTGAGACAGCAGAGGGAGAAACAAAAGTAACTGCCTCTATGGAGAAGAGGCAAAAGGGATGGCCAAAGAAGAGGAGTCTGCTTCCTGACCGAGTGGAGGAAAGGTTGACTGTGGTCAGTGAAGAGGATAACACTGTAGAAGCGCCCTCCTGAACTCAGACAAGCCGGGATCAGTGGCCGTGACAAATCCTGCCTTACAGAACTGTAAGTGAGACCAGCCTCTTTAGATGATACTAGGTGAATACACCATTAGGAACACAAATAGTTAAACAGTCTTGCTGTATAGCAGGGTGCTACGCCCCACATATTTGGACTATTTAGCATACTTTCATTGCTTATAGCTAAGATATTGATACAGGGGCAAGAGTATCGGACTAAGATATTGATACAGGGGCAAGAGTCTTAGATAACGAAGAAACACGAGTGCGTTTTGTACTCTGTGTTGATAGCAGTAGAGTGTTAACCATTGAAAGAACGGACTGTGTGATCTATATTTCATTTTACTTACACTGCTGTGACTGATCTTTGTACTCAGGTATTGACTGCAAGCAATTTGTTGTGATCCATAAAATATTTTGGCAGTAGTAGTGGAGTAGTTTGCCATTACTCTCTCCACCCCTCCCCATTTATCTGGGCTTGGGAGCGGCATGTAGGTGTTTTCAACTACATGGCTGGGTTAAGCCATGTAGTTGGATGAATCCCCAATTGGAGTGAAAATTGGTGGAAGGAACATAAACAATCTTCGATATGCTGATGACACCGCTCTACTTGCTGTAAATGACCTTGAATACCTAATTCGAAGGGTCAAAGAAGAAAGCGAACAGATGGGACTGTATCTCAATATTAAGAAAACAAAGCTGCTGACAACAGCAAGCAATGTTGTACCACACAAAACAATCGACAATGAAGAAATTGAAGCAGTCCAAGATTTTACTTTCCTTGGATCCAAGATTGACCACAGTGGCGAATCGGGGCCTGAAATCAAACAAAGAATCAGCCTTGGCCATAGTGCAATGCAAGAAATGGCAAAGATAGGGAAGAGCAAAGACATCAGCATCACAACCAAGATCCGAATACTTAATGCAATAATTTTCCCAATAACTACACATGCATGCGAGAGCTGGACACTCAAGAATGTAGACAGAAGAAGGATCGAGGCCTTTGAGCTGCGGTGCTGGCGGCATATGCTGCGCATACCAAGGAGAGAGATGGTCGTAACTAGGGTGATCCTAGACCGTGTCAGACCAAAAGTATCACTAGAAAGCAAAATCACCAAAGAACAGCTTTCATACTTTGGTCATGTCATAGGAGCTAATACTCTGGAAACAACATTTATTCTCGGCGCAGTCAGTGGGTCCAGAAGAAGAGGACGCCAAAGAACATGCTGGCTAGAAACAATCAAGGTTGACATGAACATGGCTGGAAAATCTGAAGGAAGCGGCCAAAGACAGGGAAGCATGGCGTATGCTGATCCACAAGGTGGCCGACAATTAGCAACGACTGAACGTGTAACTCATCATCATCATTGAGTGCAAAGTACTACTAGTCCTACGACTTAGCTAGCGGTAGTTAAGGCCAACTTATTCCAGAAGAAAAAGTTTGAAGGCCTGCTTGCCCTGATACCGTTAATAACTTGCATGCCTTTGTTCTTTACTGTTGATATTCCTTCTGCGGCGTCGGATCCTGAGTGCATGTCTCTATACCATTGCTCGTGACTCTATGATATCCATGTACATCATTGGTCTATAAAGGGGTTAAAGAAATCTAGCACATATGTGCCCAAGAAACCTGCCCCGAGGCTGTTATCTGTGCTCTGTGTGATGCATGGTATGTTCTGCTCATCATTTATCCAGCTGCATCGGAATGGCAGAAGAACAACAGTGACATCATGTTTTGTGGAGGTTACCACGCTGTGTGTGCTCAGATGAAGACAGAAAATAAATACTCATGGCACAAATATCTGTCTACAGTTTGCCTTATAATATATCTCAACTCTGGTGTTTTGGTCCAATATATAGTCCATATCACATAAGATCCTTTTCTCGGTGGAGCTCAGAAACTAACTTCCCAGGCACGCACACGCCACACTGTACAGTCGATTTCACACCATAGGGTTGCAAATTAGTCTAATTCATTGCTGGTGCCTTGCTGTCTGTGAATGGGACTCAGACTGACTGATCTAATGTGTGACCGATCAATGTGTGAAGGAGGTCCTTGCTCTTATTCCCCACTTCATATGAGCTGTCCATTACTGAACAAAAGCAATGGTTAAATATTTTTTCTCCATGTGATTATCCATCAACCCCAGCTGCTGCCCCTCTGGCTGTCAGCAATAGGCACAGCTCAGCTCTATTCCAGGTTTCTCACCCGCTGGGCTCACAGTCTGAGCTTCCTCTGGTGGGGTGTCATCTCTGCTCTCTGACCGTCCAGGACTGACTACTCTGTTCTGCGTTACACACTCTGCCACTGTCTGCTGCACCCCTGTGGTGCAGTAAGAAGTTTCTTTTTGAGGGCGCCAAGAAGGTTTGGGCAAAGGGGACAAGACTGTCTTTTCAGTGACCGAGAGCGCTTGTTTTCTAAAGCTTTATGAGCCTAAATTTCCTAACATTCCTGAACCTGGTGCAAGGCTTTGTCTGCTCAACTTTCCTGGGCAGCATCACACACCAGAGGGGGTGGAACTTAGTGCTGCCGCACAAACCGCTGTGTAAGAGGGAAAGTGGGGCACCAGTCACCTCTCTTACATATCCACTGTCGAACCCAGGAAGACAGTTGGCCAAGCTCTTGACCATATCTCACTTTGCTGTGTGGGTTCTCTGTTTTACACAAACACATCGATCAAGAGTAAATACGTAAAGTGAAAGTATGCTAAGACCCTCATCAATTCCGAGGGGGTTTTCGTGTCCTCCCTTCTCCTCACTGTGGACCTACTGCACCCCCTGCAGTGAGGAGCAAATAGAATATTGCTATGGCCAAGCATGGATCTACTCACTTTCAATTGGACAGCAGGAGATAGCCATGGTACAAGCGCTTGGCAATCTCAGTCAGCCCCATTAAAATGAATAGAGCATCGGCTGGACATGCTCGGCCATTGCTCCAATCAAAGTGATGTCACTGCTGGTGGGAGCAGCTTCCCTGCAGCGATGTGAAAGATTGGGAAGAGACTACTCCATTCTCAGGATCAGTGGGAGTCACAGTGGTGAGACCCACACCGATTATAAAGGTATCCTCTATCTTGTGGATAGGAGAAAACTTTAGGCTTTTGGATGACCCCTTCAAAGCTATTTGATGGTTTTGATTGATTTTCAAAGCTATTTGATGGTTTTAGTAATCCCATAATTGTCCACTGCAGGACTATGAAGTCCAGTCTTGAAAGACTAATAATTAGGTACCAAGGACTATAAACTGCACTAGCCGATATACCAGGCTTCGCCCGAGTTAATTTGGTACTGGTGTTTATCTGGTGTTCACACGGAAAATCTAATGAAGTCGGTCGTGGTTACTTTGGAGATACTGAGGGAAAAAATATATGTTCACCATTTTGCATGGTTCTTTGCGTTACCCAGGAAGCACCACGTGGAGGTAACCATGCAACATTTCCTTTATAGAAATGACATCAGGAAATGAGAGAATTAGATTGCGTACGTAAAATTTGGATGCTAATTATTTTGTGCTTAGAATTGAATAATCGAGTTGGGAACCATTAGCTTTTCCTCCTTATGACATAATCAATGCTCGTGCCAAATTTCAAATTTCTATGACATCGGGAAGTGAGAGAATTAGATTATGTACCTAAAATTTGGACGCTAATTCTTTTGCGCTTAGAATTCAATAATCGAGTTAGAACCCATTAACTTTTCCTATTTATGACATAATCAATGCTCTTGCCAAATATTATGTTTCTATGACATCGAGAAGTGAGAGAATTAGATTCCGCACGTAAAATTTGGACGCTAAGTCTTTTGTGCTTAGAATTGAATAATCGAGTTGGGACGCATTAGCTTTTCCTATTTATGACATAATCAATGCTCGTGCCAAATTTCAAGTTTCTATGACATCGGGAAGTGAGAGAATTAGATTACGTGGGTAAAATGTGGATGCTAATTATTTTGTGCTAGAATTAAATAATCGAGTTGGGACCCATTAACTTTTCCTATTTATGACATAATCAATGCTCGTGCCAAATTTCAAGTTTTTATGACATCGCGAAGTGAGAGAATTAGATTATGTACGTAAAATTTGGACGCTAATTCTTTGCGCTTAGAATTGAATAATCCATTTGGGACCCATTAGCTTTTCCTATTTATGACATAATGCCCGTGCCAAATTTCAAGTTTCTATGACATCGGGAAGTGAGAGAATTAGATTACGTACGTAAAATTTGGGCGCTAATTCTTTTGCACTTAGAATTGAATAATTGAGTTGAGACCCATTAGCTTTTCCTATTTATGACATAATCAATGCTCTTGCCAAATTTCATGTTTCTATGACATCGGGAAGTGAGAGAATTAGATTGCTTACCTAAAATTTGGACGCTAATTCTTTTGCGCTTAGAATTGAATAATCAATTTGGGATCTCGCTCTCCCCTCCCACAACCCACCGCTCACCCCCGCTGCCCCCGAATCTTTTCGGACGAGCAGGCAGTTACTCGAAAATGCCGATGCTCGCTCGAGTAATTTCCCTAACCAAGCATGCTCGCTCAGCTCTAGTGAGCAAGTTTTCCGTGGATAAATTTCAGTGTAAATGTACATTGGATGGGAAAATCCCAACCCAACGATCAGAGCGACTTCCAACGAGGCCTGGTCATCGGTGCTAGTCTTGCCAGGGCCAGGATTTAATATGCTGCCAACCGCGTGGTATGTTTTCTTGGCACATTATGTGACAAATTTCTTCTGTTTCAAAGGCCTTAGGAGGTCCAACACGTTACTAGATGGGTGTCTCTTGAACCTAAGGAGTAGTGTAGTGGCCCAAAGTTGGGGCCCCCACAGCACTTTAATACCTACCTCATATGGTGTGTGTATCTGTATGTCTGTGTGTGTTGTCCATTGTATTAGCTGATGTGTATTGTCTATGTCTGGTTTCTCTATCTAACCTAAGTGTGACCTGTCAATCATCTCTAGCTAGCCCTGACATTGGGTACTTGGAATTTCCTTAAGCTCAGGATTGGTTAAGGTGATTGCTATAAAAAGTCAGCTCCAGGGTGTGAGAAAAGAGAAAATAGAAAGAAAAGAAAAGGAGGGAAGGAGAGAGAAAAGGGAGAGTCTAGGAGAGTGGAGGAGAGAGTCGATCCACAGAGGAACCGGACACAGGAGTGTCTTTTTCCACCAGGTATCTGAGTCAGGGCAGACCCCACACAATCTGAAGGAAAATGGGCCTTGCAACCGTGAGAGATTTGCAATCCTGTTTAGTCAGAAGTCAGTGTGCCCTCTGACTAGCCCATGCTAGTTCCTTGCTTCCTTTACAAATAACTACTCCAGTCGACAACCAGATAACTTATCCTGGTCGACTCGTCTACCAAAAAATTAAGTGAAAGTTAAGAAATTCCAAAAACTGTTGTTACTTGTGTGTGCAGAAGTACTGTGGAAGAATTCTACTGCTTACTGAAAATGCCAAGTGAATGCTGTTTTATGTTTATTCAAAAGAGTTAGTAAAAACTGTGTGCCTCTGGTTTTACAAAAGCTCCTTGGTCTGGAATCTTTATTTCACTGTCATCATCATACTAAGAGGCACTGGCGTCACGTTGAACTATTACTAACTGTAGATATCAGTCATGCCTATGTAATCCATTTACCGCGCGGCCACCGCTATACGCAGAGTAGCCACCACCGTGACTAGGCCTGAGTTAGAAAACCCACTCGAGTTACTTCTGCCCACTTTAGGTCGCTGCACTAGTATCCTATTCAATTAAAGGGGTTATTTGAGTTATGTAAAGGGCATCTCAATGGGTCCCTTTTGGTGTAAAATAGCAAAGCAGCTGATACCTGCCACTGCCATTTCCCTACCAGTGGCTCCAGGTCTCCCTGCGGATATCATCTTTACAGGCTCCAGTCAGCCTGAGCCCTCTCCCAACAAGCTGCTGCAGCCAATGACAGCACTTAGCGATAATCGCTGCAGCAGGTTTATGTGATGTTTCAGGCTGACTGCAGTGCACAAAAAAACACAGTGGAAGCCTGGAGCCGCTGGTGAGGAACAAGTGGGGAAGGGTATGGGCTGCATGGTAATTTTACACCATGGGGGCCCATTGAGATGCACTTTAGATAACTTGGACAACTCGTTTAAACTAACAATTTACAACTAAGCAATTTATACCGTGTTTTCCTGAAAATATGACCATGTCTTATATACTTACCTAGTAGGCTATGTCCAGGTCCCTTCCACTGGTCTCTGGAGCTCCGACGTGCTTCATACAGTCCTAGGCCGCCAAGAGAAGATCACTTCCTGGTTACAGGATTTATAAATCCCGCCTCCAGGAAGTGATGGGTCTGGTTGGTTTTCTAGTGCTGCTCAGCCAATCAATGCAGCGCTTGATGAAGCAATACGATGGCTGTGCTCGGTTCATCGAAAGCTGCATTGACTGGCTGAGCAGCGGTCGAAGAACGAATCACAGCACAGCCATCATGTTGTGGAGGTTTATGAATTGGCTGAGCAGTGACATTGGTTCATCGCGCGCTGCATTGATTGGCTGAGCAGCGCTTGAGAATCAATCTGAGCCATCGCTTTCTGGAGATGGGATTTATGAATCCTGTAACTAGGAAGTGATCTTCTTTTGGCGGTCGAGGACTGCAAGAACTGCATCAGAGCTCCGGAGAGCAGCAGGAGGGACCTAAACCGAGCCTACTAGGTAATATATTCCTTTTAAAAAAAATGCAATGCAGCTAGGGCCTATTTTCAGGGTAGGGCTTATATTTCAAGCCTCCCCGAAAATCTCTAAAAATCAGGGTAGGGCTTATTTTCAGGGTAGGTTTTTATTTTTGGGGATACAGGGTAGACAATCATGTCATATGCATTGAATCCTCTGTATTGGGTAACAAGCCCGGACTATTGCAAGTACATAAGGGAAAGCAATGCGGAAAGTCACCTTATTTTTTCACCTTTCCACACTAGATGGAATATTTCTTGGTAATCGATGGCCACTCATAGTAAACCTCATTATCGTTAATCCACAAGTGTCATCCTAAAGCACCATGTTCAGTGTTCAATCACTATGCTCAAGCTGTTCGTCCTGGCTTCTGAAGTACAGGAAGAGTAATGGCCTTTCACTGAACACAGACAATGGTGCGTTTCCCTGCAAGTTCAAAGCATCAGGGTTCTCCAAATACCATTATGCCCATTGAGAAGCAGCTGCCTAAGAGCAACCTTCAATAGTGCTCCAACAAGGGCACCAAGCCAAACCCTTCAGTTTTATCATTAATTAACGACAAAAATGTCTGCGGCACGTAAATGGTCATTGCATTCCTTCATCCGATGCAGACACAGTAATCTCTGCAAGTGAACCCGGAAAAGGTTTTAATGGCATTTGGGAGGATTAGCTGGAGTTATGCAAGTACCCTGTAGTTCTTCAATACCCTATACATTCCCATATGTCTAGTGTGTGCCGAGACTATTTACAGGGCTCTGGAATCCTTCCACTCTCGGGTATCCCTGCACATATCAGCAGGATTAATCCGTTTTATCAATATGTTATCCATTCCTGAAAACAATCTTTCACTATCACAAGTTGTAGGGAAGTTTTAATTTACTTTCAGTAGTTTGGGATTTGTCCCATATGATATTGCAGGTAACACAGGTCACATCAGCCATTCCTGCTGAATGGGGCACCAAAAATGGCCTTGGATCCGAAGCTTGCAATCTTAACCCCATAATGCTACATGAAGTAAGTTGGCATCCTGGCTGGGAGGCACTTAACACTATTTATTCTGCAGGGTCAAAGCCGTAAAGAAAACCACTAAAAAAACTAAGGTAAAATGCTTATTTTGTTCCTTTTGCCTTCCCCCAAAAAGTGCAATAAAAGTGATAAAAAAGACATATATACCCCAAAATGGAACCAATAAAACTATAGCTCGTCACAAGCCCTCACAGAGCTCCGTCCATAGGAAAATAAAAAAGCTATGGGACTTTGAATGCAATGATGTAAAAATAGAAATATGAAAAAAAGCGGTTTTCATTGTGCAGATGTGGAAAAACCTAAAAAAAAAAAAATAGTATTGTCGTAATCCATTTATGCTGTGTCGATTCCGTAGAAGGCAGATGACCACTGTGGCCTATCAGAGGCGAAGTCGTCACGGTCTATGCTCCTGGCTTAATTGACCTCATCCTTGGCACCATGATACTGGGAGTCCAGGATGGTGATGCTTCGGCCTCTGATAGACTGCAACGATCATCTAACTTCTGCCGAACAAATACACCAGGAGACAGCGCCGGAGCCATGGGGGCTGCTCAGCTAAGTCCCCAGGTGCTGAATAGAGGTGAGTATAGTCTGTTTTTTTATTTTACTCCAGGCCTACCTGTTAAATTTTTTTTTTTGGCTGTATTGCCAAACCCCTTTAATTTTAATCTTCATAGCACTGTATGGTAAATCATATAGGGAGTTTACCAAGAGAACATGCAGTAAGCAAGAATGGGGGTGATGGTTTGGGCTGATGGTTTTATCCCCACATTGGCTATTACTAGAGATGAGCGAGCCTGCTCAGTAAGGCAGTTACTTGGGCGAGCATCGCTCTTCTCGAGTAACTGCTTAGTGATCCAAGCAGGCTCGGGGGGGGGGGGGGGCGGGGAAGCGGAGTGGTAGGAAGAGTGAGAGAGATCTCTCTCTCTTCCCTCCACTCCGCTGCCCCCCACTCCCCCCTGCAGCCCACCCGAGCCTGCTCGGATCACTAAGCAGTTGCTCAAGAAGAGCGATGCTCGCTCGAGTAACTGCCTTACTGAGTAGGCTCGCTCATGTCTAGCTATTACTAAAAGCACTCTCTAAATAACTGCACTACAGTGAAAGATGGGGTTGATAATGTAAGGCTGGTCTCTGTTCCCTGGTACATTGGTGCGGTGTAGTGTACTGTCCCTTGGGATAAGAAGAGTCCAGAGGATCAGGATAAGGCTGACATCATAACTCACTTGATCCAGAAGCACAATGGTTCAACATCAAATTGATGAAGGCATAAAATTGGAATCCAGTTTCTGAGTCCAGTCCTGAGGATGGTGGCTTAAACTGGAGAATGGAACTCTCCTGTATACCACTGCTCCTGCAGTGACAAATTCCAGGAAGTCTGCTAGACTATATACTGGAAAACAGAAACTCAAGACTGAAAGTTCTAGAAAGTTACACAAACTTTTATAATTTGTATTCCTTCTACTGCCCTGATGCTGATTGTCTACTCTGAAAGAGCAGTAACGGGCTGTTCTATCCCTCTACGCACTCTGCTCTGTATCAGCCACCATCTTCAAGTCTGGACATTAATACGGTGTATAACACATTTAAAGGGGCATTTATACAATTTCTCCAAACTACCAATATCATTATGTAGTGACAAGTCTGGATCACTGCAAACACACTGTATTGGGCCCTGCTGAACATAAGACTGACATTGCTATGGGGCCCCTAGATAGAGGTAATGAAGGATAGATTGGCTGCATCCCTCATTTTAATATGTGAAGAGGACATGTGCATTGATCCTCTCTTTACAGGTCCTGCAAAAAAAGAGTGTGGAGAATTAACCCAAGGGTCATGGAAAGCACCAATCACCAATTCCTCCTGTCCTAGGTGGTTTAGGGTTGTGGTGATGTCAACCAACACTAGAAAGTGAGCCCATTTTAGTTGTGCTATAGGGGCCACGTCACAGGTAACATAGTAACATAGTATGTTAGGCTGAAAGAAGACAATGTCTATCCAGTTCAGCCTGTTCCCACCCCCCCCCCCCCCCCTTGTTGATCCAGAGGAAGACAAAAAAAACAATGAGGCAGAAGCCAATTAGCCCATTCAGGGGAACAAAATTCCTTCCCGACTCCATAATGGCAGTCAGGATAATCCCTGGATCAACGTTTGAAAGTTTCTACCTGACTGCAAGACCTGGATCAACAACCCGCTAGTCACCTAATGTCTATATCCTGTAATATCATAGCACTCTAAAAAGACATCTAGTCCCCTCTTAAATTGCTCTATGGATTTTGCCATCACCACGTCCTCAGGCAGAAAGTTCCACAGTCTCACTGCTCTTACAGTAAAGAACCCCCTTTTATGTTGGTGATGAAACCTTCTTTTCTCTAGACGTAGCGGATGCCCTCTCGTTACCGTCGCAGTCCTGGGTATAAACAGATCATGGGAAAGATTCTGATATATAGTAAAATTGCTGGTTAAGTAATTTTTGTACAGGTCCAGGGAGGTAACATCAACCCTTAAAGGGGTTGTCCCGCGGCAGCAAGTGAGTCTATACACTTCTGTATGGCCATATTAATGCACTTTGTAATGTACATTGTGCATTAATTATGAACCATACAGAAGTTATAAAAAGTTTTTCACTTACCTGTTCCGTTGCTGGCGTCCTCGTCTCCATGGTTGCCGTCTAATTTTCGCCGTCTAATGGCCAAATTAGACGCGCTTGCGCAGTCCGGGTCTTCTTATCTTCTCAATGGGGCTCCGTGTAGCTCCGTGTAGCTCCGCCCCGTCACGTGCCGATTCCAGCCAATCAGGAGGCTGGAATCGGCAATGGACCGCACAGAAGCCCTGCGGTCCACGGAGGGAGAAGATGCCGGCGGCCATCTTCACCGAGTAAGTAAGAAGTCACCGGAGCGCGGGGATTCAGGTAAGCGCTGTCCGGTGATCTTTTTTAACCCCTGCATCGGGGTTGTCTCGCGCCGAACGGGAAGGGGGGTTGAAAAAAAACAACCCGTTTCGGCGCAGGACAACCCCTTTAACTAAGACTTAAAAATGACTGAACTGGGTTTATGATAAAGCATCAAAACTGCAAGGGGACAGACAGTGAACAACTTACTGCATGAGGGGCAAAACCCCCAAAACAGCTGTCTGTACATGGTAATTATCTTTGCCTTCTGCAGAAGACTTTCCTGGTTTTGACTTATAATTGCAGTCATGTTAAAAGGACAGACATTGACTTGCAGGAATGCTGCCTTCCAATAAGTGGCACCTTAGAGGCATGATAGCATCTCCTATTTGCATACTAAATTTCCCAGAGGAGCATGGGTGGCCTTAAAAGTCTCCTCACACTTACTAAGTGCTCTCCACAAGAAGAAACTGTACTGTACCCTCCTGACCCACTATTGTATATGTGGCGGGTGATGGGATAGCGATACAGGATTCAAGATATGAATTTAAGAACATAGAAATCAAAGTGAACACGATTATAACGAGGCTTCAGCGATTAAACCTTCACCTTTACATACCTTGGCGCTAGCTATGGTTAAGCAGACCCTTGGAATGACAGTACATAATAGTGCTGGAAAGACAGTTTCAATAATGTGGTATAAAGACCAGTCAGGTTGAGCAAAAATATGAATTACACAACATCACACATAGCTTGTCCTTAGGCCGGCTTCACACAGGCGTATTTGCATGTGCATAAATTGCGTGCGCAACACGCAGAGAATAGAACCCAATGATTTCAATCGGTTTATTCACATATCCGGGTTTTTTTGCGCAATTCAGTTGCACAAAAAAAAAACAAAGAACCCTTGCTCTATTTTTCTTACGTATTTGCGCTCCAAAAGGTCCCCATAGAAATCAATGGGGGTGTGCAAATGTGCGCACAATACGCAGGGATATATGTGAAACACTGGGTAATTCCGCTGGAAAAATAACACATCTGGAACTCATTAGCTGTGTCAATCCATGCGCAAATGAATCTTACTTGCAGGCACTAAAAGTACAGTAAGATACACCAATGCATGCAAAAAAAAGAAACATTGTTCATTCCGCAAAAACACAGCATTAGGGCGCCTACCCACTTGCGATTTTTTTTCCTGTGATGTTTTGCGTTTTTTCTCAAGAGCAATTAGTATAGAATGTGTTCTTGTCCATCTGGGTTTTTTTTTCCGTTTTGTGGGTTTTTTTCACATAGGAACTGTCAGTTGCATATGTCTCCTTATTTTTCTCTTAATGCACCTATGATTGTCAATGGAGGGCTGCAAAAAACACGCAAAAAACGCCGCGAAAAGCGCACGGAAAACGTGCGAAAACGCCGCGTTTTTCACGCATGAAAATCGGCAACGCAAGTGGGTAGGCGCCCTTAAGGTGCACGCAAATACACTTCTGCTCATGTGAAGCCGACCTTTAAAGGGTTGATGCTCTACTATTTTTAAGTAGTTTACGGGCAACACTAAGTTCAAATACACTTCAAAATGTTTCTCCAACCACTAACTTGCGCACTTTAATATCTCAGCCTGACTGCGGAGGTGCATGCAACAATAGTTCATGCAACAGTATGATGTCCTCCACACAGTCCGTAAATTCTTTAATGAGTTTGTTGACTACCTAAGAATGTCCCTATCCGGCCTGACAGCGCCGCTGCATGGGAATTGCCGCTACTACCGAGCCAGGCTTCCAAGTGGCGCTCTTGTAATGAGGTGACCGGACTAGTCTTGTTATTTCACTTTGTTTTATTGTTTTTTGCCTCGGGACCTTAATGGGGAGGAACTCAACTGCTGCAATTCTACGCCTGGTGCCAGTGTTTCGTAGTGACAGTTGGATAGAAATGGATGGTTCCCGCTTTGGAAAGTTCAGTGTAGAGATTCTATGAGAGAAGCAAGTTGCCGAGAGAAACAGTTACGCCCTGAGAGTGAAAGTCTGCAGTCCGTCTATGATGTTACCTTTGGTAGCCTATAGTCTAATGGTGCAGGGTAGCTTGGCATCTGGGACACAACTTCCTGCTGGAAGCTGAGCATGTTCATTGATGCTCAGCTGTCTATTGATGGCAGGCCTGGGCTGGATCGGGATTAAAAAGCAGCATTGGCCCATACACCTCACCAGCCAACATACAATATTGCGGAAAGTATCATTGGCTGTTATCGTTTGGGTAACTACAATAAAAAGACTTCTAAAACTTATTTTTTTTTTACTCTGATCTTAACCAACCTGCACAGAAGGTCTGATGGTGGCCAGTGTCAGAATTATCAGGAAGAAGTGCTGAGAGGGGTGCAACTCAGATTTTTAACACACTCCCTACCTGGGTGATTAAATTATTCATGTGAAATGCCGTGACGTAGCACAATACAGAAAATTATCCAAAAACTAAAAATCCAATAAACAATTCCAATACTCCAAATATATATTATTGTAATACAGCCCCAGAGCCAAGCTCAGTATATAAATACAGTCCCAGAACCAAGCTCAGCACATAGATAGAACATCAGAACCAGTTGGGCAGATTGACAGTACTGGCCTGTATACAGGCAGCATTATTGCCCCTCCCCTGCATTAAGGAAGGGGCGCTGCCTGAGGCAGAGTACTCACCTTGCCTCATAGGCGGGTGCCCCTGTATACACAGCAACCCTTCTACCAGATCAGAATATTTACATTGCATTACTACTATATCTTTTTTATTCTCATGCTAAGCATTAGATGGTAGTTGAATGTGCAGGAAATGTCCAACTGATACAAGATGTTTCTGGACAGTTTTCAGCATAAACATGCAGGGGTATATTGCTGAAAAGTGTGTTTCTGTCCATGCAGGAGAGTCAGAAGAGCGCAGGAAGACGGGCTTATCTTGATAAAAGAGATTGCTTTTGGGCTGATCAATATTTCTCATGAGAACGGAGGGAGGCTGCAGTCTGACAACACTCGCAGACATGACAACTGTGAGGTGGGGACTGAAAGGTAATATAGGACCTGCAGAGTGGAAGAGTCAAGGCCTGTGGGAAACTTTGGGCTATCCTAAATGACAGCATTTGGATTTGTAATCATTTTTACTGTTGACTTTAATAATTGAAACAAGTTTTCATTGTGGGTTGTTACAAATTCTTACATGCACAATAAATTGCTAACAATTCCTTTGAGAGAGTCTATTTATGAGTAATGGAATAGTGCAGAATTCAGTTACACAACATGTACAGAGTTAAAGAACACTCCATGTTGTGCCACTCTGAAGGGGCGGATCATGGCAGAGACTGTCTCTTTGATCCCGTGTGGTGCAGAATACAATCCTAAGCCCTCACTCACGACCTGAAGGTTGTGGGTTTAATCCCTGCTTGGTTCAGGTAGCCGGCTCAAGGTTGACACAGCCCTCCATCCTTCCGAGGTCGGTGAAATGAGTACCCAGCTTGGTGGCGGGTAATAAATAAATTACTTGAGAGCGCTGCGGAATAAATTGGCCCTATACAAATAACAAGTCCCGTCCTGATCTTCTTTGAGGTCATTCATCAGCCCCCTCCCGCCCTGCACTAGGCATAACATAATGCTTAGGTTTTCCCCATAGTGTTAATTTAGGATGCTGGTCTAAAAATACTGTATGTACTTTATTTAACTGCTTAAAGTGAGATATGCTACTTATCCGTAACCAATTATTTTTCCTCAAAGCATTCGTTTTAAGTTTGCACATCCCCACCATCTTTTTTTATCCTTTATTCTCTCTTTTCTAAGTGCATATATGGTGCACCCTCCGGCATATCTGAGAAAGAGGTGAAATCCTTGAAACGCGTCATACTCATTGGTCTTTCAATAAAAGAATGATATTTACTTCCATAGCGCCATAAGTATGGCAAGGGGGGGGGGGGGGGACTTTTATTACCTTTTAATTTTTTTGATAATTCTTAAAAAAATTTTAAACAGACTTTAACATTTTTTTAGACCCCATGCCAGACAATAACTTGTGATGGTTTGATTGTTCCTGCAGTATGATGTAATACCATAGTATTGATGATCTGACAGGCAATCAAGCCACACCACAGGCATGGCTTGACAGGCAATCTGCCTTAGCAGCTCTGGGGGACTTTCAGAAGGTCCCTGGCTGCCATAGCAACTATGATCTCATTTCATGAATTAGATAAACACTGTGGCAAGTTGGGGTTACTCGTCTATTAGGATCGCCATCTTTCACTGAGGATGGGTAGGCACCACACACATAAAGTCTCCAGAAGACTTGCCGTTTCTTGTAAATATGGCTTCCACCAGCATTTATTCCATACACAGCACAGCAAACTGGTGGTACATACAACAGTCCAGGGTTCGCAACCCACAGGAACTTCGTCACTATCCCCCACCCATGGCGTCTAGAGGGCGTCTTCCTCTGGCAGACTTGTGTAACAGACCAAGACAGGTCTACACGGACCTCAGGTTCCAAATGCCTGATGGCTGCTCCTACAGCCTCTTACTCTGGCTGGCAGCCAGCTTTCCTCCCAAAGTGTGGCAGGAACTGATTCTTTTATCTCACTTCCTGCCACACCGACAGTTGTTCTTTCTCATTTCTGATCCCAGAATGCCTGTCCATAGCCCTCTGCAGACCATTCTGTGTACTACCCTTCTACACAACACATACTGCACCCATAAACTCACATACTGGACACATAAATTACAGCACAGTACACTCCAATTCTCCTTGTGCCCTGACACATCTTATCTGCCTGTTTTTTGAAGACTGGATCCCTGTATGTCTTGGAGCTTCTCCTTCTCAGACCTTTGCTATGAGAGGAGGGGGCTTTAACTCCTGCAGTGCAAAAACGAAAAGACAGAGAATGAGGAGGTTATACACTCTTCTGTGCTGGGTTCTGGATGTTATCAGTACACAGACAGCTGTGGGCTGATTTTATTGCTGCTAAACTGCTTTAGAACGGTCAGCAGCACTAAGGCTACACAAACATAACATTAATAACTATTAATTGTAGCTGTAAAGGGACACCCCTCCTCCTTCTAGATGTCCTAGGCACATGCCCTCAAGTGCCATGTTAAAAATATGGGTGACACAAAACGTACAAGTGCTTGTTCTGTACAATGACCCAGCTGTATTTTATATGAATAGGGCAGTATACATAATGCTGTATGAGCTGCTCACCAGACGGTATCTGTGTTTATGCAGATATGAAGTGAATTAGGGTATATGGGCTTTGAAGGATGCAGTGAGATGAATGTGGTCAATGGGGAAAAATAGAAGTGGGGTAAGAGTTAGTGTCATAGCTTGCCTGCTGTGTCGAATCAGTGTGGGATAAGTAGTAGTCACGGGCACTTCTCTGCTGGTGTGTTCATGGATTGGTCGGTTGGAGGGCATGTGTACCAGCTGACCAATTGGTGGTTCTCTGTACACGTTTATTCCAGCTCCTCCTATTTAAAGGGGTTGTGTGATTTCAACTATAAATGTTTTATGGGATGGACATACTCGCCCATTTTCAGGCCACTGCTAAACAGCTCCGCTATCCCATTCCCATCTTCTACTACTGGAAATCATGTGACAGCTGCGGCTAATCAGAGGCCGCAGCAGACTCCTTGCATTGTGGTGCTCAGGATGTGAGTGCTGATGCCAAAAGTTCAGAAAGTGACGCTATGACCTCTAATTGGAGGATAGGGATGGGGGGGGGGGCAGCGGAGCCAGTTAGCGGTGCCCAGGGGGGCCAAAGACAGGTGAGTATGCTTTATTTTTCATTTAAGTTCTTGCCCAGCCAGTAAAAAATTTCAAATTTGAAACCACACAACCTCTTTAACCCCTTAACAACCACCCATATGCCTTTTTACGACGGCCATTAAGGGGCCTTATTCTGATACATTGGTCTCTTTACGGCGCTTTAACAGAAGTCTGACATGGGTCACTTGTGCCAGGTGAGCAGGTGCTCGGCTGTTGAATAACAGCCTGGCACTTGCTTAAAGAGTGGGTACCAGAGAAACCTCCAATTCATACTGATTAACTGTCGTCATACCACGGTCAATGCAATCGGTGTATGTTAAAGGCTGAGAGAGGGAGGGTGCTCCCTTTGTTTATCATCCATCAGGCCACCACGACTATGGTACCCGGAAGCTAGAACTGTAATATAAGGCATCATTGATTTAATGGGAACAAAACCTTCTATTACACTTCCAGCTCTCACCACCGCCATCTGGCTCCTCTTCACTGACAGTGGCTCAGAAGATCAGCTGATCGCTAGGGACCCCTGCAGATCAATTACTGATAACCCATCTTGAAGACAGGTCATCAATACTAAATGCCCGGAATACACCTTTAACTATTTATTGTAAGCCCCATTTAAATGGATGCGGCCAGGATTGTACTTTGGAGACTGAACTATTAGAAATAGCAAGCAGCCGCTGGCATACCTGGCAGAGGACAGAACTATGTTGAATATTGCGCTGTCCAATAGTTACTACATTGGAAGGCATTAATGGGAACACGAATAGTGCAGCGGCCTTGTGCCTGTCTCTGAGTGCTCCTGCCAGGAATCACCCTTCCATCTTATCACCACTTGACCCCTGTTATTGAAGAGTCACTGGAATTCATGCATTTAATTTAACTCTGGCTTTCACCCAGGCTGCATATCAGGGTATTCCTGTTACCAGGAACCCTTTAGACACGTCTTTACTAGACTTAAAATGTTCAACTTCTGTCAGGTGACTGCTCACGACTAATAATAAAAAACCCTAAAAAAGTGTTAAGTGTTTTTATATGTTTGATGTCCTCTTTGAATGGGCTGAATTCAGGGTTGGTGACTGCAGGATCAGAGAGATAGAGTACCCCCTGTAATTTAGTACCTGTGCAGTGTATTTGTCTGGCGGCTCTAAGCTGGTAGGGCCTCAGAAGTTTATAAAAACCCCTGCAAAGTTGTAGACTTTAGAAAGGAGTACGGAGAACACATGAGGTGTAGCAACAAGTGCACACAGCTGGTTAAGGGAAAGTTATCTCCAGACTCCTTCCTGAGTTTAAGGATGGAGCATTAGGCCAGATACAATGTTGCAGGGTCCCAGTGAAAAACCTTGATAAGCAGTACGGGAGCTTCCTGATAGACAACGGTATCTCCAGTCACTGTCTCCTGAGCTAGAGGAATGGAAACAGAACGTATTGAATGTCACCCCGTTTGTCACCTGGAGCACCATAAATGTAAGTTAATCCTTGCTTTAAATTCGAGACCATTACATAACATCAAGTTCCTCTTCATTTACTGTAGTGCAGCTGGGTGGGAGGTTATGAACTGTAGCCACCGTGGCACTAGCTTCTCCCGCTTTGGTGTACTACACCCCTCCGTCCCTCACTAGAAACAGCATTTAACACCCCGCTCCGTTCCCCACTAACAGCAACATTTATATTGGAGATGGAAGCAGTGCAGTGAGCCAGACCAAGCGCAGACCAATGACTAGCTAGAGTAGATGGTCGCCATCTTCCTCCTTGGTCTCTATCTCAGACTCCTCTGGACTAGACTCTCTCCAGGTCTGGACTAGACTGACTAACTCTCTACCTTTTATACTCTCCCTGCTAACCAATCCTGAGTTAGGGGAAACCTAAGTAGCCAGGGCGTGACTGACAGGTGTGAGAGCAGGTTAGGGTGGAGTCTGCTAGGTAGTAAGAACATCAGACATTAACACATTATACACCATTTAAAGTAATACACATAATTTAGACATATATATCCACACATTACATGAGGTAACAATAGCAATGCTGTGGGACCCCAATTCTGGGGTACTACAGCAGCTATACAGGTACGGGAGAGACATGCCTCCATATCCGGGATTGCCCCGCAGAGATGATTGAGAGGCATGGATTACCATATTATAATAAACATAAATTGATATAATTTTCCACTGACATATCTGGAAGCAATATTTGTATAAACTTCACATTTTGGTGTCACAATCTGACAGTTTTACAGACATGAGCAGCGCCACATGGACAGTGTGCTTTCATTTCTAAAATTAGGCTGCATTCACACGGGCGAGTGCAATTTTGGTCCATGAAAATCTGGGAAATAGTGATCTGCTGACGCCGGAGGTTTGGCAAGTGTTTCCTATTGTTTTCAATGGGAAATCTCAAATCGCACTTGCATGCCGGACAGGGGGCGGAGAGGAGGCAGAGAGGGGGGGGGGGGTGGCTCAGAGCACTGCTCCCGGCTCTTCCAACTTCCTCCCCCTGCAGAGAGGGACGCCGTATATAGGCCGCCTGCAGACGGCTGGGTCGGATCCTGCTGCGAGAATTCTCGCAGCGGGACCCGACCCGAGCCCCTGCAGAGACCAGCGTGGCTCCGGATCTGTCATGTGCCGACTGCATGCGCAGACTAGAGTCAGCGGCCGGGGAGTGTCATTTCTGAAATAGAGCATGCAGCGATTTGTTTTTTGCGCGTGATTTCGCGCAGACAAATTGCGGCCGTCTGCCTAGGATTGCGTTTTGTAACACAATCCTATGGCAGCTTCCACAGGCGGAAATTCTGCGGGAAATCCCACCGCAGAATTTCCGCCCGTGTGCAGGGGGCCTTACACTATGATTTATATTACTCACAGGCTCACAATCTACATTCACCCATTAGTCTGTTTTTGGAGTATGGAGGAAACCCACACAAACACAGGGAGAAGACGGTACAAACCCCATGCAGATGTTGTCATGAGCGTGAAGATGGTGGCTCAGTGATTTGCAGTGTTTTCTTGCAGTACTGGGTTCCTAGGTGCAAATCTAACCAAGGGCCACATCAGCATGGAGTTTGTATGTTCTGCCTATGTTTAGGTTTCTTCCCACACTCGAAAACATACGAATACGTGAATATAGATTGGGAGGACAGAAAATATCAAATGATGTGAAGTGATGCGCCATATACATGTGCTATATAAATAAAAGGTGATTATTATTAAACACAGGGAATACATACAAACTCCAAGCAGATGTTATCAGACTTGAACCTTAGACCCCAGCACTGCAAGACAACAGTACTAACTGCTGAGCGCAGGAGAAGAGGAGCCACCACCATACTTGGCTAGAACAAACCAACTAAGATTCAAGTTCACTGCAAACCAAGCTTTTAGCACAGTTCGAGCCAAAACAGGGCTTGACTGGTTCAGTTCGCTCAACAGACGTTGTGGACAATACTACTGTGCTTCCCGGAAAACAAGCCCTGCCCCAACTTTCGGGTGGTTTGGGGGGGGGGGGGGGGGGAGGGGGGGGGGTGGCTGAAATACAGGCCCTAGCTACACTACATGAAAAAACAGCAATACTCACCTAGTAGGCAGCATCTGAGTCCTTCGCGCTGGTCTCTAGCGCTGCGGCTGGCTTCCGTGTCCTCAGCCTTGACACAGCACTCTCTTTCTGGTGACGGGGCTTTGAATACCCCACCTCCAGCAAGCGAGCGCTGTGATTGGATTGAGCGCCAACCAATCTGAGCTGGCGCTCGCTCATTCACAGCCATTCGCTGAATGACATCACTGAATGGCTGTGATTGGTTCATCAAGCGCCGGCTCTGATTGGCTGAGCCAGTGGTGCTTGTGATCCAATCACAGCACTCGCTTGCTGGAGGCGAGGTATTCAAAGCCCCGTCAGCAGAAAGAGAGTGCTATGTCAACGCTGAGGACACGGCAGCCAGCCACAGCACCGGAGACCAGCACAAGGGACTCAGACGCTGAGTACGACACCCCCCAAAAATAAGACACTGTGCCTCTTTTGGGGCAAAAATTAATATAAGACAGTGTCTTATTTTTGGAGAAACACGGTAGCTGCTTATATCCATGGCAATCAATGGACTGGGGAGTAGAAAAAAAAAGTCTGCGCAGTTGATGAATGGATATTTTTAGTCTGACTACATTATTTTTACTTTTTCCATGTAAGGTTCAATGAATCACTTGAAGTTGCAGTAGCACCAATTATTTCAAGAAATGCATGGCTGGATACATCTAGACAATGACGCTTCCTTTTCTTACACAATTTCGCTATAAGGTACAAGAGCGCGCAGCAGGAATTCGCGGTAACCTCGCGGCCTCTGTACAATGTGCATACAAGTAGCCCATATGTTTCCTCAGTTACTCTAGTCATAGCCCTTGGTATAATTACTAAGAGGTTGTGCCTAGTGTTTTAGACTTTTAGTGATTTACACCCTCTGGCAGGGAGGATACCCTGCTGAGTAGAGCAATGACCTGGAAAGCATTGGCCCTAGTAGATTTACATGGGATGCTCAGTTAAACCAAGTCTTGGGCACCAGACCAGAAATCAACTAAAGAACAATCACATGTTTTAAATGTGAAATGATTTGGAAAGGCCTTTTTCAATATTGTTCAGCTCAAGAACAAATCTGGCTTCTAAATAGTGTGGTTTATTCTTAATTATTTTGGGCTACATAACAGCTTGGTAGGGGGCACACATTAAAATTCCCCTTGTGCAACCCTAGGATAAAATAACAGGACTGAGTTTTCAGAACAAGACACATAAATCACAATAAGTGCTGCAACGGTTCAGATATATCCATGGTGCATGTAGATGTTTTGCGTTGGTTTCAGACTAGCAGATGCTAATTTATTGCACTTTGTGCTTGGCTGGAGATCCAAATGAGCTTTAAATGTGCCATCCAACATTGACATGAAAGTGGTTCACTTTCCTTCTATCTAATTGAGGTTGGAAAAATATTGAGCATTCGATTTCCTCCAAATGATTCAGTCTTAAAAGGGGTTGTCCCATTTCTGGCTGCAGGAAGTAGACAACTTTTTACGATCTGTAGGTTATACTGCAAGCTGAGTCCCATTCATTCCAATAGGACTCAGCCTACAGTACCAACTCTGGCCACTACACAATGTATGGAGCTGTAGACTTCCTGACGCAAAATATCTAGAAGTGGGACAACTCCTTTAAGCAACAAAACAGAGTATAGAAAAGTTGGTTTTTGATCATAGGTGGTTTACTGTTTTTCGAGCCACTGTACATTGAATGGCCTCTTTATAAGGGACAGCCATCTAGTAGTGTGTTGGACCTTCTGAACTGCAGCAGTTTATCTAGACAGATTCCACTAGGTGTTGAGAATATTCCACAGGAATGTTGACCCATGCAGATAAATTAGATGGAGGTACAGGGACGTTCTGAATAGCTGACAGGAAGGGGTCATCGATTCACGCTGCTTGCACCAAATTCTGGTCCTCTTATCAGAATAGTGCAACAAAAATCTGGATTCCTCTGGCCATTTGATGCTTTTCCAATACTCAGGGATCCGATTTTGTATTCTTTTTCCCATTGGTGTCTTTCTGTTTCTTTTAGCAATAGCACTAGAAGTGGTCATCTGCTGTCATAGTACATCCCTGCCAAGGAGCAAAGAGTTGTGCATTCGGACATGTTAGCTGGAGCACCAACATTGTATTCGAGGATTACGTGTTCGGCAGAAAGATTCTTGTCGTCCTCCTCTGACCCCTTTCATCAACGTATTGTTTACGTCCACAGGTTTCCTTTTTGCTGGATGTTTTTTCTCGATCACACCATTCTCAGCATACTCTCTACACCATTGCATGAGGAAACCCTGCTGACAGTGGAATCCTGGCCCCGGCTAGTCTAGCACCGATGATCAGGCCTCGTTGGAAGTCGCTCAGATCGCTAGATTTTTTCATTATAACATGGACTGACACTGGAATTGATCCAAGAAAAACTTGCTCACTTGACTTTATGCTGCACTCTGGGGTCATGTGTCCAATTTCCATATAGGGAAGCTCCAATCATGGATGGGGCGATGTATTTAGTAAAGTGACCATTCAGTGTATATTGACCATGGTCTTAACATAAAATATCCATCCAAGATTCTGCCAGATGTTTGCTTTCACATACATCGCACATGCAGCTTTTGTAGACAATGATATGCGGACTGCTATAGTTTGTAGAGCTTTGGTTATTGCAATACAAATGGTAAACTACATCGCTAATAGCTGCAACATTTGCACCTAGGGTTGCCACATACTGGCCAATGTAAAAGAGGGCGTGGTCAGGAGGTGTGGCTAGGGGTGTGACTTAGAATTTTAACTTCATTATTCTAGTGACCCCTATAGTAATAACGACCTCTCTCAGTGGTCCCAGTAGTAATAGTGCCCCCTTTCAGTGGCCCCAGTAATAATATTGCACCTCCTTTGCTTCCCCAATGGTAGTAGTGCACCCCATTAGTGGCCCCGGTGTTAATAGTGCCCCCCTTTAGTGGCCCCATTAATAATAGTGCCCACCCTTAGTGGCCCCAATAGTAATAGTGCTCCAATCTCACCTCTGAAAAACAACCATGTTAGCAAGTAGTTTACTTGATGAAGCAGGTCCTGTCCAGCTGCTGCCGTATGCGGAGACCCCGCTTTCTCCCCCAACATCTGTATTCATCATCACTGAGCTGCTTGTAATTCAGCTTTCCCATAGATACACCAGGTCACAAGCAGCAGTTGCCATTGAAAACCCTACAAATCTCTCCCTCCGAAACACTTTAACTTTTCTTCACATGTAACGTTTAGAAGTGAAAGAAGTTCCTTCGCCCAAGTCTGACATTCTCCAGTAGACCTGGCCGCAGCTACGGGCCCTTTCACACAGACAGGTTTTCTGTCAGGAATGAGCTATGTTTGACTTTTTTTTTTGCAAGTCGATCAGCACTCGTTTACATGGAGCAATCAGCATTACTGTATGTGTCTGAACAATCATTAGTGCAGTTTTTCAAGCTCACACAGCGTCATTATTGTTGCCATTACATCCATCTTTACACGAGGAGATGCTGTTGACAATCCATGATTTTTTTGGTTTTGCATAAAAAAAGCGATCACCTGACAAACAAAGATTTGCTCATTTGTTGTCTGACTGCCAGTACCTTCACACTGGGCAAAAATTAGGTGAATGAACGTTTTGACAAACATATGTTTCTAGTAGAGATGAGCAAGTATACTCGCTAAGGCAAATTACTCGAGCGAGTAGTGCCTTAGCCGAGTATCTCCCCGCACGTCTCTAAAGATTCGGGGGGCGGGGAGCGGCGGGGGAGAGCGGGGAGGAACGGAGGGGAGATCTCTCTCTCCCTCCCCCCCACTCCTCGCCGCAACTCACCTGTCACCCCCGCCGGGCCCCAAATCTTTAGAGACGAGTAGGGAGATACTTGGCTAAGACACTACTCGCTCGAGTAATGTGCCTTAGCGAGTATACTCGGTCATCTCTAGTTTCTAGATATTGGTCCATATAAAAAGCCCTTCAAGTGTTCCGCCCTCTTAAACCAAAACACTGGATCAGCCCGTAACTTAGCTCAACATAGGGTTCTATGATAATATCAGTTCAGTTTAATAGAAGAGTAGGGAGTACGGGTCTTCAGACAAAAATACAAATGTGCGGCCCATTTACAGTCATCTGAAATAGGCCAAGGTCCCACAGTTTGCAAAATCCACTGCGGAGCTAGTCTGAAAAATGTCCACATTGGCCTCAATTTTTGCCCGTTTTTCAAAATTTTTGTTATATAATATATAAATTGTTGCACTTGAAGCACTAAAGGACATGCTTATGGTGTGTTTGCAAAGAGGTATTTACCGTTATATAACAAAGAGTAGATTTGTATGTCTCAAGAGTAAGTTAGCGCACAATGAGGAGTAATGTTATCATGCATCTGGGAGGAGGTTCAGTTGTGTATGTTTTAGATAAGGATTGCACACAATGTATTATGGATCTGGGAGGAGGATGATTGTATAACTGTAGATGTATGTTTTGATTAATTTTGCATACAATATGTTTGTTTTCTGCCTAATGGCTGACTACACTGGCAGCATTTTTTCATGAGGACTAGGCAATAGAGACGTAGACATTTGTGATAAGATAGTATAAAAGTTTTACTTTCCATAGCTAAGACAGCCTCCATTCAGACAAGTGAGGGAATGCCTTACTGGTCAGTCTAGTTCCTGGAGAAGGTTCTCTGTTTGAAAGTGGGCTTTCCGG
The DNA here is from genome assembly GCF_035609145.1 of Eleutherodactylus coqui. Lineage (NCBI taxonomy): Eukaryota > Metazoa > Chordata > Amphibia > Anura > Eleutherodactylidae > Eleutherodactylus > Eleutherodactylus coqui. The sequence continues at coordinate 33,077,993 of NC_089846.1, forward strand.
CTGCTGCTATGCAAGTCAGATGATACTACCTCCCAGAAATGTGATGTAAGTTCCTGGAGAAAGTTCTCTGTCAAGTCAGATGATTCTACCTCCCAGTAATATGATGTAAGTTGTAACATTTATATATAGATATTGATGTGATGTAATTTGCAATCTTTATACTTTGAGATCTGATGTAGGTTGCAACCTATATCCGTTGTATATAGATATAATAATTTTGAAAAAAAATTGACAATTACAATAAATCATCATGCTCGATTATCAATTAATTTGTATAAACTATTATTGCCTTACTCTCTTTAAAGCCGTATCGAAACCCAAGTCTTGCTCCTTGCAGTAAAACCGCATTCTCAATATCCCTGAGCTTGCGTAAGGTAATGTATAGAGATGAGCGAACGCGTTCGTCCGAGCTTGATATTCGTGCGAATATTAGGGTGTTCGGGATGTTCGTTATTCGTAACGAACACCATGCGGTGTTCTGGTTACTTTCACTTCCTTCCCTGAGACGTTTGCGCGCTTTTCTGGCCAATTGAAAGACAGGGAAGGCATTACAACTTCCCCCTGCAACGTTTAAGCCCTATACCACCCCCCTGCTGTGAGTGGCTGGCGAGATCAGGTGTTCGCCTAATATAAAAGTCGGCCCCTCCCGCGGCTCGCCTCAGATGCGGTGTGAGTTAGATGAGGGACAGTGCTGTTTATACCGGAGCTGCTGTAGGGAAAGAATTGGTAGTTAGTGTAGGCTTCAAGACCCCCCAAAGGTCCTTATTAGGGCCACTGATAGCTGTGTGTTGGCTGCTGTTAGCAGTGGCATTTTTTTTTTTCTCAAAATCGCCTCTGCAGACCGTTGCACCTGGCATTAGCGACAGAAGTGCTGCATAGGCAGGGAGAGTGTTAGGAGTGAGTGTAGCCTTCAAGAACCTCAACGGTCCTTTCTAGGGCCATATTTATCCGTGTGCAGTACTGTCCAGGCTGCTGTTGGCTGTGCTGCATTTTTTTTGGGCTTCTCAAAATCGCCTCTGCAGAGCATTCCACCCTCCATTGATACTGCAGGGAAAGAATTGTATAGGCAGGGCCACAACACAGTTATTATTCATAGAATATACGCAGTGCTGCCTTTTGGTGGGAAAAAACTGAAAACAAATCAATTTGTCCAGCCTCTGTCCGTCCTAACGCCTGTGGACACGTGTGAGCTGCGTGAAAAACATTGCTAAATCATACGCACCCAGCTACGCTTTACTGCTGGCTTCGCCATTTGCTTTCCTTAATTGGGAAAAAAAATACCTGCTCTGCCAGAGTTATAATAACTCTGCTACCCTCACGTTCTGTGACACATAAGCAGGGACACAGCACAGTTATTAAACTTCTCATGTTCATTGAATATACGCAGTGCTGCCTTTTGGTGGGAAAAAACTGAAAACAAATCAATTTGTCCAGCCTCTGTCCGTCCTTACGGGCGGTGGAGACGTGTGAGCTGCGTGAAGAACAGTGCTAAATCATACGCACCCAGCTACGCTTTACTGCTGGCTTCGCCATTTGCTTTCCTTAATTGGGAAAAAAAATACCTGCTCTGCCAGAGTTATAATAACTCTGCTACCCTCACGTTCTGTGACACATAAGCAGGGACACAGCACAGTTATTAAACTTCTCATGTTCATTGAATATACGCAGTGCTGCCTTTTGGTGGGAAAAAACTGAAAACAAATCAATTTGTCCAGCCTCTGTCCGTCCTTACGGGCGGTGGAGACGTGTGAGCTGCGTGAAGAACAGTGCTAAATCATACGCACCCAGCTACGCTTTACTGCTGGCTTCGCCATTTGCTTTCCTTAATTGGGAAAAAAAATACCTGCTCTGCCAGAGTTATAATAACTCTGCTACCCTCACGTTCTGTGACACATAAGCAGGGACACAGCACAGTTATTAAACTTCTCATGTTCATTGAATATACGCAGTGCTGCCTTTTGGTGGGAAAAAACTGAAAACAAATCTATTTGTCCAGCCTCTGTCCGTCCTTACGGGCGGTGGAGACGTGTGAGCTGCGTGAAGAACAGTGCTAAATCATACGCACCCAGCTACGCTTTACTGCTGGCTTCGCCATTTGCTTTCCTTAATTGGGAAAAAAAATACCTGCTCTGCCAGAGTTATAATAACTCTGCTACCCTCACGTTCTGTGACACATAAGCAGGGACACAGCACAGTTATTAAACTTCTCATGTTCATTGAATATACGCAGTGCTGCCTTTTGGTGGGAAAAAACTGAAAACAAATCTATTTGTCCAGCCTCTGTCCGTCCTAACGCCTGTGGACACGTGTGAGCTGCGTGAAAAACATTGCTAAATCATACGCACCCAGCTACGCTTTACTGCTGGCTTCGCCATTTGCTTTCCTTAATTGGGAAAAAAAATACCTGCTCTGCCACAGTTATAATAACTCTGCTACCCTCACGTTCAGTGACACATTAGCAGGGACACAGCACAGTTATTAAACTTAGATTATTCATTCACTAAAGGCAGTGGGGCCGTTCGTTTTCCAAAAAGTGCAAAAATAATATTTGGCCTGCAGTCTTGCGCCAATTTATTTCCTGCCTGTGAAATCAAATCACTGGTAATACAGCATGCTGAGGGGTAGGGGTAGGCCTAGAGGACGTGGACGCGGCCGAGGACGCGGAGGGCCAAGTCAGGGTGTGGGCACAGGCCGAGCTCCGGATCCCGGTGTGTCGCAGCCGACTGCTGCGCGATTAGGAGAGAGGCACGTTTCTGGCGTCCCCACATTCATCGCCCAATTAATGGGTCCACGCGGGAGACGGTTATTAGAAAATGAGCAGTGTGAGCAGGTCCTGTCCTGGATGGCAGAAAGTGCTTCGAGCAACCTATCGTCAACACGCAGTTCTGCGCCGTCCACTGCTGCAAATCCGAATCCTCTGTCTGCTGCTCCTCCTTCCTCCCAGCCTCCTCACTCCACTACAATGACACCTGCTCAGGAGCGGGAACACTCCCAGGAACTGTTCTCGGGCCCCTGCTCAGATTGGGCAGCAGCGGTTCCTCTCCCACCAGAGGAGTTTATAGTCACTGATGCCCAACCATTCGAAAGTTCCCGGGGTCCGGGGGATGAGGCTGGGGACTTCCGCCAACTGTCTCAACAACTTTCTGTGGGTGAGGAGGACGATGACGATCAGACACAGTTGTCTTGCAGTGAGGTAGTAGTAAGGGCAGTAAGTCCGAGGGAGCAGCGCACAGAGGATTCGGAGGAAGAGCAGCAGGACGATGAGGTGACTGACCCCACCTGGTGTGCAACGCTTACTCAGGAGGACAGGTCTTCAGAGGGGGAGTCAAGGGCATCAGCAGGGCAGGTTGCAAGAGGCAGTGCGGTGGCCAGGGGTAGAGGCAGGGCCAGACCGAATAATCCACCAAGTGTTTCCCAAAGCGCCCCCTCGCGCCATGCCACCCTGCAGAGGCCGAGGTGCTCTAAGGTCTGGCAGTTTTTCACAGAGACGCCTGACGACCGACGAACTGTGGTGTGCAACCTTTGTCGCGCAAAGCTCAGCCGGGGAGCCAACACCAACAGCCTCACCACCACCACCATGCGCAGGCATATGATGGCCAAGCACCCCACAAGGTGGGACGAAGGCCGTTCACCGCCTCCGGTTTGCACCCCTGCCTCTCCCCCTGTGCCCCAACCTGCCACTGAGATGCAACCCCCCTCTCAGGACACAGGCACGACCGTCTCATGGCCTGCACCCACACCCTCACCTCCGCTGTCCTCGGCCCCATCCTCCAATGTCTCGCACCGCACAGTCCAGCCGTCGCTAGCGCAACTGTTGGAGCGCAAGCGCAAGTACGCCGCCACGCACCCGCACGCTCAAACGTTAACCGTCCGCATCGCAAAATTCATCAGCCTTGAGATGCTGCCGTATAGGGTTGTGGAAACGGAGTCCTTCAAAAGTATCATGGAGGCGGCGGCCCCGCGCTACTCAGTTCCCAGTCGCCACTACTTTTCCCGATGTGCCGTCCCAGCCCTGCACGACCACGTCTCCCGCAACATTGTACGCGCCCTCACCAACGCGGTTACTGCCACGGTCCACTTAACTACGGACACGTGGACAAGCACAGGCGGGCAGGGCCACTACATCTCCCTGACGGCACATTGGGTGAATTTAGTGGAGGCTGGGACAGAGTCAGAGCCTGGGACCGCTCACGTCCTACCCACCCCCAGAATTGCGGGCCCCAGCTCGGTGCTGGTATCTGCGGAGGTGTATGCTTCCTCCACTAAAGCACCCTCCTCCTCCTCCTCCTCCTCCTCTGTCTCGCAATCAAGATGTGTTAGCAGCAGCATGTCGCCAGCAGTCGGTGTCGCGCGGTGTGGCAGCACAGCGGTGGGCAAGCGTCAGCAGGCCGTGCTGAAACTACTCAGCTTAGGCGATAAGAGGCACACGGCCCACGAACTGCTGCAGGGTCTGACACAGCAGACCGACCGCTGGCTTGCGCCGCTGAGCCTCCAACCGGGCATGGTCGTGTGTGACAACGGCCGTAACCTGGTGGCGGCTCTGCAGCTCGGCAGCCTCACGCACGTGCCATGCCTGGCCCACGTCTTTAATTTGGTGGTTCAGCGCTTTCTGAAAAGCTACCCACGCTTGTCAGACCTGCTCGTAAAGGCGCGCCGGCTCTGCGCACATTTCCGCAAGTCCCACACGGACGCTGCCACCCTGCGCACCCTGCAACATCACTTTAAGTTGCCAGTGCACCGACTGCTGTGCGACGTGCCCACACGGTGGAACTCTACGCTCCACATGTTGGCCAGGCTCTATGAACAACGGAGAGCTATAGTCGAATACCAACTCCAACATGGGCGGCGCAGTGGGAGTCAGCCTCCTCAATTCCTTTCAGAAGAGTGGGCCTGGTTGGCAGACATCTGCCATGTCCTTGGTAATTTTGAGGAGTCTACCCAGGTGGTGAGCGGCGATGCTACAATCATTAGCGTCACCATTCCTCTGCTATGCATCTTGAGAAATTCCCTGCAAACAATAAAGGCAGCTGCTTTGCGCTCGGAAACGGGGGCGGGGGAAGACAGTATGCCGCTGGATAGTCAGGGCACCCTCCTGTCTATTTCTCAGCGCGTACAGGAGGAGGAGGAGGAGCATGAGGAGGATGAGGAGGAGGGGGAAGAGACAGCTTGGGCCGCTGCTGACGGTACACCGGCTGATTGCCTGTCATCCTTTCAGCGTGTATGGCCTGAGGAGGAGGAGGAGGAGGAGGAGGATCCTGAAAGTGATCTTCCTAGTGAGGACAGCCATGTGTTGCGTACTGGTACCCTGGCACACATGGCTGACTTCATGTTAGGATGCCTTTCTCGTGACCCTCGCGTTGCACGCATTCTGGCCACGACGGATTACTGGGTGTACACACTGCTCGATCCACGGTATAAGGAGAACCTGCCCACTCTGATTCCCGAAGAGGAAAGGGGTTCAAGAGTGTTGCTATACCACAGGACCCTTGCGGACAAGCTGATGGTAAAATTCCCAGCCGACAGCGCTAGTGGCAGAAGGCGCAGTACCGAGGGCAAGGTAGCAGGGGATGTGCGTAGATCGAGCAGCATGTACATCCCAGGCAGTGCAACAGTCTTTAAGGGCCTGGCCAGCTTTATGGCTCCCCACCAAGACTGTGTCACCGCTCCCCAGTCACGGCTGAGTCGGCGGGAGCACTGTAAAAGGATGGTGAGGGAGTACGTAGCGGATCGCACGACCATCCTTGGTGACGCCTCTGCCCCCTACAACTACTGGGTGTCGAAGCTGGACACGTGGCCTGAACTCGCGCTGTATGCCCTGGAGGTGCTTGCTTGTCCTGCGGCTAGCGTCTTGTCGGAAAGGGTGTTTAGTGCGGCTGGGGGAATCATCACAGATAAGCGTAGCCGCTTGTCAACCGACAGTGCCGACAGGCTAACACTCATCAAGATGAACAAAGGCTGGATTTCCCCAGACTTCTGTTCTCCACCAGCGGACAGCAGCGATACGTAAGCAATACGTAGGCTGCACCCGCGGATGGAAGCTACGTTCTCTCTCACCATCCAAAACGGGGACATTTCTGCTTCATCAATCTGTGTCTAATATTCCTCCTCCTCCTCCTCCTGCTCCTCCTCCTGAAACCTCACGTAATCACGCTGAACGGGCAATTTTTCTTAGGGCCACAAGGCTCAGTCAAATAATTTTTCAGAACAATTTTTAAAAGTTTCAATGCGCTTAAAAGCATTGGAACTTTAACTTGAACCAATTTTTCGTTACACTGGGCTGCCTCCAGGCCTAGTTACCACTTAAGCCACATTAACCAAAGCGATTAATGGGTTTCACCTGCCCTCTTGGCTGGCCATGGCCAATGTTTGGGATGTACATTAGTACTGTTGATACAGCAATTTTTGTGGGCCCTCGCCTACAGTGTAATCAAATTAATTTTTAGCCCACCTGCATTACAGCTGACGTAACCTCAGCTGTGTTGGGCAATGCAATGGGATATTTTTATGTACCGCCGGTGGGTTCCAGGGAGCCACCCATGCTGTAGGTGCACACGGAGTTTTTAATACATCTGTACACTTCTAAAGAACCCCAGTCTGACTGGGGCATGCAGTGTGGGCCGAAGCCCACCTGTATTACGCACAACATTACTACCTCAGCTGTGTTGGGCAATGCAATGGGATATTTCTATGTACCGCCGGTGGCTTCCTGGCACCCACCCAGGCAGTGGGTCCACAGGGAGTTTAACCTACATGTGTCCACTTGTAAAGAACCCCAGTCTGACTGGGGCATGCAGTGTGGGCCGAAGCCCACCTGCATTAAGCACGACATTACTACCTCAGCTGTGTTGGGCAATGCAATGGGATATTTCTATGTACCGCCGGTGGCTTCCTGGCACCCACCCAGGCAGTGGGTCCACAGGGAATTATAAATGCATCTGTTTCCACTTATAAAGAAACCCAGTCTGACTGGGGCATGCAGTGTGGGCCGAAACCCACCTGCATTAACCCTTTCCAGTCCACTGTGTGACCTGTGAAGACATTAGGGTTTAAGGCTGTACAGCTCCGTTGTTGGTAGACGTCCGTCGGGGTTCTCTTACTGTATATTGCCAGCCTCTCTGCTGTCGGAGCCTATCCTACGTGTCAGCTCATGCAGTACTGGTTTTAGCCAGCATATAGCGCCGTTGTATAACGGCAGAAAAAGAGTAAGCCCCCTAGGAAAACCATATACAAATTGGATTGGAAAGGGTTAAGCACAACATTACTACCTCAGCTGTGTTGGGCAATGCAATGGGATATTTCTATGTACCGCCGGTGGCTTCCTGGCACCCACCCATGCTGTAGGTGCACACGGAGTTTTTACTACATCTGTACACTTATAAAGAACCCCAGTCAGACTGGGGCATGCAGTGTGGGCCGAAGCCCACCTGTATTACGCACGACATTACTACCTCAGCTGTGTTGGGCAATGCAATGGGATATTTCTGTGTACCACCGGTGGGTTCCAGGGAGCCACCCATGCTGTGGGTCGACAGGGACTTCACAATAGGGAGTTGTACCTGCCTGTGTCTATGAATTAAAAAGCCCGGTCTGACTGGGGCATGCAGACACCTTGACAGAATGAATAGTGTGTGGCACATAGGTTCCCCATTGCTATGCCCACGTGTGCAGCTCCTGATGGCGGTGGCACAGGATTCTATTTCTCATTGCTTCTGTACAGCATTGTGGGCTATCGCTCCACCACTTTTAAAGAGGGTCGCTGCCTAGCCGTGCCAACCTCTGCAGTGTGTGCCTGCGGTCCCTCGTCATGGCAGACGCAATTCTAAATAGACATGAGCGTGGTGTGGCATGAGGGCAGCTGAAGGCTGCCCAGGGACACTTTGGTGTGCGCTGGGGGGGGGAGGGGGGGCGGTTGGGCAGCATGTAACCCAGGAGAAGTGGCAGTGGAGTGTCATGCAGGCAGTGATTGTGCTTTGTTGGAGGTAGTGTGGTGCTTAGCAAAGGTATGCCATGCTAATGAGGGCTTTTCAGAAGTAAAAGTTGTTGGGAGGGGGGGGGGCCCACTCTTGCCGGTATTGTGGCTTAATAGTGGGACCTGTGAACTTGAGATGCAGCCCAACATGTAGCCCCTCGCCTGCCCTATCCGTCACTGTGTCATTCCCATCACTTTCTTGAATTGCCCAGATTTTCACACATGAAAACCTTAGCGAGCATCGGCGAAATACAAAAATGTTCTGGTCGCCCATTGACTTCAATGGGGTTCGTTGTTCGAAACGAACCCTCGAGCATCACGGGAAGTTCGTTCCGAATAACGAACACCCGAACATTTTGGTGTTCGCTCATCTCTAGTAATGTATAATCTGCCAAGTTTTTTTAAATCCACTATGTAGTATCAGCTATCCTTTGTAAAATATTAATTTTATGGTACCACGAATACGGAATGATCTGCACAAGTTGCACAGAGATGGACCAGGTGAACCCAGTAACAGAAAGTGTCTATTATGGAAGATCCAACACTGCCTTTATGAGTTCAACTCATAGTGACTTACTAGGTAAGCAATTTACTAACAATTTCCAACTATTTATGAGAAAGTAGAGCTATGTATTATTAATCATACCAATTTATATGAATGAAAAAGCCTGGAAAATATTATGTCAGCAGAATACCCTTAGTATAGTAGCAACAGAATGCCGATCTCCAACCTAAACATGTTCTTCTCTGCATGCTGCATTATGGATAAGGCGATTCCCTATCTCTAATTTCCGTCATGTATGTTAAATAAGCATAGCCCTTATAATCGCTGCTTATTTTCCTAGCAGAAGGGCGCAGTGACCGTTGAATTATGATCACAAAATTCCAACGCACTTGGATGATGTATCTATTATTGTTTTGAGTCACCAGAAGAATCCAGTCTTACCAGGAGGCTTGAGATGAAAATTACAGTGACATTCCCTCTGTCCTGCGGCGATTGGGACTTCAGAACGAATAGAGATATTTCCCAGTAATGAAAACAGCCTTGAACATCCAGCAGCTTGGGAGGATGACCAAGGAACAGCTGGATTTTCCTGCTATACATATTCTAGCGAAAGGGAATTTATACTGTAATCAGCAAAGAAGTGAACTATTTACCGCAGTGAGATGCAGATAGTGAGTTTCTAGCAGGACAAGTTTAGGTTTGTTGATCAAGTCTAAGATTTTCCTTCTGAAGAAACACATCTTGTCGACACCTGGTCCTGTTCTCTTGGTTTTTAAGTACTTATTTTTGCAATTTTGTTAGAACCCAGTGTGCATTTGCCAATATCTTTCAAGTGTACCTATCATGTATATCCGTAGAATATGTGAATGCAGTGCTGTGCAAAAGTTTTAGGCAGGTGTGGAAAAAAAGCCGTAATGTAAGAATGCTTTCAGGAGTAGAAATGTTAAGGACTAGAGATGAGCGAGCGTACTCGTTTAGGGCGATTTCGCAATCGAGCACCGCTTTTTTCGAGTAACTGACTACTCGGGAGAAAAGATTCGGGGGGGGGGCGGGGGCGGAGAGGCGGTAGCAGTGGGAACAGGGGGGAGCTCTCGCTCTCCCCCCCCCCCCCCACTCCTCTCTGCAACCCCCCGCTCATCCCCGGCGCCCCTCGAATCTTTTCGCCCGAGTAGTCAGTTACTCGAAAAAAGCGGTGCTCGATTGCGAAATCGTCCTAAACGAGTACGTTCGCTCATCTCTATTAAGGACTCATTCAATTAAAAAATAAGCAATATGTCCTATCTTTGTGTGTATTATGCAGTGGAAGAGCCCATTGAAATCAATGGCCTGCTGTTAGGAAAATACTAAATGTATGATGATTTAGATTTCATTCAGCCATTTTAATTACAATTTTGAGCCTTTGACCAGAATATACTGAGTAGGTGGCTAAACCAGTTCTATGTGCAAATCAGAAGAGATGTCCCCTCTTTTGATGTGCAAATTCGATTGACTTGGAGAAAAGGGTGAACTCAACATGATGGACACCTAAGATTACATCCTGGTCTAGAAAGAGGTGTAATTAAAGGGGTTGTCCCGCGGCAGCAAGTGGGTCTATACACTTCTGTATGGCCATAATAATGCACTTTGTAATGTACATTGTGCATTAATTATGAGCCATACAGAAGTTATAAAAAGTTTTATACTTACCTGCTCCGTTGCTGGCGTCCTCGTCTCCATGGTGCCGACTAATTTTCGCCCTCCGATGGCCAAATTAGCCGCGCTTGCGCAGTCCGGGTCTTCTCCTCTTCTCTATGGGGCTCCGTGTAGCTCCGTGTAGCTCCGCCCCGTCACGTGCCGATTCCAGCCAATCAGGAGGCTGGAATCGGCAATGGACCGCACAGAAGCCCTGCGGTCCATGAAGACAGAGGATCCCGGCGGCCATCTTCAGCAGGTGAGTATGAAGACGCCGGACCGCCGGGATTCAGGTAAGCGCTGTGCTGTTTGTTTTTTTAACCCCTGCATCGGGGTTGTCTCGCGCCGAACGGGGGGGGGGGGTTTAAAAAAAAAAAAACCCGTTTCGGCGCGGGACATCTCCTTTAAGTTTGTATTCAGACTACATGGAGTCAATATTTATGACCATATGCAACTGTTTGATGTCCACTTCACATAGGAATGTGCTGGTACCTTTTTGTTTAGAAGGCTTTGGTTTGCAGCCATATGGTAACCTGCTGGAATGAAGACTTGGTCAGCTGTATTAGAATAATATATAAAGGTCTTATCTTCTCAAGTTAGAGAGAGTAGTAGCTTTTGGAATCTAGGAGGAGAAGTCCTGGAATCTCTGATGGAAGGATGAGAAGCTCTGAGTAGTACGGACACTTCAGAGACAGAATGAGGATGTCATCTGTTGAGCCCCTAGAAGTGAGGGAACCTTTGGTGATGGTAATATGCGATCTGTAACCTTTTAGGTAATAATGTAACTTGCTATCTTTATACTTTGTGATGTGACATCTGCAACCTTTATGTTTTGTATATAGCTATTATCACTTGTAAATACATATTATCCTTTGTCTATAGATCCAATAGTTTACAAACGTAGGACAATTATTCACCACTATGCTTGATTATCATTTGGTTTTAATAAATTCTTATTGTTAAACCTTTTATAGCGTCTTACTCTCTTTAAGGGCTTAGTCACACGGGCGTTTATTGCCGCGATTTGCGCATGCGCATGCGTCCGGCGATTTTTTAAAACCATTGCTTTGCAATGGTATCGGACACATGAGCGCTTTTTATGCGCTCGTCCGATAAATTAGAGAACAGAAATCGCAGATCGCACCTATCTGCGATCTGCGATTCCTGTTCTCTTCTCTATATGCGCTCAATGGGGCCGGCGGCAGCAGCGCCGACCCCAATGAGAACATATAGAAGATAAATCATTCTTCTCTGCCACAGCTGGAACAGCTGTGGCAGAGAAGAACGATGTTTGCCCATTGAATTCAATGGAGCGGCAATACAGCCGCTCCATTGAAAGCAATGGGCTGCCGGCGTGCACGGGGTTAATTGTCGGGAAGGGGTTAAATATATAACCCCTTTCCTGCAATGCATCCTGAAAAGTGAAAAAATAAAAAAAATGTATGTACTTACCTGCTCCAGGCAGCTGGAGATCCCGGCGGCCGGCCTGCAGTGGGTGTGAAGGGGGTGTGACTCAGGCTTGCCCCTGATTGGCTCAGCCTGAGCCAATCAGAGGCTGATCTCAGTCACACCCATTCATGAATTCATGAATGGGTGTGACTGAGACTTGCTTCTGATTGGCTCAGCGCTGAGCCAATCAGGGGCAAGCCTGAGTCACACCCCCTTCACACCCACTGCAGGCCGGCCGCCGGGATCTCCAGCTGCCGGGAGCAGGTAAGTACATACATTTTTTTTATTTTTTCACTTTTCAGGATGCATTGCAGGAAAGGGGTTATATATTTAACCCCTTCCCGACAATTCATCCCACACTCGCCCGCAGCGCTTGCATTCAATGGAGCCGCTGTATTGCCGTCTCCATTGAATGCAATGTGCTGGACAGCTCCGGCCCGTTTCTAATGAAACGCGGCTAGGAGCAGATTTTCGGGCGATTTTTGGGCCGATTTTTCGGCGCCGGTCACGCGATTTGCGCATGCGCATCCGTCATGCGATGCGCAAATCGCGTGAAAAAACGCCCGTGTGACTAAGGCCTAAAGCATAATATGAACTTAAGTCTTGCTCCTTGCAGCAATACACATGCGTAAAACTGCACGAAATACGCAGGAAACTTGCGTATTCACGCACAAAATCAGTGGCATTTTATACATTCCTTTTTACGCACCTAAAAAGTCTGCAGAGAGACAAAAAAAAGCAGCGCAACAGCATATTTTGGTCAGTGAATATTCTTTGTATTCATTACCTGAAATACATCTACACCTGTGTGAATGCACCCTAATAGCTTATTTTTGTCAATTAAAAAAATGCTAAGCAAATGAACAAAAGAGATATCTAAACCAAGTCGATATTTGGTGTGACCACCCTTTGTCTTCAAAGCAGCATCAATTTGTCTAGGTACACTTGTACAAAGTCAAGGATTTTATAAGATTATAGTCAGGTGTATGATTACCCAGTTATACCTAACAGGTGATTATGATCACCATTGCCATATGTAGGTTAAAATACAGTCATTACCTGAAACAGAATCAGCTGTGTAGGAGGCTTAAAATTAGGTGAGGAACAGCCAAACCTCAAAGGTGAGGTTGTGGAAGACAGTTTCCTGTCACAGGTCATATAGCATGGCACAGCAACAAGACATAATGTAGATATACAGCATCAGTAAAGTGTCTCCAAAGCAAAAAATTTGAAGCAGACTGGGGTTTCAAGATGTGCCGTTCAAGTGCTTTTAAAAAAGCACAAAGAAATGGGCAGCGTTGGGACATCATGCTTATTTCCCCTTCGAAATTGGAAGATGTTCAGCAGAGCCATCAGCTCAGAACTGCAAAAACTAGTGGGACCCAGGTAGACTGTCCAGAAGTGGACTTCATGGAAGAATTGCAGGTAAAAAGCCATAATGTTCGACGAAGAAATAAGGCCAAGTGACTCAACTATGCATGAAAACATAGGAACTGAAGTGTAGAAAAATGGCAGCAGGTGCTCTAGACTGATGAGTCAAAATGTGAAATATTTGGCTATAACAGAAGGCAGTTTGTTGGTCAAAGGGCTGGAGAACGGTACAATAACGAGTGTCTGCAGGCAGCAGTAAAGTATATTCAGCCTTTTAGGTGGGACATGTCAGGAAGAGAGAGGGAGGACCCCGACCTCTGTCATCCATTTGTCACAGATCATCTAATCCGGGCATACTCACCAATTGTCACGGCAGAGCATCGATCGATAACGCTAGCCGGATTGCAAGCACAGAGTCATTAGAATACAAGTGGATTTGTAACCAGCTTTCATGGGGTTCTGCCACATGCAGACCGAAAGCTCAAATCACCCCCTGATGCGGCCTAACACACTCCAGCATTACACAATGCTGCTTGCACATGCTGCCACCACTAACTTTTAAAGGAAAGCTGAAACCCAGACTTGTGAATTATGAGCAAAAACTTTGGAGTGATTGTTCATTTTAAACTGGACAAGGCTCAATTAATAAATTGCAGATTTACTCTAAAAAAGACTAGCAGTGCCGCAAATATATATATATATATATATATATATATATATATATATAAACAAAAAGGTTGTTACACAGGAGTATGAGGTTATACAGGCTTATACAACAAGACAGTACTTTAAAACAAACCAAGGAGAAAAATAAACGAAAGATACCAGATTTGGGATGTCCGGCCCAAGGTTCTGATTCATGCAGAGTCACTGAAGCAATAGGAACAGCCTCACGCCGAGCATATCTCTGAAGTCTGACAAAAATTCTTTCTGATGCCCCAGTTTTTTAAAAGTTTCCCTTTAGGACACACCTCCCCCCGCCCCCTCTGATGTCATTCAGGAGGGTTGGGTGGGGCATGCATCCCTTGTGGAAAAATCATAATTCCCCATATCTCCACATGCCGGGCATACTTCTGGTCATGATTTTATATATTCAGCGATACCAAGCATGACACATAAATTATGCCCAGGTATGCGGATACGCCATTTAGGGGTGTTCTGGGCCCCGCACTCCAATGTGTTTAGGTGCGTTTTGTTCAGCTAGCCCGTTCGATTCTGAAAATATAATTCATATCGAGCTAAGACCTTCACACAATGAGTAACTCTTATTAAAAAAATTTTCCCTTATCCGCGTTTCGACTTCATTAACAAATAAATGGACACATAATGGGGTTCACTCATGATAATTCTACCCGAAACAAGCAAGTGGAGAAAAGAAAAGACAGGGGTTATTTACACAAATCACAGCGCTTGTCCAGGGGAATGTCAGACAGTTACCTTCTAAATGCAAATATCAACAAGCTGGAGTGAGCAATGGGTGGAGGGGGAAGAAATGGAAACTTATACTGCATACTCACTACTCAAGGCCTGAATGGGATAATTGTGGCACAACATGGGTGCCAATATGGCTGGGCCTGACACACACACAATGGCTGATGGCCTACCAGTCTCCTGATCTCAACATAAAGTTTTTCTGGGATTACATAAGGAGGCAGAAGGATTTGAGCAAGCCTACTGTACAGTACTGCACATAATTGTCTAAGCCTTGCAGTAGTCTATTATTACACTTTATTTAACTCTTTCCAATCCACTGTCTGATGTCAGAAGACATTATGATTTAAGGCTGTACAGCTCCAATGTTGGAAGACGTCCTTCGGGGTTCACTTACTGTATATTGCCAGCCTCTCTGCTGTCGGAGCCTATTCAACATGTCACCTTCTCATGCAGTACTGGCTTTAGCCAGCAGATATCGCCATTGTATAACGGCAGAAAAAGAGTAAGCCCCCTAGGAAAACCAGGATAGAAATTAGATTGCAAACGGTTAAAAAAAAAACCCTTCACAATCTCCCTCCAAAAAAAAGTCTACCGTAACATTGGAAACATAAGTATCATGAACCTCGGAGAAAATATTGGCTTCGTTTTCACCAGTTTAGGGTTAGTCCATGTTGAGACACAGAGTTTAACAGCCATCTCAGTCTTCTCTAGCAACCACTGCAAGGCAGTATGGACTTAAAGGGGTATTTTAAGCATTTACAATTGATGACCTATCCTTAGGATAGGTCATCAATAGTTGATCCGTGGGGGTCCGCCACTCAGGATCCTCATTATCAGCCCATCCTCCAGCCTGCTGTCGGTGTAGTAGGGCCAGACAACCGCATCGGTGGCCTGGGCCAGGAGTGTAATTGACGGCTTCACTCTCATTTAAATCACTCGTATTGCACTTGCTCATTGTGGTCAGAGCTGGAAGTTATACAACTGCATGTTCTAGAGCTCTTTGTACTTTTATTGACTCTAAATTCAATTTTCTCATCTAAATCAACAGCTAAACCAAATACTGGCGCTGTTAGAGTGAACGTGGCAAAACCCTGTTTTACATTTCTTTTCCTTATGCTTATATTATATCCAGTTGGTAATTCAGAAATCAATATGCAGATGCTTGGGAATTAGATCCTAAATGTATAATTGTCAAAAATCAACAGCCAATTTTTACTTGGTGCAGAAATTAACCGCGGTAGAATTGCTGAGTCTAAGGGGAATGATTTATTTTGTCATCCATACAACAATATTGATCCCATTATTACAGTCTATGTTTGATTTATTTTTAGTATATAATAAACTAGAAGCCTGCCCATGTGACCAGGATGGAGTTGGCGTGGGCGGAGATTGGGAAGAGCATTTCCATTGGACGTTTGTACCAAACTAACACAAATAGGAATCCAAGACATGTATGTCTGTCCAGAAGGAAGGATCGGGTCTGCCCTGCAACTTGAGGTGGAAGAACATCATCTATAATTTGGTTCACTTTATTATTGATGAGGCCTCGGGTCAAGCGGAGAAAAAGAGGTTATAAATATTGGTGGATACTTAGATTGGACTCTTATATTTGGAATTTAATCAGGAGATTTCCTTAAATAACATATGGAAAAGGACACAGCCTCTCAGATAGACATTTGCAGAGTAATTTTGTAGCATAAAGACAAGAGAGTATGTCATAGGTGGTGGTATTGTGACACTGAATCAGGGTACGATGCAACAGAAGGAGTTACAAAAATTTTGCAAATTGTATGGGGGAACAAAAAACTGCAAGTAAATAATATTATATTAGCAAGTCAACAATCAACCTAGGATTAATAACACATTATGCACAATGCAGAATACAACCGTTGAAAAATTTTAACCCTTTCCAATCCAATTTGCATTCTGGTTTTCCTAGGGGGCGTACTCTTTTTCTGCTGTTATACAATGGCACTATCTGCTGGCTAAAGCCAGTACTGCATGAGGTGACACGTTGGATAGGCTCCGACAGCAGAGAGGCTGGCAATATACAGTAAGAGAACCCAGATGGACGTCTTCTAACATCGGAGCTGTACAGCTTTAAATCATAATGTCTTCAGAAGTCAGTCAGTGGACTGGAAAGGGTTTATAATTATTAGCTCCGTAAAACAGAAATATAAATCACACAACATAATGCACAGTTCATTTTGAAAAAGGGTTAACACTCTGCTGTGTTCTTAATAAACCGCTTGCATAATAGCAATCCATCTTGGAGCAAAAGTGTCTCTACTTTGAAGGCTCGCCTTCCTATATACTATTTCAGTCTGCAGCTGTGAACAATGCCCTTTATTGAACAATCAAAGTCCTTTGGTTTAACACTCTAGTATGCAACAGTGCACACTAAAGCAGTTTTACTGAGGCTGGCCTCACCTACAATATGTTCCTCGGCAATCACCATCTTCACTGACCCAGCTACATCTCCGCCGCACCGTTCCCCTTGCTCCTGGTTGCATTCAGACATCTCACTCACTATTGAAGGGGATGCATATTCTGGGAAAGCTTTGGAGCTACAGATGTTTCAGCTTCATTTCCCTTCTTCCTACTCAGTCATGATATGTTACAGATTGTCAACATTACCTGTGAATTTAGAGATGTTTAAAGTTCAAAAAGCTAAATTTATTACATTTTACATAAACACAGATATCCCATAAGGTAAGAAAAGTTTTTTTTTTGTTATGAGTTAAACAAGTAAATGGACCGTGAGTTGTGGTACCATCTGGATGGAGCTCTCCAGACCGTAAAAGGAGATTCTGGTTTTTAGCAATTCGACTCTTGTTTTAAGTCCTTGATGTGTTAAAAATTCTTTGCGGCCAATAAAAGGAGCAGGCAAATTATAATGATGGATTCCTGGGAAGTTGAGGACTTAACAAGACCCATAGTATGATTGACCATAACAATGAATTAAGTGGATCACGTCTTTTTTTTCTGGAACAGTTAGGATTTTACATGTGCAAGGTTTACAATGATATAATTATATACATATAGATATGCTATAAGTTATACATCTCCCTGTATATGATTGCACACGTTACAGACAATAAGGTAATGTATCAAAACCTGCATTCAGTTTAAATCCACGTGCGTTCTTTTAATAGCGTATATAGTCTCTTTAAAATGCATGTGGTTATCGAATACCGCATGCAGTTTTTTCATGTGTTTTATAATTGTGGTTCAAAAGTACAACAAAAAACAATAGCGTACCCTAAGGAGCCAGAAACAAATTTTCATGTGGTGCAGGAAAAGAGCCATGTATGGAAAGCTTATGCCAAGGGGCTATATCAGGGATCTAAATTCATTTTGCAGCTGTATGCAGCAGGGTTTATGTATGGGTACGGGTAAAGGGTGGGGATGGGGCCTGAGCTAAACTTTTGCACCTGGGCACCTGAGCCTTTAGCTGCTTCCCCGATCTTCACAATCACATAAAGTAAACTTAAAGGGGTAGTCTAGTGAGAAAAAATGTGATTGAAATCTGTTCAGCCTTGTGTAAAAACATAAAAGGTCATACTCACCTCACCCGATCCCCTGCAGCTGCAGTTCCAAAGGTGCCCTCTTCAATTGCATTCTCCTTCCTGTCCCAGTAATGAGGTCCCTTCACAGGGTCATGTGACCGCTGCAGCCAATTACCAGCTGATCCTGATTTAGGCTGGATTCAGACAGAAGTATTTGCGCACAAAAAATTTACGGATGCCATACGCAGAAAATAGGACCTATAGTTTGCAATGGGTTAGTTCGCATGTGTGTATTTGATGCGCTCAATTTAGACATGCAAAAAAAATACGCAGCGTGCTTTATCTTTCTGCACATTTGCGCAGGGAAAGAACACAGATGGAACTTATTAAACTAATTGGCCATTTCTATGGCTGAGAGAGTCGGTACGTGTTTTACTGTGTGCACAATTGATCGTGACTTAAGCGCACAAAAAGTACAATAAAAATGACTGTTGCGCACACAAATACACAAAGCCCAACGCACAGAAACGGCGTGCTAATATGGGCACAAATGCGCATATGCTCGTGTGAATACAGACGATAATTGGCTGCAGCAGGCACATGACCATGTGGCAGGACGTCCTGTCTGGAGCAGGATGAAGAGTGCTGCAGCGAGCTGGCACTTGTGGGATGCACCTGCGGGTGGGATCAGGTAAGTATAACCTTTTTCTCTGTTTTTATACAGAGCTGAGCAGATTACAATGTATTTTTTTCCCACTAAACTACTACCCCTTTAATTCGAATAAGATGGCGGAGATCCCTTTGGACACCAAGGTTGGGTGTGACTGCTCCCTCTGCCCCTCCTATAGCCATGGCCTATATACATACACACATTATATACCCTGTTTCCCTGAAAATAAGACCTACCCTGAAAATAGGCCCTAGCATAATTTTTTGGAGGCTTGAAATATAAGCACTGCCCCCAAAATAAGCCCTAGCTGCATTACATAAAAAAAGGAATAGATTACCTAACAGGCTCTGTAATGCCACGGCTCAGCCAATTCATAAATCGCGCCTCCACAACGCGATGACTGTTGGTTCTTCGACTGCTGCTCAGCCAATCAATACAGCCATCGCTTTCTGGAGGCGGTTTTTATTTATCCCGTAATCAGGAAGTGATCTTCTGGAGGCGACCGAGGACTGCAAGTAGCTCCTCAAAGTTCTGGAGAGCAGCAAGAGGGAGCTGGACCGAGCCTGCTAGGTAAGTATAATAAGACCTCCCCTGAAAATAAGACCTAGCTCCTGTTTGGAGCAAAAAGTAACAAAAGACAGGGTTTTATTTTCGGAGAAACACAGTTATATATATATATACATATATACACACACACACACACATATATATATATATATATATATATATATATATATATATATATAATGGACAGCCTTCTGACCCACTATTGTCCATTTTCTCTCTTTCCTTTTAATTTCCCCTAGTTCAGCAATATTTGTGTTCTATGGTAATAGCCCCCAGACCACCCACTATGTTATAGGGACCTTACAGCATTTATCTGCAATACTCCCCCCCCCCCCCCGCGGGTTCTGCGATTAAATACAACACGCTAAATTAAATTCTAATAGAAGGTTTCCTCGCACTAATTCTCTGGCGATGTCTCATCACATGCCTGACATTCTCCGCATGTTTGTTCATCACTTGAGAAAAAAGAATTGTGTGTGAACTAATATTAAAATAACATGCAAGCAAAACTCATCCCTCATAAGCAGACCCCATGCGGGATCCAGACAGAGATACGAGTCTTGTTATCCTAAGGGCTCCTTCACACAACGCTCATGTGCAGCCGGCCTTAGCTGCATGTACTCTCAACTGATGCAATTTTGTGACCTCTTGTTCTCTCTTTGCGGCAGCTATGATGTTCCCGTTTTCAGATGGCATTTTTTATTTAATAAGTCCTAAAGAGATATTTCAGCCATTAACCCTTAAGGAAGCAGCCGTTTTTTTTTTTTTATCGTTTTCATCATTTTTTTTCCTCACTACTTTTGAAAAATCATAACTCTTCTCTGTCTATCGACGGAGCTGTCGGAGGGCTTGTTTTTTTGCGGGACGAGTTGTATTTTTCAAATTGTACTATTTAAAAGGATTTTCCCATGATTTAAAGTCAGAATCAATGGATGTGGACCCGCTGTGCCACACACTGATTTAACTTTGGGCCAAATCCAGAGGCACCACCTGAGGAACACCAGTCTTCACCCTTTCTCCCCACTAGTCAGAATTTGGGCTTTGCTGAAGGCTTCCTAGGCCATTACACCGAAAGTAGTCCCAGTTATCTGGCGGCTGACACTAGAATAAAACAGAGTGCCGATATCAGAGTGTGTGAACAGAGGCGTAGTCAGAGAGTCTCGGGGCAAGGCAGGTGCCTTAACTTTAAAACATTGGACATTCCAGAGGTAAGGGCACACAGAGCAAGTCCGGTAAGGTACAAGAGGCCAAGAGTCGGGGTAGATGGAAGATAGGAGAATTGGCAATACAACAAGCCGAGGTTAGCAATAGACAATTCAAAGAAATTGGGTATAGCCAGGGTCAGTAATCAGAATTTCAGCTGGACAAGAAAGATAAAAAACCTAGCTACCTTCCTTAGTCCCCTTCACATGAGTGTATACATATTTGCGCGCAATTGAGTACTGCGTATTTGCAGAATAAACTATGCATTTTTTGCTCACACATTGGCGTATTTTACTGTACCATTTGCCCATGCAATACATGTTCATTTGCATGCAGCAAACAAAGATGCATAGATTGAAATGTCTAATTGGTCTAATGAGTTCCGGATGTTTTGTATTTCCTGTGCAACTATGCACTATTTCACGTGTCTTCTGGCGCATCCCCATTGACTTCTATTGGGACTGTGGTGCGCAAATGTGCAGTAAAATAGAGGATACAGGTTTTTTTGCAAGACTGAAATGCGCATAAAAAATCTGTGAATATGAACGAACCCATTGAAATCAATGAGTTTAATTCCCTGTATATTGTGCGTGCAAATTTTGCATGTGCAACTATGCACGCAAATACGCCCATGTGAATGGGGCCTTAGGAAAAGGTGCCTGATGTAAGCAGAGGTGCTCAGTGATTGGCAGGGAACAAAATAACAGGGTGCACCCTGGCCCTCTAAGACTGCGAGCCTTTGGGCACCAGAGAGGGGCGGGCAGCAGGTCAGAGCGGAACACCAGCCTCGGATTTGGGGGGAATGTGCAACACGGTGGCCAGTAGAGCCAGGTAAGGTAAGATGGCAGCTGCGAATTGTAACATATGTCAAATGTCTTAATGTTATAAAGTGCATTTTAAAAGACCCCATAAATTTAATATCCCCATGTGTGGAAATGTGAGAACACTCAAGGGATCCTGGTACGCTACCCTCCACATCTGGTGCAGCTTCACTTATGTCAACAGTTTATCCAGTATCTCTGTCAGCACCTCATCTCGCTCATCAATGGCAGCAATAAGTCAGAAAGACGTGCAGACGAGTTTAAAAAGGTTAAGACAGAATGATCGGTGTAATATATATATATATATATATATATATATATGCAGTATTATTATATATCATATGTACATACACTGCTCAAAAAAATTAACCATTTCCAATCCACTGTCTGACGTCTGAAGACATTCTGATTGAAGGCTGTACAGCTTCCGATGTCGGAAGACCTCCGGCAGGGTATTCTTACTGTATATTGTTGTCTGCTTTGTTGTTGGGGGCCTCTCCAGCATGTCCAATACCGCCATACTGGCTCTAGTCAGCAGGTGGTGTCATTGTATAATGGCAGAAAGAGAAAACCCCCTAGGAAACCCTGAATCCAAAATTGGATTGCAAAGGGTTAAGGGGACACTTCAAGGGCACCTGGGTTCTATTCTCTGCGTATTATGTGCACAAAACCTGCGTGCGTAACACGTGGCGCGAATGCCCTCTATTGAACGCACACTAAGGCTGGATTCACACGAGTCCTGGGTTTTTGCGAGCGTATGTACGCCGCATTTTTGCGCATCTGACTTTGCATATTAGTGCGGTCAACTGCATTTTTTACTGTACCTTTTACATACACATTTGCGTGCACAAAAAAATTAGTTTCATATGTTCTATTTGAAATACACACCTGTGAACAAACTTTTTGACATAAACGGGTTTTATTCACTACTAGAGATGAGCGAGCGTACTTGGTTCGGGTGTTTTTGGACCCGAGCACCGCTTTTTCCGAGTAACTGACTACTTGGACGAAAAGATTCAGGGGGCGCCGGGGGCGGTGTGGTGGAGCGGGGGGTAGCAGTGGGGAACAGGGGGGAGCTCTCTCTCTCTCTCCCCCCCCCCCACTCCCCTTTGCAACCCCCCGCTCACCCCCGGCGCCCCCCAAATCTTTTCGTCCGAGTAGTCAGTTACTCGGAAAAAGTGGTGCTCGGGTCCAAAAACACCCGAACCGAGTACGCTCGCTCATCTCTATTCACTACGCATTGCGTGCAAATATGCCCGTGTGAACGATTTACAGAGTGCATGTGTTTTTGCGAGTGCATTTAAGCCGCATTTTTGCACATCTGGCATTGCATATTAGCGCACGCAAAGTCATTCTTTGCTGTACTGTTTGCATGTGCAAATCATGCGCATTTGCGTGTGCAAAAAAACCGCGCAGCCACAGTCCCATACATCAAAATGGATAATGTTCTATTTCCCCGTGTAAATATGCAAACATTCTGCATATTTTTGCGCAACGGAATTACACACACAAAATACACACTTGTGAACAAACTTATTGACATCAATGGTTGTATTCACTCCATATTGCACACGCAAGCACATCCATGTGAATAAGCCCTAAGGTTTGAAGTTTTATACAGCGCCACATCAAGATTTAGGCCAGGCTCACATGAGTGTTCGGTCACAGCTTATTAAGTGCGCAGATTTGCGCACGTAATACATTGCACTTATCTCCCATAGGCTCCCATGTTACTGCTCACATGAATTGCGCAAACTACATATGCAAAATAAAATTGCAGCATGTTCTACATTTTTGCGTACACGCCAAAATACTTCATTGTGATTGACGGCACACAGGAAGTACGTGTGTCATTGCATACATGCTGTGTGCTTGCTTGCGCATCCCCCACGCACGGCATGCCACAAATCACAACTGTCTGAGCCCGGCGTTCCATGGTGTCCATTCAAATTAAAGAGCTGTCTCTTATTTAAGACACGTCCTCTTGAGAGAGAGCTAGACGCTCTGTGCTACTCCTCTCCACTCTGGCCATAAGATGATAAACCTGAGTAGAAGACTCCCCTCCATTAAATCAGAATTCCCTAATAGGGTACAAGGCAAATAAGGGAGATGGAACAATACCCCTGCAGTGCCACCTATTGGAAGGCAGCATTCCTGCAAGTCAATATTGGACTCTTTACACAAGCCTTGTAACAATGACTTGAAATTGTTTCAAGGTTTGTAAAAAGAGTCTAATATTGACTTGCAGGAATGCTGCCTTCCAATAGATGGCGCTGCAGAGGTATTGTTCCATCTCCCTTATTTGCATATTACCCAGAGGAGCATGAATGGCCTTATAAGTCTTCTCACTCACCTTCTAGGTGCTCTCCCTAAGGAGAAAAGATAACGTTCCTGACCTAAAAGGGTACAGAAAAAAAAAGTTTTCTTCTAAACTATACAATCCCTTTAAAATAAAGATCTTCCCCTATAACCCTGTCTGACTAAATATATAGGATGATTCCCAGCAGACCCATTATTGACTTGTCAGCTCCAGATGCTTCCCGTTTCCAGAAGTATGTTGAAGAGCATTAGGATTGACATTCCTGAAACCCTTAAATACCAAGAATGAAAAATGGAAGTTCCTTGCCTGGAAACCTTTGAATTTGATTGACCTGAGAAAAAGCCACCATGTTATACAAACCACCCTTCTCATGTAGAACAACCACATGCTTCAAGCTAGACCATTATTGTTGAGTGATGGCTCTACTCACCATCAGTATGAGGAGCCCTGGCAACTGGGGTCAACAACATGACTTCCTCATTCCCACATTGATGGTACACATTGTGGGACATTATTCTATTTGTCGGCTGAGATGGCTCAACAGTAGAAGGTTGAGAAGAGAGACCTGCGTGGTGTATTGTCCTTGACAGGGGCTTAATATTTCCAGAAATGAATGTTAATCAAAACTTTTGGTACAGTACATAAATGGTTAACTTCTAGATGAACTAAAAGGACTAAATAGTAGAATAAAAGAGAGGCGTGTATTGCAGTAATATAGCAGTTATCACTATTTTGGAGCGCTCTATCGGAAAGAAAAGGACTCGAAACTTTAGAAAGTTGTATTATTTCATTATTTGCCACATAATTCTGGACCCGAAGAAAAAATGTAAATGATGTTTAACCCCTTCTCAGCAAAATATGTCCTAATCAGGACGTCTGTAGCCACCATCCATGGCATATGCTTTGTATAGAGCAAGCTTGGGAGCCGAACCAGCTACATACATAGCGGGTATGGGATGTCTTTGACAGCTGACACCCGCTGCAAAAGCCGTGATCGGAGATAGCTCTGATTGCGCCTGTTAACCCTTTAAACAGTATTGTCAGTTCTGAGAGTGGCATTTAAATGTCCCGATCGATCGTAATTTAAATGTTCCGAATGGCCCCCTGGCTGCTGTCTGGGTGTCATGACAGCCTGAGGCCTTCTGAAGGCCCCCAGGGCTGTTATGATCGTTTGCTAACTAGGCAAATGCCTGGGGCTTGTCTTTAATAGGCAGCCTATTAAAATACAGCATAATGCAATACCTGAGTATTGCCTTGTACTGTATAAGCGATCAGAATATTGCAAGTTCAAGTCCCCTATGGGGACTAATAAAAAGTGGAAAAGTAAGCAAAATAAATATTTCCCAGTCTTTGCATCAAAAGAATAAAACATCTTAAAATTGGTATTGCTACATCCATAAAGGTCCAATTTATTAAATTATCACGTTACATTGTTAATACTGCTTTCTCTGTCTGTCTCTGTATCGTTGTCTCTCTCTCTATCGCTGTATTTCTATTGCTGTTTCTCTCACTGTCTCTCTATTGCTGAAACAGAAACCAAAAATGACAACAGCACGCAAAATAAATTTACTATCAGAGGTATAAATACCTATAATCAATACTCTAACCACATGAAATAATGCAAGGTACTTGGTGACCAAGCTCTCAGATGGGTCCTGACTAGAGATGAGCGAATATACTCGTTTCGAGTAATTACTCGATCGAGCACCGCGATTTCCGAGTACTTCCATACTCGGGTGAAAAGATTCGGGGGCCGCCGGGGGGCGGGGGAAGGCGTGGCGGTGCGGGGGGTAGCAGAGGGGAACAGGGGGGAGCCCTCTCTCTCTCCCTCTACCCCCCACTCCCCACTGCAACCCCCCCACTCACCCACGGCGCCCCCCGAATCTTTTCACCTGAGTACGGAAGTACTTGAAAATCGCAGCGCTCGGGCAAAAAAGGGGCGTGGCCGAGTAGGTTCGCTCATCTCTAGTCCTAACGCTAATACCAGGCAGTAAATCTCAATCTGGGAAAGTTGGGTTCCTACCTCTCAGAATGCTCCTCTCTTGGGACTAAGCCTACAAATAAAACCAGGGAAGGTAGGATACCATTTATATGGTCCAGCAGGAGGGACAGAGGGTAAATGGGCAGCAGGTGTGCACGACCAAGTGAAGGGAGCCAAAACTTCACAATATTTGTACAAAAAAAAGATAAAATAGGTCAGCACTACCCAATGGAAATATATCTCAATATGTCTCTCTATTGCCCTCTCACTCTGTCTCTTTATTGCGCGCTCTCTCTCTATCGCTGTCTTTCTCTGTCTCTCTATCGCTCTCTCACCCTGTCTCTCTCTGTCTCTCTATTGCTTTTTCTCTCAGTCTCTCTATCGCTCTCTCACTCTGTCTCTCTATCGCTCTCTCACCCTGTCTCTCTGTCTCTCCATCGCTTTCTCACTCTGTCTCTCTATTTCTATCTCTCTCTATCACTGTCTCTCTCTATCACTCTTGGTTGGGTAGTGTATGGTGCAGCTTAGCAGTGTATTTCACTCATTCCAGCGCATGCCTGAAGCACAGCAGCGCCGCCCATAGACTTAACATTGTAACTTTCAACCCACCTGACAGGTCCCAGAATGTATTAAACACACCTCTGATGATTGTACGGCACCGGTGATCATGTGTGTCATCTAATGACACCAACATTATACACCAAAGTTACAGCAAAGGGGTCAAAGTGCGGTGCAAGAAAAAGCATGTAGGCTTATTTATATTAGATGTGTAAATAGATTTGTCCCTCGTCGACAAGAGCAACGTCCTGATGAGACGCATCCACGACGTTTGAGATGGGCGTCATGTTTACGCCCAGCATGAGCGTAACATAAAGGATTTCTTTTAAACAAAGTTTAAGCATTTGAGAAGACAAAATGCACACATTAACCGTATGGAAACACACAGCTTTATGTTTCCATACGCTTCTTAATAACCGTAATGTAAAAAATAGAGATGATCGAGCACCAAAATGCTCGGGTGCTCGTTACTCGAGACGAATTTTTCGCGATGCTCGAGGGTTCGTTTCGAGTAACGAACCCCATTGAAGTCAATTGGCGACCCGAGCACTTTTGTATATCGCCGATGCTTGCTAAGGTTTTCATTTGTGAAAATCTGGGCAATTCTACAAAGTGATGGGAACGACACAGCAACGGATAGGGCAGGCGAGGGGCTACATGTTGGGCTGCATCTCAAGTTCCCAGGTCCCACTATTAAGCCACAATAGCGGCAAGAGTGCCCCCCCCCCCCTCCCAACAACTTTTACTTCTGAAAAGCCCTCATTAGCAATGCATACCTTAGCTAAGCACCACACTACCTCCAACAAAGCGCAATCACTGCCTGCATGACACTCCGCTGCCACTTCTCCTGGGTTACATGCTGCCCAACCCCCCGCACGACCCAGTGTCCACAGCGCACACCAAATTGTCCTTGCGCAGCCTTCAGCTGCCCTCATGCCACGCCACACTCATGTCTATTTATAAGTGCGTCTGCCAGAGGAACCGCAGGCACACACTGCAGAGGGTTGGCACGGCTAGGCAGCGACCCTCTTTAAAAGGGGGGGGGGGACGATAGCCCCCAATGCTGTACAGAAGCAATGAGAAATCCAATCCTGTGCCACCGCCATCAGGAGCTGCACACGTGGGCATAGCAATGGGGAACCTATGTGCCACACACTATTCATTCTGTCAACGTGTCTGCATGCCCCAGTCAGACCGCGGTTTTTTATAAATAGTCACAGGCAGGTAAACTCCGCAATGGGAATTCCGTGTGCACCCACAGCATGGGTGGCTCCCTGGAACCCACCGGCGGTACATAAAAATATCCCATTGCATTGCCCAACACAGCTGAGGTAGTAATGTCGTGCTTAATGCAGGTGGGCTTCGGCCCACACTGCATGCACCAGTCAGACTGGGGTTCTTTAGAAGTGGAAACAGATGCATTTACAACTCCCTGTGGACCGACAGCATGGGTGGGTGCCAGGAAGCCACCGGCGGTACATAAAAATATCCCATTGCATTGCCCAACACAGCTGAGGTAGTAATGTCGTGCTTAATGCAGGTGGGCTTCGGCCCACACTGCATGCCCCAGTCAGACTGGGGTTCTTTAGAAGTGGAAACAGATGCATTTACAACTCCCTGTGCACCCACAGCATGGGTGGCTCCCTGGAACCCACCGGCGGTACATAAAAATATCCCATTGCATTGCCCAACACAGCTGAGGTAGTAATGTCGTGCTTAATGCAGGTGGGCTTCGGCCCACACTGCATGCCCCAGTCAGACTGGGGTTCTTTAGAAGTGGAAACAGATGCATTTACAACTCCCTGTGGACCGACAGCATGGGTGGGTGCCAGGAAGCCACCGGCGGTACATAAAAATATCCCATTGCATTGCCCAACACAGCTGAGGTAGTAATGTCGTGCTTAATGCAGGTGGGCTTCGGCCCACACTGCATGCCCCAGTCAGACTGGGGTTCTTTAGAAGTGGAAACAGATGCATTTACAACTCCCTGTGCACCCACAGCATGGGTGGCTCCCTGGAACCCGCCGGCGGTACATAAAAATATCCCATTGCATTGCCCAACACAGCTGAGGTAGTAATGTCGTGCTTAATGCAGGTGGGCTTCGGCCCACACTGCATGCCCCAATCAGACTGGGGTTCTTTAGAAGTGGAAACAGATGCATTTACAACTCCCTGTGCACCCATAGCATGGGTGGCTCCCTGGAACCCACCGGCGGTACATAAAAATATCCCATTGCATTGCCCAACACAGCTGAGGTAGTAATGTCGTGCTTAATGCAGGTGGGCTTCGGCCCACACTGCATGCCCCAGTCAGACTGGGGTTCTTTAGAAGTGGAAACAGATGCATTTACAACTCCCTGTGGACCGACAGCATGGGTGGGTGCCAGGAAGCCACCGGCGGTACATAAATATATCCCATTGCATTGCCCAACACAGCTGAGGTAGTAATGTCGTGCTTAATGCAGGTGGGCTTTGGCCCACACTGCATGCCCCAGTCAGACTGGGGTTCTTTAGAAGTGGAAACAGATGCATTTACAACTCCCTGTGGACCGACAGCATGGGTGGGTGCCAGGAAGCCACCGGCGGTACATAAATATATCCCATTGCATTGCCCAACACAGCGGATGTAACGTCAGCTGGAATGCAGGTGGGCTAAAAATTCATTTGATTACACTGTAGGCGAGGGCCCACAAAAATTGCTGTATCAACAGTACTAATGTACATCAGAAAAATTGCCCATGCCCAACCAAGAGGGCAGGTGAAACCCATTAATCGCTTTGGTTAATGTGGCTTAATTCGTAACTAGGCCTGGAGGCAGCCCAGTTAAAATAAAAATTGGTTCAGGTGCAAGTTTCAACGCTTTAATGAGCATTGAAACGTATAAAAATTGTTTAGAAAAATTATATGACTGAGCCTTGTGGGCCTAAGAAAAATTGCCCGTTCGGCGTGATTATGTGAGGTTTCAGGAGGAGGAGCAGGAGGAGGAGGAGGAATATTATACACAGATTGATGAAGCGAAAAGGTCCCCGTTTTTGATGGGGATACAGAACGATGCTTCCATCCGCGGGTGCAGCCTACGTATTGCTTAGGTATCGCTGCTGTCCGCTGGTGGAGAAGAGAAGTCTGGGGAAATCCAGGCTTTGTTCATCTTGATGAGTGTTAGCCTGTCGGCACTGTCGGTTGACAGGCGGGTACGCTTATCTGTGATGATTCCCCCAGCCGCACTAAACACCCTCTCTGACAAGACGCTAGCCGCAGGACAAGCAAGCACCTCCAGGGCATACAGCGCGAGTTCAGGCCACGTGTCCAGCTTCGACACCCAGTAGTTGTAGGGGGCAGAGGCGTCACGGAGGACGGTCGTGCGATCGGCTACGTACTCCCTCACCATCCTTTTACAGTGCTCCCGCCGACTCAGCCGTGACTGGGGAGCAGTGACACAGTCTTACTGGGGAGCCATAAAGCTGTCAAAGGCCTTAAAGAGTGTTGGCCTGCCTGTGCTGTACATCCTGCCTGATCTACGCACCTCCCCTGCTACCTGGCCCTCGGAACTGCGCCTTCTGCCACTAGCGCTGTCGTATGGGAATTTTACCATCAGTTTGTCCGCCAGGGTCCTGTGGTATAGCAACACTCTCGAACCCCTTTCCTCTTCGGGTATGAGAGTGGAAAGGTTCTCCTTATACCGTGGGTCGAGCAGTGTGTACACCCAGTAATCCGTAGTGGCCAGAATGCGTGTAACGCGAGGGTCACGAGAAAGACATCCTAACATGAAGTCAGCCATGTGTGCCAGGGTACCTGTATGCAACACATGGCTGTCCTCACTAGGAAGATCACTTTCAGGATCCTCCTCCTCCTCCTCAGGCCATACACGCTGAAAGGATGACAGGCCACCAGCATGTCTACCCTCACCAGTGGGCCAAGCTGTGTCTTCCCCCTCCTCCTCATCTTCCTCCTCCTCCTCCTCCTCCTCAACGCGCTGAGATATAGACAGGAGGGTGCTCTGACTATCCAGCGACATACTGTCTTCCCCCGGCTCTGTTTCCGAGTGCAAAGCGTCTGCCTTTATGCTTTGCAGGGAACTTCTCAAGAGGCATAGCAGAGGAATGGTGACGCTAATGATTGCAGCATCGCCGCTCACCACCTGGGTAGACTCCTCAAAGTTTCCAAGGACCTGGCAGATGTCTGCCAACCAGGCCCACTCTTCTGAAAATAATTGAGGAGGCTGACTCCCACTACGCGGCCCATGTTGGAGTTGGTATTCCACTATAGCTCTACGCTGCTCATAGAGCCTGGCCAACATGTGGAGCGTAGAGTTCCACCGTGTGGGCACGTCGCACAGCAGTCGGTGTACTGGCAGATTAAACCGATGTTGCAGGGTGCACAGGGTGGCAGCGTCCGTGTGGGACTTGCGGAAATGTGCGCAGAGCCGGCGCACCTTTCCGAGCAGGTCTGACAAGCATGGGTAGCTTTTCAGAAAGCGCTGAACCACCAAATTAAAGACGTGGGCCAGGCATGGCACGTGCGTGAGGCTGCCGAGCTGCAGAGCCGCCACCAGGTTACGGCCGTTGTCACACACGATCATGCCCGGTTGGAGGCTCAGCGGCGCAAGCCAGCGGTCGGTCTGCTCTGTCAGACCCTGCAGCAGTTCGTGGGCCGTGTGCCTCTTATCTCCTAAGCTGAGTAGTTTCAGCACGTCCTGCTGACGCTTGCCCACCGCTGTGCTGCCACGACGCGCGACACCGACTGCTGGCGACGTGCTGCTGCTGACACATCTTGATTGCGAGACAGAGGTTGCGGAGGAGGAGGAGGAGGGTGGTTTAGTGGAGGAAGCATACACCGCCGCAGATACCAGCACCGAGCTGGGGCCCGCAATTCTGGGGGTGGGTAGGACGTGAGCGGTCCCAGGCTCTGACTCGGTCCCAGCCTCCACTAAATTCACCCAATGTGCCGTCAGGGAGATATAGTGGCCCTGCCCGCCTGTGCTTGTCCACGTGTCCGTTGTTAAGTGGACCTTGGCAGTAACCGCGTTGGTGAGGGCGCGTACAATGTTGCGGGAGACGTGGTCGTGCCGGGCTGGGACGGCACATCGGGAAAAGTAGTGGCGACTGGGAACTGAGTAGCGCCGGGCCGCCACCGCCATCATACTTTTGAAAGCCTCCGTTTCCACAAGCCTATACGGCAGCATCTCCAGGCTGATAAATTTTGCTATGTGCACGTTTAACGCTTGAGCGTGCTGGTGCGGGTGCGTGGCGGCGTACTTGCGCTTGCGCTCAAACACTTGCGCTAGCGACGGCTGGACGGTGCGCTGAGAGACATTGGTGGATGGGGCCGAGGACAGCGGAGGTGAGGGTGTGGGTGCTGGCCAGGAGACGGTAGTGCCTGTGTCCTCAGAGCGGGGTTGGATCTCAGTGGCAGGTTGGGGCACAGGGGGAGAGGCAGCGGTGCAAACCGGAGGCGGTGAACCGCCTTCGTCCCACCTTGTGGGGTGCTTGGCCATCATATGTCTGCGCATGCTGGTGGTGGTGGCTCCCCGGCTGATCTTGGCGCGACAAAGGTTGCACACCACTGTTCGTCGGTCGTCTGCACTCTCAGTGAAAAACTGCCAGACCTTTGAGCACCTCGGCCTCTGCAGGGTGGCATGGCGCGAGGCGGCGCTTTGGGAAACAGTTGGTGGATTATTCGGTCTGGCCCTGCCTCTACCCCTGGCCACCGCACTGCCTCTTGCAACCTGCCCTGCTGCTGCCCTTGCCTCCCCCTCTGAAGACCTGTCCTCAGTAGGCGTAGTAAACCAGGTGGGGTCAGTCACCTCATCGTCCTGCTGCTCTTCCTCAGAATCCTCGATGCGCTCCTCCCTCGGACTTAATGCCCTTACTACTACCTCACTGATAGACAACTGTGTCTCATCGTCATCGGCCTCCTCACCCACTGAAAGGTCTTGAGACAGTTGCCGGAAGTCCCCAGCCTCATCCCCCGGACCCTGGGAACTTTGCAATGGTTGGGCATCAGTCACGATAAACTCCTCTGGTGGGAGAGGAACCACCGCTGCCCAATCTGAGCAGGGGCCCGAGAACAGTTCCTGGGAGTCTGCCCGCTCCTCAGAATGTCTCATTTTCATGGAGTGAAGAGGCTGGGAGGAAGGAGGAGCAGCAGCCAGAGGATTCTGAGTTGCAGCAGTGGACGGCGCAGAACTCTGGGTGGACGATAGGTTGCTCGAAGCACTTTCTGCCATCCACGACAGGACCTGCTCACACTGCTCATTTTCTAATAAGGGTCTACCGCGTGGACCCATTAAATGTGCTATGAATGTGGGGACGCCAGAAACGTGCCTCTCCTAATCCCGCAGCAGTCGGCTGCACTACACCAGGATCAGGAGCTCGGCCTGTGCCCACACCCGGACTAGGGCCTCCGCGTCCTCGGCCGCGCCCACGTCCTCTAGGCCTACCCCTACCCCTCAGCATGCTGTATTACCAGGAATGCAGAAACACAACACTGTAATTAAATGTGCCGCTTATTGGCCTGTGGTTTGAGGCTGAGTTCGCTTAGGGAACGCCAGGAAATAATTTGGCGCAAGCCTGCTGTAACACTTAGCTGGCTGCGTATTTATTTGGAGAAATGTTACCCCCAGCACACACGGACCCAGAACACTGAGCAGAGTGACAGGCAGGCCAAATAGATTTTTTTCTAATCTTTTTTTGCACAAGGACCACTGCGTATATTCAATCTATAAGATGTCTTCTGGCCCTGCCTACACAATTCTATCCCTGTAGTATTACTGCAGGGCGCAATGCTCTGCACGGCCGATATAGCAAAAAAAAAAAAATGTCCAACACTGCTAAAAGCAGCCTCCACACTACTGCACACGGTTAGATGTGGCCCTAAGAAGGACCGTTGGGGTTCTTGAAGCCTACACTAACTCCTAACACTCTCCCTGCCTAACCACCACTTCTGTCCCTGTAGTATTACTGCAGGGCGCAATGCTCTGCACGGCCAATATAGCAAAAAAAAAAAAAGTGCAACACTGCTAAAAGCAGCCTCTACACTACTGCACACTGTTAGATGTGGCCCTAAGAAGGACCGTTGGGGTTCTTGAAGCCTACACTAACTCCTAACACTCTCCCTACAGCAGCTCCAACATTATAGCACTGTCCCTCAGCTATCTCACAACGCATCTGAGGCGAGCCGCGGGAGGGGCCGATTTTTATACTCGGGTGACACCTGATCTCGCCAGCCACTCACTGCAGGGGGGTGGTATAGGGCTTGAACGTCGCAGGGGGAAGTTGTAATGCCCTCCCTGTCTTTCAATTGGCCAGAAAAGCGCGCTAACGTCTCAGAGAGGAAACTGAAAGTAACCCGAACATCGCGTGGTACTCGTCACGAGTAACGAGCATCTCGAACACGCTAATACTCGAACGAGTATCAAGCTCGGACGAGTACGTTCGCTCATCTCTAGTAAAAAACATTATACTTTGAGTATACACGGTATGTTGTGTTTTTCTATACCACAAAAAAACAAACAACTTACACGAGCGTAAGAATCTAATGTAGTCTAAAGTATGCGCTTTTAACGACAGTATATTTCACTCCAACATTTAGTCAAATGTAGCTCTCATTTCAGCTTCTTGTGTTATGTTAGGAAGGAGTCCGTCGTCACAGGCAGCATCCACACAATATACGTTTAGGCAGAAATAATTGCCTGTGGATGTTATTTAGGAGAGCCGTCCCATTTTACACATTCTCTAAAAGCTTTATGACCATTATTGTTAAGTCCCAATATATGGGATTCTATACATGATGACACATGAACAATACAATACCAATGATCAGTAGTAAACACACAAACCACACAATTTGGATTATAAAAAGGCTGCGGTTATTTTTTATAAGGTTAGTCAACTTTAATTAGTATTCAATAAAAATATATATAAATAAATCAGTAACATGTAAATCATGTCCAAAGACTCAGTCATACAGACTCAAGTCTGCCAAGTCCAAAACTGAATTAAACTATTGAAACTATTGAAACAATGTCCACCCCACATAAAGCGGGTGACAATCCGCTTAAACCAATACCGTAACTGTAGCCTACTTTGGGGAGGGCGGTCTTCAATCAACATTTGGATGCCGGGGTCCTGCTTTTCCTCTTCTTACGGGCTCCAGATCTGCCCGTCAGCCACTAGATAGCCAATCCAGTGCTGTCACCAAGTTACCTGATTCTCCAGGCAGAGGTTCTAGAAAGTGCTCGGCTGACCCTGAAATGATGTCTCAGCATAGATGAGGTGCACAAGCACCCTCTCAATAGAGGGAAAAACCAACCATATTAACCATTTAACACCCAGATCCCATGTGGTCTCTGCTCCTGAATGTCCCATTGGGTCAGATTCGATAGGTAATGGGTGAACAATACATGCCAGACAGTTGTTTAGTGTAAACAGGTAAAGTGACTGAATGGCTAATGATAAAACACTTAGTGACTGTGTGATACCTTATGCTAATTTATTGAACTTTACAGCAATTGGGTTTTCACTCCATAGGAGGGCACTAGTTACTTAAAATGACCCTTTGGGCCTGGAGAAACAACTTTGATGAATCGCTTTTCTAACTGCCTGATTCACACTGTACATAGTATGCACTGGTAGTCTAAGACACTACATGCTGATCTGACTGGCCAATCAAAGCAGGTGTAGTGTTTTACACTAAAGCCCCATTTACACGGGACGACTGTCAGGTAAACGATGCCCGATACACATCCCCGCATGTACTCGCTCCTGTGCTGTTGCACAGTAGCAAGTATCTCTGGCTCGCAGCGGGGCGGCTGGAGGAGATTTCACTCCTTGCTCTCCCTCGCCCCTCTCCATTCACTTAACACAGTGGCTGTTCAGTACTGAACGGCTGCTATTTACACTGAACAATCATTATTAGGGATTTAAGCTGCATAAAATCCTGAACGATGATTGTTCAGTGTAAATAGCAGCTGTTCAGTACTGAACAGCTGCTGTGTTAAGTGAATTGAGAGGGGCGGGGGAGAGTGGGGAGAGAAATCTCCTCCAGCCGCCCAGCTGCGAGCCAGTGATACTTGCTCCTGCGCAACAGCATGGGAGCGAATACATGCCAGGACAAGCATCGGGCATCGTTTGCCTGACAGTCGTTCCATGTAAATGGGGCTTTATGATATATACTAGTGCACATATCAGGCAGTCCGAGAAACTGGTGTGGCCATCTTTGATTCTCCAAGCCCATAGGGTCACCTTAAATTTTGCATATTTTTAACCAGAATTCACACTTTTATATTTCCACACATCCATATCATGGTAAAACCCCACCAAGGCATGTCAGACTTCAATCATCAAGAAATACTGACTTCGTAGTTCTCAAAGTGACTTGTCGCCCATCACACACAAATAACAACATGTACTACTCACACTACATCATCACAATTCCCGCATTACACCACATTCCCATATCACAGTCCCTTTTGGGAAGATATTCTCACAGTCCCTATAGCGTGCACACACAAAGTTAGACACCAGTCTCACTTGTTTGACATTTTGCTCCTTGTGCAGATCATGACAATTTCATCTTCTTCCGGGATGGAGCCCCATGTGGGAAGGGAGTCTCCCTCTCCTTCCCCACAGTGTGACCTCTTCTGCCCTCATGTCATCAGGGCCCTCTTGGTGTAGCTTGGCCTCCACCCAGAGTTGAGCAGCAGGTCTCTGGTAGTAAGAGGGGTGTTGGGCATGGCTCACGCCTCTTACACTAACATAAAAATAGGCATTGGCTTTTCTGACATTGCAGTATGTAAACACGAATCCTCTGATTAATAGCCAACATCAGACATTGTTAAATGCGAACAAACAACCTTTTTTTGCAATTATTGGAATGATAACATTTTTTGTAAACTGTCTGGAATCACTATTCAGTTGCTTACGCCAATCATATGGAAGATTGCTAATACAAAATATCTGCTCATGTAAATTGAGAAAGCCTCCAGTAATTAGCTATCCATCATTAGGGTCCATTAGCTTACTTGGACCCCAGGGGCGGGCTGGGCCAGGGGTCATTTGCCCCCTGCGCCAGTAACTATAGTTACAGGCTAATCAGTAAAGCTCTTTTATAAAAAGTTCCTGCCTTTCATAGTTTCTGACTGGTTCCCTCACCAATCGGCATGCTCTAGGGTGCATGCAGCGGTGGATGGGGAGTATCGGCAGGCTATGCTGTGTCTGCAGGCTTTGGAAGGGCTTGAATGGCTAATCTGCAGTATTAAACGTCACTAGCACAGCCAGCCAATGAGCAGCTTGCTCTGGTGACGTCTACTATTGCTGCCAGGTCCATGCTTCTATAACAGGTTAGAGGATAATTCTCTGAGCAGTGTTGTCCAACTGCTGGGTTTCCAACAACCCTGAAAATGGTGCTCTAGTGTATTATTAAGTGTGGACAGCGGTAATTGTGTATGCACACCCCCATTCCATTTGTTTCAATGGCACCACTGCAGATAGCTAAGTTTATTTGCTTTGCTATCTCCAACAGTTCCATCGAAATGAATGCTGATTATGATTGTTAGTCTGCTTTCCCTTAGTCCTAACAGCAGCACAATCAAGGGGTTAATTCTGCCACTGTGTTCTATTAGGACAGATACAATTTTTAATGAGTCAAATTAAACTATAATTTATTAGAGCCCTCTGATCGTATAAGAAGAATGTCTAGCCCCTCCCACTCTGTTTATTATAAGGTAATAGTATATAATTAAGGCTGGAAGCTTGTGCTGCTGTTACCGTGTTTCCCCGAAAATAAGACAGTGTCTTATATTAATTTTTGTTCAAAAAGGTTTAACTTTTTTACATGTATAGCTGCCTGGACACTATTTAAATTGACTTTTTAAATTACCTGTTAGCAGGGCTTAATTTTGGAGTAGGGCTTATATTATAAGCATCCTCAAAAAGCCTGAAAAATCATTTTGCATCCTCAAAAATTCTAGAAAATCATGCTATGTTTTATTTTCAGGGTATGTTTTATTTTCTGGGAAACAGGGCAGTACTAAGGATAAACAGATTAACAATCATAATCAATGCTTCCCTTACGTCCCACAGCAGCACATACCCTAACAGTATGTAAGAGGCCTGTATGGTTCCTGGGTGGATCCCAGTACACAGAATCCAATGGAAGACCAGACAAGAATTGCCAACGGGGCGCCATTGGTAAGGTGAATATACTGGGGTTAATTTTTTTAATGCTCAACTTTTCTGCAAAAGGGATATTTACACCAAAATCCGCACAATTGTGTTTTATGAACCGATACTACTTTCAAATGAACAACAAGTTAAATTTTACAATAAAAGGATTCATACAACCCCCAAAAAAGGACAACAATGCCAACTCAATGCGGAACATAAATAAAACACAAAAGCCTTCAAAACCAGAGAACATTGGCGCATACTGAATAGGATTACAATATTAATGGTGGATTTGTCTAATTTCGTGGCATCGTATATCCCCTTTTTCACTGGATATATGAAAGTAATGAAAACCAGACCTTATAAAATTAAAATGTTCCTATTGCGGGATGGTACAATAAAATAGCAGGATGTTCAGGATGCGCCTCATTATTAAATATTTTATATGTGTAATAAATGCGGTCTGTACGCTCCGGTGGTTTCTATCATGGAATCACTGAATGGGATGTACGTACTTCTACAGAATTTTCCAGGGACAGAATAAAATTCATGTTCTTCTATCCTCCACCCTAAACAGATAACAATGGTCCTTCGGTCCACTTTTGTTCAAGTTATTTGGCAGATCGAAAATGAGTACGATGCCCATACAGGATCTAATAAATTAGGACAGCCCAATAGCCAATCTGCCCATTTAGACAGACATAATCAATCATATAACCGCAGGAGATCATATCACATATAACCCTTTGCAATCCAATTTTGGATTCAGGGTTTCCTAGGGGGTTTTCTCTTTCTGCCATTATACAATGGCACCATCTGCTGGCTAGAGCCAGTACTGCGGTATGGGACATGCTGGAGAGGCCCCCAACAACAGAGCAGCCAGTAATATACAGTAAGAATACCCTGCTGGACGTCTTCCGACATCGGAGCTGTGCAGCCTTCAATCAGAATGTCTTTAGATGTCAGACAGTGGATGGGAAAGGGATAACAGCAGGAGATGCTGCAGTACTAAGGCAGATTTACATTGCAGGAGGAGAGCTGAGTTTCAAGCCTTTGGCCGTATTTAGACTGCTGTATGTGAGTTGTGCCGTAAAAACTTGGGTGCAAGTTGCATTGGACAGCAAACGGACACCCATCCGTGTGTTGTCTATAATACACTGACCCTGCACATTCAATGTCCCCATTCTCGTCCATGAAAACAGATGATGAAAAAACATACAGCAATTTCTTCCACATTGACCCTCGGTCCATATGAAAGAACATTCATGTGAAAAGCTTCATAGACTAATATGGGACCGTGTGCTGTCTATAGAATTCATAGACAGCCCATGATGACCCAAATATATGCCCACCTCAATGAGGACTGTCATGGATACCCTATTGCTTCTCACAACTTTCAAATACACTGATAGAATTTTAAAAAAATGCACCCAATGCACAGGGCATGCGCATAATACAGCGCAAAACCGTAGAGAAAGGAACACATCTGGACCTCATTAGACTAAATAGCCATGGCGGGTGGGGTGCTGTGCACGCATATGAACAGGTCCTGTGTGCGCAAAAAGTATAGTAAAGTGCACAGACACATAAGCAAATCAACCTCGTTCACAGTGCAAATATGCTGCGCTAAAGCGTGCGCGTTTGTGCATATGCTCGTGTGAAGGTGCCCTTACTCTGAGGATTCGTGGGTGTTCTGGCAGTCAGATTCCCTTTAATAAGTGAGAGATCAGATATTTCAGCAATATCCAACAACTTTTTATTGCAGTGGGATTTCCGTAAGACTGAACCGACAACAAAAGGCAACATACTCTCTAATACAATCCACAAAAAGACATTCCATCGTTATCTAAAAGCAAACTGATTGGTTACATTTCACTACAGTGTTACATAGGCGCAGTATACTCTTTAACCATACAACTGCTATCTCATCCCCTGCCCTAAAATGGGCATACTTCCGCCCTCCTTTCTTCAGGAAAGGTCCTAGCTCTGTATTTAAGGCCCCTTTCACATGACTATGTGTTTTTACGTTCGGCCGTACACACTAAAAAATTGTATGAATGAGGAATATCCGCAATCAAGTCCCGATCTTTAGCAGCTTATTTTCTGCCATTCACAGGGGGAAAAAATACGCTGCAGCGTGGAAATCCCTCGATCGGCAGAGATCCTCAGAATGACTGCTAATGCTTAAATAGAGGCAGCTGTCTTCTTTTCCCAGTGTCGGACGCAGCTACACTCCCCTTCCCTTTTTTTGCAGCTCCCATAGGAGTCTATGGGTGCTTCCAGCGTATCTCGGCCAAAGATAGGGCCAGACCTATCTTTGGATGCAGCGCATAAAATCAGCTACCACATAATAAGTTACAATGATACACACTATAACAAAACATGACAGACCCTATTATAAGTCAATGGGGTCTATTAGTGCTGTTCTTGTGCATCCGATCCGTCACTACGTCCCAGTTTGCAAGTTTTGCTTTTACGTAATTCCGTTACTAAATATTGTATAAAGTCCTTGTATAGTAAGTGTACCGTATACCTTTCTAAGGTGGTGTTTCATGGCTCAGTGCCCCTCTTTTAACTTTGTTCGAGTTTGCTGCCCCTTGAAAACACTGAGTGAGCACCTTGTTGTAGTGGGGACAGATAGGCAGCCGAGCGCTTGATCTGAACCCACATTCAAAATCCTCTTATAAGGGCGGCTAAGAAGAGAGCCAGGAATTACTCAACACTTGTCCAATATTACTGGATTATCTTGATACAAAATACTCCTCCACACTAGGTCTCTTTGACACAAGGTAATTCGTCTCCCAGAAGGATACCTTATGTCCACTTATGCTTTTATTATTTTCCCAACAACTTCAAAGCAGAAAGATTATTTCCTGCTGGTTCCTTGAGAAATCACCGTTAATCGCATTACACTCTGGAATTAGGTTGTCCATGATAAGGCCATTTGATCTAGCAGGACAGCTGACACGCCATAGACAGAAGTGTACACAGCGGTAAGGTCAGACCGTCCTAGATTCATACAGCTGTCCTACGTGCCAAGGCTGGCTGGGGGCATTGTCACCGAAGGGAGATCTCATGTTATTAGGTTTAAAAGGAAGATAATTCCTCATGATTAAGTGCTGTTCCACCTTGTTATTAGAGATGCGGCACTACTTTATGTCAACCTGTAGTCAGGTATTGCGGCTCTGAATGCAGAAGCTGTATAGTCAGTATGGACCGCCTTAAAGGGAACCTGTCATATACTTTATGCAGCCCTCACTGTATAAAGTATTGTCAGTTATGCTCAGGGACAAATTGTAAAGAGGAAGAACAATGTTCTCATCATGTGCCCCTAGACCTTTTTTGATGCACCCCATGATCCTATTTACCTTGGCAGCAGCTGCCGGACACTGGTTGCTCCAGTTAAGCTTCTAGTTAACTAATATCCCCAAGCCCTTTTCCATGTCAGTGTTACTCAGTGGTTTCCCATTTAGCATGTAATGGTGGCATGTATTTCCTCTGCCCATGTACAGAACCTTATATTTATCAGTGTTAAACCTCATTTGCCACTAGACATGAGCGAGCACGCTCAGTAAGGTCAGTTACTCGAGCGAGCATGGCTCTTCTCGAGTAACTGCCTTCTCGTCCGAGCGTGCTCGGGGGGCAGTGGGGATGAGCAGGGGGGAGAGAGAGATCTCTCTAACTCCCCCCCCTCCCCTCCGCTCTCTTCTGCCCCCCCCCCGGTGCCCCCTCCCCGAGCACGCTCGGACGAGAAGGCAGTTACTCGAGAAGAGCCATGCTCGTTCCAGTAACTTACCGAGCATGCTCGATCACCTCTATTTGCCACTTTTCTGCCCAAACTCTCGACTTATACAGATCCATTTGCAACCGTATACTTTTCTCTCATGTTAATTACTTTACATAGTTTTTCATCATCTGCAAATATTGATATTTTACTGTACAATCCCTCCACAATGTCAGAAGATGCCCCTTATGGTACCCAACTAGTAACAGTGACCCAATTAGAGAATATACCATTTATAACCACCTTCTGCTTTCTATCACTGACCAGTTACCACTTACACACATTCTCGCCCAGACCAAGCATTCTCATTTTATATACCACCCTTTTATGTGGCACAGTATCAAACACTTTGGAAAACACCAGATACACAAGATCCAATGACTCTCCCCGGTCCAGTCTAAAACTTACCTCCCCCGCATAAACCCATGAAGATATGGAGTTTTACAGCTATTTTCTTTGAGGTACTCCAGGATAGCATCTCTTAGCAATCCTTCAAACGTTTTACCCACAATAGAAGTAAGACTTACCTGTCGAAATAGCCTAAAGCCAAACAGATGTGTGGCAAGGTGGGTCCACATCTACCTGCCTGACCAACACATAATGATAACCTTCTATGTGCCACAATTTGCTTTCAATTGCTCTACAATGGGTTGTGCTAATGTAAGATATCCATACATTTTCAGTGGCTTAAGATAAGATATCTTTGTCACAGAAAGTTGTCACTTTGTTACAACTGTAAGCATGGGTTCCACAAGTGTACCTGACAGAAGATGCCTTCGAACCTACAAGAAAAACTTGGATGGAGGTAATTCATTGTAGCACCCATAAAAGGTAGATTGTTGTACTCGCCCACCAAAATACTTGCGAAATTGTGGACCCAGACTCTGATACAATAATGGGCGCCAAAAGTCCAGCAGAAGACAACCCCATTTGGAGGTGACTTTAGTAAATAGTAAGAGCCAACTGTCCATGTATTTGTAAATACTCAATAGGAATATCAGAGAAATGATACAATGAAGAGTTCGAAAAAGCTGTTCTAGATTTATTACTTCATGAGGAATATAAGTTTTTACTACATTAGACATGTCAGGAGGGCTGCCAGGTCCTCTGTAAGAGTGGATGTGCACATGTTCTGTATAGATGGAGGGTGGGGCTCCCGAATAATTTCCTCTGTTAGGTCCAAGAAACTCCAGCCTGGATGCAGAGGAACAAGGGTGTTACATAAAGTATCGATGCCTATTAGCATTCCAAAAAATAATTTCCCTTCTGGAGTAAATCATTCAACCAACAGTATGAAAATTTCCAGGCTTATAAACTCGTAACTTTATTGGTATTTTCTTCTTCCATGAATAAAAGCTTTATTTGTTGATTTCCTTTCCATAACCTCAGTAGTTTGCAAGATTTTCAATTGGTCTTCTTCCAATATGGTAAGTCTTGTTACTGCAAAGTTGAATCAAATGCGAAAAAGCCAATGATGTATGTGTGTCGATAACAGCGGTGACGCAGTTATGTGACCCTTATATTGGTACTAGTAATTATTAGGAAATTAAAGTACCAGTGTTTCTGGTGGCACAATGCGCCACAGAGCTGTGCTACATGGTACATCCATTATGATCCCCACACATCACGCACACAGCTCTACTACATGCATCCTGATTCACACACATCACACACACACAGCTGTGGTACATCCATACTGATTTCTAGACATCACCAGCTCAGCAGACTCTTGGATACAGTGATCAGCCGCATGTCATGTGATTCCTGATTCCACCCACACAGGTGATCACATTACAGTGATGTCATCACAGGTCCTGGTGGCTGCTGTCAGCTTATCCAGTATACAGTACTTTCTACCAAACTGCACAATGGCTCCTCCCACAGCATTGACATCACCGCAGGTCCTTCAGCCCACCGGATTTCCGTGGTGTCAGTAGGTTGGAGTCTTCTGTCAGGACCACTGAGTTGTGTCTGAGATAATAATGGCTTAGTTGTATTCTCATTTTGTTATTTTTGTCCTCTCCTTCCAAGATCCCTAACTTTGTCGGTTTAGGCTCTGTGTTTTATATATGTTGTAGGACCTGCGATGACATCAGCAGCTGCGGAGCAATGACATCACCAAGGGCAGAGCATGAGAAGCACTTACATACAAACATAGATATAACGGACAAGTGGTCGTTAGTAGTTTGATGAAAACACATTTTTAAGGGAATATGAAATAGGATAGGATTGCAAAATAGGATGTAATGATGAAGACTAATATAATAAATCCTGTTGTTGGTACGCTCAATTACCTGTGGGAAGCTGTATGCACAGTATTTCTGACCATAGGATACCACTGTGGGCTATCTGGTAGAGGACTTTGTGGGTTTACATAGGCATATTTGTCTTACATAGGCCATGCTCACATGACCATGTGTGGCGGGGTACTGGATGCAATGACATGCATACTTCCCATGTACTAAATTGGCATGTATATGCGCCCAGATAGAACATGCTGCGATTTATTTTTGCATGAGAAATACATGTGCAAAAAAAGCATGGGTGTCAGTGGCCAATACAAATGAATGGGCTATTGACATCACATTTTGCGTGCGGGAAAATTGCAAGCACAACGCGCAATAACAATACGCCCGTGTGAGATTGGCCTTACTATGAATATGGTTTATACTTTATTCTGTATGCATTTCTCATACCATTCTTTATTAGTCAATGCTTGCTGGGCAAGAGACATAGGAGCTGTGTCGTGCATCTCCATGAATGTCAAAAAAGACTAAGGCATATAATAATAATCTGTATTTACATAGCGCCTTAGTACTTTAACCCCCTAAGGACCAGGGTGTTTTGGTCCTAAAGGACCATACATATTTTAGTTATTTTATGCATGTGGTGGTTATATAGCCATATTTTTATTTTTTTACTTGGGCTGCCTGGATAAATGGGGAGGGTTAGGGAAAGACCTACCCTGTAAAAACTTAACCTTGGAATCCCTATAAAGGAGCTCTCAAATGATTCAGATATGGTATCCGATGGCTGGCTTCCCAGGCCAAAGGATTCTCTAAATGCGACAGGCGAAGAGTAAGGTCTGAGTACAAGTACTTGGTGTTTTCTTCAAGACGCAACTGGGGGAAAGCCCTCTGGAAGCTCAGCTGCTGAAGCTCCTCGTGATGGAAGGAAAGGACAGCACTATACCAGAGCTCTCATACTAGCAACATGGAATGTGCGCAGCATGAGTCTAGGGAAATTGGACATTGTGAAAAGTGAAATGACAAGACTTAACACTGATATTATTGGAATTAGCTAATTGCACTGGAGGGGTAATGAGTAGAGATGAGCGAGTATACTCGCTAAGGCACATTACTCGAGCGAGTATCTCCCCGCTCGACTCTAAAGATTTGGGGCCGGAGGGGGGCGGGGAGCGGCGGGGGAGAGCGGGGAGGAACGGAGGGGAGATCTCTCTC
Source organism: Eleutherodactylus coqui (assembly GCF_035609145.1). Classification (NCBI taxonomy): domain Eukaryota; kingdom Metazoa; phylum Chordata; class Amphibia; order Anura; family Eleutherodactylidae; genus Eleutherodactylus; species Eleutherodactylus coqui. The sequence goes on from NC_089846.1 coordinate 33,122,431, forward strand.
TCCCCCTCGCTCCCCCCTGCTCCCCACCGCAACTCACCTGTCACCCGAATCTTTAGAGACGAGCGGGGAGATACTCGGCTAAGGCACTACATGCTCAAGTAATGTGCCTTAGCGAATATACTCGCTCATCTCTAGTAATGAGTGAAGGAAAGGGGAAAAAAAACCTGATAGAGTGGCGCAATTTTTTTTTTTTTGAAAAATGTACACGTTTTGAATAAAAATGTTGTTCCCTTATTAAAATAAAATCCAGAAAAAAAGTCAAGTGTTTTGAGGCAATTATGCCTCTTCTTCTGTCCCGCTGGAGACAGACTACTTAATATATACATCAACAAATATATATATATATAAATGAAATAATAATGATAATAATATAAATGGAAAATACTTGAAAATACTTTTTTTATCTACACATATTCTTCAGCCTTGTCACTCATACGTATGTTTCATCGTGATGATTGCATAATTGGTCTAGAAACAATGTATTGATTTCCCATTTATTCTTTCACTCTTCCACTGCATCTTCATGCATTTTCATGTATTTTTAATGTATATTATTATCATTATTATTTCATTTATATATACAGTAAATATAAATATATCTATATATTTTTTTTTCTTTTTTCTTCTGATTATATTTATCCCTGGCTACTAGAGATGAGTGAGTATACTGGCTAAGGCAAACTACTCGAGCGAGTAGTGCCGTAGTCGAGTATCTGCCCATTCGTCTCTAAAGGTTTGGCTGCCGGCGCAGGTGACAGGTGAGTTGCGGCGGTGAGCAGGGGAGAGCAGAGGGGAGAGAGGGAGAGAGAGATCTCCCCTCCATTCCTCCCCGCTCTCCCCCGCCGCTCCCTGCCCCGCCGGCACCCGAATCTTTAGACACGAGCGGGCAGGTACTCGACTACGGCACTACTCGATCGAGTAGTTAGCCTTAGTGAGTATACTCGCTCATTTCTACTGGCTACCTATCTTTATTTGCATTTTACTGTCCTCCCTTTTCTTTTCTTTTAAGTAATTTCATTACATTTTTTTGTATATATTAATTTTCATTTCATGGGCCACCGTTTGTTGATGTATATATTAAATAGTGTGTCTCCAGCAAGACTGAAGAAGAGGCATAACTGCCTCAAAACGTATGGTGATTTTTTGCTGGATTTTATTTTATTTTAATAAAGGAACAACATTTTTATTCAAAAGTGCACATTTTCTAAAAAAAAAAAAGGCTGTGCCACTCTATCAAGTTTTTGATGCTTTTCCTTCACTCATTGTTTGGCTGGCCAACCAATATCGGTTGTACAGTTACTGATTTGGCAGCACCTGGAATTTTGATGTACACACCTCCATCAACCACACAAGATATTACCACATCTTGAAAGAACTAAAAAGGAAAAAACACCCAGTTACTTTTTTTCTCTCACCGGATCCTCACTGGAGTAGCTCCACCTACTTTTCCTTTTCTACCACCTCATTTTCTACTGGACAGATAATGAATATTTTTTTTAGTCTGATTACCTCACATTGCATTATGCCAAACACGAGGAAATCAAGAGGAAGGATCAGCATTAGAGATGAGCGAACCTACTCGTTTCGAGTAATTACTCGATCGAGCACCGCGATTTTCGAGTACTTCAGTACTCGGGTGAAAAGATTCGGGGGGGCGCCGGGGGGCGGGGGAGGCGTGGCGGAGCGGGGGGTAGCAGCGGGGAACAGAGGGGAGCTCTCTCTCTCTCTCTCTCCCCCCCCCACTCCCCGCTGCAACCCCCCCTCACCCACAGCGCCCCCCCGAATCTTTTCACCCGAGTACGGAAGTACTTGAAAATCGCGGTGTTCGGGCGAAAAAGGGGCGTGGCCGAGTAGGCTCGCTCATCTCTAATCAGCATCCTTCACCCTTCTTTTTTAACCTATATACGGAAATGATCATGCATAAAATTAACCTAGACGAATTGGAAACTGGGGTGCAAATAGGTGGCAGAAACATCAACAATCTCCGTTCTGCTTGCAAAAACAGAAGCAGATCTAAAGCAGCTGATATGAAAGATTAAAACCGAAAGTGAAAAAATGGGCCTCTACCTGAATTTAAAAAAGGCTAAAATTATGAGAACTGCAAAAAATGGCCAAATTGAAATCAAAATAATCGACAACAAGGCCGTAGAATACGTGCAAGACTTCATCTTCCTTGGTATCTGTTTTACAATTGTTGCATTTTTTTCTGTTATATTTGTCCTATACTCCAAATATAACCTCTGGGGTCCCATCACAATGCTATTTTTGGCACTTGTAACGGAATGGAATCCCCAGATGGAATCACAAAGCATAGTAAAAAACACTGTGGACACGCTCCCTTACACATACATAGACACAGTTTTATACATACTATCCATTGAGATCCTTTCACACACACTATATATATATATATATATATATATATATATATATATATATATACATTCCAGTATATGTTTTTACACACACATTCACAACTAGATACATGGCTTATTGCACAACTCTGTTGGCATGACTGCAGCCTGAGGCTGGGTCACCAATATTTTCGTACTGGAGAACCCCTTTAAGACTTTCAAGTGTTTAACCATTAGAGGACCAAGAAACATATTTGTCTTACAGTTGTGAACTGTTTCAAATTCGATTGAATCAATTACCGTCCTGAAAGAGTGATGGTTTATCAGGTATGTCCAATATAAACCAAAACAAATAGTTGGAATTTTTTTGGATAAAGCAGCGCCCCCCAGAACCCGAGCCATTCGATGTAGAACACGGCAACCCTGGCTCACACCTCATACACGCTTCATCCGGCGGTGCTCTAGAAGTGCTGAACGGCTGTGGAGGAAATCGCAAACGGCACCAGACTTCCTCCACTACAAATTCATGCTCAGAACCTACAACCTCGCCCTCCACCATGCCAAACAAGTCTACTTCACCTCTCTAGTCTCCTCATTATCGCACAACCCTAAACGGCTCTTTGATACTTTTCACTCCCTTCTCAGCCCAAAACCGCAGCCCCCAGTGACGGATCTCAGTGCTGAAGAGTTGGCTGCTTACTTCAAAAAGAAAATAGACGACATCCGTCAGGAAATAACTTCCCAATCCCAGACTAGCCCTGACCCTAGTCCTGTCAGCACTGCATCTAGCTCCTGCTCACTGTCTGTACTCAGACCAGCGACAGAGGAAGAAGTCTCCAAATTGCTCTTCTCTGCTCGCCCCACCACCTGCGCTAGCGACCCTCTCCCCTCACACCTCCTCCGTTCCTTCTCCCCAGTGGTCATCTCCCATCTCACCACTATATTCAACCTCTCTCTGACCTCTGGCATCTTTCCCTCTTCTTTCAAACACGCCATCATATCCCCACTGCTAAAGAAACCGACTCTGGACGCGACTGATGCTGCCAACTACAGACCCATCTCAAACCTCCCCTTCATCTCCAAACTACTAGAACGCCTAGTTTACTCCCGCCTTGTAAGCTATTTATCAGAGAACTCTCTCCTAGACCCCCTACAGTCTGGCTTCCGACCTCAACACTCGACAGAAACTGCCCTTACTAGGGTATCCAATGACCTACTGACAGCCAAATCGAGGGGCGATTACTCCCTACTGATCCTCCTCGACCTTTCTGCAGCGTTTGACACTGTTGACCACAAACTCCTCCTCAGTATGCTACGCTCCATTGGCCTAAAGGACACTGCCCTCTCCTGGTTCTCCTCTTACCTATCTGACCGCTCTTTCAGTGTCTCCTTTGCTGGCTCTACCTCCCCTCCTCTTCCCCTTGCTGTTGGGGTCCCCCAGGGCTCGGTCCTTGGCCCCCTTCTCTTCTCTATCTACACAGCCCCTATTGGACAAACCATCAGGAGTTTTGGCCTCAAATACCACCTGTACGCTGATGACACCCAGCTATACACCTCTGCCCGTGACATCTCTGCACCCTTCCTCCAAAACATCACTAACTGTCTGTCCGCTGTCTCTAACACCATGTCCTCTCTCTACCTAAAACTAAACCTCTCTAAAACTGACTTACTGGTATTTCCACCCTCCACTAACCGACCTCATCCTGACATCTCCATCTCAGTGTGTGGCGCCACCATAACTCCTAGACAACACGCCCGCTGCCTTGGGGTCATATTTGACTCTGATCTCTCTTTTGCCCCCTACATCCAATCTCTTGCCCGAACATGTCAGCTGCACCTCAAGAACATCGCAAGAATCCGCTCTTTTCTCACTGTGGAGACGTTAAAAACGCTTATTGTCGCCCTCATCCACTCCCGGCTCGATTATTGCAACTCGTTGCTGATCGGCCTCCCCTGCACCAGACTCTACCCTCTCCAGTCCATCCTGAATGCGGCAGCCAGGCTCATCTTCCTGTCCAGCCGCTACTCGGACGCCTCTGTCCTGTGCCGGTCACTGCACTGGCTGCCCGTTAAATACAGAATTCAATTCAAACTCGCTACCTTCATCCACAAAGCCCTCCACAGTGCAGCGCCCCCCTATATCGCCTCCCTCATCTCAATCCATCAACCAGCCCGGGCTCTCCGCTCTGCTAATGAAACCAGACTGAGCGCCCCTTTAATTCGAACTTCTCATTCCCGCCTCCAAGACTTCTCCAGAGCAGCACCGGTCCTCTGGAACGCACTACCACAGGCTACCCGAGCAATCCAGGACTCGCAGAACTTCAGGCGTGCTCTAAAAACGCACCTCTTCAGGGAGGCATACCGCATTCCCTAAACAAACCTCTCTGTACTCCGCCTGATAACATGCTCCCTGACCTACTGACTGCAATCCCTGCTAGCCATCATAAACCGCTCCTGCAGTCACACCGTTTCTGCCGTCACACGGCTAAATGTCTGACCATTGTCTATGTGTATAGCATCGCTCACTCTCCACCTCGCCATACCGTGCACATCTCCAGCCCCTTTACCCTCTGTATCACCCCATTACTTGTAGTATGTAAGCTCGTTGGAGCAGGACCCTCACCCCTATTGTTTCCATCAACTGATTACTATATGTAACCGTGGTTCTGTAATGTTTGTATTTTGTCTTTCTGTATTCCCCCCTGTCTATGTAAGCGCTGCGGAATATGTTGGCGCTATACAAATAAAGATTATTATTATTATTATTTTACATTTGATATTGTTTTCATGAAAAGGACCACGGGTGGTTCAAAATATTATTACTTCACAGCTGTCTTTACTTTTATTTTTCTGATATCAGCAAAGTTTCCTGCAAACCTAAACACCAGCCACAGATACACAAGCAATACTGGGTCGCACAGCTGCCATAACAAGAACTAGTGCATGGATAGGTGCTACTAATCCTGCTGAAGCTGGCTGGTTTAACATGGAGGAAGCATGGTTGAAGAGGAAAAGCGCAATCCTTAAGAACAATAGGGAAGTTCAAACTGCAGTCCTAATGTCGTGATGTTTACCAGGAAATTTGCCAAAATGTTTGGGGAAAGCTATAAAGTAACCAAAATGCATGGTAGTCCCTTACATATTGAATGTCTTTAGGATCAAAACTTTTTATTAACTTTCATTGGTTTACAGGTAGGCTTATGAAGGGGTTCCCCCAAAGGATGCACTTGACTTCACAATGGAGCACCAAGACGGCCACTTCAAAGAAAACTGAGCATGCTCCCTGGTTCCCCATGCCAGCCTATCAACCATTCTTGTAGTATATTTATTCCGGCCCCTCCTTTTAGAGGGCGCCAGTTATTCATCTGCTTCATAGAATTCTGATCGGGTCAGCGTTCTCCAGGTGTCAACATCTTTCAGATACGTTTGCCGTGTTATTGCTTACTAGTTAGCATTGTCATCTCTGCCTTGTACTGTTGTGTCAATTCTGATTTTCATTTGTCTATTGTCACCCCCATTGTCACCACTTAGAGACATTCAAGATTTCCTCCAGATTTTGCATGTGGGGCTATCACCCTTCTTTTAGTTAAGTTTTTTTTTCATATTAGTATATTAGAGTGAATTTTCCCTTTGACATGGGATCTCCTGCACACTAACAAGAGGCAACCCCCCCCCCCCCCAAAACAGCTGTTTATGTATGGTTTTCTGGCTTTTGGTCAATTCCCAATCATTCTTATAAAGACCTGTATAAAGGGTCTGACATTAATTTGCAGGAATGTTGCCATTCAATAGGTGACGCTGCAGGGGTATTGTTCCATCTTCCTTATTTGCATATATTTCCCAGAGGAGCATGCATGACCTAATAAGTCTTCTCACTCACCGTCTAGGTGCTCTCCTTAAGGAGTGATGATACCCTTCCCGACCCACTATATAACATTAAAACATATTGCAAATTATCTATCTATCTCATATCTATGTATGTGTTTTTCATTACAACATATACCTTTAGGCTGGGTTCCCACGGGTGGATTCCCGACGGAAATCCTGCGGTTTGGCCGCAGCGAATAACCGCGAGATTTCCGTTGGGAGAACCGCTGCTTCAAAACCCGCGGTGGTTTTGAAGCGGTCCAGCTGCTCGCTCTTCTGCTGCGGCCGGCGCTCCCATAGAGGAGAGCGCGGCCACAGCGGGAAAAAAAATGGACATGCTGCGGTCGGCAGCGGCTTCTGCTGGCTTAGCCGCAGCAGATTTGCCGTCTCGTGTGGACGAGATTTTGTGAGAAATCTCGTCCACATGGCTGGCTAGTCCCGGGATTAGCGGCTGCATGCGGATTTGCCGCGTCGAAATTCCGCACGGAATTTCCGCGGTAAATCCGCCCCGTGTGAACCCAGCCTTAATAATCCATTGTTCATTTGCCTAATCAATTCACATGTCAAATGTTGTATATATTCCTTTACAGCCAATATGAATCTATTATATTTTCTCATGTATGTCTGAGTCTGTATGTTTTACCCTGCTGTCCTATAGCCTTGAGACATAACATATAACCGCCATAAGAAGAATTCTTTCATGGGAATGGCTGGATACCACTAATCTCTGTCATCTACAATGTGATTCTAATTGGCTTTGGGGAGTGTATATTTTGGTTTTCTTCTATACTTTATAACCTGCCTTGTTCCCTGGTGACTTCAGTGGTATGAAGCCTGAAGCCATACTTGGGTAATTTGCTGGCAGCTGATTTAGCTATCTTCCCATGACACCCTGGTCTTTCTCACTATTACCGTAATTATTGGTTCCTTGGGAAAGGTTGGGGCCGAGTATAATGAGAGTCATTCTAAGACTCGGCTGAGAGATAGAAGAGGGCTGGCCTGTGGTATCATTTTACAGGAACGACTTGTTGTGAAAAATGTACCATGAAAAAGCAGTGCAATTAACATTTTTTACATGCCCAGCCCTGGAACAATGCAACGGGGAGCATGTTGTGAAATGCATAGTATATTTAAAGGAGAAATTCTAATAAATCGAGTAGAAGGAAAAGAATAGACAGAAAAGTGGAAACAGAAAAGAGCAGAAACGGCAATCTTGTATTGTGTTTCCAGACAGTGTGGAGACCAGAGACCGCTGCTGGACCGATCATATGGAGCACAAATTATACTACTGAGATATAGATGCACAAATAAGACCTGATTACATGTACAAATCTGAGAATGTAGGAGCCAAGTGATGACCACTGTACAAATAGTAATAATGATCACATGATCTCATATCTATCTATCTATCTATCTATCTATCTATCTATCTCACATCTATCTCTCTCCTATCAATTTATCTATCTATCTATCTATCTATCTATCTCTCTTATCTATCTATCTATCTATCTATCTATCTATCTATCTATCTATCTATCTATCTATCTATCTCATATCTATCTATCTCATATCTATCTATCTATCTATCTATCTCATATCTATCTATCTATCTATCATCTATCTATCTATCTATCTCAATCTATCTATCTATTTATCTATCTTATATCTATCTGTCTATCTCACATCTATCTCTCTCCTATCAATTTATCTATCTATCTATTTTATATCTATCTCTCATCTATCTATCTATCTCATATCTATTTATCTCATATCTATCTATCTATCCCATATCTATCTATATATCTGTCTATCTCCTATCTATCTATCTATCTATCTCCTATCTATCTATCTATTTATCTATCTCATATCTATTTATCTCATATCTATCTATCTATCCCATATCTATCTATATATCTGTCTATCTCTCATCTATCTATCTATCTATCTATCTCCTATCTATCTCTCTCCTATCTATCTATCTATCTATCTCATATCTATCTCTCTCCTATCTATCTCATATCTATCTATCTATCTATCTCATATCTATCTATCTATCTATCTATCTATCTATCTATCTATCTATCTATCTATCATCTATCTATCTATTTATCTATCTTATATCTATCTGTCTATCTCACATCTATCTCTCTCCTATCAATTTATCTATCTATCTATTTTATATCTATCTATCTCTCATCTATCTATCTATCTATCTCATATCTATTTATCTCATATCTATCTATCTATCTATCTATCCCATATCTATCTATATATCTGTCTATCTCTCATCTATCTATCTATCTATATATCTCCTATCTATCTATCTATCTATCTATCTATCTATCTATCTATCTATCTATCTATCTATCTATCTATCTAACTATCTATCTCATATTTATCTATCTATCCCATATCTATCTATCTAGCTATCTAGCTACCATCTAACAGCTGATCACCAGCTTTCCCTCCACAGGAACCATCGACCGGCTTCTGACAAGCCGATGGTCTCCCTGGCAACCTGTAAACAGTGCAGGAGTTCAAAAATAGAAGCGTGAAATTGTCGGCAGATTGGTTATATCTTCCCGCTTCTTTTTTTAAAGTCCTGCACTGGTTCTCTGTGGGACTCTGCAGGCGGTGTGTGTGTAGAACACAATGCAACAGCTTATGGCATTGTGTTCTGCATGGTCCCATAGTGGAACATAGCCCGGATATCTTCCGGGCTATATCACTATGAGCAGTGGAACTAGTCCCGGAAAATTTTCAGGTGTGCCACTGAATGGGTTAATCATGCCATATTAGATTAAGCCTGGCGGGTTGTACCTCACAAGTAAACCACACTGGCTCTGACACTCCGCACTCCCCTAGCATTTAATGCCCAACTGCTTGCTTCAAAAATAATAATAAATACGAGGTATTCGTTAATATTTTTGACAAAATATGCAAACTCACAGATGGACACATATGTAGATTTACAAATTACAAAAAAAGAACATATCAATTCAAAAATCACAGAAGCCGGCCGTACTTACTAGTATACTGATACAAAATACAAGGGCGGTATAGACACCACATCCCTCAGCATACATGTCCGCCCTCCATATAGCAATCTGCCTATCTGCATACTGAGGGATGTGGTGTCTATACCGGCCCTTGTATCTTGTATCCGTATACTAGTAAGTATGGCCGGCTTCTGTGATTTTCACATCTGTATATTTTCAGTGTGAGCTACTGACAAAAGATGTCTGACTTCTACTGGTTAAACTGTAATATCAGTAGAAGACAGACAGAGAAATAAAATAAGTAATAAAAAGCGAGACACAGTATTTTCATCGACCACATAAGGCCTGTGGACATAATTAAGCAAACATCCTTTTAGTGTCTCTCCAAATTGAAAACTTCATTATCACAGACTCAGACTTCAGATTCAGTTCTCCTGTAGACCAACGTAATGCTTATATCACCGCTGGTGGGTAATAGTTCTATTTTAATACACTCTAGTATAATTTCCCATTGTCTTTTCAGTCAATTAACTAAAAAAAGTTTCATAAAATGAAATCTATCAGTTTATCGCTCAGTCATTCCGTCTATACAAGCTGTACATACTTTCTGTGTTTTCTGCCAACAGGAATTTTTTAAAAATTGTATGTAATTTTTGCATTTTTATATAACATTGTAGATATTTTGCTCCCAGAATAATACAGGGGTGAATGACTGCCATTTGTTCAGATAAAGTCCTGCTGATTAAGATAGAATAGTATTTCCACCCTCCACTAACCAACCTCATCCTGACATCTCCATCTCAGTGTGTGGCGCCACCATAACTCCTAGACAACATGCCCGCTGCCTTGGGGTCATATTCGATTCTGATCTCTCTTTTACCCCCTACATCCAATCTCTGGCCCGCTGCACCTCAAGAACATCACAAGAATCCGCTCTTTTCTCACTGTGGACACGTTAAAAACGCTTACTGTTGCCCTTCTCCACTCCCGACTCGATTATTGAAACTCGTTGCTGATCGGCCTCCCCTGCACCAGACTCTACCCCCTCCAATCCATCCTGAATGCGGCAGCCAGGCTCATCTTCCTGTCCAGACGCTACTTAGACGCCTCTGCCCTGTGCCGCTCACTGCACTGGCTGCCTGTTAAATACAGAATTCATTTTAAACTCATTACCTTCATCCACAAAGCCCTCCACAACGCAGCACCACCCTATATCGCCTCCCTTATCTCAATCCATCACCCAGCCCAGGCTCTCCGCTCTGCTAACGAAACTAGACTGCGCACACCTCTAATTCGAACTTCTCATTCCCGCCTCCAAGACTTCTCCAGAGCAGCACCAGTCCTCTGGAACGCACTACCAAACGCTACCCGAGCAATCCCAGACTCGCAGAACTTCAGGCGTGCTCTAAAAACGCACCTCTTCAGGGAGGCATACCGAATTCCCTAAACAAACCCCTCTGTACTCCGCCTGATAACATGCTCCCTGACCTACTGACTGCAATCCCTGCTAGCCGTCATAAACCGCTCCTGCAGTCATAGCAATTCTGCCGTCACACGGCTAAATGTCTGACCAATGTCTGTATATAGCACCCCTCACTCTCCACCTTGCCACACCGTGCACATCTCCAGTCCCTTCTGTATCACCCCATTACTTGAAGTATGTAAGCTCGTTGGAGCAGGACCTTCACCCCTATTGTTTCCATCAATTGATTACTTACTTTGTAACCGTGGTTCTGTAATGTTTGTACTTTTGTCTTTCTGTATCCCCCTGTCTATGTAAGCGCTGCGGAATATGTTGGCGCTATACAAATAAAGTTTATTATTATTAATAGCTCTGTAATAGGCGTACAAATAAAAAAAAAACTCCACAGAATGTAAAAAAATACACTTGCTCCCTATGGTTGACTACATTCTCCTGATTTACCTGTTTGACTGCTGCTAATCTTATTAGAAGTTCAAGAGATCTTGATCACATACCCTACTATGGCATATAGAAGAAGATTGTCTTCTCGAGTTAATCCCTTTAATGTTGGATACCTGTAGCAGAATAGGAATCCTAATTGATATTATTAATCTTGATCATACCAGAGAAGATGATTGTTCCATTTGAGCCAAATGCCAAAACACCTTGTCCGGATGAGACGCAATAGTTGTCCAACAGGACTGACATATGCACTAGCAATAATTTGGAGAGCTAAGCAATATATAATGGGACTAAAAATATGGGGAAATTGAAATCTCACACTAATACGGAAAAAACCCTGCCTGAAAGCGGGGAGATCGCCCTGACTAGGGCGGCCACACATGCAAAACCTGAAGGCTATCTACAGTATTCCCAGTTGGTACATGAATTACAATTGACAGATGGAAATATCAATAATAGCCACAGCACTAGGTAGCAGATGTACCAGACTAGATCAGTGTTTCTCAACTCCAGTCCTCAGGGACCCCCAACGGGTCAAGTTTTCAGGATTTCCTCAGTATTGCACAGGTGATGTAATTATTGTCGGTGCCTCAGACATTGCCACAGGTGTTCTTACTATAGGATATCCTGAAAACATGACCTGTTGGGTGTCCATGAGGACTGGAGTTTAGAAACACTGGGCTAGATAATAAGAATAAGCATCAGGGATTTATCTGAGACAGTAATATTTTGTTAGGGACCCTACAGTAGGTATGGACAGTGCCGTTTACTTACATAGTCAATCATAGGCTGGGTTTACTCCATTTGCACTGCCAACATAAAACCTGGGAAAATCTTCTTTTACTGGCCAAATGTATACCAAAAGGTTCTTTTGAATGTAACCATGAAACGCCTTGTGAACCTAGCCTAAATGGCGCTTGTGCTTTTCACATGTCTATTACATTACCATAAAGTGCCTCGTTGATCACGATTGTTAAGTTGACTTCTTTATGGTCTACCACAAAGAATGGTTCTTTGTTCTATAGGTGACAAGTCCTCTGTGAGAGCTACAATGTTATTTAAAGGATTCTCTAGTAGTACAAAAGAAAAAGGTAAAAGATGGAGATTTATGTATGTGAAGCAAGTACTTTAGGACTTTTTACTATGATTGCTCAAATTCTCGTTGGATTGTGGGAATCTAAACAATATTAGTTTGATGTAAATGCCGGCAGTGACTGAATGACGAGCAATGATTCGTTAGTGCCATTGGTGCCAAATTCGATACAGATTTTGATGCAAATTTTGGTACCCCGTTTCCCTGAAAATAAGACATACCCCGAAAATAAGACATAACTTGATTTTTCAGGATTTTAATAAGACACACCCCGAAAATAAGACATAGCTTGATTTTTCAGGATTTTTTAGGATGCAGAATGATTTTTCAGGCTTTTTGAGTATGCTTGAAATATAAGCCCTGCTCCAAAATTAAGACCTAGTTACAGTTAATAAGAAAAAGCTATTTAAATAGTGTCCAGGCAGCTATACATGTAAAAAAGTTTAATCTTTTGGAGCAAAAATTAATATAAGACACTGTCTTATTTTTGGGGAAACAGGGGTATTGATGTGCAGCAGACTTCACCTCTTTAATTGCAGGTCTGTGTTAAAAAACACATCAAAATCTACACCAAATGCTGCAGATTTTGGCGTGGACCTGCATCGCAATCCGCTACATGTGAACATACCCTAAAAGGGGATTTGCTTTTCAGATCTTTATGACATATCTACCATATGCGACAAATGTCGGATAGGTGGGGTCTCAACATTTGGACTCAACACCTATCTCGAGTTCTGGCTCCTGGCCCAATTGAGTGCGGTGGCCGGGAGTTATATAAACAGCATATTCACCTCTTTGGAAGTTGGGGAAACAGCTTAGAACGGTCTGTTCAACTGTTTCTGTAACTCCCCACCACACTGACTTCTTCATGCAGAGGAGTATTCTCATTGCAGCAATGACTTGCTGAGATTGGGAAAACCCTTTAAAGCATATTTCATTAGACATATATAGTGCAGAACATTTACTGTAAACTGTGAGCTATGGAAATATAATATTATACCTCTGTGCCCAACGCCTAAAAAAACAATACAGCATGACCTGGTATAAAGTAAATAAACAGAATGGGCGGACTACAATACCCAGAGAGCTTATCAAAATTGGGGTTATTTAGTTTAGAAAAAAGATGGCTGAGGGGCGACCTAATAGCTATGTATAAATATATCAGGGGACAATACAGAGATCTCTCCTATCATCTCTTTATACCCAGTACAGTGACTGTAACAAGGGGGCGCCCTCTACATCTAGAGGAGAGAAGGTTTCTACACTGACATAGAAGGGGGTTCTTTACTGTAAGAGCAGTGAGACTATAGAACTCTCTGCCTGAGGATGTTGTGATGGGGAACTCACTAAAAGAGTACAAGAGGGGCCTGGATGCTTTTCTTTGAGTGATACAATATGACACAATAGTCACTGATTACTTGAGGTGGGTCGGTGATTATTCTGGTTGCCAGATATGGAGTTGGAAAGGAATTTATTATCCCCAAGGCAAGAAAAATTGGCTTTTTCTTAATAGGGAATTGTGGCCTCCCCTTGTGTATTTTTAAGCCTTACAAACTACATTATTATAGAACACAACTTTGACGTAATGTATCCATGTTTGTCGCAAATGTGAGTCATCACGTAGGTGTGTGCAGTACCCTCATGACTGGGTTTAAGCCACAGATCTTGTGAGGAACGTCACTGCAGCACTTTATATATGATGAGCTATGCTCTTGGCTCACGCACCTCTAACTGCCTGAGGGTCACGTCACGTTTAACTTTCCCAGAAACTAGTGAAGAGTCTTAGTTTCTAATTCTTGAACTACATACACAAGGGTTTATAAGGAGTTTGTGAATATTCCCTGGGGCTGTAGAGTTTGTGAAGAGTGCATCACACAATATGCAATAAAAGGAAAGCATGAAGTGAAGAAGATACATCTGCTCAGTAGAGATAGCAGGGGAAAACTATCCTTCTACATGCTATTAAAAGTCTCATCCGCAGGTTTGCAGAACTAGTGGGCAACATTTTAAGTGCCTCCATGAATAGATTATACATGTTTGTGTGTGTGTATATATATATATATATATATATATATATATATATATATACAGATGTAGTATCGCCATCTCTGAAGGATGGCATACTACAGTTGTAGCACAGACCGGCTATTGCCTTCAAGACACTCTTCGCTTATTGCATAGAGTAGCTGCTTTGAATATCGACCACCCTACACAATTAGTGTAGCTGCACTGAGTCACGGCTCTACGCAACTTCTTATCTAAGAACCGTTCTAAAGCATCAAATATCCTATTAGTATTGTTGAATGAACCCAACCAGTAGAACCCCCTTTTGGGTTAAACTTTGCTTTTGGCAAAGTTCTACCTAAAGCAGGAGTCTACTGGTTGGGTTTACTTAACACTAGTCCTTAGCACTAGCTTCCCACAGTCGTATTGGCGCACACAATACTCAGAGAATAGAACCCATTACATGTTTATATGAAGGGGTATCCAAAAGAAAGAGGAATCTTCTTCTGGTGGCTGGGTGTTACTAGTCCAGGCTTCTGCTCCTAGATGATTGTCCACGGAACCCTTCTGAGGCGGTATGCCAGCCGGCCAACGTTTTGGGGGACGGTTTGGCTTCAGTGAATTTCTTTCCCACAAGTTTTTTCCTAATTTGTGATGGCTGATTCATACGAACAATGACCGCAGCTCTCAGGACGCATTGCTGACCAATAGCAGGGACTTACACAGGTAGGAAGTACAGAGCGGGGTACTGTGGGAATGTAGTCTCAAGCTGCATATTGGCTTCATAACCAGAATACCCCTTTAAGTAAAGGGTTCATATGAAGGGCAGACGTTGTGGCGATGATTGGCATGTGACTCCAAAGTTGCGCAGTGTGTTAGTGCAAAATGTGGAGAGGCTGAGTTGGTACTTCTGCAAGTGTGTTGCTGTGAAGAAGGACATTGCTGGAAAGAACATCGCTGAGGACCTAAGTGTGTGCAGACTAGAGATGGGAAGTCCTAGGAAAAGTGCAGACTTAGTCTGGATTCACACGAGCGAATACGTATTTACGTGTGCAAGTGCTCCGCATTTTTGCTGAATGGCCGTTGCATATTTGTGCGCATAAGTACGTTTTTTACTGTACTTTTTGCACGCACAAATCATACTCATTTGCATGCACAAAAAAATACGTGTGACACCGGCCTTAGCCCGCATATAGGGGTATTATCTCAAGTGCTGAACCATTGCCAGAGAGTGAGCCTGAGTTCCAGTGGATGAGTAATGGCTGGGGAGTGGGATTACTGGAGACTGCATAGAGCCAAGCAGACAGAGTGGCATCGCCATACGCTGCTTCTGCCAAGAAAGAGACCACCTGTTACTACTGTTCCTTAAAAGTTTCTTTAGTAAAGAACTCTTACAGTATGACAAATGAGTCAGAAATGCTATCTTTTCTCCTTAGGGAGAGCACCTAGACGGTGAGTGAGGAGACCTTAAAGGCCATTCATGCTCCTCTGGGTAATATTCAAATGAGGGAGATGGAACAATAACTCCACAGTGCCACCTATTGGAAGACAGCAATCCCTAAAGTCAATGTTAGACTCTTTATACAAGCCCTGTCTGTGCATGGGCTCTGACTTTGCTTTCAATTCCTGGTCATTGTTACAAGGCTTGTATAAAGAGTCGAACATTGACTTTAGGGATTGCTGCCTTCAGTATGACAAATGTGACTCTATCTTTTCTCTCCCCCTCCAGTCTGTTTCACCCCTCGAGACACAACATATGAACAGCATGACTTCAAGAAGCCCTAAATGTCTGCAGATACTGTGACTAGGCAAAACATGGCAGCAGCAGCCTGTTGGTCAGCCTGACGTTGGGTTACACTAGTCATTTTTGCAAAAGGCTAGAAAATAAAGGCCAATAATGGCCAGTATATGCGAATATAACCATGCCTGACCACCTACGATGCCTGCTTAGGTTAACAATTGTTCTCCTCACCTCGTTAGGACGTATAATATGTTTATAATGATCCACAGCCTTCATTGTTCCTTTTCCACTTTTCCCACAAATTGATTTTAAAACTTCTTACAGTCCGCAGACGGTCACCAACCACAGACTATTTTGGGTTACTTTCCCTAGTTTAATGAATGAAAAGATTTACATCCTCTCACATAGTTCCATAATAAAATGCAAAGGCATAAAATATAATTACACACAGATTATATATCCACATTCTCAAAAGTATCCCATTGACTTCTATAGCTATAGAATGCCGGTTTATAGATTCCATTATGGATTTTGCAATGTTTTTTCAATGCAATGAAATTATAATTCACTTTTCTTCCTTGATGTAGCATAAGAGATTTGCTCCAGGGAATGATTATCAGCTTTAAAAGTGACATAAACAGAAGTCTAGATGGAGTCCTCACTTGGTCTGAGCTTGGCATTGTGTCACCATACAGGCATGCCATCTGTTAGACAGCTAAACCATGATCTTTAGTGGTAGAGGTTAACAAGTTGTAGATCCACGATATAAAGAGCTTCCTTCATATCTTCATCAATGAAGACACGAGCTCGAGGCAGCTTATTCCATGTATGACACATTGTCTGGTTTTCCATCCATTTTTCCGATGCCTGTATATGTTAAGTCATTGACATTTGTAGAGGTTGCTGCATGGATTGACATCAGTGTCGAGCTTAGGGACAGGAAGGAGACAGTATTTATGCCTCAATGTGTAGACAGTATACGTTCCTACATAAAGACACATAAATTTTGGTTAGCAAACACAGACTAGACATTGTGAAAGTATTGAATTATATTTTATGCAGTAGTGTCGTGTGCATAATATGTGTGCTGCTTGAATAGCAAGACGTACATGTGCAAAAGATGCATCGTAGTGAAATTTTACTAACAGGATCTCAGATGCTGATCATGCAGCTTTGTCATAACTAACCTTTGTAATGTTTTACTAAGAGAGAAGGGTCACACATGCTGTAGACTTTGAATTGTTGACTTTGTGGGGGATGCTAAATTATATAACCTCTTGCATTGGAACAATAAAACAGAAGAGCTTGGAAACATCACTTGAGTGTTTTTCATTTTCTTCTCCAATGCGTTGAATAAAAATTAGGCATACCTGATTGATAAGGCTACGATACCCCTTGAGTATCACCTAAATTAAATCATTAATTCAACAACATCAATACAGCATATTATTTTATAGCTTTCTGGTCAGCAATGGATAACAGCATCAAGGATGTCACATTGAGTTTAGGTGGTCTGCCATAGCCTCCTTCATCAGTTGGTCTGCTGAGAGCTGATCAGTATGTATTTTTTCTTCTTGTCTGGTATACTATCCATCAACACCGATTGGATTCTTGGGTATAGCTTGGTGCCCTATTATCTGGATGTAACGAGGTGATGGGGAATGTTTACTTACCTATGAGGTTTAATTGGTAGCTCTCCTGGCCTGTGGTGTGGTGGTGGACCCCAGAGTAGTGTGTATTTTCCCCAAAACACCAGGTGAGTAATTTTGTTTTTGATTTTTACCTTCATTTTTTCAATTTGGTTCTATCTCACAGTGCTATCTCCTTTTGATATTGTACTCTTTTATCTTTAGCCTAGGCATCTTAGTATTTGGAATGCAGGAAAATGTTGCTAGCAGGATAACATGTCGCCTGTGATCAATCTCAAAAAGTCGTATGCGATGGTTATATTCTACATGGATATCAAAGTATCTACTAGAGCCTCGGGAGATAACACATCGTCCTCCTTTTTCCTCACCATTAGTTCATCTGAAGTGTGTTCTGACACCTTTCTATCATAGCTGGCGTTAACTTTTCCAGCAATTTGTGCCACAGTTGCTCTTCTATGGGTTCAGACCAGGCTAGCCTTCAATTTTCACGCACATTAGTAAGCTTTGGACATCCATGACCCTGTTGCTGGTTCACTGGTCGTTTCTCTTTGGACACTTTAGTAGGCACTACCTATTGCATGCTGGGAACACCGCACAAGACCTGTTGTTATGGAGATGCTCCAACCTAATTGTCTAACCATCACAATTTGGCCCTTGTCAAAACTGCTCAGACCCTTCGCTTTCCCATTTTTATAGCTCCAATACACCAACTTCTAAGAACTGACGGTTCACTTGCTGCCTAATAAATCCCTCCCCATTACAGACGGCATTGTTACA
The DNA here is from genome assembly GCF_035609145.1 of Eleutherodactylus coqui. Lineage (NCBI taxonomy): Eukaryota > Metazoa > Chordata > Amphibia > Anura > Eleutherodactylidae > Eleutherodactylus > Eleutherodactylus coqui. Next base: position 33,140,839 of record NC_089846.1, read on the forward strand.
AGATAATCAATAATAAGATATGATCAATAATCAACTTCATCTGTTAATGTTATGGCTGATCGCTATACATATCTATATATATAAAGACGAAAGCCCTCACTGACTCACTGACTGACTCGCCACTAATTCTCCAACTTCCTGATGTCGTAGAAACATGAAGTTTGGCCCAAGCATAGATTATGTCCAAAATAGGAAAAGTAAAGAGGTCACAACTTGATTATTTAAATCTAGCGCAAAAGAACTAGCATCCAAATTTTAAATACGGAATCTAATTCTCTCTCTTCCCGATGTCATAGAAACTTGAAATTTGGCACAAGCATTGATTATGTCATAAATAGAAAAAGCTGATGAGTCCCAACTCGATTATTCAATTCTAAGCGCAAAAGAACTAGCGTCCAAATTTTACGTACGGAATCTAATTCTCTCACTTCCCGTTGTCATAGAAACTTGAAATTTGTCATGAGCATTGATTATGTCATAAATAGGAAAAGTTAATGGGCCCCAACTCGATTATTCAATTTTAAGCGCAAAAGAATTAGCGTCCAAATGTATGTATGTAATCTAATTCTCTCACTTCCCGATGTCATAGAAACATGAAATTTGGCACAAGCATTGATTATGTCATGAATAGGAAAAGTTAATGGGTCCCAACTTGATTATTCAATTCTAAGCACAAAAGAATTAGATTCCAAATTTATGTACGTAATCTAATTCTCTCACTTCCCGATGTCATAGAAACATGAAATTTGGCACAAGCATTGATTATGTCATGAATAGGAAAAGTTAATGGGTCCCAACTTGATTATTCAATTCTAAGCACAAAAGAATTAGATTCCAAATTTATGTACGTAATCTAATTCTCTCACTTACCGATGTCATAGAAACATGAAATTTGGCACAAGCATTGATTATGTCATGAATAGGAAAAGTTATTGGGTCCCAACTTGATTATTCAATTCTAAGCACAAAAGAATTAGATTCCAAATTTATGTACGTAATCTAATTCTCTCACTTCCCGATGTCATAGAAACATGAAATTTGGCACAAGCATTGATTATGTCATGAATAGGAAAAGTTAATGGGTCCCAACTTGATTATTCAATTCTAAGCACAAAAGAATTAGATTCCAAATTTATGTACGTAATCTAATTCTCTCACTTACCGATGTCATAGAAACATGTTATTTGGCACGAGCATTGATTATGTCATGAATAGGAAAAGCTAATGAGTCCCAACTCGATTATTCAATTCTAAGTGCAAAAGAATTAGCGTCCAAATTTTACGTGCGTAATCTAATTCTCTCACTTCCTTATGTCATTTTATATAAAGGAAACATCGCATGGTTACCTCCCCGTGGTGTTTCCTGGGTAACGCAAAGAACCATGCAAAATGGTGAACATATTTTTTTCCTCGGTACCTCTAAAGTAACCACGACTTCATAAGATTTTCCGTGTGAACACCAGATAAACGCCAGTACCAAATTAACTCAGGCGAAGCCGGGTATATCAGCTAGTCCTCTATTATTTGTTTCATTGTACTACAATATATTTTTCTTCAGTCTTTCCAGATGGAAATTTTTATTACACAGGGTTAATGTCACATTCTTCTATGTATCAGTGTTTGCCGACACGTGTCGTTCACCTGACTTGTCGCCTCATATTCTTCTTTCTGAGTTTGGAAAAACAGCGACTTCCAAAGTAGATTTTAAAGATACATTAAAGCAGTTTTTGCACCACAAGAATTAATAGGATATGCCATCACTTCCTAATCGGTGGAGGTCTGACTGCTGGGACCAAACCACAGATTGAAAGGGCTGCAGGGCTAGTAAAGTTCTGCGGTTCCTTCACAGATTTTCCTTGAACAACAGTGTCCTGGCAACCCCCTTTGTGTTTGGGAAAGGAAAAGGTCTCAGATGTCAGATCCCCATCATCTATAATGTTCTGACATATCCCAGCAATATGCCGTCACAGTACACTCTATTAAACAATGTGTAGTTTCTGCAAAGGTGACTGCAATCTGTTTCCCTGCAAGAAGTTATTGCAGGCAGGGAAAAGACTAAATGTAGTGTTCTTCAAAGAGAATCACTAGTCTATCTCAGATGTGTCCAATGAGAAATATTTCCAGAAACATATACATTCATATACTATATGTGAATTATATTATTAGCTTTTTTTTTATAGCTACATAAAAGTTACTGTTATGTTCATGTAAGGTATAAGTACGGCATCCTCCAGCAATGTCATTGTGTTAGACCAAGACGTAATTAACATCCGCAATGGACAACTATAGACATGAATTATATCACCAAAAGATGGGGAACATAAAATAGGGCAAGTAACTGCAACAGGAATACGGGGATGGGAATCCTATCCCTAATCCACTTTGGTGTGGCAGACCCTGCTTCTATAGGGTAATTGCCTCAATAAGGGTGGCCTCATGTCAAGAACCCCTAGTCTGTCTCTAGATGGAGGATGGGGAAGATGCAGAAGGAAAGAGCAATGTATATGACACAGTATTTGGTAGAAGTCAATAAGCCCCACACAGAATAAATAGCCACAGGTATTTAGTGGACAGGAGCCCCACCAGACACCTCAGGTAGGACAATAACCGGCGCCCATGTAGAGGCGGGTCTGGAATAAATATACTTCCATTATGGCTGATTGGCCAGCTGGGAGAAACGCCTCCCTGCCGGCCAATATATCCATACCCCACAGGAAACATTGTAGCAGGGATGTGTAGAAGGGCACATTATGCACTGAGCTCACTGAGGGATTTCCAAAAGATGACATCTCAGGGGATTTCTTCAGTGACAGGAAAATGGCACTCACTGGCAAATGACAGGGTGCACTTATCAGAGGAGTATTCACATGGGCCAGAGCTGACATTTTGACATGTGTTTTTATTAGCCTTCTGTGGCGCAGAGATTTAAGGCAGCAGAAATGCAGTTCTAAGCTCTCGCTCATGACCTGAAGGTTGCAAGTTCAATCCCCGCTGGGTTCAGGTAGCCGGCTCAAGGTTGGCTCAGCCTTCCATCCTTCCGAGGTCGGTAAAAGGAGTACCCAGCTTGCTGGGGGGTAATAAATAAAAATTACGTGAAAGCGCTGAGGAATAAGCTGGTGCTATACAAATAACAATTTCTTTTTTTCCATATGGACCAGTATAGCAAGTGGAATTGCTGCAGATTACACCCTTTGCAAATTTGCCTGTAATGCATACAGATTTTGTAATGGATTTGTCCGTGACGTAAAATTATGCCAAGTGTGAACCCACTGTTACTGTCCCGTATATTCCATCTGGTTTGTTCCGACAGAGGGGAATAAAATATTGCATCATCTAATACACTTTAATACATTTCAAATGCAACTACGATATTTTTGGCTCCATACACTCCCAAACAGTAGTACAAAATTGTTGGAAAGTGTTAGAGAATTTGGCTGATTTTACCATTATTCACAGTAGCGCTGGACTAAGGATAAGATACAGCTGTAGTAGAACATTAGTAGATTGGAACCAAAGTAACAATTCATCATGCTGCTTGTCACTAAGTCTTGTATTTGTTTGTAACTATTTGTTTCATTGCCTATTTCTTCTCACAAACCTCTAAAATGTCAACTGGTGCAGCCTTTCATAGGTAGAGTTGGACCTTTGTCCCACCAGATTACCTGATTTTGTAGCCCACTCTCCAGCAGAGCCTGTGGTCAACCTTACTCCTTTACGCTCTTAAAGGGGTTGTCCAAGTTGTATTTTTTAAGCCCGTTTTCCAAGCTATAACATAACATGTTCTAAAAATGAGGATTATGAATGCATAACAAAATCTACATGTATGAGATTATCAGAACGGTGATACAGAAAATCAGTGGCTTATAGAGATGAGCGAGTATACTCGCTAAGGCACATTACTCGAGCGAGTAGTGCCTTAGCCGAGTATCTCCCCGCTCGTCTCTAAAGATTCGGGGGGCGGGGAGCGGCGGGGGAGAGCAGGGAGGAACGGAGGGCAGATCCCTCTCTCCCCCCCAGCTCCCTACCGCAACTCACCTGTCACCCGCACCGGCCCCTGAATTTTTAGAGACGAGCGGGGAGATACTCGACTAAGGCTCTACTCGCTCGACTAATGTGCCTTAGCGAGTATACTCGCTCATCTCTAGTGGCTTACATAAAACTAGACAAACGCGAGAGGGAGGAACGTTTGACAAGTCACATTAAAAATGAAATAAATGAAAGTAATGAATATAAAAATAGGAGAGTGCTATTCTCTACACCGTTTAATAGAGACTTTTAGAAGATCAAGAAAATATTTTTGAGATCTCTGCCAATCTTACGTCAAGATAATGAACTGTGTGAAATACTAGATAATGGCATTTCTGTTGTAGCCAGAAAAAATAGAAACCTTGGAAATATTCTATCACCCAGCTTGTTCATTCAGAAAGGCAAAACACACTGGCTAACACAAAAAGGCTTTTATAGATGCGGCGGCACCCGTTGTGATGTCTGTCATTTAACCCTAAAAGAAGATGAGTTTACAAATGATGAAGAAACGAAGGAGTTTAAAATGAATACTTTGATTAACTGTAATATATGTCATATGGTGTACGGAATGCAACATCAAGTATGTGGGGTGTATAACCAGAAAACTCAAATCCCGCATAGCGGAACACATAAGAGATATCAAAAATAATAACTCCAATAGTTCTGGAGCTGCAAAGCATTTTATGGAAAAACATGCAGGTATTAACCAATACATTTAAATTCCATGGCATAGAAAAAGTATTGGAGAAAAGAAAACAGGTGAACAAGGACCCAATTAGAGGTCTGAAACGCGTTCTCCAGCCATCTCTGTATTTTATGGCCCTTATGGAATAAAAGCAAAACCACTTCGTACAAAAAACTGAACTCCCCTTGTGAGTGAATTTATCTACCCAACGTATGCTCACCTCTCCCCACTCCCCGCTGTGTCCTGCACGCATATTTGGTATTTCAGCCGCACTTCAGTAGCGGTGAGCGATTCCAGCGACCTGATTGGTTGCTTGGTACACCCCCCCCCTTTGGAGATTGCACGACTGCAACTTCACAAGACCAGCGGGGGCTTAGGGTTTAGGGTTAGGTTTAGGGTTTAGGGTTAGGGTTTGGGTTTAGGGTTAGGGTTTAGGTTTAGGGTTTGGGTTTAGGTTTAGGTTTAGGGTTAGGGTTTAGTGTTAGGGTTTAGGTTTAGGGTTAGGTTTAGGGTTGGGCTTAGTTGCCGACCCTCCTACGGCCCTGCTGCTGCTTATTTAATGGGCTGGCCACTCGTGCACATCTCCAAAGGGGCGTGTGTACCCAACAACCAATCAGGTCGCTGGAATCGCTTACCGCTACTGAAGTGCGGCTGAAATACCAAATATGCGTCCTGCACCCCTTCTCCAAGTCTCCCCTCTGACATCACATTTACAGGCCGCCCCAGCCTGTTTACAGAACGTCATGTGCGTTGCAGCCAATGACAGAACACAAGTGTATAGTTACAACTTGTCTCCTAGTTGGTCCAATTGACATTATGATGATTATTGCTATCATGTCTTTAGATCTCGTGGTCTTTTGATTTCATACATACCTGTGATAACTACCATACACTGTATCGGTGATAATTGAAAAACTAGAGAGAACTGAGGATTAACCTTGGTCTAGAAAATTATGCACATATGATATATCATTAGACCATGCCCCCTTTTGGTCTAGGCCTAGAACATGCCATGATAGTTGGAAGCATGGCCATCATCATAGCAGTTATAATAATAAACTTTATTTGTATAGCGCCAACATATTCCGCAGCGCTTACATAGACAGGGGGGAATACAGAAAGACAAAAGTACAAAAATTACAGAACCACGGTTACATAGTAATCAGTTGATGGAAACAATAGGGGTGAGGGTCCTGCTCCAACGAGCTTACATACTACGAATAGTGGGGTGATACAGAAGGTAAAGGGGCTGGAGATGTGCACGGTATGGCGAGATGGAGAGTGAGGGATGCTATACACAGACAATGGTCAGACATTTAGCCGTGTGACGGCAGAATCGGTATGACTGCAGGAGCGGTTTATGATGGCTAGCAGGGATTGCAGTCAGTAGGTCAGGGAGCATGTTATCAGGCGGAGTACAGAGGGGTTTGTTTAGGGAATGTGGTATGCCTCCCTGAAGAGGTGCGTTTTTAGAACAGAAGGAACTAGTCCCATATACCATTAATAAGTATATTATACATGCCATAAAATAACTGTTTATTATGAACAAGCAAAAAATATTTATACTCTATAAGAAATGCTTTTTCTTTAGATTACAAACTGTATTGATGTAAAAGATTATGATCCTCTTCGTAAGATATACTAGATGGAGGTAGGTTAACATGTATCACGCTAGTACAATCTATATGTTGGGTATCATGGTGCATAATAGACACCCTATAAAGTAAAGAGGATATTACACAACAAAAACTACATTTATCACCATAGTGATGCTATAACACCACAACATCACATGACTACTGTTGGAATGTTACCAGAGTGAAACGTGATTAAACGTAATGACGTTTTTATATCACATGACTAAAGCGTGATGACACTACAGTACCACATGACTATCGCAATGACGCTGCAGCGCACCGATATGACACGTGATTAAACGTGATGCTGCTGTAACACCATGTGATCGAAGTGTGATGACGTTCCATCATCACGTGACTGCCGTAATGGCGCAACGACGTCACATCACCGCTGAGGTGACGCCGCGATGCGACACGCCCCCCTGTTCCTCCCACACTCGAACCGGAGGATGCCAGCAGGACTGAATTAAGTGTAAGAGACATTTTACTATTATATACAGTATATCTATGTATATATATAGATAGATAGATAGATAGATAGATACATGTATGTGTGTGTGTTATGGAAATATTGGCTTGAGGAAGGTGCCTGTGTGCACAGAAACGCGTTGCCAACTATATTACCATTTGGAATAAAGAAGACGTTGAACCTATTGGAGTTTGAGACATGACTACCATTTGGACGAATTGAGGAGTCAAGACTTCAAGGAGGGGGCTTTTTGCTGGTCATATCCCCCTTCTCCCGAGTGAGTGCCGTTCCTTCCTTCAATAAGATTGACAAAAACTTGGGTCTAGGCCTTACATATTCTAAGAGCGCAGACATTTTTCTTTATTTACGGTTTGTTAGAAGGAACTAGTGTCAGAGGATGGGCCAAAAAGGGAGGCAGATAAAACTCAAGGTTGAGCAAAGCATAAAGATTCATATAGTTCCCAATAAAATCCCTACAAACTGCTAAAATGACAGGACAGGAGTGTCTTCAGTCATCTTAAAGGGGTTCTGTCACTAAAAAAGAAAAATGCTTTACTTATCTATTCCTCCCCCATCAGTCTACTTACCAGATCTTCACCTCCCTTATCTTCTCCTTTCTCCTGCAGTCCAGGGGGTCACTTCACCTCCACTTGCCTGATTCTTCTCCTTCCTGTGAGGTTAGGTACATTAGGTTGGCAGTCTGCCAATGTACGTTACATCACAGCTCACAGGTCAGCAGGAGGACTGCCTATCTTCTTCAGAGATTGCTCATGCGAGCTGTCTCTAAAATAGATTACAATTCCTTCCTAGGCAGTGAAGCTACAGCACAGGGATGTGACCTTCACTGACCCAGCAGGAAGGCGTTTGTGATAAGCAGCCCTCATAACAAGCTGGGCCCAGCCTGCAGTGAGCTGACCTGCAGCACTGGAGAAGCTCAACCAGGAGAAGATGTGATAAGGAGACAGACAGGGAAGGAATGGGTAAGTTTAGATATTTTTTTTTAATGACAAAACCCCTTTAAACTAAGGAGGGGCAGTAACAGCCAATAGCAATTGAAAGAACGCAACGCTTAAGGCCCACAAACACATTAGGGAAAAGTTGTCACTTTAGTTTTGAGAGGACTGGATGACTATCGCAGATCATGTTGGGTAAATGAAGGATTGGGCATGTTGAATGTCATGTCCGATCCATTTGCTCCCCTTGGAGATAAGCCCCTGCCATCTTCTCCCCATTGAAAACACATGAATTTCCCACTAAATAGTGTTCATATGTCTGGGGAAGCTAGGAATAAAAAGTGTTCAGCTGACAGCTACTGAAGATGTATGGGCACCTATAGGTGGAAGATGAAAATGATTTCAACTGTTTAACTATGTGGGCCGTGTAATTTTGGGGAACAGCCCTATGTGGCAAAACTGCAACTAATCTACTTTTTCTTAAAGGGATATTCCAACAAAAACACATTTTTTTCATCCCTGCTCTCTCACCTGACTGCCTGTCACACTCAGGAGATCTCCTCAGTCTATTGCAGCCACTTCAATGCACTGCAACCCCCTGTTTCATGCTTACCAGACACCCTCTTGAGGCTGAGAATTTCAATCAATCCCATGATGCATCAGCCTGGCAATAGCTAAGGCTATACCATTTTTGCCTGTAGGGTGGAAAGTTTACTTTTATCAATTCCTTCTATATTCACCTAAATAAGCTACAGACTATAAGTATACAGTCAGGATGATGAGCTGTGATATCCTCTATTGTAACTGTGTGACAGAAGCTGTGTGATGATTATCAGTAACTGTGACAGCAGTGCCTGTATCTCCCTGTAATCAGTTTCTGTGGTAAACAGAATCGCAGCACTACACAAACTGAGAATCTGACTAGTTTTATAACCCTAAGTAAATCTGAGCCGGTCAGAACTGAGATCACATGACCCTATGAGAAGAAAGAGGCCAGAAGATTCAGACAGAAAGACATAACTAACTATAAAGGTAACACCAGTCACTTATATATATATACTGTGAGGGTGGGAAGCTACATAATGAATGAATTACAAAAGTGTATGGTCCTTCAAATGAATGAAAATGTACTAACTGTGAATAGTAAAATAACAGTGGAATGTACATTTTTTAAGCTATATGTCAGAGGATTGCTTAGGCAATATTGCTGCATATACTCTTTTCCGGAGGTATTTTGCTCACGGCAGTAAGAAGAGAGCAATCCATTGATCAATCCCGTTTCCCTCTTCCCAACTATTCATATAAAAATACAGCATAACCTTTTCTCAATGGAAATCAGTGATGAAATAATACCTCTACAGTGCCACCTATTGGAAAGTAACTACCATATGAGTAAATATCCAACATTTTAATAGGCCAAGTGGCAAGACTAGGAATGTAAGCCAAATCAAAATATACATAGTGGAGCTGCCTTCCAATAGGTGGTGCTGTGGGCGCATTATTTCATCACTCATTTGCATAACTTTTTTTCCCAGGGAGCATTGCATGTCCTATATGTACTCTCCGCGAGGAGAAACATTACACCTCCAGATTCAATGGAAATCAGTGGCGACACAGTAGGCTTAGAAGAGTGGATATGATAAATTGTGCACATGCCACAGAGGCAGAACCTCTACCAAATGAGATTTAGGATAAGCTGCCTACTTCTCTCTTTTTTCCCAAGTTTCTTGACCAATGACCAGATGAAAAGCAAAGGAGAGAAGCCGATGGTGCTGATCTAAGTGCAGTGAAACCCAACTGATGAAAAATAGTGAGAAAATAATCCAAAACTCATCCGACCAGGTTGAGCATTTGATGGGCACAACTCCAGCGTTCACCCCATATATTGATAACGCTCAGGGCAAACTGCTGCAAGCTGTGATGACAGCGGGGAGGTTTATGTCCACCACACCTCAACCCATTTGCACAGATTAGGGTCCAACAACGCCTCTTGAAAGCGCTGCAGGTTCACCTCCCATGGCCTAGCTATAAACTAAAAAATGGCACTTTTGCGATGTCTACTATATTACACTGAATTTTATTGTGCCATTAAACATAATGTAGTACAACGCGTTTCACGCTCCAAGAGGTCTTCATTAGGTACCTGATGAAGGCCTCCTGTAGGATGAAAGGTAGTCATACTGTATTACATTTTATGGCATTATCACATTTTGTGTAATTTTGTAGATACTGTAGGCAAACCAGCGCTTTCATTTGTTGTTGGTAGCATCATTAGTAATCATTACCTATTCTTTTTCCCAGGCTAGGCAGTTAGCACACCTTGCAGTATTGTGGGCCTTTTTAGGACCCAATGGGGCAAATAAATTTTAAGAGGGCTGTCCCAATTTTCACTACTGTGTGTAAGTTGTAAGAGATTGGACCAGTTTTTTTTTGTAATTTTCATCTATTGTAATAATAGAGAATGCACAGATGGTTCCAATGTCTTGGCTTCTAGGTATATACTCCTAATATATAGGCATTTAGTATGTGTTTATGCATGTTCTGTATATTTATTGGCACATATGGATGCAATGTCCCACCAATGAAAGAACATAATGCAGGGAACATGTGTTTTTGGTCAAAACTGAAGATACTACTGCTGTGTACAACTTTCTATCTATATACTGATTTATGTTCCTCTTCCACGGATTGTTGTATTACAGTTTGTTAGCCAACAGCTTCTGAAGAACAATGCAAGAACACAATAATCTCTGAGCCCATCATCATGGTTTCACTTCACAAGACATTGTTGACCACAAATAATGTTTCCACATAATCAAAGGGTTATTTCTAATCTAATACGAACCAACAGAGTGAATGTTCCTCTAATTCATTCCACTGTGGGATATGGTTTCTGGAAAAGCCCGGCCCTTCTGGGAAGCCTTGTTCTGTCATGGAGAGTATAATGCCTTTTAAAGTAATAAGCTAATTATTTATATAGGAGTTCTGGGAGTATTTCGGTCTTACTAACGCAATTTCTTACTAGCTGGAAGCCTTCAGAATATAATAAGTCCTTGTTTGTTTTCCTAATAATATAAAATGTATTTCTCACTTGACTCTATTTTGTTCTTCATTTATATTCTAAGGGTGCTTTCACAACTGTGGTGGGGGTTCCGCTTTCCTTCTTCGTTCGGAGAACAGAAAAGGGGAATCCCCGCTGCTGAAAAACTTCGGAAGGGGAGGGGGAGGGGGGGGGGGGCTTGAAATATAAGCCCTACCCCGAAAATAAGCTTTAGCTATACTACATTAAAAAAAAATAAAGCAATGCTTACCTAGCAGCTGCTGTCCCGGTCTCTCCCGCTAGGCGCCAGTGCTCCGACAGGCTTCCGTGCAGTCCTCAATGCCGATGGAGCATCTCTTGCTGGTGACAGGGCTTAAATACCTCACCTTTAGCAAGCGATTGCTCTGCTTGGATCATGAACACCGTGGCTCAGCCAATCAGAGCGAACCCTTGTTGAACCAATCCCAGCCATTCAGTGAATGACATCATTGATGCTCTGATTTGACCCGTGCTGGAGGGCAGTTTGATCTGAAAATTAGACCCTGTGCTTCTTTTGGGGAAAAATGAATATAAGACAGGGTCTTATTTTCGTGGAAACAGGGTATTAGGAAATTAGTGCTATAATAGCAGGCGCAACCTATGGACAGTGATCAATGCCAAGAGGACTCCCGCAGAGAGTAAAGAATCCCCTGCCACAGCTGTCACAGCAGTGATGTTCAGGGAAGGGCTTTAAATATAAGCCCTTCCCTGAAAATCATTCCTATCTGGTGTAAAAAAAAACAAAAAAAAACTCACCTCTCCGCCGCTGCTGGGGCTCAGGCACATCTAGCAGCTTGGATCCCGTCACTGTCCTGAATCTCTTTCAGCAGGCGGGGATTTAAAATCCCCACCTGCTGAAAGGGCTGTATCTGATTGGCTGAGCCGTCAGCCGATCACAAGCAGTGCTCAGCCATTCATTAAATGACAGCTGAGCTCTGCCTGTGATTGCTCACAGCGCTCAGCCAATCACAGGCAACATGCAAGCCTCATTTACACCACAAATAAGTTGTGCTGAGTTGAGCGTATTTGCACATAGGCTCATCTACAGAAGCCCTAAGGCCTCCTTCAGATCGGTGTGATTTAGTTCCATTATGTGGCCATGATAATAATGGCTGCATAACAGGGCGAAACTAAACCATTTCAATAATTTAATTTTCATTAGCGGTATTCTCGCCCATTAATAGAGAAGATAGGACTTGTCATATTTTTCTTGCATGTAGTTAATAACATTTGAGGTAAAGACAGGGCAGGACCTATTTTTCCGTAGTTTTTTTCAAACTCGTACGCTATGGTTCAGAGTATGTATGGCCCGAAAAACAAAACAAATCTCCGGTTCATGCGCAGCTACATAGTAACGCACACGCCCATGTGTTCTTTTTCCCCAACTGTGTGACAGGAGCCTCTAATCATCAGCACTAACTGATATAGGAGTTTCTGTGTCCCCTCTGTGAAGAGCTTGTGTAGTAAACTCCATGCAGCTTCATCATACAGGAATTCCTGGTAACAAAGTAACATAGTATGGAAGACTGAAGAAACATTTCCATCCAGTTCAGGAGGTCACAATGAGATCACGTAACCCAAGGGAAGAGAAGAACGCCAGGAATTTTCAGATAGAGAGAAATAACCAAACAAGATGATACTAGCCGACTTCTGTATACTGGGGGAGTTGTTATATAATGAACAGGGGGGGGGGGGGGGGGGGGAATCACCAGCGTGGGCCTTTAACCTTTTCTAATCCACTCTCTGACCTCCGAAGACATTATGATTTAAGGCTGTACAGCTCCGATGTTTGAAGACGTCCGTTGGGGTTCTCTTACTGTATATTGCCAGCCGCTCCGCTGTCGGAGCCTATCCATCATGTCACCTCATGCAGTACTGGCTTTAGCCAGCATATAGCGCTGTTGTATAACAGCAGAAAAAGAGTAAGCCCCCTAGGAAAACCAGGATACAAACTGGATTGGAAAGGGTTAATTCGTATTCCCTTTACATATTGCCATCACAACATTGTTTCTGGTTATATTTGTATCTTACATTATTTATTCCTCTGAGAACTAAACGTCATCTGTGAGCAAAAGTGACATTTAAATTATCTTTAGTCGTGCCATGCGCTTAGTTTACACGCAAGATTGGCATGTGCATCTGGTGGCATTTCTGGAGTAGACAGTGAATGAATTGTGATAATTCCGGATTTCGAGCGAGTTAACACTGAACGTCACACTGTGAAGCGGGAAATTGTATTTCGTATGGTTACATTTAATGAGAGGAAAAATGGGTTCTGATTTGAAAGGGTTTTTTCTACAGATGTGGAGGAAAATATCTGCCGTGTCTGAACGCCCAGGCCATGCTCAGACGCCGCAGATTTGCTACTTACTTTCCATGTCATTTTTTTGCGTAAAGAACACTGCAGAATTCCATTGGAAAAAGAACAAATCTGGAACTATTTAGCCATTTCAATTGGTGCGCCTCTGTTTGCCACACGCAAATGTACATTCATTGTGGGTGCAAAAAGTACGGTAAAATACGCCAATGTGCGCACAAAAAAACATAGTTCATTCCACTCATGCACAGCACTCAGACTTGTGTTAATACACATATGCCCATGTGAAGCCGGCTTTAGGCCTCATGTCCACGGGGTTAAAATCCGCAGCGTTTTTCCCACACGCGGATCCGCGCCCCATAGGAAAGCATTGGACACCTGCAGGTAGTTAAATACCTGTGGATGTCATTTTTCCCGTCAGGCGCGGATCCGCGTGCGGGAAAAAATCCGGACATGCTCCATTTTAGTGCGGGTCTCCGGCGGGGACGCCTCCCGCAGGCTTCTATTGAAGCCTATGGAAGCCATCCGGATCCGCAGAACACCCGTACCATAATTAAAACTCACCTCTCCTGGACGCTGTAGGTCTCCCTTCCGTCGCGGCCGGATCTCCTTTCTTCGGCGGATGTGCCCGGCGCATCTGCGCGGGACGCGGCCAGCGTGCCGAACACATCCGCCGGGCCGAAGAAAGAAGATCCGTCCGGGAAGGAAGGAAGAACCGCAGCGTCCGGGGCAGGTGAGTTTATTCTTATTTTTAGCCTCATGTCCGCGGGGCAGGACCGTTATGGATTCTACATGAAGAATCCGCAGCAGGCCTGATTTTGGCACAATTGTGCACACCTCAGCACAATGCATTTGCGCAGTGAATAAGGTAGATTTTCATTTCTATCAGTGCATAGTTCTGTGCGCAGGGCATGTTCACATTTGTATATGGCGGAGGGCTGCATCTGGGCCCCCCCTTTGCGACCCCTGCTGATACGCCAGTTATCTATCTATCTACCTCATATCTATTAGAGATGAGCGAGCACCAAAATGCTCGGGTGCTCGTTACTCGGGACGAAATTATCGCGATGCTCGAGGGTTCGTTTCGAGTAACGAACCCCATTGAAGTCAATGGGCGACCCGAGCATTTTTGTATTTCGCCGATGCTCGCTAAGGTTTTCATGTGTGAAAATCTGGGCAATTCAAGAAAGTGATGGGAACGACACAGAAACGGATAGGGCAGGCGAGGGGCTACATGTTGGGCTGCATCTCAAGTTCACAGGTCCCACTATTAAGCCACAATACCAGCAAGAGTGGGCCCCCCCCCCAACAACTTTTTACTTCTGAAAAGCCCTCATTAGCAAGGCATAGCTTAGCTAAGCACCACACTACCTCCAACAAAGCACAATCACTGCCTGCATGACTCTCCGCTGCCACTTCTCCTGGGTTACATGCTGCCCAACCCCCCTCCCCCCTGCACGACGCAGTGTCCACAGCGCACACCAAAGTGTCCCTGCGCAGCCTTCAGCTGCCCTCATGCCACACCACCCTCATGTCTATTTATAAGTGCGTCTGCCATGACGAGGAACCGCAGGCACACACTGCAGAGGGTTGGCATGGCTAGGCAGCGACCTTCTTTAAAAGGGGCGGGGCAATAACCCACAATGCTGTACAGAAGCAATGAGAAATATAATCCTGTGCCACCGCCATCAGGAGCTGCACACGTGGGCATAGCAATGGGGAACCTATGTGCCACACACTATTCATTCTGTCAAGGTGTCTGCATGCCCCAGTCAGACCGCGGTTTTTAATTCATAGACACAGGCAGGTACAACTCCCTATTGTGAAGTCCCTGTGGACCGACAGCATGGGTGGCTCCCTGGAACCCACCGGCGGTACATAAAAATATCCCATTGCATTGCCCAACACAGCTGAGGTAGTAATGTCGTGCTTAATGCAGGTGGGCTTCGGCCCACACTGCATGCCCCAGTCAGACTGGGGTTCTTTAGATGTGGAAACAGATGCATTTATAATTCTCTGTGGACCCACAGCATGGGTGGGTGCCAGGAAGCCACCGGCGGTACATAAATATATCCCATTGCATTGCCCAACACAGCGGATGTAACGTCAGCTGTAATGCAGGTGGGCTAAAAATTCATTTGATTACACTGTAGGCGAGGGCCCACAAAAATTGCTGTATCAACAGTACTAATGTACATCCAAAAAATTGGCCATGGCCAACCAAGAGGGCAGGTGAAACCCATTAATCGCTTTGGTTAATGTGGCTTAAGTGGTAACTAGGCCTGGAGGCAGCCCAGTTTAACGAAAAATTGGTTCAAGTTAAAGTTCCAATGCTTTTAAGAGCATTGAAACGTATAAAAAATTGTTTAGAAAAATTATATGAGTGAGCCTTGTGGCCCTAAGAAAAATTGCCCGTTCGGCGTGATTACGTCAGGTTTCAGGAGGAGGAGCAGGAGGAGGAGGAGGAATATTAGACACAGATTGATGAAGCAGAAATGTCCCCGTTTTGGATGGTGAGAGAGAACGATGCTTCCATCCGCGGGTGCAGCCTACGTATTGCTTAGGTATCGCTGCTGTCCGCTGGTGGAGAAGAGAAGTCTGGGGAAATCCAGGCTTTGTTCATCTTGATGAGTGTAAGCCTGTCGGCACTGTCGGTTGACAGGTGGGTACGCTTATTCATGATGATTCCCGCAGCCACACTAAACACACTCTCTGACAAGACGCTAGCCGCAGGACAAGTAAGCACCTCCAGGGCATACAGCGCGAGTTCAGGCCACGTGTCCAGCTTCGACACCCAGTAGTTGTAGGTGGCAGAGGCGTCACGGAGGACGGTCGTGCGATCGGCTACGTACTCCCTCACCATCCTTTTACAGTGCTCCCGCCGACTCAGCCTTGACTGAGGAGCGGTGACACAGTCTTGCTGGGGAGCCATAAAGCTGGCAAAGGCCTTGGAGAATGTTCCCCTGCCTGCGCTCTACATGCTGCCTGATCTCTGCGCCTCCCCTGCTACCTGGCCCTCGGAACTGCGCCTTCTGCCACTAGCGCTGTCGGATGGGAAGTTTACCATCAGTTTGTCCACCAGCGCCCTGTGGTATAGCATCATTCTCGAACCCCTTTCCTCTTCGGGAATGAGAGTGCAAAGGCTCTCCTTATACCGTGGATCAAGCAGTGTGTACACCCAGTAATCCGTAGTGGCCAGAATGCGTGCAACGCGAGGGTCACGAGAAAGGCATCCTAACATGAAGTCAGCCATGTGTGCCAGGGTACCTGTACGCAACACATGGCTGTCCTCACTAGGAAGATCACTTTCAGGATCCTCCTCCTCCTCCTCTTCCTCCTCCTCAGGCCATACACGCTGAAAGGATGACAGGCAAGCAGCATGGGTACCGTCAGCAGTGGGCCAAGCTGTCTCTTCCCCCTCCTCCTCATCCTCCTCATGCTCCTCCTCCTCCTCCTGAACGCGCTGAGATATAGACAGGAGGGTGCTCTGACTATCCAGCGACATACTGTCTTCCCCCCGGCTCTGTTTCCGAGCGCAAAGCGTCTGCCTTTATGGTTTGCAGGGAACTTCTCAAGATGCATAGCAGAGGAATGGTGACGCTAATGATTGCAGCATCGCCGCTCACCACCTGGGTAGACTCCTCAAATTTTCCAAGGACCTGGCAGATGGCTGCCAACCAGGCCCACTCTTCTGTAAATAATTGAGGAGGCTGACTCCCACTGCGCCGCGCAATTTGGAGTTGGTATTTCACTATAGCTCTACACTGCTCATAGAGTCTGGCCAACATGTGGAGCGTAGAGTTCCACTGTGTGGGCACGTCGCACAGCAGTCGGTGCACTGGCAGATTAAACCGATGTTGCAGGGTCCGCAGGGTGGCAGCGTGCGTGTGTGATTTGCGGAAATGTGCGCAGATCCGGCGCACCTTTCCGAGCAGGTATGACAAGTGGGGGTAGCTTTTCAGAAAGCGCTGAACCACCAAATTAAACACATGGGCCAGGCATGGCACGTGCGTGAGGCTGCCGAGCTGCAGAGCCGCCACCAGTTTACGGCCGTTGTCACACACGACCATGCCCGGTTGGAGGCTCAGCGGCGCAAGCCAGCGGTCGGTCTGCTCTGTCAGACCCTGCAGCAGTTCGTGGGCCGTGTGCCCCTTCTCTCCTAAGCTGAGTAGTTTCAGCACGGCCTGCTGACGCTTGCCCACCGCTGTGCTGCCACGCCGCGTGACACCGACTGCTGGCGACGTGCTGCTGCTGACACATCTTGATTGCGAGACAGAGGTTGCGTAGGAGGAGAAGGAGGGTGGTTTAGTGGAGGAAGCATACACCCCCGCAGATACCACCACCGAGCTGGGGCCCGCAATTCTGGGGGTGGGTAGGACGTGGCTCTGACTCTGTCCCAGCCTCCACTAAATTCACCCAATGTGCCGTCAGGGAGATATAGTGGCCCTGCTCGCCTGTGCTTGTCCACGTGTCTGTTGTTAAGTGGACCTTGGCAGTAACAGCGTTGGTGAGGGCGCGTACAATGTTGCGAGAGACGTGGTCGTGCAGGCCTGGGACGACACATCGGGAAAAGTAGTGGCGACTGGGAACCGAGTAGCGCGGGGCCGCCGCCATCATGCTTTTGAAAGCCTCCGTTTCCACAAGCCTATACGGCAGCATCTCTAGGCTGATCAATTTTGCAATGTGCACGTTTAACGCTTGAGCGTGCGGGTGCGTGGCGTCGTACTTGCGCTTGCGCTCAAACTGTGGCGCTAGCGATGTCTGGACGCTACGCTGAGAGACATTGCTGGATGGGGCCGAGGACAGCGGAGGTGAGGGTGTGGGTGCAGGCCAGGAGACGGTAGTGCCTGTATCCTCAGAGGGGGGTTGGATCTCAGTGGCAGGTTGGGGCACAGGGGGAGAGGCAGTGGTGCAAACCGGAGGCGGTGAACGGGCATCGTCCCACCTTGTGGGGTGCTTGGCCATCATATGCCTGCGCATGCTGTTGGTGGTGCCTCCCCGGCTGATCTTGGCGCGACAAAGGTTGCACACCACTGTTCGTCGGTCGTCAGGCGTCTCTGTGAAAAACTGCCACACCGTAGAGCACCTTGACCTCTGCAGGGTGGCATGGCGCGAGGGGGCGCTTTGGGAAACAGTTGGTGGATTATTCGGTCTGGCCCTGCCTCTACCCCTGGCCACCGCACTGGCTCGGCCTGTGCCCACACCCTGACTTGGGCCTCCGCGTCCTCGCCCGCGTCCACGTCCTATAGGCCTACCCCTACCGCTCAGCATGGTGTATTACCAGTGATTTGATTTCCCAGGCAGGAAATAAATTGGCGCAAGCCTGCTGTTAAACGTTGCTGGCTGCGTATGATTTCTTTACGTTCTCCACCCACCACACACGTACCCAGAACGCTGAGGACTGTCAGAGGCAGGTAAAATAGAATGTTTCCCTTTTTTTTTTAAAGGGAAGGCCCACTGACTATATTCAATCAGATAAGAAATGTGTTCCACAGAACTGCAGTGTTATATGAAGTGCAGCAGAGCGGTGATTTTTCCCAGGCAGGAAATAAATTGGCGCAAGCCTGCTGTTAAACGTAGCTGGCTGCGTATGATTTCTTTACGTTCTCCACCCACCACACACGTACACAGAACGCTGAGGACTGACAGAGACAGGGCACATAGAATTTTTCCCTTTTTTTAAAAAGAAAAGGCCCACCGACTATATTCAATCAGATAAGATATGTGTTGCACAGAAATGCAGTTATATGAAGTGCAGCACAGCGGTTACTTTTCACAGGCAGCAAATAAATTGGCGCAAGCCTGCAGGACAAATAGAATGTTTCCCTTTTTGGGAAACGGAGGGCCCACTGACTATATTCAATCAGATAAGATATGTGTTGCACAGAAATGCAGTTATATGAAGTGCAGCACAGCGGTTACTTTTCACAGGCAGCAAATAAATTGGCGCAAGCCTGCAGGACAAATAGAATGTTTCCCTTTTTGGGAAACGGAGGGCCCACTGACTATATTCAATCAGATAAGATATGTGTTGCACAGAAATGCAGTTATATGAAGTGCAGCACAGCGGTTACTTTTCACAGGCAGCAAATAAATTGGCGCAAGCCTGCAGGACAAATAGAATGTTTCCCTTTTTGGGAAACGGAAGGCCCACTGACTATATTCAATCAGATAAGATATGTGTTGCACAGAAATGCAGTTATATGAAGTGCAGCACAGCGGTTACTTTTCACAGGCAGCAAATAAATTGGCGCAAGCCTGCAGGACAAATAGAATGTTTCCCTTTTTGGGAAACGGAAGGCCCACTGACTATATTCAATCAGATAAGATATGTGTTGCACAGAAATGCAGTTATATGAAGTGCAGCACAGCGGTTACTTTTCACAGGCAGCAAATAAATTGGCGCAAGCCTGCAGGACAAATAGAATGTTTCCCTTTTTGGGAAACGGAGGGCCCACTGACTATATTCAATCAGATAAGATATGTGTTGCACAGAAATGCAGTTATATGAAGTGCAGCACAGCGGTTACTTTTCACAGGCAGCAAATAAATTGGCGCAAGCCTGCAGGACAAATAGAATGTTTCCCTTTTTGGGAAACGGAGGGCCCACTGACTATATTCAATCAGATAAGATATGTGTTGCACAGAAATGCAGTTATATGAAGTGCAGCACAGCGGTTACTTTTCACAGGCAGCAAATAAATTGGCGCAAGCCTGCAGGACGAATAGAATGTTTCCCTTTTTGGGAAACGGAGGGCCCACTGACTATATTCAATCAGATAAGATATGTGTTGCACAGAAATGCAGTTATATGAAGTGCAGCACAGCGGTTACTTTTCACAGGCAGCAAATAAATTGGCGCAAGCCTGCAGGACAAATAGAATGTTTCTCTTTTTGGGAAACGGAGGGCCCACTGACTATATTCAATCAGATAAGATATGTGTTGCACAGAAATGCAGTTATATGAAGTGCAGCACAGCGGTTACTTTTCACAGGCAGCAAATAAATTGGCGCAAGCCTGCAGGACAAATAGAATGTTTCCCTTTTTGGGAAACGGAGGGCCCACTGACTATATTCAATCAGATAAGATATGTGTTGCACAGAAATGCAGTTATATGAAGTGCAGCACAGCGGTTACTTTTCACAGGCAGCAAATAAATTGGCGCAAGCCTGCAGGACAAATAGAATGTTTCCCTTTTTGGGAAACGGAGGGCCCACTGACTATATTCAATCAGATAAGATATGTGTTGCACAGAAATGCAGTTATATGAAGTGCAGCACAGCGGTTACTTTTCACAGGCAGCAAATAAATTGGCGCAAGCCTGCAGGACAAATAGAATGTTTCCCTTTTTGGGAAACGGAGGGCCCACTGACTATATTCAATCAGATAAGATATGTGTTGCACAGAAATGCAGTTATATGAAGTGCAGCACAGCGGTTACTTTTCACAGGCAGCAAATAAATTGGCGCAAGCCTGCAGGACAAATAGAATGTTTCCCTTTTTGGGAAACGGAGGGCCCACTGACTATATTCAATCAATAATATATGTCTTCTGGCCCTGCCTACACAATTCTCTCCCTGTAGTATTACTGCAAGGCGCAATGCTCTGCAGACAGCCGATTTTGAAAAGAAAAAAATATGCAACACTGCTAACAGCAGCCTGCACAGTACTGCACACGGATAGATGTGGCCCTAAGAAGGACCGTTGGGGTTCTTGAAGCCTACACTCACTCCTAACACTCTCCCTACCTAAGCACCACTTCTCTCCCTGTAGTATTACTGCAAGGCGCAATGCTCTGCAGACTGCCGATTTTGAAAAAAAAAAATTTGTGCAACACTGCTAACAGCACCCTCCACAGTACTGCACACGGATAGATGTGGCCCTGAGAAGGACCGTTGGGGTTCTTGAAGCCTACACTAACTCCTAACACTCTCCCTACAGCAGCTCCAGCACGATAGCACTTTCCCTCAGCTAACTCACACGGCATCTGAGGCGAGCCGCGGGAGGAGCCGACTTTTATATTCGGGTGACATCTGATCTTCCCAGCCACTCACAGCAGGGGGGTGGTATAGGGCTTGAACGTCACGGGGGGAAGTTGTAATGCCTTCCCTGTCTTTAAATTGGCCAGAAAAGCGCGCTAACGTCTCAGAGAGGAAACTGAAAGTAACCGGAACACCGCGTGGTGCTCGTTAAGAGTAACGAGCATCCCGAACACCCTAATATTCGCACGAATATCAAGCTCAGACAAGTACGTTCGCTCATCTCTAATATCTATCTATCTATCTATCTATCTATCTATCTATCTATCTATCTATCTATCTATCTATCTATCTATCTCTCTCCTATCTATCTATCTATCTATCTAATATCTATCTACCTAATTATGTCATATCTATCTATGTAATATCTATTTATCTGTCTATCTATGTCTAATATTTATCTATCTATCTAATATCTATCTATCTATCTATCTATCTATCTATCTATCTATCTAGTATCTATTGATTTAATATCTATGTAATATCTATTTATGTGTCTATCTATCTCATATCTATATTTCTATCTATCTATCTATCCCATATCTATCTATCTATCTATCTATCTATCTATCTATCTATCTATCTCATATCTATCTATCTATCCCATATCTATCTATCTATCCCATATCTATCTATCTATCTATCTATCTATCTATCTATCTATCTATCTATCTATCTATCTATCTATCTGTCTCATATCTATCTAATATTTATCTATCTATCTCATATCTATCTATTTATCTATCTATCTCCTATCTATCTATCTATCTATCTATCTATCTATCTATCTATCTATCTCATATCTATCTATCTATCTATCTATCTATCTATCTGTCTCATATCTATCTAATATTTATCTATCTATCTATCTCATATCTACCTATCTATCTATCTATCTATCTATCTATCTATCTATCTATCTCCTATCTATCTGTCTATCTCATATCTATCTATCTATCTCATTTCTATCTATCTATCTATCTATCTATCTGTCTCATATCTATCTAATATTTATCTATCTATCTATCCCATATCTATTAATCTAATATTTATTTATGTCATATCTATTTAATATTTATCTATTTATCTATCTATCTCTCTGCCCCATATCTATCTATCTATCTATCTATCTCATATCTATCTGTCTATCTATCTCATATCTAACTATCGATCTAATATTTGTCTATATATCTATTGCATATCCATCTAATTATCTAATATTTATCTTTCTATATATCTATATGTATCTATCTATCAATCAAGTATTTATCTATCTCATATCTCATTTTTATTTATTGATCTAATATTTATCCACCGTATCTATCTATCTTTCATCTATCTAATATTTATCTATCACATATCGATTAGAGATGAGCGAACACCAAAATGTTCGGGTGTTCGTTATTCGTAACGAACTTCCCGTGATGCTCGAGGGTTCGTTTCGAACAACGAACCCCATTGAAGTCAATGGGCGACCAGAACATTTTTGTATTTCGCCGATGCTCGCTAAGGTTTTCATGTGTGAAAATCTGGGCAATTCAGGAAAGTGATGGGAATGACACAGTGACGGATAGGGCAGGCGAGGGGCTACATGTTGGGCTGCATCCTAAGTTCACAGGTCCCACTATTAAGCCACAATAGCGGCAAGAGTGGGCCCCCCCCCCCTCCCAACAACTTTTACTTCTGAAAAGCGCTCATTAGCATGGCATACCTTTGCTAAGCACCACACTACCTCCAACAAAGCACAATCACTGCCTGCATGACACTCCGCTGCCACTTCTCCTGAGTTACATGCTGCCCAACCGCACCCCCTCCCCCCCACAGCGCACACCAAACTGTCCCTGCGCAGCCTTCAGCTGCCCTTATGCCACACCACCCTCATGTCTATTTAGAAGTGCGTCTGCCACGACGAGGGACCGCAGGCACACACTGCAGAGGTTGGCACGGCTAGGCAGCGACCCTCTTTAATAGGGGCGGGGCGATAGCCCACAATGCTGTACAGAAGCAATGAGAAATACAATCCTGTGCCACCGCCATCAGGAGCTGCACACGTGGGCATAGCAATGGGGAACCTATGTGCCACACACTATTCATTCTGTCAAGGTGTCTGCATGCCCCAGTCAGACTGGTTATATGCACCTTAACAGTAACCGCGTTGGTGGTAATGTGGTGGTGACTGCGGACCTAGTACCACGGTTGTATTTTGTTGGTTTTCGGAATGTGGCCAGGATTAAGTGGGCCGTGGCGGGGGGATGGTGGGGGGGCTCTCTTGTAGTGTCGGTAAAGGTGAAATTCTTGGACTGCCACCAGACGAACCAATGCAAAGGCATTTGCCAACAATGTTTTCCCTGTTGGAGGAGGAGGGGGATGTTTTTGAGGCACTACGTGTCCTCTCCACGTGTCCGTGGTTATATGCACCTTAACAGTAACCGCGTTGGTGGTAATGTGGTGGTGACTGCGGACCTAGTACCACGGTTGTATTTTGTTGGTTTTCGGAATGTGGCCAGGATTAAGTGGGCCGTGGCGGGGGGATGGTGGGGGGGCTCTCTTGTAGTGTCGGTAAAGGTGAAATTCTTGGACTGCCACCAGACGAACCAATGCAAAGGCATTTGCCAACAATGTTTTCCCTGTTGGAGGAGGAGGGGGATGTTTTTGAGGCACTACGTGTCCTCTCCACGTGTCCGTGGTTATATGCACCTTAACAGTAACCGCGTTGGTGGTAATGTGGTGGTGACTGCGGACCTAGTACCACGGTTGTATTTTGTTGGTTTTCGGAATGTGGCCAGGATTAAGTGGGCCGTGGCGGGGGGATGGTGGGGGGGCTGTCTTGTAGTGTCGGTAAAGGTGAAATTCTTGGACTGCCACCAGACGAACCAATGCAAAGGCATTTGCCAACAATGTTTTCCCTGTTGGAGGAGGAGGGGGATGTTTTTGAGGCACTACGTGTCCTCTCCACGTGTCCGTGGTTATATGCACCTTAACAGTAACCGCGTTGGTGGTAATGTGGTGGTGACTGCGGACCTAGTACCACGGTTGTATTTTGTTGGTTTTCGGAATGTGGCCAGGATTAAGTGGGCCGTGGCGGGGGGATGGTGGGGGGGCTCTCTTGTAGTGTCGGTAAAGGTGAAATTCTTGGACTGCCACCAGACGAACCAATGCAAAGGCATTTGCCAACAATGTTTTCCCTGTTGGAGGAGGAGGGGGATGTTTTTGAGGCACTACGTGTCCTCTCCACGTGTCCGTGGTTATATGCACCTTAACAGTAACCGCGTTGGTGGTAATGTGGTGGTGACTGCGGACCTAGTACCACGGTTGTATTTTGTTGGTTTTCGGAATGTGGCCAGGATTAAGTGGGCCGTGGCGGGGGGATGGTGGGGGGGCTGTCTTGTAGTGTCGGTAAAGGTGAAATTCTTGGACTGCCACCAGACGAACCAATGCAAAGGCATTTGCCAACAATGTTTTCCCTGTTGGAGGAGGAGGGGGATGTTTTTGAGGCACTACGTGTCCTCTCCACGTGTCCGTTCCATGTAAGCAATAGTAGCACTCAAGACAGGCCCCAGTAACAATTCTGAAGCAGCAGTATAGCGGGAGCGCAGTCTTCGTTCCATGTAAGCAATAGTAGCACTCAAGACAGGCCCCAGTAACAATTCTGAAGCAGCAGTATAGCGGGAGCGCAGTCTTCGTTCCATGTAAGCAATAGTAGCACTCAAGACAGGCCCCAGTAACAATTCTGAAGCAGCAGTATAGCGGGAGCGCAGTCTTCGTTCCATGTAAGCAATAGTAGCACTCAAGACAGGCCCCAGTAACAATTCTGAAGCAGCAGTATAGCGGGAGCGCAGTCTTAGTTCCATTTCAGTAGCCTTAGTATAGCCAAGGCACAAGTGACATTTATGTAGCTAAAGTGTAGGCCAACCCCACACACCTTTCTGTACCATGAGTGCAGGCGAAGAACATAGAAATTACTATGATTACACTGTAGGTGAGGGCCCCAAAAAATTGGTGTACCAACAGTACAAATGTACCTCAGTAAAAATTGGCCATGCCCAACCAAGATGGCAGGTGAATCGCTTTGGTTAATGTGGCTTAAGTGGTAACTAGGCCTGGAGGCAGCCCAGTGTAACGAAAAATTGGTTCAAGTTAAAGTTCCAACGCTTTTAAGCTAATTGAAACTTATAAAAATTGTTCTGAAAAATTATTTGAGTGAGCCTTGTGGCCCTAAGAAAAATTGCCCGTTCAGCGTGATTACGTGAGGTTTCAGGAGGAGGAGCAGGAGGAGGAGGAGGAGGAATATTAGACACAGATTGATGAAGCAGAAATGTCCCCGTTTTGGATGGTGAGAGAGAACGTAGCTTCCATCCGTGGGTGCAGCCTACGTATTGCTTACGTATCGCTGCTGTCCGCTGGTGGAGAACAGAAGTCTGGGGAAATCCAGCCTTTGTTCATCTTGATGAGTGTTAGCCTGTCGGCACTGTCGGTTGACAAGCGGCTACGCTTATCTGTGATGATTCCCCCAGCCGCACTAAACACCCTTTCCGACAAGACGCTAGCCGCAGGACAAGCAAGCACCTCAAGGGCATACAGGGCTAGTTCAGGCCACGTGTCCAGCTTCGACACCCAGTAGTTGTAGGGGGCAGAGGCGTCACCAAGGATGGTCGTGCGATCCGCTACGTACTCCCTCACCATCCTTTTGCAGTGCTCCCGCCGACTCAGCCGTGACTGGGGAGCGGTGACACAGTCTTGGTGGGGAGCCATAAAGCTGGCCAGGCCCTTAAAGACTGTTGCACTGCCTGGGATGTACATGCTGCTCGATCTACGCACATCCCCTGCAACATGGCCCTCGGAACTGCGCCTTCTGCCACTAGCGCTGTCGGCTGGGAATTTTACCATCAGCTTGTCCGCAAGGGTCCTGTGGTATAGCAACACTCTCGAACCCCTTTCCTCTTCGGGAATCAGAGTGGGCAGGTTCTCCTTATACCGTGGATCGAGCAGTGTGTACACCCAGTAATCCGTCGTGGCCAGAATGCGTGCAGCGCGAGGGTCACGAGAAAGGCATCCTAACATGAAGTCAGCCATGTGTGCCAGGGTACCTGTACGCAACACATGGCTGTCTTCACTAGGAAGATCACTATCAGGATCCTCCTCCTCCTCCTCCTCCTCCTCCTCAGGCCATACACGCTGAAAGGATGACAGGCAATCAGCCGGTGTACCGTCAACAGCGGCCCAAGCTGTCTCTTCCCCCTCCTCCTCATCCTCCTCATGCTCCTCCTCCTCCTCCTGTACGCGCTGAGAAATAGACAGGAGGGTGCCCTGACTATCCAGCGGCATACTGTCTTCCCCCGCCCCCGTTTCCGAGCGCAAAGCAGCTGCCTTTATGGTTTGCAGGGAATTTCTCAAGATGCATAGCAGAGGAATGGTGACGCTAATGATTGTAGCATCGCCGCTCACCACCTGGGTAGACTCCTCAAAATTACCAAGGACATGGCAGATGTCTGCCAACCAGGCCCACTCTTCTGAAAGGAATTGAGGAGGCTGACTCCCACTGCGCCGCCCATGTTGGAGTTGGTATTCGACTATAGCTCTACGTTGTTCATAGAGCCTGGCCAACATGTGGAGCGTAGAGTTCCACCGTGTGGGCACGTCGCACAGCAGTCGGTGCACTGGCAGCTTAAAGTGATGTTGCAGGGTGCGCAGGGTGGCAGCGTCCGTGTGGGACTTGTGGAAATGTGCGCAGAGCCGGCGCGCCTTTACGAGCAGGTCTGACAAGCGTGGGTAGCTTTTCAGAAAGCGCTGAACCACCAAATTAAAGACGTGGGCCAGGCATGGCACGTGCGTGAGGCTGCCGAGCTGCAGAGCCGCCACCAGGTTACGCCCGTTGTCACACACGACCATGCCCGGTTGGAGGCTCAGCGGCGCAAGCCAGCGGTCCGTCTGCTGTGTCAGACCCTGCAGCAGTTCGTGGGCCGTGTGCCTCTTATCGCCTAAGCTGAGTAGTTTCAGCACGGCCTGCTGACGCTTGCCCACCGCTGTGCTGCCACACCGCGCGACACCGACTGCTGGCGACATGCTGCTGCTAACACATCTTGATTGTGAGACAGAGGAGGAGGAGGAGGAGGAGGGTGCTTTAGTGGAGGAAGCATACACCTCCGCAGATACCAGCACCGAGCTGGGGCCCGCAATTCTGGGGGTGGGTAGGACGTGAGCGGTCCCAGGCTCTGACTCTGTCCCAGCCTCCACTAAATTCACCCAATGTGCCGTCAGGGAGATGTAGTGGCCCTGCCCGCCTGTGCTTGTCCACGTGTCCGTAGTTAAGTGGACCGTGGCAGTAACCGCGTTGGTGAGGGCGCGCACAATGTTGCGGGAGACGTGGTCGTGCAGGGCTGGGACGGCACATCGGGAAAAGTAGTGGCGACTGGGAACTGAGTAGCGCGGGGCCGCCGCCTCCATGATACTTTTGAAGGACTCAGTTTCCACAACCCTATACGGCAGCATCTCAAGGCTGATGAATTTTGCTATGCGGACGGTTAACGTTTGAGCGTGCGGGTGCGTGGCGGCGTACTTGCGCTTGCGCTCGAACACTTGCGCAAGCGACGGCTGAACGGTGCGCTGAACTACACTGCTGGATGGGGCCGAGGACAGCGGAGATGAGGGTGTGGGTGCAGGCCATGAGGCGGTAGTGCCTGTGTCCTGAGAGGGGGGTTGCATCTCAGTGGCAGGTTGGGGCACAGGGGGAGAGGCAGGGGTGCAAACCGGAGGCGGTGAACGGCCTTTGTCCCACCTTGCGGGGTGCTTGGCCATCATATGTCTGCGCATGGTGGTGGTGGTGAGGCTGTTGGTGTCCCCGGCTGAGCTTTGCGCGACAAAGGTTGCACACCACTGTTCGTCGGTCGTCAGGCGTCTCTGTGAAAAACTGCCAGACCTTAGAGCACCTCGGCCTCCGCAGGGTGGCATGGCGCGAGGGGGCGCTTTGGGAAACACTTGGTGGATTATTCGGTCTGGCCCTGCCTCTACCCCTGGCCCTGGACACCGCACTGCCTCTTGCAACCTGCCCTGCTGATGCCCTTGACTCCCCCTCTGAAGACCTGTCCTCCTGAGTAAGCGTTGCACACCAGGTGGGGTCAGTCACCTCATCGTCCTGCTGCTCTTCCTCCGAATCCTCTGTGCGCTGCTCCCTGGGACTTACTGCCCTTACTACTACCTCACTGCAAGACAACTGTGTCTGATCGTCATCGTCCTCCTGACCCACAGAAAGTTGTTGAGACAGTTGGCGGAAGTCCCCAGCCTCTTCCCCCGGACCCCGGGAACTTTCGAATGGTTGGGCATCAGTGACGATAAACTCCTCTGGTGGGAGAGGAACCGCTGCTGCCCAATCTAAGCAGGGGCCCGAGAACAGTTCCTGGGAGTGCTCCCGCTCCTGAGCAGGTGTTATTGTAGTGGAGTGAGGAGGCTGGGAGGAAGGAGGAGCAGCAGACAGAGGATTCGGATTGGCAGCAGTGGACGGCGCAGAACTGCGGGTAGACGATAGGTTGCTCGAAGCACTTTCTGCCATCCAGGACAGGACCTGCTCACACTGCTCATTTTCTAATAACCGTCTCCCGCGTGGACCCATTAATTGGGCGATGAATGTGGGGACGCCAGAAACGTGCCTCTCTCCTAATCGCGCAGTAGTCGGCTGCGACACACCTGGATCAGGAGCTTGGCCTGTGCCCACACCCTGACTTGGCCCTCCGCGTCCTCGGCCGCGTCCACGTCCTCTAGGCCTACCCCTACCCCTCAGCATGCTGTATTACCAGTGATTTGATTTCACAGGCAGGAAATAAATTGGCGCAAGACTGCAGGCCAAATATAATTTTTGCCCTTTTTGGAAAACGAAAGGCCCCACTGCCTCTAGTGAATGAATTATCTAAGTTTAATAACTGTGCTGTGTCCCTGCTTATGTGTCACAGAACGTGAGGGTAGCAGAGTTATTATAACTCTTGGAGAGCAGGTATTTTTTTCCCAATTAAGGAAAGCAAATGGCGAAGCCAGCAGTAAAGCGTAGCTGGGTGCGTATGATTTAGCACTGTTCTTCACGCAGCTCACACGTCTCCACCGCCCGTAAGGACGGACAGAGGCTGGACAAATAGATTTGTTTTCAGTTTTTTCCCACCAACAGGCAGCACTGCGTATATTCAATGAACATGAGAAGTTTAATAACTGTGCTGTGTCCCTGCTTATGTGTCACAGAACGTGAGGGTAGCAGAGTTATTATAACTCTGGCAGAGCAGGTATTTTTTTCCCAATTAAGGAAAGCAAATGGCGAAGCCAGCAGTAAAGCGTAGCTGGGTGCGTATGATTTAGCACTGTTCTTCACGCAGCTCACACGTCTCCACCGCCCGTAAGGACGGACAGAGGCTGGACAAATAGATTTGTTTTCAGTTTTTTCCCACCAACAGGCAGCACTGCGTATATTCAATGAACATGAGAAGTTTAATAACTGTGCTGTGTCCCTGCTTATGTGTCACAGAACGTGAGGGTAGCAGAGTTATTATAACTCTGGCAGAGCAGGTATTTTTTTTCCCAATTAAGGAAAGCAAATGGCGAAGCCAGCAGTAAAGCGTAGCTGGGTGCGTATGATTTAGCACTGTTCTTCACGCAGCTCACACGTCTCCACCGCCCGTAAGGACGGACAGAGGCTGGACAAATAGATTTGTTTTCAGTTTTTTCCCACCAACAGGCAGCACTGCGTATATTCAATGAACATGAGAAGTTTAATAACTGTGCTGTGTCCCTGCTTATGTGTCACAGAACGTGAGGGTAGCAGAGTTATTATAACTCTGGCAGAGCAGGTATTTTTTTTCCCAATTAAGGAAAGCAAATGGCGAAGCCAGCAGTAAAGCGTAGCTGGGTGCGTATGATTTAGCAATGTTTTTCACGCAGCTCACACGTCTCCACAGGCGTAAGGACGGACAGAGGCTGGACAAATAGATTTGTTTTCAGTTTTTTCCCACCAACAGGCAGCACTGCGTATATTCTATGAACATGAGAAGTTTAATAACTGTGCTGTGTCCCTGCTTATGTGTCACAGAACGTGAGGGTAGCAGAGTTATTATAACTCTGGCAGAGCAGGTATTTTTTTCCCAATTAAGGAAAGCAAATGGCGAAGCCAGCAGTAAAGCGTAGCTGGGTGCGTATGATTTAGCAATGTTTTTCACGCAGCTCACACGTGTCCACAGGCGTTAGGACGGACAGAGGCTGGACAAATAGATTTGTTTTCAGTTTTTTCCCACCAACAGGCAGCACTGCGTATATTCTATGAATAATAACTGTGTTGTGGCCCTGCCTATACAATTCTTTCCCTGCAGTATCAATGGAGGGTGGAATGCTCTGCAGAGGCGATTTTGAGAAGCCCCAAAAAAATGCAGCACAGCTAACAGCAGCCTGGACAGTACTGCACACGGATAAATATGGCCCTAGAAAGGACCGTTGAGGTTCTTGAAGGCTACACTCACTCCTAACACTCTCCCTGCCTATGCAGCACTTCTGTCCCTAATGCCGGGTGCAACGCTCTGCAGAGGCGATTTTGAGAAGAAAAAAAAATTGCCACTGCTAACAGCAGCCAACACACAGCTATCAGTGGCCCTAATAAGGACCTTTGGGGGGTCTTGAAGCCTACACTAACTACCAATTCTTTCCCTACAGCAGCTCCGGTATAAACAGCACTGTCCCTCATCTAACTCACACCGCATCTGAGGCGAGCCGCGGGAGGGGCCGACTTTTATATTAGGCGAACACCTGATCTCGCCAGCCACTCACAGCAGGGGGGTGGTATAGGGCTTAAACGTTGCAGGGGGAAGTTGTAATGCCTTCCCTGTCTTTCAATTGGCCAGAAAAGCGCGCTAACGTCTCAGGGAAGGAAGTGAAAATAACCAGAACACCGCATGGTGTTCGTTACGAATAACGAACATCCCGAACACCCTAATATTCGCACGAATATCAAGCTCGGACGAACGCGTTCGCTCATCTCTAATATCGATCTATCATATCTATCTCATCTATCTCTCTAAATATATAAAGGTTAAAGGCACAAGATACTCAGAGAAAAGCAGCAGACTACATATTCCATTACAAATCCATATCTATCTAACCCTCTTACACATATCAGTCGCAAGAGCAGCTAAATATACTGTAACACATGCAATGAAAACGGAAACAGAAAAGTTTATACAGGCCAAATATCTGCCGCGTCCCTGATGAAGCTTTATGTAAAACATGCGTTGGGGCGCGGCATTTATTGGGTCTGCATAAACTCTATATGTCTCTGTCTATAAGAAAGTACAAGTATGCCTAAAGTTGCATAGATGTCTTTACTTTTTTCATGCATGTTCATGTAGCGTATACTCTACACGTACATTAAAAAACATGATGTGAACAGCCCCTAACTTGCGCATTTAAAAGACGAGCTAGAAACTCAGTCTACCTTATCCCGAACAGCTTACAATCTAAACAGCAGCTCTCTATCCTGCGATCCAGGAAAACATGTAGACATGGTGACACAGTACGGATGTTGGTTAAACTAACACACCCTGCTGCTTCAGCAGTAGTTAAAGGTAGCAGTGATTGACAGTCTGCTTTTGTTGGTAAGAACTTTCAGGGGCTTCCTCAAAAGTCAAAGACCTGAACAAGTAATAGAGACCCAGGTCATGCAGGAATGATCCTTTAGGCACCAGGATTCATTAGTTCAGCTGTCTGACTCACGAAACCTATTGTTTTGTCCCATGCACGCATGACTTGACTATAGAAGCATGTTTTGACTGTTAATCATGACAATAATCTCTGAGCAAACCTAAAGAGATGGCAGCGTCTAGAAATAACTGAGATGATCTTGGGTCTTGTTGTGGCTTTTATTTTAATTTCCTTTTTTTGCGCACTGTTTTCCTTGGTCATAAACTTCCTTTGGCAACCGCTGCAAATGTTTGTTTTGCATTTGGTTGAAAAGTTTATTACACACTTCCTGCAATAACAATCATTTGGAAATGGCGGTTGTACCATCATGTTCTCCAAGAGTTGAAGAAGAATTTTAATAGTGATCGTCAATCGCAACTGCTGTATTTCTATGTTCCAAGGTCAACTTGCTATGTTCTGATGCTAGGGGCCACCAGACTCAGAGGATACAATTAGGCCGGTTTCACATCTATGTCGGAACTTTCAGTCGAAGGTTCCAACACAGAACTGGCTTAGAGTACCAGAAGAAAAAGCATTGCATACAGCACTTTTTCTTCTGTCCCAAAGCCGGACAGCTGGGTGAAAATTGGACGGTCACCATTATAGTCAATGGGCTCCATCCGGCACTGTTTGGTTCCTTCCAGAGATGGGGCCATTGAGCTGTGGGGATTCCCCTTTCTTGCTTGAGTTGAAGAAGAATTTTAATAGTGATCATCAATCGCAACTGCTGTATTTCTATGTTCCAAGGTCAACTTGCTATGTTCTGATGCTAGGGGCCACCAGACTCAGAGGATACAATTAGGCCGGTTTCACATCTATGTCGGAACTTTCCGTCAAAGGTTCCATCACAGAACTGGCTTAGAGTACCAGAAGAAAAAGCATTGCATGCAGCACTTTTTCTTCTGTCCCAAAGCCGGACAGCTGGGTGAAAATTGGACGGACACCATTATAGTCAATGGGGTCCATCCGACACTGTTTGGTTCCTTCCAGAGATGGAGCCATTCAGCTGTGGGGATTCCCCTTTCTTGCTTCTCGAGCAGAGAAGGAAAGCGGAATCCCCAACGCAGGTGTTTAACCATTACTCCCCCCTTGTACTCCATTACAAATGTAATTTTTACTTGATGATGTCCTGTTCTTAAGACCCTCATACATATTACAACTTAGTCATCCAAACCTGATAACAGTGATAACTGACAACTCTCTAATGTGTATGGGAGTGGCTCAACTCTGCCCTGACAGATATCAAGAAAAAGAGGTATTGGGATGTTGATTTTCAACGCATGATGCTTTCGTGTCCCGAGAGACAATCTGCCACTAGAGCTGTCTGGCTGTGGCTTACTTCACAAACACACAAATGCCAATTCATGTATATGGGAGAGCTGGAGAAAACTGCTGTCAATGACCGATTATCTGTCCAATAGTTGTTGAGGATGTACCGATGTAACCAACATCTGCAATTAGTCATGTTATCTTTAAGATGTTAGAATCATAGGATCATAGAATCGGAAGGAACCTCCACGGTCATCAGGTCCAACCCCCTGCTTAATGCCAGCCTTTTGTTTGAAGACTTCATTGAATGAGAATTCGCCACCTCCCGTGGCAACTTGTTCCACTCATGGGTTGTCCGAGATGATCACTGAGCTCTGTCACTGGCTGAAGCAGCCTAATTACAGGACTGCACAGGCTGAATGCATCCTTTAAATATTACATCAGCAGGAAGACCCGGAGCAAGCCTGCGGGGAATGAGTGGGGCATAGTGAGAATGAGCTCGATGAGCTCTTTATACTATTTTGCACAACCCATTTTTTTTACAAAGAAGCTGAATCTAGGAAACCCCTTTAAAGGTCCTTTTACACTGGATGATTATCATTAAGAGTTGTTCAAAACCCCGCACGGTTTTGAACAATTGCCGTCCCATGTAACTGTAAGCAAAGACTGAACAACTGAGGGAGAGTCGTTCAGTCATCCAATTTCGGCATGCTGAAAGCTGACTGACTAGCCATTCAGTGTTAACAGTAGTTGTTCAGTTCTGAACGACTACCGACTTACAGTAAATGCAGGTGGTGGGCGGAGAGCGCTCCCCAGCTGACCCGCCTCCATGCTGGCCATGCTGTGAGCAATGCCAACGATGCTTGCTCCTGTGTAACAGCGTAGGAGTGAGCATCACTGGGATGAGCTGTCAGGCATTGTTTGCCCAACACCAAGTCCCGTGTAAATGGGCCCTTAGCTATTAAAAGCTATTGTTATCTTAACACAACAAAACCCCTTGTAAAACAATTAAAATAATTAATAAACCATGGCACAGAAAGTTGTTATTATGCATTAAGAGTCATGTTAAACTTGGCTACATCTGTGTGGACACCTTTAGAGTAAGACTGAAGAAAGTTATTGCAATGAATACAAGGGTGTATGTACCACAAAGGCAGATCTTGCAGCTACTTTGGGGCTCCTAAATAAAAAGAATCCATTCCTGGTTGGTCTTATATCTTTTGCTACTTGGAAGTGAGAACCTCTACACGACTACCCTCTGCAGGTGATGTGCATTTTTAACAAGCAATATGGTGAATAAATTAACCCAAAGCCCATGGAAAGGCTGTAAAAGTAGAAACAAGCACCAGGCTCTTCTGCTTGGGGTGGAAAAATTCGGGCACCATAATAGGTATCTCATTTTGACCTTTTCTGTGTGACCCTCTCTTATATGTATGGCACGGCATGAGTGTCTAAAGGTAAGGTTGATGGAGGTAAGTTATAAACTCTATTTATTTTATACAAATGTACAAATACAGAAGTATTTGGGAATAAATGAGATGTAAAGGTAAACTACTAAAATTGCTTATGAGTAAGGGGTTAGGATTTTAATAGTAGCCATAGCTTTCTGTAGTTACATGAACAAAACTAATCTGAAACAAGAAACAAAGCTAGGCTAGAAACAACCCACTAGAAGCATACAACAAACACTGTATTTAAACACACATAGCTTACGCTATAACCAGCAATACATTGCAGAAGCCACTAATATTTTAATATTTGTCTGCAAACAAGACTTGGTTACAGCAGTGGGATCAGATCGCCCTGTCTAATGGATTAGCTGACAGATGCTTAGCAATTGCCCCAATAATAAACTACTAGATAGGAAATCAGGATCCAGCAGGAGCATCCCTACAGATTACACACTTTTATGATGACTCATTTCAGCTTACACCACTTCATTGAGTAGGGCCCAGAATTCCTTCATGCCTACGCCTTCCTGACACTTAAGGGAGAGGAGATTGATATTGTCATTTCAGATGGCTCTCCTCAATAGATTAAGGTTCTTTTGGAGGAGAAGCCATGTATAGAGTTAAACCATGGGTAATAATAAAGGAATCGATTCGGGCACAAACCCCTTTCTGCATGGCTCAGTGGAGTTGGTTCTTTGGTATACACTATTTTGTAACAAGAGGCTAGTGGTTTGAAGAACATCATTGTTTTCACTTCAAGTGCTGAATGAATCCATTACATAAGTGATCACACTTACAATTTCTGTCCATTATTTCTACATTATTAAGCATTCATGGGCCATTAGAATTAAGTACTCGTCTTTCAGATTGTTAATGTTAATATCCTAATTGCCTACTCGGCCTCATTTCCTCCCTCTTATGTATTTGCAATGGCTCATTTCGTAATAAATACAGCTATACCCCATAGACTATCTCATAACATTTTCCTAACCCAACATATAACATAACTGCAAGGAAATGGGATTATTACTAGGAAAGGCATTGGCTTTATATAAACAAGTGAGTAATTCTAGCGAGGGGCAGGGAATCCGAACAGATGTACATTTTCAGCAAAACTTAGTGCATAATTAAAAAGAGTTGTTGTTAAAAAGGATCTGGTACTAGAGAACCTTGACATGACATCATACAAGTGGTCTCATCTCTCCAGGAACAAGGTTAATCCAAGATCACTAGATTTAGAAGGGGGTCACTGTGTCACGGATGTAGCTTGCATGAGGCTCTTTACTAAAGTTGTGTCCAAAAGCAATCATAGCCACTAGGCATTCACGTCCAAATAGCTGCTACCATCATTTCTTGCAGAATTCAGTAGTGATTGCATCCAGACCCTTTGATCCATCATTTGGTAGCTGTGTCAATTTTTGCCACTTAAGGCTATTTAAAGGGGCAGCTGTCAATCTCTCCTGTGAAGTACTATTAACCCTTTGCAATCCAATTTTGAATTCAGGGTTTCCTAGAGGGCTTTCTCCTTCTGCCATTATACAATGGCGCCGTCTGCTGGCTAGAGCTAGTACTGTGATTTGGGACATGCTGGAGAGGCCCCGGACAACACAGCGGCCAGTAATATACAGTAAGAATACCCTGCCGGACGTCTTCAGATATCGGAGCTGTACAGCCTTCAATCAGAATGTCTTCAGACGTCAGACACTGGATTGGAAAGGGTTAAGAGGTGGCAGTCAGTCTGTTTATTGGACATCAAAGGCTGCTGCAACCAATCCCAGAGCTCAGTGCTTGATCAATCGGCTGCTGCAGCCTGTGATGTCATCTACAAAAAGTCTTTGCAAGTTTAGTAAATATATTTATTCAAGATTAGTGCTTTCCAATGGCAGATAATAATAGGGACTTCTGGGGTGGCCGCCTGGAGCCTAAGGCTATCTATACTGCCCCATTAATATTGCACCTCAGATGTTTAGGAAAGCACCAGTATAATGGCACCGCCCCCATCGTACCATGATGTATGCAGTTGCAGCCTCCACCGCTGCACTGGAGAACGAGATGACGTCATGCCAAAGCGCAGCCCTTCCAATGCTAGGTATAGTGACTGACCTGGTAAGTGGGAGCTGGTATAGCAAGGGAGTGATGGAGACTGTCCTAAAATTGAATCAGAGCTCGTGTCGGGCAGTATCTGCTTCCTGTGATGTACAGCAGATCTGGTACCGTATCTATGCTGTATTCTTGATTCTGTTACAATATCTATGTAGTAAGCGTGGTACTGTATCTATACAGAAACCTTGGTTCTGTTACTGTACATACATAGTAAGCTCAATTCTATTAATGTATTTACATAGTAAATATGGTTCTGATACCATATCTATGTAGTAAGCTTGGTTCTGGTATCGTACCTATGTAGAAAGCTTATGTTAGGTTGTGCTGCTGGGACCTGTAGTACTATGGTTTCTAGCAGCAAAAGCCCACAGGTGTGGAATGATATTGAGCTGGCTTGTTGTGTGTGATCTCCTGCTAGCCAATCCCTTGGGTCATTGCTCACATATATACCCAGCTCCTGTCAGGGTCTATTTGGTGTCCAGGGTGAGCAGTCCTGTTATTTCTGTGTTGCAGCTTGCAGTGTGACTTGTGTCCTGTTATCTGTGCTGTTGCTGCTTGCTGTGTGAACTGTGTCTGGTGCTGCTGGATCATATTTTCTTGTCCGTTGCAACTTGTAGTGTGTTTGGTGTGTTGTTGGTTCATGTCCATTTATTTTCTGTCAGTTTTATGTCAGTTTGTTCTACTGCGTTTGTTTGCCATTTCTGCACTAGGGTGGCCCTTACGGTCCTCTAGTAGATGTGTCTTGCTAGTGTAGGGACCGCAAGACGCGAGGAGCCTTGTTGTGGCTTTGTGGCTTAAGTTCATTGGCCAATGTATGAACCAATACCTCGTACTTTTATAGTTATATCATCTGCTTATGTGTACAAGTCTGCATGGCAAGTATGGGTCGTCTGTCGGTTCCTGTTTGTGTCTTTGTCAGTACGACCAGTCTGAGTCTGTTTCCTGACACTGTTCTGGTGGTCCCTAACCTCTGTTTGGGCACGTTCGTGTGGGCCCGGTGGTTATTTGCCCACACGAACGTAACAGCTTAGATCTGTATCTATATAAAAACCTTGGTTCTGTTAATGTACATAAGTAGTACGTTCAATTCTGTTAATGCATCTACATACTAAACATGGTTCTCTTACCATATCTATGTAAAAAGCTTGGTTCTGGTATTGTATCTATGTAGTAACTTTAGTTCTTTTACCATATCTATGTAAGAAGCTCAGTTATGGTATCGCATCTATGTAGTAAACTTCAGATCATTTTAAAACTTTAGACTGGTGGACGAACCACAATCTTCATACAGCCTAGGGCCCATGGTAGGCTTAATCTGCCCCTGGTGCCTTCTATCCTGTGTGGAAAAAAAACAGCACCGGTTTCAGGGAGGCATTTTGATATTTGCTTTGGGCCTCCCTATCTACTACATACAGCACTGAATTTAAACTTCATAGATTTAGCACCTGTAACACCAGCATTTGCATCATAGTAGTCATTTCATAAGACCTGTAAGCAAAAAAGTAGTTAAAATGCAAAGTTGCCAGATAAGTGAGGATTTATATTAATTGATCCCAGATCTTGCAGACATCTGGCAATCATTTAGATGTGTTACATTCAAACAAACAAGATCAGCACTTCAGACACAAGACACTGCCCTAGAAAGAAGATGAACGCCACGCTGAAGGATATGGGCAGGGCACCATGTGACGAGGATTGTGGGCTGCATATGGGAACAATTACGTGTAACGACACCAGGAATACATTTAGTTTTTGTAACTTCTCTAAGCCACTGGTGGATGGTTCCAATACGGCTTTGAAAAAAATGCAATCAGATGTTTTAATTGAAACAGAGTCATAACGGATCCTTAATTGGATTGGTCCTCATTTAATTCATTTTTATAGATATGTCTTTTAAAAACTCTCGGTTCGTTCTCTTTTTAATAAAATGCTGCCCTTATCTCTGATCATGGCTGTCACAATAGGAGACCATAGCTGTCAGTGACAGCCCGGCTGCCACGGTAATCATGTAAGCACCATTCCAGAGCATACATGTACACCATTCTGTGGCAAGTACCCCCCGTGGATGAGGTACTGTATATGTACATCACTTTAGGGTATGGCGTTAATATGAAATTCATGTTATTATGAACGTAACCCCTGTCCATATGCTATATTGTAGATGTGTATATTCACATTTTCCATAATCTATATTATTTTTTATTGGGCGTATACCTACAATGATATGCCAAAAGTCTTGGGATAGCAATATGTAAATTGATTATGAAGCTTCCATGTGATATGAGAACAGAAGATCCACCAGTCTACCTATGTTAACACCACGATACCGGACACAACGCCTCACTTGGGCATGTGAGGTTGCTAAGTGGGACCTAGAGTACTAGGAACATGTTGCATTGTCAAAGAAGTCACAGTACCAATTTTTATTGGTGGATGGTAGTCTTCGTTTGTGGCACAGACTCCAGTTGTCAACAAGGCATTGGCAGCCTGGTGGTGGTTCCATACTGGTGTGGGGGTTTTCTCATGGCATGGGTTGGGTCCAATGATCCACCCAAACATCTTATTGACTGGTGTTCACTATGTTTTACTGCTTGATGACCATTTTCAGCCCTTCGTGGAGTTTATGTAACTTCACAATAATAGGCTATTCCAGCAGGAAAATGCATCATGCCATATGGGCCAAATTGTCCAAAATTGGTTTGAGAGTTCCTACAATTATTGCGCCCTGCACGTTCACCTGATATGAGTTCAATCAAGCATTTATGAGATGTGGTGGAGAGGTCCATTCGCACAGGAGATCCTGCATCTATAAATGCCATGGTGCTGTGGGTGGCTATCCAGACTGCATGGCTCAACATCTCTCCAGACATCTACTATTTCACTTGTGGAATTGATGTCATGTTGAGTTGCTGCACTCCGCCAGGTTAGAGGGGATCGTACATAGAGATGAGCGATTAGTGGAATAATCGGTTCATGCCATTATTGGGCTTATTTCACAAAAATCATTCTGATTCATGACAGTCGATTCCAACTCCCATTAAAGTAAATGGGAGTAATAAATAGATTCACTAATTCGCCCTCCAGAAGGTTCCCATTGCCTAAGATCCCCCAAATTGCATGGGAATACAGCCACACATC
The DNA here is from genome assembly GCF_035609145.1 of Eleutherodactylus coqui. Taxonomy (NCBI): domain Eukaryota; kingdom Metazoa; phylum Chordata; class Amphibia; order Anura; family Eleutherodactylidae; genus Eleutherodactylus; species Eleutherodactylus coqui. Next base: position 33,180,707 of record NC_089846.1, read on the forward strand.
TGAGGAATACTGTGCTCCTCCCGAAAATTGGTCAAAATAATGTACAGCGGTGTAGGGGTCCATCGTAGAAGGCCCACATAGTGTCTCTTAAATAAAAAATCAGTATGTGTACTGTTTGTCTTAAAGTCATAAATTTTAAAAGGAGAAATTCTGCCAGATGAAGACAACAGTCTAGCACGGGCCTGCTCCAAGGAACAGCTGTAGGGCTACCAAAGATTTTGTTACGCAAGACAGCAGGCGTGGTGCTTGTTTAAAAGGCAACATCATAAAGTTTGCAAAGGAGCAGGTGAACAGAACAGCTAAGCACAGACCTACTTCAAGGAACATCTGTAGAGTTATGAGACGAGGGGCGGCTGGATGTGAGTGTTACCATACAGCGCGGCGCGTCGCTCCGGCGTCGGCTCCGGCGGACCGGAGCCCTGTGTCGAGGTTATCCCAGCAGCTGTGGGCGGCGGCATGGGCGTGTCCGCCCGTAGGGTGCCGCCCGCCCTCCTCCGTTCTTCTTATACAGCAGTGGGCGGAGTCGGCTCCTCCCACTCTCCGCCCCTGGGCGGAGGCTTTTAGTTAAAAGGCTGGCAGTGACCTGAGCTCACTGCCAGTTATTGGTTCTGCATGCACCTAGCCAGTCTGTCTGTGGTTCTCCTCAGCCAGTCCCTAGTTGTCGGTCAGCTCCCTCTGGTCCCCTATTACTCAGTCTGTTTTTGTTGGTTCTGTTTGCCTCTAATCTAGTCTGGCCCAGTCAGCACTAGTTGCTATCCAGCACCCTGCCAGTTTGCCTGTGAGTCCCATCTCCAGCCTTGTAAGTTGTTGGTCTGATTCATCTGCCTCCCCTGTCGGCACTCTGTCCCCCCCATTAGGTAGGTTCCTGCTTGTCAGTCGCCAGGTCCCTAGCCAGGGCAGGGACCGCCGTCCAGTTGTCCGCCTGGGGTTAGCCAGGGCCGAGGCAAGTAGGCAGGGACAGTGGGGGTGCGGGAGATCAGGGCACCCCAACTGGCGCTCGGGGGGCAGAGTGCCGTAACATAGAGTATAGAAAGTGTAAGCACAGTTTCTGGCGTTTTCCAGCACTGGATGTAAACCTGAGTAATTCTTTAGGAAGCACTGCACTACCAGGTGCATCACATAGTATGTTAGGCTTAAGGGAGACCTTGTCTATCTAGTTCAGCCTGTTTCCACCTCCCCTTGTTGATCCAGAGGAAGGCAAAAAAAAAAACCAATGAAGCAGAAGCCAATTAGCCCATTAGGAGGAAATAATTCTTTCTCCACTCCATAATGGCAGTCAGAATAATCGTTGAATCAACGTTTTGATAGTTCCTACCGGACTCCAAGACCTGGATCAACAACCTGCTGGTAGTAGATGAGGGTAGTGGCATTGCCCTCTTTGTTTTTCTGCAAGACCCTACGTGCTATCTTGGCATGGGTGCTGCACTGCAATATTCACCTCTTCTTCCCCCTCCCGCAAGCTGCTATCATGATTCTCCCTGTCTTTCCATGTTCAAGCAAGCACCTTAATCAGGGTTTGCAGCAGCAGGATGGTTAGAGAGTGCAGAGGAGAATTGTAGCTAGAAGAAATCTCAATGGCAGTCTGGGCCCAGAGAAAAGAAAACTGGATACAGACGACTCTAAAAAAAGATAACATTCCCAATGATCACTGGAGGTAACTGTACTGTAATCACTGTGTAGATCCAGTATTGGAGTACTTCATACAGTAACTGTATTGTTTAGAGGTGTACTGGAGCTGAGCCGCTTTATCTAATCCCACTGCATTATCAAAGTTGTCTTATAGATAATATAATTTTTAGGGGCCTGGTGCTGTATTTAAGTAATGAGTGGGATTCTTAGGCTGTATTTATATACTGAGCATGTTTCTGGTGCTGTATTTATGTAATAAGCTTAGTTCTGGGGCTGTATTTATGATATGAGCTTGGTTCTGTAAGTTCTGGTGACATATTTGTAAATAATTTAAGGGTAGAAGGACACGGTGGGGTTGGCTACACATGGCTGTGTGTTTCCACCCTAAGGGCTGCTTCACCCGGGCGATGAAATCGCATGAGATTTGTGCGCTTTGCGAGGCACAAATCTCGCACAAATATAAACCTCATTCTTTTGAATGGGATCATACACATGAGCGATGTTTTCCCGCATGGCACCGCAATGTCATGCTATGCGAGAACCAAATCATGGCTTGTTCTATCTGATTGCGTGATATTGCTTTCAATTCTGCTGGCAGGAGCAGCGCCAGTCCCATTGAAAGCAATGGGAGAACTCTGCGATCCTCTGCCGAGGCTGTGACAGCCGCGCCGGAGGATCCCTGCATCCCCAAAGTGATGTAAGGCTGTTTTTCCGTGAAAATGCCTTGCATCCACAGCACTTTCACATGGCGGGGAGTGTGATATGGGGGCGGGATTCACGGTTCAATATTGCCCATGTGAAGTTAGTCTAAGGGTGCCTTTACATGCAGTGGATTTGCTTTGCAGCAGATCCGCACCAAAACCCCTTATCTTTTGGTGCAGCTTTTGGCACGGATCGGCAGCAAGTTTCACTTCTTCAAAATATGTGGATTTACTGTGGATTTTTCCGGCTGCAGAAAATCCATAGCAAATCTGCCATGTGTGAACATATCCTTACAGCCCTTTCACACAGATGTATTTTCTGCCAATGTGATGTCCATGTATTTCATGGATGGCACATGGACCGATTATAGCCTATACAACTATTCACATTTGTGAGTTTTCAATGGTCCATGTGAAAAATGTTACAGCATGTCCTAGTTTGGCCCATATCATGGAACAGGACATGCAATGGTCAACTGTGTGCGAGGCTTGTCGAGCGCACGGAAGTGTGTCTGTGTGCTGCCCGATGAGAGTTGTGCCCAAGAATCTCACATATATTCATATGAATGGGCTCTAAGGGTGGGCCGTTACTGATGGGCCAGTGTTTTGTGCTAAATCTGCCCGCCAGCCCCTGACTGTACTCTACATATAAGTTTTTTCTGCATGTCCACTTTGAACCTTTTCCCTTCACTACAAAACTAATAGCTAGCTATTGGCAAAAAAGTTCTATGTCAGACTAAAGTTACTGAACTGCCACGAAAATCAATTTCCTAATACAGTAAAACTCTTTAATGGATAAATCAGTAATTCTGCCGCCGGTTTCTTGCAGTATTAATGTACCCTACAGGGTGATGTTTTTATTGCTTCGCTCTTTCCTGAAACTCATTATTGTATATTCAGTGAAGAATGCATTTGTTTTTTTAAATCCCCTCCTCTTCAGTCTGCTTATTACAGAGAGCGGCTTGTTGTATTTTATTAGCGTATTGTTTTCTGTTGACTGCTGCTGGAACCCACTCGGATGCTCTACATGCCCCTCTGATGGCCGGCCAAATAGTGGCCGCTTTGTACACTCAGGCATAATTCAGTTTCTTCTTTACAACTTGAGTAATGAGTCTGGCCTCGTCTGCATAAATGGCCTCTCGTTTCTATACAAGCAGCCATTGTCCAATTAAGATTTTACCTCTAGGTGGAAATAGTTTGGAAGACAATCAGCCATAAGCGTATAGAGTTGACTATCTAAGGGAGAAGTGAATGTATCCTCCCAAATCGTTTCCACTTATTGTGGTGCTCTGTGAGAACCAGAACCACCCACAGATAATAGTAGACATGTGAGAGGTAGCGTCTCTGCGCTCATGTATTCTTCACTCAGCGTAGAAGAAAGGAACAACTCAGTCTTACAATATTAAAGGATCAGGACGTCTTTAAATGAAGGCCAAGACTAGAATAACTTTCAAAGTTCTTTTTGGTTCCTTCCCACACTCCAAAATACAGCATGGTTAATTGGCCTCCTTGACTTCATTCATGCTTGTGCTTAGGCTTTCAGTGGGATTTACCGGGACCGCTGGGCCCAGCACATGCCAACCTGAATCGCACCAGATGGATCCATTAATTATAATGGGGCATATCCGGCTTACTGGATGAACTACCACCGCATACTGCACTCATCCAGGATTTCGTGCCAAAGGCTCTAAACCGAGCCTCCAGCAGAAATGTGAATGGTACCTTATGAAATTGGCCCTAGTGAGCATTTTCCATAGAGTGCTTCAGAATATTTGGTGCTAAAATGATAAAAGTAATGGGTTAATATGTACATATAATATTAATGGTACAGTAATTACGATTAGTTATAGAAAAAAAAACTTATCAAAGTCTCTGAAGGTGTTGTCCAGTTGAAAATTACTCATGGCCAATCTGCTGGACCCCAGCCGGATCAGTGTGCTTATGAACTAAGCTGATTTCTGCAGGAAGCAGACAGCTCAATTCCAATTGCAGTGGCTAGGCTTGGTATTACAGGCAAAGTTCCCATTGAAGTGAACTTTCTGTAATGTCAACTGCAGCAGGGCCGCGGGTCTGATGGCTTCCATTGACTTCAATGGAAGTTGTCTGTGCGGAGCTTGCATGAAAATGGAGCATGCTGCGATTTTGCCTCTGTGAGCTGAAAATCGCAGTCGCTGTTCACTTGTGTGAGCAGACATCTGGATGCTCCATGGATTTGAATTGCTGTGGAATGCTGCGAATTGTTCACATGGGATATAATCACGGATTCTGCAATTCAAACCTGGTCGTGTGCAGCCGGCCTACGTGACTGCATAATACTGGCATGTCATCATATACTGCTTGTGGTGGTCTAACTGCAGGGATCCGCACTGATTACAAAAGGGCGGAGGCCATTTGAACTTCTTCATACACAGCAATGCAATGAAAAACTCCAAAGGAGCCGCAGTCCCTTCATTCTAGTAATAGATGTAGGTCCCAGCATTTGGACCCCCACTAATCAGCAAGTAATGGTATATCCAACTGTGACTGGGGTGCCCCTTTAACTCTTAAAGTGGCCATGCACTTTAGAATAAAGTTTGCCAAAGTTGCTGTTTTAGCAATATTGGTCAACGATCTACTGTTTGTAAAAGCTATACAAATACGAAGACCAAAATTTAAAAGCAGCTTACAAATCCCCAATATTTGCTACTAAGGAAAACAAGGATTGGCATGGCTGTATATGGTGGAGCTGGTCTTACCTTTACTACTAATAACTAGAGATAAGCAAACGTTTGGGCGAATTTCATCAGAAAGTTTGGTTTGGTCCAAATCAGTTCAAACCAAACCAGAAGTTCATAAGAACTCCTAAAACAAGAGCTTAAATGGTGGTGGTGGAGGTTCTTCAATGGATGTGGCTCAGTGGTTAGCACTGCTGCCTTGCAGTGCTGGAGTCCCAGGTTCAAAATTTCACCAAAAACAACATTTGCATGGACTTTGAAAAACTCCATGCAGATGTTGTCCTCATTTGAACTTAGGACTCCAACACTACAAGACAACAGCAACAACCTCTGAGCCACCACATTTCTTTTTCCTTCTCTAGAGGAGGAGAAGAAGAAGAAAAACAAGAAGAAGAAACACAAAGACAACATACAAACTGCATACAGATGTTGTCCTCAGTCAGCTATGACTCCAACACTAACCTCTGAACCACTACACTTCGTTTTCCTTGTCTGGAGAAGAAGGAAAAGAAGAAATACAAAGAGAACATGCCAGCTCCATGCAGATGTTGTCCTCATTCAGATTTCAACGTAGGCCTCCAGCGCTGCAACCATCGCCACCATTGTTTCAGGTCTCTTAGGCAGTGCTCAGTACTTGTTTTAGGGGGTTTTATGAACTGACTTCCAGTTTGGCATAAACAAACCACCTGAGATTGGGGTTCTCGACAAACAAATTTTTAGCAAAGTTCAACCCGAATTCAGGTTCTACAGGTTCACTCATCTATACTAATAACCATTAGATAACCTACATTACAATGCATGCATTTTGAAAGAAATACACACACAGGGAGAGAGTTACTAAGCTGAAAGCACCAGAATTCTTGCTCAGTTTGTGCAAAAAACTGGTGTACATGTCTTGCACCATATTTATTATGTGTTTTAGACACTTATTGCTCCTCTCTTGGCAAGGGAACATTACCTAGTGGAAAACAAATGGCATTAAGTGAATTGGGTTGCGGCTTAAAATGTGATGCGTGCCAAAATTTTCCCAAATTTTGCAGCAAAATATATGGTGCAAAGTATGGTGCAGAGGGTAGCGGGGGGGAGAAAGAGAGATCTCTCTCACTCTCCCCCCCCCCCCTCCGCTACACCCCGCCACTCACCCCAGCCCCCCCCCTCCCAAGCCTGCTCAGAGTAGTAAGCAGTTACTCGAGAAGAGTGATGCTCGCTCGAGTAACTGCTTTATCCGAGCATGCTCGCTCATCTCTATTAGATACGCTTTAAAGGCAGAAGAACAAGGCAACTTTACAAATTAGCTCAGGAAATATGTTCACCTTTCAGTGATTATTCAGTATACTTTATATCGGGTGTGCATTAGAAAAAAAAACGTATTAGGTATCACCGCGTTCGTAAAAGTCTGATCTGTTAACCCATTTATGACCAAGCACTGTAAATATATGGAGCTTGGTCCTGAGCCTTAATCCCATGCCATAGTAAACATACGGTGCAGAATTAAAGCCACTGCTCCTGCAACCTGATAGCCGAGCACCTAAAAGAGAAGTCTCTTTTTCAGGCTATATAGTGCTTAATGAGCGTTCTGTAGAGTATGCAGTACATGGCAGTGCTGTTTCCTCACGAGATTGCCAGAGACCCTTGGCATGTCAAAGCTGCAGGTCTTAGGAAGCCCACAGCCCATTTCTTACAGTGAGTACTGAAACACTAGGGGGATGTTTTCAGAAACAGTGAAAAATCGTGAAATAGAAAAAAATGACAGTGTGACTGTCCCTCAGAAGTCTTATATGACATCGTGAGGGACATAGATGCTAAAAAAAAAGTTACAAACATAAGTTTAAAAAATACAGAATAATATAAAAAAATGATATAAAAAAGGAAAACAACTCACCACTGACACCACCCTAAACTGTCGTCATATGCACCCAGTAGTCTAAAGATATGTAAATTATATATCAAAATGTCCTAAATAAAATGGTGAACCCAGTCCTGTACTTTATTTTAGCGTAAATATAAAAATTTTAAAATATTTTTTTTTTTTTTTTTACTTTTTGTACATATTATTCCTAATAAAACAAAAAAATGCTAAACATTCAGTGATAAAAGGTGTTCACAACAGCCATATATGTCAAAGAAAGAAAGCAGCAGAAAGAATTTTGATATCCCCCCCCCCCCCCCCCAACAAAAAGGTGGGTCATAAAAACCACCACATAAAATCACTAAAAAGAAGAGTCGAGTCCTTTTGGAACGATCAATCTGTAAGGGGTTAAAACAATGTATTACTTATTCCACACAGTGAACACTGTTGGAAAAAAATACATAATGCCCAAATTGCCTGTTTTTGGTCACCCGGTCTTCACAAAAATTTTTTGAAAGAAGTGATTAGAGATGAGCGGGCATACTCGATAAGGCAAACTACTCGAGCGAGTAGTGCCTTATGCGAGTACCTGCCCGCTCGTCTCTAAAGATTCGGCTGCCGGCGCGGGTGACAGGTGAGTGGCGGCGGTGAGCAGGGGGGAACGGGGGGAGAGAGGGAGAGAGAGATCTCCCCTCCGTTCCTCCCTGCTCTCCCCTGCCGCTCCCCGCCCCCTGCCGACACACCCGAATCTTTAGAGACGAGCGGGCAGGTACTCGAATAAGGCACTACTCGATCAAGTAGTTTGCCTTATCGAGTATGCTCGCTCATCTCTAGAAGTGATGTATGCTCCCCTAACCTGTAGCAATAGAAACTACAGTTCGTCCCACAAAAAAGTCTTTGTACAACCCTACCGATCAGAAAATTAAAAAAGTTATTTGACTGAAGAGATGATGACAGAAAACCATAAAAAAAAGAAACATATACATATACATATATAGTACAACAAAAAAGCTCTAAATATTTGGTATTGCCGCTGTGCTACTTATCCACAGAATAAAGCAAACGTCATTTTTGCCGCCATGTGTACGCTGAAAAAAAAGACCCCCATTATTTTCTATTTCACCCCACTTAGAAAATGTAAAAAATTTGCAGTACAGTATGATATGTTAAATGGTACCATTGAAAAATACAACTTGCCCCACCAAAAACAAGCCCTCATGCGGCTGTGTCAGCAGAAAAAGAAATACGTTATCATTTTTTTTTTGGAAAGCGGGGATGAAATAACAAAAAATGGCTCAGGAGTGAAGGAGTTAATCCTAGTGTGTAAACTCCGAATACAGCTAGACGTTTTAGTCTTCTGAGTCATGAATGACGATATTCCTGGTCTTCGTTGATGAACTGTGGTGTTAATCTGTCATGAAATGTCCCTCATGGTCACGCTGTATGGATCATCACATTGTAATGAACTTAGATAAAGCTTAAACTGAGTTCCCTGGGGGCTCTTTAGTAGGGTTGCCTCTATGCACACATCATATATTTCCTTCCCATGATCATCCAGATGGCCTTAACATAATGACAGTGTGCGATCTCTTGCATAGCTGACGAGGATTACATGGCATACATACAAGGGTGAGTCAAAACGTTTCCGCACTGCAGGTGTATTAACCCCTCAAGGACATGGCCTATTTTATGGTTGAGGTTTTCATCTCCACTTTTCAAAAGCCATAACTTTTTTACTTTTTCCTCGACATGGCCGTATGAGGGCTTGTTTTTTGTGTGGCAAACTGTTTTATTGGTGCCATTTTTGGGTGCATACAATGCATTTTAAAACTTTTATTATTTTTTTTATGATAGCACGGAGAGAAAACAGATCCCTGGACGCTTTTATGCCAGGCAGGAAAGATAGTCCTGGAACTATCTTTGCCGGACGGAATACGTCAGCCGCTGCATGGGCTCCTATGGGAGCCAATGACAGCTGCCCGAGAGGGGAGGTGGGAGGGAGTCTAGCAGCATGAGTGCTAAACTCCCTCCCCCTTATCTCTGCCCTTTGCCGGCTGATTGCAATGGGAGGGGGCGGAGCTAAGCTCTGCCCCGTTTTTCCTCTCCAATTGCTGGTTGCCGACAAGGGGCCGGAGCTCAGCACACTAGCTCCTGACCTGTCCCTCCTCCTCCTCCCCTTGTAGAGAACCAGTGAGGGGGAGGGAGGGGGAAGAACAGCTTAGCAGAGCTAAACTGTTTCCCCCCCCCACCCAATGGCATTGCGAGCTTGGCGTATATGCGCCTGGCCTGTGTTATCTAAACGGGCACACAAACATTAGATTTGTGCACCTGTTCACGCATTTTTACGGCGCCGGCGGGTGAAAAACACCAATGGAAGTATGAAAGAGCCCTAAATGACACAATACATTATTTCTGTGGGTCGGTACGATTACTAGGATACCAAAATTCTTATTTTTTTTTTTAGGTTTATCTACTTTTCCACTTTGGGGGAAATCATTTGTTTTTATAAATTGCTGCATTTAAAGTCCGAAAACTTTTTAATTTTTCCATAAACGGAGCTCTGTGAGAGTTTCTTTTTTGCTTAACGAGCAGTAGTTTTTAAGGGTACAATTTTGGGGTACATACAGCTTTTTTGATCACTTTTATTACTTTTTTTGGGAGGCAAAATTTAAAAAATTTGCATTTCGCCTCAGTTTTTTAGGGTACAATTTTAGGGTACATACAGCTTTTTTGATCACTTTTATTACTTTTTTTGGGAGGCAAAATTAAAAAATACGCATTTCGCCTCAGTTTTTAGGGTTATTTTTTACGCTTTTTGCCTTGCAGGATAAAACGTGTGCTCAATTTGTTGTGTGAGTCGTTACGGATACGACGATACCAAATATGTCGGATTTTAATTTAATTAATTTTTTTATACTAATAGGGGAAAAGGAGCAAAAGAGGGTTAAATAACTTTTTTTTCTAACATTTTTTTTTCTAAGTGCTCACCCTCTCCCTGCCCCCTGTCCATAGCCATCAATGGGAGGAGGCGGGTCGGACTGCCGCTTAACTCCGCCCCCTCATTGCACAGAACGAGCGAGGAGGAACAAGAGGTGAGCCTGCGATGGGGAGGGAAGGAAAATGGGTGATGGCCTGGTGAGCTTGGCGCATGTGCGCCGGCCACATCAGGCCATATGAACGGTTGCACAAATGTTTGATTTGTGCGCCCGTTCACCAGATTTTTCACTAACAACGTAGCGTATATCGGCCGGCTGTGAAAACAGCTGGCCGATATGCGCTCATGTGAAAGAAGCCTTAATTGTAGAGAGGGGTAGAATTAAACCCTTTGGTTGTGCTGCTGTTGGACATAAGGGAAGCTTCATTTTCCCTTTGGTGTTATAGCAGGGAAATTGAATGCTCAGTACTGGATTCTCCCGCTGATTACAACTTACTACTGGAGTAATGGTCTAAGAAGAATAGATTATTTGGACATTTTTTTGCATAGCTTTATTAACAACATGTATATCAAGTTCTTACAATAGAATTCTAGAAATAAGTGCACTTTACTGTCACAAGGCAGACATTTCTCGGTGTGTTTGTCATATGCTTCTGGGATGCAGACTCTCATTAAATCCTATTACCTAAGGGCAATTTCCAGAACAAGCTTGAGCTGACTTTCTGTTCTCAAAGTTTATATGTCTGAATTCCATGAGGAATCATTCTGATTAATTCATGTCTCCCTAGATAACCAGAGGAAACGGTATTTAACTCTATTATTCATCTATACACAATATTTTTATTCATAATACAGCCAAATTCTTACTTTCCTAGAGATAATAATAAGAACTGGGAAAACTAACTTATGTTTAAGTGCTTTGTAATATTACACCCCATAGATAATAACTTGGGCTATTTTCACTCATATTACTGTATGTTTAGGTATTGATTATTAAGGCAGATAAAGAAGCTAGGAGCCTATTTGTAGGGGGTGTAGAGGTATCAGTCACACCCCAGCTTTGATGGCAGAGGGACCTTCTGCTACATACCAGTATTATACACGGTGTGATTGTTCTCAGTAAGAGAAGCCAAGTAATCTTGTAGATATGATACCATTTAATGACCAACAAAAATACATGAGGTTACAGCAAGCTTTCAGACCATCTATCGATCCTTCCTTCAACTAAAATGGAACTGGTTTGGATTGGGCACATTTATAATATACAAATGCAGAGAGGACACCCCTCTTGACTGTAATACAAATGTTCACACACAGAAATTTGAGACTGTTTTGCACTCAAAACTTAAAACAACAGACAAACTGAGCTGAGACATAAATCCTAAATCAGTCCACTGAGCTCAGATCAGTTTTATGGAAGGAGATGCAACACCACCTATTGGATGGCAACATTATTGCAAGTCAAGTTCTGAATTTTTATGAAGTTTTAGAGAAAGGAAAAAAATGATTGGGAAGAGGACATCCTTCTTGACCTCCTTCAGACCTTTCATATTTTCCACTTATGCAAGAATCCCGGCTTGAGGTTCATTCCATTCTTGAGGGTATCAAACATGGCAATAAATTTGTACTCCCAAATTCTTCTGTGATACTGCGACTTGAAATTGCCCTTCAGTATGATAACTCTTATCTGCTCTATGCTGTGTCCCTGACCACAAAAATGTTTTGCTACGGGTAATTCAGTCTTTCCCTCTCTAATTGAGTGGCGATAAGATCTTATCCTGGCTCTCAGTTTTTGTCCTGTTTCCCCGATATAAAGCCCGCCAACAGGACATTTACTGCACTGGATCAGGTACACAACATTGGACGTGGAACATGTGAATGAATGTCCCCGGGATCTTACAGTCCTGCTGTGTGTTGGGGATCCGTATCCTGTCCGCAGTCAGTACATGTCAGCAGGTCTTGCAGCTCCTTACCTTACCAGGATAAGTTCCTTTTTGTGTGTCAGAGGGTAATGCACTCCTGATTATATAGTTCCTCAAATTAGGAGGTTGTCTGTAACATAGGAGGGGAAGGGGGGTCCTGGAATATGGTTTTCAGACGGTCATCCTTGTGTAGGGTATGATGGAGTTTCCTTGCAGTCTTCCTTAGGACCTCTAGCTGTGAATTGTATGTAGGTCACTACTAGAGGTACTCGTCCATTTTTTTTCTTTCTCCTTGTATTGGAGAAGTTGATTTCTGTGTATCCTGGTGGCTCTGGTGATTTGGTGATCAATTGAGGTGGGATGGTAGCCCTGATTTAAAAATTAAAGCTTGGGAACAAAAAGACTTTTGTGAGAAATCTTCTGCTTTATTCCAAATTGTGCTCAATCACAGGATTACATCCAGAGAACGTGTTTCAGTTCAACACGAAGCTTGTTCACCAACAGGGTTCGTGTTGAACTGAATGGCGTTCTCTAGATGTAATCCCAGGAAAAAGCAGTAATACAGGACAGCAAGATCTGGTCCAAAAGGTAGTATCAAGACATCCAGAGATGCATCTTTATTCCTCAAATATCGTTAAAAGATGGCGACGTTTCGGCTACGCACCGTAGCCTTTGTCAAGCTCCATAGCTTTTTCCTGGGATTATATTTGGATGTGAATCCAGTCCTGGCGGGGCATGCATCTAATAAACCGATGAGGGTCAAGAAGTCGAGTGCTGCAGCTTTCCTATCAATACTCTGGATGTAATCCTGTGATTGAGCACAATTTGAAATAAAGCAAAAGATTTCTCACAAAAAGTCTTTTTGTTCACAAGCTTGTATTCTTCTGTATGCAGATAGCCACCGTGACCGGATGGCAAAGAAAGACTAGTGATTATGTCTGCATCTATGGAATTGAGAGCAGGAGATCAGCAATGAAGGTGGGACACTATTTCTTTTTTATACCACTAATTTAAAAATGTATTTTTGAATTTGTGTAAATGTTCCTCTCTGTCTGTTTGATTGGAGCAGATCCGGTTATATCTGATGGCCTGGCTGTAGACGATGAACTTTTTGATGTGTTTAGGATGGGAACTGTCCCATCTGAGGTATGTGGGTCGATCAATCGGTTTCCGTTATAGGGATGTCTGTATTGAGCTGTTTGAAATTTTTATGGTGGTGTCTAGAGATGAGTGAGCACCAAAATGCTCGGGTGCTCGTTACTCGAGTCGAACTTTCAGTGATGCTCGAGAGTTCGTTTCGAGTAACGAACCCCATTGAAGTCAATGGGCGACTCGAGCATTTTTGTATATCGCCGATGCTCGCTAAGGTTTTCATTTGTGAAAACCTGGGAAATTCAAGAAAGTGATGGGAACGACACAGAAACGGATAGGGCAGGCGAGGGGCTACATGTTGGGCTGCATCTCAAGTTCCCAGGTCCGACTATTAAGCCACAATAGTGGCAAGAGTGAGACACACCCCCCCCCCCCCGCACTGTCAGCATAAAGATCGTTCTCCCCTGCCACAGCTGTGCCAATCAGAGGCAGCAGTCACACACCCATTCATAAATTCATGAATGGGTGTGTGAGTGGAATCTGCCTCTGATTGGTCAGGCTGTGACCAATTAGAGGCAGCTCATTCAGCAGGCGGGGATTTTAAATCCCCGGCTGCTGAATACTACTCACAGCTGTTCAGAGCAGTTCAGGAGGACTGCCGCTGGCCACGCTGAACTCCGGCTGCCGGGACCAGGTGAGTATATATATATATATATATTTTTTTTACACATTTCTGGGTGAATTGCAGGGAAGGGCTTATATATTTAACCCCTTCCCGACAATTCATCCCGCGATCGCCGGCAGCCCATTGCTTTTAATGGAGCCGGCTGTATTGCCGGCTCCATTGAATTCAATGGGCTAACATCGTTCTGCCGGGACAAGGTGAGTATTAGAGATGAGCGAACGCGTTCGTCCGAGCTTGATATTCGTGCGAATATTAGGGTGTTCGGGATGTTCGTTATTCGTAACGAACACCATGCGGTGTTCTGGTTACTTTCACTTCCTTCCCTGAGACGTTAGCGCGCTTTTCTGGCCAATTGAAAGACAGGGAAGGCATTACAACTTCCCCCTGCAACGTTTAAGCCCTATACCACCCCCCTGCTGTGAGTGGCTGGCGAGATCAGGTGTTCGCCTAATATAAAAGTCGGCCCCTCCCGCGGCTCGCCTCAGATGCCTGGTGAGTTAGATGAGGGACAGTGCTGTTTATACCGGAGCTGCTGTAGGGAAAGAATTGGTAGTTAGTGTAGGCTTCAAGACCCCCCAAAGGTCCTTATTAGGGCCACTGATAGCTGTGTGTTGGCTGCTGTTAGCAGTGGCATTTTTTTTTTCTCAAAATCGGCTCTGCAGAGCGTTGCACCTGGCATTAGGGACAGAAGTGCTGCATAGGCAGGGAGAGTGTTAGGAGTGAGTGTAGCCTTCAAGAACCTCAACGGTCCTTTCTAGGGCCATATTTATCCGTGTGCAGTACTGTCCAGGCTGCTGTTAGCTGTGCTGCATTTTTTTTGGGCTTCTCAAAATCGCCTCTGCAGAGCATTCCACCCTCCATTGATACTGCAGGGAAAGAATTGTATAGGCAGGGCCACAACACAGTTATTATTCATAGAATATACGCAGTGCTGCCTTTTGGTGGAAAAACAAGTGAAAACAAATCTATTTGTCCAGCCTCTGTCCGTCCTTACGGGCGGTGGACATGTGTGAGCTGCGTGAAAAACATTGCTAAATCATACGCACCCAGCTACGCTTTACTGCTGGCTTCGCCATTTGCTTTCCTTAATTGGGAAAAAAAATACCTGCTCTGCCAGAGTTATAATAACTCTGCTACCCTCACGTTCTGTGACACATTAGCAGGGACACAGCACAGTTATTAAACTTCTCATGTTCATTGAATATACGCAGTGCTGCCTTTTGGTGGAAAAACAAGTGAAAACAAATCTATTTGTCCAGCCTCTGTCCGTCCTTACGGGCGGTGGACACGTGTGAGCTGCGTGAAAAACATTGCTAAATCATACGCACCCAGCTACGCTTTACTGCTGGCTTCGCCATTTGCTTTCCTTAATTGGGAAAAAAAATACCTGCTCTGCCAGAGTTATAATAACTCTGCTACCCTCACGTTCTGTGACACATTAGCAGGGACACAGCACAGTTATTAAACTTCTCATGTTCATTGAATATACGCAGTGCTGCCTTTTGGTGGAAAAACAAGTGGAAACAAATCTATTTGTCCAGCCTCTGTCCGTCCTTACGGGCGGTGGACACGTGTGAGCTGCGTGAAAAACATTGCTAAATCATACGCACCCAGCTACGCTTTACTGCTGGCTTCGCCATTTGCTTTCCTTAATTGGGAAAAAAAATACCTGCTCTGCCAGAGTTATAATAACTCTGCTACCCTCACGTTCTGTGACACATTAGCAGGGACACAGCACAGTTATTAAACTTCTCATGTTCATTGAATATACGCAGTGCTGCCTTTTGGTGGAAAAACAAGTGGAAACAAATCTATTTGTCCAGCCTCTGTCCGTCCTTACGGGCGGTGGACACGTGTGAGCTGCGTGAAAAACATTGCTAAATCATACGCACCCAGCTACGCTTTACTGCTGGCTTCGCCATTTGCTTTCCTTAATTGGGAAAAAAAATACCTGCTCTGCCAGAGTTATAATAACTCTGCTACCCTCACGTTCTGTGACACATTAGCAGGGACACAGCACAGTTATTAAACTTCTCATGTTCATTGAATATACGCAGTGCTGCCTTTTGGTGGAAAAACAAGTGGAAACAAATCTATTTGTCCAGCCTCTGTCCGTCCTTACGGGCGGTGGACACGTGTGAGCTGCGTGAAAAACATTGCTAAATCATACGCACCCAGCTACGCTTTACTGCTGGCTTCGCCATTTGCTTTCCTTAATTGGGAAAAAAAATACCTGCTCTGCCAGAGTTATAATAACTCTGCTACCCTCACGTTCTGTGACACATTAGCAGGGACACAGCACAGTTATTAAACTTCTCATGTTCATTGAATATACGCAGTGCTGCCTTTTGGTGGAAAAACAAGTGGAAACAAATCTATTTGTCCAGCCTCTGTCCGTCCTTACGGGCGGTGGACACGTGTGAGCTGCGTGAAAAACATTGCTAAATCATACGCACCCAGCTACGCTTTACTGCTGGCTTCGCCATTTGCTTTCCTTAATTGGGAAAAAAAATACCTGCTCTGCCAGAGTTATAATAACTCTGCTACCCTCACGTTCTGTGACACATTAGCAGGGACACAGCACAGTTATTAAACTTCTCATGTTCATTGAATATACGCAGTGCTGCCTTTTGGTGGAAAAACAAGTGGAAACAAATCTATTTGTCCAGCCTCTGTCCGTCCTTACGGGCGGTGGACACGTGTGAGCTGCGTGAAAAACATTGCTAAATCATACGCACCCAGCTACGCTTTACTGCTGGCTTCGCCA
This sequence comes from Eleutherodactylus coqui, assembly GCF_035609145.1. Lineage (NCBI taxonomy): Eukaryota > Metazoa > Chordata > Amphibia > Anura > Eleutherodactylidae > Eleutherodactylus > Eleutherodactylus coqui. Next base: position 33,197,001 of record NC_089846.1, read on the forward strand.
TTTGCTTTCCTTAATTGGGAAAAAAAATACCTGCTCTGCCAGAGTTATAATAACTCTGCTACCCTCACATTCTGTGACACATTAGCAGGGACACAGCACAGTTATTAAACTTAGATTATTCATTCACTAGAGGCAGTGGGGCCTTTCGTTTTCCAAAAAGGGAAAAAATTATATTTGGCCTGCAGTCTTGCGCCAATTTATTTCCTGCCTGTGAAATCAAATCACTGGTAATACAGCATGCTGAGGGGTAGGGGTAGGCCTAGAGGACGTGGACGCGGCCGAGGACGCGGAGGGCCAAGTCAGGGTGTGGGCACAGGCCGAGCTCCTGATCCCGGTGTGTCGCAGCCGACTGCTGCGCGATTAGGAGAGAGGCACATTTCTGGCGTCCCCACATTCATCGCCCAATTAATGGGTCCACGCGGGAGACGGTTATTAGAAAATGAGCAGTGTGAGCAGGTCCTGTCCTGGATGGCAGAAAGTGCTTCGAGCAACCTATCGTCAACACGCAGTTCTGCGCCGTCCACTGCTGCAAATCCGAATCCTCTGTCTGCTGCTCCTCCTTGCTCCCAGCCTCCTCACTCCACTACAATGACACCTGCTCAGGAGCGGGAACACTCCCAGGAACTGTTCTCGGGCCCCTGCTTAGATTGGGCAGCAGCGGTTCCTCTCCCACCAGAGGAGTTTATCGTCACTGATGCCCAACCATTCGAAAGTTCCCGGGGTCCGAGGGAAGAGGCTGGGGACTTCCGCCAACTGTCTCAACAACTTTCTGTGGGTGAGGAGGACGATGACGATCAGACACAGTTGTCTTGCAGTGAGGTAGTAGTAAGGGCAGTAAGTCCAAGGGAGCAGCGCACAGAGGATTCGGAGGAAGAGCAGCAGGACGATGAGGTGACTGACCCCACCTGGTGTGCAACGCTTACTCAGGAGGACAGGTCTTCAGAGGGGGAGTCAAGGGCATCAGCAGGGCAGGTTGCAAGAGGCAGTGCGGTGGCCAGGGCCAGGGGTAGAGGCAGGGCCAGACCGAATAATCCACCAAGTGTTTCCCAAAGCGCCCCCTCGCGCCATGCCACCCTGCAGAGGCCGAGGTGCTCTAAGGTCTGGCAGTTTTTCACAGAGACGCCTGACGACCGACGAACAGTGGTGTGCAACCTTTGTTGCGCAAAGCTCAGCCGGGGAGCCAACACCAACAGCCTCACCACCACCACCATGCGCAGACATATGATGGCCAAGCACCCCACAAGGTGGGACGAAGGCCGTTCACCGCCTCCGGTTTGCACCCCTGCCTCTCCCCCTGTGCCCCAACCTGCCACTGAGATGCAACCCCCCTCTCAGGACACAGGCACTACCGCCTCATGGCCTGCACCCACACCCTCATCTCCGCTGTCCTCGGCCCCATCCAGCAGTGTAGTTCAGCGCACCGTTCAGCCGTCGCTTGCGCAAGTGTTCGAGCGCAAGCGCAAGTACGCCACCACGCACCCGCACGCTCAAACGTTAACCGTCCGCATAGCAAAATTCATCAGCCTTGAGATGCTGCCGTATAGGGTTGTGGAAACTGAGTCCTTCAAAAGTATCATGGAGGCGGCGGCCCCGCGCTACTCAGTTCCCAGTCGCCACTACTTTTCCCGATGTGCCGTCCCAGCCCTGCACGACCACGTCTCCCGCAACATTGTGCGCGCCCTCACCAACGCGGTTACTGCCACGGTCCACTTAACTACGGACACGTGGACAAGCACAGGCGGGCAGGGCCACTACATCTCCCTGACGGCACATTGGGTGAATTTAGTGGAGGCTGGGACAGAGTCAGAGCCTGGGACCGCTCACGTCCTACCCACCCCCAGAATTGCGGGCCCCAGCTCGGTGCTGGTATCTGCGGAGGTGTATGCTTCCTCCACTAAAGCACCCTCCTCCTCCTCCTCCTCCTCCTCTGTCTCGCAATCAAGATGTGTTAGCAGCAGCATGTCGCCAGCAGTCGGTGTCGCGCGGTGTGGCAGCACAGCGGTGGGCAAGCGTCAGCAGGCCGTGCTGAAACTACTCAGCTTAGGCGATAAGAGGCACACGGCCCACGAACTGCTGCAGGGTCTGACAGAGCAGACCGACCGCTGGCTTGCGCCGCTGAGCCTCCAACCGGGCATGGTCGTGTGTGACAACGGGCGTAACCTGGTGGCGGCTCTGCAGCTTGGCAGCCTCACGCACGTGCCATGCCTGGCCCACGTCTTTAATTTGGTGGTTCAGCGCTTTCTGAAAAGCTACCCACGCTTGTCAGACCTGCTCGTAAAGGCGCGCCGGCTCTGCGCACATTTCCGCAAGTCCCACACGGACGCTGCCACCCTGCGCACCCTGCAACATCACTTTAAGCTGCCAGTGCACCGACTGCTGTGCGACGTGCCCACACGGTGGAACTCTACGCTCCACATGTTGGCCAGGCTCTATGAACAACGTAGAGCTATAGTCGAATACCAACTCCAACATGGGCGGCGCAGTGGGAGTCAGCCTCCTCAATTCCTTTCAGAAGAGTGGGCCTGGTTGGCAGACATCTGCCATGTCCTTGGTAATTTTGAGGAGTCTACCCAGGTGGTGAGCGGCGATGCTACAATCATTAGCGTCACCATTCCTCTGCTATGCATCTTGAGAAATTCCCTGCAAACCATAAAGGCAGCTGCTTTGCGCTCGGAAACGGGGGCGGGGGAAGACAGTATGCCGCTGGATAGTCAGGGCACCCTCCTGTCTATTTCTCAGCGCGTACAGGAGGAGGAGGAGGAGCATGAGGAGGATGAGGAGGAGGGGGAAGAGACAGCTTGGGCCGCTGCTGACGGTACACCGGCTGATTGCCTGTCATCCTTTCAGCGTGTATGGCCTGAGGAGGAGGAGGAGGAGGAGGAGGAGGAGGATCCTGAAAGTGATCTTCCTAGTGAAGACAGCCATGTGTTGCGTACAGGTACCCTGGCACACATGGCTGACTTCATGTTAGGATGCCTTTCTCGTGACCCTCGCGTTGCACGCATTCTGGCCACTACGGATTACTGGGTGTACACACTGCTCGATCCACGGTATAAGGAGAACCTGCCCACTCTGATTCCCGAAGAGGAAAGGGGTTCGAGAGTGTTGCTATACCACAGGACCCTTGCGGACAAGCTGATGGTAAAATTCCCAGCCGACAGCGCTAGTGGCAGAAGGCGCAGTACCGAGGGCAAGGTAGCAGGGGATGTGCGTAGATCGAGCAGCATGTACATCCCAGGCAGTGCAACAGTCTTTAAGGGCCTGGCCAGCTTTATGGCTCCCCACCAAGACTGTGTCACCGCTCCCCAGTCACGGCTGAGTCGGCGGGAGCACTGTAAAAGGATGGTGAGGGAGTACGTAGCCGATCGCACGACCATCCTTGGTGACGCCTCTGCCCCCTACAACTACTGGGTGTCGAAGCTGGACATGTGGCCTGAACTAGCGCTGTATGCCCTGGAGGTGCTTGCTTGTCCTGCGGCTAGCGTGTTGTCGGAGAGGGTGTTTAGTGCGGCTGGGGGAATCATCACAGATAAGCGTAGCCGCTTGTCAACCGACAGTGCCGACAGGCTAACACTCATCAAGATGAACAAAGGCTGGATTTCCCCAGACTTCTGTTCTCCACCAGCGGACAGCAGCGATACGTAAGCAATACGTAGGCTGCACCCGCGGATGGAAGCTACGTTCTCTCTCACCATCCAAAACGGGGACATTTCTGCTTCATCAATCTGTGTCTAATATTCCTCCTCCTCCTCCTCCTGCTCCTCCTCCTGAAACCTCACGTAATCACGCTGAACGGGCAATTTTTCTTAGGGCCACAAGGCTCACTCAAATAATTTTTCAGAACAATTTTTATAAGTTTCAATGCGCTTAAAAGCATTGGAACTTTAACTTGAACCAATTTTTCGTTACACTGGGCTGCCTCCAGGCCTAGTTACCACTTAAGCCACATTAACCAAAGCGATTAATGGGTTTCACCTGCCCTCTTGGCTGGCCATGGCCAATTTTTGGGATGTACATTAGTACTGTTGATACAGCAATTTTTGTGGGCCCTCGCCTACAGTGTAATCAAATTAATTTTTAGCCCACCTGCATTACAGCTGACGTTACCTCAGCTGTGTTGGGCAATGCAATGGGATATTTTTATGTACCGCCGGTGGGTTCCAGGGAGCCACCCATGCTGTAGGTGAACACTGAGTTTTTAATACATCTGTACACTTCTAAAGAACCCGTCTGACTGGGGCATGCAGTGTGGGCCGAAGCCCACCTGTATTACGCACGACATTACTACCTCAGCTGTGTTGGGCAATGCAATGGGATATTTCTATGTACCGCCGGTGGCTTCCTGGCACCCACCCAGGCAGTGGGTCCACAGGAAGTTTAACCTACATGTGTCCACTTGTAAAGAACCCCAGTCTGACTGGGGCATGCAGTGTGGGCCGAAGCCCACCTGTATTACGCACGACATTACTACCTCAGCTGTGTTGGGCAATGCAATGGGATATTTCTATGTACCGCCGGTGGCTTCCTGGCACCCACCCAGGCAGTGGGTCCACAGGGAGTTTAACCTACATGTGTCCACTTGTAAAGAACCCCAGTCTGACTGGGGCATGCAGTGTGGGCCGAAGCCCACCTGCATTAACCCTTTCCAGTCCACTGTGTGACCTGTGAAGACATTAGGGTTTAAGGCTGTACAGCTCCGTTGTTGGTAGACGTCCGCCGGGGTTCTCTTACTGTATATTGCCAGCCTCTCTGCTGTCGGAGCCTATCCTACGTGTCAGCTCATGCAGTACTGGCTTTAGCCAGCATATAGCGCCGTTGTATAACAGCAGAAAAAGAGTAAGCCCCCTAGGAAAACCATATACAAATTGGATTGGAAAGGGTTAAGCACAACATTACTACCTCAGCTGTGTTGGGCAATGCAATGGGATATTTCTATGTACCGCCGGTGGCTTCCTGGCACCCACCCATGCTGTAGGTGCACACGGAGTTTTTACTACATCTGTACACTTATAAAGAACCCCAGTCAGACTGGGGCATGCAGTGTGGGCCGAAGCCCACCTGCATTAAGCACGACATTACTACCTCAGCTGTGTTGGGCAATGCAATGGGATATTTCTGTGTACCGCCGGTGGGTTCCAGGGAGCCACCCATGCTGTGGGTCGACAGGGACTTCACAATAGGGAGTTGTACCTGCCTGTGTCTATGAATTAAAAAGCCTGGTCTGACTGGGGCATGCAGACACCTTGACAGAATGAATAGTGTGTGGCACATAGGTTCCCCATTGCTATGCCCACGTGTGCAGCTCCTGATGGCGGTGGCACAGGATTCTATTTCTCATTGCTTCTGTACAGCATTGTGGGCTATCGCTCCGCCACTTTTAAAGAAGGTCGCTGCCTAGCCGTGCCAACCTCTGCAGTGTGTGCCTGCAGTCCCTCGTCATGGCAGACGCAATTCTAAATAGACATGAGCGTGGTGTGGCATGAGGGCAGCTGAAGGCTGCCCAGGGACACTTTGGTGTGCGCTGTGGGGGGGAGGGGGTGCGGTTGGGCAGCATGTAACCCAGGAGAAGTGTCAGTGGAGTGTCATGCAGGCAGTGATTGTGCTTTGTTGGAGGTAGTGTGGTGCTTAGCAAAGGTATGCCATGCTAATGAGGGCTTTTCAGAAGTAAAAGTTGTTGGGAGGGGGGGGGGCCCACTCTTGCCGGTATTGTGGCTTAATAGTGGGACCTGTGAACTTGAGATGCAGCCCAACATGTAGCCCCTCGCCTGCCCTATCCGTCACTGTGTCATTCCCATCACTTTCCTGAATTGCCCAGATTTTCACAAATGAAAACCTTAGCGAGCATCGGCGAAATACAAAAATGTTCTGGTCGCCCATTGACTTCAATGGGGTTCGTTGTTCGAAACGAACCCTCGAGCATCACGGGAAGTTCGTTCCGAATAACGAACACCCGAACATTTTGGTGTTCGCTCATCTCTAGTGAGTATATATATATATATATTTTTTTTTACACATTTCTGGATGAATTGCAGGGCAGGGCTTATATATTTAAACCCTTCCCGACAATTCATTCCGCGCTCGCCGGCAGGCCATTGCTTTTAATGGAGCCGGCTGTATTGCCGGCTCCATTGAATTCAATGGTCAGTGCTCGTTTAATCGAGACGAGTACCGCGTGGTGCTCGTCTCAAGTAACGAGCATCTTGAGCAGCCTAATACTCGAACGAGCATCAAGCTCGGACGAGTATGCTTGCTCATCTCTAGTGGTGTCCAAAAAGTTGATTTCTGTATACGAGTAGCTTAATGTTAGGTTTATGGTGGGGTGAAATGCATTGAATCTCTTATGGAATCGTATTAGTTCTTGTTCAGTGTTTGTCCAGATGATTATGATGTCATCAATGTTGCAGAAGTAGACCAGTGGTTTGCTAGAGCAGGAGGCCAGAAAGTCACTCTCCAGTTTTGCCATGAAAAGGTTGGCATGTAGGGGTACAATTTTACTGCCCATGGCGGTTCCAGTGAGTTGCAGGAATATCTCTTTGTCAAAGGAGAAATAATTGTGTGTGAGTATGAAGCTTGTGAGTTGTAACACCGACTCAGAGGTAACCCTATTGGCCTCAAGGTTCGCTTAGCAGGTGGTCAGTCCATCTTCATGTGGAATGATGGAGTATAAGGACTCCACATCCATGGTGGCCAGGATGGTGCCATCGGGGAAGGGACCTACGGTTGACAGTTTGTTCAGTAGGTCCGTGGTGTCCTGCAAGTAGCCAGTTGTGTTTCTTACCAGTAGTTTGAGGGCACCTTCCACCCATCCTGAGATTTTTTCAGAGAGGGTTCCCACACCTGAGATAATTGGCCTCCCTGGGTTGCCACCTTTGTGTAGTTTGGGAAGCATATAGAATACTCCAATCCTGGGGTTCTCTGGTATCAAGTCCAAAAGTCTCATGGAGCCCACAGACAGGCTTCTGATGACCCTTCTAAATTCCCTCACATATTTCTGGGTCAGGTCTTGATCCAACTTGGTGTAGTATCTGGTGTCTGTCAGCTGGCTTTCTGCTTCTTTCTCGTAGTCTGATGTGTTCATGAGGACTATAGCACCACATTTATCAGCAGGCTTAATGTGATCTCCTTGTTGTTTTTGAGTGCATAGATGGCCCTTCTTTTCTGCATATTGATATTGAATGCTTCTATATTCTGCTTGCCCAGTATAGTAGATTGAACCTCATGTCTAAAGGAGTCTATATATTTATCCAAGGTGGGATTGCGGCCAGGAGGGGGTGTCCAGTCAGACTTCTTCCTGGCCCCTAGAACAATCACACTTCGATCTACTGGCTGACATGGTACCAAACCTTTTTTTCGTTTTATCTAATGGAGGATACCAGAATGTACTGTACACATATGGAACTGAAACATCTTCTGAAGAAACTGCCACAACTGGACAGCAACATTTTCTTTTTAACCAGATGCAAGAAGGAACATTTAATTCCCAAGGGACTTTACCTGAAGAATCCCATTCTACACACCTATAATACCCCTTATGCACAAAGTCACTGCTACAGGACTTCTGAGAGACTGCGGAACAACCTTATCCACGTCTTCTACAGCAGCAAGAGAAAGGCCCTTGTAGAGATAAAAAACTTAAAGGAACACACTTAAAGAGGACTTGAAACTGAGAATACAACACTATTACACAACACTACGATGCTGCCTGATTAAGAGCAAGAAAAAAAGAAACTCCAGAGACTTCGATTCAGAGCAGGCCTGTACCCAAACACCGATCAGGAACACCTCGAGTCCAAAACAGGCCTGTACCCAAAGAGCGGTCAGGAACACCCCGAGTCCAGAGCAGGCCTTTACTCAAACACCAATCAGGAACACCCCGAGTCCAGAGCAGGCCTGTACCCAAACACCACTCAGGAACACCCCGAGTGCAGAACAGGCCTGTACCCAAACACTGATCAGGAACACCCCGAGTCCAGAACAGACCTGTACCCAAACACTGATCAGGAACACCCTGAGTCCAGAACAGGCCTGTACCCAAACACCAATCAGGAACACCCCAAATCCAGAGCAGGCCTGTACCTAAACACTGATCAGGAACACCTTGAGTCCAGAGCAGGCCTGTACCCAAACACTGATGAGGAACACCCTGAGTCTGGCATGATGGAACAGAACCCCCAACACGACACAGACAAAGGTAGAATCAGCTGTGTTATCAATCTGTCATCTCACAACCCCAGTATTGTGGAGCTCAGTGTCTTCCCCAGGGGACTTTCATTCTGTCCTATTAAAACGCTTGATAAAATAGAACTCTGCAGTAGCATTAAAGAATATTGATTTATTATTATTAAGTTTATTATTTATAGGGAATAACTTGCTGTTCGGAGGGGCTCTCAGAGGGGATAACTTGCTGGTTGGTGGAGGTCTCATAGGGGATAGCTTGCTGGTTGGTGGAGGCCTCATAAGGGATAACTTGCTGGTTAGTGGATGTCTCATAGGGGATAACTTGCTGGTTGGTGGAGGTCTCATAGAGGATAACTTGCTGGTTAGTGGATGTCTCATAGGGGATAACTTGCTGGTTGGTGGAGGTCTCATAGAGGATAACTTGCTGGAATATTTCTAAAATCTCTCCGTTCCTAACCACGGACACGGTAAAGACACTTGTTGTCGCCCTCATCCATTTCCGACTGGACTACTGCAACTCCCTACTCATTGGCCTTCCCAGCAACTAAACTCATCTTCCTATCCAGCCACTTCTCAGATGCCTCTGCACTATGCTAGTCTCTGCACTGGCTGCCATTCTCTCCAGAACTCAATTAAAAGTTATCACCCTCACCCATAATGCTCTCCATGGCTCCGTGCCACTGTACATCACTTCCCTCCTGTCAATATATCACCCATCATGCGCACTCCGATCTGCTAGCACACTCAGACTAAACGCAGCTCTAATACGAACCTTGCATGCTCGCCTCCAGGACTTCTCTGGAGCAGTACCGATCCTCTGGAATGCTCTACCCCAAAACATCTGGACAATTCCCGATGCACAGAACTTCAGACGTGCCTTAAAGACACACCTCTTCAAAGTAGCATACCAAACCTCCTGATCTAGTCCCCCATTCCTACAATATGCCCCCTGCCCCTCCCTATGGCTTTCCACTTTTGCCTATCATGTACACTTCCTGCCCCCACCCCATTTGTGTCCTAAAAACTGTATATCGCATGTTATCTTCGCAATACTGTATTACCCCTTGCTTCATCGCCTGCCCCTGTACCTTCTGTATCACCCTACCCCCTTTGTTTCCAAATGATTGAATACCACGTGTAACTTTTGTACTTTCTGTAATTTTCATATAGTTTGTGTTCGCCATGTGCCTCGAAAGCGCTGCAGAATAAATTGGCGCTATACAAATAAAAATTATTATTATTACATTTGCGCAATGAATTGTGGTTTTTTGCATGCTAATCGGGGTTTTGTAATGTACTCTTTCCATGCGTAATTGTATGTGTATTGACACGCAAAAAACCCCGCACCGATTGAAATGGCTAGGCTAATGAGTTCCAAAAATGTTCTTTTCCTTGTGCAATTGCGCAGTGTTTCCCGCATCTCCCAGTGTATATTGCATGCATTCGCGCATCCCCATTGACTTCTATGGGGGCTTTGGGTGCGCAAATGTGCAGGAAAATAAAGCATGCTGCAGGTTTTGGGGGCGCAACTAGGATACACAGGAAACATTTGAACGAACCCATTGAAATCAATGGGTTATAATCTGTGTATTGCGTGCGCAAATCTTGTGTGTGAAGCCAGTCTTAAACAAAGCCGCCATGTTTTTCTTGTTTCATCCCTTTGTCTATATTTTAAACTAAAATATATTTAATATATGTCATAACTGAGCCTTTAATTAATAGAACCGTCAACTATAGTATAAAAATACCGTCATACAATCTGATTTCCTGAATAGCAGTAATTTGAGCGATTTCTCATTACTTCATGGGCCATTCAAGACTACAAAACCAACCTGATTGAATGATTAGGAAGAAGAATAAGAACAGAATGTGATATATTTGTTTTATTATATTCTTATAATCTTAGGATAAGGATTAAAGAAACACAAAGCCATCTGGGTCAATATGGAGGAAGATAGCATGTGCCGACTCACGTGGCCCCCAGCTGCAAAGAACAGAAAACCAGAATTTCCATAACTTTTTCCGTATGTATTCTGTAAGCAGACTACAGGGGAAATCCTGGAGATGTGTGAGGACCGGGAAGGTTGCAGGATGCCGCTAGACTCCGAGTGCAAGAATGGGACATCTGCGACCAGATGTTCCTTGTAAGTCAATAGGCAAAAATGACACATTACAACCGTTTTTTTCATGTTGTTTTCCACATTTTTGGTGCATTTTTTATGTCATAGTATTTTTTCAAAATGCTTTAGGAATAACAGAAGTTTTTTTTCAGGATATTCTCTAGACTTCTTTCTAGAAAATAGAAAACACCTGAAAAAATATTTGAATTAAATAAAACACCACCCGAAAATACTTGCAAGCGTCCATGTGTTTAAGCCCTCCGGTTGTGAATGCAGCAATCTTCATTTACATAAAAGGGTCAGTTGCAGACATTTCTGCAACAAATCTGCCACGTTTGAATTCACGTGTAGCGACCCAGACCTAGGAGTTATTAAGCAGCGAGGGGGGAAATTAGATGGTAGTCACGGTGGCTCTGCTGCTCCTCCTGGCAGAGTGGAAAAACATGCCAGTCTTAGGGTTTAACTATGCCAGTGGTAAAAATAATAAATAAAATTAAACACACAATAGGCAGCTGTTATGGCCTGCTACCTGCGGAGTTGGGTAGGGGAAGATGTTGTTTGTCGTGATGCCAGTCTGTATATGGGTAGGGACGCATTCCGGACAAAAATAATAAAATACAAAAAGTGGAGAACTAAACAAAAATGGGCGTAGTAGTCCTGGCTCTCCTGTAGTGTTGTGTGGTACCTTAGTGCAGTTGTTGTAAGTGGTGGGAACCACTTCAGGAAGCAGACTTTATATGACAACACAATTCTAACTTTATGAGGAGAGTTCTTTGTCTCAACAGCAGTGACACCATTCCTATTACGGTGATATTATTTAGATCACAGAATCCACATGTATCATTCACTATAGATGCAGTTAGCTGACTTGGACTGTAAATGGTTAACTGATGACTTGCTTGCTGGCTTAACACTGCTTCTTTCTGTTTCTCTCTCCTACTGACACTACAGACTAAACTTTGCTTTTGGTACTCACACTTTAGATGTTCAAGCTCCCCACCGCACAGGCTATCGTGGATGTTCACCTTGTTCCTCCCTGGTCTTTATTTCAGGTTCCCCTTGACTAGAGTCTCTCCAGGCCAGGACTAGACTAACCCTGCCCATTCTGTACCTTTTATACATATCCTGTCCACCAATCCTGAGCTAGGGGAGCTCTCTCTATCCAATCCCATGCTAGCCAGGGGTGACTGACAGGTGTGAGAGCAGGTTAGGTGTCTTATGCACAGTCACGCAGTAGCATAAACATATCTAATTAACACATTTAAAGTCATAAACACATAATTACACACATTCACAAATACATATACACATTTACATGAGGTAGCAATAGCGGTGCTGTGGGACCCCAACTCTGAGGTACTACACACCCTAAACATTGCTGGTGACACAAGACACAATCCTAGCTGGCCATGGCTACTGACCCGTATATACAGGGTGGCCCAAAAAAGTGTATACACACTTCAACTTGAACAATGTCGGTATAAAAAGCTTCTTCACTAGATTTATATAGACCTCAGAGGATATCTGTAAGTCATGTTTGATTTCTGCAATCACATTAGGTGCTCAAAGTGGTGACCATTAGCACTTAGGGAATCTCTGATTTTATGTATTTGTTAAAATAATAATAGGAAAGGAACTTGAGTTAAATTATTTAATGACCCCCAAATGTTCCAAAAGGTTAATTTTGATGATGGATTTAAAGGGGGGGGGGGGTGGTAAAATTTGATTTGCAGAAACTTTGGGGTTACTTTGGTCTGCAGTCTATTTGGAATGTGTTTAGTATCATCTTTTATGCACTGAAGGACCACTGCATTAGGAACACCTATGTAGTAATGGATTGCGCCATCATTTTGCGTCATCACGGCTTTCAGATATCATGCAACAGATTCCAAAAGATGATGATCATCCTCCATACTCAACTCAACCCATACCCGCTGCAGCAGCTCTGTCAGTTGGTGCAAATTTCGTGAATAAGTGGGAGCAGATCTCACAGCATATCTTAAACATGTTCATTGTCATGTTCCTCCAATCACTCCCCAGTGATCCAAGCTTGATGACACAAAGCGTTGTCCTGTTGATAGATGGTCAGGGATGACTTCCTGAAGATATGGGTGCAGATGGTGAGTTAACAGGTCCCTGTAATGTTCACCATTCAAGGATGGTGGTATGATGCCAATAGTCCTTGATGATGTAAGGAAAATGCTACCCAGACCATGAGCCTGTCACCATCGGCCTGCTAAATCCCATAAGTGCACCTATGGAATATGGCTTTATGCTGCTTACCCCAGATGTAGACCTGGCCATCCACGTGGTGCAGCAGGAAATTGGACTTGTCATTCGCAACAACCATCTGCTATATGTCCAAGATCCATTGACACCTTTCCTGGGCCCATGCGAAGCATTGTTGGTGACAACATAGTGTCATCATGGGCACCCTTGTCGGTCTTCACCTATTGAACCCCAGTTGATGCAAAGTATGCCACATGGTCATTGTGGAATTTTGTCTAAACTTCCCCGCTCTTGTACTACTGGGTCAGTTGGTCGACTGCAGTACATCTTTGCAGAGAGGTGCCACCTGACACTCACCTCTAAACCACATGTGACCTGCTGCTGTGTGATCTTCTTTCAGATATATATCCATGGTTCAACCAGTCTTGGTTTGGCAACAGCCAACAAATACTACTTCCCATACATCCTGGCACCACACCTCTGGGCACCAACAATCTGTCTGCAGTCAAAGTCACCCAAGTCAGCACATTTACCCATGACTGCCAAATGTTGCCTTCTACTGCGCAGAGGAGAAGTCAGCACATTATCTGAGAGCATTTAGTGATGCGGCCATCACCTGGTACCTCATTACTGATCACAAGATGTCCTGCACCAGCTTTTCCTAATCCCATGATGATTCAGTGTATAACCATTGGACTTGTCTATATACCTGTATGTGAGTTTTTGTATGAGCCCAGCTAGCAGTACAGCAATAACCTGGTGAATACCTTTGGAAAAGTTGTTAACCCAAAGGGCTTTACGTGTTGGGCCATTAAATGCTAAGTTGGAGGAATTTATTGTGACCCCAGAACATTGGAGAAACAACACATGCCTTGGGTAAGTTGATTTGGCCCGGTCAGTCTCAAAAGATTCCATATTTAATTACTTTTACTCAAGGAAAGAAGTTGAGGAATCCCAGATCCAATATCCCTGTATAAGGCTCAAAGACATTTCTTATTATAAACACATGAATAAAAATACCGGACTGTTTATTATTTGTTCTACGATTCCCACATTATGAATGTGCTGAATAATATCATATATTAGGCAATCAACTATTGGTACAAGTAATTGCCATGGGTTGCAAAATCTTTGTCAATAGCTCTTGTGCCTGAATAGAGAGTAGATTCTAGAAAACCAATGCATATTCTTTCTTTAAATAGTCACTGACTTTTCAAACAACTTTTCCTTATGTGCTAAATACCCTGTTTCCCTGAAAATAAGACATACCCAGAAAGACATAGCATGATTTTCCAGAATTTTTGAGGATGCAAAATGATTTTTCAGGCTTTTTGAGGATGCTTGAAATATAAGCCCTACTCCAAAATTAAGCCCTGCTAACAGTTAATTAAAAAAGTCATTTTTAATAGTGTCCAGGCAGCTATACATGTAAAAAAGTTAAACCTTTTTGAACAAAAATTAATATAAGACACTGTCTTATTTTCGGGGGAAACACGGTAGCAAAAGAACAATTTATTTTATTTACCTAAAATTAAATTTTTGTGCTGAAAAATGAATCTGAAGTAAAAACAACTTTTGGCTGCCTGAAGCCACCACTAGAGGGAGGCTAAGAACTTACCATATTGTTATTATTGACTTTTATATATACGCCCTTAGCAACATACACTGTATATGTTCTTTAGTGCCTCTCTCACAGTAATAGTGCCCCTCAGAGACCCCCTCACAGTACTAGTATAAGTCTAATAGTCAGATTCCAGTTTTACTCAGGGATAGTGATTGCAGTGCAATTACCTCCAGTGATAACAGGGAATGTCTTTTCTGATTAATGTCCCTTTTTCTTCTCTATCTGGATCCAGACCACCATGAAGACTTCTACCAGCCATGACTCGTCTCTGTACACTCTCCGCTTCTAGCTACTACCTTCAATCAATGCCCACATAGTACTAATGCTTCCTATGTGGGTCCTACAAAGTAATAATAACCCCTCTATGGCCCTACATTATTTTAATAGCCCCATAAAATAGTGCCCTGCCCGCTCCTCTCCTGCTGAGCCCGCTCCTTAAACTCTGTTCATGATTAGCCGCAGTAACCTCTATCTTCCTTACTTACATCCTCTGGCGCCAGTCACTGACAGCATGCTTCTGTATACACAGCGTGACTGCTCCCCCGGGTTTCTGCTCTAAGTACAGAGTGTCTAGAGTTAGGCTGAGCATAGAGTGTCGCACTGTCAGTGGACGTCACCAGCGCATGTAAGACATGATCCGGGAAGGCCAGAGTACCCTCTACTGTAGCTACCCCCACCAATAATGCAAGCACAAATATTTTGGATAAAATGGCCACAGCAGCCAATTAATTAGAATAAATGAACATAAAATTATCAAGTGACACTAAATATATGGGGTGAGTCCTTGGAGCAATAAAAATCTGGTGCTAACTAGAATTTACCAATGAACCTTGCCCCCAACTGTACCGGCAGGCTCAGAGGCACCACAAGCCGCCCTACGGCGGCTACTAACTATAACTCACAGCCGGAAGGGATTTACTGCGCCCCCCTCCCACTAGCCAAGTTACACAGCACCAAACACCAATCAAATTACACCAAGGAGGGAGTTTTAACAGGTGGGACTGTGCCCACCCAACTCCCCCCCTAACCAATTGAAACTGACTCCAAGGATGCCTCACCCGCCAGTGCTGCCATGACCATTCCAGTGCTGCCATCACCATTCCATGACCATTACCACTCCAATGGACGGGAGGGCGGGACTCCTTTGCTTCCTAACTTTCCCTAAAAGATGGCATTCCCACTCTTCCCCTACTTTTATAACCGCCCGCCTCTTCTCCACCCCACCAATCAGCTCCATTCCTACTCCCACCTTCTAGCATTTTCCAAATCCTTCTCCTACCATTAACCCCTTCTCTGCTTACCTTCCGCCTACCTGACCCCCCCCCCCCCGTGTCATGCAGGACTTCCTCTTAAAGGGGTCCCGTGGACCCTTTGCTCCAGCTGCATACTTTAAAGATAGAGGTTACTGCATGAACAGAGCTTCTTAAGCAGCCCAGTGATGGGAGGGAGGTGAGAGACATACGGCAGGCCTTTTAGGACAGCAGGACAGCCTTGACTTCAGGACAGTTGTGAGGACTAGTTGAATAAAGACCTGAGGGCTAGGATTTAGAGATGAGCGAGTGTACTCGTCCGAGCTTGATACTCGTTCGAGTATTAGGGTGTTCGAGATGCTCGTTACTCGAGACGAGCACCACGCGATGTTCGAGTCTCTTTCATTTTCTTCCCTGAGAAATTTGCGCGCTTTTCTGGCCAATAGAAAGACAGGGAAGGCATTACAACTTCCTCCTGTGACGTTCCAGCCCTATCCCACCCCCCTGCAGTGAGTGGCTGGGGAGATCAGATGACACCTGAGTATAAAAATCGGCCCCGCCCGCGGCTCGCCACAGATGCATGCTGACAGAGATTAGGGAAAGTGCTGTCTTGCTGTAGCTGCTATAGGGAGAGTGTTAGGTGTTATATTCGTCTTCAAGAACCCCAACGGTCCTTCTTAGGGCCACATCTGACCGTGTGCAGTACTGTTGAGGCTGCTTTTAGCAGTGTTGCACAACTTTTTTTTTTTGTATATCGGGCGTGCAGACCATAGCGTCCTCAGTCTGCAGTCATTTTACAGAGTATAGGGGCGGTACTGGTGAGGCAGGGACAGTGGTATACTGGCTATATAGGCAGTGGGCTTTTTCAAAAAAATTGGGGAAAAATACTATATTTGGGCTGCCTGTGACCGTCTTCAGTTTCCTGCGTGTCTGCTGGGGGTAGTAGTCACTAATTAATACCCAGCTAAGCATAACAGCAGGCTTGCGCATAATTGTTTCCTGGCTCTGCTGTGTCCGTTACATGATCGCCGTCATCCCGCCACAGGGAAACAGTATACATATATACGCTGCATACGGTGTCTGTCTGCTTTTTCACCTCACCATTTTAAAAAATTGTAGCAAAATACTTAAAGGGGTTGTCCCGCGAAAGCAAGTGGGGGTATACACTTCTGTATGGCCATATTAATGCACTTTGTAATGTACATTGTGCATTAATTATGAGCCATACAGAAGTTATTCACTTACCTGTTCCGTTGCTAGCGTCCTCATCTCCATGGTGCCGTCTAATTTTCAGCGTCTAATCGCCGGATTAGACGCGCTTGCGCAGTCCGGTCTTCTTCTTTTCTGAATGGGGCCGCTCGTGCCGGAGAGCGGCTCCTCGTAGCTCCGCCCCGTCACGTGCCGATTCTAGCCAATCAGGAGGCTGGAATCGGCAATGGACCGCACAGAAGACCTGCGGTCCACCGAGGGTGAAGATCCTGGCGGCCATCTTCACCAGGTAAGTAAGAAGTCACCGGAGCGCGGGGATTCAGGTAAGCACTATACGTTTTTTTTTTTTTAACCCCTGCATCGGGTTTGTCTAGCGCCGAACGGGGGGGCTATTGAAAAAAAAAAAAAACCCGTTTCGGCGCGGGACAACCCCTTTAAGCCATACCACTGCCCTTTGGCCACTTGACTGGTTCTGCGCTGTGAATTACAGTAGCTCAGTCATACGCACCTAGGTCTCACTACAGGCTTGCGCATAATTGTTTCCTGGCTCTGCTGTGCGCTCCGTAAGTGAAGTCAGCCTCCAACCACAGGTCAATAAGCGGCACATTTAATTACAGCGTTCTGTTTCTGCTCTACTCGTAATACACCATGCTGAGGGGTAGGGGTAGGCCTAGAGGACGGGGGCGAGCACGCGGAGGCCCAAGTCAGGGTGTGGGCACAGGCCAAGCTCCTGGTCCACGTGTATCGCAGCCGACTGCTGCGGGATTAGGAGAGGGGCAAGTTTCTGGGGTCCCCAGATTCATCTCACAATTAATGGGTCCACGCGGTAGACCTTTATTAGAAACTGAGCAGTGTGAGCAGGTCCTGTCGTGGATGGCAGAAAGTGCATCCAGCAATCTATCGACCACCCAGAGTTCTGCGCCGTCCACTGCTGCAACTCTGAATCCTCTGGCTGCTGCTCCTCCTTCCTCCCAGCCTCCTCACTCCATGAAAATGACACATTCTGAGGAGCAGGCAGACTCCCAGGAACTGTTCTCGGGCCCCTGCCGAGATTGGGCAGCAATGGTTCCTCTTCCACCGGAGGAGTTGGAAAGTTCCCGGGGTCCGGGGGATGAGGCTGGGGACTTCCGGCAACTGTCTCAAGAGCTTTCAGTGGGTGAGGAGGACGATGACGATGAGACACAGTTGTCTATCAGTGAGGTAGTAGTAAGGGCAGTAAGTCCGAGGGAGGAGCGCACAGAGGATTCGGAGGAAGAGCAGCTGGACGATGAGGTGACTGACCCCACCTGGTTTGCTAAGCCTACTGAGGACAGGTCTTCAGAGGGGGAGGCAAGTGCAGCAGCAGGGCAGGTTGGAAGAGGCAGTGCGGTGGCCAAGGGTAGAGGCAGGGCCAGACCGAATAATCCACCAACTGTTTCCCAAAGCTCCCCCTCGCGCCATGCCACCCTGCAGAGGCCGAGATGCTCAAAGGTGTGGCAGTTTTTCAATGAGAGTGCAGACGACCGACGAACTGTGGTGTGCAAGGTTTGTCGTGCCAAGATCAGCCGGGGAGCCACCACCACCAGCCTCACCACCACCAGCATGCGCAGGCATATGATGGCCAAGCACCCCACAAGGTGGGACGAAGGCCGTTCACCGCCTCCGGTTTGCACCACTGCCTCTCCCCCTGTGCCCCAACCTGCCACTGAGATCCAACCCCGCTCTCAGGACACAGGCACGACCATCTCCCCGCCTGCACCCACACGCTCACCTCCTCTGTCCTCGGCCCCATCCAGCAATGTCTCTCAGCGCAGCGTCCAGCCGTCGCTAGCGCAACAGTTTGAGCGCAAGCGCAAGTACGCCACCACGCACCCGCACGCTCAAGCGTTAAACATGCACATAGCCAAATTGATCAGCCTAGAGATGCTGCCGTATAGGCTTGTGGAAACGGAGGCTTTCAAAAACATGATGGCGGCAGCAGCCCCGCGCTACTCGGTTCCTAGTCGCCACTACTTTTCCGGATGTGCCGTCCCATCCTTGCACGACCACGTCTCCCGCAACATTGTACGCGCCATCACCAACGTGGTTACTGCCAAGGTCCACTTAACAATAGACACGTGGACAAGCACAGGGGGGCAGGGCCACTATATCTCCCTGATGGCACATTGGGTGAATTTAATGGAGGCTGGGACCGAGTCAGAGCCTGGGACCGCTCACGTCCTACCCACCCCCAGAATTGCGGGCCCCAGCTCGGTGGTGGTATCTGCGGCGGTGTATGCTTCCTCCACTAAACCACTCTCCTCCTCCTCCTCCTCCTCCTCCTCCTCCTATGCAACCTCTGTCTCGCAATCAAGATGTGTCAGCAGCAGCACGTCGCCAGCAGTCGGTGTCATGCGGCGTGGCAGCACAGCGGTGGCCAAGCGTCAGCAGGCCGTGCTGAAACTACTCAGCTTAGGAGAGAAGAGGCACATGGCCCATGAACTGCTGCAGGGTCTGACAGAGCAGACCGACCGCTGAGCCTCCAACCGGGCATGGTCATGTGTGACAACGGCCGTAACCTGATGGCGGCTCTGCAGCTCGGCAGCCTCACGCACGTGCCATGCCTGGCCCACATCTTTAATTTGGTGGTTCAGCGCTTTCTGAAAAGCTACCCACGCTTGTCAGACCTACTCGGAAAGGTGCGCCGGCTCAGCGCACATTTCCGCAAGTCCAAGACAGACGGTGACACCCTGCGGACCCTGCAACATCTTCCCGGTTTAATCTTCCAGTGCATCGACTGCTGTGCGACGTGCCCACACGGTGGAACTCTACGCTCCACATGTTGGCCAGGCTCTATGAGCAGCGTAGAGCTATAGTGGAATACCAACTCCAACATGGGCGGCGTAGTGGGAGTCAGCCTCCTCAATTCTTTACAGAAGAGTGGGCCTGGTTGGCAGACATCTGCCAGGTCCTTGGAAACTTTGAGGAGTCTACCCAGATGGTGAGCGGCGATGCTGCAATCATTAGTGTCACCATTCCTCTGCTATGCCTCTTGAGAAGTTCCCTGCAATGCATAAAGGCAGATGCTTTGCGCTCAGAAACGGAGGCGGGGGAAGACAGTATGTCGCTGGATAGTCAGAGCACCCTCATGTCTATATCTCAGCGCGTTGAGGAGGAGGAGGAGGAGGGGGAGGAGCATGAGGAGGAGGGGGAAGAGACAGCTTGGCCCAATGCTGAGGGTACCCATGCTGCTTGCCTGTCATCCTGTCACGCTAGCATTGGAGTCCGCTGTAGGCACGCGATTGCTGAGGGTTTGTGCAGAGGCCTATGCCGTGGGCGCAGTGCAAGTCTGCCATGTTTGGCCGCTCAGATCAATTTTTTGTTCATGTCTTGGGTTTCCTAGGACCCACCTATGCTGTTGGTGCAAACTTAGTTCCCATTGCGGTGTTTGACCTGTCTGGCACAAAGGCACTGACTGACTTGGGTAGGGGGCTGAGCGCTGACGGCTTTCCCCTTGCAGTGTGGATTGAGCTATGCGACACCTTGGCAGAATGAATACTGTGTGGCACATGGATTCCCCATTGCTATGCCCACGTTTGCAGCTCCTGATGGAGGTGGCACAGGATTGGAGTTCTCATTGCTTCTGTACAGCATTGTGGGCTATCGCCCCGCCCCTTTTAAAGAGGGTCGCTGCCTGGCCCTGACAACCCTCTGCAGTGTGTGCCTCCAGTTCCTCCTCATGGCAGACGCACTTATAAATAGACATGAGGGTGGTGTGGCTATGAGGCCAGCGTGTGGCATGAGGGCAGCTGAAGGCTGCGCAGGTACACTTTGGTGTGCGCTGTGGACAATGGGTCGTGCGGGGGGGGGGGCAGCATGTAACCCAGGAGAAGTGGCAGCGGAGTGTCATGCAGGCAGTAATTGTGCTTTGTTAGAGGTAGTGTGGTGCTTAGCTAAGGTATGCCTTTCTAATGAGGGTTTTTCAGAAGTAAAAATTGTTGGGAGGGGGGGCACTCTTGCCGCTATTGTGGCTTAATAGTGGGACCTGGGAACTTGAGACATGTAGCCCCTCGCCTGCCCTATCCGTTTCTGTGTCGTTCCCATCACTTTCTTGAATTTCCCAGATTTTCACCAATGAAAACCTTAGCGAGCATCGGCGATATACAAAAATGCTCGAGTCGCCCATTGACTTTAATGGGGTTCATTACTCGAAATGAACCCTCGAGCATCGCGGAAAGTTCGACTCGAGTAACGAGCACCCGAGCATTTTGGTGCTCGCTCATCTCTACTAGGATTGCCTAGGAATTGTGTTCTCGACACATGCAATTGAATACTACAGCACCCGTCTTGGAGGAGTTGGACACTGCTGGTACAATATTGAAGATACGCATTAACTGAGTTGTGACCAGCAGGTACAGTACAATGGGGCAAAGAAACAATATATGAGGGGCTTAGCAGACACAGTACATGGAGTTGGCACAGTAGAACAATTGAAGGGATACAACAGGTACAGTACAAAGGGGCACAGAATGCATAGTACAATATTAGGGTGCACCTGTTGCTGCACAGTAGGTGCAGTTAGAGGGTAACTGGGGCAAAACAGTAGACCCAACATTGGTTGCCGTACCAAGAACAATACTGGGGTTTATAGCAGGCGAGTCAAAGCTACAAAAAAAAGCCTTGATAAAAGTCTGCGCCAGATGTAGAGGAAGGATCAAGGAAATGACTACAAGCAGTGAAGGCTTTGTTGTGAGTCTCTCTCGAGAGGGGAGGGGTCAAATCCTGTCTAGCCCTAAAAGAATCAAAGATATTTTCCATATAAACAATTGTTACAAAATACATGTGGTCTACATGTACGACCCAATGAAGAACTGATCGGTGTAGGCATCATATCCATAGGATTGTGGAATCAATGCAAAACATTTGTAAACACGTGGCATCAATGTACAGCAAATACATTCTTCACAGTTGGACAACAATGAATATCCATACGGAGCTCCTCTATTTCTACCCAGTTGAAAAGGACATGATGATGACACATGGCAAGGGTTCTGAAGACGATCAGTCATTTGCTAGATGTGTGGATGCGGCACATATGAATACACATCCATACATATATATTCTTCATTGTTTCACATACAGTTAGTCTTTAACTAAGCCAAAGGACTTGCTTGATCTGAAGCCAACATACTGTATGCTATGTAAATGACTTGCGGAGGAAGGGACAGAAATCACAATCAGGAGAAAAGTGAATATGTAAGACTATGGAGGACCATCTATGGCAGAACACATCGGGGCTTATTTACTAACACTGTCTAAAAGTCTGACTTAGACTAAACAGTCTTAAAAGTCGCCAGCTTTATCAAAGTAGCTCTGCTTAATGATAGATCTGTTGAATTTTAGGACTGTCTAGTCTATGTTTAGACTACTTTTTCATTGGCTTAGTTTACACCAAAAATTGCGCCAACGTTTTGGCACAATTTAGTCCAATCCGCTTTCTTACAAAAGAACTGTCTTTGTCGGACGCAGCAATATAGTGTCCGAAAATATCTAAAACACACAGTAAATGTTGTGCAAAGCATGTCTGACAGTCTTCTGGCGCAATTTGTGCCCAAAACACCCGTTGAGTCTTCAACAGCTAATAAGCCCCATTGACCTTTTATGTTAAATGAAAATACATACAGTGCTGTGCAAAAGTTTTAGGCAGATGTGAAAAATGTTGCACTGTAAGGGCGCCTACCCACTTGCGTTGCCGATTTTCGCGCGTGAAAAACGCGGCATTTTCGCGGCGTTTTTCGCGCGTTTTTTGCAGCTCTCCTTTGACAATCATGGGTGCATTAAGAGAAAAATAAGGAGACATATGCAACTGACAGTTCCTATGTGAAAAAACCCCACGAAACGGAAAAAAACCCCCAGATGGACAAGAACACATTCTATACTAATTGCTCTTGAGAAAAAACGCAAAACATCACAGGAAAAAAAATCGCAAGTGGGTAGGCACCGTTTTTTCACATAGGAACTGTCAGTTGCATATGTCTCCTTATTTTTCTCTTAATGCACCCATGATTGTCAATGGAGGGCTGCAAAAAACGGACAAAAAACGCTGCGAAAAACACGCAAAAAACGCCGTGAAAAACGCGCAAAAAACGCTGTGAAAAACACGCGAAAACGACGCGTTTTTCACGCGCAAAAATCGGCAACGCAAATGGGTAGGCGCCCTTTGGCTACCCACTAGCGTTTTTTTTCCTCTGAAATTCGCAGCGTTTTTTTTTTTTCTGCAGGGGTCTTTGGGTTATGAGAGTTGTAAAGCTAAAATCGCGATTTCGCGGTAAATCGCGATTTTGCGCGATCGCGATTTTAACATTACAAGTCCCATAGACCCCTGCAGAAAAAAAAAATGCTGCGAATTTCACAGGGAAAAAAAACTGTAGTGGGTAGTCATCCTAAGGGCTCCTGCACACGGGCGGAAATCCCGCGGTGGGATTTCCCGCCGGATTTCCGCCGCTCAAAGCCTGCATAGGATTGCGTTTGTCAACGCAATCCTATGCAGACGGCCGCGGTCTGGCCGCGCGAAATCTCGCGCGGCAAACAAACCGCGGCATGTCCTATTTCTGTGCGGGGCTCGCCAAGCCCCGCGCAGAAACGTCACTCACCCGGCCACCGGCTCCGGTCTGCTCATGCGCCGGCTGCCTGGCAGCCGGCACATGAAAGAGCCGGAGCTGCGGGCGCGGGTGAGTACGCGCTGGTCCCTGTAGGCGCTCGGGTCGGGTTCCGCGGCGAGAATCCTCGCCGCCGGATCCAACCCGCCCGTCTGCAGGCGGCCTAAGGGCTCCCACCCACTGGCGATATTTTCTCCACTGCGATGCAATTCATGAATGAATAGCTAAGAGCTATGTGTGATTGGCTGAGCACTCAGCCAATAGCTAAGCAGTAGCTGCTATTAGCTGGACCCTCAGCCAATCTGCACAGCCCTTTCAGGAGGCGGGGATTTTTAAATCCCCGACTGCTGAAAGAGCTCAGTAACAGTGCTGGGGAGCCAGCAGGAGGACGTGGCTGAGAGCAGGACAGGTGAGTATAATTTGTTTTATTTTTTTTTCACACTTATTGATGATTATTGTGGAAGGGCTTATATTTCAAGCCCTTCCCCGATAATCATTCCGCAGGGCTTGCTGAAACCATTGATTTCAATGGGATGGCGGGGTAGAGTTGGCCCTTGTCACGGTGGCTCTATTAGACTCCTCTCTGGAGGGATGCACGAAACCTGGGCCAAGGCAATGCTAAGCCTCTTCCAGGCAACGCTGGGACAGCGGTTACCTGTGTAAGTGTTGTGGACATGAAGTTGTCACGTGTGACGCCACAGTTCCTTTCTCCCCGTAGATTATCCGGTGGATGAATAAAGAGAGTCCACACAATGATAAACTTAAATACCTCAACCTCTGGGAACGGGCAATGACTGGAAACGTTATTGTAGAAGATGCAGCAGAATACAATTTAACTTGCACATGCAGGACAGACAATTTGCTGGTGTTACTTCAGGCCTGCAGTCTCAGTTATCTACAATGCTCAGCTCCTAGACAGGGAACACTCTGGAGGAGGACGGGGGAAGGGAACACTCCACTGACACTCACTCTGCACTCTGGTAGACAGCTCTGCACAGCAGACTTCTCACTCCTTTCTCTTTTCAGAGGTGTCTCCTGGCATGGAAGGCCTCAGGATACCTTTCCTCCTCTTCTATCACTTCACCACATGAGGGTTGCAGGTACCCCCATGTGGCCAGCACTCTCACTTCTTTCACTACCGTTGAAGATGACAGAACACTCATACCACACCCCAATCACTCACATTTATAGGGTACAGACATCACGTGACTAGACGGATATTGATACATTTCCAGACATATCCCAGCCACTTTCATTAACCTCTTGCATGCTGCAGCTGTGCAATACACATAACAGCAGACAAGACGCTTTGCACAGGGTATCCACATACAAAACATGACATGTATGGAGGGGCCAGAAATAAGTGTTTTGGGCCACAACAGATAGATAGATGATAGATAGATAGATAGATAGATAGATAGATAGATAGATAGATAGATAGATAGATAGATAGATAGATAGATAGATAGATAGATAGATAGATAGATATGAGATAGATAGATAGATAAATAGATATGAGATAGATAGATAAATAAATAGATATGAGATAGATATGAGATAGATAGATAGATAGATAGATAGATAGATAGATAGATAGATAGATAGATAGATATGAGATAGATAGATAGATATTTACAGTGAAGAATAAAAAGGGATATCTAGAAGGGTGCATATATCGTTTTCTTGGCACTGCAAATTATTTAAGGTCGGCATGACTTTTATTGCTCTTTTACTGCTTAAAAATGCTGCATGTAGCAATAAGTGCAGCTGTAATAATGTAATCCTCAAATACTAACCTATGTTTAGAATCAAAGGGAGAAGTTTAATTTAGATCTGAATTAAGAAGCTACATTAATCTCTGTCTGGGAATGTAGAGCTAAAGTCAGTCCTGGAGTCACACATTGACCTGATAATAAAAGCCAAAGGTTAACTACCAAGCAGAGGGCAAACATGGACAGAAAAAAAGAAAAAAGAAGCTTTTTGATTTAATTCAGTAGTTACTTAAAGGGGTATACCCAGCAAACAAGTTATCCCTTGGGGATTGCGGATAATGTGTTGTGGTGGGACAACCCCTTCCGTAGTATCAGTACTGTATTACTGAGCTCTTGGTGCATTACTGTACATTAATCACGGTTTAAAACAGTTTGCCATGTTCTTTCTTGACCATATTGAGTTTTAAGTATCTTACAAAGTTTTATATCATCAGTGAAAACTGACCCTTTACTTTCAATCCCATCCACAAGGTCTTTAATAAAAGGATTATCTGTATCAAAGTATAATGTGTATTCCGTATTTCCCTATCATAGTCATGAGAAGGGTTGAATGTACTCCAAAACCCCCGGACAGTTTCCTTAAAGGTGTTATCCTGGGAGATGTTTTTCAGAAACTTGCTAAATTTGCAGTAGTAATATAAAAGTAGATTAAAAAAATACTAAATCTCAACCCGACTAGACTTGATGACTCGTCTTTCAAACCCAGCTTTTCGTCAGGGACTCAGGGAGAGCTCCTTCTTAATTTGGCACAAGTCCTTTAACCTGAGGCTCCGGCACGCGGCTGACAGATTGGGAAGGCCCCAACTTTTGATATCTTACAGGCCAATAGGGACCAGCTTAATCTTCCCTGGCTTGAATACCAACAATTGCATTGATTTGTATTGAGCATGTTCCCATGTCTGACAAGGGTGCCATCTTCATTTTTCTCCGACACAGTGTTTCTCTTATCGGCCAGTATGATGTGAAGATTATTGTAGATGTACACTACAGCTTGCTGCTCCATATGAGTAATTCCAACAGGGCTTCCTTTTTCAGTAAATGGGAAAGGGATGTGGTGGTTACTTTTGGATAAGATGTGTCTATTGTCACATGATATCTCCTCGTCTTCCCAGGTCAGGGAGAAAAATTATAAAATACTGGCCAGATGGTACTTTTGTCTGGTAGATGTGCATCGAATGTCACAGAGACCTGCTGGAGATGTAGCATAGATAAGGACACTATGCGCCACATATGGTGGAATTGTACATCTATAGAGCTGGGATCGGATATTGGATCTCTATAACACATACACAGGGACACAAATTTCAAATAGCCATCAAATTACTCTGTTTTCCAAATTGCCCGGCTCATTGACCCAAGTTAAAAGAGTATCTTGCAGCCGCGCAACTGGTTATACTTTGTCATTGGGGGATAGACAGGCATGATACCCACTATGTATGAATGGCTCTCTGAATTTCATCTTGAAATGAGAATGGAACAGTTGATAGCAGAAAGACTGGACCTCCCCAACGCATTTCTTTTGCTTTGGTTTGCATGGCAAGATTTTGAAAAGAGTTTTCTGCTTTGATGCATTACAGCCTTTAGATTCAAGCTAACATGTTGGCAGATATGGTATTTCCTTCCCCTTTTGTACCTTTTCTTAATGTTTGACCAATTCCCCCCCCCCCCTCCTCTTTTCTTTTTTTTTTCTTATCTTCTCTCTGCTTTTTCTTTTCCATCTTGCCACTTTTATTCTTCAGATGTTACACCTAATTCATTTTCTGTCTGTTCAATATGTAAGGCCGCAGTGGCAGCCTGCAGCTATGGTAGTTAGACCTAATCCTGATATCGGACCATATATGTGCCGCTGGCTCAGTAAGGAGCTTTTCAATCAATTGTTTATGTGTGCACATAGAGACCGTACTCTGAGATATGTAATAGATTTGATTATGTTGATTCACATGGTAAGGGGATGTCATGAGATGCTATTCATGCCTTACTTTTAATGTAACTGACCTAAAACCTTCAATAAAAATGGATTTCACATAAAAGATCCACTCACATTCTTAGCTCCCTGCCGTTTTCATTTTGCATGCACCCAGGTTACATCCTGATGCCAGGTCATGTGACCACTGCAGCTAATGACTGGCTGAAGGGAACCGGTGATCGGCTGCAGTGGTCACATGGCCCTGGTGTTGGTCACATCATTGCCAGCCTTCAAGTTACTATTGCAGTGTGAGCCAATTTTTGGAAAAAGTCTACCCGAATAATTCCTTTAAAAATTAGGCAAAATGTTCATAAATCACTATGCCAGATCATTGACAGAACTGTGCAGCTGTTTGCCTGGCTGGCATTGATCTGTATGCTTAGGAAAGAAAGGCAGAATTCAAGTTACAAATCACATTCAGCTTCCTGTCAGGCAAAACTCACAAACAGGAGTGTTATGAAAATTTAACATAACTGTATATATTTGGTGTGCCCACAGTCAATTTGGTTTGCTGTTTGAAGTGGACGAGTCTTTCACTCCACAAAGAAACTCAGTGGGGGGTCCTTTCTTTTATTCATGGAGAGCACTGTCCCTTTTGTCTCTCCAGTTTGGCCAAACTGGTTTTGAAACAGGGGCAGTGCTTTCTTTGTTAAAACTGGATTTGAGAGACTGCCAGATGCAAATTGAGCCACTCAAATCAAGCAGCCACCATCACCAGATGGGAAGAGGAGGTCCAAGAAGATGGACTGTTAATTGTTCATTGGGTTTGCCTCTTCTTACCTGGCTGCTCAGTCCTAGACCAGGGATTTGCTTAATGAACCAGGGGGTGGGTATACATGTAGAGTTCGGGGTAGAAAATATAAAATGACATGCTGAACAATGGGACGGTATCCCATTTGAAGACGGGAGCTCTGCAGCTGGAATCTGTAGCATTTTTTTCCATCCACCCTCAGGAAGAAAGGTTTTAGAACACATTGTAAGTTGTAGGTTTCTGTGTTCCTCCATTATATTTTCATAACTATTTTGCATATATTTGTTTGTCATCTTTTTACCTTTTCATAAATACTGTATTTTTAAAAAAAATTAAAGCTTAAAACTTTAGTAAGCTTGGTCCTTGTTGCTCTGAACCTTTAAGCTTTCGGTGTTGGTGTTAACAATTTGCTTGTTGGTAATCAGTGTGCGAATGCATTTGGAGGACTTCTGGACAATATTCCAGGAGTGGTGGCAGCAAGATTTTGGGGGTGTGTGGGGACTGTGTGGGGTGGGATTTATGCTCAATTTGCAACCTGAGTGGAAGGTGAGTGCAAGATTAAGTTAGTGAAACAGATCAACCCCTAACAGTCGCATCCACGGCACATGCTGGGGAAGTGTGTATATAACCAATGCACTTTGCTAAATCTATAAACCATCAGATCGCCGGTTATTATTTTTAACCCTAGGCCACAGGAAATAAAATATCTTTTCAAACCTGTAAAATACCGTATTGCCTAAACCTAGGTATGTTCTATACTCCAGTGAGTAAAAAAAAAAAAAAAATTAAAAAAAATATATATATATATATATATATATATATATATATATGTATGTAAAACAATGCAGCAATTGAAGAATTTTAATCTTTAGTAGAGATGAGCAAATATACTCGTTTCGAGTAATTACACGATCGAGCACCGCGGTTTTTGAGTACTTCCGTACTCGGGTGAAAAGATTCGGGGGGCGGGGGGAGGCGTGGCGGAGCGGGGGGTAGCAGCGGGGAACAGGGGGGAGCCCTCTCTCTCTCCCTCTCCCCCCACTCCCCGCTGCAACCTCCCACTCACCCACGGCGCCCCCCGAATCTTTTCGTCCGAGTACGGAAGTACACAAAAATCGCGTCGCTCGGGCACAAAAGGGGCGTGGCCAAGTAGGTTCGCTCATCTCTAATCCTTAGACTAATATATTTTCTTTGCTTCCTTTCATTGTTCAACAGAACATATTAATGCCGACTCCATAATAACTCATAAGTTACTTTAATAGTATACAAATGGAATACGCCATATTCGTGGTAACCATTCTATACTGAGCACAAACATCACTTGTACAGGAAGGTTAACTAAGCCATATTTAGGTGGCGGTACTGAAAACGTGAATGACTTGCATTAAATTATTCATCCAATGAATGCACATGTTATATACAAAATGGTAATATCCTAATTTACATACATGGAACGTTTTAAAAATAATGTGTATTTTTTATTTACAACAAACAAAGAATATATTCAACATATTTAATATGGCATTGCATGATATAAAACACTGTATATACTTCTTTTACATTTACACATACAAGAAACAAAACACGGAAAATAGGATTTTTTTTTGTATGAGGGGGCCAAGTTTCCTAAATTAGGTTGTCTGTATAGCCAGGCTGCTCCATTCAAATGATCAAACTTTTTACCAGCTTGTATCTCCAACAAGAAGCTTGTCACTTAACACTTCCATGTCCTGTGAGGTCAGCTACACAGCATTAAAGGGGTTGTCCAAAACATGGCTGCTTTCTTCCGAACACAGCGCCACCCTTGTCTGTGGTTTGTGTCTGGTATTGCAGCTCAGCTCCCATTCACTTCAATGTTGCTGAGCTATAATACAACATGCAACCCTATGGACAAGGATGGTGCTGTGTTTAGAAGAAAGTAGCCATGTTTTTCTAACCTTAGGCAACCCCTTTAAAGAAATAATGTAATGTAGCAGAAATGAGTCACAGGAAAGATTAAAAGTGTTTTTTCAGGCAAATACTATTGATAACCTATCCTCAGAATAAGCCATCAATAATTGATCTGAGGTCCACCACGCAGGACTATGGCTGATCAGCTGATGAGGACCCGCTGCCAGCACCGCAACACACAGGGGTTCAAAGCGGAAGCAGTTACCCCTGACAACGGTGTAGTGGCTGGTGCTGGTAATTGCAGGTACAATAATAAAATCAATACAAACTGCAATTACCGGTTCAAGCCATTACACAGGTTGGAGCTAACTGCTTCTTCTTCATACCCATGTGTTATGGCGCTGACAGTGCACGCCGGATCAGCTGATTGGCCAGTGTCCTGAGTGGTGATCGTCAGCTGATCAACCATCAATGATCTATGCTGAGGATAGGTAATCAGTATTTACCTGGAAAACCCCTTTAGGCAATGGAGTCGGTCACGTGTTCTTTCTTCCGGCGCTGCAGAGATTCGTCCGCGTCTGCAGTGCGGCCATCTTTTAGTACCGATGCACCCATGTGACTAAGCCCTTAAAGAGGACCTGTCACTAAATAAAGTCAGCAGAGTTGGCTACAGCCATGGCTCTGTTGACTCTTTCCCCGTTTTGTTTTTTTCCCATACTCACCTCCCTTTGTCCAAATGAGCTCTTCTTAGGTCTTACTCCTAGCACTGTGTCAAGTAGGCAATCGACAACGCTCACTGTCAATAAGTGACATCAGACTGTCAATCAAGTCCAATATAACCCACTGAGAGTGAGTGGTAGGTACTGCCCACTTGACACATTGATATCACCCTGATCTGAATCTAAAAACATTTCTTATAAGCCAAGGAAATAAATGGATGAAGTCAGCGGGACTGCGACTATAGAGCTATACAGCCAAGTAACCCCACTGACTTCATCTAGTAAGAGGTCTTCTCAAAATGTTCGGTTTTATGTTAATCCATATCTTGGTACATGGGGATTTTTAAGGGTTCTACTTGGAAAAGGAACTCTTGGAACCATTTTCCCAGGTCTATAAAAAGTAAATTGTAGTCTCCATTACAGATGGAACATCCTGACAGCACAGTCATACTGAATGTAACCTAATCACTATAGAACCTTATGGTGGTCTAAGTTCTGTTCAGTAGAAGCCGCTGGGGGTCCGAGTATTATGTCCTACTGCTTTCCAGCGATTGTTTTTCTGGAAAGTTTATTTTTGTTGAGTCATCCTTGTCTTTACTCCTCCCCTATTTTCACTGTCCTTAAGATGTGTCTAAAGAACTCTAAATGGTAACAGATGGTGTCCTTCTTAGATTGAGGTCAACAAAATTTAACACACTCCTTACACTGCCGGAAGCCATTCTCTCCTTTTTTTTTTTTGCTTTCATAATTAAGTTTCTGGAGAACCAATAAAGCAGAAAACACTGAAATGTAACTTTTAAAGATGTGTAAACACTGAACAGGCGACAGGAGTTGGACAAGGGGTTGTCAAGCCCCATGAAATGTTTTACAAACAGCTATAAAATAGCAAAAGAAGTAAAACTTGCTTTACCAATCATCTGCCACTCCCGTACGAATGCTTCCTAGGTCCCCCCAACAGTCTCTGTTTGACAGCCTCCACCAATGCTGACATGACATGTGACCACTGTAGCCAATCACTGGCCACAGCAGTGACCTTAGGGGTTGCGATATGACACCGCTACAGCCAGCAATCACATGTCTATATGCCACTTTGTAGCTGTAAATCAGTAACCGGTTCAGAACCAGAAAAGCATTGGCACAATCAGCACAGAAACGGCGGGGGACGGATAAGGCATTACCTTTAATTTTTATAAGCGATTTGTAAAAATTTTCATAGTGTTGGACAATCCCTTTAACAATGGCACTCTGATAAAACTACAACATATGCAATTTTAATACAGCAAATCTACAGCATCATATGTTATGCAGAGGTAATGCTGTTTATGGTTTAAAACGGTTCAAATGTTCAAAGTTTTCTCATGGGTTACATAGATATGTCAAAAAATTACATTTATGGAGTTTGGGACCTCAAGCACTAAATAAAAGGCTGCTGATACTTGGGTAATGTCCTCTCTTTAAAGCAACCCTCCAGTTTTGGAACAATTGTGTTCCAGGACAGGAGGGGGCATGGGGGTATATTTCCTGACGTTGCTCTTCTCTGCCCCCACCCCTAACCCCCAATCCACTAATTTGGGACTCCATATACAGCTGTTCAGGATGGCTGCAGCAATTTCCTAAACTACTTAATGCACACTATGCACTGCTCTCTGATTGGCTAGTGCTGATCAAATGAGCAGCTCTGGCAAATCAGAGAACAGATATAGTGCACCGATTATCTAAGACTACCAATGCACTGCGGGGATTAGGTAGTCTGAAAATTGCATCGCAAAAAACAGAATTCGGAACTGATAGAGGACGGGCAGAGAAGAACAGCTGCAGGTAATATACCCCCTCCCCGCCCCCAAGTCCTGGGACAGAATTTTGTCCTGAAACGGAAGGTGGAAAAGTTGCACAAACTTATGGAACTATATGTAAGATTCATAAATCAATCTGTTCCAAAATGTTTTTCAGGCATGTCTGTATGAGAAAATGTTAGCGTAATACGCCTTACCTTAATTATGAAGTTGGAGGATTTATACTCTTATATTGTTTGGTACTAGTTATACAATTAGTCAACATGCACAGATCATAATCTCACAGCCAACAGAAATCTATAGGTTCATGAGTATATCGTGTATATGCCTTCGATTTTATAGAAAGGCAGTAGGACTAGGTGTTTTTCACTAATTCCATTCCACCAGGGGCGTAACTATAGAGGGTGCAGGGGATGCGGTTGCACCCGGGCCCAAGAGCCTTAGGGGGCCCATAAGGCCTCTCTCTCCATATAGGGAGCCCAGTACTATGAATAAAGCATTATAGTTGGGGGCCCTGTTACAGATTTTTCATTGGGGCCCAGAAGCTTCAAGTTATGCCTCTGTGCAGCATGGTTTAGGTATGGGTACGGGTACAGATACAGATAGAGGGGGGGCCCCAGCTCACCTTTTGCATCAGGCCCCCTGAGCCTTTACTTACGCCCCTGCATTCCACATTACATGGTGGTGACACATGGAGTACCAATGGGTCCATACTACAGGGCCATCGTGCAATTCTTGCACCACTGTGTATGAGCCTGATGTCAACATTAAAGTATTTCAAGTGAATGGCATACACAAATATATTAAGAAATATGATTTGGGAAACATTAACCCAGGTGAGATGACAATTTTGTTGTACAGCTGCAAAATACAACAATTTTCCTAGACTAGAAACATTTCTGTGGCCTTCTATATGTTGTGATTGGTGCATGATAGAGTTGCGTGACAAAAAGCCCAAATGTTTTGTGGCAGTCTGGATATATACAGTTATCTGGACACCTCCTATAATAGTAGCCTTGCCTCCTTGTCTGAACCGCCACCTATTATATCAAGCTGTCCTTATAATGGGTCCCCCCTCATGCACACATATTTATAGTTAACCTCTTTATTCACTTAAAGGGGTTTTCTACGCAAATACTATCGATGACCAAGTCATGAATAGTTGATAAGTTGTGGTCTGCCAATCAGCTGATCAGGTGCCCATTGTCAGTGTCATGATACACAGGAGTTAGAGCCGACGTCGTTGGCTTTGACCCCAGTGTAGTAGCTGGTACTCGTATTTGCAGCTTCACCACAGCCAATCAACTATTGATGACCTATTCTTAGGATAGGTGATCAATAGTATCTGCATAATTACCTGGGTCTAATATACAGTCAACACAGGTAATGCTTACGTCTTCAGAGGCAACAAGATGTTAAAACTCGAAGAATTACCCTACTTGACATACCGTAATGATAGACCTAACTGGATGATGGCCACGGCTGATATAATAAATCCCATTGCCAAGATTTATACAGATGAGTGGCTCCAAAACTGCATATATTGAACCTCAAAAGGTATAACCCATGTTTTTTCTAGCTCGTTTGGGTCTAAGAAAAGACAAGTCAATACCCTTACTATATGTAGACCACATTAAACCGGAGGAACTCGTGCACAGCCGTTAAATGTACTAGATATCTGATGTGGATTAGGAACACTTAAACTAAAAAGGAAATGTCTTGACATATCGGAGAACTGAAGAAACATTACAAAATGATTCTAACGACATATAAACTGTGGGAAAATACAGTTGGCACCGGTGAGCTGGCATGCTGGACTTTTATTCCCTTAGCATTTGGCTGAGTTTGCTTGTTAACACCCATTTATTGAGTGAAAATGTACAGGTGAAAAAAAGTCATTTCCGCCTGTTACATTTGTGAAACAGACTTAAACCGTCAGACAAATAATCTGTCCCCGTAGAGACGGGCTTGTGCTAGATGTTAAGGGCAAAGGACACTTTGTATTAGGAGGGGGTGAATGTTTGGAGTAATGGTGTCTTGGTTTAAGAAGCACATACTGAAGACCATATATGGAAAGGGTTATTTTGACATGAAGACCGAAGAAAGAAAAAAATGGAGCAAATGTGTGAAATTTGTGTAATATATACATAAAAGCATATGGAGATGCAGCAAAGGATTTCGACAACTGGTGACACATCCAGGGATGCAACCATTTTTAGGCCTAAGCCAAAAGAGGGGCAAGTCTGTCATTGTAGGGTCCCATTTGAAGAAGTTGGCCGATAGGTACTTATAATTGGATCATAATGTGCGTTAACAACCTCAGATTTTTTTGAATACTATATATAGTAGTAATGCAATTTATATATACAATGCTGGCATATTTCTTGACGCCTGCCGTTACACCATTTTTGTTTGTTTTTGGAAAGGAAACTGGAATGTCTTCTTCTATTCAAGTAGCATTACTTGTAGAGATCCTTGGCTGTGAGTGAGGGGGACACCCATATTGGGACTTTAGAGATTTTGGGGTTTCAGTGGCACTAGGTTCGGTGAGCCCTGATAGAAGAGGATTTTTTTTAATAAGCCTTCTTGCTCTTCAAAAATAAGAGGGCTTTATGAAGAGGTAAATCCTGGAAGACCACCTTTAATCCATAAAATAAATGGGTCATGGCAAATGGTCATTGTTGTGATCTAAGAAGTCATGGGTTATTGTATAAACTTGGTAAGGACTACGACCCGCTAATCGTATCAATACATCCAAAACAAATGTATCCCCCTTTTAAATACCATTAAATTATAATATATGATATATCGGTAAAATGTAGATGTTTGTTGTTTTGGAATAACCATACCACACAACTGACAAAACAAAAATGTTAAGTAAAAGCGTAGGGTGTTGGCATTTTCTTTGGTGGTCCATCAAATGAAATTTTGCTCCCAACCGTTTTGTGAAGTTTGTTCAGTCTTCTTCATTGGGGTTAAACTTAAAAATATAGAATGTCGAAAGGCTGAAAAAAGAAAGTGGCTTTCTTCTACGCAGTGAGCCATTCATCTTAGGTCCATTCACACTTTTACAATTTCGTTCAGCCTCTTAACAATGGATTAGTCACATACCACATTTCTGGGCCATTACGCTTGTCTTGGCCAGAGTATTTCCATCTCCTAATAGTCAGAGAACAATACTTGAGTTGCTCCCCAAGCAACACGTTATAACTGATGTGTAAAAGTGCTTTCTTTGTGGAGAACTGACCTACGTCCTAACAAGCTATCAATTCAATCAGCCAACAAAATTCACTTTGTATGTCAACTGGTGTCCATTGTCCCAAGCGTATAGTACTTTTTCTTTGGGGTTATAGTCAATCTGTGTCGTAAAGGAAAACTCATTAATGAAAGGCAACT
This sequence comes from Eleutherodactylus coqui, assembly GCF_035609145.1. Taxonomy (NCBI): domain Eukaryota; kingdom Metazoa; phylum Chordata; class Amphibia; order Anura; family Eleutherodactylidae; genus Eleutherodactylus; species Eleutherodactylus coqui. The sequence continues at coordinate 33,232,515 of NC_089846.1, forward strand.
TTGGATCTGCGTCGGTATCTGTATGAGTGTCATAGGCATAAGAGATCTGTCCTTCTTTTTGGTTGTAGACATCCACTGCATATAGGATGCCACATATTATAAAACAGTTTCCATAGGAGTTACGTTTGAGGCCAGTTTTCCACGTAGTCTCCTTCTTTATAGATAGGTCATTAGGGTCAAGTTTGCTGATAACTATGACTTCTTGCTGAGAGTAATCATAGTCAACTGATGGGTAGATGACCCACAGGCCGCTTTCATCTACGGCAAAGTCAATATCTGAGTGGCCTCTCCATTTCCATGGGGTGGTATCTTCATAAACAACGTCATGCAAAAGGGTCCATGCTGCTACAAAGCGCTGCTTCAAGTCATACTTAATGATGTTCTTAGTAAAAGCTCTGTTGTAATAGAAGGCTCCTTGAAATACAACATGTCCTGTCCCGATCCAGTTGTAAGGAACCTTATAGAGATTGCTCCAGCGACCTGAAAAACATCCATAGATGTAAAATAAAGCCTCATAACTATAGTAGTGACAGCAGTGACAAAGGTATTATCAGGTGTAATATAATGGGTGCAGAAGAAACTTTAGAGAGCCCATAAGGCCTCTCTTCCCCAAATAGGGAGATCAGTACTATGAATTAACCATTATAGTTGGGGGCCCTGTTATAGATTTTGCATTGTTATGCCTTTGGGTACTACGTATATTGACTATGTCACCAAAACAAAGGAGTATGTACTATCGAGGCAGACCATGCAACTGCTATGGGGCCTTTGAAGACAGCGGGCCCTAGCTCTGATTGCACCATCCCTTGGGTACTGCATATATTGACAATTTCACCAAAACAAGGGTGTATGTACTATAGAGGTGGACCATGCAACTGCTATGGGGCCTTTGAAGACAGGGGGCCCTAGCTCTGATTGCACCATCCCTTTGCTACTGGGTGGTGAGAACATAGGAAAGACCCCTATCCACAAAGGAACTGTATTAATGGCAAAGAACTAGGAAGAGACACAAGGATCATTTTAAGGGGCATGAAATGGGAAACAAGCACAAGGCCCATCTGTCTTGGGCCATCATAATGAGGGGCCCATTTAAGTTTTTGCTATGGAGCTCCATCTCTTCTATACATGCTACTGCACCAAGGCGATTAGAGATGAGCGAACGTACTCGGTAAGGCCGATTTCGCAATCGAGCACCGCGATTTTCGAGTACTTCACTACTCGGGTGAAAAGTACTCGGGGGTGCTGTGGGTGAGCGGGGGGTTGCAGAGGGGAGTGGGGGGGAGAGAGAGAGCTCCCACCTGTTCCGTGCTGCTACCCCCCGCTCCACCACGCCACGCCCCGCCCCACAGCCCCCCCGAGTACTTTTCACCCGAGTAGTGAAGTACTCGGAAATCGCGGTGCTCGATTGGGAAATCGGCCTTACCGAGTACGTTTGCTCATCTCTAAAGGCGATATAAACAATTTTTAAGTCATGTCCAGAAGTAGATTACCAAAAATGTCAGACAACATAGGGCATCGAAGCAATGTCCATTCTGCAGACTTCAATAACAGCATTATCAATATAAGTAATTATGCTTCTTGGGTAACACTTGGCTTCGAATACTATCATTGAAATAGATCTGTATCTTAGAGGGGTTTTCCAGTTATGAGATATTAAACCTGTCCTCAGGATATACTATCAATAGCAGATTGGTGGGAGTCTGCTGCTCAGGACCTCCAAAGATCAGTTGTTGGCAGGCCCGCTGCACTCGGGTACACAGTGCAGGAAGCAGACAGCTCAGTTTCCATTGCAATTAATGGGAACTTGACCTGCAATATCAAATCAGGCCACTGCAGAAGGAACAGAGCTGTCTGCTTCGCATCGGCTGCCCCTCATCAATCTGTTATTGATGGCCCTATCCTGAGGATAAGCCATCAATATCTCATAATCAGAAAACCCCTATAATTGTAAATATAAAACCAGATGTATTGTTTTTTTCCAAAAAATAATATAAATGTACCTTGTTTGAAATTGTCAAGATTTCTGAACTCTACGAGATTATTTCCATAGTAATAATTAGTGACATAGATTCTTTCATCCTTTGCTCCGGGGTCTTTCATCCAAGCTCCTTCATTGCGGCCATAACTATGATGCTTCATGGGTGCCTCAACGGATGCAATGGTGCCTTCACATTCTGCTTCCCTGACTGAGAGAAAGTATCTTAGATTACGGAGAGCTCATCGGTGACATCATTTTATCGTCATCCCAATAGCACCATAATAGCACCATGATAGCCCCATGTTAGGTAAATTGGCTGGTTAACAAGACGGACTGGGGATTAGTGTAGGTTCACGGGGTGAAAACAGAGCAGAATCAATAAAGAAAGTATATTGTGATTTGTATTATTTTCTATTTTAGGTATATTAAAGGAGTTTTCCAGGAGGTTAATATTCATAGCCTCTCCTTAAAATACTTGATCAGTGGGTGTCCAGCTACCAGCACCCCTGGTGTTCGCCTAAATGGAGGGGCCAGTAAGACCAGGTCTCATTCATTGTTTACTAAAGAACAGCACTAGACATACACACATCAAAGTGATCCAGCATGTGGATAATAGATAAAAATTCCATAACTCTATTGCATAAAGTTAAAAGACCATTTCGGACAGTAAATAGTCTTTAATTACAGCAGCTAGATACGATTAAGGATGCATAACCATTAGAGATGAGCGAGTATACACATTACTCGAGCGAGTAGTGCCTTAGCCGAGTATCTCCCCGCTCGTCTCTAAAGATTCGGGGACCGGCGGCGGCGGGGGTGAGAGGGGAGGAACAGAGGGGAGATCTCTCCCTCTTCCCCCCCCCGCTCCCCGCCGCAACTCACCTGTCACCTGTGCCGATCCCCGAATCTGTAGAGACGAGCGGGGAGATACTCGGCTAAGGCACTACTCGCTCGAGTAATGTGCCTTAGCGAGTATACTCGCTCATCTCTAATAACCATCCAAAACACATAAGAGGTCTAGTCAATTTTCGGATGATATATCTATAGGGGGACTTGGTTTTTGCCGGCCGAGTTGTATTTTTCAGTGATACCATTTAACATACTATATAATGTATCGGACAACGTAAAAAAATTCTAAGTGGTCCGAATGGGAAAAAACAAAACACAACTACATCATTCGGGTGTGTTTTTATAGCATTCATGGTGCAGAGACCAGGGAAATAAACCCGACTCCTGTTAATTAGACATAAAACAGCACATTGACACGTATGAGCAACTCAGCCCCTTCCTCAGAATAGCTGGGTAGAACGCCAATTACAATATAACAAGACATGGGAATTGTTTGCAATGGCACGGAGTGAAAAATTGCTTCTGAGCAAGCGGGCAGCCTGGACACGTTCAAGGAAAGAGGAAGTGACAAACTACTGGAGTGTGAGTGGGACGGAGTATTTTAAGAGCAGACTGATGATGTGCCATGTCGGGGAAGACCATAAGGACGCATTCCATGGACCACCAGGGAAAGTGAGCACAGTGATGTCACAGATTGGGATATCTAACGTGTTTATTTTCATTTTCATATTTCATCATTGATTTGTTTGTTTTTTTCTTTATTTCCTTCCTTTATTTTTCCATGTATTAATGTATTGTAATTAGCGTTCTACCCAGCTATTCTGAGGAAGGGGCTGCAGAGCCAACATGCTTCAGTCTGCTGGGTTTTTACTTGATAAAGAGGAGTCGGGTTTATTTTCCTGGTCTTTATTGCAATTCATCAAGGGTTGCACCAGTATTTCTGTTTTTTCTCTCTACTATATCACCATGCCCTGTTGTATAACTGTGGCATATTCTGGGCTTGCAGAACATTAGAAATTAACTCTGTATTGTCCTTCACACTTAGTCACCCCAACTGGTTCTCATAGTCTACTGGAGTAGCTACACTTCCCTTTACACACTCTTTGAACCAATATGGTGGAATATTTTGTAGTCACTTTATCACTTCTTCACCTCCCCCCCACCACCACCAACACCTCCCCACCACCACCACCACCAACACCTCCCCATGTAATATTTGGCTAAACTAAATGCGAAAGTCAACAATGGAATCAAAGATCAACTTATCAGCCAAATGATTGTATAAATCAATAGCAATAACCACGGCCCACATAAGAATGGAGGAACTTTTGCAACATTATTTAAATTTTATTACTTGGGTGAAGAGCGCTTTATATGGAAATATTTTGTGTTTACTTGATCAGAAAATCATGTGAAGCAAAGAGAAAAAAAACAATCTTATACTTTATTCACATTAGCGTGATGGCTTCAAGATCTTAAAGGAGCCATGACTTCTTTAACGGATAGATTTTTAAATGGATCCTAATTAGTGATGAGCGAGCATACTCGCTAAGGGCAATTACTCGAGCGAGCATTGCCCTTAGCGAGTACCTGCCCGCTCGAGAGAAAAGGTTCGGGTGCCGGCGGCGGGCAGGGAGCTGCGGGGGAGAGCGGGACGGAACGGAGGGGAGATCTCTCTCTCCCTCTCTCCCCCCCCCCCCGCTCCCTCCTGCTGACTGCCGCAACTCACCGCTCCCACGCGCCGGCAGCCCAACCTTTTCTCTCGAGCGGGCAGGTACTCGCTAAGGGCAATGCTCGCTCGAGTAATTGCCCTTAGCGAGTATGCTCGCTCATCTCTAATCCTAATGAATCCTTAAGGATCCCACTGACCTATAAAGAGTCCTTCAGACTGTCGGTGTTTTTGCTGGTAACATTAGTGCAGCAGGCTACATTATTCTAGTCTTCAAAAACACTGCAGCCATGATGGAATCACTACAGCATTCAGCTGCTTTGCTACAACCAGGCTTTTCTTTGTTTTAACTGTTAAGAATTTGGAATTTACTAAAGAATTTTCTAACAGCTGGAGTAATGTCTGGGGACCTTATTAGGCTTTGGCAGTAAGAGTAAAACTGCCCAATGTAGGACAGCACCTCCGACTTGGGTTGGAACGTGGTATAAGCAATGACCCGAAAGGTCAACTGCTTCCAACACCAATCGGAGTACATTTTTTGTTTTGGTGGAGTTAGATTATATCAACAAGATCATTACTTTTCCTCCTTTACATTTGATGTCATTTAGGGTTTTTTTGCCTTTCTGAAACATTCTTGAAACAATTTATGAAAAGAATGGAGAAAACTGGTGAATGCAAGCAATACAAAGTGTCCCAAAAGTCATGGTGGGGTTTGGAATGACTATGTTGTTGGAATGAAACTTCTCAGACACATGACATGTATGTTAAATGAAAGCCAAAGCCTCTTGAAGTTTATGTCCCAAAAGTCATGATAGGGTTTCAAAATATTAAAGTGTAACAGTGATTTCCAAAAACCTTTGACATATCAAAGGAACATGTCAAAACTTTTGATCACGGAGGTCTGGCTGCCGAGACCCCAGGATTTGCACCAACAAGCCAGCTGAAGCATTTGTGCAAGTGCTGTCACTTCCTGCTAGCTAAATACGGGCCCACCAACATGTTGAGGTAATTGTGTGATGTTAGAGTGCCTCCCACAAAGAAAATAGAGCAATGATATGATTTCTGCCAAGAGCACATCACACATTATTTTAGGGCTATTACACTCATGTTCAGCAAATCATGAGGATATTTGTTGGCCCAAATTCTTACTTCGTGCCAAAGGACTTTTTCCAAAACATGAAAAGTGACCTCATCACTGAAGAATACGCGATGTAGTGACTGCTCGTCATTGACAATTTCATAAGTAATATCATATCATATCATTTGCAATCATCATATGGGTGGACTGCATGTAACAACCGAACCGTTGGATTTGGGAGGCCTAATTGTTGAGCTGAATAAACTGATTTCTTTGCAACTTTTTCGAATATCTCCAGACTTGTCACTAACTGATGGTCTTCCTGAATGCTGTCTGTCCAGTAGGCTTCTCATAGCTTTCAAGTGACTATCCCAACAGTGAGTGTTATGTTCACGTGGTGGCTCTTCATTAAATACACAATAGTATTGACATAACACACCAATTGCAGATTCAAATTTAGCTTGCCGCCAAACACACTGCACTTTCCTTCGAACCGTTGCCATCTTGTGGAGAGCACCTAGTAGGTGTGAGGAGACTTATAAGGTCCTCTTGGAAATGTAGCATGCAAATGAGAAATAGTACAATGCCTCAACTCCCCAACTCCAGTCCTCAGGGACCGCCAACAGGTCATGTTTTCAGGATTTCCTCAGTGTTGCACAGGTGATGTAATTATTGTCGGTCCTCAGACATTGCCTCAGGTGTTCTTACCATAGGATATCCTGAAAACATGACCTGTTGGTGGTCCCCGAGGACTGGAGTTGGGGACCCCTGCTCTATAGTGTCACCTATTAGAAGTTAGCAATCCTGCAGGTCAAACATTGACTCGCAGGAACACTACCTTCTAATAGGTAGCTCCCTAAAGACATTGCTCCATCTCCCATTCACCCGCTGACCTTGAGATGGAGAACTTGGAGACTTTAGAGGATAATATTCACAAACAAGTTTTTGCCATTGTCCAGCATTAAAAAGTTGCAAAGTTTTGCAAAAGTCCCACTTGCAAAAAAATGTTAGACTTTTCTGCTTTTTACACCACCCTCACTAGGTTTGTAAAAAGTAGGCAGGGTTTAGTGGGAAGGGGGGGACATCTAATAAACTTGTCTTAGATTTGCACCGGTTTCATGGGTCTGTCATGCTTTATTGCAACAATATTCAACTTTCAAAGAACACAGACACTCCAGTCGCAAGTTTAGAAATGACGGTGGAAGCCACTGCAAGGGCAGTAGGGCAGGTCGAGGCAATTGATGAACATTTTTTTCGTAGATGTCAACTTTTTGTGTTAGCATTTTAATTAAAAAAGTTAATTTTTTGAGCAGACTACGGGCAACATGCCAAATACACAATCCATACCTTTAATATTGTTTTCTGCATCAGAGCCAAGTGCTTCAGAAGAAAGGGTGATCACAGGGTCTTCTGGGCTGGCGGTACTTGTAGCCAATGTTGTGCTAGTGGTGCTCTCCGTTGTTGTCGTGGTTGTTGTAGTGGTAGGAGTTGTGGTGGTGGAGGTAGTAGTAGTTGTTGTAGTTGGTTTCTCGAGCTCCACAGGTCTTTCCTCTTGGATGAGATGGGATTCTGAGATGTTGGCTGCTGCTCTTACATCCGGTCTGTCTCCTCGTACAGACAACCTTCCTGTGTTCTCTGCAAATGGAAATAAAACATTAATGCAATAGTTCTAATGCAGATATCCATATCATGTGGCGACACTGTATACTCACTGGGCTGATTGCTCCGGCTTACTGATGGGTTTCATGTGATACTTGTAGTTTTGTATTTTGAAAGTAATTGGTTCCAATTTATACACATTTTCTCAGCCCGGTCCAGAAGATGATTTCGGATTGACACCGATGATATGTGAGATTCATTGAAGCCGAGACGTCATTTTTACATCCCATATAAAATATATTATAGATAATGCTGCATAGTGGCCTGACCATGAAATGTACCCAATAGAGATGAGCGAGTATACTCGCTAAGGCACATTACTCGAGCGTGTAGTGCCTTAGCCGAGTATCTCCCCGCTCGTCTCTAAAGATTCAGGGGCCGGCGTGGATGACAGGTGAGTTGCGGCGGGGAGCGGGGGGAAGAGAGGGGGAGAGAGATCTCCCCTCCGTTCCTTCCCGCTCTTCCCTGCTGGCCCCCGAATCTTTAGAGACGAGCTCATCTCTAGTACCCAACATTTATCATTAAATTCTAATACATAGGTTCAGAGCACTCATGCATTATATGAACACCATAAAGTCCAGGGGTGTTATTTAAAGCGATTGTCCAAGAATATTATAGAATGGTTGCTGTCAGTGCTGCCAATGGAAACTCACCCTAGGACAGGAAAATTAATTTGAAGCTCAAAGGGAGTGGGCCCAGGGGAGGAGCCTAATGGTACACTGTTCTGAACAGTGTAGTATTAGGCTTTGTCTCTGCCCGAAGTTCCACCCCTTCCCAGGTTGCACATGAATTCTCCTGTCAGTGTACTTTTAGGCTCCACCCATTGTCCCCAGGTCCCACCCCTTCACCCTCTGGTGATCTGTTGGGTCTGCTTCAGCAGCTTTCTCTGTCACTCAGTGAGGTTGGTGCTAGTAAGTTGTAGGACCAGTGAGCTGGGGGCGGAGCTACAGCACTGGCCTGTAGACAAGTTCTATGCATGCTGGAAGTTGCAGATAACAGTTTGCTGCTGTATTTACTGCAGAAGTGATGCATGTAAACACAGCGGCAGATTGATGGCTGCACGAGATGAAGAGCTGGGTCCACATTTCCGCATTTTTAGAATTTACATTTTGTGCCCAGAAAACCCCTTTAATAGCTGTTCTAGTGTTAGTTTGTATGCAGAATGAGCTGTCAATTGCTGTGCGTGGATAGGGAAGGCAGGACTCATAGGCTTTTTCTAGGAGTCCTGGCAACAATTCATAGAATGGTAGAGTTGGACGGGACCTTCAGGGTCTCCAGGGTTTGCATTATACATGCAAATTTTGAATCAAATAACAAAAGAAAAACTATTTATTTGAGGAAAGCATAGGACAGAGAAGGAGAGATTGAGCTGAGGGGTAGGGTACCCTAGGAGAGCCGACAAGCTGGGAATGTGTCATCAGAAAATAACCTACGGTTTAAATCAAGATTTTATGGCAAACATTTTTTTAAAGAATTTTTGGATGATTTTTTTTTCAAGCCTTCAAAGTGCAGCCTTGACTCATTGATGCTTAGATTAGACTGATACTTCCTGTTTTGTAGAGATCACTTCTCAGCAGTCATCTCATTACCATCACAGGCATGATTACAATGAAGGTAATACCTATATATGGATAACACAGGATCCACCATTCACAATAGGTGAAGGTCACAGTTCACCTCCTCCCTTCCCTCTGCACATGTCACAGAGCATGCCTACAATACCCTCCCATAAAAGTCAACAACTCCTTTCCAATCTACAGATTCTTATGGTCAATGTGGCTGCTATAAAGTATATGAGTAAATATTGGTAACAGGTGTTCATGCAAGATGACCAACCCTACAATTATATACGGAAAATAGAATAAAAAGTCCACCAACAAAAATAAAAACAGATCAAAATGGAGAATATTTATCAGTATCTAGTTTAGTTATTAAAAAAGAATATATGTGATACATTCAATTTAAGGGATCCAGTATGCAGCTTTTTCCATGAAATGTACATTTAGAACCAAGAGTAAAATCAAATCCCATCCCATAAGAATACGAAAGCCATTCCCAAAACAAGCTTTTGGAAACGATGTCCTGATCTTATAGGCCTTGATCCAATCTCATAACTGGCATTAAATGTACAACTCCTGCAGGAAGCCATAATCTATCTATCTATCTATCTATCTATCTATCTATCTATCTATCTATCTATCTATCTATCTATCTATCTATCTATCTATCTATCTATCTATCTATCTATCTATCAATGTGAAAGTCATGGGATAGGAACGAATATCCTCTAAGACACCCTCTAGCCCCGTGAAGTGCAGCAACTTGATGTGGCATTGATTTCACAAATGGGCAGAAGATGTCTGGAGGGATAATGAGTCATGTTGTCTGGATAGCCACCCACCACTCTATGGTACTTGTAGGTGCAGGATCTCAGGTGCGAATAGAACTCTCCACCACATCCCATAAATGCTGGGCTGAACAATAGGCAGGCCCCATAGGAACTCTCCTGAATGCTCCTCAAACCAATTCTGGACAACATAGGCCAGATGGCACATTATTCTGCTGGAATATCCCATTATTGTGTGTGAGGGGAGGGGTACATGAAGTCCATGACGAGTTGCAAATGGACACCAAGCAGTGAAATGTAGTGGGCATGGTCAATGATATGTTTAGGCGGACCAGTGGACCAAACCCATACCATGAGAGCACACACCACACCAGTATGGAAACACCACAAGCTTGCACAGTGCCTTGTCGACAACTGAGGCCCATGCCTTCATGGTGTCTGCGCCACACACACAAACTCATTGGACCATGTAACATGTTGCCAGTGCTCTAAGGCCAGTTAGCAACCATACAAACCAAGATAAGCTGCTTTGTCCAGTTTATGGTGTTAACAGAGACACTCTGGTGGTTCTTCTGCTCCCATATTACATGAAAGCTAAAGGATGACCTGCGGGATATATGTGCGGCGCCTCCTGCATTTAATGTGGATGTGATTTTTTTTTTGCCAGAGCCATTTGTCTCTTCCCATGGACAATTCTAGGCAGACTTCAGAAATGGAATGTCCCATCCATCTGGTACCCACTATCATTCAAACTCCGATAATTTACGTCACCTTGCTATGTGCACTATGGCCAATGTTCAAGCTCACTCACAAGATGACACCTCGCAACTTATACTGGTATGGATCTACCCAAGCCATCCCCTGAGCTAATGGGACTTCATAATCAATTTACATGCTGCTATCCCATTACTTTTGGCACATCAGTGCACATGGCAATTAGAAAATTGATTTTAATGGTAAATTGTTTTGGTTGAATCAACTTTGTTATCTGTTAAACTGTCAGATAAGCTTACAAAGTATAAAATAGTGGTTTCTGATTCAGTATCTTATTAAATTGAGAATTAGGTGGATATACTGAGAATTAGAATATTTACCCTTAGAACGTGCGATTCCAAATGGTAAACTACAGAAGCACCAGTGAGCCCCGCTCATTTAAGCATTAACTAAAAGTCTATTTCAACTACATCACTGGCATGATAGAGCATCTAGTTTTAATAAAAGACATTAATTAATGATGATCTTGAGCATACTTGTGTACGTGCCAGACACCAGTCATGGGATAACGTCTTATGGATGGAGACAGTTTTTATTACATTTTAATAAAGGGCAACATACAATCCCATGGGACCATTTCCTAGCTATGAGCATTAACTGTTAACCGTATAATTGCTGTTAAAAGGTAGCAAATTGTGTTAGGTGACCCAAGGTTACCAAGAATCATCAATTCCGAGCAAAGTAAATTGTTGATATTTAAAGAGCATTTCTTTCATTATAAAATCAACTTCAGATACAGAACTTTGTTTCCATATTAACCCTTTCCAATCCAATTTGTATCCTGGTTTTCCTAGGGGGCTTACTCTTTTTCTGCCATTATACAACGGCGCTATATGCTGGCTAAAGTCAGCACTGCATGAGGTGACACGTTGGATAGGCTCCGACAGCAGAGAGGCTGGCAAGATACAGTAAGAGAACCCCGATGGATGTCTTCCAACATCGGAGCTGTACAGCCTTAAATCATAATGTCTTCAGAGGTCAGACAGTGGATTGGAAAGGGTTAATGTATTAGGTAGATTCAAAGTATAAAGCCGTTTCTACCACCACAGAAGCTGTATGGCCATACTGGTGATCAGCAGCATGTTACGATCTGCAGGAATTCTCCTGCCATATTGTCCTATCCGGTCTTCTAGTTTGCTGCTGGACAATCCCTTTCTGTCTATTCATCAGTTTTTTAATTATACCCATTTTTCGGAAACCTGGTGTAACGTCAGATGGACACTAAATGACAGAAATTGACTTCACCTACACCAGTTTTTGCATTTCTTTTGGTACTAATTTTGTATCCCAGTACTCAGATACCCCCAGGACTTACAGTAGGTCCTCAACATGTAACAACAAAATAACAGCAAGAACAAATATATGAAGCATGTATCAACACAAATAGGAATCCATTAATGGGTGACAGGAACAGAATGGTGGTTAGAATGAGATGATGATTATGACAGTCAGATAATGGAGCAGATTGTTGATGGAAACAATGACATAACAACCAGACAATACCTACCTTTAACACTAGTTCCCCATTAGTTTCTCCCTAATCTATTCCTAACATTGACCCTAACAGCAAACCCAATAGATGATGGTGATTATAGTCTGGTAATTAAACAAATAGATGATGGTAATGATGACTAATTAACTGATAATAACAGACCCTAACTTCCCTAAACCAATCCCTGATGCTGACCCTATCACCAGACATTAGGCTGGGTTCACACAGGGCGGATTTGCCGCGGAAATTCCATGTAGAATTTCGCCGTGGCAAATCCGTATGTGGCCGCTAATCCCGGGATTAGCCAGCCATGTGGACGAGATTTCTCAGAAATCTCATCCACACGGGACGGCAAATCCGCTGCGGCTAAGACGGCAGAAGCCGCCGCTGCGTCGCGGATTTGCCGACCACAGCATGTTCATTTTTTTTCTTCCACTGCGGCCGCGCTCTCCTCTATGGGAGTGCCGGCCGCAGTGGAAGACTGAGCGGCCGGGCCGCTTCAACACTGCCGCGGGTTTTGAAGCAGCGGTTCTCCCAGCGGAAATCTCGCGGTTTTTCGCTGCGGCCAAACCGCGGGATTTCCGTCGGGAATCCGCCCAGTGAGAACCCAGCCTTACTGTCCGTTAGTAACCCTAACATATCCTTAATGGCAACCCTATCTGAAACACTGTCCCTGAGAAACAATGAGAAAGCACTAAGACCCAGAGATTTAAAAAAAAGCCAATCAAAGCAAAGCTAAACTATGAAACTGGGCAGATACAAATAGGAAAGGAACAGACAAAAATCCACAAGGCTGGGAAGCAAGACTGGACTAGATCTAACCATAGTAACAGGGCTTTACTGACAAGAACTAAGACTGAAGATAATACTAGAAGGCAACATGGAATACTAGATTTAAATGCACATAGTTTCTGCTATAACATGCACCACACTGCAGAAGCTAGGAATGTGTAAAGAGGGGCTAGCCAATAAGCCGTGTGGTGAGATGACCCACTCTAATGGATCAGCTGTAGGACAGTTGTATAATAACTGCCTCAGCAACAAGCTAGAAGACAGGAGATGACAATACAGCAGGCGAATTCCGGCTGATCGTATCAAGGTGATGTGCCATGTGTGACTGTACTGATCATACACTGCTAAGGCCGGTCCTGCTTGTGGATGAGGGCCACAAGGTGACCAGGGCTATTTGTGCTTCTGAGAACCAGTATATTTATTCCTGTATAATTGGATCTGGGAATAGGGGTTGATGAGTAAACGCTAATTATACTGTATGAAGTAACCAGGACTGAGAAGAATTCTATGAAACTCTGTGCAAACAAGACAAATGTGTAAGTTAAGGATGCTTTGGAATGTGTCCGCATAATGTTTGCCTGTCAAAGAGCAGTTTGGAGAACTAACATATTTCAGGAATTTTAAATACGGTAGCCATTTGCATAGCTTGTGAAAATATTGACTTTCATGAACTTGTAAAAGTCGGGTAATTCTACATACTGCATGTTATTGACAGTTTGCATCGTGAGCCAAATGCAAAGAAAAACATTAAACAACTGCAGAGGCTTTATGGCTTCCTCCATGGGATACCATAATGTCACTGATTGTTACTGAAAGGATTAACAATGCAACATGTCTCAGAAGAATTAACCCTGATGAAAACATATTCATATCCTTCCTAGAAGTCTTCTAGGCATTGTAAACTTGGTCTGTGCGGAGGAAATGGAATCCATTACTGTGGCTCTGGTGCGGGTCGTAATTAGTATTATAAATGTCACATGATGCCCCATTTCAGAAATTTCATTGAGGCCTAAGGGCATGTTCATACAGAATATTTCCTTGACAGATCTACGTTAGCATTTCCAAATTAATCAGTTGGACAAATCTGAGGCTGATCAATGGAGTTTTGCAACAGATTTACATGTGGATCCACCAGGCCCATGTTTGCCACTTGGCACTGAATGTCCAGTGCCTAGGGCATCCAGTAAAGAGGGGAGGGGCCATAAGCAGTAACATTTTTATGTGGCCTCCATTCTCCAGCCCACAGGGAAAGGTGGGTGCCTGTGTTGCAATCTGCCCACCAGCTCTAATGGGGCATATTCAGTTTTAGTGCCTAGGGCAGCATTAACTGTGAATACAGCCACTGGCGTAACTATAGGAGATGCCGGATATGCGGTGGCACCTGGGCCCAGGAGCCTTAGGGGGCCCATAAGGCCTCTCTTCGCCATATAAGGAGCCTAGCACTATGAATAAAGCATTATAGTTGGGGGCCCTGTTACAGATTTTGCATTGGGGTCCAGAAGCTTCAAGTTACGCCTCTGAATACGGCCATGGGATCCACACACAGATTTAGCCCCATACAAAGAGACAAATCCACGTGTGGCTACCTGATATAGTTTCTGCATGGAAACTGTTAAAAACTTACCTATCAATTATTTTTTCTGCAATATGGATTCCAGAATCCCTGCACAGAGAAGTCCATACCATAGGAACTACGGCATAGATATTCAGTACATTCAATTCAATGCTGAAATGGAGCGAATTCCAAAATAGATTTCTATGCTGAAAATATGCTGTGTGAATGGGGTCTAAGCTCTCCCTGTTACACTGTGTTGATTTAACACTAGCCAATAAAAAAAGACTACAAAACTGAAAAATACATTCTAAGTTTCCATATTAGGTTGTGTTAGGATATTATTTTCTGAAGTTTATTAAAGAAAGTATAGTCAGTGGTAGAAATGGGTGCAGAATCCAGCATATCTGAGGAAGAGGCAAAAGCCTTGAAACGCGTCACTTGCTGGTTTTCCAATAAAATAGATGTCCGGTTTATTCCTCGACTCAGTGTTTCCTTTTCCATGAGAAAGGAAAAGGGTTGCGGCACAGCCTATCTGTTCTCCAATTCCACACCCCACCCACGTCCTTCCGTTGTGGCGTTTTTCTGGGCTGGCAGCACCTTTGCTACAAATACCATTTTTATTCACTCATCTAGATAGCACAAAAACTCTTCTTCACCCAAAAACTCTTGCAGGGGTGCGCCACCTTTTCCTGCATGCCTATTAATTTTTGAAAATAAACATTTTTGATAACAAATTGTAATTATAGGCATAAAATGAAGGCTATGCAACATTCTTTACATACTGTTTATGCCAAGCGCAATGTTTTTGGAGGCTGTTTAATGTAGGTGTATTGAGCTTCGGTTACGTGCTTGGTTGAGGCATCATGTTTTCAGTCCTAGCTCTACATGCATTATAAAGGGGGCGTTAAATCCCCATTGTCCATTTCCAAGCATATCATATGATGCCGAGGTTTTACTGATGACACTACCATCTGCAGGTCGGTTCAAAGCCATCACACATCGGAGCTCTACTACAACCAATGATGACAACAACAGAGGAACATTTGGAAAATTGCTTCTTCTCCGAAGAACGTCAAACTATTCCCTTCTGAAAAATTAGCTTTCAATAACGGATTATAGTGCCTGACAAGAGAGCTGCCTCCATGCTGGAGTAATACCAGGTGTCTGATGTTCTGTATCACCGGGTAACCTCCACAGAGAAGTATTCTATTCTGCACTATAAGCTCCACTAGAATGGGCCCACTTGATTATATGATGAATAAAGACATTATACTGTGTGGTTCAGGACCAGTATAGGAAGTCGCTTATAAGCAAGTCTCATGTTTGATCTAATGCAGATATCGCTGGAGACAGTTTGATGGGAAACAGCTGGATTTTGGAATGTTGTCAAGAAAATACTCAAAAGTAAGGCTGGAGCCATGCAGTTCTGCCGTTTAATATTCTCAAGTGCTTTCCTCCATGCATAAAGGAATCAGATCATCAGGTCTACAGACACTATAACTATACAAGCTGTAGTCAAAAAGACAGATCCGGCGCTATATCTCAATACCGGTGTCCTATATTGAAATAGCAATAGCGTACTTGAATAGGAAGACATGGATGCGTTACATCATAGAGTGGTGTATGGACCTCTGGAACATGGAATTCAATTATGTGTTGTGGCCCCTGGAAGAGATAGAGAGAAATGGACTGCATATTCAAGCCGAAAGGTTCCCCTTAAACTATTGCATGCCTTGAGAATAAAGGTTTTTTGACATCTAAAAAAAGTGCTCCAGGATAATTAATGGCATCAAAAATGAATTAACCATTATTCACCCTTTTACAAAGCCTCCGTGCTAGTGCCGTCAGCCCCCATCCCCTCCACTTTGGTTCCTGCTGATACCAAAAACATTGAGGTCATGTTCATCACTCACATGTCGCTTCAGCCAATCACTGGCCTCAGTGGTCATGTGAGCATGAGTGGCATGTGACCACTGAGGCCAGCGATTGGCTGCAGTAGTACGTGATACATGATGAATATGAAGTCATTGCTTTATGTATCAGTGGAGGCAAGATGTAGGGGACTGAGCTAGCAGTGCTGGACCAAAGGCACGATGAAAACGTGAGTAATGGTTATTTTATTTGTTTTTACAGTATGCCAGTATCTACCCTGGGCACTTTTTTTTCTGACTATTGGAAAGCCCCTTCAACTTTTATTTTCACCTCATAGAAACAAATGCCTAATATGAAAGTAAAGATAAGGGGTAATAGGAAACTATAGAACATAGGAGATGCACTACTGGCTATAAACATTATTATCATGAGGGGAATTTAGGATGCCGCATTTTTTAAATGTTTTTTTTTCTCCAATTTAAAGTGCAACAGATTAATTAAATATTGTATAAAATAATACATTTGTTGTATCTCTAAATATGTCTAGACATGTAGAGTCACTTTGTAGGCCAAGATTGGGACATATTTTAAAACTTTTAAAAAGTTGCCATTTTTTGACTTTGTTTAAAGACTTCACTCCACTGAAATGTCGCCCCTGTTTCTAGACATTTCTGAAAAGTGATGTGAAGGGCATAATGTCTGTTCATTTTTACCCAAATTAATGGTAAATTTGTTGAAATTGATTTGCACCAAAAAACAGCGCAACGTATGCCAGCATTCTGGGGCAACAACAGTAAAAAAATGTACTCCGAGTCTTCTAGAAACTGAATATGTTGGAGGACATGAATATATCTAAACTTTTCAGATGACCCAAAGCTTCTAATTTTTTCATACAAAATATGAGACATCTGCCTCTTTATGGTCAACTGAACAGTCATCATGTGGTCTCTTTCATGGGTCTACATATCAGGTGTAGCATCTACAACAGGAAACCAGTTTAAAGGGACCATCTGACGAAAGAGGTGTGGTGCAATTTGTGATCACAATGGATGTTGGGAGGGGCAGTGGAAAATTAACTGTGGAGTGCTTGGAGACAAAGGGAAGGCTGGGTTATATTTGAAAGAAAAGATGATAGACATTTTCTTCTTCATTGCATCTCATGAAGGATAAAGAACAGCACCATGTCAGATCAGGACCAGGATGACGTCACGGTGTCAGCCCCGGTCTATGTGATCCGCATGCTAGCACATGTTCAGTGTAATTTATGTGTTGGACAGTGACTTGAGCACTTATCTGCTGGTATGTGGATGGATTGGTTGGCTGGGAGGCGTGTGTCCCAGCCAACCAATCTGCTTCTCTCTGTACACATTTATTCCAGCTCCTCCTCATTGAGGGAGCCAGTTATACTTTTCATCTGAAGGTGTTATTGGTCTAGTTAGCAGCTCCGGTCCTGTTCCATTGTCTGTTCGGTGGTAAGAATGTTTGGAGTATTGAAACATCTATCTCCTAACTGGCTTCTATTTCTGCATTACTTGGTTAACATTTGTAAGGCATATATTGTTATTTATTGTAGTAACAGTATCCCTGTTATTCAATTAGGGAGAGTTAGGGTCACCCCAGGTTCCCGACATGCGGTCACCCTTATCAGGTCAAATGCTCTGCTTCTAGGTAGGATATCATCACATTAGTAGGTTAGGGTCAGATTTCCCGTTCCCTCACTTCTTGTTTTGCTTCTAAATATTTTGTGTTCCCCCGCATTTCAATACTGTGTGCATTTCTGCCCTTTTAGGACAACAAATGATGTCTGATCCAGACAAGATATTTGTGTCCAGCTCAGACGTAACATCCTACTGGGAAAACCGCATGCTTTAGTTTATTTTGGCAGTTTATATAGATATCTGTGTTTAAATTATTCTAAAATTTACAATCCTAATGCACCATTTCGGACTTAAAAAGTTATGTTGTTTGGCTGAGGTTCACAAGATGACCACGGAGAGGCTAAACACCTAAAAAAAAACGAGGCATGTACTCTGCATCAGGTCAAGAGCCCAAGTATGTGAGAATTAGATAAGGTCATCCAAATTCCATGAATACAGCAATAAAGACGACGATAAATGTTATTATTGGTATTAATTCAATACTTTAGGGACGTTGAGAGTGATTTGCAACACATTTTAAGCAAGGGACCTGCCCCTTCTGAGGCTGCACTATAATATTGATGGCACCTACCCCATCAATGTTCAATGAGCTACTTGATGTGCAAAAGTAAATGGAAGCTAAGTAAGAAAATCAGTTTTCATAGTTTCAGAATGAATTTAAAATATTATTCTGAATATCACTATCTACTCACTTTAAATAACTATGCATAAAGTATTTGTACAAAACAGAAGTAATTTTTTTAAATATCACAGACTTGCTTAAACTATTCTTCCAGAACACCCCCAGAGATTACAAGTTACAGGTGCATTTTAGGACCCATGAACAAGGGGTATAACCTATCCAAACAAGTCAAATAGCATTGTATGACACTACCAATAGCAGCCTATCAGCCCACACTCTACCTCCTTATGACTGATTTTTTTTAGGCAACATGCAGATATGCCCAACCAGGGGCGTAATTATAGAGGATGCAGGGGATGCGGTTGCACCCGGGCCCAGGAGCCCTAGGGGGCCCAAAGGCCTCTCTTCTCCATATAGGGAACCCAGTACTATGAGTAAAGCATTATAGTTGGGGGCCCTGTTACAAGTTTTGCATCGGGGCCGGGGAGCTTCAAGTTACGCCTCTGTGCCCAACATTTGTGCCGTGTAAATGGGGCTTTACTTTAGATTTCCCTTAAACTATCTCTGATGTTGACCCTAACAACAGACACCACTGTCCCTGAGTATCCCTAAAGATTTCCTGAAAAGCTGATCCTGCCAAAAAATGAGAAGGCGCTAAAACCCAGACTTAAGAAAACAAAACTTAGCAGAGCTGAACATGCTGAAGGGATTTGTATGCTGAAATATAGGCTCCGCCATATGCATGGAGCCTGTGGAATTGTATTCATTTTAATATAGCAACCCCTGACTTTTAGTTTTCTAGTGGCCAAATTAACTATTTTAGCTAGGAAATAGTAAGTTTCTATTCCTGTTTCCAAGATGAAGCTGTGCCTAGACATTGTTTGTGTTCAATGCCAGACTTGTAATTTTTATTATTTCTTGGAGGCTGGCACCATATTTTCTCTGCCCCTTTTGTGTCAGTGGCCCTTAAATGCTTACCTTCCCAGCTATACAAAACTATCTATTCGGCCATTTTTCTTACATGTCCATAAGATCACAAGTCTCTTTTAAGATGTGATCTTTAAATGCATTGGTGCCTTGGGTTAAGAGTTTAATTTGTTCTGTGACAAAGCTCTTCACCCAAAACACTCGTAAGTCAAATCAATTTTACCCATTGAAATCAATGGAATCGCCATTAATCCGTTCCGGATCGCGAAGCTCTTCCATTGAGTTCAATGGGGATGCCGGTGCCCTATTGAGAGCAATAGGATGCAGGCACCCCGCAGTGATTTCCGGGGAAGGGCTTTAAATATAAGCCCTTCCCTGAGAAATATCCCTAGCTGTAGTAAAAAATATATACTCACCTGCCGGGGCTCAGCTTGAATTCAATGAATGCAGAGCGCTACCTGTGATTGGCTGAGCACTGGGACCAATAACAGGCAGCGCTCAGCTGTCATTCAATGATTAGCTGAGTGTTCAGTCAATCAGATGCAGCCCTTCAACAGGCGGGGATTTTAAATCCCTGCCTGCTGAAAAGCTTCAGAGCAGTGCAGAGAGAAGACATGGCTACACGTGGCGGAGCCCAGGCAATGGCGGAGGGGTGAGTATATATATTTTTTATTTTTTACTACAGCTAGGAATGTTTTTCAAAGAAGGTCTTATATTTAAAGCCCTTCCCTGAAAAATCGCTGCTGGGGTGTCGGCATCCTATTGCTTTCAATGGGGATGCCGGTAGTGGCAGCCCCATTGAAATCAATGGGAGAGCTTCGCAATCCTTTGCCACAGCTGTGACAGCTGTGGCAGGGGATTCTTTATTCCCCGTGGTGAGTCCCCTTGTCACTGAATACTGTGACAGTGCTGTCACAGTGTTCTGTGATAAGGGGACTCCCCACATGGAATGTAAAGAAAGCTCGTAACCCGAGTTTTTGCTTTTAAATCAGAGCAAAAATTAGAGGGAGAGCCTGCCCGCAAGTCAAAAAGCTCGCAGGCTGAGGCCTTAGCAAGCCAAGGTATCACTGTACTTTATTGGCTCGTGTTACAGCGGCAATAACTTGGATGTGCGTAGATCTTTCAAAAAAAATTAGAATCGTATGTATTTCATCTTATGAATTACAATTTTAACTCATTGAGCCAGACCTATAGGACTGTTCATCATGGTCTACTTTGTACATGAAACAAACAATAGAGCAACATTGAACATCGGGTGGAAAAAAAGTGGGACATAGAATGAAGTGATGGGAGAATATGATGCTCCTAAAAAGTGTTCAAACTTCCTAAAAAGACTTCTAACTTCAGCTCTCAACTTTTAGATTGGTGCTTAACAGGTTAACTTTTCTTGCACGTCCTACTCATCCTTCTCTATTTTCTTTTTATGTATCTTCATGCAGCCACCCACCCATCGTCAGCATAGAGTGGAGGGGGCAAACTATTTTCCATCCAGATCTCACACGAGATAGACCACTGACAGACAATGGACGATATAAAGTAAAATGCTTGAAACAGCTGACCAGAGCTCTGGAAAAAACATCTGGGAATTTGAAGAACTACCACCCCCTGAATAATCACAATGGAGGTTATCATTAATGAGTTATGCATATAAACCCCCTCTGTTTTACACATGACATTTCTAATATTCAGTGTTTAACTCTAAGTGACTGCCAATGTCTTGGAACTAACTTGTATATCTCTGTGTAATCCATTAACCAACCGATTACTGTACTTGTCTTTAACTGACTCCTCTGTTATTCCTGAAATGTAAAGTAAGACCCATCCAATGCCAGTAACCCAAATCACCACCCCGAACACCAGTAAACGAGAAGAAGACTTGGAGATGAAGCTATGAAATATAGATACAAATGTATTGTATACGCTTTCTGCAAACTGTTAATTTATTCTATGGCCAGTTTATGCTGGTCAATTCGAGGTGGAAGCAATAGGGTAAGCAATCCGACTGGCTATGAGCTCTATAACCAAAAGTGAGACTAGATATTGAGCCCATTGCACTTATTGCCCAGAAAGCAGTATCATTCTTTGTCGTATTGTTTGATTTTTAGTGAGATACAAGTTTGGTGCCATGGGCATGTTGGTGTCTTTTGGCAGTAGTGTATATATTTGGCTCTGTAATGTACTGTTTGTACTATCTGTTGCATGTGAAGAAGAACCTAAGCAGGCCTATAATTTTCATAAATAAAGTCGGATCGGTAAGCTGTTGCAGCTTTCAGCCGCCAGCTTACATCTCCTGGCAGTTGTAGCATGCATCCAGTCCCTAACTTGCTCTAGCATCTACCCGGAGTTTGTCTGCAGCATGCTCATAGTCTTATAGGCCAGTGCACATCTTGCAAAGATTTCCCCTGCCAGTCACATAGTACCTCTGGCTATACCAGACATCCTTACACTGTGAAGGGTATCTGAGTTTGTGGTCTACTGGTTCTGCTTATGGTGGTATCCAAGAGTTTTCTGATTCTCCAGTTCTTAATTTCTGTTATTCCTGACTTTGTTGCATTCTCTGCTCCTGTCCTTGACTTGTTATACTGACTACACTTCTGTCCGCCGCCTTCCTCTTCTATCATGCTGAACACATTCTATGTGCCCTGATCTCTGGCTTGCTCCTCACCCTGAAGTTGTACCACCTGTCCCAACCTGGACTGTCTAACTACGCCTTTATTCACACCTTCAGGTACCATGTCTTGGTCTATAGTAGCGTCAGCTGCCACATGATGGGACCACTTCCAGAACAACAGCCTGGGGACCCCTCAATGAAGGCCATATCCTGATTAGTTGTGGTTAAAGGGTGAAGACTGGGGTATCTGAGGTATCACCTCTGTTTTTGCCCTCAATTAAATTGGTATATGGCACAGCAAATCGACATCCGCTGATACTGGGTCTGCATGTCCTATACCGTATATGCTTCCTGTCACCACACCACTTCACATTGTCCACATATTATCCAGCTACTGGCCATATGGTAATCAGCAACACAACTCCATGACTTTAGACTATCCCTAGTAGCTATACAGAGAAGTAGCAGTCCAAGAATAGTTTATTGAATGGTTTACATGGGTAATCATATGTGACATCATTTGCATGCATGTACCTACTCACTCCATACCATACAAGCACCGGAGGAGGAAGACCTTCTAGCTTTGGGTTCTTCATTGAATAACAAGATCAATTTCAACGAGTGGAGATGCATCTGGTGTTTCTACTACAACAGCTGTTACACTTTCAAACTTTCTCTAAAAGCTCCTGTCATTGTACCCTCAGAAGTCTAAACCTTGAAAGCAACTCTGAACTGTTAAGCTTAGTGCCGAGATTTCATTGCATACTTCCACAAATTAATCTGGTTGACCTTATTGTAATAGGAGATCTTGGCTCCACATACCTCTATTGCTTGTAAGAGTATCTGACTCTTCATGCCTGGTTGATTTGTAGTAGGTTACTCCTCGTATGACCACCGGTTGTTGTAGGACAGGAGATCTAGGTCTTGGTGTAGGTTGAGGCGAGGCTGGTTTGGATTTGCTGTTATCCTTCTTAGCTTTTTGTGGTTTCTCCTTCGTGGCCTTAGATAAAGGCTTTTCCCCAGAATTCTTCTTGTTGTTTGGGTATTTAACATCTTTTACTCTGGTTCCTGCTGTATCCTGCAGCAGAAAAAGCGTATTTATAGTTATACCACAAATGATTACATTACATATAATGGAAATTACATTTATAGGTTCAAGGATTAATAAAACAAACATGTTAATATTTTAGTGTACCAGTCACCAGGATAGGTTGTCCTCATAGACCTCGCACCTGTAGGCTGTAATGACTAGCTATTGGGTATTTGCACTGCTCCACACTCCAATGGTGTGCAAATTCTCAAGCATTCCCTTTCTCCCAGGCATCCAATCTACTCTTACTCCTTAGACCTCATATAGCCATATAACCTCATATAGCCATATTGTAGCCATAAGCTCTATGAATCTCTAATTTAGTCCCCACAGGGGTCTATAGGCCCACACTGCACCTCCCTTGTATCCCTACAGAATCTTATAGAAAAACACTGTGATATGTTACATTGGATGCCCTATTCTCTCCTACATACATTGCTTCTAGCAGAATACCTCACTACTGTCTAGACGCACCATACAACGGGCACACAGAGTACCTATAGCCTTGTAGTTTGTAACAGAAGGGACTCTGTCATCATACAGACTCTCCCCTTTTTCTGAGATCTTAATCCCATAATTGTCATGACCTCCTTGGTGGTCTCTAGATGATTCCTGCACCTGTGGCTCCTTCTTAGGGCGAATTCACACAGCGGGATTGTGATCTCACCCTTAAAGGGGTGGTGCCAAGTTACACA
Source organism: Eleutherodactylus coqui (assembly GCF_035609145.1). NCBI lineage: Eukaryota > Metazoa > Chordata > Amphibia > Anura > Eleutherodactylidae > Eleutherodactylus > Eleutherodactylus coqui. Next base: position 33,256,183 of record NC_089846.1, read on the forward strand.
TTTATTCCCTATCCACACGACAGGGAATACCTTTTTAATCGCTGGGGGTCCAACCTCTTGCAATGGGAGTCCCAAAGATCCCCATGAATGGAGTGGAGATTGTGAATGTACACTGCCACTCCATCCATGTGAATATAAAGGCTGAACAATTGTATCGGACAATTTCAAACTTTCCATTCATACAAATGCGTAACCTCTGCTCCATTCATGCGGAGACCTTTGGAACTGCCATTTTTGGGATCGGTGTGGGTTGGACCACCAGTGACCATAAAAGGTATCTGCTATCCTGTGGATAACTTGGCAGAACCCCTTTAATATTATGTGTAAAGCATCAACACATTCAGAGCTCTCAGACACCCACAAAGGCCAATTTACATATCAGGATGCTTTTGGAGTGTGGGAGGAAACCAGTGCAAACTGATGGAGAACATACCAGCTTCTTGCACATGTTGTTCTTGACCAGATGTCAACCAAGGACCACAGTGTTCCAAGGAAATAGTACTAACCACTGATCCACCCTGCTGCTCCTCATAATCACCTGTACTTTATTTTCTGGGGCATCTTTTTGAAGCAGTTGGTATCCCAGGTTGGAAATCTCTTTCTTGATACTCATCATGATGTCCGAATAGTTGTCATACTTCTTCATCTGATTAGACAGGTTCATGACACTTTCCTTCATGAAGTCGTTTTCGCGGGTTAAGTTTGTTTTGATTGTCTAGAATGATGAAAAGAAAGGTTTGTTATAGAAGGTAAGACGCTCTAGCTCCTTCTTTGATGCTTAATCCTAGGATTATCCCAGCACTGGTGGGCTATGGAGACTGTATACGTAGCTGTTTTTCTTGAGATCCACCATGCTATTTGCATTTACCATGTGGGCTCCATGTGTGCCAAGGAATGACATTTTGCATTAGGCAAATGTTAGAAGTTTTCAAGAAGTTTTGCTTTTGAACTTTTTTTATGCAACTAATTATTTTGTGTGTTTGTAACATAAATCAAAATAGTGAATAAGTGTATATTAGGCTGCCTTCACATCTGCGCTGGAATTCCATTCAGAGGTTTCGTCACAGATCTGGTACCGCGCTTTCTAATCCGGAAAAATGTTGAGCAGCTGAGCGGAAACCGAATGGAACACATAATAGTCAATGGGGGCCATTTTACCCTGATTGGTTCCATCATAAGATCGACCTGTTCAGCCAGAGGATTCCCCTTTCCTGCTCCCCGAATGGAGCAGGAAAATGGAATCCCTGCCGCAGATGTAATGGAAGCCTAATACTCATCAAATGCCCATGCACACATGTAGAAAAGCTGAGTCTATAGTTGTATGATATCATTGTGATATACAGTATAAGGGTTTCCAAAAGATTGCAGGTAAACCTACTGCAGTATCTTAAAGAGTAAATGCACTTAAAAACATGTCAAAAGTTTTCATCAGTGGGGTTCTGGGTAGTGAGATCCCTGAGCGCCACTGAAGACCTAAGCATAGATGTCTATAGAAGTCTATGCACCTGTCTTCAGCAGCCAATAGGAGCCGACAGACAACCATGACTTCCAAAGGGGTATAGTGCATGGGTGAGCGCCTCTGCCCCTTGATTTCAGCAATTAGCGGAGTCTCGGCATCTGAAACTCCACTGATCAAAACTTTTTAACAAGTTGTTCTGACATGTCAAAAGTTTTTTAAAAAGTGCAGTTACTCCTTAAAATGTTATTCCCATCTTAAAAAGTAATGGCATATCGCTAAGAGGTGATCAGTGATAGAATGACTTGTGGGACCCCTATCGATCCCGAGAATGAAGATGCCACAGTGATGAATTGAAATGGGGGAAAAAAAGCAACTGGCCCATTTTTCGGGGGATTATGCTTTTGCAGCGTTCATTGTATGCTACAAATGACATGTTAGGCCCAATGTCCACGGGGAGGTTTGATTTGCGGAATGCCCCACGCAGAAGATTCACAAATTAAGCCACCCAAAGGGAAACATGGGCATCTGCAAATGAAATAAAGCATACCTTTTGGTCCGAAAAACATTTGTAGCATGCTCCATTTCAGTGCGGATCCCGCACGGAGAGCTTCCATTAAAGTCAATGAAAGCTGTCTGATCCGCAGCCCACCCACAATTGAACTCTGGGGATAAATAATGCGACCGTTTGGGCTTTTTCAGATGTAGTGATACCAATTATGTTTATTTTTTAATTGTTTAGATTGTTTTATGGTAAAATGGTTAAAATATTTTATTTTTTTATTTAAACATTTTTTATTTAACATTTTTCTTTTGTCCCCTTAGTCTACTTGAACGTGTAATCATTTGATTGCTTTTACAATACACTGCAATATTTCAGTTTTGCAGTATATTGTAGTTTTAAAAGGCAGGGCTTAATAGGGCTTTATATTCAGCAGTCCTAGGAGCTTTCACTAGGCAATCACAGAAGGCTGATGGTAAGTCAAAGAGGGAGCTCACCTCCAGCTTACATGCCATGATCAGGATTGGTAGTGCATGTAAGCTGTCAATCAGCCACGATTGGAGCTAGCTCGGACACCCACCAGGTATGCAGCAGGCTTGGCTCCCAAACCAGCTTCATACCCAATTCGCACCTGATATACACAGAGGTAGAATGGGTTAATGTGAATTGCCTTAGTTTCGGGACATGGAGCCGGACCATAGAGATTGAAGCATATTTGCTACTTGTGCTGATGCTGTCATGAAGTTTTGTTTAAAAAAGGTGGAGAAAGAATTACAAAAATTCTTGTCACTAGCTCTTAAAGTAACTAAAACATATAAAAGACTATTTCTTAGTAAACTGTAAAAGACACACATGGAGGGCTTCTATTAAATTGTTCCAGAAATCTCTTACCTGCAGACTGCTCACAATATACAACTTATATAGCATGTATGTCCATATCATATGAGTAGATACCTAGAAGTCATACAACTCGTACCTCTTCCAGAGTGCTCATCTGTGCCACTACTTTATTGATGTAGGAATGGACTTTCATCAGGTCCATGCTGTAGAGAGTTCCTTCCAGGAGGTCTATCATAGACTGCAGCTGAGAAAGGAAGACAAAACCCAAGACAGTCTTAATCATAGTCATCCATCATCTCAGTGTAAGCATTAACTAATGGTAACAGAACAGATTAGGAATACATCAAGCTCAGTGAACAAAACATTTATTACCCTTAGGCATCGTGCACTCTGTACAGTATCATGTGAAGTGCCTGCAATTCCATTCAATGGAGAAATGCATCTGTAGGAGAACATGCGATACTGGATGCTCGATTGGGATTAGATTCACACAGAGGTAAAGTATGGTCCTAAGTAGGTCTGTGGATCAGTACACTACAGATCAAAAATATGGCCATGTGCATGAACCCTTCTATAGAATAAGGCAGTGTTTCCCAACCTTCTCAGCCTTGAGGCACCCCTGGGAAGAAATGTTTTGGGGCTGCACCCTTACCAAAAGGGGGTGTGGCTATGGTGTAGTCGGGCGTGGATAGGGCGTGGCTTATTACAACATATGATTTTTACCTTCATTTTTATAAAAAGGACAGGGCTGTTTAAAAAAAACACACAGCGAAGAGCGCCGGATGGGCTATTGATATACATTATATTTAAAATTAACATGCTGCAGAATTAAATCCTGCACTACATGTTAATATACGCACAGGCTTTATACAGATTGTTTCCAAGCCATGTAGATGATTTTTAAAATCTCATCCTCTTTGCTGCTACAGCTACTATAAATTCCACAACTGATCCGCCCCATGTAGTAATAGTGTCCCCCTATATTGCTGGCCCCAGTAGTAATAGCAACCCCTTATATTGCTGGCCCCAGTAGTAATAGTGACCCCCTATATTGGTGGCCCCACTAGTAATAGCGACTCCCTATATTGGTGGCCCCACTAGTAAAAGCGACCCCCTATATTGGTGGCCCCACTAGTAATAGCAACCCCCTATATTGGTGGCCCCACTAGTAATAGCAACCCTCTATATTGGTGGCCCTGTAAGTAATGGCAACCCCCTATATTGGTGGCCTCGGTAGTAATGGTGAGCCCCACAGTGGCCTATGTAGTAAATATTGTGGCCCCTGCAGTAATAGATGACCCCTATTGCGGCCCCGGCAGTAATAGGTGACCCCTATTGCGGCCCCAGCAGTAATAGGTGACCCCTATTGCGGCCCCAGCAGTAATAGGTGACCCCCTATTGCGGCCCCGGCAGTAATAGGTGACCCCTATTGCGGCCCCGGCAGTAATAGGTGACCCCTATTGCAGCCCCGGCAGTAATAGGTGACCCCTATTGCGGCCCTGGCAGTAATAGGTGACCCCTATTGCAGCCTCGGCAGTAATAGGTGACCCCTATTGCGGCCCTGGCAGTAATAGGTGACCCCTATTGTGGCCCCAGTAATAACAGGTGACCCCAGTAGTAATAACAAACCCTATTGCAGCCCAAGTAGTGATAGCTAAACCTATTGCGGCCCCACTACAGTGGACATGGAGACACTGACAGCGGGCCCAGCGGCAGCACATGTGGACACGGACAGCAGGGCTAGTAAAGGCAAGAGGACAGCCGACAAGAGCAGCGACTGTACAGGGGAGACGGACGGAGTTACAGCAGGGACCGCAGATGGGAGAGGACAGACGGTGGTAGCGGCCCCAGTAAAGGGGAGAGTGAGAGGGGGGAGCGGAGTTGGGAGACGACTGTCGGCCCCAGTAAAATGCAGTGTGACAGTGGGGAGCGGAGGTGGGACAGGACTGCCACTGGGAGCGAGGCCGGTGTGTTGTACTGCGCACCTGGCTTCTGTAGCAGCTGCACCTCTCTCAACGCCACCACTGCTTCCCCCGATGCCCAGGCACACAAGTTTCTGACTGCCAGGACTTGTGAACCTGATGACAAGCAGGAAGCTGGCGGCCATTCAGCATCAGCAGGAGTCAACCCCGTCTCCACCAGGACTTCCTGGTGGCGATAAAATACAATAATACCGATGTGATTTCCAGCCAGAGAGCCACAGCACCTGGTTGGGAATCACTGGTATAAGGGCTCAAGCCCTTATAGATTGTCCCAATCACGGAGGACTGGAAATGGACACTTTAATGAAACTTGGTCAAAACCTACCTTACCCAGTGAAAATGAGAAACCTCTCATAACATATGCCGGAAGTGTCCTCCACTAGTGATCAAGCATGTCTGAACCCAACGCTCCATATTGTTAGAGATGAGCGAACACCAAAATGTTCGGGTGTTCGTTATTCGTAACGAACTTCCCGTGATGCTCGAGGGTTCGTTTCGAACAACGAACCCCATTGAAGTCAATGGGCGACCAGAACATTTTTGTATTTCGCCGATGCTCGCTAAGGTTTTCATGTGTGAAAATCTGGGCAATTCAGGAAAGTGATGGGAATGACACAGTGACGGATAGGGCAGGCGAGGGGCTACATGTTGGGCTGCATCTCAAGTTCCCAGGTCCCACTATTAAGCCACAATACCGGCAAGAGTGGGCCCCCCCCCCTCCCAACAACTTTTACTTCTGAAAAGCCCTCATTAGCATGGCATACCTTTGCTAAGCACCACACTACCTCCAACAAAGCACAATCACTGCCTGCATGACACTCCACTGACACTTCTCCTGGGTTACATGCTGCCCAACCGCCCCCCCTCCCCCCCACAGCGCACACCAAAGTGTCCCTGCGCAGCCTTCAGCTGCCCCCATGCCACACCACGCTCATGTCTATTTAGAATTGCGTCTGCCATGACGAGGGACCGCAGGCACACACTGCAGAGGTTGGCACGGCTAGGCAGCGACCCTCTTTAAAAGTGGCGGAGCGATAGCCCACAATGCTGTACAGAAGCAATGAGAAATAGAATCCTGTGCCACCGCCATCAGGAGCTGCACACGTGGGCATAGCAATGGGGAACCTATGTGCCACACACTATTCATTCTGTCAAGGTGTCTGCATGCCCCAGTCAGACCGGGCTTTTTAATTCATAGACACAGGCAGGTACAACTCCCTATTGTGAAGTCCCTGTCGACCCACAGCATGGGTGGCTCCCTGGAACCCACTGGCGGTACACAGAAATATCCCATTGCATTGCCCAACACAGCTGAGGTAGTAATGTCGTGCTTAATGCAGGTGGGCTTCGGCCCACACTGCATGCCCCAGTCTGACTGGGGTTCTTTATAAGTGTACAGATGTAGTAAAAACTCTGTGTGCACCTACAGCATGGGTGGGTGCCAGGAAGCCACCGGCGGTACATAGAAATATCCCATTGCATTGCCCAACACAGCTGAGGTAGTAATGTTGTGCTTAACCCTTTCCAATCCAATTTGTATATGGTTTTCCTAGGGGGCTTACTCTTTTTCTGCTGTTATACAACGGCGCTATATGCTGGCTAAAGCCAGTACTGCATGAGCTGACACGTAGGATAGGCTCCGACAGCAGAGAGGCTGGCAATATACAGTAAGAGAACCCCGACGGACGTCTACCAACAACGGAGCTGTACAGCCTTAAACCCTAATGTCTTCACAGGTCACACAGTGGACTGGAAAGGGTTAATGCAGGTGGGCTTCGGCCCACACTGCATGCCCCAGTCAGACTGGGGTTCTTTACAAGTGGACACATGTAGGTTTAACTCCCTGTGGACCCACTGCCTGGGTGGGTGCCAGGAAGCCACCGGCGGTACATAGAAATATCCCATTGCATTGCCCAACACAGCTGAGGTAGTAATGTCGTGCGTAATACAGGTGGGCTTCGGCCCACACTGCATGCCCCAGTCAGACGGGTTCTTTAGAAGTGTACAGAAGTATTAAAAACTCAGTGTGCACCTACAGCATGGGTGGCTCCCTGGAACCCACCGGCGGTACACAAAAATATCCCATTGCATTGCCCAACACAGCTGAGGTAGTAATGTCGTGCGTAATACAGGTGGGCTTCGGCCCACACTGCATGCCCCAGTCAGACGGGTTCTTTAGAAGTGTACAGAAGTATTAAAAACTCAGTGTGCACCTACAGCATGGGTGGCTCCCTGGAACCCACCGGCGGTACACAAAAATATCCCATTGCATTGCCCAACACAGCTGAGGTAGTAATGTCGTGCGTAATGCAGGTGGGCTTCGGCCCACACTGCATGCCCCAGTCAGACTGGGGTTCTTTAGAAGTGGACACATGTAGGTTTAACTCCCTGTGGACCCACTGCCTGGGTGGGTGCCAGGAAGCCACCGGCGGTACATAGAAATATCCCATTGCATTGCCCAACACAGCTGAGGTAGTAATGTCGTGCGTAATACAGGTGGGCTTCGGCCCACACTGCATGCCCCAGTCAGACGGGTTCTTTAGAAGTGTACAGAAGTATTAAAAACTCAGTGTGCACCTACAGCATGGGTGGCTCCCTGGAACCCACCGGCGGTACACAAAAATATCCCATTGCATTGCCCAACACAGCTGAGGTAACGTCAGCTGTAATGCAGGTGGGCTAAAAATTAATTTGATTACACTGTAGGCGAGGGCCCACAAAAATTGCTGTATCAACAGTACTAATGTACATCCCAAAAATTGGCCATGGCCAGCCAAGAGGGCAGGTGAAACCCATTAATCGCTTTGGTTAATGTGGCTTAAGTGGTAACTAGGCCTGGAGGCAGCCCAGTGTAACGAAAAATTGGTTCAAGTTAAAGTTCCAATGCTTTTAAGCGCATTGAAACTTATAAAAATTGTTCAGAAAAATTATTTGAGTGAGCCTTGTGGCCCTAAGAAAAATTGCCCGTTCAGCGTGATTACGTGAGGTTTCAGGAGGAGGAGCAGGAGGAGGAGGAGGAGGAATATTAGACACAGATTGATGAAGCAGAAATGTCCCCGTTTTGGATGGTGAGAGAGAACGTAGCTTCCATCCGCGGGTGCAGCCTACGTATTGCTTACGTATCGCTGCTGTCCGCTGGTGGAGAACAGAAGTCTGGGGAAATCCAGCCTTTGTTCATCTTGATGAGTGTTAGCCTGTCGGCACTGTCGGTTGACAAGCGGCTACGCTTATCTGTGATGATTCCCCCAGCCGCACTAAACACCCTCTCCGACAAGACGCTAGCCGCAGGACAAGCAAGCACCTCCAGGGCATACAGCGCTAGTTCAGGCCACGTGTCCAGCTTCGACACCCAGTAGTTGTAGGGGGCAGAGGCGTCACCAAGGATGGTCGTGCGATCCGCTACGTACTCCCTCACCATCCTTTTGCAGTGCTCCCGCCGACTCAGCCGTGACTGGGGAGCGGTGACACAGTCTTGGTGGGGAGCCATAAAGCTGGCCAGGCCCTTAAAGACTGTTGCACTGCCTGGGATGTACATGCTGCTCGATCTACGCACATCCCCTGCAACATGGCCCTCGGAACTGCGCCTTCTGCCACTAGCGCTGTCGGCTGGGAATTTTACCATCAGCTTGTCCGCAAGGGTCCTGTGGTATAGCAACACTCTCGAACCCCTTTCCTCTTCGGGAATCAGAGTGGGCAGGTTCTCCTTATACCGTGGATCGAGCAGTGTGTACACCCAGTAATCCGTAGTGGCCAGAATGCGTGCAACGCGAGGGTCACGAGAAAGGCATCCTAACATGAAGTCAGCCATGTGTGCCAGAGTACCTGTACGCAACACATGGCTGTCTTCACTAGGAAGATCACTTTCAGGATCCTCCTCCTCCTCCTCCTCCTCAGGCCATACACGCTGAAAGGATGACAGGCAATCAGCCGGTGTACCGTCAGCAGCGGCCCAAGCTGTCTCTTCCCCCTCCTCCTCATCCTCCTCATGCTCCTCCTCCTCCTCCTGTACGCGCTGAGAAATAGACAGGAGGGTGCCCTGACTATCCAGCGGCATACTGTCTTCCCCCGCCCCCGTTTCCGAGCGCAAAGCAGCTGCCTTTATGGTTTGCAGGGAATTTCTCAAGATGCATAGCAGAGGAATGGTGACGCTAATGATTGTAGCATCGCCGCTCACCACCTGGGTAGACTCCTCAAAATTACCAAGGACATGGCAGATGTCTGCCAACCAGGCCCACTCTTCTGAAAGGAATTGAGGAGGCTGACTCCCACTGCGCCGCCCATGTTGGAGTTGGTATTCGACTATAGCTCTACGCTGTTCATAGAGCCTGGCCAACATGTGGAGCGTAGAGTTCCACCGTGTGGGCACGTCGCACAGCAGTCGGTGCACTGGCAGCTTAAAGTGATGTTGCAGGGTGCGCAGGGTGGCAGCGTCCGTGTGGGACTTGCGGAAATGTGCGCAGAGCCGGCGCGCCTTTACGAGCAGGTCTGACAAACGTGGGTAGCTTTTCAGAAACCGCTGAACCACCAAATTAAAGACGTGGGCCAGGCATGGCACGTGCGTGAGGCTGCCGAGCTGCAGAGCCGCCACCAGGTTACGGCCGTTGTCACACACGACCATGCCCGGTTGGAGGCTCAGCGGCGCAAGCCAGCGGTCGGTCTGCTGTGTCAGACCCTGCAGCAGTTCGTGGGCCGTGTGCCTCTTATCGCCTAAGCTGAGTAGTTTCAGCACGGCCTGCTGACGCTTGCCCACCGCTGTGCTGCCACACCGCGCGACACCGACTGCTGGCGACATGCTGCTGCTAACACATCTTGATTGTGAGACAGAGGAGGAGGAGGAGGAGGAGGGTGCTTTAGTGGAGGAAGCATACACCTCCGCAGATACCAGCACCGAGCTGGGGCCCGCAATTCTGGGGGTGGGTAGGACGTGAGCGGTCCCAGGCTCTGACTCTGTCCCAGCCTCCACTAAATTCACCCAATGTGCCGTCAGGGAGATGTAGTGGCCCTGCCCGCCTGTGCTTGTCCACGTGTCCGTAGTTAAGTGGACCGTGGCAGTAACCGCGTTGGTGAGGGCGCGCACAATGTTGCGGGAGACGTGGTCGTGCAGGGCTGGGACGGCACATCGGGAAAAGTAGTGGCGACTGGGAACTGAGTAGCGCGGGGCCGCCGCCTCCATGATACTTTTGAAGGACTCCGTTTCCACAACCCTATACGGCAGCATCTCAAGGCTGATGAATTTTGCGATGCGGACGGTTAACGTTTGAGCGTGCGGGTGCGTGGCGGCGTACTTGCGCTTGCGCTCGAACACTTGCGCAAGCGACGGCTGAACGGTGCGCTGAACTACACTGCTGGATGGGGCCGAGGACAGCGGAGATGAGGGTGTGGGTGCAGGCCATGAGGCGGTAGTGCCTGTGTCCTGAGAGGGGGGTTGCATCTCAGTGGCAGGTTGGGGCACAGGGGGAGAGGCAGGGGTGCAAACCAGAGGCGGTGAACGGCCTTTGTCCCACCTTGCGGGGTGCTTGGCCATCATATGTTTGCGCATGGTGGTGGTGGTGAGGCTGTTGGTGTTGGCTCCCCGGCTGAGCTTTGCGCGACAAAGGTTGCACACCACTGTTCGTCGGTCGTCAGGCGTCTCTGTGAAAAACTGCCAGACCTCAGAGCACCTCGGCCTCCGCAGGGTAGCATGGCGCGAGGGGGCGCTTTGGGAAACACTTGGTGGATTATTCGGTCTGGCCCTGCCTCTACCCCTGGCCACTGCACTGCCTCTTGCAACCTGCCCTGCTGATGCCCTTGACTCCCCCTCTGAAGACCTGTCCTCCTGAGTAAGCGTTGCACACCAGGTGGGGTCAGTCACCTCATCGTCCTGCTGCTCTTCCTCCGAATCCTCTGTGCGCTGCTCCCTGGGACTTACTGCCCTTACTACTACCTCACTGCAAGACAACTGTGTCTGATCGTCATCGTCCTCCTCACCCACAGAAAGTTGTTGAGACAGTTGGCGGAAGTCCCCAGCCTCTTCCCCCGGACCCCGGGAACTTTCGAATGGTTGGGCATCAGTGACGATAAACTCCTCTGGTGGGAGAGGAACCGCTGCTGCCCAATCTAAGCAGGGGCCCGAGAACAGTTCCTGGGAGTGTTCCCGCTCCTGAGCAGGTGTCATTGTAGGGGAGTGAGGAGGCTGGGAGGAAGGAGGAGCAGCAGACAGAGGATTCGGATTGGCAGCAGTGGACGGCGCAGAACTGCGGGTAGACGATAGGTTGCTCGAAGCACTTTCTGCCATCCAGGACAGGACCTGCTCACACTGCTCATTTTCTAATAACCGTCTCCCGCGTGGACCCATTAATTGGGCGATGAATGTGGGGACGCCAGAAACGTGCCTCTCTCCTAATCGCGCAGCAGTCGGCTGCGACACACCGGGATCAGGAGCTCGGGCTGTGCCCACACCCTGACTTGGCCCTCCGCGTCCTCGGCCGCGTCCACGTCCTCTAGGCCTACCCCTACCCCTCAGCATGCTGTATTACCAGTGATTTGATTTCACAGGCAGGAAATAAATTGGCGCAAGACTGCAGGCCAAATATAATTTTTGCCCTTTTTGGAAAACGAAAGGCCCCACTGCCTCTAGTGAATGAATTATCTAAGTTTAATAACTGTGCTGTGTCCCTGCTTATGTGTCACAGAACGTGAGGGTAGCAGAGTTATTATAACTCTTGGAGAGCAGGTATTTTTTTTCCCAATTAAGGAAAGCAAATGGCGAACCCAGCAGTAAAGCGTAGCTGGCTGCGTATGATTTAGCAATGTTTTTCACGCAGCTCACACGTCTCCACAGGCGTAAGGACGGACAGAGGCTGGACAAATAGATTTGTTTTCAGTTTTTTCCCACCAACAGGCAGCACTGCGTATATTCAATGAACCTGAGAAGTTTAATAACTGTGCTGTGTCCCTGCTAATGTGTCACAGAACGTGAGGGTAGCAGAGTTATTATAACTCTGGCAGAGCAGGTATTTTTTTTCCCAATTAAGGAAAGCAAATGGCGAACCCAGCAGTAAAGCGTAGCTGGCTGCGTATGATTTAGCAATGTTTTTCACGCAGCTCACACGTCTCCACAGGCGTAAGGACGGACAGAGGCTGGACAAATAGATTTGTTTTCAGTTTTTTCCCACCAACAGGCAGCACTGCGTATATTCTATGAATAATAACTGTGTTGTGGCCCTGCCTATACAATTCTTTCCCTGCAGTATCAATGGAGGGTGGAATGCTCTGCAGAGGCGATTTTGAGAAGCCCAAAAAAAATGCAGCACAGCCAACAGCAGCCTGGACAGTACTGCACACGGATAAATATGGCCCTAGAAAGGACCGTTGAGGTTCTTGAAGGCTACACTCACTCCTAACACTCTCCCTGCCTATGCAGCACTTCTGTCCCTAATGCCAGGTGCAACGGTCTGCAGAGGCGATTTTGAGAAAAAAAAAAAAACCCACTGCTAACAGCAGCCAACACACAGCTATCAGTGGCCCTAATAAGGACCTTTGGGGGGTCTTGAAGCCTACACTAACTACCAATTCTTTCCCTACAGCAGCTCCGGTATAAACAGCACTGTCCCTCATCTAACTCACCAGGCATCTGAGGCGAGCCGCGGGAGGGGCCGACTTTTATATTAGGCGAACACCTGATCTCGCCAGCCACTCACAGCAGGGGGGTGGTATAGGGCTTAAACGTTGCAGGGGGAAGTTGTAATGCCTTCCCTGTCTTTCAATTGGCCAGAAAAGCGCGCTAACGTCTCAGGGAAGGAAGTGAAAGTAACCAGAACACCGCATGGTGTTCGTTACGAATAACGAACATCCCGAACACCCTAATATTCGCACGAATATCAAGCTCGGACGAACGCGTTCGCTCATCTCTACATATTGTTAAACATTACGGTAAGCATGTCCGGCATTACAGCAGCAATTTCCTGTGCCATGTTCCTATTCAATTCCTGGATAGTTTGTGGCTAATTCCAGTTAACTTTCCCTTCACCAGCAGCACAGGCTCTTATTGACTACATGACTGAACCAAAACATTGACTTTCGATGTGGCATGGTGTGCCAAGCAAGAATTCTAAACTATCTGCCCAAACTAGATGTTCCGTCTCCGTTGCCGGTGACTGCCACCATGTGGATGGCAGCAGAGGGGTTAAGAAGTAATTAACAACAATGTCATCAGGGATTCCTGATTCTCATTGAGTAAGGTATATTTTCACCAAATTTGATTTAATTCGTCTTGGATTGTAGCCAATTTTTCCGGACCTCCAGTGAGTGGGATACCCTGTGTAATATGTTTTAAGTATTGTTATATAGCCGTCTGCATGAACCTCAATATAGTGCTTCCTATATATGGCAATAAGGCCATGAGGCCTTATATAGAACTTCATAAGTATTGTCATGTGAATGACTATATACTTCTCTCTATATATTGTAATATGGCCTTGTGCATAAGCTCTTTTCTACACCCTGTAATACAGCTGTAGGCTTCAGCCCTTATATAATACTTTTTAAGTATTGTAATATAGACATGTGCATGAACTTCAATAGAGTACTTTCTATGTATAAACTGACTGGTGGGGATCCAAAGCAGCAGATCCCAGCCAATCAACTATTGATGATCTATCCTAATAAAAATCCCAGACAATCCCTTTAAGGCTTCTGGCAGTACAATAGAGCTCTCAATAACTTGCCCCACTTTGTAATCATAATTAGATGATTTTCCTTGCCTATATACAGCAAAGCTGACAACTTATAGCTACAGAAAACAAGAAATATCCCTTTATTGAATCTGCTCTAGAGGCCAGTGTGAAAACTGCAATTTTCAAGTTTTTTATGTGGATACTCAATAAAAATATATATTTTTATAATTAAAACACAATTTAAAGGGTTTTTAGAAGACCCCAGTTTTGATGAGATATCCTTATCTTATCAGCGGGAGTTCACTGCTCCGATCACTAATCAGCTGTTGGAAGAGTCATGTTGCTTAGACAAGTGTTGTGGCCTCTTGGCTGCATACCAGGCACAGTGCCATATATATCATAGCAGTGTTCCTGATATAGCAGATCATTCACCTGAATGGTACTGAGCTGCTATCACGCCACATGATGGATGAATGCAACATCACATACATGAGAAGAGGACATCATGGGCAACCAAGCTCCCAAGTGGTAGACCCTCACCGATCAGATGTTGATGACCTATTTTAAGGATAGGTCATCAGTATAGGAGACCCAGAAGACCCCTTTAAATAGAATGCCATTTTCTGACTTCACATTCCCTTTAAAGTTAAAGAGTTTGTCTTATTATAGGGTTCAGCTTCCGAGATCATTGGCAGATTGGGTTGGCCCAATACCTTAACAGTCATCCGAGCCCTGTTTACCAATTTTTATACTTATCAAGCTTAAAGGTGCCATCAGTGGAACTCGAAACTCCTTGTAGGTGTTATAGGCCCCCTGATCTATACACCCATCAGTGTTCACTATGTGCAGATCAATATATGCTTGAAAACCTCCAAAGTCCGAAGCAATAGGCAGAAGTCTTGGAGATCTCATCCATCTTTCTCTTTTGCCTGTAGGGAGTCGTCACCGTATCTGATGTAATTCCCGTCCCATCACTCATAAGTTCCAGCTCCGCAACTTATCTAATGTGGAAGATGTTTGAAGAGTAAGAAAAAGGAACCTTTCTCATGTATTTCCAGCTCCCAACATTGAGTGAGAGCTTGTGACATTTGCCACACTTTGATTTCAAAGCCTTCTTTGTAAAGTCCAAACATTAGCTGGTTATTACTATGCAGAAGAATTCATCAACGTGCTAAGACTAAGGGATATCGCAAACAATATTGTCACTGTCTTTGTGCCTTGGCAAAGTAAATAGGGATAAACTTTTGGATGATGATATCAAAGGGGTTGTGCAGGATTAGAAAAAAAGTCTGATTTTTGTTTTCTTTTTACCAGATGCAGCGCCACATCTGTCCGGTGGCTGTTTTTGGTATTGCACTTAAGCCCCATTCACTTGAGTGAGGATGAGCTGCTAGACCAGGCGTGACCCATAGATAAGAGTGGCGCTATTTTTAGGAAAAAAGTACACTTTTTTTCTTTGTAATGTTGGACAACTTCTTCTTACTACTCCATCCATATTGTGCTCCGGCTTGGACTGGCCCACAGGGGTACCGGGGAATCCCCGGTGGTTGCTAATCCAGGAGTGAGTCCTGAAACAGGACTGGGCTCAAGCCGCCAAAACTTTGCATGTGTGGCGCACCACATAGTACACTCAATGTACTACGTACACATAGGAAGCATCGCCGCTAGCCGATATGTCCATATAGTAGACTGCCTAGCTTATCTACTTATATAGACGCATAGACTGGCTGAGATGACATCTACATGCATTAAGAAGCCAGTCAGTATCCTCCCTGGGCCCCATCCATCCAATGACGCTGCCGGAGGCCCCCCAATCATTTACAGCTTCTTGCTGCAGCCTGGTGATGCATGAGCACCTATGTCTGGCTTGTATGGATTAGAAGCCAACTAGTCCAAGTCAAGAACCAGGAGGCAGACTACTCAGAGGGGCCTAGGATGGAATCAGTCAGAGACAGAGGCCAAGCAGTAGACTACTACTTAAAAAAAAAAAAAGGATGTGCCCCCTTTCCTACTAGGTAATCAAATTAAATTCTTTTTCAAATTCCTGATATGCCATAAATGCCACCTCTGGGGTGTTAACCTATTACTGAACAGGATTTCCCCAATTCCTGCCTGTAGCATGCTCCATATACTTCAGTGAAAGCAGGGCTGCATACAAATATCACCATCCTTCCACTGGGTTGGAAGGGGTAACATCACTCCTTAGGAGAGCACCAAGAAGGTGAGTGAGGAGACTTATAAGGCCATCCATGCTCCTCTGGATAATATGCAAATAAGGGAGATAGAACAATACCTCTGCAGTGCCATCTATTGTATGGCAGTATTCCTCTCACTATCCAAGCCAGATCCTACAGCACACTGATGAGGGGCAAAAACCCAGAAACAGCTGTCTGTGTATGGATTCTGGCTTGGTTCTCAATTTCCCAATCATTGCTCTACAGACCTGTATAAAGGGTCAAGCATTGATTTGAAGGAATGCTGCCATCCAATAGGTGGCGCTGCAGAGGTATTGTTCCATCTCCCTTATTTGCATCCTTCCACTAACATGCATGAAGAATGCAGCAGTCAAGAATTTGAGAATGGGGTAATATTGGCATGTATCAGTACAGCGGGCCTCTGGAATTAATTTTATGGGTTGGCCGGAGCACATCAGTCAGACACTGCTGTGCTTACATATGCATAAACAATTTCAATCAATATCAATAAGTACAGTACAGATGAGTAACAGTCCTGGAATGGGTAATCATTACATTATTAATGCTATAGTGCAAACAGTTCCCACAAATATGAATGGGCAGCAACTTTCTGGATGTTTGCCTTCATTCCAT
This sequence comes from Eleutherodactylus coqui, assembly GCF_035609145.1. Taxonomy (NCBI): domain Eukaryota; kingdom Metazoa; phylum Chordata; class Amphibia; order Anura; family Eleutherodactylidae; genus Eleutherodactylus; species Eleutherodactylus coqui. The sequence goes on from NC_089846.1 coordinate 33,272,445, forward strand.
AAATATCACTGCATCGATGGATGCTGGAGGAAATGGGATCTAACTTTGTAACTTTCTGTAACTAATAACATGTATCTGTCAGACTCCGTAATAACTCACTGCTATATTGATCCGGTAATGGAAGCGGAGAACAATCACTTGAATGGTAGCTCAATAAATAGGAGAGGTTTAATCAGCAATATACGGAACAATAACCTTTATGGCTTTACCATTATCTTAATTGTTAAGTTAACTTTAGTACTTTTTAGCTTATTGGCAAAGACATAAAAAAGCTTTTAACTGTTGATGACATGGGGATAAAGAGGAGGCAGGTCATGGGGGCATAATGTATTGTCTCTGCAGCCTAGTTTTGTCTTCAGGGTGTATAGAGAAGCAGCCAGTGGGGAAAGGACTTCTTCCTGCTACCATGGATGGTAGAAGTCCAACAACTGGACGTACCAATGTGTTGCACATGTGTTCCGTGTATTCAAGTCCTTTGGGAATTCCTGTATGTAGCATTAGTTGGTGGTGCCTTCTTGAGTAACTAGGGCTTCTCCTGCCTTATATGATTCATTTTTACATGGTATAAGGCATTACGTAAACCGATAGGTTGATGGGACGTTAATCCAAGGAATTAGTCTGATTGTTTTATTTGGAGTCAGCAAGAAATTTTTCCCCTAATATGAGGCAATTGGATCTGACCCATATGGGTTTTGCCTTCTTCTTTATCAACATTGCAGCTTTATGAGTGGAAGTAAAGGCACATGTCCCTTTTTTTAAATTATCTTTTCTCCGTAGGGAGAGCACCTAGACGGTAAGTGGGGAAACTCAAAAGGCCATTCATGCTCCTCTGGGTAATAAAGCATGAATGGCCTTTTGAGTCTCTTCACTCACCGTCTCGTTTCTGACTACCGTCCCAGGCCTCTCACTAGCAAAGCCAGACTCCTACTGCACACTGATGAAGGGCAAATACCCTGAAACAGCTGTCTGTGCATGGAGTCTGGCTTTGCTTTTAATTCCCGGTCATTGTTACAAGGCTTGTATAAAGAGTCTAACTTTGGCTTGAAGAAATGCTGTCTTCCAATAGGTGGCGCTGTGGAGGTATTATTCCATATCCCTTATTTGCATTTTTTTCAACTTTATCAACTATGTAATTTTTGAAATTGGTATAATCAAACCCAGCAGGCAATCCAAAAATGCTACAATCATAGCAATCAGAACCATCAATTTACTTAAAATTAGCCAATCTAGAAATGTAATTGAAACATCCTTAGGGTGACTACCCACTACAGTTCTTTTTCACAGTGACTTATGCAGCATTTTTTTTCTCTAGGGGTCTATGGGACTTGTTAATGTTAAAATCGCGATCGCACAAAATCACGATTTCGCGGTAAATTGCGATTTTGCGGAATGCAAGGTTTTTTTGTGTCAAAAAACTTCAAGGAAGTAGCGATCCTCCGGCACAGCTGACAACCGCATCCGAGGATCGGCAAGTGTTTCCCATTATTTTCAGTGGGAAATCTCACATCGCACTTGCATGCACCTCGGGCACCATGCAATGCTTTTGCTGGCCCTATTGAAAACAATGGGCGACAAGTTCCAAGGAAACACCCAAAAGATGGAACACAAAGCGATTTTGTTCCTGCACCGCGATGATGGAAAAAAATTGCTCATATATATGACCCAATTCAAAAGAATGGGGTTCATATTTGTGCAAGATTTATGCATCCTGCAACGGACAAACCTCGCACGATTTTCTTGGCAACGTGAAAGCCGCCTTACAGAAAAAACTCTACCCAGACAACTTTCCACAAGAGCAATTGTGCTCAACTCATCAACTCATTTCTTAAAGGAATCGTCCTAAAATACTGCATTTCCTTTGGTCCAAGAGCAAGAGGATTAAAAAACATTCTGAACTATTAGAATGATATAGAAAAGAGAATAAAGATCGAATCCAGAGATAGCTATTTAGCTCTACTTGACGAATTCTATGAAAATCAGTCGAATATGATGCTAAACCTACTGTATATCCCATGGCAAAGGAGAAAGCAGCCTCATGGGGTGCAGTGCTGACCCCATGCTAATGATCAAACAACTGTAGTCTTGTACCCCAAGAACTCACAAACCGTATTCTAGACCCAAAAAATCTACTTGAAGACTGTGAAAATGACCACAAGAGCGTAGACCTAGACTTGTTTAAAACCCTGCTGAATGTTCTGTGTGGTTGTCAAAGGAGGGAAAATACTTTCCCTTTCCCAGTCCAGTAGTGTTTGAACCAGACTGGAAGTGGAGACCTTCCATTGTCTGTGATATCATCACAAAAGAATGGCTGCTTGGTTCATTTTAATAATTGAACCAGCCCCTTCTTTGTCTCCACATTGAACATGACAGAGAAGGGGCTAGCTTAGTTATTGAAATGAGCCGAACAGCAAGCCCCCTGCGATAACATCACAGGTAACGGAAGGGCCATCACAGGTGACCTGATGTCAAAACCAGACTGGAAGTAGAGGTTCCAACACCACTGGGTTGGGTAAGTACTTCTACTTCTTGGACAACGCTTTTAAGAACAAAGGAGTTGAAGGCCATTATTTAAGGCAACTGTTATGTCTTAGGTTGACCACCACTGTATATAGAAAAAATGGCCACCATTGGGTGGCCATCATCCATGGAAGGTTACCATAATATACCTTATTTTCAGTACAGCTAGAAAGAAAGACATGATGAGAAAGCTATCTTGAGACTGTATATTTTCCACTCGACTAAACATCAGACTCGGTTTCATTTAAACAAGTGACCGTAGTGTTTGGAGTCCTGGCTCAATGTTTTGAAAGATAAAATAAGGGAAGCCTTAGGGAGTTTTCATAGAAAAATAGAAATTGCTCAGTTGTATGAGATAAAACGACCATCCCATAGCTCAGGCATTTTCCCATGACTTCCTGTGATAGTGATATAATTAGATGGTAAAAAATATACATAACTCATTTTCCACGGACAACGCCTGGAGCTGCTATTAATTAGCATTTTCCATTTTGTAGAATGATAGGAGTCTACCTAAAAGTAATGTCTAAGATCTAGAGATGAGCGAGCATACTCGCTAAGGACAATTACTCGATCGAGCATTGTCCTTAGCGAGTATCTCCCCGCTCGGGAGAAAAGGTTCGGCTGCCGGCGCGGGTGACAGGTGAGTTGCGGCAGTCAGCAGCGGGGAGTGGGGGGGGGAGAGATCTCCCCCTCCGTTCCTCTCCGCTCTCCCCCCCCCCGCTCCCCACCTGCCGCCGGCAGCCGAATCTTTGCTTCTGAGCGGGCAGGTACTCACTAAGGGCAATGCTCAATCGAGTAATTGTCCTTAGCGAGTATGCTCGCTCATCTCTACTAAGAACATTTCCCACTAAAAAGCCAAAAATACATAGGAGTTGTGCTCTTGTGTGGAGTCAATAAATTATTCCACCATTTTGAACTTATCTATATATTTTATACCAAGTGACAACTACTATCGGCAACCATAAGTACCCGTAGGGTTTTTTACGCACCCTTTTCCCAGACCTTGAATGGGATATACTGTAAATCTGCATAGAGGTACTATGAGCATCAATATAATGCGGGCCGTTATAGCTAGTAAGGCAGTATCAGGCAACTATGTAGGCAATCATGCTTCTTTTCATATATTTCTGTAGTAAGAAGAGAGACATAAATTTATGCTCCCAGGTCCCAATTAAAGGTCTATAACAGGGTCACTAACTTACCATGTACTATTTGTATTACTAGTGTCAGAGGGGCCATTAGTCTGGGTGCTACAGCTACCTCTACAACTTTGATAGCTTTCCACCCCTGAGTGAGAGCAGGTAAAGTAGGCTATGAACATTAAAATATACTAGATACCCCTCTTTCCTAAACTATGCAATACATAGTAAATTTGATTGTGCAAGGAACATCCTCACGCACATGGGCACTAATAAAGAGTCTGCCTTGTATTGTTCTTATTGTTCTAATGGTAATTTTAGCAGTCTGTGTTCACTTAGAATTTGGGGGTTTATTAAAGGGCTTTTCCCACTATCCACAATTGCTCCACAGCCACTCTGTACTTCCTGGTTGATGCTGACCATGACATGTGCCTTCAACAGCCAATCAATGGCCACAGTAGAGATCTTCTATAGCCAGTGATTGGCTGCAGCAGTCACATGCCCTGGCCAGCAGCAAACAGGAAGCACAGAGTGGCTGTGGAGCAATTTTAGGTAATGGGAAAACCCATTTAAACTCATCTTTGCACCGCATACTTGGGCAAAGAGTATTTGCTGTAAACAGCATATTCTGTGGTTGCATTGGCAATGACTTCATTTCATCCAAGACTCTGAGCACAGGTTGCTGACCCTTCTTTCTTTCGCAGAGAAGTCTGTGAGAAATGGAAGTCATTAGCATTCTATCTGTAATGATGACTCTACAGTTTGTAGACATCACAAACAAGACCATAAGGGTTTCTACTAATTAGTGAAGTTTGAAAAGTTTGGTTTGGCTAGTTCACTGAATTTCGGCAAAAAGCTCAACCCGGGCCAAATTAGTTCAAACCGGATGTCACCAATGCCCCCTAAAACTCATATACAACACTGTCTAAGAGAAATGAAAGTCCGGTATAACACTTTTAGGTCACAGGGGAGTATAACTAAGTACTTTTAAGCTGTTTTTAATGCAAAGTTAATGAAGAAGAAAGGAGGGAAGGAAAAAGGTTCGGCTAAGAAAAATGTCCATGTTCACATGAAACCAAACCTTTTAGCAAAGTTTGACGTGAAACATGGTTCAACTCTTTCGGTTCGCTCAGCACTAACCCAGAAGGAGTCACTTAGAGGCTTCAAAAACATTCAAAGATGCCAATGGAGATGCATCTTTCTTGGAATCATATAAGAGTGAGAGATCTCTCTCTTCCTGTCTACTCAATTCTGTACTTATTCTCCATCTTTGTTATAGGTACTTAATAAGAGCAGCAAAAATATAAATGAGTCAACTGTTTTTTGGGCATTTTTTTCGACCCTCATGGCAGTTTTCTAAAATTACCATATATAATAGAGTATAAGCCTAGTTTTTCAGCACATTTTTTTATGCTGAAAAAGCCCCCCTCGGCTTGTACTCGAGTGAGGTAAAAAAAAAAACAAAAAAAACCCGCAATACTCACCTCCATGCCGGCGCCTGTGTCCCTGGCACGATGGTCTACCCAGGGTTGCGGCAAGCTGCGTGAGAATTCTCCCCACTGTCATCTCCCTGCTTGGCTTTGAATTCCCCCACCGTCAGCGCTGTGTAGGTAAGCGCTGCGATTGGATCGAGTGCCAGGCAATCACAGCCAGCGCTCGATCATTCACAGCCATTCAGTGAATGACATCACTGAATGGCTGTGATTGGTTTATCGAGCGCTGGCTGTGATTGGCTGGCGGTTGATCCAATCACATCGCTTACTTACACAGTGCTGACAGCGGGGGAATTCAAAGCCGAGCAGGGAGATGACAGCAGGGAGAATTCTCAAGCAGCTTGCCGCACCGTCGGGGAGACCATCGCGCCAGGGACACAGACGTCGGCATGGAGGTGAGTATTGCGTTTTTTCTTTACCTAGTGTATACTCAAGTATAGCTCGGCATATACTCAAATATAGCTAGGCTTATACTTGAGTCAATAAATGTTACCAGTTTTTTGTGGTAAAACTTATTGACTCGGCTTATACTCAGGTCGGCTAATACTCGAGAATATACAGTATATTTACCTGGAACAAGGCTATTATTAATCACATCTCATTTTATCATTAGCCAATAAAAAGCAACATGGAGAAGAGAGGTCTCTATAGAAAATCTTTTCCTGAAGTTTGTTTGCTCCATCAGTCTTCATTCCTAGAACAGGACAAATCCTTCATCCCTAACTCAATTTGAATATCTTGTAGAACAGGATAACGGCATAGCTTTTGGGTTGGTCCACCAGCAATTTTGAGAACACTATAGTGCCTGGTAAGAAGGGAAGCTCTGCCCATGGTTTACAATACCCTTTAAGGAATAGTATGAGGCAGGATAGTTGGTTCCCCTTCTCCATGGGTCCATATTAGCCACATAGGTTGCCTGTATATAATGTTAGGCTTTGCCCACATATAGACAGTGACATTATATAATACCTTAAATAGCTCAGGAGCCTGTTTCTTCATTTTCTCCATTTTCCATTCGTTTTCACATGGATTAAGAGACGATGGTGGGGCAGTACAGGAACACTTGCAATCTGATCCTGAGCTGACTGTTTCCACTGTATAATAATCCTCCACTTGCATATTGCCATCCTTAATCCGGGCACACGCTTCTTTACTTAAGGGGCGCATGATACATTTACAGCGACAGTCCGAGCCTTCTGAAATCATGCGCACATGATCAGTATCTCCAAAAACCTGGAAAAAAACATTACAAAATGAAGCATTTTTATTAGACCACTTGATATTAAGAGTAGTAGTTGTCAGAATATTTATAACAATGTGTTCTACAGTAGGGTGATCATGGTGACTCAATAGTTAGCGCTGTTAGCTTTCAGCATGGCGGTCCTAGGTGTAAACCACCATAGAACAACATGTGCATCACTGTATGTTCTTGCTGTGTTTGTGTGGTAATACTCTGGGTTTCTTTTACTTTCTAAAATACATACTAGTACTGTAGGTCGTAGAAAGAAACTGGCCAAAGTTTGTGTGTGCATGCTTGGGAATTTAGAATGGGGACAGAGATTGACATGAATGGTGACAATCTCTAAACAAAAATATATTGGCTAGTGATGAGTGAACTTTTGAAAAGTTCGGCCAGTTTGCCGAAGTTTTGTAAAAAGTTCAGTTCGATCCGAATTTCTTTGCACTGAAGCGAAAGTTCAAAACAGGTGTATAACACTGTGTAAGAACCATAAACCCCTTGTATAATACTCTGACAATGTTATACAGGGTTTTTAGATAGAGACGAGCAAGCGTACTCGGTAAGGACAAATACTCGGGCGAGTATCGTCCTTACTGAGTACCTGCCTGCTCGCCCGCAAAGATTCGGGTGCCGGCGGGGGGCGGGGAGCGTCGGGGGAGAGCAGAGGGGAACGGGAGGGAGATCTCTCTCTCTCCCCCCTGCTCCCTCCTGCTCACTCCCGCAACACAGCACTCACACACGCCGGCACCCGAATCTTTGCAGGCGAGCAGTCAGGTACTCGGTAAGGATGATACTCACTCGAGTATCTGTCCTTACCGAGTATGCTCGCTCATCTCTATTTTTAGGCTCTTAGACAGTGTTATACACCAGTGTTCAGGACTAGTGTTAAGTGAACTGAACCAGGAGAACCCTGTTTTGGATAAAACTTTGCTAAGAGCTCGGATTGGCTTCATGCGGAACTGAACTTTATGCAAAGTTCAACCCGAAACAGGGTTCTACTGATTCAGTTTGCTCAACACTAATATCGACAATAAGGTCAGGAACAAGAAATAACAGTAACTAATGACAATGCTACCCAAAGGGATTTCCTTGAAAATATACATGTGGCTATACATGTTAGATAAAGATCGTCTGAACCCAACAATTTCAGCAGGACAGACTGGGCATCTAATGTGCATGGGGACCTTCTGACTCTTTCCCCATGGTAGATGTCGGAAGAGATGAGGACGAGGTTGTTCAATCAACTGCCCAATGCTTTAGTTTTTGGGAGATAATCCACAGTATTCTTCCCTCTGCTTCCCTCTGTACATTCAAAACACATGCAGAATTGGCTAATTCAAGTGTGCATGTCTGTGCTGTAGGGTTACCACTCAGCCGTTAGACTACTGACCCAACCAGTAAACACATCTGGAGGCCAGGGCCAGTAATAATATTTTAATGTCAATATTAATTGATGGTAAGAATTATAATGTTGCTATGGCAGGTACCCGCTCCGGTACCAGCAGAACAATAATCGCTTTACTGCTTGCTGCCAGGACCATGCTCTCTGCAAAGCATAAGCTGTAAAAGCTTACTCCTTCCCTGGCTCTTGCTTTCACAGTACAGTGTCCCAGGGCCAGGGAAAGAGTCTACCTTACAGCTTACAAGCGGTGGAGCAGTATTACTTACTAAGTGGAGGACCACACATGGAAGCACTGTTACCATATAGGGCCAAAGAAGGGAGCAGTGTTACCGAGGGCCACAGAGAGGAGTACTAGTATGATAGGAGCCCACAAAGGGAAGCACTCTTAATAAATGGGGGCCAGTAATACTATAGGGGGTCACTGAGAGGTTCACTGGGGGTAGCAGCAGGCTGTGATGCAGTATTCAAAGACCAGTCATGACTGGAAGAAGCTTGGAAATTTAGAATTTGGTCTAGATATAGAAGAAAAGTGAAAACAGCTGTAATCAATCAGAGGAGACGTCACCTGTAATCACTGGTGGTAACTGCACTGCAATCACTATCACTGTGTAGGGCTGCTATCTAACTACTATATGGTGACTACATTACTTAGAGGTTGAGAAGCTGTATCTAAGCCTGTTGGTCCATAAAAGCTGTCTTATAGAATATATATATATATATATATATATATATATATATATATATACACACACACATTTTTGGAGGGGATCCAATGCGTTCTATGTACTCCCCTGTAGGTCATAAGTAGCCCCTGAACCTGTGCATTTTTATGAAGGCATCAACACTTAATCCCTCAGTGCCTGTTTGTGGATGGTGCCCCATTCTGGCGTGAACACTAGTTCGTGACACAATATAGGAGGCATTGGCAGTTGGCACCTTAGTACAAGGAGCCTTAGAGAATACCACCATAATGGTAGCCATCCGGTGTCAGTTCATTCATATATTGCCAGGTGGGAAAAAAAGGAAGTAAAATCACGTTGTGATAAGCCACACCGTTTTGGTGAATAGGTGGCAAACCTAGTATGGCGGTGTCAGGCGTGATAGCCGTCTGCCGAACATGAGCTATCTAAGGGTTTGGGCAGCTTAAAGCTCAACTATGACAACACTTATCACCCCTAATTACTGATGGTCAGGACCGTAGCAGTACTAGTGGTGGATTTTACATGTCTCCATGGATAAGATCCAAGTTTCTCTTCTACTTTCATGAATTTTAAAGCAGAATTCAAAAAATCCCACAACTTCAGTACATGATTTGGTGGCTACATTGTAACAAAAAGTTACAGCAAGTTTAGTGCTTAATTCATTTATAGTTGTAATTATATTTTCCTTGGAACCCATTAGCTTGGACATTTCTAACAATTGCTTGGAAGCACAATACAAATCTATGGTAAGAGCGCCCCATGTTTTTTAACTCATTAAGCTCAATTCATTAATTCATTGTGCATGAATTATGTCATTACAGTCATTTACTCATGTTTTGCGACCAATTAGCACATAGTATGAAGCAGACTGGCAGCTGCGTTCATGCTGAAGAACAGACAAGTAATGAGGGTCTAGGATCCCGTCTCAGCTGGACAATGGCATTATTTGTATTGTGCCAACTTACTGCACAATTCGGAACTTGTTCATCATTTAGACCAAATCAATTATCAATGCTTTATCTTTAATCATACTGACCATTAGGTTTTTTTCCGCTCTGTTTGGTTCCAATGTTGGACATTTCCTTTTTCATGGGCTCAGCATTCATAAACACATACAACCATAACGACGGTGTATACGTCGTAATACCGGGTTATTCCAGTTTAAGCAAATAAAGATTATTTTTTGTATACTGTATATAAAGGGTTAAACGATTTCCAATATCCTTTCTGTAGGACTTTCTCATGGGTTTCAGAATCTCTGCTTGCTGTCACTTAATAGGAAGCTTCAGTGTTTGCTTCCAATCTGTAGTCATACATTTTGGAATGCGTTTCACCAGAAACCAAAGAATGGAATGTCAATAGAGAAGTGAACGCTACTCCAAGAATTCTGGACACAAGTACCAATCTCCTAGGCTGATATTTTCCTCACAATTAGACCTGTCCGCTTTCAAAACCATCTAATATCTCTAATACAGAATTGGAAGACAGGATATAGTGCGACAAAGTTGTGGCAACAAGATAAGTTTTCTTATACTCACAAACAGCATATTATTTACTTCAAGTGGAAAACATCTACAAATTGAAGGTCTCTATCAATTTGGGAGGAAAGTTCATATGTATGCGTAAAGGGAGTATAGTTGTTGCTGACTGTGACTTTTAACAGGGGAGGAAACAATGAGCTGCTCTCTGAGTGGGAAAGGACAGGATATAGTCAGTCTGTGCAGCTATGCTGCAGTGTAAGGTACTGGGGATACTTCTTTTGTCTGTGCAGCTATGCTGTATTGCAAGGAACTGGGGTACTCCCCTACGTCTGTGCAGCTATGCTGCAGTGTAAGGAGCTGGGATATTACCCCTAAGTCTGTGCAGCTATGCTGCAGTGTAAGGAGCTGGGACACTCCCCTAAGTCTGTGCAGCCATTCTTTGGAGTGAGGAGCAAAGGATACTATCTGGAGTGAGAGAAACTGCAGAGTTTAGGATGAGCCCTACGGAGTAAGCTCCTCAATGGGGAATACATTTTTTTTTGGACAGAGGCTGAGCTGAATACAAGTATTGGAGAAACTTTTTGCATTTTTGTTCCCCTCCTCCCTCATGCCCAACAATTTTGATGTGATATAGAGCTGTTAGAGACTACATTACTGGTGACCGGGTAAGGACTTTTCAGAAATCCATTGCATGGGTAAAAAGAACTTAGATTAAAGCATTGGTTACTGGGTAAGAGTTTTGAAATACCCAACATATGGGTACTGGACTTTTAATGCAATACCGCCAATGCAGGTCTTCTATAATAGCCAATCAGTCCACGCTCCTAAGTGATCTCAGAATGGTACTTAAACTGTTTATCGTTTTTCTTTTAACATTTCATTGAAGTTGGTTATTGAAAGCAAACATAATGGCTCCCAAACACTATGTGAGCCATCTCCAGTGCCTCCATGCTACAACACTGTCCCAGATCACCAGTGACCCCGAAGCCTGATACCAGGGTCCCCTCACATATGCAAAAAATATATACAACTGTAACCAAACTGTACCTATATGATAAAAGAACACTTTTGCCAAAGAAAACGGTGCGCCGAGCAAATGCTAAACCTAGCATACATTTCGGATACTTTTTTTGCTAACAAAATATATCCTTCAGATGTAGCTCATAAAGCAGACATGAATAGAGCCTTCCAAACTGGAGCAAGTTCAGAGAAGAATTACCAGGATGGTGAGCGGTCTGCAAATCATGTCCTATGAGGAACGGTTAAAGGATCTGAGAATGTTTAGCTTGCAAAGAAGAAGGTTGAGAGGAGACTTAATAGCGGTCTACAAATATCTGAAAGGCTGTCAATGTGCAGAGGAATCAGCCCTATTCTCATCTGCACAAGGAAAGACTAGAAGCAATTGGATGAAACTAAAAGGAAGGAGACACAGATTAGATATTAGATAAAACTTTCTGACAGTGAGGGTGATCAATGAGTGGAACAGGTTGCCACGGGTGAGTTCTCCTTCAATGGACGTCTTCAAACAAAGGCTGGACAGACATCTGTCTGGGATGATTTAGTGAATCCTGCACTGAGCAGGGGGTTGGACCCGATGACCCTGGAGGTCCCTTCCAACTCTACCATTCTAGGATTCTAATTCAATACCTTAAAGCCGATCCAGGGGACTGCTAACAGTCGGGTATCCACAGCTAAAGATACATACTAATATTTAATACCTGGTCCTCCAGGCTCAAGTCAAGATCAAATAGTAGAGACCGTGTTATAGATGCTGCATACATTGTAGTCTAGAGACTACTGGATGGGCACGCATGTATAAGCAGCACACAGTCTACAAAATCGGAGTCTAAGCTACATTGTGTAGAATATAAAAATATTTCTGTGTTCTGATATTACAGTTTTAAGTGAATATATATATTTTTTTTTCAAGCACTTGCCTATGTTCTGCTACAATTATAGAGTAAGGAGTCAGAACACAATGATGACTAGCAGATGTTTACTCCATAAAATCCTTGGAGGTAATCACTTATACATAATCTGGCATTAAGAAAATAATCTGTTGTCAAGTGTCTAGTTTCTCTGAACTCTTTCTCTGTTTTGATGAATTCCCCCCACCTCCTATTTTTCCCATTTAGAATAAGTGACTCAGCATTTCCTATCTACAAATCCCATGTTGATAAATCAAAAATAAAATCACAACAATCTGTCCATTTAAAGGGATTCCTGACTTTTCAAATCCTCGGAAATGTCTATCTTGAGTCTACGTACTCGAACCTCACCTTAAACCTCTATACTTCTCTATACTAACTACGGTCAACCATTGATTTCAGTGACATTCCACAGACAGCACATATATACAGTTACTACACTATTGAAGTCAATGGTTTTCTGTCACTGGAAACTTAGATTTACAAAAACTCTCAATAAAATTCATAGTGCAGGCTGAAATCTTAATTACAGGGGAGACAACCCCTTTAATACAGTATAAGAGCTGCCATGGCGATCAGCCAATCACAGCAGAGCTGACTCCTGAGTGGCCATCTACTGCTCATCTCTGCTGTAGCGGCCACTACAGGGGAAATGTAGTACTGAAAGAGAGGAACCAGCTCACCAGCCCACTCCAGATGCACAGGAGAGCACGGGCTTGTTTGACCATCCAGATAAGGAAGCAACTTTGAAAGAAATTCCAGCTTGTCCAGAGACCCAGAAAAATAGCTAATAATAATAATCTTTATTTATATAGAGCCAACATATTCCATAGTGCTTACAAAACAGGGGAGAATAGATACAAGAAACAAAGGCACAAAAAACACAGTTACCTGTAGTAATTAGTTTATGGAGACAGTAGGGGTGAGGGTCCTGCTCCAACGAGCTTACATGCTACAAATAATGAATGATACAGAAGGTAAAGGGGCTGGAGATGTGCACGGTATGGCGGGTGGAGAGGGAGGAATGCTATACTCATGGACAATAGTCAGATGTAATCCATGTGGTGGCTGACTCAGTATGACTGTAGGGGGCAGTTAATTATGGCTAGCAGGGACTGCTACAATAAGGCCCTATTCACACGGCCGTGAGCATTTTGACGTGTGCCCACCGGTGCCGTAAAAGCGCATGAATAGGCGCAAAAATGTAACGTTTGAGCATCCGTTTAGATGGCATGGGCCCCGGTGCATATATGCCGAGGTCGCAATGCCGTTGCCTCCCCTTCCCTCCCCCTCACCGGCTCATCTCCTCTCTCCTTCCCTCCAGCTGTTTGCAATGGGAGTGGGCAGGATGGGGCGGAGCTAAGCACCCTCCCCGCCCCTTGTTTGCAGCCAGCAATGGGAGGGGCAGAGCAAGGCAGAGCTTACCTTCAACCCCGTCCCACCCCCGTCCTCCCATTGCAAACAGCCTGAGGGGAGGAGAGAAGAGAGATAGGGTTTAGCAGTCACGCTGCTAAACTCCCTCCTCTTTTGCTTCTCCGGCCGCTGTTTGCAATTGGAGTGGGCATGATGGGGGCAGAGCTCAGCACCCCCCCCCCCTCCCTGCCCCTTGTCCGCAGCCAGCAATGGGAGGGGGCGGAGCGAGGCAGAGCTTAGCTCTGTGCCCCCTACTGCCCCCTCCCATTGCAAACAGCCGGCGGGGAGGAGAGAGGAGGAGAGAAGAGGGAGGGAGTTTAGCAGTCACGCTGCTAAACTCCCTCCCACCTCACTTCTCCGGCTGCTGTCATTGGCTCCCATAGGAGCCCATGCAGAGGTCGACGTATTCCAGCCGAAAGATAGTTCCAGGACTATCTTTTTGGCCTGGTGTGAAAGCGCCCGGCGCTATATTGGCCCGGCCGGGCATTTCCACGCCGGGGAATACGGCCATGTGATCTGATGCATTGGAATCCAATGCACCAGATTGTAGCGTAAATCGGCCAGCCGTGAAAACAATGGCTAAAATACGCTCATGTAAAATAGCCCTAAGACTGTAGTTACTTGACAGAAACACATTAGTGATGTTTTGGGAGTGGATTTTTAAAATATTTTTCTGGGTCTCTTGGCAAGCAGAAATGTATTTTAAAGTTGAACTGTAGTACTACATGCAGCAGTTCAGTTGACTGACCATCCATGCAAAACATGAATAAGAACAGGTGTTCAAGAGTGGGAGCTTTAGCTTGTTAGAAATTATCCACACTGGATCATAAAGGGGGATCCGAATTGGGGGACCTCATCTATGATATCCATATGCACTAATAAGGCATAAGGAAAGGGTTGCCAGAATGACAGAGGCCCTTTAATTGAATTGTAGTTGACCATTTAAGAAATTTTCATTTCATTTTCTCTCAGCCCCATAGAGACAAACTTCCTGCCCAGAGCAATCCCCTTTTTCTACATAGTATAAGGGCCTGTTATAACAAGCGTATATCGACAAATAGCATATTGAGTAGCACTCACTAATGCCAGCTACACCAGCAGAGAATCACTCTTAGTACGATCATTTGCCCCGATAGTCAGAAGAATATCACCCACTTTGCACAGGTAAATATTCTGTTGACCAGCGCCCATTTTTATGGTGGCTTAAAAATAACCAGTTGACAATAAGTATTTTCTCATTCATGACTGACATATTTAGACAGGTCGGATGTTCGACACCTGTAAAAGGGCCTTAACACATCATTTGATGTTAAAGGGGTATTAAGGTTGCAACAAGTTATCCCCTATCCACTGGATAGGGGATAACTAGCTGATCAGTGGGCGTCTGACAGTTGGGACCCCCACTGATCCCAAGAACAGGGTTTCAGTGAGTTCCCAAATGAACGGAGCAGAGGTCACGCAGGTGTGCCGCAACTCCATTCATTTCCATGACATCCCTGCAGATTGCCAAGTTCAAGTGCTGGGCAATCTCCAGTGCACTCATTGAAATGAATGACCCCTGCTCTATTTATTTAAGGATCCCTGTTCTTCTGATCAATGGGAGTCATAGTAGTCAGACCCCCACAGACCCTGCACTATAACTCAACCTATTCCACATCATTTCTGGCAGAGTCTAATAGGCTGCTGTCATAGGCTTAGTAGAATGCACTACCTAAGTAAAGCAGTGTGCTATCCTAATGACTGAAATATCGCATCTTCAAGTCCTCTTGAAGGACTAAAAAACATCTTAAGAAAAAGTTCAATAAAGTTTATTTAAAAGAAAAATAATCCAGTTTAAGGGCTCTTTCACACGGGCGCTGCGATTCTCGGCTGGTCGTGTCACGGGAGACAGTGCATATTTGCCGCAGCCCTGGGATACCGTGGGGCGGCAAGGGAATATAGCTTTGCTAAACTCCCACCCTCTTCCCGCCCCCTCTCCACTCCAGCCTATGGGAGCTGCTGGTAAGGGGAAGGGGGCGTGACTTTAGCACACTAGCTCCCACCCGTCCCGCTCCTCCCATAGCCAGCAAAGGGCGGAGTGGGTGCGGGAGCTAGAGACGCTGCTAAACTCCCCCCCCCCCCCCCACCTCCCTTTTCCGGCTAATGCCATAGGCTCCCATAGGAGTCTATGGCACCGGCCACCGTATTCCAGCCGGAAGATAATTCAAGAACTATCTTTTCTGGCAAAAACCCTTTTCAAATTGCTAATATACCATAAAAAGGTTTAAAAAAGCAGCACATAATAGGTATTGCCGCATATTTAATGACCCAAACAATGAAAAAGTTTTCTCATTTATCGTGCACAGTGAATGTCATAAAAATAATTTAAAAAACTAATTTCAGAATTAATAAATTAATAATAGTTCTATAACACATTATATGTACCCCAGAGAGGTGCCATTAAAAAATACAACTTCCCCCCCCCCTAAAAACAAGCCCTCATACAGCTACATCAGAAGGTTATGTCTCTTGCAATGCGATGATGAGAATGGCTTAAGAAAAAAAATAGAAAAACTAGACTTGTCACTAAGGGGTTAAGCAAAGTGGGTATTCCCCATACACGTTGGCATTGCCTAGACTCATTACGGAAAAGTCCTTATTGTATCATGTTGTTAAATAAGCCTAGAAGACCCCCGGGATGACCCCTTTATCAAGGCTAGTAATGCTATCATATTCTTCTCCTCGCTGCAGCTGTCCTACCCACGGGATGCCTCAGCAAAACCGCTCTTTTAGTGTTCCTTTATCATGTAAGGCTTTGCAAGTGCAGGTTTTGACAAGTCCAAAGCATTGGCAAATATTAGCTTTTAATAGGGTGGCTTTTCTGTGAAAATCTGTGGTATGCGTTGTGTAATCAAGGTCACATAATACAACCTGCTTCAAAACTGAGAGACCGTGCATGCCTCTATGAAAAACGTTTATCTCCACTTCATTGGAATCCAGCAGCACTGCAAATAAAAGTGTTAAGAGCAATTATATAACTGATCCATTATACTAATTGTAAGGAACTCGTTTGTATTTCGCAGGGTGTGCCAGTAATGAGGTGAAGTGAGGTAGCGCTCTCCGGCTCCAAGAGTTGAAGGGATTCCATATTAAATCATTTTAAGTGAAGCGCTATCTTTGACCATCATCGTCTTTGCAGTCGTCAAATGTGAAATCTAGTATTGTTGAGGTAGTGAAGAGGACAATGGCGCAGATTCAAGCCCCCTCCACATGGCTTGATTATTTGGGCACAAGGTTGGCCCTAAAGGGGTCAACAATAATGGCAAACATAAAAATGCTTGATAGTCAGCTGCATGTCTCTCCAGGTGAGAAGGGAGATGTACAGCCGGCTCTATGGAGGCAAACCTTACCTGTGTCCCCCTACCGGTGATAGGCTTCTATTACACAGCAGAGTTTCTTCCCTGCAAAATGCAGGCGGAACTGCACAGATTGCGGTCGGCACCAGGAGTCCCTATAGTTACTGAAATGAGAAGTCCAAGTGCCAGCTGCAATCAGTGTAGCACTGCTGGCATTTTGCGGAAAAGAAACACTGCTGTGTAATAACAGCCATATTCATCATGTGTAAAAGAAATCTAAACGAACAGCGATCAATATGCTTTGTCCATCGGCACTCATTATATTGTACCAAGAGTCGGCCCATTCAAAAGAGCCCTTACTTATGTGATTGCACCTAGACCTGTTGTAAAATGCTTCAAAATTTGGGTCATCTTTGGTGTATAGCTTCACATCAAGTTTTATATGCATTTATACAATCAAATACAATAAAAATTATAAACGACTGTGCCTCAGTCGAGGAGGGGTGACATAACGAGAAAGGGCCTGGTTAAAGAGCGACCAGAAAGGATGGAGAGAATAGAGCTACTCCAAAATAGTCAAACCCAAAGGGGTGTAATGCTATGAGCCAAATGAATGATACACCAGAGATCATGTGACGGGTGTAGTTATAGCACATGGAAAAAGATGAACTATTGGGCTATCGGTGCAACTCTAATAATGAATGACAATTGTGCCAGAGAAATAACCTGGCTCCTCTTTAATTAAACATATAGTCAGCTTATTGACACGTTTGGGGGAAGCAGCTCCCTTTTCAAAATGGCTGGGTAGAACAAGGTGCAAAGGAAGATGGGTATATGAGTGCGTGCCATTGGAGGGGAAGTGACAGGAGTCTGGACTAATTTTCATTCATTAACAGAGTTGTGCCAATAGTTCAATTATTCACATGGTTAGAGTAAAAGGCTGCGTCTTTAACCCTTTCCAATCCACTGTCTGACGTCTGAAGACATTATGATAGAGGCTGTACAGCTCAGATGTTGGAAGACGTCCGTCGGGGTTCTCTTACTGTATATTGCCAGCCTCTCTGCTGTCGGAGCCTATCCAACGTGTCACCTCATGCAGTACTGGCTTTAGCCAGCAGATAGTGCTGTTGTATAACAGCAGAAAAAGAGTAAGCCCCCTAGGAAAACCAGGATACAATTTGGATTCGAAAGGGTTAATTCAAAAATGAGCACAAAAATGTCACCAATGTTTTGGCACACAATGAGGGCTCTTTCACATGGGCGTAGGCGTTTTTACGTGCACCCACCGACGCCGTAAAAATGCATGAACGACACACAAATCTGATGTTCAGACAGCATGGGCCCGGCGCCCTTCCCTCCCTCTCGCCGGCTCACCTCCTCTCTCCTCCCCTCTGGCTGTTTGCAATTGGAGGGGGGTGAGGCAGAGGCGGAGATAAGCTAAGGCCTATATCCGCAGCCAGCAATGGGAGGAGGCGGGGTGGCGCTTAGCTCCGCCCCTGCCTCTCCCATTGCAAACAGCCGGAGGGGAGGAGAGAGGAGGAGAGAAGGTGGATGGAGTTTAGCAGCGGCCAACGTATTCCGGACGGAAAGATAGTTCCAGGACTATCTTTCCTGCCCGGGGTAGAAGTGCCCTGGCGCTATATTGGCCCGGCCGGGTGCTTTTACGCCACGGGAATACAGCCATGTGATCTGATGCATTGGAATCCAATGCATCAGATAGGCGCATATATCGGCAAGCTGTGAAAACGGAGGCCGATATACACTTGTAAGAAAGAGCCCTAAAGGAGGTTTTACACAGGACAGCTATTATCTGACTAGTCGCTAAACATGGCCACCAACCATGTCACGAGCGAGAATTCGTTCACTAATGGATTTGTTTCAGCTCACCTAAAAATAGTCGCTAGTTGATAAATCATCATCTGGTCTAAAAACACAATCAACAGCCAGCCAAAAACTGTGCAGGGAGGTTGGCGCTTGTTCGGCGTGCGCCTCACATTAAATGCTGATTGGCTCCCAACTTTTCAAAGCAAATATTTTGTGCTCAAACTTAATGCTCATTGGTTCCCGAAAGCACATTAATATGTATGAGTGGACTCAGAAACAAATAGGCATGCATTGAGGAGGGATCAAAATTTCAAATACATGCCCGACACAGAACCTCACACCCCTTAACTAGTTGATGAACAATATTTTGGCCCATGTAAATGTTCCCAACAATTAGATTGGATTAGTTAATATGCCCCAATGCTGCTATTAGGAAACCATCCGCAAACAGGCTACATTTTGCAATACTGACCGATCTAATTATACATTTATTTTTATTCAAATGATGGCCTATGAGAATAATCAGAAAAGACTGGATTGTTAATATATGAAAACCCAATGCTTATTAACCACTGAACATACCAAAACTGGTAGAGGGGGGTTTACAGAAGTAGGACTCTGGCGCAACCTGTTGGCAAGTGCCATCTCAGAAGAAGAGCGCAGTCAATGATGTTGATTAAAAGAGTATATGCTTTACTTTGAACCACTTGCTGGTTCAAAATAAAGCATATACCCTCATCACTGACTCCGCTCTTCTTCTGAGTAGATATGTGCTAACAGGTTGCATCAGAGTCCAACTTCTTTAACCCTTTGCAATCCAATTTTGGATTCAGGGTTTCCTAGGGGTCTCTCTCTCTCTGACATTATACAATGGCGCCATCTGTTCACTAAAGCCAGTACTGTGGTATGGGACATGCTGGAGAGGCCCCCCGACAACAGAGCGGCCAGTAACATACAGTAAGAATACCCTGCCGGACGTCTTCTAACATCGAAGCTGTACAGCGTTCAATCAGAATGTCTTTAGACGTCCACTACTGGTAAGATATCCTACGCAGACCTGACCATTGGTCAAACACCACATCTCTTCCACATCACTCTTATTATGTCCTTCAGTACACAGCATGCTAATGTACCATGCTTGCCCTAGGTTCCTCTAGTGTGGCACTCTGCCCAGATTCCTCTTTTTCTTCTCACTTTGCATCCCAAAACATGAAAAGCAATCAAACACATTCTTCACAGCAGTGCACCCAGGAGTACTTAAAAAATTAGTCTCGTAGTAAGAAGAAGGTTTGTCAAGAGCAGCTTGTCATTAATGTAGGAAGGAAACCTTTACAGTAAAAGTAGTAGAGAAGGTAAAAACATAACTGATACAAAATTGGTTGCCCATTTAGGTTTGTCTTCTGCATAAATGCCTACCAACCCAAAGCTTGCAAGACTCATGTGGCCTGCAGACCCAAATGTACTGAATTGTAGTATGGCTGAGAAGGATAAGGGAACATTTTACTATACACATACACATTTCTGCCTCTACGATGATGGCACCTTCTTTATTGAGAAGTAAATGGGGAGTAAACACTGCAGCTGACACAACTATAGGTCTATCTCTTCTCTTGGGCCATCACTTCCATGTACTGGTAAGGTTTCCAATCATATCCCAGAAAGTGGTGTAGATATATGTTCTCCAAAGACTTTAGTCACATCTGGGCCCCACTGTCACATACTAGAGCAACAACATTATAAAAGGGCACTACAAAAGTATGGCAGCATCAGGGGTGAAGCATAGAGGTTCCAGCCAAACTCAGGCCCTACAACAGAAGTAGGTCCAAAAGGACCCTCTGCCACATGCCAGCCTAAGGACTTCAAATCTGTAGTATGAGGTTAGAAAAGTTAGTCTATTGGTTTTCCAAAAACAGCACCACTCTTGTCTATGGGTTGTGTTTGGTATTACAGTTCAGCCCCATTTAAGTGAATGGAGCTGAGCTGCACTACTATATACAGTCTGTGGAGAAGAGTAGTCCTTTTTCGGGAAACCCACTGAACAACTGTATTCACACAATGTGACCCTTGTTTGATGCGGCCTAAAGATGCCCATACACCTTCTTGAGCTGTCGGTTTGGATGAGTGTTCATATGCTTTCAATAGGCAGAGTGAGGAAAGCCTAGGGGAACCAAAGGATTTGGCAATAAAATTCAACAGACCCCATCCTACTTTCTCCCCCATCATCTGTTGGGTGAGAGTCACGTATGATAGTTGGCCAGTCCTGCGGAAATCAAAGGGTTTGGATGATTTTTACCTTATGTGTATGGGGGCCTAACAGGACTGCAGACCGCTATACAAAGAAAGTTGAGTCAGGACTTGGACTCACTGGAGGATTCTCGCTGAGCCAGTCCATGACCATGTGGAGTTGTCTCACTATTCTAATGAACACTGCATTATTTCAACAAACATAAAACCTAACACAGCTTGAAGTCATCATATATGATAGCTGATGACAGCAGCGGTGATAAGGAGTCCTTGGGGCTCATTTACCAATTGTGTTGCACCAAAGGTCTGGTGTAAGTTATATTTTTTCATGCAAATCGATTTTCAAAAAAAGTACCATCGATGTATGCCAAAAAGAACAGAAATCACAACTTTCACTCCACTTTTGAAGTGTCTAGTACAGAGGGTGGGGTCTGAGTGGAGGGGGAGGTTTAGACACAATTAAGAATTGCTACTTTTTAAAATGTTGCAAAATTAGTTCCAATCTCACTCCAGTAGCGGGGTTGTGTAGAAGTTAGAGATGAGTGAGCATACTCGTTAAGGCAATTTACTCAAGAGAGCATCGCCTTTTTCAAGTACCTGTTGGCTCTTCCCTGAAGATTCGGGGGGCCCGGGGGCCGCGGGGGTGAGTGGGTGGTTGCGGAGGGGATCGGGAGAGAGATCTCTCTCACTCTCCACCCCGCTCCCCTCCGCCGTCCCCCGCAGCCCCCGAATCTTCAGGGACGAGCCAGCAGGTACTCGAAAAAGGCGATACTCTCTCGAGTAAATCGCCTTAACGAGTATGCTCGCTCATCTCTAGTAGAAATGCCTCTACATTTAGTTAAAGATGTGACAGATTTATCATCATGTGACATTTAAAAAAATGAGTTGCACTTTAAACTGGAAAAGACAAAAAAAAGCTGCCAGAAAACTGTTGGAAAAATCTCTCCAATGATAAATTACCCCATTGTTTCTATGCTACAGTGCACAGTCAATCACACCCATAAATTGGCAATTACTAAATTAAGAACTTTTTGCTTAACGCTGCTCTATATTTAGATGATATGTTTTTTGTTGTATTTGTCATTTTTATGTACTATTGAATTTACACTCAGCCCGAATGGAAATCCCCCTATCTCATCAGCAGACACGTCATTGAGGGCTTTCAATTTTTTGTTCTTCTGCTCGGGAAGGGGGCAGGTGTAGAATGTTCACCATGCGGTCAGCACGCAGCACACAGCCTCCTACACATGTTGGGCCCTCTGATTGCTCCTATAAAGGGGGTGTTGTTAGATTCTTCAGACTCTTGACAAGAAGGTGTGAAATGAGATTATTTACCCGACTGTGTAGCTGCAATGATATCCCAAGATGTTATGAAATGCCTGGTAATTGCTGCAGTGCCAAAAATAGTGCAGCACACAAGGGGTTAAGCTCTTTCCAATTAAAGGGATCCTTCCAGTTATCCTCAACCGTACTGCTGCTATTTATGATGTGGCATGAGGAGCATACTGCTGTGTCAGAAGGGGGCAAAAATGATCCAGCAGAGGACCTTATGTCTCCAGCTTGACCTATTGTTGAGACCAAATTAGTTTAACCCTTTCATGACCAAGGGTCATTGATGCTCCTGTGTCATATTCTGCAGTTTTGGTATTCCCATTTTCTAAAATCAAAACTTTATTATTTTTGGGTGACATATATCTAGGCTTGTTTTTATTTAAAGGAGATGTCCCGAGGCAGCAAGTGGGTCTATACACTTCTGTATGGCCATAATAATGCACTTTGTAATGTACATTGTGCATTAATTATGAGCCATACAGAAGTTATAAAAAGTTTTATACTTACCTGCTCCGTTGCTGGCGTCCTCGTCTCCATGGTGCCGACTAATTTTCGCCCTCCGATGGCCAAATTAGCCGCGCTTGCGCAGTCCGGGTCTTCTCCTCTTCTCTATGGGGCTCCGTGTAGCTCCGTGTAGCTCCGCCCCGTCACGTGCCGATTCCAGCCAATCAGGAGGCTGGAATCGGCAGTGGACCGCACAGAAGAGCTGCGGTCCACGGATGCAGAGGATCCCGGCGGCCATCTTCAGCAGGTGAGTATGAAGACGCCGGACCGCCGGGATTCAGGTAAGCGCTGTGCTGTTTGTTTTTTTAACCCCTGCATCGGGGTTGTCTCGCGCCGAACGGGGGGGGGGGTTTAAAAAAAAAAAACCCGTTTCGGCGCGGGACATCTCCTTTAATTTTTTTGCCAGATGAGTTGTATTTTTCAATGGTACCATTTAATGTAATGTATTGGAAGACTTTTTAAAATTTCTAAGTGAGTCCTGTACAGGTAACCATTATCCCATAGAAAAGGACATATATAAGGAAATTTTAGATCTGACATCCCCCCATTCATACAAATGACCATCAAAGCAAGGGCTCCTACCCACTTGCGTTTTTTAATGCTGCGATATCACTGCGTTTTTTAAACATGATTGTTAATGGGAGTTTCTAATGTCAAAAACGCATCACAAGTTGGTGCTTTGCGATTTTTGTGTGACGCGTTTTTAACATTAGAAAGTCCCATTGACAATCGCATTAAAAAAAATGCAGCAATATCGCAGCTTTAAAAAAACGCAAGTGGGTAGGAGCCCTTGCTTTGATGGTCATTTGTATGAATGGGGCGATGTCAGATCTAAAATTTCCTTATATATGTCCTTTTCTATTGGATAATGGTTACCTGTACAGGACTCTCCTCTAAAGAGAGGCTGGGGAATTAGCCCTAGGGTCATAGAGAGAAAGCGATGGTGTTAGGTTGTGCTGCTAGGACCTGTTGTTCTACAGGTTTCCAGGAGAACACCTTCACGGGTGTGGGATAATTGAGCTGTCTGGGTGTGGAGTTCTCCAGCCAGCCAATCCCCACCGGTCTGCTGCACATATATACCAGACCCTCTGGCTAGAGGACGCTGCCTTTCCTTCACCCTGGGGTTTTGCTTTCATGCTTGATGTATTGTGTGTGTCTATGCAGGGGGCCTAACATGTGTGTGAACAGTGATGTGTTCTGCGCATCTGTGCTGGGGGCCAGACATGGAGTATGAACAGTCCTGTTCTGTGTTGCATGCAATCCCTAGTGTGATGGTGTGAACTGCGTCCTGTCCTGCTTTGGATCGTTTTCCATTCTGGGTGATTTAGGTCCGTAGGTTCCAGTCTGGGGCCATCCCTATTGGGACGGTTGTCCTGCATGCAGACAGGTTTCAAGTGGAAGTTGCCTTGTCAGAGTAGGGACCCACAAGACAGCGAGGACCCTTATCAGCAGGCTTGTGGGCTTAAGTGGCCTAAATAGGAACTAATACCTTGTACTGTATCTATTCCATATGTTTATGTGTGAAGGTATGCAAGGTGGTTTATGTCTGTCCGTGAGTCCCATTTGCAGTTATGTAGTTCATGGATAAAGGAGACGTGACAGATGGAGGGAACAAGCACTAGGTGGCATAATGTTGGACCAGCAATGCAGTGTGGATCCTAATTTTTCACAGGGGCATCATACTTCAGCACTATGTACTGTACACCATTGTCATTCTGTACACAAATGTTTGGCTTCCTCAAACCTACTTAAAATTTTGTTTATGGTTTTTGTATAGTTCCCCAAGGGGCTCTTTGTTTAAAACCACACTTCAAGCTTCCTTTACCATAAATGTATTGCATGTGACATTCTTATTATGTGTTTTACAACAGTGGTTTGGCTCCAACAGTGTCCTGGACACAAAAAGAAATGCAAAAATGTGTTACTATATGTTGGCTGTCAAACCAGAGCGATAGAATTAGACTTGATATACACTGAGGGCAGATGTTATCCCATATATGTTATTTCAATTTGACCTCTTTAGAGCATATGCTACGCTCCTGGGATGGGATTCAGCCTTATGACATAATGATAAACATATGTTAGTCACTGCCCTGCCCAAATCAATCCCAAAAGGATTTTCAAGTAACTTTGTACTAGTGGCAGGCCAAAATGTGTACATTTACTCTAATCCTAATAGTACAAATTTTAATATCACAGTGACCAATATCAAAAACAGTTCCGGAGGATCTGTGTTCAAGAATGGGTTAAAAGGGTTGTGCCATCATTTATGACCCCCATCAGAATGTGGTGCCAAGGGCAAATCACTGATCGACCTTGGTCCCACTCCGGGCAGACCCAGAAAACAATCGATTTTGCCAGAGGAAGCTATGGCTAGCTGAAGGAAAAATATGGTAATACATGATGGCT
The DNA here is from genome assembly GCF_035609145.1 of Eleutherodactylus coqui. Classification (NCBI taxonomy): domain Eukaryota; kingdom Metazoa; phylum Chordata; class Amphibia; order Anura; family Eleutherodactylidae; genus Eleutherodactylus; species Eleutherodactylus coqui. Next base: position 33,297,410 of record NC_089846.1, read on the forward strand.
ATGAGCAACCATTCTGTACTACAAGGATAGCAAAAGGTCCGCCAGTTTGGGGTCATAGAGTGGATATGATGTTTATACGCCCTAACCAAAGTTGCCTTCTTGGCACAATTCCTTTTACAGTTCTGGGTAGTATATTGCCCCTCATAGTTGATAATATCATATTGTATGTCATTGTTTTGTCTTTTATACCAGTATTTTTGGGGTATGTTTGGTTTATATGGCATTTTACATGGTTAGTAGATAAACTGTGGGCTTAGTGCAATATTAGGAAAATGTGTCATTTCCGTTATTGTGTTTTATTAATATGCCTATAGATTCTCTCATATGCTATACTGTATGTTGGAGGTAATTTGTTATTAGATTTAGGCCACAATTTTGCCATTAAAAAGTTGCAACCTGTGGCGCACCTTGTGACTTTTGGGTTTTTTTTTAATACTTTTCCTCCCCTTTTTAAAAGTGCCCCAAAAATTGGGTGGGTTTTAACCCTTTGCAATCCAATTTTGGATTCAGGGTTTCCTAGGGGGCTTTCTCTTTCTGCCATTATACAATGGCACCACCTGCTGGCTAGAGCCAGTACTGCAGTATGGGACATGCCGGAGAGGCCCCTGACAACAGAGCGGCCGGCAATATACAGTAAGAATACCCTGCCAGACGTCATCCGATATCGGAGCTGTACAGCCTTTAATCAGAATGTCTTCAGACGTCAGACAGTGGATTAGAAAAGATTAAAATGATTGTGCCCTCTGCAGACCAGCAGATTTACTGCGATTTGTATCAGAAGCTGGCATAAATAATAGCACAAATCTACACCAGGTCACGGATTTCAATTTGTGGCACACAAATGTAACGGGTTACTCTGAAAGGGTTAAATTGCTGAAATTGTGATGGGCCATGAGATGTTCCAAAAACCATGCCAAAATGCCGCAAATGTCAGAAATTGCGCCAAATCTTGACGCTATAGAACTAAACATGCCACAAAGACAGTTTCCAATAGGATGAGCCTTGGTATAAAAAGAAAATTCTTGCTGCTCCACAAAAGAAGCGCAGGAACTAAGACAGGAACACTACCCAGTGCTGGTTGCAACTTAGCATATTAGCCTACAGAGAGAGAAGACAGTGAGAGAGCGGGACCCTTAATGGAGAGACAGGAAGTACCTGGAAGACAGAGGGAACTGAGCTAAGGAACTGAAACCGGTCTGCTGCCCGGAGTCTAGAGAGAGATTGGGATTGTGCTATCATGCCACGGATCCATGCTCAGAAGGATGCTTGTTGGCTGCAATGTGTAAGTGAGGCCAGCCTCACTAAACACTGCTGGGAGTGCACACCGCTGGAGACTAAAAAGTTGACCAGCAAGTCTACTGCTGTCAGCGATTGAGACCAATGGCTGTCTGGATGACTTCTGCAATATTCGGACTTGAACACCTGGAAGTGGACTGACATAGATATATTGAAAGGACTTAAGTCTGGAAATCCAGAAACGTTGAACCCAGAGTCTCATTTCAATTCTGATACTTCCTTATTTTATTGGGGAAAGTTCAGTACTGATCCTTAATAGACAAGCTGTACACATTGTTCAGGGATTTATATTTTGTCTATCTGGACTAATATCCAGCTTTATTGATATTTTGCCAGCATTCATATTATCTCATACGGGTAAAAAGTATTATAATTTTCTTATTGTACATAAAGTGTCATTAACCCTTCGATTCAGTTAGCCGTAGCTAGTGTTAGGTGATTCTATGGTAACAGTTTAATTGCTGATCAAATAATATAATACCACTTATTTTCATTCCTTGGTTTATAACCTTCTGCTGCATCGTAGCCTAAATCTGCTCGCAATACCAGTAGCAGGGACACAAACAGCTTAAGTCGCGCCACATTTATTAAAATGCATGTGCTCCCTCTTAACCTCTTAACCCTTTGCAATCCAATTTTGGATTCATGGTTTCCTAGGGGGCTTTCTCTTTCTGACATTATACAATGGCACCATCTGCTGGCTAGAGCCAGTACTGTGGTATGGTACATGCTGGAGAGGCCCAACGACAACAGAGCGGACAGTAATATACAGTAAGTATACCCTGCCGGATGTTTTCCAATACAGGAGCTGTACAGCCTTCAATCAGACTGTCTTCAGACGTCAGACAGTGGATTGGAAGGGGGTAATAAATGTAGCACAATTTATGCCAATTTATTTTGGGTTTAGTTTGGTGTACAAAACACCACTTTAAGGAAATCTCCTGGTACAAAACTGCACATTTTGTAGTATATATGAGTTCTATTAGCTATGCTAGGTTATGTTTACTTCTGCATTATGGGTTTCCGATTCTGTCATGGGGACAGCAAAACAGGACCCCGGCTGGGACTGGAACAGTCCTATGATGGAACTGAATTGCACCAGATGGACCCCATTGACTATAATAGAACCTGTCTGGCTTCTATCATGCCCTAAGGCATTTTCCCAAACAAACAGGGCGGCATGCTGCACTATTTTTTCTAGTATTTTCTGCCAGATGTGTGTCAGAAGCTCCAAATAGAGCGCTCCAATGCAGATGTGAATAGAGCCTTACTTAACAAAGTTTTCCTACTAGGATCATTGATATGATATCAGTAGAGTTTGTCATCATTGTCTGTATGATGGTTGTCTGACTGCTGGGACCACCAGATTAGGACCTGTATTTGCCATGGCAATAGATACCCATCCAAGTGAACAGTAATGTACTGCAGTAACTCCATAGCATTGGTTCGGAAGTAGTGCTGTTCCATTACACTTGACCTACCACTGCGGCTTCTTCTTTCTTGGAACCGTTTGGATCCTACTGGTCATACCCCTACCAATTGGTCTCTAGAAGTCCATTGTTTTTTCTATTGATGAGGCATGAGTTAATATGATAGTATAACATGAAGCTTTATGTCCAATAGGTGGTTATATTTGCTGATTGCTTCTATGAATTTTTAATAAAGAGTATATTAAGGCGGTTATCCAGGACTCATGAAAAAATTCTACCACCATGGAATGGAGTGAAATACAGAAAAATTCATACTCACCTCCTCCAGTGGCTCCCCATTCAGCGCTAGAGCGACGGTCGCCCAAACGCCGAATCCAGAAAAAGCTGGCTGTAGTCACATGACATTCATTATGCATGTAACCGCTCAATATAGGCTCCAGCGCTGGATGGAGAGCACTGAAGGAGGTGAGCATGACTTTTTTTTCTTTTTTAAAACCATTCCTGAGTGGTAGAATTTTCGGGAGTCCTACAAAACCCCTTTAATATGTTGACACTCTTGTATTATTTTAATGTATTGATCCTGTCATGAATGTGGGGTGACCCTTGCTTTCCCTAGTTGGTAACAGGAAATGTAGCAAAGGTTAAGTAAATGTATAAATCATGGATGCACAGGGATAATAGGATGTAACCACACCCCAGATAGTAATTACAAGACAGACTTATCCTAATAAATATGTAGGACAGGATCAGGAACCACTAACTCAACCAGAAATCACTACAGGTAGAGGATCTTTAGACAGGAATCAGATTGGAGTCAGACAGGAGACAACCAGGTGTCAGACAGGAGTCAGACTGAAGACAGAACTTCAATAGTGAGATCAGACAGCAAGTCAGACAGGAGTATAACAGGCACCTTATGTGAGGAGGAGCCAGGAATATATACAGATTAATGGTGTTTAGCTGACTGGTCTGTCCCACCTACCAGCCAACCAATCCGCTTATAAACAGAATGACAGTGAGCATGCATCAGCACGAGTTCATAAAGGGCCAGGGCTGATGGCATAGCGTTACAATGGACCCAACGCTGTGACAGGGCCAGAGTACAGATTTGCCCTGGGGCCTGGGAGATGCCAGCTATGACTCTGAGAGATCTTTATGTTCATCTCACATTTCACAAGTGGGTGGAAAAGGAAAACCCTTTTGGAAGAATGGACATTTGCTTAGAACCTAAGGTTTTCCTATGAAGTCTTCAAATGCCAACGTGTGAAAGACAGGAAGCTCAGCATCCGTTCATTATTATATGCTGAGTGCTTCCACTAAGGTAATGATCTTGTTTGGTCTCTAGAAATCCATTGTTTTCTCTATTTATGAGGCATGAGTTAATATGTACAGTCATCATAATAGGTTTTACATCTTCGTTATTATGAATGCCAACTGCACTGACTTCCTGCAGGTCAACAGAGAATTATTAAACATACTGCAAATAATGCAGGTTTTTTGGTGGCATGTTTTTTAACTTGTACATTGTTTGAGTCAGTGGCGATTTCTTGTGCCCACAGCAGGCTGAAGATTGGGTGTTTTATCTGGCATTTTCCATAGGCTCCTCTATAGTATCCTGTAACATCTAGAAGTACTTCTCACCCTAAGTGATCCATCAATTAAAAAAAGGTCCTGGATGTCAGACACAATTTACCAATTTTGCCATTCCTTAATTCCTAAACAAGTAAAGATAGGCCAAAACTGACACTTCCAATGTATTTCTGAGTAAAGTCTAGCCTAGTTTGATATACCACATGACTCCCTTGCCATTTGAAAAACCTGATCTGAATTCAATATGGTTGAGTTCAAAATGGCCGTTGAAAAAGTCTCCACCAAAAAATACAGCCTCCCTCCCAATTGATAGTTCCACGCATTGAAAAATCAATTTTCTCACGATTACACCAGTTAAATGGGTGTGGCCAGGCTTTTGTCTCACCATGTATATAAGAACCCCCTTCTAGCTCCATTTGCTATTACAGTACCATGGCCACATTGGCAAAACCAATTCCAGTTGGCCGTAACTCAAAATGAACCTGTATTCTCTTTGTACTTAAACCTAGTGATATCAGTAATGTGTTCCTAATTGTAGTGAGCCCTAAAGATGCTACCTTCTAAATATTCCATGCACACTGCAGTACCTATGCAGTAATATAAGTCACATACAGTAGAAATGGCACCAATTCCGGGAAGACAAGGGGAATGGTAATACCCAGTTGTCAATTAAAACTAGGACTTAACGGTGACTTGTGGTCTGACGAATAGAGCTACTTTCACACCTATGTTAGGGTCAGTTCATGGTTTCCGTCTCTCTTTTTCCCCATTGATTTCAATGGGGTTTCAAACAAACCGAAAGCAAATGGAAAGGGTTTTGTTTGCTTCCATTTAGTTAGGTTTCCATCTCTTGGATGGAAAACTAGCGCAGACTGCAGAAGTTATGTTTCCGTCTAAATAAAACAGAAACCTGATGGAATATAAGACTTTCCAATTTTTTTTGAAGCTCCATTGAATCAACTGGGAAAAAAATGAGCATTTTTATTTCAGTTTCTCTCCTCCAAAAATGGAGCAGAGAGTCAGAAACCGTGAACTGACCCTAACGCCGGTGTGAGAGCAGCCTCAGATCGCAACATCCTGCCGCTACACTGCGGTTAAAAATATTGAATAAGGCAACTTTATGGCTATGGCTACATGGCGACCACACTGGTCATTCCGTGTATCCGTCAACACTGGAACCTAATAGAGGTGGATGAGGTCAGCTTGGGGCTAATAAGCCAACGAAACCCAAGAATCACAATAAATCCGACCCTGAAGATATAGAACTATTGATGATATAATTAGTCCCTTCTAAACCCATACATTTCTAAATCAGTAAATCTACGTATTGTATGAGATTATTGCATACATAAATAATCATCCTTCAAGGAATATAGATGAGTACTCTTGAAAACATTCACTAACCTTGCCCCATGAATCATAGATCAGGGAGTTATGAACACAGAATGTTTCTTTTGGCCGACTGGTGATCCCCGGTGATCCCCAAAGCAAAGAAAATGTGTAAGTTGATTCAAACTTCTACTGGACTTTAATTTTTAGCTGAGGTACGGTTAAGGGCGAGCACCCACTGGTGTTTGCGTTTTCCGCGGGAAAAAAACGCAGTGTTTTCGCGGCGTTTTCCGCGATTTTTCCGCGCGTTTTTCGCGGCGTTTTCGCGGCTTTTCCATTAATTTCCATTGACTTTCATGGGTGCATTAGGAGAAAAATAAGGACACATATGCAACTGACAGTTCCTATGTTAAAAACGCAAACGCAACGCAAAAAAAACGCCAGTGGACAGGAACACATGTTATCTCTATGCCTGTGCAGGAAAAACGCAAAACGCAGGTAAAAAAACGCCAGTGGGTGCTCGCCCTTAGGCTGCATTCACACTGCGCTGGCAATGCATGTTTGGCGTATGTGAAAATCTCTCATAGGCCCCCATTCACCTGACAGAGCCAAAAGTGGGTCCTTTCAGCTTCCATCAGGCTGGTACACATGATTTACTTTTTTAACGGTATAGAAAAGCGTAGTTGACTGCGTTTTTTCTACGCAGAAGCATCATGTAAAAAAAAAAAACTATGTATAGCACAGTATATGTTTTGGTTTTTTTTTGCATGCAGCGCTTTTCTTCCAGCAAAATGAACAGACCCCGTTATAGTCAATGGGGTCCGTTCGGCGCAGTTCGGTTCCATCATAAGACGCACCCGTTTGGCCAGTGGATTTCTCTTTCCTGCACTCAGAATGGAGCAGGAAAATGGAATGCCCGCAGCAGATGTGAAAACAGCCTAAGAGAGACCAGCTCTGCCAGCTGTCCTGACATGCCTACCTTGGTAAATAATTATATTCCTCATGATTAGAGATGAGCGAGTATACTCGCTAAGGCACATTACTCAAGCGAGTAGTGCCTTAGCCGAGTATCTCCCCGCTCGTCTCTAAAGATTCGGGGGCCGGCACCAGTGACAGGTGATCTCCCCTCCATTCCTCTCCGCTCTCCCCCACCGCTCCCCACGCGTCGCAGGCCCCCGAATCTTTAGAGACATGCGGGGAGATACTCGGCTAAGGCACTACTCACTCGAGTAAAGTGCCTTAGTGAGTATACTCGCTCATCTGTACTCATGATATAACAATTCTGGAGCTTTTTTTCTGAGAACTCTGGATTACATGATTTCTTCTAGAATGTTTTAAATAAATTGTCAATTGGGCGTTGCCAGTTGGCGGGGGGGGGGGGTCTACATGCTGTCTGACATTGTCAGACTGTGTGAGGACACACTTCTTTGACAAGGGATATGGCAACACCCAGTTGTCAATTTATTCCTGCATTTCTAGTAGGAACTGCATAACTGAGAATTATAAGAAAAAAAATGCTCCAAACTTAATATTTCATAGCGAATACAAGTATAAAATAATAAATAATAATCTTTATTTGTATAGCGCCAACTTATTCCGCAGCGCTTTGTATCTACTATAACACACGTCAGGAGAGCTGAGAGATCCTCTCTAAATGAAGGCATCTCCGACATGCCAAAATATCACTCAACTAATAGGTATAACTGCGTCCACTAAACAAAGTTCCATAGTACTATTAACCCTTTGCAGTCCAGTTTGTATCCTGGTTTTCCTAGGGGGCTTACACTTTTTCTGCCGTTATACAACAGCGCTATATGCTGGCTAAAGCCAGTACTGCATGAGATGACACGTTGGATAGGCTCCGACAGCAGAGAGGCTGGCAATATACAGTAAGAGAACCCCGACGGACGTCTTCCAACATCGGAGCTGTACAGCCTTAAATCATAATGTCTTCACAGGTCAGACAGTGGATTGGAAAGGGTTAAGAGAGGGATTAAAGGACCACCAGGGACAGTCAGCATATGTGATGGCTGCACTCACTTCAGTAATCCCTCTTTGTCAGTTAGCGGCATTGGGATAACTAATACAACACACTTCTGGAATCTTCTGCTTCTTTCTAGTCCAGATTTGGGGGGCACCGGTTGTACTCTCTAAATGTTACTGACCGCAAGCTGGTCTCACAAATAACACAATAAGTTGCACGCTCTCTTCCTTTTCCCAATCAGCATTTTTCTGATCCCTTTAACTGGGTGCTATCGCAGGAAATTCTAAGCTTGCCTTCTAAAGGGCCTTTTACATAAGCCAGTTATCGGCACCGATGAATGTGCCGCCATTCATTCAATGGATGAGCAAACGCTTGTTCATTGGCTGATTACAACTTCTATGCAGTAAAAAAATAGTCATTGCTATCGGCAAGACATTCCCCCAACAAACATGAGACTCTATGTAGACGAACAATCATATAATCGATCGCTCGACCCTTAATAGAGTCTGAATAAGCCTATGTGAAGGCCAGTCAGAGGAGCGGTGATCTTGTTGATGGCGCTAGTCACCGGGACTGCATTGCTCCATTTAAAAAGACCTTTAGCCCACAGATCTCACTGTAGGGAGAGTATCCACTAAATGCTTATTACTTTAGGTGGTTTATCTTGATCAGCCCTTTCAGTGTGTGCAATTGCATCTAAAAGTGTTGCCCAGCTCTTAAAGATTGATGACTTATGCTCAGAATCAATAGCTAATAGACTGGGGTCTGCTGCCTGAGACCCAGGCTGATCAACTCTTCTGTGGCCCACTGTTTCAGAGTACGGGACAGGAAGCAGACAGCTCTGTACATTGTGCAGTGGCCCTGCATGCTACTGCAGGCACTGCTCCTACTGAAATGAAAGGAAGCCCCACAGATCAGCTATCCTTGAGGACAAGTCATAAATCTTTAGAAGCTGAACAACCCCTTTAATGTACAGAATTGGCGTTATTGTGTTGTATTAAGTACATTTGACAGAAGAGTACATTTCACGTACTGGTGGGATACATATGTTACACAGTAAAGGTTCTGGTACACAGTTCCTTGCTCAACAATGGTGTACTGAAAGCAACAGAGTGCGGGATGAAACCCCGATAGTAAGGCAACAGTCTACAGGGCAAGTTAGTAACATAGTATGCTAGGCTGAAGGGAGACAATGTCCATCCAGTTCAGCCTGCCCCCCCCCCCCTTGTTGATCCAGAGGAAGGCAAAAAAAAAAAAAAACAATGAGGAAGAAGCCAATTTAGCCCATGTGGGGGAAACAATTCCTTCCCGACTCCATAATGGCAGTCAGAATAATCTCTGGTTCAACATTTGTAAATTCCTTCCTGACTCCAAGACCCGGATCAACAACCCCGCTGTTTATTTAATGTCTATATCCTGTAATATCATAGCATTCTAGAAAGGCATCTCGTCCCCTCTTAAATGTCTCTATTGATATTGCCATATTAGTTAAATGTGCCTTACTTTTTAGGCAAAGGAAACAGCCTCCTATTGGCCGCAGCGGTCACCCAATTTCCTGTGACATCATCTGTCACTACAAATCCCTGGACCGCTATAGGCTGCAGCGCTGGATTCCGCAGAGGGATAAGTATATCTCTGTTTATTATTACTCCAGGGGGGCCTATTAAAAAAGTAACCGGACAACTCCTTTAACTTGGGAGGCAGACTCACTGCTCCTCGAGTCTCACAAATTCCCCATTATGTAATTAGAATAATAATTTTCTCGTGATTTAGTATAAGCTCAGGAAAAGGATCGTTAACATGATACATCTTCTAATAAGCTGGAACGGCACTCGGTAAAACTACCTTCAGCAAGCCAAACTTTGGAAGCAGCTTTCATTTCAGTTGGATTAAAGAGGGGATTTACGTGTTTATAGTTTATGATAAGAATTTCCTGTCTAAGGCGAATCTGAAGTGTGACATCTGCCGCCTTTGTTTGTGGCTTCTCCGTTGATTATCCTTCAAGTGTAGAATATGACAGGAATTTTAATTTAGTTGATATAAATAAAATTGAAGCATGTGAAAATGGAGAAAAGCGCACCCCGCAGACAATTATGTAAATGACACTGGATACGGTTTACTCAAGTATCTCAATAGTTCTAGTGTGGATTAACCATAGGGCTGTGTCGTCCTTATCAGCGAAATATATGACCTTTCCCAACTTAGATACTAAAGTGACCGATTGAACTTGTCTTCCAAAATTAAAGGGGTTATCCAGGATTTTTTTTAAAAAAGGACTTACTTTTTTCTAAAAACAGCACCCCTCTTGTCTATGGGCTATGTCTGGAATTACAGTCAGCCTCTGAAATGCAATACTAGATAGCCCATGGATAGGTTTGGGCTGTTTTTGCAAAAAAAAAAGTTGCATTGTAGCTCAGCCTGTTCAGATTAGCTCCTTTATATTTGCACAAGCTCAGCACAAGTTCAACAGGAAGTCAACACATGTTAAAACGATGCCAACAAAGGTAGATTAACTGCAAGCAACTAAATGGGACTGAGCTGCTGTAACAGGCACAGATACTAGAAAATTTATATATATTTCATGTAATTGCTGCAGCTGGAAACTGGCCTCAGAGGCCAGGAGTGGGTGGAGCAGCACAGCAGATAAGTATAACTTTCCTTTTTTTTTACACAAATGGCACAACTACTGAGTGGAGAAGGAGAGGGTACTATGTGTGGGACTGGTACTGAGAGGGAGGCTGGGACCTATATGAATCATTATTACTGGAGGTGGCCCTTTGAAGGGGATTATCAGTGAGTGATACCCTACATAGAGCATTATTACTGAGCAGTGGCCTATATGGAGCATTATTACTGAATGGAGGCCTTATAGGGCATTATTACTTAGTGGGAACCTATATAGAGCATTATTGGAGTGGGGGCCTGTAAGGTGCATTATTATTGAGTGGATCCTATATGGGGCATAGTTACTGAGCATTACCGAATGGAGGCCTATATGTGGCATTATTACTCAGTGGGAACCTATACAGAGCATTATTACTGAGTTGGGGCCTGTAAGGGGCATTATTACTGAGTAAGGGCCTATATGGTGCATTTTTACAGAGTGGAGCTTGTGAGGGGGATTATAACTCAGTGGTAACTTATGTGGAACATTACTACTGAGTGGGGGCTTATTTGGGGCATTATTACTAAGTGGGGGCATACGTGCAGCATTATTATTGACTGGGGGCACTTTTACTGTGTGTGGGACAGAAAAGGTGACAATTATTAGGCGGAGCTCATAGGGAGCACAAAAAGGGGGTTACTATTTCTGTGTGATATGACTACTCTGTAGGGCACTAGATATGAAGATATTATGTGGAAGCTTGGAAAACAAAGCTAGGTCCCTGGAAAATTGAGGCGCTAAGAGATGTCTGTGTGTCACATTCTATGAAGACAAGTTATGACTGAGAGAAGTCATCACGACAGTCTGGGCCAGATGAAGAAAAAGGGGGAGTGAATGACTCTAGTCAGAGGAGATGTCACCTGTGATCACTGGAGATAATATTTCTGTAGTCATTTATATGGTGTGTAAAGTGCCTGTGTAGATCTAGTATGTACTGTTATATGGTCGCTGTATGGCGAGGTGGTAATATTGGTCTTTATATAGTGTCTCTCTGTAACACTATGGTGGCATTATGAGGTAATTATACGGGCCATGATAATTACGAAAATCGTTTTTCTTTTGATGAGCTGGAGGCTGAAATGTGTGGTGAGGAGCCTGTAAAGACAATGCATAGAGGGTCACTGGTACTGTTGTATCTTGTCGACACCGGAAGTGGTGGGTGTAGACAAGTGTTAAGCTGCTTGACAGCCAGGTGACGGCCCCAGTTCCTGATTGGCTGCACTCACCGCTCCGCCGCTGTGCCTTGTGCTGGGCTGCTGTAATTTGTTCTCAGTGGCTGTGGTGAGTGACCCTGCCAGTGTGGCTTTCATTGGGTCCTCCTCTCTCCTCTCACACCTACAATCATGTTCGGGTACCGGCTTCCCGGGCCTCCCGGCTCTCATCAATCATGCCGCCGCGTTTGGCCTCCCGGGTCCTGCCAATCATCCCCCCGCTGTCTCCCTTCTTTGCTCACGGCTTCTGCACGGCCAGAAGCCGCGATGGAAGGCCGCGGCCCCGGTTACAGCTTGGCAGCGCGCAGGGGAGGGGGGGGCTGGAGGGGAGATGAGGTGACACAGGCGGCAAGGTCGTAGCAGCATGGAATGTGTATTGGCTGAGATGGAGGGTTAGGGTTAGTTTCAGTGTTAGGCTTACATTATTAGCTAATAATGCTTCCATGGTAATGCAGCTCCACTCTCATTAATGTATTACAGCTATTAATGTAAGCCTAACACTGAAACTACACCTTAACCCTCCATCCCAGCCAAAACTCATTCCATGCTGCTTGCACTAGCCAGCCAATCACCATCACTAGGTCTCCACCCATACTTGTGGTGGAGACAAGATACAATAGTACCAGGGTCACCTAGTACACTTTGTGGGGAAACTCAGAGCTGAGAGCTGTCAAATTGACATCAAGGCTTGGAGAATAACGGAGATCAGACTGTGAGCTGAACTAGGAAATCATTATGGACCTTTCACACGAGGCGCAATTATGCTGCAGGATGCAGTCAAATTTGCAGCTGCGGAATTCCACACTAAGATCTGCAGGTCTAAGTGCAGATTTTGATGCAAAATTGGAGACAGGTTTAAGCCATTTTCAATTTTGCATCAATTTTGGTGTGGAATTTACCGCAGTTTGCAGTGCATCATGTGGCTTATTCCACCTTGTGTAAAAGGTGGCTCACAGTAGTAGTCTGGTGGCAAAAGTGGGCAGCGTGCAGAACTCTGTGCGGGGTGTTAGTGGAGCAGTGTGGCTGAGAATATTGATCAGCCTGGTGAGTAGTCAGTTTTGGGCAGGCTTTTGAGGCCAGGATTTCTCAGATTGGAAGAGAGCCAAGGGGGGTTTGTTGATACTAGACTAATGCGCATGTTGAGTCAAAGAAGGGCTACTATATGTCAGACGTCAGTCTGGGGAGGACTGATGAGCAGTTTGTAGCAGGTGGTTGGCTGCCCTGAAGACTGTAGTGTGGTCTACCATGTTTCTCAGAAAATAAGACCCTGTCATATTAATTTTTGTTCCAAAAGAGGCACTAGGTCTTATTTTACTTACCCAGTAGCCTCAGTCCACTTTCCTCGTGCTGTTCTCTGGAAGTCTGGCTGTTCTTCAGTCCTAGCCGCTCTTACATCATCACTTCCTGGTTAAGGGAATCATAAATCCTACCTCTAGGAAGTGATGTCTGATTGGTTCTCAACTGCTGCATTGATTGGCTGAGCACAGTGCTCGAGAACCAATGACAGCTATCGCTTCCTGGAGATGGGATTTATGAATGCTGTCACCAGGAAGTGATGATGTACGAGCGGCTAGGACTGCGGGAACAGCGTGGTACTCTGGAGAGCTGCATGTAAGACCCGGACTGCACCTGATTTGTAATGTGTTCCGTTTTAATTTAATCTAACTAGAGCTTATTTTCGGGGTGGGGCATATATTTCAAGCCTTCCCAAAAATCCTGAAAAATCAGGGTAGGGCTTATTTTTGGTAAACGCGGTAGTTGTTCATTCCTGTAATGTGGTAGGCTGAAAGGGTGCATAGTAGAAGGGGTTAGTAGTGGAAGGGCTCCCTGCAATAAGGCTGGGAAGAGCAGTCACCACACTCTAGTTGTTGTTTAGAAAGTTCGAAAGGCTAAATTGAGAGTTAAAAATTAGAAGGGTAGTCTGGTGCGACTTTTTTTAAACACAGAAGCTGCTTAGGAAATAATAAAGCAAGGTATGCTCAACTGCTGCATACCCGTTCCATTCCGATTCCCCAGGTCTCCGTTCCCTTCCGGGTGGAGTGGTCATTTACCTGTCTAAGCGTGTGACCACTCCCACCAGTAACTGGCCACAGTGGTCAATAAAGTACATGGCAATGTCAATACTAAAGTCAGTGTCTGGCTGCAGTGGTCACTTGAATGATAAATGGCAAATTACTACAGCAGCAACTGGAGTGGTGGGACATTTAATGGCTGAGTACTGGATAGATTAATGTATTATGCCTTGCCCAGGGAAAACCTTTTTAACCCTTTCCAATCCACTCTCTGACCTCTGAAGACATTATGATTTAAGGCTGCACAGCTCTGATGTTGGAAGACGTCCGTCTGGGTTCTCTTACTGTATATTGCCAGCCTCTCTGCTGTCAGAGCCTATCCAACGTGTCACCTCATGCAGTATTGGCTTTAGCAAGTATATAGCGCCATTGTATAACGGCAGAAAAATAGGAAAACCAGGAAACAAATTGGATTGGAAAGGGTTAATCCATGACAAACTGAGAATTGGTGTGGAGTTAACACTATTTGGAGGTCTAAGTGAAGTTAACACCAACTAGAGGCCCCTGTGAAGTCAACAATGACCTGTAAGAGAGCCCATTAAATGTTGTAGATTAAAGTCTGTTCAAGTCGTGTTCTGCAATGTTCAAACTATACCACCACCTAGAGTGAACTGCTATCACTAAGCTCCTCTACTTCATATGAGACTTGTAACCATCAAGCGTGTGATGTCTCTGTACTGAGAAGCAAATAGTACATTTTCTGTTGTAATCCATTTTGGTCTTCCCCTGTTTCTTTAAAAGAGGACCACTGTAGGACCTTATTCCAAGGCACTTCTGCCACCACTTATCTCATGGGGGTATCAAAGGATCATACATGTTGAAATCCAACCTTAATTCTATTCCCTATTCAACAGTGGAAGAAAATCTGACAGTTTCCATACACATCAGATCAGTTGTTAGCACTGTATAATCTACCCAGGGACTGAATAAGTTCGGTATCTGCTGAAAACAAGAATTGTGTGAAGCAGCTGTCCAGATCGAATGGATTTCTACTGTCCTCGCCAACCGGAAATGGGTTCCAGATTGAACAGAAGCCAGGAATTTTGTGATGGAGGAGCACGTTAGCTTCTGGACACACAGTTCAAACCAGTAGATAACCTTGTAATTAAAGGGTTAGCAAAAAAAACACCTTCAAAGGGTTTACAGTAAATGGGATGATGCATTAGATGAAATCCTGCAGCCAGTGGCGTATAAGAAAGCGAGGGGGCCGCATAGCAAAACATGGGCTTTCACCATTATGGTGTCTGCTTTTGCCACTCAGTACAATAACCTTTTAAATTGACCCTTGGGCCAATTCTCTACCTCCTTGTTTGCTATCAATGCATTTCCTATTTAGAGGAGCTTCTGTATACATTCTCATACTCAGCAAAAGAGATGTTGCAGTCATATTGAGGCCTCCTCCATCCAAGGACCCCATTGCAATTGCAAGGTCTACCTCTATGGTATGTATGGGCCACCACCCCGATGCCGGGCAAGTGTCGAAAACATGATCTACCATGAGTCTCATCGGCCAACAAATGAGCTATTTGCACTATAAACAGTGGGCAGAAAATCTAATAGGATGGGTGATTCTTTCTTTAGCCTCTTGGATAAGAAAAGAAAAGAATAGGACCAATAAACAGCCAAGGATCAGATGCAAGGACAAGTCTAAAGCCATCTTCCACCCAACAGCTACAAGGGGAGATCCAGAGACGTAGATGTAGAGAATGTAGGAGTAGCGGCCAAGCATGGACCCTCACCTACGCCTATAGTGAGAGTACCCCTTTAAGTTTGAAGGTCACAGGGATCAATGCTATCAAATGTACAGATAACACAGTATACCAGCCAATCATATTATTTCTCTACTGTAATAAGTTAGTCTTCAGGTCAAATCCAGCAATTTTAGGCAAAAATCAATGACATTACAAAAAATGGCGACATCGCAAATATTTATCAGAAGCAACAGAAAGGATTCTATAGAGCAGAAGTCTTCAACCTGTGTGGACTATAAGTCCCAGCATGTCCTGACAGGGAGTTGTAGCTTTGAAACAGCTGAGCACATACAGGATGGAAACTCCTGCAGAAGAGTCATTGCAACGGTCTTGAATGACATAATGATAAAAACATTAGCATCCACTTGTCTCCAGCTTCAGCAGACTGACGTGTAGCCCTGACAGTCAGATGTGAAATCATACAGTAAGCAGCCTCTAGCAACAGGGCATAAGAGTGCAAAGAGATACCAGACTGCCCGGCCCCTGACACATCTACTAGGCATTCTCCACGCATTATAATCCGATGAGGAACATTCGCCAATAAACAAACTTTCTGCATGGGGTAAACTTTTTGGAGGAGATTCCAGATTTACTTCTATTCTCTTCCAGCAGTGTCATGATCTGCCCAGTCCTCTATTGCCTTTGCTGAATCCTATTTGTTCACACAGTTTGGGCAAATGTTCAAAAGTACCCAGATAAGAAGAGCTCCTAGAATATTGCATCATGTAATGCCATAGGGTGTATTGGGTTTTATGTATAGTCTATTGACTATACCATCCCATGTAGTTGAGGTTTAGGCAGTGCTGGCCTTAAATTAAATGGCAGAATTTTTTTTGGCACCCCCTGTCAGAAGAAAAACTCGCTATATGTATTGCACTGATAAGCAGTCTGCCTGTATTCTGCTTGCATGGAAAGCAGGAAGATAGCAGCATACCCACACAGCTCAGCACAGTGAGTAAACACAGAACCAAGCTCATAATACAAAAACAGCAACAGAACCAAGCTTAGTACATAAATACAGTACCAAGTTCATATCATAAATACAGCACCCAAACTAATCGCAGAACATAAATGCAGCACCAGCACCAAGCTCATAACAAATACAGCACCAGAACCAAACTCAGTGCCTAAATACAGCACCAGAACCAAGCTCGGTATATAACTACAGCACCAGAACCAAGCTCAGTACATAAATACAGCACCAGATGCAAGCTTAAGGCTGGCTGTCCACGGGCGTTGCAAAGTCAGATCTCCGCCAAGGGAGCTGCTGCCCGGGAGCAGGAGCTGCTGCTGAATCTCTGCCGGTCAGCCCTATCTGATAGATAGGCCAACCGCGGAGAATCAAGGCAATTCGCAACATGCTGCGAATTGCCCGCTGTGAGTGGAGAATCGCAATGCTTCTCCGCTCATGGACTGAGGCCAGCGCTTTCCATAGCAATGCTATGGAAAGCGTCAGCCGGCGTGATTCGCCGGGGGTTTACCGCCGGTGAATACACTGCCGTGGACAGGGGGCCTAATACATAAATACAGCACCACAACCAAACATACATATATAACACCACAACCAAGCTCATACTACCTATATGGCACCACAACCAAGCTCATAACATAAATGCAGCACCAGAACCAAGTTCATTATGTAGATAGGATACCAGATTCAAGCTGATAACATAAATACAGTAGCAGAACTAAGCGCATGTATTGAGCTAGTGCCAATGGGCTAACAGAGACACCTCAAGATAATCAGATGGGAGGAGACAGAGTCAGATGCAGATTGATTCATGCAGCTCCATGAAATGCAGCTGTACAGAGGAAGAAGATCATCTGGCCAGGTGGAGCTAAGGGCAGCAATCCTCCCCAGCCTACATCCGCCTGGTGCCCTTCCAAAAGCCAGTAGCCTGCACCGTGTACCACCACATGGGTTGCATGTAGCTAAGGCTGGCCATGGGTATACCAATGTATATCAGCCAAATGTAGAGAAAAGGTCACTCTTTTGGTATATATATGTGTAGTCTAGGGGCAGGTTAGACATGTAGTTCAGGAGAACGTCCCGGTGTATTAGCTAAACGTAGATTCCCAACATAGCATGAATCTAGATAGGGGAGCCAAAAACTGAGCTTGCCAACTTGACCTGCCTAAACATTACTCTGTTAATTAAGGTGCAAGTAAAACTAGGACTGCAACAGTACAATATATTGCTGTGAGCTAAATGATTGGAGCAATCGTTCTAAAATATCACTTTATGTATATAGGCGATGTAGACAAATTCTAGTATCTGAGGTTTCAAGGAGCGAGTTGCTCCAATCATAGCTAGATGTATGAAATCTCCAATGGATGTTCCAACACAGACAGGTTTCCTATCCCATGGAAATTGCTTTGCATATACCACTGAGCATTCACCTGGCTTTGGGTAAGTCTTAGCTGATCTCCATCGGCAGGATTTTCTGCCCCGTTGATTACAATGTCAAACAGGAGACAACTTTCCAGCTAGACGGTGCTGGCGAGGAATCACCTACAAGACATAATCCTTAGTCGGGAATTCAAGGGGTCCGACTCTTTTTAAAACATTTTATCACTTTGATCATAATCATGTCTGTCAGGTATATTTTGCCTGAGTTTGGTGATGTATATCAGCTAGGATTATCTGATAGAGCAGAGATAAGGTTGTAATTTGGCACAGCCCACTACAGTATGTCCATGGATTGGCCAACATTGCATTGGTCTTGTAATTGATGCCCAACGACTACTTCTATAAGCGTCGCCACTGTCTCTGTCTACTTAGTTTAGCCTCATTCTTGGGGAAAAAAGCTGCAAAGTAAAATAGAAGGCATCTGATTGACTCCAAATGTATTCTTCAGCAGGCCAACGACTCCAAACATCCAGCCAATGTCATTGACAACTATCATCCGAGTAAAGAAGAACAAGGAGTCCTGGAAGTGCTGATATGGCCCCACAGAGCTCTGATCTCTTCATCATCCAGTCTGTCAGGGATTACATGAAGGATTTGAGCAAGATTACATTCACAGAAGTTCTGTTCTCTGAGATGTCTAGAACAACCAACCTGCTGAGTTCCGTCAAAAGCTGTGTGCAAGTGAAGAATTACACCAAATATTAATTTGATTTAGGGTGCATTCATACGGGTTATTTTCACACGCGATATCTACCCGACCGTGATATGCTCAGATATCAAGCATGAAAAGTACAGACTACTTTCAATGTGTTTTTCTCTTCAACCAATGATCTGAGATTGAAAATTTGCTGCGTGTCATATCTTTGGGCGATTTTGCAGCAATGTGATGCATTTCTCTCACAAAATGCATCCCGCTTGCAGCAAAAATCACAGATTTGCAAGTGTGATATCAGTCCGAGTTGTTTTATATAAAACAACGTACTCCTAATATGGAGTACTGGGAGGGGGTAACAAAGGGTATAGAATAGGAGGTCGTCAAGGATCCGCATCATCTCCTTTGGTATGAGCATAGTGGATAACTGCAGCTGATTTCCGGTGGGGAAATTTAGGTAGTTGAGATAAAGTGACGTAGTCCTGCTTCGAGGTAGTCAATCCAGGGTTGCCATGTACCTGGGAAATTCGTTAAGGTATCTATCCTAATTGCGTGGATCCTTTCGTATAGCATAATTGTGGATATTCTATTGATCATGTGGTGCACCAAATGCCTTGAGTTGTCCTATAGAAAACCATGGGATCAATTCTGGCATCAATTTTCCTCCAGCATTTCGCTTCAACGCCAGAGGAAAAAAAAAACGGAGGGCAAGACCAATGGGAATCCAACTTCAGCTACCAAGATGCAGAAACAACATTCTTAGGCTTTATTCGCACAAGCGCATATTGGCCAAGTTTTCACGCCCGGGTGATGTATGCGACCATCTGAGACATTAGTTTCCAATGCATTTCTCACATGGGCGAATTCACGGCGTATACAACGTTGCACAAAAAATGGAACATATGCGACCGAAATACGCACCGGCAATTATACGGTGGGTAAAAAGATAGTTCTGGTTCTATCTTTTGACCAATATACGGTGGCAGCTCCCATAGACTCCTATGGGAGCTGGGGGAAAAAGGGAGGGGGAGGCAGTTTAGCAGTGTCCAATGCTACGAAAAGCTTACAGGTGCCTCTATGTAGGCAATGGAAGTCATTCTGAGGATTTATGCCGAGCGAGGGCTTTCCGGAGTGCGATGTATTTTTTGGCTAAAAACGTTACACCCGGTCGTATGAATGGACGAGAAAACGCTAATTAAGCATGGGACTTAATCGAGGAAAAGCATCCATTCATATGAATGATGATGTATAATTAAATATGAACTATAATGTATTGTAATTCAGCATAACGTAGTAACATAGCATTGAAAACATCCAGTTCAGCCTTTTACCCCCCAATGTTGATCCAGAAGAAGGCAAAAAAAAAAAAACATTGACGTAGAAGCAAATTTTCCTCATTTAAGGGAGAAAAAAAAATTCCGACTCCAAATCTGGCAATCGAAATAATCCCCGGATCCACGACCCTTCTGAAGTAGTTAGTGAATAGAACATGTAATTCACAAGACTACATTACATAACCAAAAACCTCTTCCCTTATCAATGTAGCAACTCTCACCTACAAACAACAAATGCAATGCCAACTTTTTGTGTATCCCCCAGCCAAGCACAAAAGTTTGTACCCCCTATACATTCCTTCCCATAATCGCACACCTGCCACTCATCTTAAAGCCACAAGTAGTAGCTCATACGGTTGAACAGCTGCTGGAATTAAGAAGCTCAGCCCGATACAAGCCGCTGTATGCTGATTAAACAGCCAAAAACTTTAATTCATCTGGTTTAATCAGGCAAAACCCAAGAAGAGGTCAGATGCCCCCCGAAGCCTGCTGGGCAAAAGAAGCTTCCTATGGAGGGATTGTCATATGATACAATAGTTGCCAATAGTTTTTAAAGAAGTCATGTATCTATTTGCATGTTTGCAAATAGATACATGATTTCCTTAAAAACTTCAGAAGAGCTCAGCCAGGCTACTGGGGCTTCTGCTTATTGTCAGTAATCTGGCAGAAGCAAACAGCCCAAATCATGCAATCAGTGATAAAGTGCTAGAAGTAGGACATGACATCCATCATCCTGCAGAACTTTCCCTCTTCCTGATACAACCCATTGTTGGCGAAAGTCCATAGAGAATATTTAAAGTGGAAATGCTCCTACCTTGCTGTTAGCTGTCACAGCAGTGAAGAAGAGGAGGGAGAAGAGCAGACACTGTATATATCCCCACATGGCTACTGATAGCCAGGACTAGTCATGTACTGGGCAGCGAGAGGGCGATGCTTTGGATAGATTCCTCCTCAGCTCTGATAGTCAACTGATTCTCTTTCACTGTCTCCCAGCCTCTTCAGCTGGAAAGGAGGAGCATGGAGCAACACCTCTCACCATCCCAGCCAAGAACGTTCAATGCACACATCTCCCATCACTTACGATTCTGCACCATTGTGTAGTGCTATTATTTAACCCCTTGATGACGCTGCTTTTCAAAAAAAAATTTTAGCGTTTTTGGATTTTCCACCCTACTATCAAGAAATCATAACTTTTATTAATCCATCGACGTAGCTATCTTGTCTTCTGCGTGACGAGCTGTATTTTTCAACGGTACTCTTTAATGTAGCATATAATGTATTGGGAAATGATAAAAAAAAATCTAAGGGGAGGGGGGAAAAAATTATGCAATTTTGCCATCTTTAGGGGGTCTTTGGGAAAAAAATTATTTTCTGCTGACATTTTCTGGCAGCCATAACTTTTTTATTTTTCCATCAATATAGGCCAGGCTCACATGAGCGGGTTGGATAACGCATGTGGGAGGATCGTAGCGGATTCCGGTTATCAGCTTGGCCGGTGAACCTGCGTACCTTAATTGTACTGCGGATGACCGCGGAGGCTCGCAGGCGGTCATGCGTAGTATAGGATTTTTTTGGGGTTCTCTGTATTTCCCGTGCCGTTGCTTATCGATAAAGCAGGTATCTACAGCCCGTACGCAATGTTGATTGCGTATGGGCTGCGGGTCGAACACCTCCATTGACATCAATGGAGGCCATCCGGGTGGATTCCGCAGCAAAATAGAGCATGCTGCGATTTTTCTTCCACTCATAGAATACGCACTTTGTATCCGCATGTGTGAACAAAAAATCCAAAAATGCATGTCTTTCAATGCCCGCGTTCTACCGCGGATCGTATGTGTGGATAGCAATAGCGGAATACAAATTAGCTTGTGTGAGCCTGGCCATACTTGTGTGTTGGCTCTTTTTTTGCAGGACATCCTGTAGTTTCTCTTGGTACCATTTTGGAGAACATATGACTTTTTGATTGCTTTTTATTATTTATTTATTTTTTTTTGGAGACGGGGTGACCAAAACAGAGCAATTCTAGCATTGTGTATTCCTTTTCTGACGACGTTCACCATGTCGGATAAATAATGCGTTACTTTGATAGGTCAGACTTTTACAAATGCAGCGCTACCAAATATGCTTTTAGTTTTTTTGAAATGGGAAAAGAGGGGGGGGGTGAACTTTTATCCCCTTTTTATTTTTTTCGAATAATTAATAAAAGTTTTTCTTTTACTAGTCCCCACAGGGGACTTGAACTTGCAATCTGTTGATCACTTGTGCAGTATAATGCAATACCATAGTATTTCGTTATACCGTGTTCTAACGGGCAATTGATCATGGCAGTCCAGGGGGCCTTCAAAAGATTTCCCAACAGAACATTGTCCAGAGCATCACACTGAGCCATCAACTTGCTTTCCTCCCATAGTGCATCCTGGTGCTATCATTCCCCCAGTTAAGCGACACACTAACACAGAGTCATCTAAATGATGTCAAGGAAAACATGATTCATCATAGTAGAGCCACCTTCTTCCATTGCTCCAGTTCTGATGCTCACATACCTATTGTAGTCACTTTCTGCAATAACGGGGGCCAGCATGGACACCCTGGCCAGGTCTATGACTGTGCAGCCTCACATATAGCAAGCTACGATGCCCCGTGTGTTCTGACACTTCTCTACCATAGCCAGCAATTGGTGAAGCTCTTCTGTGGGATCGAACTAGATGGATTAGCCTTTGCTTCCCCTGTGCATCAATGAACCTTAGGCACCTATGACCCCATTGCCAGTTCAACCGTTGTCCTTACTTGGACCACTTTTGGCAGGTACGAGTGCTGAGAAAACTAAACTAGTAGAACCCTGTTTTAGGTCAAACTTTGCAAAACGTTCTGGTCAGCATGTACCTGTACCAAGCTTCTAGAAACTTCTATCAGAAACAGGGTTCTACTGGTTCGGTTCGCTCAACACTAGTCCTGAACACTTGTGGTGTATAGCACTGTCTAAGAGCCATAAAAGTCCTGTATAACGATCTCAGAGTATTATACTGGGCTTTTATGACTCTTCGATAGTGTTGTACACCAGCTTTGGGGTTTTTGGTGAACTTCTGGTTTGGTTGGCTCCATCTTTGCAATCGACCAAAATGAACTTTTCAAACATTTGGTCATGACTTCTCGGATTGTGTTCCATACCTTTACACTTGCCTATTATTCCTGCTTCTAACACAATTTAAGTAACTGTTCACTTACTATCTAGTATATAGTTGGGAGTCCAACTGCTAGGACCCTTGCTGAAACATCGGAAT
Source organism: Eleutherodactylus coqui (assembly GCF_035609145.1). Lineage (NCBI taxonomy): Eukaryota > Metazoa > Chordata > Amphibia > Anura > Eleutherodactylidae > Eleutherodactylus > Eleutherodactylus coqui. The sequence goes on from NC_089846.1 coordinate 33,320,415, forward strand.
GGGGGTCTTGAAGGTTCCTGAATAAATAAAGTACTTGCTCCACTGCTCCATTAATTTCAATGGGGCTTCCGAAGATAGCTGAGTTCAAGTTCTTGGCTGTCCCCATCGAAATGAATGGAGCAGTGGTGCGCATGACTGACCATCACTCCATTTATTCAGAGACCTTTGAAAGTCCCATTCTATCAGTGAGGGTTCCCATCAATCAGCTACTTACTTTCTATCTTGTGCGTAGGGGGTTTCTGATAATTAACCCCTTATTGACACAGGACGTACAGTTATGCTGTGTTCGTTCAGACCTTGTATGGAGGGGTTTGGAAGCTGATCCTGCTCCATACAGTGCACATTCCAGATGTTTCCCACAGTCACCACAACTCCAAAAAAGTTATCAAAAGTTCTACTAAAGCTAAGCATATCGCCCTTGCTATCCATGTGAAATCCCCGAGGATGCAAGGCATTTTCATGTGAAAACAGCCTCACATCACTTCAGGGATGGAGGGATGTGAGGAAAAAAAACATGGTATGTTGTATTTTTTTGTGTTCCATGGAACGCATTGACCATTGATTTCAATGGGACCTTAAATACATCACATGGCTCTTGCATGCCGTACGATGCGAGGTTTCCCATTGAAATCAATGGGGAACGCTTCTGATCCGCTATCCCACCTGAAACTCACGCAACGGGATCAGAAATGTCTGGAAATAAACACGCATGTTGTTAACTTATCTCATAAATCCCTTCAACCCTTTCCAAGCCACTGTCTGATGTCTAAAGACATTATGATTTAAGGCTGTACAGCTCCAATGTTGAAAGACATCCGTCGGGGTTCTCTTACTGTATATTGCCAGCCTCTCTGCTGTCGGAGCCTATCCAATGTGTCACCTCATGCAGTACTGGCTTTAGCCAGCATATAGCGCCATTGTATAACAGCAGAAAAAGACTAAGACCCCCTAGGAAAATTTGGATACAAATTGGACTGGAAAGGGTTAAGGTCTGAGTAATTATAGGAAAGTCTTCTCATTAGACGTTGCAGCAACCTAAACACCAATATCAGCCCTGCAACTCGCATACAACTTGTAGTCGTCTAATTCTGATCTTAGGACTATTTCTGATGATTATTCTCATTGAGAATGGCCATAATTAACTATTGTAAGGGAAATAAGTTATCTCTTTACTTTGTGCACTTGAAATCCTATGAAGGGCAATTGATAAAGTGTGATATCCCGTCACATGACCCTATACAGCAAATCAGGTATGATGTGCAGACGTACCAAGCTCAAATACATCCGTAGAACGTGATGCAGAATATTACGGTATATAATAATTGTTCTATGGAAGGGGAAGGGGGAAAAACTGATTGCACTGTGCATCTCCTCCACTAGGTGGTGCCACAGATAACTCACTACAACACTGTAATTCCAAGGAGTTTGGACTTTAGCAAGAATGAAAAGAGAACTTAAAGGGGTTGTCCCGCGCCGAAATGGGTTTTTTTTTTTTCAATAGCCCCCCCGTTCGGCGCGAGACAAACCCGATGCAGGGATTTAAAAAAAAACCAGATAGTACTTACCCGAATCCCCGCGGTCCGGCGTCTTCATACTTACCTTGTGAAGATGGCCGCCGGGATCTTCACCCTCGGTGGACCGCAGGGCTTCTGTGCGGTCCATTGCCGATTCCAGCCTCCTGATTGGCTGGAATCGGCACGTGACGGGGCGGAGCTATGAGGAGCCGCTCTCCGGCACGAGCGGCCCCATTCAGAAAAGAAGAAGACCGGACTGCGCAAGCGCGTCTAATCGGGCGATTAGACGCTGAAAATTAGACGGCACCATGGAGACGAGGACGCCAGCAACGGAACAGGTAAGTGAATAACTTCTGATAACTTCTGTATGGCTCATAATTAATGCACAATGTACATTACAAAGTGCATTAATATGGCCATACAGAAGTGTATACCCCCACTTTGTTTCGCGGGACAACCCCTTTAAAGCGTAACTGCCATTTATTTATTTTTTTAATATACAGAATAAGAGATTCTAAGCATTTTTGCAATATCTTTTATGTACATTTTTCCTTCAAAACCCCTCTTCTGCTATGCATCTAGGTGAGGATGTTGCTAGGGAAATCAGCTAGCAGCATAGTAAAAGAGGGCGCTCCTGCTGTGCCTGCACTGTTCTGTCTAGTGCGGCTGCAGACACAGCTGTTCCTATTATATCACTTTATTAGTGATGCCAGCTTTCTATATTCTATTCAGTCTTAAGTCTCATGTCCACGGGTGGATCGGATTCCGCATGCGAATTTCCAAAGTGGGAGACCTGCGGAAACCATTTGTGGGAGATCGCGGATGTAAAGGTTTTTCTGCACGGATGCATTGCGGATCATCCGTGCGGAAAAAATCTGCAACCCCAACTCCCAGCCTTTTCTCCACTTTCCTAATTAATTTTAAGCTTCAAATCTGCTGTGTGATTCGCGGATGCACTGCGGATCGTCCGCACCCATTGACTTTTATAGAGCTCGTCCGCACTGAAATGGAGCATGCTGCGATTTGTTTTCCGCGCCAAATGGTCCACAAATCAAATCACCATGTTTAGATTCGGATGCCAATGATTACCTATGAGCACTTTGAACTGCGGATCTTCTGCGCAGGTGACCCGTGCGGATTCCACAAATCAAATCCGCCCGTGGACATTGGGCCTTATGCACATAATACTATCTTCTGTGCCCCACATCTGTCCCCAGCGCTGTATTTACTAGTTCTTCTGCCTCTGCTGCTCTTTTCCCCAACATTGCACTGTGTATGGAGAAGCTGTTCTCTGCTGCAGACGGCTTCTCCTGTTCACAGCGCCTGCTGGTCCCAATGCACTGTCTGTGTCTCAGTGCATTGGGTGTCTAGTACTGCATGGCACTACCTGCTCTGCATGCACCTTCTAGTATTCTATATTATGAAGATATCGTCCCTAGAAGTGATGATTCTAGGGGACTACAGGTCCGATGTACCGCACTAAATAGAGTATGCTATACATTTCAGATACATTCGGAATCCAACAGGAAACATTCCCAGCATGCTCTATTTTCCTGCACATTTGCACAGGGGAAGAGAGGATTTTGAACTCTTGAAACTATTGGCCATTTTTATGGCTGAAAGCATTGATGCCTATTTTGTTTCACATGCAAAATGTACAGTAAAATACGCCGATGTGCCCGCAAATAAGCAACGCCTATTCTGCAAATCTACCTCATCAAACCAAAGCGCGCATTTGTACATACGGGCATCTGAAGGAGCCCCAAGGTTGATATTAATTAGCTGGAACTTGTCTACGTAAAGTTATGCTTACACATCATGCAGCGAGAAATCCCCACCGAATAGTGCAGATTTTGACGAGGATTTTGGGGCGGATTTGCCATGGATTTTGCCCCCTTATTTACAGACGTGTAATCCATGGTATAAGGGTGGATTCAGACAGGCATGGGCGCAACTACACCTGCCAACATGGAGCGTAGTTCACCTGAACAAGGGGAATTTCTTCTCTTTCGCCAGCTTTTCAAACTCCATGCCAGAGTGCAGCAGTTTGAAAATAACCGCGGGAAAATAGGTGCCGCCCAATCTTCCCCGCACGTAGTATTCAGGTCCTAGCTTTTCTCAGCCATACAGGCGAGAAGAGAGGTGATGAAAATGAAAGCACTGAAATCCATTGATATCAGTGGTTTTGTTTGGTCCCGTTATTGCATTTTTTCCCGTTTTGCCCCGTTATTGAATTTTTAGGCGCTGATCACATCTGCAGTTCAGTTTTTGTTCTTCTATTCCATTATAGGAACAGTAAATTGGAAACCCTGCAGTAATTGGATCCATCCTATGACGGAAGCAAACTGTGCCGGACAGAACTCATTGACTATAATGGGCTGTCTCCAGCTATGCTATACGGCATTAACGTTGCAGGAGATAAGCAGCTACTGAAGTGTCTGGAAGATGCTTATCTCCACCTCATATAGAAATAGGGTTAGATGAATGTATATATTTATTGGGGAGTCTGGAAGTATAAAAGTCAAATGCCAAAGAATTCAATTTTCAACAGTCCAATAGTGTTAGCGAACGGGGACACACAACCAAGTAAGTACCACCGCTGTGCCTGTTCTAGTCTCGCTTGTGTCAGACCCAGCACACACTGAGATCACCTTCTGATGATGAGACGGCTTTTATGTCCTCCTGAGGTTTGTACTGTATTGTCTTTTTTCAGAGTGTCAGTTCTTTGTGAATTCCCTGTGTTTCGGATCAGGTGCGGCTTCAGTGCTTATATTCAGAAAGATTCTTTTTCTCTCCCCCCCCCCCCCCCCCCCAGATCAGAGTAGGTTTCCTTCTACACAAATCAAACTTGTAATACTGATTTAATACAAAAATGTATGTTCTTGCTCTTTGGTAACATGCATTGAGGGAAGCAATGAAAGTGCTGTATTGGGATTCTCTGAGTACTAAGCGCCATCTAGTGGTATAGAAATTATTATTTAACCCCCTTAAGGACGCAGATCTTTTTTTTTTGTTTCGTTATTTTCTCCCCACTTTTTAAAAATCAGCACTCTTATTTATCAATCACTGTAGCTGTCTGAGTCTCGTTTTTTGTGGGACAAGTGGTATTTTTCAATGTAGTGTACCGTATAATGTACTGAAAAACTTTTTAAAAACTTCTAAGTTCAGTGAAAAGTGCAATTCTGCCATCTTTAGGGGGGTCTTGTTTTTACAGTGTACATACTGCAACATAATGACATGATACCTTTATTCTGTGGGACGTTACAATTATTACAATACCAAATTTATATAGTTTTTATTTTTTTGCTGTAATGTGCTGACTGCGGGGGTTTTAAGAGCAAGCCAGGGAGAAGACAGCGGGGAGAAGACTGCAGCAGCTGGCCGCACCGCCGGGGACACAGATACCGGCTGATAGGTGAGTATTGCTTTTGGTTTTTACCTACTATATACTCGAGTATAGCTCGGCTTACACTCGAGTCAATAAGTTTTACCAATTTTTTGTGGGAAAACTTAATGAATCAGCTAATACTCGAGTATATACGGTACTTAACTTTCGTTAATTTTCGGCGATGGAATGAAAAAGAAAACTTGAATTTCGCCATTATTTGGCTAGTTTTTTTTCCTAATGGGCATCACCGTACGCCATTCTGTGGGTCAGTAAGACAGGGTTGATACCAAATTTGTACAGTTTTTTTTTATATGCTACTTTTCAACAATAGGAACACTTTAAAAATATACTCGCATTTCAAGATCCGTATTTTTTTTTATTTTTTTCCGCCAACAGAGCTGTATGACTTCTTGTTAGATTCCACCGCTACTATTTTGGCGTACATATGACTTTTTGATCACGGTTTATTCCAATTATTTTGCAAGTAAATGAAATTAAAAAAAGCAATTCTGGCTTTTTTTTCTTTCATTTTTTTAATGCACTAACCGTGCAAAATGAATGACAAGTTAACGCTGTTTTTTGGGTCAATATGATTATGATAATACCAAATTTATATTTTTTTGTACTGTTAACTATTTTTGCACAATAAAAATCCCTCTTATTACAAAAAAAAAATGAAATTAACGACCCATGACAATTTTTATTTTTTCGCCACATGAGATGTTTTACAAGACAGGTCATAGTTTCCAGTGGTACCACTTTTGGGTACATGCAACTTTTTGAACTTTTTATTGTGTTTTTTAGTAGGTGGATGATTGAAAAATAGTAATTGTGGTATTGTTTTATTTTTACAGTTTTTTTATGCCCTTTACCATTCGGAATAATGGACATAAGAATTTTACAGTACAGTCATTACAAAAATGGTGATAAATAATGGGGTTTTTTTTGTTTTTTTTACATAAAAAGAGTAATTTAGTTGATTGGCTGGGGTCCGCCGCTCAAGAACCCCAGCCGATCAGCTGATCGGACGCCCACTGACACTTTTCAGGGAAAAAAGTTGCAACTACTCACATGCGCAAAAGTTTGAGACTTTTTTAAAACAAAAGTTGGTGGAAACCCGTTTGTAAATGTGCCCCAATGTGAGAACTGGTGCTGGCGTGTCGGGGGATTTAACAGGGGGCAATTGTCTTTATTATTATTCTGCAGTCTGAATTTTTTAACACCCGGACAACAGCGCTGCTTGCAATTCACTCTGTTGCTCGTTCAGGGCTTCTACCCACTAGCGATATTCTTTTTTGTGATGCGACAGCGATTATTATGAAACCAATAATTTTCAATGGTTTCATACTCATTTGCGTCTTTTTTTTTCTAAGGTCTCGCAGCACACAGATAAAATCTGCGATATCGCTCAGTGTTTTCAATGGGGCCAGCGGCAGCAGTGCTAACCCCATTGAAAACATAGGGAAAATATAAGTCCTCTGGGAGCCGCAGGGATGAAGGAATCCTCTGCCACAGCCATCAGAGCTGTGGCAGAAGTCTGTGAGGCTATCCCATTTCTTTCAATGAGGCTGGCATTGCTGTAGTCCCATTGAAAGCAGTGGGTTTGCAGCGCTGATTTTGTTGATGAACGGCTGAGGGCTGCCTGTGATTGGCTGAGCGCTGTGACCAATCACAGGCAGTGCTCAGCTGTCAATCAATGCCTGAGCGCTGCCTGTGATTGGCTGAGCGCTCAGCCAATGACACCAGCGCTTTCTGGAGGAAGGGATTTTTCAATCCCTGGCCTCCCGAATACAGAAGTATATATATTTTGTGAGTATGTTTTTTTTTTTTTTACTTTTTTTTACAGCAAGCCATGATTTTCAGGGAAGGGCTTATATTTCAAGCCCTTCCCCGAAAATCATCGCTGCAAATACGCTGCTTTCAATGAGGCTGCAGCAGTGGGTTGATGAGCAATGAGCGATATTGCAACGTTTTGTCTGCGCTGCGAGGCACCCAATCTCGCATTGCTAGAGAGAAAAACGCTAGTGGGTAGAAGCCCTCACATGGATGCTAATATTATCATTTATTTCTAGGAATTCAGTAGTACAAATAGTTTGTGTTGCCTGCTGCCGCCACCAGGGGGCTGCATTATCTTAGTGACTAGTTCTGTAGTTTAGAGCTGCGTTGACTCTTTGTACCTCCGTATAGCCTTCCTGCATGTTTTTTCATGTTGATGAAGCTTAGAGACTTTACAGTAAAAAAAATAGAAATAGTAGAGTATCCCCTAATGGTGCTGAACTAAAATATAGTCAAGAAGAAAGAGCTAAGGAAAAAAAAACAGGTAATCACCCCCCGTAGTCAGTGTGGTAATACTAATCACCCCATGTAGTCAGTGTCGGACTGCGTTACCACCAGTAAAATTGATTCTACATGCAAATATTACCTGATCCCCGTTCACCGCTGCATTCTCCATAGAATTCTCCTTGGATTGAAAGATGGCTGCATTTGCCTGCTACCCTGTTTCCACTGAAATATATGGAAAATGCAGGAATTAATAGACTCTCGTTCACCCAATATGTACAGATCATGTGCGCAATTCAAGAGGGGGGCTGGGGGACCACCCTGGCTCAGGGCCCACCGGGAGAATCACTTGTTCCTCTGTGGGCTAACCCAAGCTTGCCTGTAGGTACTGACATTTTTGAGGTTCTGACTGAGGCTTTAAGGCAATGGTCCGAACCTTTTTGCACCAGGGACCGGCTTCAAGCAAGACCATTTTTACAAGGCCCAGAAGGGTGGGGCTTTGGTTATATGGGGTGGGGTTATGAAGGGGGTTGGAGTTTAGTGCATACTTATTTAATTATGACATTTAGAAGGTCCTGGCAGTACACACATAGGGCAGTATAATATATCTCCCCCCCCCCCATTGCCCCCCAGCAGCACACACATAGGGCAGCATATAAGAAATAAGCAGCCTCCCCCCCAGAAATAAGCAGTCCCCCACCCAGTAATAAGCAGCCTCCCCCCAGTAATAAGCAGCCCCCCCAGTAATAAGCAGTCCCCCACCCAGTAATAAGCAGTCTCCCCCGTAATAAGCAGTCCCACCCCCCAGTAATAGGCAGCCTCCCCCTCAGTAATAAGCAGCCTCCCTCTCAGTAATAAGCAGCCCCCCCCCTCCAGTAATAAGCAGCCCCCCCCCCCCCCCCCCAGTAATAAGCAGTCCCCCACCCAAGAATAAGCATAACACGAGGCAGCGGGCCGGATTCGGCCCGCTGGCCTTGTGTGTGTTTACTGCGGACCGGTGGTTGGGGACCCCTGCTTTAAGGGAGCTTTCACACAAGCGGTATTAGCCTGCAGGATGCACCATAAGCGTCAGTAAATTCTGCACAAAAATCCGTACAACTCCGTATGAATTCTGGTGTGGAACTGAAAATGTTAGTTTTTCTACCTGTAATTCAGCATCAGAATCCACAATGAGACTTGCATGTTTCAGTGCAGCAGATTTGGGGTGTGTAATGCGGGCAAATCCCACCCATGTGAAAGGTCCCTAAGGATGCTATAGATAGGATAGGGCTGTAATGGAGGGGACAGGGTCCCCTTTAAATGGAAGCCTGTCATGACAGGGGGGGGGGGGGATAACCGAAGGGAAGGAATTCGGGGGTTAAGGGGTTAAATCATTTAGATGGTGGGGGAAAATTCTAGAACTAAGGGGGGTGACAGAGGGGATTGGTGGCTTAGGAAGGAGGCAGGGGGTTATTTAAGAGAGGGGGGTCGTGGCAGCACCATCTTTAGCTGGGGGACACAAGTGCGTCCCGCCCGCCTGCCCGAGAGTTTGGGTGAAATTGGGGGAAAATAATGTTTTGTCATGGCAGCTTGGCGAGTGGGGGGTCCTTGGAGTCGGTGGAAATTGTGTGTGTGGGGGGTGGGGGAATCCCTTTCTGCTGCGTATCACCTATTGAACCTAATAGCGCAATGCTCATGGTGCGGAATTCCACCGTGGAATTCCGCCCCGTGAAATCACCCGTAATCACCCACGGCATGCTCTATTTGACTGCAATGGAAGCCGTCCTTCATGCTATCTTCCGCTGTAGCACAGTGGAAGATAGCGTGAAAATGCTTCCCTGCCCACCAATGCCCGCGTCATTTGAAGCGGCAGGCGCATCATGTGACGCTGTGGGCGTATCATATGACACTGCTGACGCATCACATGACACTGCCGGCATGTCACATGACACTGCCGGCGCGTCATGTGCTGTACTGCGCATGCATGCCGGCACGGGATGCGGGATATCGGGCAGCGGATCCGGAGGTAAGTATGGGGTCTTTGGGGGGGGCGCCGTGACAGACTCTGCTGCAGAATTATGCTTGTGGAGCCCGTCACGGCTGTGGGCACTAGGCCTAAGTGTCATCATTTACGTATAATTGCATTCAAAATTTTGTTGCTTTACCACTGTAAATCACATTTGAAGTGGCTTCCACTAGGAGCCTCCATTCCAGCTACTCTGAAATCCACTGCCTGTGGTTAGGTACAGAGTTTCGAAGACACAGGGACATTTCCTCGGCAATGGAAGGGGAAGCTATTTTTACAGAGGCACTCCCATGCATTCAGAGGTTGCAAACTGATAGATCTTCACAATTTCTGCCTCTCCAGTGGTTTGGGGAGGCTGTCTGTGTGTTATATTGGGTTGTTGGTTGTCTGCACACTCTGTGATAGCATTCCTTACAATCTCTGCCTCTTCTGGGGGGAAAGGTGTCTGTGTTATATTTTGTTTACTCACAATTTGGCCGGAATGCCTTAATCGTCCTGAGAGACCCGAGGGGCGAGCATTCAGATGCTGCCCTCTTGATGATTGGACAACAGACTATGCAATGCAGCAAGGAAGTACAGGACAGTGAACTACTACTAGAATGCTATGCATGTACATGACCCTGAATGAAAATGGACTGCGAATAGCAGAGCATCAGAAAAATGGGGAAGACCGCCTAAAAAAATCGAAACTTACAGACATGAAACAGGGTGCAGACAGCAGCAACTGAGGGTAAGGAGAACCTGGTCTGTTTTAGAAAACTTGTTGAAAACTTGGGTATGCTGTAAAATCTGGATTTGTCTTTATTATCTACTACAGGCAACTCAATCACCTCCAGAATGAGGTCTTTTTAGGCCGGAAATGTATTGTCTGTGTTTGACAACAAATATCAATTCACGTTTTAACACCTTAGTGACCATCCCATAGACTTTTTACATTCTGCTTTAGTGGGCTTTAATCCCCAGGGCCTTAAAAACACGCTTGCTCTGGGGATTAAAGCCATGTGAACTGAAGACATGACAGCTCCATGCTGATGGCTGCCAGAGGTAGTTGACAACCTGGAGCTGTCATGGGGGGCCATGGGAAGTGACCCCTGGTCATGCGATCAGCCTTATCCAATGTATAACGCCAATCGCATGAATGTAAATAAAAAGCTAAAAAAAGTTAGAATTTCAGCTTCCCTCACAGATCAGATCCATGAGAGGAGCTGAAACTACTCACCCCATCCTCTGCGATGTCCAGCGACTATCTTGTCCAGAATGGACCTTCTGCCGTCTTCTGCGCATGTGCACCATGGGAAAAATGGCAACACATGCGTAGAAGACCGACTTGGTGCGGGACATTTGAAATCTCCTAGTTCCCAGCTACTGAAGGTAGCCAGGAGACAGGAGATATCACCGGGGACTATAGTAAGCTGATACATTTTTAAAAAGTCAAATAAAGTTAAAGTTTTAGCTCCCCTCAAGGATCGGATCCGTGAGAGGAGCTAAAAATATGCACCTTAAGTCCCCTGAATCCTCCTGAAGTGCCGGGCACCACTGCTGATCTGTGCATGCGCCAACAAAATGGCAGCGCATGCGCAGTAGAAACATATGCTACAGTGCCTTTGGCATAGTAACCAGCAGGGACCAATGTGATTAATCACTGCTAATATAGATGGCAGTGATACACTTATCACAGCCAACCATGACATATATTTAATAAATACAGCAGAGGATTAGTCGTGTCTATCGCTCTCCCCTCACTGAGAGAGCTTTGTGAGAGGAGAAAGATAAGAGCAAAAAATCCTGTGCCGTATAGAGAGAGTGAAAAAAACCCACAAATCACCACGTCATCACCGCCCGTCATACCCTAATCACCCCGCTGCACCCAAAAAGTGAAAAATACCCCAGTCCGTTTTTGGGGGAGAGAGATAATTTTTTTTCTTTTGGTCTACGTCCATAAAAAAAAATGTTCTTGAAAATGGAGCCTAGGCGTTACAGCGTAGAGCATACTGTGGGTACACACAGACTTCCCATAGCGGTGATTTTTCCTGTCCTGCACAAAGTGACTGACTGACTTGGGTAGGGGGCAGAGTGCAGATGCCTTTCCCCTTGTGGTGTCGCTAGAGCTATCCAACACCTAGACAGAATGAATACTGTGTGGGCACATGGACTGCCCATTGCTATCTCAGTCACAGCACCTTGGGTCTCACAAGGTATTTGCTGGGACCGAGCCTGGCCAAGGGCCCGCTCACATCCTTTCAACACAGGCTACAGCGGGTCCTGGTCATGATTTCTTGGCCTTGTAAGGCCACCTCCTCCTCCTGCTTGGGGTCAGGGGGTCAGCATTGCACATCATGTATTTTCTCTCGTGTTACCACAGTTATCTGAGAAACGTGTTTGGGCCAAAGGAGAGGAGCGTAACTGCATTAATGTTACAAGGGTCTGCCTATACTTCAGCTGCAGAAATGTTACTGGGGGCTGCCTATACTTCAGCTGCAGAAATGTTACCGGGGTCTGCCTCTACTGCTGCTACACAAATGTTACAGGGGTCTGCCTATACTGCTGCTACACAAATAGTACTGGGGTCTGCCTATGCTGTTACTACAGAAATGTTACTGGGGTCTGTTTATACTGTTACTACTGAAATGTTACTGGGGTCTCCCTAGACCTCTGCAACATAATTGTTACTGGGGTCAGCTTATACCTTTGCTACAGGAATATTACAGGGGTCTGTGTATACTATGGGTGCACTAAGTTTTCCCATCGCGGTGTTCTACCTATCTGGCCCCCAAAAAAAACACTGACTGACTAGGGCATGGAGTGTGGGCTGAAGCCAACATGTATTTTCTCTCACGTTACCACAGCTATCCTGTACCTTCTCTGGGTTCCTGGGACCCACCCATGCTGTGGGTGCACACAGACTTCCCACAGCGGAGTTGTACCTGCCTGGCACTTTAAAAAAAAACCAGACTGACTAGGGCATGGAGTGTGGGCCGAAGCCAACATGTATTTAATCTGACGTTAGCTCTACTATCCGGGGCACTGCATTGCAACAAACAAGAGGAGCGATACATTGCTAATGAGATGTTCACAGCTACGCTAGCATCGGAGTCCGCTCTATGCCCGCGATTGCTGAGGGTTTGTGCAGAGGCCTATGTCCTGGACGCAGTGAAAGTCTGCCATGTTTGGGCACTCTGATTTCTTTATGTGTACTGTCTTTAAGTTCCTTGGGCCCACTCATGCTGTGGGTGCACACAGACATCCCATAGAGGTGTTTTACCTGTCTGTCCTCAAAAGACTGACAGACTCGGGTAGGGTGCAGAGTGCAGATGGTTTACTCCTTGCATTGTCGATGAGGTATCCGACACCCAAACAGAATAAGTAGTGTGTGGACACATAGATTTTCATTGCTATGTCACTCGCAGCACCTTGGGCCTCACAAGGTGTTTGCTGGGACCGAGCCTGGCCAAGGGCCCGCTCACATCCTTTCAGCACATGCTACAGCGGGTCCTGGTCATGGAGAGGAGCATAACTGCATTAATGAGGCCTTCACAGGTGTACTAGCATCGAAGTCCGCTTCCTGCCTACGATTGCTGAAGCTGTTGGTCGAGGCCTATGTCCCGGGGGAACTGCAACGGCACAAGGTTGGGCCTGTGGAACTTTTTCCTGGCTAATGCAGTCTTTGGAGCGGTGAAAGAAAACGTAACGGATTAACCGAGACCTTCACAGGTGTACTAGCATCGAAGTCCGCTTCCTGCCTACGATTGCTGAAGCTGTTGGCCGAGGCCTATGTCCCGGGGGAACTGCAACGGCGCCAGGTTGGGCCTGTGGAACTTTTTCCTGGCTAATCCAGTCTTTGGAGCGATGAAAGAAAACGTAAGTGATTTAATGAGACCTTCACAGGTGTACTAGCATTGAAGTCCACTTCATGCCTACGATTGCTGAAGCTGTGGCCCGAGGCCTATGTCGTCGGCGCAGTGTAAGTCTGCCATGTTTGGCCACTCTGATTTCTTTATTGTTCATGTCTTGGGTTGCATTGGACCCACCTATGCTGTTGGTGCACACAGACTTCCCATCGCGGTCTTTGACCTGTCTGGCACAAAGACACTGACTGACTTGGGTAGGGGGCAGAGTGCAGATGGCTTTCCCCTTGCGGTGTCGATTGAGCTATCTGACACTTAGACAGAATGAATACTGTGTGGGCACATGGATTCCACATAGCTATGTAACTCATGCCCACGTTTGCGGCTCCTGACGGAGGTTGGCACTTTATTGAAATGAAAATCAAACGTCAATTTCTCATTGATTCTCAACTGCATTGTGGGCTATCGCCCCGCCCCGTTTAAAGAGGGTTGCTACCTGGCCCTGCCAACCCTCTGCAGTGTGTGCCTGCGGTTCCTCCTCATCGCAGACGCACTTATAAATAGACATGAGGGTGGTGTGGTTATGACGTGAGCGTGTGGCATGAGGGCAGCTGAAGGCTGCGCAGGGACACTTTTGTGTGCACTGCGGACACAGGGTCGTGCGCGGGGGGGGGGGGTTGGGCAGCATGTAACCCAAGAGAAGAGGCAGCGGTGTGTCCCGCAGGCAGTGATTGTCCTTGGTTGGAGGTAGTGTGGTGCTTAGCTAAGGTGTGCCTTGCTAATGAGGGTTTGTCCGAAGTAAAAATTGTTAGGGGGGGGGCACTCTTGCCGCTATTGTGGCTTAATAGTGGGACCTGGGAACCTGAGATGCAGCCCAGCATGTTACCCCTTGCCTGCCCTATCCGTTTCTGTGTCGTTTCCATCACTTTGTTGGGTTTTCCAGATTTTCACAAATGAAATCCTTAGCGAGCATCGGTCATATACAAAAATGCTTGAGTCGCCCATTGACTTCAATGGGGTTCGTTACTCGAAACGAACTCTTGAGCATCGCGAAAAGTTCGACTCGAGCAACGAGCACCCGAGCATTTTGGTGCTCGCTCATCTCTAGTAATCTCTCATGCCATAGAGGTTGGGAGTGAGGCCATGCAGTCCACCACCTTTACAGATCTGGAAAGAACCTTAAGAGCAGAGGCAGTCAAGCATCAGCTACCTTTTCCAACCTGTCTTAAGGACAGGAAAGAGGAACTGAGGAGGTGAAGGGTGTGCCTGCCTTCAAAGACATTTGGGTGAATCCTGTTTCCTGTCTGCGTGGGAGGCAGTTTTTCACTGGCGCTGTAATGGGCAGAACAAAGTTATGGTAAATGACTTCAATCAGAGAAGGTGCCAGATGTGAGTCATTAAATTTAGGTGCACAAATAGCGCATTAGGAAGGGCTGCACCACTCTAGAAAAGTTTCAGAAAATTATGCTTTGAGAGTGTAGTAGAATTGGAAATGCAGTGCTGCCCTGAGGAATCTCACTGGAAATTGCGACTGGTAAGAGGTTAGGTTCTGTGAATGGAGATAGTGCAGATGAGCCACACCTGGAGAGGATTGGTGGAAATTTTCTGGTCAGATTACCAGGTCATTGTCCTCAGAATAGTAACTGATTGATGGTGGATGTGCCAATGAAACCATGTCATAGTCTAAAACTAAGTCTTGAGTCATCCTCAGGATACTTGTTCGGATATGTCAGGCCAGATTTACTGGTCTTGTTCCATGTGCACTGTGTTCCCCAGGCTTTTGTCTCTGCAGTTTTTTAGGCCAAAGCATGAGACCAAGATGTGGTTAGAGAATGAGTCAAGGGACGAAATCAGGAGCAGCGAAACAGGGAAACAATATAATAACTAATGCAAGATCAAAGTTAGAGAAAATGCAGTAACAGACAAAAGTACCTCTACTTGCTGGGGAAAAAACCCAACCGGATCTTACTTTAAAAACAATCACAGAAAATGGCTGTTACTTACTGAGTGCAGAGTGCATATAGATGCATCCTCTCACCATGCAGGTAGCTGATCTCACTTTAAGTAGCCACCAGGCCTGACATTATCAATGTGCATGTTTATCTGCCACTTCATTTGGACTCATCATTGTAGTCTTGCAATGAGACAGAACAGGAGACTCAGGACTCTCATTCTAGGGAGCAGTGGGGGGGGGGGGGGGCTGCAGCGTTCTTACCTTTATGACCTATCCTGTGGACTGGTAGTAAATGTCATTTGTGGAAAAACTCATTTCATCCAGCCATCATAAGTAAAATCTAAATAGTACCAAACAAGAAAACAGTTCTTGGAAATTTCCAGCTCTTAAGCCAAATTTCTATACGTGATATGTAAAGCTGGTCTACCTAGAGAGTACAGGTGCTCATAGTGACAAACATATAATCATCTGATTTCTCATATTTATATACTTTTCTATAACTGAATAAAGATCAACATGTCATTTCAATAATTGGAGCAAGTTACAGAAAA
The DNA here is from genome assembly GCF_035609145.1 of Eleutherodactylus coqui. Taxonomy (NCBI): domain Eukaryota; kingdom Metazoa; phylum Chordata; class Amphibia; order Anura; family Eleutherodactylidae; genus Eleutherodactylus; species Eleutherodactylus coqui. The sequence goes on from NC_089846.1 coordinate 33,335,952, forward strand.
AGAATCTTCCACGTCATCTCTCCAGATCCTCAGCTCATAAATGTCTGGCCTCTGCTCTGCACATCTCACCTCCATCACTGACAGCAGACACCTCATTTATGTGTATGCAATTTATGGAGTCATTCCTATATATGTGTATATAAATGGTTGACTAATCTCCAAAAAAAAAAGATCAGAAGAATCTCTCTTTGCATCCTTAGCTGTGTTATCTTCAGCTTCTCTGTTTGGTATGAAGCCAACTTGTTCTGGTTTGATTAAACTAGGTAAAATTGGTTTCATTCTTTTAGCTAAAATCTTAGCGTAAAGTTTAACATCATGGTTAATTAATGATATGGGCCTATAGCTACTACATAAAGTGGCATCCTTTCCCTCTTTGGGGATTAAGGTTATGTGGGCTGTCAAGACCTCTTTTTGGAAAGGATTTCCTTTGCTAATGGAATTGAAGTACTGTACTAGATGTGGGTAAAAGATTTATTTGAATGTTTTATAATACAGGGACCCAAAGCCATCAGGACCTGGGCTTTTCCCCGTTTGGACTAGTCTTTCAAAGAAGAAATATTTCTCTGATTTTTGGTTGAGGAGCTATTTTAATTTAATGGGTAGGTTGAAAGGGTTCTTTTCATATTGCACTGAAAAAGATTTTTTGTTGCAGGTTTCTATATGCTTGATCTGTTCAAGAAGATAAATGTTATGGGAATAAATCATATTCTAGACGATTTCACTGATCTGCTCCAAATTGGTTATAATGAGAAGCCTCATGCATGAATATATGTGTTTGAACTGACTGTTGTTATCCATCAGTCCCCAATACTCTTCTGATTTATTCAAAGGAAAATACAGATATAGTTGAACATGACGCACCAATTATATGCATGCCCCCCCAACATCTTAACAAGTCATGATTGGCCTATTATGTAATGCCGCTAATGGTTAACATATGTTTACACCCCAGGTGTATGTCGCTATGGGAACATGTAATTCCTGTATACCCAAGTGGCATAGACTTTATAAAATATTCCAATCTGGACTACAGAAATGCAGTAGATAGATAAGAATTTCCTCCTCTTGTGCACTATTGCTGGGAACCATACGTAGGAGTTTAGCTTCAACATTGTACTTGTATATACCAGGGTATAATATTGAGCTTGTTAATCATTTAACTGCTAACTATCTCCTATGAAGGTAGACATATGAATATATATATGTATATTGTAGGGATTAGCATTTAGGATCAGTAGCAACCTGGGCATAAGGAGTCAGAGACAGTGACACACGGGATAAAATCTTTAGTCCAGGCTTCGCCTGGGTTTATTTCAGAGCCAACAAAGCAAAAACACAGGCCTTAACTTTAGGCCAACATAAAGTAAATCCTGCTCGTCTGAGCACTTACTAGACATGGATCGTCCCTGTCTACTCACTTGCAAACAAACGGTTCCTGCGCACAGCCAGCCAGGCTCTCAGACCTGCAAAGGTCTCAGCTCTCCTCCTCCAGGACCTGTAGGCCCAGGCTTTATAAGGCCTGGTACCAGCCTCACCTGGTATGTGGGAGTGGCCATCCCACCCTTCGCTTTGACCACTCCAGGAAAGCTAGCCCGGATTATGTGGCTTGGAGCCACTTACACACTACAACGTGTCAGTAACTTAATGTTACTGACACCCGACTGCTGGCTTCCTCCACCGAGCCCAGGCTGCTCGGTGGCACGTATCTGCCCAAGTGCTCCCTAAAGCCGCATAGGAGAGCGTCCTAGGCTAAATATATCTGCCCTCCAGCACTTTGCCGGTCACTGTCGCACAATATATATATATATATATATATATATATATATATATATATATATTTGCCTATGCTGATATAAGAAACACATTTATATCTGTATTACAACATATACAACTTCAGCAGAACTGTAAAAAGGGTTTGAAACAAAACCTGGGAAAGAAACAGAACTATAACAACTATCCTTTGCTGGGCCAACAATAAACAAGTATATTACGACCTTTTTGCTGCTGGACCAGATATTTGGAATGGAGCCCATTCCAGTACCAGGTTATGAATCAAGGATTGGAAGTTTGAGTCGACGTGGACAGGCTGATTGGATCCAAGTCTCCTAGCATAGATTTCTACCTGCAAGGAAATAATTAGTAGAAAGCAGAAGTAGATAAACATATAACTTACACGAGTAGCATTACGAATGCATGTGCTGCTATATAATGCCGCACAGATGGAACTGGGTCTAGAGTTCAACCATTGTCATTCGAGAACCCTCTTCTAGGTGTTTTAGATGAATCTGCATCGAGAGTCTGAGACTTCTTACTTTTGCATGGTGTTACCAATGACCAGGCCTCCCAAGTGGGAAGAGAGGGTATATTCAGGAAGGCTTCAGCTGTGGTCCAGTCAGGTATTTGAATATGGCCTAGATCTAGTTTAGCTAGAGCATAAGTAAGATCTTCAGGAGTTTTGATAGTTCTGTTTTTTTTGTGCATGGAAATCGCCAGGCCAAAAGAGAACATCCATTTGTAGAGTATAGCCTTTTCCCTCAGAGCTTTAGCAAGGGGTTGAAGTCAAGGGTCAAAATTCTTTGTACAAGTCTCTTATACACTCTTTCGTTGGCATGGCCTTGATGTAATCTCTCATTTCTGAGACATCTTGTGATTGGGCCTCTTCTTCGAGATCACTCTCTGAGTCTGAGGTCGGGGCTAATAGAGATGAGGATTTATCTTCAGCAACGTTCCTTGTTTTCATGGGTTTTCAGGATTTTAGGACTTAGTTTTTTGAAGAGTTTTTCATTTTCCAGAGATCTGTTAGATGTTTTAGCATTTTTGTTTTGCTTCTGGATTGGCAATTCTGGATTATTTCGGATTTCAAATATCACTATGCTGCGAGAGAGTTAGATCTTATTTGTTTACATTAGTTAATTGTTGTCCTACAGATGTTTTCCGGAGTACCTCAGGACCATAGTAGAGCAAAACAAATATATGGTGAACTGGGGCGTTGAACGTTTAGGGCTATTTGTTGAAAATTTTGGCTTATGTATACGCATAGAGAGATTCTTTTGGTAAACTAATTTAATCCTGAGGAGACGCTCTATCGTTTTCAGCCACCACGTAGTGCTAAAGTCTACTAGTTAGGTGTCATTGAAATTAAGCCTGTGTGTAGCAGAGTTGAGTTTGTTGCTGCAACCAGGAGAGGCTGTATATATTCTGGGGTGACACAGCAATAGAAATTCAGACCCTTGTCAGAAGGGTATCTTGCACACTGCAATATAGGGTACTGACTCCCAACTGCTGCTGGGATGTGATGGGTGGGTACAGTAAGGTAATCTTAGATTGCAGCCTCTGTGTGTAGGAGCAGGCTTTCACCTTCTATGCTGTTAGCCCTGCTTCTCAGGAGCCTGAATGTAGTCCTGCAGACCCAGAGCAGAAATGGTTAACTTGCAGAACCTACAGCACCCCTGCTGAGCAGGTATCGGATTCCTGAGCAGGATGCAGGGGCTCCCTGGCGTCCCGTCCGGTCGCTTGGAAACTGGTAGTGTGACCTCGCTGGGCCAGGCAGATAGGAAAGCCCATAGCTTCAGATGGTGAGTAGGCCGCAACTCTGCTGAACCACCTCGGGGCACCGGCTGTCTCTCTGCACCTACCTCTTCTCACCAGGTATGCCGGGCAGCTGTCGAAACAGACAGGAAGCGCTCGGATCACACAGGAAGTCGCTCGGATCACAGAGAGGGAGGTAGTTTGTGTGGGACTCCAAGAGCTGATCCACCATGCGTCCTCTCTTCTCTGGTGCCAGGCCACACCCCCACATTCAACTTTTTGATCAGATTTTATACATTTTTTTTTCATAGAGAAAGGGCAACCAAAAAGGAATCTTCTGGTGTTATGTATTTTTCTTCTTATGACGTTCACCATGTTTAATAAAAATGGCATTATTTTAGCAGATCAGACTTTTACGGATGCGGTGATACCTAATCATTATTATCTTTTTGTTCTGATATTTTAGGCTGTATTTACACAGGAGAGCGTGATATCGGTCCAATAAGCATGGACTGATATCGCGCCTGAAAACATATGAGTTTGTCTGTTCGTGCATTTTGCAAAAAAAACACATTGCCTTGTGCTACATGCGATTTTTGCACACTCTTTTCCTGCACAGGAAAACTGCATGTTTTTTCAATAATAAAAAATGTAAAAATCGCATTGCACTTAAATGAAAATGGCATCTATATGCAAGTGCAATGCATTTTTTTTTCTTTTTTCAAGCATAGGAAATAATGGACACGTTTTCTGTGGAATTGCAGAAAACTAGGACATGCTACAATATCTCTATTTTGCAGCATTGTTGCAATAGAAAAGTAGCACATATATAGAGACCCATTACAAAATATGGGTTCCCTTTCTGTGCAACTTTTGTGCATCTCACAATACACAAAACTTGTACGATAAAATCGCCTGTATAATAAAATAAGGAAGGGGTGTTTTAGGCTTTTCATTTTCTTAGTTTTTTTTATAATCATTCTAAAATATTTTTCTTATACTTCCCTTTTTTTTACACCCTATTGGGGACTTGAAATAGTGATTATTGATTGTTTTATACAATATACTGCAATACTTCAGTATTGCAGCATGTTGTATTTAGATAGGCATTCTATTTATCCCTGCCACACACAGGGCTTAGAGGGGTTTTCGAGGCACAAATACTGTTGATGATCTAGCCTGAAGACCGTTCATCAATAGTTGATCACCCGGGATCCACCGCTCGGGAACCCTGCCATTCAGCTGAGCAGGTGCATGTTGTCCGCACCACAAGACACAGGGGTCAGAAAGGAAGCTGCTGCTCCAACCCCTGAGTAGTGGCCAGCACTTGTAACTGCAGGTGCAGCACCCACTGATTTCAATGAGACCCCAGGCTACAGTTACAAGCAGTGGCTACTGCACTGGGGTCAGAGCAGAAGCTCTAACAGTATGTGTCCACTCAGATGAGAGGCAGACCCCGACCGATCAACTACTGATGACCTCTCCTGAGGACAGGTCATCAATAGTATTTGTGCCTGGAAAACCCCTTTAATAAGCAAACAAATATGACAGCCTGGTGGGCCTTCTCAAGGCCCCAGACTGCCATAACAAATGAACAGCTGCCCGTGATCCCATCAAGGACAGGTTGTTCTGGTGACCAAGGGAGCTTCCTCCATTTGTCGAAGGAATTTAAATGTCACTGTCAATTTTGATCAGAATTGACAGCGACATCTAAATGGTTAATAGTCACCAAAAGCTTCACACAAGCGTGCTTTTTTGTGCGTACGTAGGTGCATACATAAGTGCGCACCAATGTACGTGCAAAAACACGTGTGAATGCTGGCCCGTGCATTGTTTTCAATGGAGCCGCGGCTGCTGCCGGCGGCTCCATTGAAAACAATGGTCTGTCGGCATCCCTGCATTGTTTTTCAGGGAAGGGCTTTACAAATAAGCCCTTCCCTGAAAAACAAAAATTTTAGTTTAAATAAATAAATAAACTTACCCTCTGCCACTGGGGATGAAGAACACATCTGCCACATGCGGCAGATGTTTCCTTCATCCTCGCTAATAAAAAAAATTCCCTGCTGCTAGACTAATAAACGACCTGGCCCAGATGGTTTTTCGGCCCCTTATTATAAGAAATTTTCTTCAATTCTGTGCTCCCACCTAGCAGACTACTTCAATGCAATGAGAGAAGGTCATCAAGTTGGTCAGACGGCCCTTCTGGCCTCGATTTCCATCATAACTAAACCAGATAGAGACCCATTAGATAAACCAAACTACCGCCCCATCTCCTTAATAAATGTAGATGTAAAGCTCCTTACCAAAATCCTTGCGGCCCGTCTAAATATGGCTCTTCCTTCACTAATTGGTGGGGATCAAGTGGGATTTGTCCCAGGCCGTCAGACCCCAGATAGTATCCGAAGAGTAACCCACCTCATTCATCTCTGCAGAGTCAGAGGTATCCCAGCTATGCTCTTATCCCTTGACATACATAAAGCATTTGACACCTTAGGTTGGGAATACCTTTTCTTGGTCCTTGACGGATGGGGGTTCCCTAGTGAGTTCCTTTCATGGATTCGGATATTATACACCCACCCCAGGGCATTTGTACGCTACCAGGGCTTCTGTTCCGACACATTTTCAATCCATCGGGGGACCCGTCAGGGATGCCCACTATCTCCATTACTTTTTATTTTAGCCATGGAACCTCTGGCCATCAAAATTCGCAATAATCCTGATATAAAAGGGATCAAAATCGCATCAGTTCATCACAAACTCTCAATATTTGCAGATGATCTGCTCATGATTATATCTTCCCCTCACACTTCCATACCAAACCTAATGGCGGAGCTATCCAGATTCGGGTCAATCTCTGGCTTGACTATTAACCAAACAAAATCTAAAGCATTTAATCTCATGTTACCACCTGAAGTCGTAGACTCGCTTCAGGGGAACTTTCCCTTCCAGTGGACGACGGGCTCTTTGGGCATCCAATTAACAAATTCCTATACATCTTTATATAGTCAAAATTACATTTCTCTCCTTCGAAAAACAAGGGTACTCCTGGAAAGTTGGAGTCGCTATCATATTTCCTGGATAGGGAGAGTTAATGCTTTAAAGATGTCATTTCTCCCTAAACTACTATATTATTTTAGAGCACTCCCGATCCCAGTACCTGGATATCTACTGAAGACTTTTCAACAAATGTCCCTCAGATTTGTATGGAATGGATCAGTCCCAAGAATTTCGCGATCCACCTTATATAGACACAGACGAAGGGGAGGTCTGGGAGTTCCTAACTATTTAAAATATTACCAGGCGGCCTAGGTGGCTCAGTTAGCTCTCGTGCACTCCTTCTCTAACACTCCTCTTTGGGTGTCCTTGGAAGCAACCGAAATACACCCCCTTATGACTGACTCCATTTTATGGACACCACCCAAACATAGGCCTCCAATTGGTAATCCAATTATTAACCACTCCCTCCATATTTGGGACTCTATGAAGTATTCAGGGAAACTGCTATCTCCTCACTTGCCTCTTACGCCACTTTTGCGTAACCCTATGTTTCTGCCGGGAATAGAAACGCCCCAATCTTTTGTGAATTGGACAAAATCAGGCCTCGTTAATCTATATCATTTACTCTCAATAGATGGACCCAATCCTTTCCCTGTCCTACGGGAAAGATTTAACTTACTGCCCTCAGAAACCTTCCGATACCTGCAGCTAAAACACTTTACATCCTCCCTCCTTAAGAACACAAGCTCTCCACTGACCCTAACTCCATTTGAGAGACACTGTTGTAAATACCCACACACAAGAGGCCTCATTTCGCAGATTTACTCAGATCTGGCGCATTCCTCCTTTTGTACACAATTACCGTACATAATGCGCTGGGAAAGGGACCTTGGTGAAACTCTCTCTGAGGAAGACTGGGGTCAGATATGGGAGTCTACTAACAGTAGTGCCAGAAATATACTAATGTTGGAAACCTCATTTAAAGTTTTGCTCCGATGGTACCTAACCCCAGATCGAGTAGCGCATGTTATTCCCGGGCGATCTCAAAAACTGTTTCCGCGGATGTTCAGCTCCAGGAGATATGCTCCATATTTGGTGGGCCTGTCCTCGGGATAAGAGGTTTTGGATTCAAGTCTACTGCCTAATATATTCAGTCACAGGCCACAACATCTGTAAAGACCCTTGGGAGGCACCTTTAAATAAACGTATAAGTAATATCCCCCCTGACTCTAGGAAAATAATCTCTTTCTTTTTTCTGGCCACGAAACAAGTTATTGCCCATTCGTGGCGCAAAGCTTCCCTGGACTTTACTGAAGTCAAACACAGGTTGGACTGGTACCTAATAAATGATAAATTGACCTCCATTTTTGCCGATAAGCCAAAGAAATTTTTTAAAATATGGTCTCCATGGCTAGATTACTCCTGTCCCTCGCAAAATAATAGATTTCTAAACCTCCCTGTAAAAGAAGAGAATAGTAACAATGAATGCCTACTTTATTATTGTTTCCCCATGGGAAACACTCCAGCTGTCTCAGAAACCACCCTTCCCTCCCTTACTTACCTTTCCTAATTCCCCCCTTTTTTCCCCCGTAAATCCAGGTTAGGCCCTGGCCAGGCCGTTCGTATTCTGTTACTTTTAATCAACAGTCCAATTCCAAGATTGTGCTGGCATATAATAAGAGAGGACTACTCTAAAAGTTTCCTGATATGTTTTCTCTCCCCCCAATCCATATCTTTGCAAATTGTGTTTGTTATATGATAATGTGACTGTAAAATTTGAAAACTACAAATAAAACCACAGTATTAAAAAAACAAGAATTCCCTGCTGCTAAATCTGCCACATCTTTGACAGATGCAGCAGAGGAATTTTTCAATTCTCTACCGCAGCTATCACACATGACAGCTGCGATAGAGAATTCTGCTGCTGGTTCCCTGTCAATTGATTTCAGGGAAGGGCTTTAAATATAAGCCCTTCCCTGAAAATCTAGTAAAAGTGCTGCAAAAAAAAAAATAGATACTCACCTTGCTTCAGCTTCCGAGGCTCAGCAGCGTCTTTTCCTGCTGTCCCCTGCTCTGTAGTGCTGATCTATCAGCAGGCAGGGATTTAAAATCCCCACCTGCTAAAAGAGCTGAATGTGATTGGCTGAGGTGCTCAGCCAATCACAGACAGCTCTCGCCCGTCATTCATTCGGCAAGAGCTGCCTGTGATTGGCTGAGCACCTCAACCAATCACATTCAGCTCTTTCAGCAGGCGGGAATTTTAAAGCCCTTCCCTGAAATCAATTGACAGGGTGCCAGCAGCAGGATCCTCCACCGCAGCTGTCATGTGTGACAGCTGTGGTAGAGAATTGAAGAATTCCTCTGCTGCATCTGTCACAGATGTGGCAGATGTAGCAGCAGGGAATTCTTTTTACTAGCAGGGATGAAGGAAACATCTGCCGCATGCGGCAGAAATGTTCTTTATCTCCACGGGGGACACGAGGGTAAGTTTATTTTTTTACACTAAAATTTTTGTTTTTCAGGGAAGGGCTTATAAGTAAAGCCCTTCCCTAAAAAACAATGCAGGGGTGCCGGCAGACCATTGTTTTCAATGGAGCCGCCGGCAGCAGCCATGGCTCCATTGAAAACAATGCGTGCATTCTAGAGATGAGCGAGCGTACTTGTCCAAGCTTGATGCTCGTTCGAGTATTACTGTACTCGAGATGCTCGTTACTTGAGGCGAGCACCATGCGTTGTTCGAGTCAATTCCATTTCCTTCCCTGAAAGTTTTGCGCCATTTTCTGTCCAATAGAAACGCAGGGAAGGCATTACGACTTCCTCCTGTGACGTTCCAGCCCTATCCCACCCCCCTGCAGTGAGTGGCTGGCGAGATCAAGTGAACCCCGAGTATTTAAAGTGGGGCCGCCCGTGGCTCGCCACAGTCACACACTGGGAGAGATCAGGGACAGTGCTGGTGCGGCTATAGGGAAAGTGTTAGTGTAGGATCCTGTGTACAAGAACCCCAACTGTCCTTAGGGACACATCTGACCATGTGCATTACTGTTGTGGCTGCTGGTAGCAGTTTTGCAAATTTTTTTTTTTGTATATCGGGCATGCAGCCCCATTACAGCTATAGCGTTCTCAGGCTGCAGTCTGTACTACATAGTATAGGGGCAGTATTGGTCAGGCAGGGACAGTGGGTAGTGTGGAATCCTGTCTACAAGAACCCCAACGGTCCTTCTTAGGGCTACCTGAGACCATGTGCATTTTACAGGTTGTCTGATGGGAGTTGTAGTCCATCACTATTGCACAGCTAGGCCGGTTTGCAGCCTTCCGTATAATTTTTTTCTGGCTGCAGTTAGCGTTACATAACCGCTGTCAGCCTCCAACTGTATGCCAATAATTCCAAAAAATTTTACACCACTCTGTGTCTGCCGTCAACTTCACGCACAGCGTACGACGACAGCCCCTGATAGAGGGAAAGACATATACACGCTATATAGCCGGTATTCTTTTTCCAAAAATTTTAAATAAAAGCTCCTTCTTGCGGCTACCTGTGACCGTGTGCATTTTACAGGTTGTCTGATTGAAGTTGTAGTCCATCACTATTGCACTTAGGCCTGTATGCGGCCTTCCTGACTATTTTTTTCTGCCTGGAGTTTGCCTTACTATACCGCTCTCAGCGACAAAGTGTACGCACATAATTCCAAGATTATTTACACCGGCCTGTGTCTGCAGTGAATTAGAGATGTGGTACATAACTCGTACCGCATGTACTGCTCCTCCGCTCTCCTCGTCAGGTCCCGACACTGTCGTACACGCGAACGATGTTTCCTTGCATGGCACCGCGATGTGAGAAACACATGGCGGCATGTTCTATCTTTCTGCATGCTCTCGCATTGCAGCCCTATTGTTTTCAACCCTATTGAACACAACGGAAGGGCTCCGCGATCATCTGCTGTAGATGTGGCTGCCGCGCTAGAGGATCCCTGAAGTGATCCCAGGCTGTTTTGCAATCAAAGCGCCTTGCAGCCACAGGGCTGTCACAGGGTGGGAGCGCGATACGGTGGCGGGATTCACGGCACGATATTGCACTCACCCGGGTGTGGCTAGCCTAAATCAACGCTTGGTTGCTTTCACACAGGTGAGAAAATTGTGCGAGTTTTGTGCGTTACGAGACACACAAGACCTGCACGAGAATACAGCCGTTATTTACACTGTGGGCAGCTGGTTCTGTATGCCTGCTTATTTCTGGCCATGACACTACATTACAGATAGACGGGGTGTCTGTGCGATGCGAGTCACCCGAGAATGTTGGGCGCGACTGGCTGTCGCCGTGTAAGTGTGCCTTATCCCAGACATCCTGGGACAGAGACAAGTGCGGCCCCCAGGTGAAGGGTCACCGGGTCGTCGGGGCACGCAACGGGAAGTGACGGCAAAACCGGGAAGGCTGTGTCCTCCCCTGGGAAGCGATGGATGAGCACTACTACACAGTGACGGAGGAGCAGGCCGCGGTGAAGGCCAAGTACCTGGCTGTGGTGAAGAAGCACGAGGGCAGGTGCGGCGCTGCTGCAGCTGCCGCCTGTGTGTACGCGGCCGTGTGCTCCACTCACTAACTCTACCACCTTGTGTCTTTCAGATCTGGACCACACTGTGGATGTACAGTACGTACCCGTCACGTGGTATTGTGCAGTTATAGCCCCACAGGTCTCCCTATACCCCAGAGTAATACACTGCAGTACAGCTGCAGCCTCATGCAGCACCTTACCACCTGGTAGCCAGCCTTCTTTCATGAGTCAGGCCATTGGGACCTCAGGAGCTGCCGAACTGGCTCAAGATACTGGAAGAAAAAGTGATGCATGCAGGGCTTGTTCTTCCATCTAGAAGTCGGGCAGCTGAGCGGAAACTAAATGGACCGCATTATAACTAATATAGTCCGCCCGCTGCTGTTCGGAACCGTCCTTACACAGAACCATCTGACGCAGGGATTCCCTTGTCAGGCTCCCTGAACAGAACAGGAAAGCGGAATCACAGGGCAGGTGCGACACCACCCATAACACTGTAGGACATACAGTTGCGTCCTGCAGTGTCAGGGTAATACGAAGAGTGGCGATCCCACTCCATACATCGCAGCTGCCGGCTGTTTCCTACAGCCGACACCCACCGACAACAGCTCCAATAAGCCGTGATGCTTACCGGGGCTGTTAACTCTTCCTCTTACCGCTGCTGTCAATTCTGAGAGCACAGGGTCTTATTTTTGCGGGATGTTTTATACTTGCCATTCAATGCGATGTCTGTGATTAACTGAGCTGCGACACTCAAGAACCAATCACTGCGGCACTCGAAGAATCAATCAGAACAATCGCTTGCTGGAGGCAGGGTTTACAAACCCTGTTACCAGCAAGCAATTTTCTGTCAGCGCTAATAACTGCCAGGAAGCCTGCCGAAGACCAGCAGGAGGGACCCAGACAGCACCTGCCAGGTAAGTATTACTTTTTTTCCATATAGTGTACCTAGTTAGGGCTTATTTTCAGGCTAGGGTGTGAATTTCAAGCATCCCTCCCTCCTGAAAATTAGGGTAGGGCTTGTTTTAGGGAACACAGCTAGCATGGGGCAGACAATTATGTCCCTCAGCTGCAGCCAGTTTACCCACAATAAGTGCAGCAGCAGATCTTTAGGCCACATCCCTTTTGTCCCAAGCTACGCCCTTTGCATACTCTAAGGGCTCCTGCACACTTATGAGGGCGATATCGGGCTGTGATTCACGGCCTGATATCGCCCTCGCAATCCTTCTGAAAACCCCTGGATACAACGTGTTTCACATGGAAACAGCATTGCATCCCTGTGGGGATTCCCTTCATTCCCGCCGCAGCTAACACTGCCGCAGCAAGAGATTGCGATGTTTGTCTACTGTTTTCAATGAGGCCGACGCTGCTGCCTCCGGTCCCATTGGGCGATATCGCAAAGATAGAACATGCTGCGATTTGTTTCCTGCATAGTAGCGCAACGCAGTGCAATGCAGGGAAACATTGCTTATCTGTAAGACCCCATTCAAAAGAATGGGGTTCATATTTGTGCATCTTGCAACACAGTGTGAAGACGCTGTCAAAGTAAGGCTAACTTCACGTGGGTGAGCATGATATGGGGATGTGAATCCCGCTCCTGTATCACAGTGCCACCCAGATAAATTTTGCAAGGACGTGAGGAGTTTTTTAGGGCAAAAATGGCAGAAATATAAATCCTACTCCAAAAATTGTCCCTAGCTACACTACGTGATAAAAAAGTAATACTCACTTAGCAGGTGTTGTCCGGATCCCACCCGCTGCTCTCTGGTGTTCCTGCAGGCGTCCGTGCAGTTGTCCGCATCGGTAGACCATCTCTTGCTGGTAACAGGGTTTGGAAACCCCACCTCCAGCAAGTGATAGCTCTGATTGGCTGAGCCGCGGTGTTTGAGAACCAATCAGCGCCAACGCTTGATGAACCAATCACAGCCATTCATGGCTGTAATTGGTTCATCGAGCATTGCCTCTAGTTTTCAAACCTCATTATCAGCAAGAGATGGTCTGTTGGAGCAGACAAGTGCACAGGGTATTATTGTATCTTGTCACCATCAGAAGCTAGGGGTTTGACAGGGCTAGCATGGAGGAATGCCCCTGTCACACCCCTAGCTCCCGATTGAGTGAATTCCGCAAGGTCCTGGAAGGTCTTGCAGGTAGTCACTGGAAAATAAAGCATAACTGTGCATTGCAGCCAAAATAAAACACATACATTGTCCGTGGAAAAAGCACCCAGCCACCGCTGCAAGTGATGACAGTTCTCCACCATCCTGTGGCTGGCCACACTGGCGCTCTGTTCACTTCTCCACCACTGCATGAGCCACAGACACAGGCGCTCTGTTCACTTCTCCACCACTGCATGAGCCGCAGCCACCGGCACTCAGCAGTGCTCACATGTACCGCCAGCTCTTTCTGCGGGATTTTCCCCTTACTGCATCAGGTGGCCCACAGACAGTCAGCAGCGCTCACATGTGTGGACCGCTGGGTATGTCTGCTGCCTTCTCCACCAGTGCATTAGGTGGTCCCGCGGCGCTTAACAGCACTCACATGTACCGCCAGGTCTTTCCACGCCCTTCACCCCCCCGCCCCCACAGCATCTGGCGGCTCAGTGGTGCTGTGCACCGCTCCCATCTGCTGACCGCAGTGTCGCTGGTCTGCCTTCTCCACCACAGCATGAGGAGACAGATGGCTGACTGTGGCCCAGGAGGTGTCAAATCACAGCCGCCGGGGACCCTCACAGCACGGCCGATATAGGGGACCGCAGGTGCCAAAATAATGGCCCTGGGGACACTGGCAGTGGGGTCGCAAAGGGGACATTGTAAGAGGAGATGGCCACCCACAGTGACCTCAGCTGTGCTGGCAGAGCGGCGCCGGCAACTGTCAGAGCGGCAGGGCAGATTGCATTGGAACATCACAACAGGAGACCACAGTAGTGAGACCTGTGAGGCCAAGGAATGGGGCAGCCAATCATGAACTGGGGGCGTCACCGGTCTGTCAAGCCTCCACAATCTTGTCTCCACCCCTACTTCCCGGTGGTGACAAGATACAATAATACTAGTGCACAGAAGCCTGCAGGAATGCTGGAGAGCAGCGGGAGGGACCCGGATGACACTTGCTAGGTATCAGACCCTGCGCCTCTTTTGGGGCAAAAATTAATATAACACAGGGTCTTATTTTCATGGAAACACGGTAGTAGCAGCGACTACCATAGTAGTCCCAGTAGTAGTAGCGACCCTAATAGTAGACCCAGTAGCAATAGCGAACCTCATAGTAGTCCCAGAAGTAATAGCGACCCCCAAAGTAGTCCTAGTAGTAATATCGACTCACATAGTAGACCCAGTAGTAATAGCGACCTCCATAACAGACCCAGTGGTAATAGCAACCCCCATAGTAGTTCCAGTAGTAGTAACGATCCCCATGGTAGACCCAGTAGTGATTGCGACCCCCCAATAGTAGACCCAGTAGTAATTGTGACCCCCATAATAGTCCCAGTAGTAATAGCAACCCTCATAGTAGTCCCAGTAGTAATAGAGACCTCCATAGTAGACCCAGTAGTAATAGCGACCCCCATAGTAGATCCAGTAGTAATAGTGACCCCCAAAGTAGTCCCAGTAGTAATAGCAACCTACATAGTAGTCCCAATGGTAATTGCGACCCCCATAGCAGACTCATTGATAATAGCGCCCCCCATAGTAGTCCCAGTAGCAGTAGCGACCCCCATAGTAGTCCCAGTAGTAATAGCGACCTCCATAGTAGAATCAGTAGTAATAGTGACCCCATAGTAGTCCCAATAGTAATAGCAACCTGCATAGTAGACCCAGTGGTAATAACAACCTCCATAACAGACCCAGTGGTAATAGCAACCCCCATAGTAGTTCCAGTCGTAGTAACGACCCCCATGGTAGACCCAGTAGTAATTGTGACCCCCCCATAGTAGTCTCATTAGTAATAGCGACCGTTATAGTAGTCCCAGAAGTAATAGAGACCCCCATATTAGTCCCAGTAGTAATAGCGACTCACATAGTAGATACAGTAGTAATAGCGACCTCCATAACAGACCCAGTCGTAATAGCAACACGCATAGTAGTTCCAGTAGTAGTAATAACGACCCCCATGGTAGACCCAGTATTAATTGTGACCCCCATAGTAGTCCCATTAGTAATAGCGGTCCTCATAGTAGTCCCAGTAGTAATAGAGACCTCGATAGTAGACCCAGTAGTAATAGTGACCCCCATAGTAGACCCAGTTGTAATAGCAACCTCCATAGTAGACCCAGTGGTAATCGTGACCCCTATAGTAGACCTAGTCGTAATAGCAACCTCTGTAGTAGACCCAGTGGTAATCACAACCCCCATAGTAGAGACAGTGGTAATAGCGACCCCTATAGTAGACCCAGTAGTAATAGCAACCTCCATAGTAGACCCAGTAGTAATAGCGACCCCCATATTAGAGTCAGTGGTAATAGCGACCCCCATAGTAGACCCAGTAGTAATTAGTGACCCCCATAATATTCATGAGTATAGTTTACCCTAATGTAATAGCATAATGTTAATTGCCAGGAAAACACTAGCATTCGTGTAACTTATTTTTCTATTTTCAAAAAGAAAATGTTTTTGTGTGTCAGAGGGCAATGCACTCCTGATTACAAAGTTCCTCAAATTTGGAGGTTACCTGTAACACAGAAGAAGAGGGTCTGGGAATATGGTTTTCAGACGGTCATCCTTGTGTAGGGTAGGGTGGAGTTTCTTTGCAGTTGTCCTTAGTATCTCTAGCTGTGAATCGTAGGACACTACTAGACGCACATGATGTTTCTTTCCTTCTCTGTGTATCGGAGTAGTTGATTCCTAGGTATCCTGGTGGCTCTGGTGATTTGGTCATCAATTGAGGTGGGATGGTAGCCCTAAATTAGAAATGTCCTTTTAAGATGGTATAGATGTTCCTCTTTGTTTGTTGGGTTGGAGCAGATCCTGTTGTATCTGATGACCTGGCTGAAGACAATGGACTTTTTGATGTGTTTAGGCGACCCCACCAACAGTAATTCAAGGAGCATAAAACTCTCACTCCCTTATCAGTGTCTAGTTAAAAATGTTTCTGTTTCTGTTGCAGTATTCCTTGAAGTGCAAACCAATCACATACATGTCTGTGCCTTGTAATAACTATGTGTGTCATAAGTGTGTATAAATATGCATGCCTCTTCGGATCTATTTCATTTAAGTCTGAAGAAGGACCCTCGTTGGTTCGGAAGCTCACTATAACATTATGTAATTTTTTGAGCCATTACACGGTATCATATCTACAAGATTACGTGGTTTCCCTTTCTAGTAACAATCACATTTTGGTTGCAAAGTTTCACTGCTCTGGCTAATGATTGGCTACAGCAGTCACATGTCCAGGTCGCAACAACCAGGAAAGACAGAGTCTTTCTATTGATGACCAATAGGTCATTAATAGATGATCAATGGTGATCCACCACTCAATATCCCTGACGATCAGCTGATTCCTGGGCCGCTGTTACTGCTGTCAGTGCAGGAAGCAGAAAGCACTATCCATAGCGCAGCAGCCTGGGTTAGTGTTGCAGGCGCAGCTTCCGTTAAATTCAGTGGGAATTTTTATTGTATTTGTATTTATTGTATTATTACCTCACTGTCCAGTCCTTTGTGTGTATTCGTATGTCTTTTTATTATGTCCCCTTTTTATCCTTTGTAAGCATTGCATCTTTTTGTATTAAAGCTTAAAAACTTTGATAAGCTTAGGCTGGGCTCCCATGGGGCGGAAGTTCCGTGTGGACATTCTGCACGGAAATTCTGCTATATTTGCAGCGCACGGTGCCCTTAACACTAAGGGTGTATATGCCGGTATTATTGTATTTTGATGCCACCAGAAATACTGCTGGAGCCAAGATACAGGGTGGTTGATGCCCCCTGTTGATCATTGGCTGGCTACCTGTCTCCCCGTCCTTGGGCTCACAGGTCCAGTAGGCGACGGCCTCCCCGCAGAGCAGAACCTGATGGCCTCCGCTCCCTTGCAGCGGTCCCGCGGTGACTGTCCCTGGTGGTGGCGTTGTGGGACCTCCATTTCCCCTGGTTCGCAGTGGAGGAAGGGCAGAGGCAGCGGTCGGCAGTGGTGAGCACTGCTGTGCCATATCTGACAACCAGCGGACTACACTTGGGAGCGGCCTTGAGCGGCGGTGAGTGCGGGGGGGAGCGCAGTGCAATGAGTGGGAGGCCAGGAGTGCAGTGTGATGAGTGGTGCTTGTTGCCGGCAGCGATGCAGGCGGTGCTGGGGGCGGAAGGCTCAGTGTCAGCGGTGCATTTTTGCCAAGGCTGCAGAGTTAGGGCTAGGCATTACTTTGCCTGTTAGCCTTACAGTTTTGCCTGTTAATGCTTCCATTTTACCGCTGTAACATGGAAGCATTAACAGCTAATACAGTAAGACTAAGGCTGCCTGTCCATGGGCGATGCTAAATCCTGCTGTGAAACTCCGCAGCGGGAGCCGCCGCCTGGGAGCAGGAGCCGGCAGACAGATCTCTGCGGTGAGCCTATGTGACAGATAGGCTCACCGCAGAGTATTGCGGCAATTTGCAGCATGCTGCGAATTGCCGAACGTGAGCAGAGAATCGCAATGATTCTCCGCTCGTGGGCAGGGGGGCTGCGCTTACCATAGCAACGCTCTGGAAAGCGTCCATTGCGTTCCCCGCGGCTGGATTATCACAGCTGGGAACGCAATTAAATAACGCCCATGGACAGACAGCCTAACACTAACACCAATCCCTAAGCCTAACCCTGCACCCCCGGCAAAAAGCTGTCTAGACGCTGCTGCTAGGACCTTATTCAATGTAGCCAATCGGGAGCTAGGGGTGTGACAAGGGCATTCCTGCATCAAAGCCCTGTCAAACCCCTAGTTTCTGGTGGCGTCAGGATACAATAATACCACATATGCCCCTATTAATGGTACATTTACACTTGCCATTTCTCATCATGATTTGCTCATGTAAGTGAAATCATAATGATCATTGTTAACAAAGGAGCAGATCAACAATACAACTATTATACCTCTGAGAGTGACATTTACATTTTGCATTGCTGTCTAGAGCACAGCCCCGCTTCCAGTGATCAGTGATGAGTACAGTTCCCAAGATTGAAGTGCTCTATTGAGAAATACAGGACACATTAGGATGAACTACAATCTTGAATCTATATATGCGGAGCAGTAATAATACATAATGACCAAATATTACCACCATACCCTAACTGAATGAAAAAAACAGACCACAGGATTACCAAATATTACCATCATACTGAGGCCAAATACAGTGATCATATAGTAGTCACATACCTGGAGAAAGTAATAAAATGCAAAATTCAGTGACCACAGGTGATGTCTTCAGATTGGAGATGTTTTCTTTCCTCATTTTCTCCATCTGGTTTGGACTGCCATAATGACTTCTTCCTGCCACAGAAATCTATGGCTCCATCATTTCCCAGTACATCCCCACCTTCCTCACAAATCTCCCATCCTGCTATTACTCCTAATTATTAATCTCACACAAGCTGCTACCACAAATGCCTCTCTCTTCCAAACTACTGCCCATGCCCGTGTCATTGGACCTTCCAACAGGACAATTATCACAAATATGGTTCAAAGTCTTCAAAGGCTTGGTTTCAAAAATAGTCCTGGAAGATTCTGTAGATCTTTATTATAAAATTGAAAAACATAACAGTAACAAGAAGGCTTCCCTCACACAGACATTTGCAGAAACGTTGCGGTTTTAGCAGTATTGTTATGCATTTTTGACAACGTTTTGCCATCCTGCTGCTCTCCGGAGCTCCAGACACTTGTCATCGCCTATAGAGGTTTTTTTTGCTTGTGACTGGGTTTGAAGACCCAGACTCCAGCAAGAGATTGCTCCAGCAGGCTCAACCAAACTGAAAGTGTGGTGTTTGTATACTGCTGTAGTAGTTGGAGGAAGTACCTAGCAAGCAATGGAAATGCAAAGTTGTGAGTTGTCAGGAGTGTACTCCTGGGGATCATCTATCAGATAACTTAGACTGAGGACACCTAAATGACGGGAAGGAAAAATGACTCCCGGAAAGCGTGTGTGTACAGGCCCATTTACACAGAGCGATGATCGCTCAAAAATCACTAAAAAGCGATCGATTGAGCGATCATCGTTGCACTGCTAGCTGATCGTTAAATTTAGGCAAAACTAAAAATTGTTGTTCAGCCTTATCAGCAGTTCTCCACAGGTAGTGTTGATAGCATTGTTTTCCATCTGAGAACTAAGGAGATGAAAGCGGATAAGAGCCCTCGGGCTATAAACTGCTTTCAGCTAAAGGCTTCATTTGCACATTAAACTGCTATTAAGTAGCTGACTAGCTACTTAATAGTTTATGCAAAATGATCGCTCAAAGCTGTCACTCAAACTGTTGTTTGAGCGATCTTTGATCGATCATTGCTCCGTGTAAATGGGCCTTAACACAGTTTGAAAAGCCATAAAGAACTGTTATGCTAATCATAATGAGTTATAAAGGCTACAGGAAAAGCTATCAAATGCTATAGGCAGATTCATCAAATCAATTGCGTATGTGCTGTGCATGACCATAAAGCACAATGGGCTTTATGTCGCGGATATCCGTGGTAAAATAGAACATAGATTACGTCATTCCGACCCACTATTGTGAGCGTAATTGTGTAATCCAATGCTTTTGATTGATCCTTGTATTACCAATGCATGCAGAATCCACAATTCCTATCCTGTCAGGTGAGACTGGCCTAATGATAGATCGTTACCTTTTTATACCATTTGATAATGGTGATCACATGACTTGGGACCACTCCACAAGGCCCCAGGCACTGCCCTAGGCTCTAGGCTACCTTTAGTCGCTAGGAGCGAGGAGATTTAAAATTTCCCAGGCCCTCACTGGCTCCTGCGCATGTGTCCGTCATTTTGCTGGTGGGTACATGCACAGAAGTCGGTGAAGGTCCTTGGTGATCACATCGGTGTTAAAATCTGGAGGCCTCCAGTAAGAAGTTTCATCTCTCCTCACCGATTCCATTGGTGAGTGGAGATGAAACTTCAACTGTTTTTTTTTAACTTTTATGTGATCGCAGTTATCCATTGGATAACAGGCGATCACGTGACCGGGGATCACTCACTGTGGCCCTCGGTCACTGCTCGAGGCTACCTTTAGTAGCCAGGGTCAAAGAGATTTTAAATTTCCCGGAGCCTCCTCAGCTTCTGTGCTTGTGCTTTTGACGACAGCCACATGCGCAAAAGCCGGGGAAAGGTCTTTGGATAAACATCCCATCAGGGGACATCGCCAGAGACATTAGGTAAGTAATTTCAACTCCTCTCACGAATCTGATCCGTGAGGGGAGGTGAAACTTTAAAGGGGTTGTCTCGCCGCCCAAACGGATTTTTTTTCCATTAATGCCCTGTAGAGTAAAAGCATCACACACTACAGCATTACCCATAAAAAACAATATTTTGCTCACCTTTTTATTCCTTTTCTTCCCCTTATAAAGCTGGCCTGAAGAATTTTTCAAAGATGGCACCGCTTGGAAGTTCCCATGATGCACTGCTGCCTATTTCTTCTCAGCGTGCGCGCTCCCGTTGACGCTGGTCACATGACTTGAAGACTGGCGTCATTATGGAGACGCAGGCTGTCATGGGGAGAGCGATATCGGGCTGTGAGTGACAGCCCGATATAGCTCTCTCCCTCCGCGAGTCCCTTCACTGCTTTGAATGGAGCCGGCAGCAGCCCAGCCCCATTCAAAGCAATGGGAAAGCTGGGAGAGCAGTGCGATCTCCTGCTACTGCTGTGACAGCTGTAGCAGGAGATTTCTTCATCTCCCCAGCATGTCCCCTCATCACTTGACACTGTGACAATGATGTGACAGTGCTGTCCCAGTGTCCAGTGATGAGGGGACATGCTGGGGAGATGAAGGAATCTCCTGCTATAGCTGTCGGAGCAGTAGCAGGAGATCGTGATCTCTGTCATTCATTTCTCTGACAGAAAGTAAAGTAAAACAAAACATGTCCCCACACACACATGTCCCCACAATGACCCCCCCATGATGCACTCTCCCACAGTGCCCCCCCCCAATGATTCCTCCATAGTGCCCCCTTACACATGCCCCCCGTCAGTGCCCTTCAAAGTACCTCCCCTCAGTGCCCCCCTCCACATGCCCCCCCAGTCCGCTCCACAGTGCCCCCCTCAACAGTGCACCCCCACAGTGTCCTCCCTACAGTGCCCACACACAGTGCCCTCCACAGTACCCCCAACACATGCCCCCCACAGTGCACTCTCCCACAATGATCCCCACACAGTGCCCTCCACAGTACCCCCTACACATGCCCCCCCCCCCCTACGGTCCCACCCCACAGTGCCCCCTAGTGTCACTCCCACAGTGCCCTTCAATGAAGCCCCCCTCCACATGTACCCCCAGTCCCCCCATCCACAGCGTCCCTCCATAGTCCCCCCCTCAACAGTGCCCCCCTACAGTGCCCTCCACAGTGCCCCCCCACAGTGCCCCCTTCCACAGTGCCCCCCTAGTGTCACTCTCACAGTGCCCTCGAAAGTAGCCCCCTCCACATGCCCCCCACAGTCCCCTCATCCACAGCGTCCCTATACAGTGCCCCCCCCCAGTGCCCCACCCTTCAGTGCCCACACACAAGTACACTAGCAGCACCCCCTGCCCTCCCTCCTACAAGTACAGTGACACATATATACATAACACAGGACCCACCATTCACAACAGTCACAGCTCACCTCTTCCCCTCCTTGCACAGGTAGGATTACACCTTGTGTGATAAATTACTGTCAAAGCCCCCTGGCCAACGCCCCCAGCGCGATAAATTACTGTCACAGTCCCCCTCTCACCCAACGTGACAAATTACTGTGACAACACACTCCCCCTCTTCCCCCGGCGACAAGTCTATGTGACATACCACCCTCCCACAGCTACAAATCTATGTGACAGCACACTCCACAGCGACAAGTCTATGTGACAGCATCCCCACCCCCGACAAGAAGTCTATGTGACAGCACCCCTATCCCCCGACAAGAAGTCTATGTGACAGCACCCCCATCCCCCGACAAGAAGTCTATGTGACAGCACCCCCATCCCCCGACAAGAAGTCTATGTGACAGCACCCAACAGTGACAAGTCTATGTGACAGCACACCCCTGGTAAGAAGTCTATGTGACAGCATCCAACAGTGACTAGCGTATGTGACAGCTAACTCCACAGCGACAAGTCCATGTGACAGTACACCCCACAGCGATAAGTCTATGTGACAGCACACCCCTGGTAAGAAGTCTATGTGACAGCATCCAACAGTGACTAGCGTATGTGACAGCTAACTCCACAGCGACAAGTCTATGTGACAGTACACCCCACAGCGATAAGTCTATGTGACAGCACACCCCATCGCGACAAGTCTATGTGACAAGACACTCCACAGCGGAAAGTCTATGTGACAGCACACAACACCATGATAAGTCTATGTGACAGCACCCCGACCCCCGGCAAGAAGTCTATGTGACAGCACCCAACAGTTACAAGTCTATGTGACAGCACACCCCACCATGACAAGTCTATGTGACAGCACACTCCACAGCGACAAGTCTATGTGACAGCACACCCCACCGCGACAAGTCTATGTGACAGCACACTCCACAGCGACTAGTCTATGTGACAGCACACCCCACCGCGACAAGTCTATGTGACAGCACACTCCACAGCGACTAGTCTATGTGATAGCACAGCCCATCGCGACAAGTCTATGTGACAGGAAACTCCACAGCAACAAGTCTATGTGACAGCACACCTCACAGCAACAAGTCTATGTGACAGCACCCCGACCCCCTGCAAGAAGTCTATCTGACAGTACCCAACAGTTACAAGTCTATGTGACAGCACACCCCACTGCGACAACTCTATGTGACAGCACCCCGACCCCCAGCAAGAAGTCTATGTGACAGCACCCAGCAGTTACAAGTCTTTGTGACAGCACACCCCACACCAACAAGTCTATGTGACAGCACACCCCACCTTGACAAGTCTATGTGACAGCACCCCGACCCCTGGCAAGACGTCTATGTGACAGCACCCAACAGTTACAAGTCTATGTGACAGCATACCCCACTGGAACAAGTTTATGTGACAGCACCCCGACCCCGTCAAAAAGTCGACGTGACAGCACACCCCACCGTGAAAAGTCTATGTGACAGCACACCACACAGCGACAAGTCTATGTGACAGCATACTCCACAGCGACAAGTCTATGTGACAACACACCCCACCGTGACAAGTCTATGTGACAGCACACCCCACCATGACAAGTCTATGTGACAGCACCCCACGGCCAAAAGTCTATGTGACAGCATACCCCACAGTGACAAGTCTATGTGACAGCACACTCCACAGCGACAAGTCTATGTGACAGCACACCCCACCGCAACAAGTCTATGTGACAGCACACCCCACCATGACAAGTCTATGTGACAGCACCCCACGGCCAAAAGTCTATGTGACAGCACCCCACGGCCAAAAGTCTATGTGACAGCACCCCACAGCCAAAAGTCTATGTGACAGCACCCCACGTACAAAAATCTATATGTCAGCACCCCACGGCCAAAAGTCTATATGTCAGCACCACATGTGATGGAACCCCCCTCCTCGCCACCCACAGGACCAGTGACTGCCCGGCACACCACCCGCAGGACCAGCGACCCCCCCCCCACCCCTTCACCAGACCAGCGTAATGCCCCCCCGTGCCAAGTGACATGCATGCCCCCCCCGACCAGTGATAGCCCAGCACACGCACCCCCGTCCCGACCAGTGACAGACTGGCACCCCTCACCCCCCCAGACCAGTGTAATGCCGCCCCCCCCTGTGCCAAGTGACATGCATGCACCCGCACCACCCCCACCCCCCCCGACCAGTGACAGCCCGGCACCCGCACCACCGTCCCGACCACTGACAGCCCAGTACTCAAACCCCCCTCCCACCCCACCCCACCCGGCCAGTGAGAGCCTGGCACTTCCCATTCTCCCCTCAAATTTTTACCCTTAAGCTGATGCTCCGGCGGCCGCGCGTCCCCTGCAAGCAGACCTGGGCTTCCTGAAGCAGAGCGCGATCCCGGCAGAAGAAGCTGTACTGATCATGCGAGAAGGAGAAGAAGCTCAACCCCGACCCGTCAAGACCTGAAGAGAAGAGAAGATTTATCGTAACCATGGATGACCGGAGAAGCAACACAGGCGGGGGGGGCACCCCTAAAGGTAAGTAATAGAGATGAGCGAACACCAAAATGTTCGGGTGTTCGTTATTCGTAACGAACTTCCCGTGATGCTCGAGGGTTCGTTTCGAACAACGAACCCCATTGAAGTCAATGGGCGACCAGAACATTTTTGTATTTCGCCGATGCTCGCTAAGGTTTTCATGTGTGAAAATCTGGGCAATTCAGGAAAGTGATGGGAATGACACAGTGACGGATAGGGCAGGCGAGGGGCTACATGTTGGGCTGCATCCTAAGTTCACAGGTCCCACTATTAAGCCACAATAGCGGCAAGAGTGGGCCCCCCCCCTCCCAACAACTTTTACTTCTGAAAAGCGCTCATTAGCATGGCATACCTTTGCTAAGCACCACACTAGCTACAACAAAGCACAATCACTGCCTGCATGACACTCCACTGCCACTTCTCCTGAGTTACATGCTGCCCAACCGCACCCCCTCCCCCCCACAGCGCACACCAAAGTGTCCCTGCGCAGCCTTCAGCTGCCCTCATGCCACACCACGCTCATGTCTATTTAGAATTGCGTCTGCCATGACGAGGGACCGCAGGCATACACTGCAGAGGTTGGCACGGCTAGGCAGCGACCCTAAGTGGCGGAGCGATAGCCCACAATGCTGTACAGAAGCAATGAGAAATAGAATCCTGTGCCACCGCCATCAGGAGCTGCACACGTGGGCATAGCAATGGGGAACCTATGTGCCACACACTATTCATTCTGTCAAGGTGTCTGCATGCCCCAGTCAGACCGGGCTTTTTAATTCATAGACACAGGCAGGTACAACTCCCTATTGTGAAGTCCCTGTCGACCCACAGCATGGGTGGCTCCCTGGAACCCACCGGCGGTACACAGAAATATCCCAATGCATTGCCCAACACAGCTGAGGTAGTAATGTCGTGCTTAATGCAGGTGGGCTTCGGCCCACACTGCATGCCCCAGTCAGACTGGGGTTCTTTACAAGTGGACACATGTAGGTTTAACTCCCTGTGGACCCACTGCCTGGGTGGGTGCCAGGAAGCCACCGGCGGTACATAGAAATATCCCATTGCATTGCCCAACACAGCTGAGGTAGTAATGTCGTGCGTAATACAGGTGGGCTTCGGCCCACACTGCATGCCCCAGTCAGACTGGGATTCTTTACAAGTGGACACATGTAGGTTTAACTCCCTGTGGACCCACTGCCTGGGTGGGTGCCAGGAAGCCACCGGCGGTACATAGAAATATCCCATTGCATTGCCCAACACAGCTGAGGTAGTAATGTCGTGCGTAATACAGGTGGGCTTCGGCCCACACTGCATGCCCCAGTCAGACGGGTTCTTTAGAAGTGTACAGATGTATTAAAAACTCAGTGTGCACCTACAGCATGGGTGGCTCCCTGGAACCCACCGGCGGTACACAAAAATATCCCATTGCATTGCCCAACACAGCTGAGGTAGTAATGTCGTGCGTAATACAGGTGGGCTTCGGCCCACACTGCATGCCCCAGTCAGACTGGGATTCTTTACAAGTGGACACATGTAGGTTTAACTCCCTGTGGACCCACTGCCTGGGTGGGTGCCAGGAAGCCACCGGCGGTACATAGAAATATCCCATTGCATTGCCCAACACAGCTGAGGTAACGTCAGCTGTAATGCAGGTGGGCTAAAAATTAATTTGATTACACTGTAGGCGAGGGCCCACAAAAATTGCTGTATCAACAGTACTAATGTACATCCCAAAAATTGGCCATGGCCAGCCAAGAGGGCAGGTGAAACCCATTAATCGCTTTGGTTAATGTGGCTTAAGTGGTAACTAGGCCTGGAGGCAGCCCAGTGTAACGAAAAATTGGTTCAAGTTAAAGTTCCAATGCTTTTAAGCGCATTGAAACTTATAAAAATTGTTCTGAAAAATTATTTGAGTGAGCCTTGTGGCCCTAAGAAAAATTGCCCGTTCAGCGTGATTACGTGAGGTTTCAGGAGGTGGAGCAGGAGGAGGAGGAGGAGGAATATTAGACACAGATTGATGAAGCAGAAATGTCCCCGTTCTGGATGGTGAGAGAGAACGTAGCTTCCATCCGCGGGTGCAGCCTACGTATTGCTTACGTATCGCTGCTGTCCGCTGGTGGAGAACAGAAGTCTGGGGAAATCCAGCCTTTGTTCATCTTGATGAGTGTTAGCCTGTCGGCACTGTCGGTTGACAAGCGGCTACGCTTATCTGTGATGATTCCCCCAGCCGCACTAAACACCCTCTCCGACAACACGCTAGCCGCAGGACAAGCAAGCACCTCAAGGGCATACAGGGCTAGTTCAGGCCACGTGTCCAGCTTCGACACCCAGTAGTTGTAGGGGGCAGAGGCGTCACCAAGGATGGTCGTGCGATCCGCTACGTACTCCCTCACCATCCTTTTGCAGTGCTCCCGCCGACTCAGCCGTGACTGGGGAGCGGTGACACAGTCTTGGTGGGGAGCCATAAAGCTGGCCAGGCCCTTAAAGACTGTTGCACTGCCTGGGATGTACATGCTGCTCGATCTACGCACATCCCCTGCAACATGGCCCTCGGAACTGCGCCTTCTGCCACTAGCGCTGTCGGCTGGGAATTTTACCATCAGCTTGTCCGCAAGGGTCCTGTGGTATAGCAACACTCTCGAACCCCTTTCCTCTTCGGGAATCAGAGTGGGCAGGTTCTCCTTATACCGTGGATCGAGCAGTGTGTACACCCAGTAATCCGTAGTGGCCAGAATGCGTGCAACGCGAGGGTCACGAGAAAGGCATCCTAACATGAAGTCAGCCATGTGTGCCAGGGTACCTGTACGCAACACATGGCTGTCTTCACTAGGAAGATCACTATCAGGATCCTCCTCCTCCTCCTCCTCCTCCTCCTCAGGCCATACACGCTGAAAGGATGACAGGCAATCAGCCGGTGTACCGTCAGCAGCGGGCCAAGCTGTCTCTTCCCCCTCCTCCTCATCCTCCTCATGCTCCTCCTCCTCCTCCTGTACGCGCTGAGAAATAGACAGGAGGGTGCCCTGACTATCCAGCGGCATACTGTCTTCCCCCGCCCCCGTTTCCGAGCGCAAAGCAGCTGCCTTTATGGTTTGCAGGGAATTTCTCAAGATGCATAGCAGAGGAATGGTGACGCTAATGATTGTAGCATCGCCGCTCACCACCTGGGTAGACTCCTCAAAATTACCAAGGACATGGCAGATGTCTGCCAACCAGGCCCACTCTTCTGAAAGGAATTGAGGAGGCTGACTCCCACTGCGCCGCCCATGTTGGAGTTGGTATTCGACTATAGCTCTACGCTGTTCATAGAGCCTGGCCAACATGTGGAGCGTAGAGTTCCACCGTGTGGGCACGTCGCACAGCAGTCGGTGCACTGGCAGCTTAAAGTGATGTTGCAGGGTGCGCAGGGTGGCAGCGTCCGTGTGGGACTTGCGGAAATGTGCGCAGAGCCGGCGCGCCTTTACGAGCAGGTCTGACAAGCGTGGGTAGCTTTTCAGAAACCGCTGAACCACCAAATTAAAGACGTGGGCCAGGCATGGCACGTGCGTGAGGCTGCCGAGCTGCAGAGCCGCCACCAGGTTACGGCCGTTGTCACACACGACCATGCCCGGTTGGAGGCTCAGCGGCGCAAGCCAGCGGTCGGTCTGCTGTGTCAGACCCTGCAGCAGTTCGTGGGCCGTGTGCCTCTTATCGCCTAAGCTGAGTAGTTTCAGCACGGCCTGCTGACGCTTGCCCACCGCTGTGCTGCCACACCGCGCGACACCGACTGCTGGCGACATGCTGCTGCTAACACATCTTGATTGTGAGACAGAGGAGGAGGAGGAGGAGGAGGGTGCTTTAGTGGAGGAAGCATACACCTCCGCAGATACCAGCACCGAGCTGGGGCCCGCAATTCTGGGGGTGGGTAGGACGTGAGCGGTCCCAGGCTCTGACTCTGTCCCAGCCTCCACTAAATTCACCCAATGTGCCGTCAGGGAGATGTAGTGGCCCTGCCCGCCTGTGCTTGTCCACGTGTCCGTAGTTAAGTGGACCGTGGCAGTAACCGCGTTGGTGAGGGCGCGCACAATGTTGCGGGAGACGTGGTCGTGCAGGGCTGGGACGGCACATCGGGAAAAGTAGTGGCGACTGGGAACTGAGTAGCGCGGGGCCGCCGCCTCCATGATACTTTTGAAGGACTCCGTTTCCACAACCCTATACGGCAGCATCTCAAGGCTGATGAATTTTGCGATGCGGACGGTTAACGTTTGAGCGTGCGGGTGCGTGGCGGCGTACTTGCGCTTGCGCTCGAACACTTGCGCAAGCGACGGCTGAACGGTGCGCTGAACTACACTGCTGGATGGGGCCGAGGACAGCGGAGATGAGGGTGTGGGTGCAGGCCATGAGGCGGTAGTGCCTGTGTCCTGAGAGGGGGGTTGCATCTCAGTGGCAGGTTGGGGCACAGGGGGAGAGGCAGGGGTGCAAACCGGAGGCGGTGAACGGCCTTTGTCCCACCTTGCGGGGTGCTTGGCCATCATATGTCTGCGCATGGTGGTGGTGGTGAGGCTGTTGGTGTTGGCTCCCCGGCTGAGCTTTGCGCGACAAAGGTTGCACACCACTGTTCGTCGGTCGTCAGGCGTCTCTGTGAAAAACTGCCAGACCTTAGAGCACCTCGGCCTCCGCAGGGTGGCATGGCGCGAGGGGGCGCTTTGGGAAACACTTGGTGGATTATTCGGTCTGGCCCTGCCTCTACCCCTGGCCACTGCACTGCCTCTTGCAACCTGCCCTGCTGATGCCCTTGACTCCCCCTCTGAAGACCTGTCCTCCTGAGTAAGCGTTGCACACCAGGTGGGGTCAGTCACCTCATCGTCCTGCTGCTCTTCCTCCGAATCCTCTGTGCGCTGCTCCCTGGGACTTACTGCCCTTACTACTACCTCACTGCAAGACAACTGTGTCTGATCGTCATCGTCCTCCTCACCCACAGAAAGTTGTTGAGACAGTTGGCGGAAGTCCCCAGCCTCTTCCCCCGGACCCCGGGAACTTTCGAATGGTTGGGCATCAGTGACGATAAACTCCTCTGGTGGGAGAGGAACCGCTGCTGCCCAATCTAAGCAGGGGCCCGAGAACAGTTCCTGGGAGTGTTCCCGCTCCTGAGCAGGTGTCATTGTAGTGGAGTGAGGAGGCTGGGAGGAAGGAGGAGCAGCAGACAGAGGATTCGGATTGGCAGCAGTGGACGGCGCAGAACTGCGGGTAGACGATAGGTTGCTCGAAGCACTTTCTGCCATCCAGGACAGGACCTGCTCACACTGCTCATTTTCTAATAACCGTCTCCCGCGTGGACCCATTAATTGGGCGATGAATGTGGGGACGCCAGAAACGTGCCTCTCTCCTAATCGCGCAGCAGTCGGCTGCGACACACCTGGATCAGGAGCTTGGCCTGTGCCCACACCCTGACTTGGCCCTCCGCGTCCTCGGCCGCGTCCACGTCCTCTAGGCCTACCCCTACCCCTCAGCATGCTGTATTACCAGTGATTTGATTTCACAGGCAGGAAATAAATTGGCGCAAGACTGCAGGCCAAATATAATTTTTGCCCTTTTTGGAAAACGAAAGGCCCCACTGCCTCTAGTGAATGAATTATCTAAGTTTAATAACTGTGCTGTGTCCCTGCTTATGTGTCACAGAACGTGAGGGTAGCAGAGTTATTAACTGTGGCAGAGCAGGTATTTTTTTTCCCAATTAAGGAAAGCAAATGGCGAACCCAGCAGTAAAGCGTAGCTGGCTGCGTATGATTTAGCAATGTTTTTCACGCAGCTCACACGTCTCCACAGGCGTAAGGACGGACACAGGCTGGACAAATAGATTTGTTTTCAGTTTTTTCCCACCAACAGGCAGCACTGCGTATATTCAATGAACCTGAGAAGTTTAATAACTGTGCTGTGTCCCTGCTTATGTGTCACAGAACGTGAGGGTAGCAGAGTTATTATAACTCTTGGAGAGCAGGTATTTTTTTTCCCAATTAAGGAAAGCAAATGGCGAACCCAGCAGTAAAGCGTAGCTGGCTGCGTATGATTTAGCAATGTTTTTCACGCAGCTCACACGTCTCCACAGGCGTAAGGACGGACACAGGCTGGACAAATAGATTTGTTTTCAGTTTTTTCCCACCAACAGGCAGCACTGCGTATATTCAATGAACCTGAGAAGTTTAATAACTGTGCTGTGTCCCTGCTTATGTGTCACAGAACGTGAGGGTAGCAGAGTTATTATAACTCTTGGAGAGCAGGTATTTTTTTTCCCAATTAAGGAAAGCAAATGGCGAACCCAGCAGTAAAGCGTAGCTGGCTGCGTATGATTTAGCAATGTTTTTCACGCAGCTCACACGTCTCCACAGGCGTAAGGACGGACACAGGCTGGACAAATAGATTTGTTTTCAGTTTTTTCCCACCAACAGGCAGCACTGCGTATATTCAATGAACCTGAGAAGTTTAATAACTGTGCTGTGTCCCTGCTTATGTGTCACAGAACGTGAGGGTAGCAGAGTTATTATAACTCTTGGAGAGCAGGTATTTTTTTTCCCAATTAAGGAAAGCAAATGGCGAACCCAGCAGTAAAGCGTAGCTGGCTGCGTATGATTTAGCAATGTTTTTCACGCAGCTCACACGTCTCCACAGGCGTAAGGACGGACACAGGCTGGACAAATAGATTTGTTTTCAGTTTTTTCCCACCAACAGGCAGCACTGCGTATATTCAATGAACCTGAGAAGTTTAATAACTGTGCTGTGTCCCTGCTTATGTGTCACAGAACGTGAGGGTAGCAGAGTTATTATAACTCTTGGAGAGCAGGTATTTTTTTTCCCAATTAAGGAAAGCAAATGGCGAACCCAGCAGTAAAGCGTAGCTGGCTGCGTATGATTTAGCAATGTTTTTCACGCAGCTCACACGTCTCCACAGGCGTAAGGACGGACACAGGCTGGACAAATAGATTTGTTTTCAGTTTTTTCCCACCAACAGGCAGCACTGCGTATATTCAATGAACCTGAGAAGTTTAATAACTGTGCTGTGTCCCTGCTTATGTGTCACAGAACGTGAGGGTAGCAGAGTTATTATAACTCTTGGAGAGCAGGTATTTTTTTTCCCAATTAAGGAAAGCAAATGGCGAACCCAGCAGTAAAGCGTAGCTGGCTGCGTATGATTTAGCAATGTTTTTCACGCAGCTCACACGTCTCCACAGGCGTAAGGACGGACACAGGCTGGACAAATAGATTTGTTTTCAGTTTTTTCCCACCAACAGGCAGCACTGCGTATATTCAATGAACCTGAGAAGTTTAATAACTGTGCTGTGTCCCTGCTTATGTGTCACAGAACGTGAGGGTAGCAGAGTTATTATAACTCTTGGAGAGCAGGTATTTTTTTTCCCAATTAAGGAAAGCAAATGGCGAACCCAGCAGTAAAGCGTAGCTGGCTGCGTATGATTTAGCAATGTTTTTCACGCAGCTCACACGTCTCCACAGGCGTAAGGACGGACACAGGCTGGACAAATAGATTTGTTTTCAGTTTTTTCCCACCAACAGGCAGCACTGCGTATATTCAATGAACCTGAGAAGTTTAATAACTGTGCTGTGTCCCTGCTTATGTGTCACAGAACGTGAGGGTAGCAGAGTTATTATAACTCTTGGAGAGCAGGTATTTTTTTTCCCAATTAAGGAAAGCAAATGGCGAACCCAGCAGTAAAGCGTAGCTGGCTGCGTATGATTTAGCAATGTTTTTCACGCAGCTCACACGTGTCCACCGCCCGTAAGGACGGACAGAGGCTGGACAAATAGATTTGTTTTCAGTTTTTTCCCACCAACAGGCAGCACTGCGTATATTCTATGAATAATAACTGTGTTGTGGCCCTGCCTATACAATTCTTTCCCTGCAGTATCAATGGAGGGTGGAATGCTCTGCAGAGGCGATTTTGAGAAGCCCAAAAAAAATGCAGCACAGCCAACAGCAGCCTGGACAGTACTGCACACGGATAAATATGGCCCTAGAAAGGACCGTTGAGGTTCTTGAAGGCTACACGCACTCCTAACACTCTCCCTGCCTATGCAGCACTTCTGTCCCTAATGCCAGGTGCAACGGTCTGCAGAGGCGATTTTGAGAAAAAAAAAATGCCACTGCTAACAGCAGCCAACACACAGCTATCAGTGGCCCTAATAAGGACCTTTGGGGGGTCTTGAAGCCTACACTAACTACCAATTCTTTCCCTACAGCAGCTCCGGTATAAACAGCACTGTCCCTCATCTAACTCACACCGCATCTGAGGCGAGCCGCGGGAGGGGCCGACTTTTATATTAGGCGAACACCTGATCTCGCCAGCCACTCACAGCAGGGGGGTGGTATAGGGCTTAAACGTTGCAGGGGGAAGTTGTAATGCCTTCCCTGTCTTTCAATTGGCCAGAAAAGCGCGCTAACGTCTCAGGGAAGGAAGTGAAAGTAACCAGAACACCGCATGGTGTTCGTCACGAATAACGAACATCCCGAACACCCTAATATTCGCACGAATATCAAGCTCGGACGAACGCGTTCGCTCATCTCTAGTAAGTAAATAACTTCTGTTTGCCTAATTTTCAACGCACAATGTATATTACAAAGTGCATTGAAATGGGCAAACAGAAGTAATTAAATGCATTCTTTATGGCCGGACAACCCCTTTAACTTTTTTTTAACTTTTACATGATCACCCTTATCTATTGGATAAGAGCAATCACGTGACCAGGGACTGCATACCGCGGCCCCTAGTGAAATTTCCAGGCTCTGAGATATCTTTGGAAGCCAAGAGCAGGGAGATTTTAAATTTCCCAGGCAATCCTCGCATGTGTCTGCCAATTTGCCAATGGGCACATGCGTAGAAGCCAGGAAAAGATCCAATAAAGAACCCCTTACATGATCGCCATCATCCATTGGAATAACAG
This sequence comes from Eleutherodactylus coqui, assembly GCF_035609145.1. Taxonomy (NCBI): domain Eukaryota; kingdom Metazoa; phylum Chordata; class Amphibia; order Anura; family Eleutherodactylidae; genus Eleutherodactylus; species Eleutherodactylus coqui. The sequence continues at coordinate 33,369,223 of NC_089846.1, forward strand.
CATGATCGGTGACTGCATACCGCAGCCCAGCTGTGACTTCTCCCTGCTCTCGGCTATCTTTGCTAGCTTGGAGCAGGAAGATTTTGAATTTCCCGAGCCCTCCGTCCTTCGGCGGCAGGTCTTTCAGGACCAGATTGTTGCAGGACATCGCTGAGACCGGAGGTGAGTAGTTTCATCTCTCCTCACAGATCCGATTCGTGACGGGAGATGAAACTAACTTTTTTAAAACTTTAATGCAATCGCCATTATCCATTGGATAACAGCGATCATGTAACTGGGGGTCGCACACTGCAGCCCCTTGTGACAGTTCACTGCAATCGGCTACCTCTGGCAGCGGAAAGCAAGGAGCTGTCACATGCACAGAACCTAAGGCTTTACCCTGTAGGGCCGGCATGTTTTTACGGCCCTGTAGATTAAAGCTCAAACACCCAGGACGTGAAAACACGTATGGGTAGTCACTAAGGGGTTAATAAATCAGCCCAATTGTGTTTGAACATAGAAGAAAACTGTGTTCTGTCCCAGTCCAGCATAGCGAGGATCCTGGAGTCGGTTGGTGAAAAGTTTGGAGGATCCCCAACCCTTATTCCATCCCATGAATTACACCTGCTGCTCTGACTGAACAGGTGAGAGGAGCTGACTCTCTTGTACTAGTGAGTGATGGCTGTAAGACTGAAGCAGACAAGAGGGGTAAGAAAAGGGCATAGACTGCTGATGGGGCTGTGCTGCTAGTATGACCCTGCTAGCACGGAGAAGGTATTTCGGTTGCTGGGATGAGTTGGTTACTTATGTTGCTGTGAGAAATGTCGTCCTTCCACGCCCCCCCCCCCCCCCCCCACACACACACACACACACACACACACCGACACACATACACACGCGGATAATATACTGCAATATTAAGACAGCAGCCTCTGTTGGACTGTATAACCCTTTTGGATATGGGAACACTGGAAATGCTGTGGATTCCCCATTGCAGAGTTTGTTGGGAAGAATCTGCAGCATTGCACAGAACCAGGAATGTGGATGAGACTTCAGGAAACCTCGTCCACACGCTGGAAACATTAATTTCACTTTAGTTTTATGCCAGTAATTGGCATAATTTATGGTGGAAATGTGACGGGTACGCAAAGATGTGACATACCCACATAATGGGACTCTTACTATATTTGGAGCATCTTGCGCCAAGCTTTGTAATAAATTCCTGGATTAGTAAATACTCCCTCCATAACTTTACTTTGCTAGCGACGTAGCTGTGTGATGTGGAGGCTTTATGACTTTGCTTGGAATGTAAAACGGCAGTTGCACTCTTTCTTGTTTTAATTTTCTTCAATTCTGCAGTATAAGTGCTAACTTTTTTATTCTGCAGGGTAGCATAAAAAAATCCCACATATTTGGTATCATCGTGTCCGTAACAAAACGTATAATAAGTTGAACATGCTTTTTATCCTGCACGGCAAAAAGCGTAAAAGAAAAAGCTGAGGCAAAATGCTAATTTTTAGCATTTTGCCTCCCAAAAAAACGCAATAAGGGCGCATTCAGACGACCGTATATCGGCCATGTATTCACACCGGCCGATATACGGCGTCCCTCTCTGCAGGGGGGAGGCAGGAAGAGTCGGGAGCAATTCTCAGAGCTCCCACCCCCTCTTTGCCTCCTCTCCACCCCCTTGCACTATTTTCAATGAGGAGAGGCAGGTCGGGGGCAGAGCTAATTCCCGGAACTTAGCCCCGCACCCGTCCCGCCTCCTTGTTGCAAATAGTGCAGAGGGGCAGAGAGGGAGTGGAGAGGGGGCGGGAGCTCAGAGCACTGCACCCAGCTCTTCAAGCCTCCCCCCCCCCTCTCTGCAGATAGAGACGCCCTAAATGTGCCCTAAAAGTGATACAAAAAGCCGTATATACCCCAAAATGGTACCAATAAAATCTACAGCTTGTCTCTCAAAAAATAAACCTCACAGAGCTCCATCCATGGAAAAATAAAAAAGTTATAGGACTTTGAATGCAGCGATTTTAGAAATTTTTTTTCCCCAAAAAGGAAAAACCTTTAAAAAATAAGAATTTTCTTATCATTGCAATCATATCAACCCGCATAAAAATGTATTGCGTCATTTATGCTGCATAATTAACGCTTTAAAAAAAAAAAAAAAAAAACCTATGGCGATCATAAAAAAAAAAAAGCTTTACAATGTAGTATATATGTACCCAAAAATGGCAGTGATAAAAAGTACAGTTCTCCATGCAAAAAAACAAGCCCTTATATGGCTGCGTCGATGGAAAAAAAAAACGCCGAAAATCGTTGGGTCCTTAAGACCAAAAAAGGCTATGTCTTTAAAGGGGTTGTCCCGCGCCGAAACGTTTTTGTTTTTTTTCAATAGCCCCCCAGTTCGGCGCAAGACAAACCCGATGCAGGGGTTTAAAAAAAAAAAAAGGATAGTGCTTACCTGAATCCCGGCGCTCCGGTGACTTCTTACTTACCTTGCGAAGATGGCCGCCGGGATCTTCACCCTCGGTGGACCGCAGGTCTTCTGTGCGGTCCATTGCCGATTCCAGCCTCCTGATTGGCTGGAATCGGCACACGTGACGGGGCGGAGCTACGAGGAGCCGTTTTCCGGCACGAGAAAGAAGACCGGACTGCGCAAGCGCGTCTAATCGGGCGATTAGACGCTGAAAATTAGACGGCACCATGGAGACGGGGACGCCAGCAACGGAACAGGTAAGTGAATAACTTCTGTATGGCTCATAATTAATGCACAATGTACATTACAAAGTGCATTAATATGGCCATACAGAAGTGTATACCCCAACTTTGTTTCGCGGGACAACCCCTTTAAGGGGTTAATACAGGGCTGTTTTTGTAGATTTCATTGAGTGAATGGCAGCCAAGCCAACATCATAACTAGAGATGAGCGAACGTACTCTTCCGAGCTTGATACTCGTTCAAGTATTAGGGTGTTCGAGATGCTCGTTACTCGTGACGAGTACCATGCGATGTTCGAGTCACTTTCATTTTCTTCCCTGAGAAATTTGCACGCTTTTCTGGCCAATAGAAAGACAGGGAAGGCATTACAGCTTCCCCCTGCGACGTTCCAGCCCTATACCACCCCCCTGCAGTGAGTGGCTGGCGAGATTAGGTGTTACCCGAGTATTAAAATCTGCCCCTCCCGCGGCTCGCCACAGATGCGTTCTGACATAGAGGAGGGAAAGTGGTGTTGATGCCGGAGCTGCTATGAATTGTCGGGAAGGGCTTAAATATATAAGCCCTTCCCTGCAATTCATCCAGAAAAGTGTTCAAATAAAATATATATATATATGCTCACCTGTTCCCGGCAGCCGGAGTTCCGCGCAGCCGGCCTGCAGTGGGAGTGAAGGGGGTGTGAGTCAGACCTGCCCCCTGATTGGCTCAGCGCTGAGCCAATCAGGGGGCAGGTCTGACTCACACCCCCTTCACACCCACTGCAGGCCGGCTGCCGGGAGCAGGTGAGTATGTATATATATATTTTATTTTAACACTTTTCTGGATGAATTGCAGGGAAGGGCTTATATATTTAAGCCCTTCCCGACAATTCATCCCACACTCGCCCGCAGCGCATTGCTTTCGGACAGCTCCAGCCCGTTTCTAATGAAACGCGGCTAGGAGCAGATTTTCGGCCGATTTTTCGGCGCCAGTCACGTGACTTGCGCATGCGCATTCCGTCATGCGATCCGCAAATCGCGCGAAAAAACGCCCGTCTGACTAAGGCCTTAGTCACACGGGCGTTTTTTCGCGCGATTTGCGCATCGCATGACGGATGCGCATGCGCAAGTCGCGTGACTGGCGCCGAAAAATCGGCCGAAAAAACGCCCGAAAATCTGCTCCTAGCCGCGTTTCATTAGAAACGGGTCGGAGCTGTCCAGCGCATTGCATTCAATGGAGCCGGCAATACAGCCGTCTCCATTGAAAGCAATGCGCTGCGGGCGAGCCCGGGATGAATTGTCGGGAAGGGCTTAAATATATAAGCCCTTCCCTGCAATTCATCCTAAAATGTGTTAAAATAAAAAAAAATTGTATACTCACCTTTCCGCTGCAGCCGGAGTTCTGCCGCGGCCGCTGTCAGTTCTCCTGAACTGCTTCTCGGCACTATTCAGCCGGCGGGGCTTTAAAATCCCCGCCTGCTGAATGAGTTGCCTCTGATTGGTCACAGCCTGACCAATCAGAGGCAGGTTTCACTCACACACCCATTCATGAATTCATGAATAGGTGAGTGACTGCTGCCTCTCATTGGCTCAGCGGGAGCGGCCCCTGATTGGTCCCGCTGAGCCAATGAGAGGCAGCAGTCACTCACCCATTCTTCTCTGTCACAGCTGTTACAGCTGTGGCAGAGAAGAATGATTTGTCTTCTACATGTTCTCAATGGGGTCGGCGCTGCTGCCACCGGCCCCATTGAGCGCATATAGAGAAGAGAACAGGAATCGCAGATCGCACATAGGAGCGATCTGCGATTTCTGTTCTATAATTTATGAGACGAGCGCATAAAAAGCGCTCATGTGTCCGATACCATTGCAAAGCAATGGTTTTATAAAATCGCCGGACGCATGCGCATGCGCAAATCGTGGCTAAAAACGCCCGTCTGACTAAGGCCTAAGGGTGCCTACCCACTAGCGTTTTTTTTCCCTGCGAAATTCGCAGCATTTTTTTCTCTGCAGTGGTCTATGGGACTTGTAATGTTAAAATCGCGATCGCGCAAAATCGCAATTTACCGCAAAATCGCGATTTTAACATTACAAGTCCCATAGACCCCTGCAGAGAAAAAAATGCTGCGAGTTTCGCAGGGAAAAAAAACGCTAGTGGGTAGGCACCCTAAGGCCTTAGGCCATAGAAATCGCAGATTGCACCTATGTGCGATCTGCGATTTCTGTTCTCTTCTCTATATGCGCTCAATGGGGCCGGCGGCAGCAGCGCCGACCCCATTGAGAACATATAGAAGACAAATCATTCTTCTCTGCCATAGCTGTAACAGCTGTGGCAGAGAAGAACGATGTTTGCCCATTGAATTCAATGGAGCCAGCAATACAGCCGCCTCCATTGAAAGCAATGGGCTGCCGGCGATCGCAGGATGAATTGTCGGGAAGGGCTTAAATATATAAGCCCTTCCCTGCAATTCATCAAGAAATGTGTTACAATAAAAATATATACCGGCGTATAAGGCAACGGGGCGTATAAGACGACCCCCCAACTGTGACCTTATACGCCGGCAATACAGTGGAGCAAAGAATAAAAATCATTACTCACTTCTTCTGACGTTCTGCGGTGCTCCTGCAGGCTGTCGTTCCCTCCTGGTTCCCGGCAGAGCATTGCTTTCTCTACGAAGGGCTTTAAATCCCCGCCTCCAGAAACACACGTGCCTTCAGCCAATCACAGCCAATGACAATGATGTCATTGAATGGCTGTGATTGGCTGTGTTTCTGGAGGCGGGGATTTCAAGCCCTGCATCCAGAAAGCAATGCTCTGCCGGGAACCAGGAGGGAGCGACAGCCTGCAGGAGCCCCGCAGAACGTCAGAAGAAGTGAGTAATGATTTTTATTCTTTGCTCCACTGTATTGCCGGCGTATAAGGTGACAGTTGGGGGTCGTCTTATACGCCCCGTCGCCTTATACGCCGGTATATATTTTTTACTGTAACACATTTCTGGATGAATTGCAGGGAAGGGCTTATATATTTAAGCCCTTCCCGACAATTCATCCCCGCGCACGCCGGCAGCCCATGGCTTTCAATGGAACCTGCTGTATTGCTGGCTCCATTGAATTCAATGGGAAAACATCGTTCTTCTCTGCCACAGCTGTTACAGCTATGGCAGAGGAGAACGATCTTTATGCTGACAGTGCGGGGGGGGCCCACTCTTGCCGCTATTGTGGCTTAATAGTGGGACCTGGGAACTTGAGATGCAGCCCAACATGTAGCCCCTCACCTGCCCTATCCGTTGCTGTGTCGTTCCCATCACTTTCTTGAATTGCCCAGATTTTCACAAACGAAAACCTTAGCGAGCATCGGCGATATACAAAAATGCTCGGGTTGCCCATTGACTTCAATGGGGTTTGTTACTCGAAACGAACCCTTGAGCATTGCGAAAATTTTGTCCCGAGTAACGAGCACCCGAGCATTTTGGTGCTCGCTCATCTCTAATCACAACCCAACACTACACTGTTATCAAAATTGTGAGAGTTAAAGAAACAGCATAGTGCACTGTGTCATACTGTATCCGTAGCTTCCTTTTTCGTCATTGAGAGCTACAAAAAATAGCGCTGTGCTAACCTCTCGACTCTCTCCGTAGGCTCTGGACGGGTGACCAGCAGCAATGGCAGTGGTTTACTCCTTCAAGTACTTGCCTAGCACTGATTGACAATATGCCTTTACGCCATCATTCATCTTGCAGAATCTTGCTTGGAGGCCTGCCAGAGTATATGTCCTCAGCTTAGAGCCTAGAGGGCTCCTAGTTCAATGTAAGAGCCAGGTCACAGGCTACTACTGAAAGTATGTTTCGTTGGATTTAAAAACAGCACACATTGTAGTAAACAAAAGGTATTTATTTGGCAGTTGAATTAGCGGTATAGTCACTAAACTGGCTCAATTTCAAATGCTTTGGCAATGCTGGATTTACTATTTAAAAGTACAGTCTCTGCTTGCCAGCCTTTGTAGAGACATATAGTCCCCTAAACTACATGGCGGCATCTGTTTTGGATGGAACATCTCTCTGCCTTGGGTGGAGCGTCTGTCTTGGGTTCAGTGTCTGGCGTCATCAGTCTTGGGTTCGGCGTCTGTCTTGGGTGCAGAGTTTCTAGTGGCGTCTGTCTTGGGTGCAGCATCTGGTTTGGGTGAAGCGTCTGCCGGTCTGGCTGGGGCGCAGCGTGTGGCTTTACTGCAGTGTCTGGTGGCGTGTGGCTTGGGTGGAGTGAGTTGGCCGGTCCCGTTCCTAAGAAGACAAAAAGATAAAATAAATCATTATTGTATTTCTCTAGGCCTCTCGGCCGGTCTGTCCCGCGCAGGGCCTCTCGGCCGGTCTGTCCCGCGCAGGGCCTCTCGGCCGGTCTGTCCCGCGCAGGGCCTCTCGGCCGGTCTGTCCCGCGCAGGGCCTCTCGGCCGGTCTGTCCCGCGCAGGGCCTCTCGGCCGGTCTGTCCCGCGCAGGGCCTCTCGGCCGGTCTGTCCCGCGCAGGGCCTCTCGGCCGGTCTGTCCCGCGCAGGGCCTCTCGGCCGGTCTGTCCCGCGCAGGGCCTCTCGGCCGGTCTGTCCCGCGCAGGGCCTCTCGGCCGGTCTGTCCCGCGCAGGGCCTCTCGGCCGGTCTGTCCCGCGCAGGGCCTCTCGGCCGGTCTGTCCCGCGCAGGGCCTCTCGGCCGGTCTGTCCCGCGCAGGGCCTCTCTAATTGAATACATATTAGGATTTAGAGCAAGGTAGGGGGGAGGCATCCTTTAAATCTTCTGTCTCTTGGCAAATCATTCACCATATTTTTTGTATACCCATATGCATGTCCTCGCAATCCAAGATCAGAAGCTATGCTCGCGCATTCTTGCATCATCAGCCGCCTGTTACCGATAGCCACCTTCCCCCGAGATCAGTGAACTTTGATCTCCATTTTTAACCCCATGCATGCCCTAATCTATTAACAGCGCAGCATGTAAAGGGTTCACAGAGGGAGGGCACACCCTATGCAACATCATCGGACCCCCTTGATGTAATTGTGGTGGGCCTATGTGTTGCCATGGCAACAGGACACCAGATACTGGTGTCTTGGCTTGCCATTGCCTATGATCGCTGTTACAGAGCTACTGCCCACTGGTGAGAGCGATATCAGGCCGTGATTGACGGCCCCGATAACACCCTCGCAGTGGATGGGAAACCCCTGGATACAAGGCATTTTCATGTGGAAACAGCCTCGCATCATTGCAGGGGGAATCCTTTCATCCCATTGCTTTCAATGAGGCTTCAGCCCTAATGAGAGCAATAGGAGGACATTGCGATCCTCTGCCATTGCTGTGACAGTATTCAGTGATGAGGGGACTCCCCGCCGTGTTGAAGGAATCCACAACCGCTTTTGTCACAGACATGGCAGGGGATGGCGCTAGCTTCTCATTGCTTTCAATGAGAGCAGCGCTGATGCAGCCGGCCCCATTGGAATCAGTGGGTGATATCGCATTCCTGCAATGCGTTTTCATGCAGCATCGCAGAAATGAAAATATTGCAAATGAGAAGGCAACCATTGAAAGTCAGTGGTTTCATAATCATGCGTTTTCACTCACTCTGGCATCGCAAGTAAATCGCCTGATTTTAATGCCAGTGTGAAGGCGCTCTTAGCAATATAAAAAGTGTAAAAAAAAAAGATTAAAATAGTGCGTAAAAACAAACCTTTTTTGCGCTCATTCCCCGTTTTATATAAATATTCACTGAACGTATTCCTAAAACGTAACTTTTATTAAATAATATTTAAAACAACTCAGGATGCCTCACTGACACGACGTGACATAGACAAACATACATATACAAAAACAGCTCTATATTGAGCTAATGATAAAAAAAAATGTTAGGAGAGAAACCCCATATGTGTGAATGGTTCATATAACAGGAGGAAGGCACCCACACGTAAAAATAGTATATGCTGGTGCCAACCAACAATAGTATGGGGCTACTGACCGGAACTACGATGGAGCAATTCCTAAATATAACAAATCCCAAAAGAGAAAATCTTGGACCCGTGCCAAAACTAAACTGGATAAGTTGATTCACGAATATAATTTAATTAGTATTTGGTTCTCGGTTCAACGCGTACAATACAAATAGAGTAGGAGCGAGAGAGCAATGCAGCAGCACCTCCAGTCTAACATTTACCTCCAGTCTACCATCCAGACTGGAGGTGCTGCTGCATTGCTCTCTCGCTCCTACTCTTTTTGTTGCCCTACTATTAACAGCATAGAATCTTGCTAATCCAGAATAGATTGGTTTTAAGTATCTACTTCTTGGCTTTATTTAAGGCTCTCTGGCAAACCACTATTTTTGGGCGACCATCTGTTTGCACTTTTGGCGCTTTAAGGCGAGCACTAACGGCGGTGATCGCTCGCCCTCTATTTTTTAAGAGGGGTGCACGATCCAAGGGCCCGTATAGCACTATCATCAGGCCTTGTGGTATCGTTGCATGGTTTTCACGCCAAATTACGGCAGCTTTGTTCTTTGACATTAGCTGCGTACCACTTATTCTGCGTCACCGTCTGTCTGCACTGTCTGTGCTTTCAGGCGACTGGTCTTGGTGGTAACTGTCCACTCTCTAGGAGTGTGAGAGCGGGGTGCACGGTCCGCTTCGTTCCATCATTGGGCCTTGTGGTATCGTTTCATCCACCTGACGCCAAGTCACGGCAGCCTCGTTCTTTCATATCAGTTAGGGTTATTGTACCCATTCTTAGTGTAACTTGTCCACGATAGTAGGTTCCTGATGAAGTCAGTCCTCTGACAGAAACGCGTTGAACCGAGAACCAAATACGAATTAAATTATATTCGTGAATTAACTTATCCAGTTTAGTTTTGGCACGGGTCCATTTTCTCTTTTGGGATTTGTTATATCTAGGAATTGCTCCATCGTAGTTCCGGTCAGTAGCCCCATACTATCGTTGGTTGGCACCAGCATATACTATTTTTACGTGTGGGTGTCTTCCTCCTGTTATATGAACCATTCACACATATGGGGTTTCTCTCCTAACATTTTTTATCATTAGCTGAATATAGAGCTGTTTTTGTATATGTATGTTTGTCTATGTCACGTCGTGTCAGTGAGGCACCCGGAGTTGTTTAAAATATTATCTAATAAAAGTTACGTTTTAGGAATACGTTCAGTGAATATTTAAAAAAAAAGAGTCTTGTCTTTCCCGGTATTCCTCTGCCTCTGTGAGTCCCCCTTTTTATATAAAAAAGCTTTTTAAATTCCACATTTCATATTGCCGTATCCATAAATGTATAATAAATTGAACACACTATTTATCTTGCACAAAAAAAACATTTTTAAAAACCCTAAAATCGGAGGCAAAATGCTGACTTTTTTTGCCTCCCAAAAATGCAATAAAAATTATCAAAAAAAGTCATATGTAAACCAAAACTGTAGCAATAAAAACTACAGCTCGTCACATAAAAAACAAGCCCTTGCAGAGTTCCGAACATCTATAAATAAAAGCTATAGGCTTTGAATGCAGCGATGTAGAAAAAAATATTTTTGTGGAAAAATTTTTAAAAAACAAGAATTTTGGTATCCTCATCATTGAACTGACTCTCAGAAAAAATGTATCATGTCAATTATGTTGCACGACTAATACTGTAAAAAACAAACTGTGGCAGAATTGATGCGCTTTCTCTCGCTGCCCATAAAAAACAATTGATAAAAGATTTACAAAATATAGTATATACACCCAAAAATTGTAGCAATAAAAATTACATTTTCCCTCGCCAAAAAACAAGCCCTTAACACGGCCAAGTGAACTGAAAAATAAAAAAGTTATGGCATCTGAAAAGTGGAGGTGAAAATCCCCCCCAAAATCGTTGCATCCTTATGTCACTGCTGAGACTTAAAAGGCCCTAATACTCAACAGTCCCAGGAGCATTAACTAGGCCCTGGGTTGCCATAGTAACCCATAGGCATCCTATGGTCGTGTTGCTGGAAGGGATGGAAGGATTCCCTCTAACGGCTTAGATGCCACGTTCAGCATTGAGTGTGACATTTTAAGTTCAGTAGCTGGCATCTGATCATTAACCATGTGCTGCAGATTTCACCTTTTTGAATCCAAAGGGTGAAATCTGTGGCAAGTCGACCCAAAATCCATGACAAAATCCACACCATTAAACTGTGAATTAAAGGACTGCTAATCTTTGTGTGACTTGGTTGCTTACAACTCCAGGTGACCCCCTCGCTGGCGCTCCTTGAGGGCTTCCCCGCAGACAGCTGCAGATCACTGGTCCTATCAGGTAAATAATCCAATCCAACGTATTTGGCCCCTAGATGGGTCTCCGCTGCTCTTTGTCTGCCCGGACTGTGCTACAGGATAGATCTCCTTGGACTCTCCGAAGGACTTGCTGTTGCCTCTTCTTTCTTCTTCATCTGCCACTGTCACCATTTCTCCTCTTCTGGCTTCTCCAGCTGTTCTTGGCAAAATCTAATCCAGAGGTTAACTTCTTATCAGCAACAGCAGCAGTTCTCATCTGGCTTCAAGATGGCGTCTGACTTGACCAACTGCCGTTTTTCCTTCTGGAAGCTCCGCCCACTTCAGGCTCCGCCCACTTTCCAGCACTACACAGAGGATAACGGTTATGTCTGGTCTCACCTGAACTAAATTAAAGGTCCCATATCGCTCCATTCCAATAATAAAAATATATATATGGAAATGATGATAATCCAAGGACTCTAGGTAGGTTGGCCTCACACAGCGCATTTTTCATGTGTTTTATATATATTATCAATGCTGATTATAAGCACTGGTTAAACTTATACAACACACGTATGTAATAAAAAAAACAAAAACATGTTTTTAATCTGTTTTTCAGATTTTTTTCCCTTGCATTTTATAACTCAAAAAAATCCCACAGTGAGATCTCTGCTTTAGGGCTCATTCACATGAGTGGGTGCAATTTCGGCCTGTGTGTAATTCATGCATTTTTCACTCACGCAAGAAAAAAGCCCAATGGATATCACGTTTTCTTGCGTAAACGCAGTGAATGCGCATGTGTCAACCCAAAACAAACGATACTCCTGACTTAGAGATAGGGGTGCCACCTTTGGCATGAAATAATACCGGCCATGGTAAAAAAAAAAAAAAAGGGGCGTGGCTTATCGCAGCATTTTTTTTCCTCCTTTATCTTCTGGCCAGCATGTTCTCGCGAGTAGATGGCGTTTAGTGTGAATTGGTCCAGTAGTGCTGTTCACACGACCTTTGTATTTTCATCAGTAATGCCCCAATGCCGAATTGAAAACATTATGCAGTTTTTCTATTTTGCCGATAATACCTAAATCCCCCCCAGAAATAACCCTGCGTACGACATGTTATGTAAATTGAGGCCCCTAATCACCCTAGTAAAGGATTCTTTTTAAAATATACACCCCTTAAAAAAGTCAGTCCGTGGACGAGTGCCTTATGAGCTTCAAGAGCTGTCTGTCATTCCGCCAATTCATCCCTTTTAAGCACTGGGTATGGCATTAACCCCTTAGTGACCAAGCCTGTTTGCGCCTTAATGACCAGGTCAAATTTTGCAAATCTGACATGTATCACTTTAACATGGAAAAACACCAGAAAGGTTTTGCATATCCAAGCGATTCTGACATTGTTTTTCGCCACATGTTGTACTTCATTTAGGCGGAAAAAATAGACCGATAGAATTTGTGTTTATTTATTAAAAGCGCCAAAATTGGGAAAATTTTGAAAAAATCGTCATTTTTTCACATTTCCAACTGCAATATCTTAAATATGTGCAAACATAATATGGAAATTTTTGATAAGATTTATATTTCCACCTGTTTACTTTATTTTGGGTGCACATTGGAAAAACTTTTGTTTTTTTTTTAACCATTTAGGAGACGTACAAATGTAACATTACTTTTTAGTATTTTGAGAAACACTTTGTTTTCCTACACCAAGCCAAGATTGGAAAGGCTCGAGAGTGTCAAAATAATAGATACCCCCACAAATGACCCCATTTTAAAAACTACACCCCTTAGTTTATTCACTGAGGGGTGTCATGAGTATTTTGACATTTTGATATTGCAAATCTATCATGTTAAAGACATATTTTTTTCCTATAGTTTACATGAAAATGAGGATTTACACCCCAAAATGGATACCCCTGTTTCTCCTGTGTTCAGAAATATACCCATTGTGGCCCTAATATTATATCTGAGTTCACAACGGGGCCGAAAACGAAAGGAGTAGTCAGTGTCTTTCAGAACAGACATTTTGCTTGAAGTCCTTTTAGACCCCATAGCACACATGTAGAGTTCTTGAGCGCCCAAAACCATAGAAGACCCCATTTTGAAAATTAGACCCCTTAAGGAATTTATCTAGGGGTGTACTGCATGTTTTGACCCCACAGTTTTTGAATAAATTCAAGCAAAGCAAAAGGAAAAAATTTGGATTTTTTTTTTTTGGCAATTCTGTCATTTTAAAAACAGCTTTTTTTGTACAGCACACATATGAAGGAAGACTTGCACCCCAAAATGGATACCCCTGTTTGTGCTGTTTTCAGAAATATACCCATTGTGGCCCTAATCTTATGTCCGCATGCACAACGGGGCCCAAAATGAAAGGAGTAATCGGTGGCTTTCAGAACATAGATTTTGCTTGAAGTCCTTTTAGGCCCCATTGCCCACTTGTAGAGTTCTTCAGCGCCCAAAACCATAGAGAACCCCCACAAATTACCCCATTTTGAAAACTAGACCCCTTAACGAATTTATCTAGAGGTGTACTGTGTATTTTAACTCTACAATTTTTGAATAGATCTAAGCAAAGCAGTAAGAAAAAAATTACGATTTTCATTTTTTGGGCTATTGCGTCAATTTAAAAACAGTTGTTTTTGTACAGCACACATATAAATGACGACTTTTACCCCAAAATGGATACCCCTGTTTGTCCCGTGTTCAGAAACATACCCATTGTGGCCCTAATAGACTTACAGGACACATGGCTAGGCCTACAATAAAAGGAATACCCGTTAGATTTCAGGGTACAATTGAATAAATTCCAGGCCCCATTGCCCACTTATAGAGCTATTGAGCATCCAAAACGATAAAGAACCCCCACAAATGACCCCATTTTGAAAACTAGACCCCTTAACAAATTCATCTAGGGGTGTACTGCGTATTTTGACCCCACAGTATTTGAATGAATCTAAGCAAAGCAGAAGGAAAAAGTTACAATTTTCAATTTTTTGGGCAATTTTTTAAATTTAAAAAGAGTTTTTTGTACAGTGTACATAGGAATGAAGACGTTCACCCCAAAATGGATACCCCCGTTTGTCCCGTGTTCAGAAACATACCGATTGTGGCCCTCATCTACTTACAGGACCCATGGCAAGGCCTATAAAGGAGGGAATACCCGTTGGATTTCATGGCACAACTGAATAAATCCCAGGCCCCATTGCTTATTTGAACGGAATAAAAATTGACTCCTTAAAATTTCCCCCCCCCCCCCCGCCCACACCCACTCCGCGCCCTTTTTGGCGTTCGCAAATCTTAGATAAAAGTAATAATGTGAACTGTGTGGTATTTCCGAAGACGGGTAATTACGGAGGCTGGTTGGAATGGGCCTATGGGGCAATAAAACCGGTATCCCCCCTCCTCTCATGCTTTTTGGGGGTCATTTCTTGACCTCAGTGGCGGGTATGGGGTATAAAAAGTGGCATTCTGTGAGTCTCCGTAAGCTTGATGAGGTGCGGCGGTCTCACATAGAAGGCGCTCAACAAGCTGCTCCTGGAACTGCAGGAAGGCGAACATTCCCGGGGCTTCTTGTAAAATATGTATCACAGGTAGCGGTCTGAATAACGCCGGGCTCACGCAGCCGTGGGTGGAATCCGCTTGCGGAGGCCTGCAGCGGATCCCAGCTGTGAGCCTGGCTGTGACCCTGCGTACGGCCGCGTAATGTACTGCGCATAACTGCCTACTCACACAGGCGGTCATGCACAGTACCTTTTTTTTGTTTGTATTTCCCGCACCGTCGCTTAACTATGACGCGGGTACCCGCAGCCTGTATACAAGGTAGTTGCGTATGGGCTGCGGGTATATCCGCGACCATGGAGCACAATGGGCTCTATGCTGCGGATAGCCGCGGTAAAATAGAACCTGCTGCGTTCTCTTTTCTGCGAGTGGATTACACAATTCCGATCGCTAATGTGAGCGGAATTGTGTAATCCAATGCGATTGATCTGCGTATTACCGCGGATCAGATGCATGCGGAATCCGTAATTCCTATCCGGTCATGTGAGACCGGCCAAAGGTAGATCGCTACCTTTTTATCACTTGACCGGGGACAGCTCAACGAGGCCACCCGTCACTGCTTCAGGCTCTCGGCGACCGTTGGTCGCTGGGAGCAGGGAGATTTTAAAATCCTGAGCTTCCCGACTCCTGCGCATGTGTCCGGTGTTTTGCCGGCGGTCGCATGTGCAGAATCCGGGTAAGTTCACGGATGAGGATTGCATCGGGGTTCAAATACGGAGGCCTCTGGTTAAAAGTTTCATCTCGTCTCATCGATCGTATCGGTGAGGGGAGATGAAACTTCAAATTTTTTTTAAAACTTTTACGTGATCGCCATTATCCATTGGATAACGGCGAACACGTGATCAGGAACCACTCACCGCGGCCCGCCGTGAAATCTCCGGGCTCTTGGCTCAGTTTTTGTAGCCAGGAGCAGGGAGATTTTCAATTATCCTGGCAATCCACAGCTTTTGCGCATGCGTCCGCCATTTTGGCGACGGGCGTGTGCGCAGAAGCTGGGGTAAGGTCCGCGGATAAATCTGGGGGCCTTATGTGTGCACTTTGATCCTCCCTCACGGATATGATCCGTGAGGGGAGATGAAACGTACACTTTCAACTTTTTAAAAACTTTTTCAAACTTTTTCAACTTTTTTTTTTTACTTTTTCACACTTTTTTTTTACTATACATGAGCATGTCTCCAGTGACATTCCCTCTGTTCCAGGCTACACATGGCAGCCTGGAGCAGAGGAATTTTAAATTTCCCGGGGCTCGAGCCCCTCTGTGCACGCGCCCGATGTCAATCATCGGGCGCGCATGCGCAGACGGGGATTCGGGCTCCCGGGACATCGGGGATGACTTAGGTGAGTATTTTTACCTCCCCTCATGGATCCGATCCATGAGGGGAGGTGAAACTTGCACTTTTTTTTTACTTTTCAAACTTTTTTGCGATCGCGGCTATCCGATGGATAGCGGCGATCGCGGGCCCGGGGACCACGGTCTCCGGTAACACCTCCTGGTTCCCGGCTACCTTCAGGAGCCAGGAGGTTTTGAATTTGCCAGGGGCTCCCGGGCTTCTACATATGCGCGTGACGTAATCGTCTGGCACGCATGCGCAGAAGGCCGCCGGCGGGTCCGGGAGGACCAAATCTCCGGGGGACACCGCCGACAAGACAGGTGAGAATTTTTAGCTCCCCTGATGCTTCCGATCCATCAGGGGAGCTGAATATCTAACTTTTGGGGCACTTTTATTTACTTCTTTGCGATCCGCGCTATCCATTGGATAGCACCGATCGCAATGTCGGGGGGGGGGGGGGTCCCTGCAGCCCGGGATGACAGCTCCATGCTGTCGGCTACCTATGGGCACCGACAGCATGGAGCTGTCACGTCCTCAGCCCACGGGGCTCTATTCTCTGCAGGACGCATGTTTTTACGTCCTCAGAGAATAAAGCCCACTTGCTGAGGACGTAAAAACACTTTGGCCCGGTCGTTAAGGGGTTAAGTTGTACAAAGTTTGTGAGAGTGCAACAGGGTAAACCTGTGATTTTTTTATTTATGAGGGCAGGGACCGACAACGAAATCCCCCTTACTGCCCAGAGAATATCGGCATAAATGGAACAATCGTTTGGGAGCTCATGAGCCCATTATTACATAAAGGGTATCACGTCTATACAGATAATAATTATACCAGTCCTCCCACTTTATAAAGCCTTATACGATGCAAATACAGGGGCCAGCGGAACAGTACGCAAAACAGGGTGGGATGCCCACAACCCCTGGTGTCCAGGCATGTGCAAAGGGGGCGTCAAATGCGCTGGAATGTGACCCCCTGCTTCCAGTGAATTGGCATGACAGAAAGGACGCCCATAAGCTATCGGCCGTGCCTGCAGACACCTCCATTGCAGCAAGCGAGAAGGGGGCTGTAATGGAGAAATGAAAACCCGCCTGTGTCAAGGATTACAAGAAATTTATGAGGGGGGGGAGGGGCATCAATCTGTGGGTCAAGGCGCTTCAGACATATCTGGTGAAGCGTAAGACCAGGGCCTGGTATAGAAAGGCAGCGATCTATCTGATACAGATCACTACATATACTGCGTACGTAATTAATAAGTCATCCCGGGGAACGCTGAGCTTCCTCCACTTCCAGGGGCAGCTTGTAGAGCACCTTTTGTTTAAGACCGCCACACCCCATTACAGTCCGAGGAGGATAACCGGTTTTATTGCCCCATGTGCCATTCCCAAGCAGGCCTCTGTAATTACCCCTGTTTTGAAACCTACCATACAGTAATACATTATTAATTTTATCTTATGTATAGGGAATGCCAAAAAAGGGGGGGGGGATTCTTTTTAAGGGAGTCATTTTTTCTGCACAAGTGGGCAATGGGGCCTGGAATTTATTCAGTTGCGCCCTGAAATCCAATGGATGTTCCCTCCATTATAGGCCGAGCCATGTGTCCTATAAGCAGATTGAGGCTACAATGGGGGTATTGCTGAACACAGAAGAGCTGGTGCTATAACATTTGGGGTACGTCTCCCCAGTTTTTCCTGCTTCAAACAAATAAAACTGTCATGAAAGTGACAAATTTGTGAAAAAAATGAAATGGTATTTATTTTTTACGTGCTTTTATAATAATTAAAAAAATGTCAGAATGCACACCTAGATAAATGGGCTAAGGGGTCTTGATTTCAAAATGGGATACCTGTGGGGGCGTTCTATTGTTTTGGCAGTTTAATGGCTCTACAAGTGTGCAATGAGGCCTGGAATTTATTAAGTTGTGCTCTGAAATCCAACGGGTGTTCCTTCCATTATAGGCCTTGCCATGTGTTCAGTAAGCTGATTAGGGCCACAATGGGTATGTTTCTGAACACGGGACAAACAGGGGGATCCATTTTGGGGTGAAAGTCCTCATTCATATGTGTGCTGTACAAAAAGCCCTGTTTATAAAATGACACAATTTCCAAAAAAATGAAAATAGTATTTTTTTTCCTTCTGCTTTGCTTAGATTCCTTCAAGAACTGTGAGGTCAAAATACGCAGTACACTCCTATATGAATTCGTTAAGGGGTCTAGTTTTCAAAATGTGGTCATTTTTGGGGGTTCTCTGTTGTTTTGGTCGCTCCAGGGCTCTACAAGTTGGCAATGGGGCCTCAATCTCCTTCAAGCAAAATTTCTGTTCTGAAAGCGACTGGCTGCTCATTTCAGTGTGCATACAGACATAATATTAGGGCCACAGTGGATACGTTTCTGAACACAGGAGAAACAGGGGGATCCACTTTGGGGTGCAAGTCTTCATTCACATGTGTGCTGTACAAAAATTTTTTATAGAAATGACACAATTGCTAAAAAAAATAAAAACTATAATTTTTTCCTTCTGCTTTGCTTACATTCATTCAAAAACTGTGGGGTCAAAATACTCCTGACCCCCCTCAGTGAATACAATGAGATGTGTAGTTTTTAAAATGGGGTCATTTGTGGGGGTATGTATCATTCTCACACCTATGAGCCTTTGCAATCTGAGCTTGGTGTAGGAAAACAAAATGTTCCCTAGGGCTTATTCACAGGACTGTATATCAGCCGCCATTTTCACGACCGGCCGATATACACTACCTTTTGAGCTGTCTTCCCCCTTCCCTCCCCCTCCCCCTCGCCGGCTCTCTGTCTCTGTCCTCTTCTCCAGCTGTTTGTAATGAAAAGTGGTGGGGTGGGGGCGGAGCTAAGCTCCCGCCCCTTGTCCGCAGCCAGCAATGGGAGGTGCCAGGGTGGGACGCCCCGCCCCCGCCCTGCCCCCTCCCATTGCAAACAGCTGGAGGAGAGGAGAGAGGCGGAGAGCCAGCAAGGGGGAGAGAAATTGAATACGTCTTAGGACTTAGAGCAAGGTAGGGTGGGAGGCATCCTTTAAATCTTCTGTCTCTTGGCAAATCCTTACATTTCACCATATTCTTTGTATACCCATATACATGTCCTCCCAATCCAAGATTGGAAGCTATGCTCGCGCATTTTTGCATCATCAACCGCCTGTTACTGATAGCCACCTTCCCCTGAGACCAGTGAACTTTGATCTCCATTTTTAACCCCATGCATGCCCTAATCTATTAACAGCGCGGCATGTAAAGGGTTCACAGAGGGAGGGCACACCCTATGCAACATCATCGGACCCCTGTGATGTAATTGTGGTGGGCCTATGTGTTGCCATGGCAACAGGACACCAGATACTGGTGTCTTGGCTTGCCACTGCCTATGATCGCTGTTACAGGGCTACTGCCCACTGGTGAGAGCGATATCAGGCCGTGATTCACGGTCCCGATATCACCCTCGCAGTGGATGGGAAACCCCTGGATGCAAGGCATTTTCATGTGGAAACAGCCTCGCATCATTGCAGGGGGAATCCTTTCATCCCATTGCTTTCAATGAGGCTTCAGCCCTAAGGAGAGCAATAGGAGGACATTGTGATCCTCTGCCATTGCTGTGACAGTATTCAGTGATGAGGGGACTCCCCGCGGGGTTGAAGGAATCCACAACCGCTTTTGTCACAGACATGGCAGGGGATGGCGCTAACTTCCCATTGCTTTCAATGAGGGCAGCGCTGATGCAGCCGGCCCCATTGGAATCAGTGGGCGAGATCGCATTCCTGCAATGCGTTTTCACGCAGCATCGCAGAAATGAAAATATTGCAAATGAGAAGGCAACCATTGAAAGTCAGTGGTTTCATAATCATGCGTTTTCACTCACTCTGGCATTGCGAGAAAATCGCCTGATTTTAATGCCAGTGTGAAGGCGCTCTTAGCAATATAAAAAGTGTAAAAAAAAAGATTAAAATAGTGCGTAAAAACAAACCTTTTTTTGCGCTCATTCCTCTTTTTATATAAAAAAGCTTTTTAAATTCCGCATTTCATATTGCCGTATCCATAAATGTATAATAAATTGAACACACTATTTATCTTGCACAAAAAAAAACATTTTTAAAAAACCCTAAAAACGGAAGCAAAATGCTAACTTTTTTTGCCTCCCAAAAATGCAATAAAAATTATCAAAAAAAAGTCATATGTAAACCAAAACTGTACCAATAAAAACTACAGCTCGTCACATAAAAAACAAGCTCTCACAGAGTTCCGAACATCTATAAATAAAAGCTATAGACTTTGAATGCACAATGTAGAAAAAAATATTTTTGTGGAAAAATTTTTAAAAAATAAGAATTTTGGTATCCTCATCATTGAACTGACTCTCAGAAAAAATGTATCATGTCAATTATGTTGCACGACTAATACTGTAAAAAACAAACTGTGGCAGAATTGATGCGCTTTCTCTTGCTGCCCATAAAAAACAATTGATAAAAGATTTACAAAATATAGTATATACACCCAAAAATTGTAGCAATAAAAACTACATTTTGCCTCGCCAAAAAATAAGCCCCTACACGGCAAAGTGAACTAAAAAATAAAAACGTTATGGCATCTGAAAAGTGGAGGTGAAAATCCCCCCCAAAATTGTTGGGTCCTTATGTCACTGCTGAGACTTAAAAGGCCCTAATACTCAACAGTCCCAGGAGCATTAACTAGGCCCTGGGTTGCCATAGTAACCCATAGGCATCCTATGGTCGTGTTGCTGGAAGGGATGGAAGGATTCCCTCTAACGGCTTAGATGCCACGTTCAGCATTGAGTGTGACATTTTAAGTTCAGCAGCTGGCATCTGATCATTAACCATGTGCTGCAGATTTCACCTTTTTGAATCCAAAGGGTGAAATCTGTGGCAAGTCGACCCAAAATCCATGACAAAATCCACACCATTAAACTGTTAATTAAATGACTGCTAATCTTTGTGTGACTTGGTTGCTTACGACTCCAGGTGACCCCCTCGCTGGCGCTCCTTGAGGCTGACGCTGCGGTCGGCACTGGCTTCCCCGCGGACAGCTGCAGATCACTGGTCCTATCAGGTAATAATCCAATCCAACGTATTTGGCTCCTAGATGGGTCTCCGCTGCTCTTTGTCTGCCTGGACTATACTACAGAATAGATCTCCTTGGACTCGCCGAAGGACTTGCTGTTGCCTCTTCTTTCTTCTTCATCTGCCACTGTCACCATTTCTCCTCTTCTGGCTTCTCCAGCTGTTCTTGGCAAAATCTAATCCAGAGGTTAACTTCTTATCAGCAACAGCAGCAGTTCTCATCTGGCTTCAAGATGGCGTCTGACTTGACCAACTGCCGTTTTTCCTTCTAGAAGCTCCGCCCACTTCAGGCTCCGCCCACTTTCCAGCACTACACAGAGGATAACGGTTATGTCTGGTCTCACAAGAACTAAATTAAAGGGCCCATATCACTCCATTCCATTAATAAAAAAATATATATGGAAATGATGATAATCCAAGGACTCTAGGTAGGTTGGCCTCACACAGCGCATTTTTCATGTGTTTTATATATATTACATATATATAACTTGTACGACGCACGTATGTAATAAAAAAAACATGTTTTTAATCTGTTTTTCAGATCTTTTTCCCTTGCATTTCATAACTCCAAAAAATCCCACAGTGAGATCTCCGCTTTAGGGCTCATTCACATAAGTGGGTGCAATTTTCGGCCTGTGTGTAATTCCTGCATTTTTCACTCACGCAAGAAAAAAGCCCAACGGATATCACGTTTTCTAGCGTAAAAGCAGTGAATGCGCATGTGTCAGCCGCAGTGCAGTTTTTTTTTACACTTCTTTAGATTTGAATGTGCAATTTTGGTCTGTAAATACGGACCAAAATATAACATGCTGCGTTTTTTTTACTTGTGTTAAAAAAAAAAAAAAAAAAATTGCACATCTAAATGCACCAATCCAAAGTCCAATATTACTATTTTGTATTAGAAATAGGGTTGCCACCTTTGCCACGAAATAATACCGGCCATGGTAAAAAAAAAAGGGGGGGGGGGCGTGGCTTATCGCAGCATTTTTTTCCTCCTTTATCTTCTGGCCAGCATGTTCTCGCCAGTAGATGGCGTTTAGTGTGAATCACACGTCATCTACTCACGAGAACACGCTGCAGATGCTCGCATACAATCTACACATATATAATTATATATATAAGATACCCAGGTTCCCCCAGCATGGTCCATATCACTATATACAGGAGATATACTTTCCCTGTATATAGTGATGCTGATTTAACCTGGATATATCCTGTACATAATTATATGTACAGCTGGTATAACGTATACCACCTAAACATACAAGATTACATGAAGTACACGGGACAATTTATTACAGAGCAGATCTAGGACGTGGACCGCCACAAATATCTCAGAGATAAAAAAATGCTTGGGAATCGTATTAATGGGACAAGTTAAAAAGTCCTCCATACGGTCCTATTGGTCCACTAGTGCTGTTCACACGACCTTTGTATTTTCATCAGTAATGCCCCAATGCCGAATTGAAAACATTATGCAGTTTTTCCATTTTGCCGATAATACCTAAATCCCCCCCAGAAATAACCCTGCGTACGACAGGTTATGTAAATTGAGGCCCCTAATCACCTTATTAAAGGATTCTTTTAAAAATATTTACACCCCTTAAAAAAGTCAGTCCGTGGACGAGTGCCTTATGAGCTTCAAGAGCTGTCTGTCATTCCGCCAATTCATCCCCTTTAAGCACTGGGTATGGCATTAAGTTGTACAAAATTTGTGAGAGTGCAACAGGGTAAACCTGTGATTTTTTTATTTATGAGGGCAGGGACCGACAACGAAATCCCCCTAACTGCCCAGAGAATATCGGCATAAATGGAACAATCGTTTGGGAGCTCATGAGCCCATTATTACATAAAGGGTATCACGTCTATACAGATAATAATTATACCAGCCCTCCCACTTTATAAAGCCTTATACGATGCAAATACAGGGGCCAGCGGAACAGTACGCAAAACAGGGTGGGATGCCCACAACCCCTGGTGTCCAGGCATGTGCAAAGGGGGCGTCAAACGCGCTGGAATGTGACCCCCTGCTACCAGTGAACTGGCATGACAGAAAGGACGCCCATATGCTATCGACCGTGCCTGCAGACACCTCCATTGCAGCAAGGGAGAAGGGGGCTGTAATGGAGAAAAGAAAACCCGCCTGTGTCAAGGATTAAAAGAAATTTATGGGGGGGGGGGAAGGGGCGTCAATCTGTGGGTCAAGGTGCTTCAGCCGTATCTGATGAAGCGTAGGACCAGGGCCGGGTATAAAAAGGCAGCGATCTACCTGATACAGATCACTACATATACTGCGTACGTAATTAATAAGTCATCCCGGGGAACGCTGAGCTTCCTCCACTTCCAGGGGCAGCTTGTAGAGCACCTTTTGTTTAAGACTGCCACACCCCATTACAGTCCGAGGAGGATAACCGGTTTTATTGCCCCATGTGCCATTCCCAAGCAGGCCTCTGTTATTACCCCTCTTTTGAAACCTACCATACAGTAATACATTATTAATTTTATCTTATGTATAGGGAATGCCAAAAAAAGGGGGGGGAGGGATTCTTTTTAAGGGAGTAATTTTTTTCTGCACAAGTGGGCAATGTGGCCTGGAATTTATTCAGTTGCGCCCTGAAATCCAATGAGTGCTCCCTCCATCATAGGCCGAGCCATGTGTCCTATAAGCAGATTGAGGCTACAATGGGGGTACTACTGAACACAGAAGAGCTGGTGCTATAAAATTTGGGGTGCGTCTCCCCAGTTTTTCCTGCTTGAAACAAATAAAACTGTCATGAAAGTGACAAATTTGTGAAAAAAATGAAATGGTATTTATTTTTTATGTGCTTTTATAATAATTAAAAAAATGTCAGAATGCACACCTAGATAAATGGGCTAAGGGGTCTTGATTTCAAAATGGGATACCTGTGGGGGCGTTCTATTGTTTTGGCAGTTTAATGGCTCTACAAGTGTGCAATGAGGCCTGGAATTTATTAAGTTGTGCTCTGAAATCCAACGGGTGTTCCTTCCATTATAGGCCTTGCCATGTGTTCAG
Organism: Eleutherodactylus coqui; assembly: GCF_035609145.1. Taxonomy (NCBI): domain Eukaryota; kingdom Metazoa; phylum Chordata; class Amphibia; order Anura; family Eleutherodactylidae; genus Eleutherodactylus; species Eleutherodactylus coqui. The sequence goes on from NC_089846.1 coordinate 33,393,156, forward strand.
TAAGCTGATTAGGGCCACAATGGGTATGTTTCTGAACACGGGACAAACAGGGGGATCCATTTTGGGGTGAAAGTCCTCATTCATATGTGTGCTGTACAAAAAACCCTGTTTGTAAAATGACACAATTTCCAAAAAAATGAAAATCGTATTTTTTTCCTTCTGCTTTGCTTAGATTCCTTCAAGAACTGTGAGGTCAAAATACGCAGTACACTCCTAGATGAATTCATTAAGGGGTCTAGTTTTCAAAATGTGGTCATTTGTGGGGGTTCTCTGTTGTTTTGGTCTCTCCAGGGCTCTACAAGTTGGCAATGGGGCCTCAATCTCCTTCAAGCAAAATTTCTGTTCTGAAAGCCACTGGCTGCTCCTTTCAGTGTGCATACAGACATAATATTAGGGCCACAGTGGATACGTTTCTGAACACAGGAGAAACAGGGGGATCTACTTTGGGGTGCAAGTCTTCATTCACATGTGTGCTGTACAAAAAATTTTTTATAGAAATGACACAATTGCTAAAAAAAATAAAAACTATAATTTTTTCCTTCTGCTTTGCTTACATTCATTCAAAAACTGTGGGGTCAAAATACTCCTGACCCCCCCTCAGTGAATACAATGAGATGTGTAGTTTTTAAAATGGGGTTATTTGTGGGGGTATGTATCATTCTCACACCTATGAGCCTTTGCAATCTGAGCTTGGTGTAGGAAAACAAAATGTTCCCTAGGGCTTATTCACAGGACTGTATATCAGCCGCCATTTTCACGACCGGCCGATATACACTACCTTTTGAGCTGTCTTCCCCCTTCCCTCCCCCTCGCCGGCTCTCTGTCTCTGTCCTCTTCTCCAGCTGTTTGTAATGAAAAGTGGTGGGGTGGGGGCGGAGCTAAGCTCCCACCCCTTGTCCGCAGCCAGCAATGGGAGGTGGCAGGGTGGGACGCCCCGCCCCCTCCCATTGCAAACAGCTGTAGGAGAGGAGAGAGGCGGAGAGCCAGCAAGGGGGAGAGAAATTGAATATGTCTTAGGACTTAGAGCAAGGTAGGGTGGGAGGCATCCTTTAAATCTTCTGTCTCTTGGCAAATCCTTACATTTCACCATATTCTTTGTATACCCATATGCATGTCCTCCCAATCCAAGATCGGAAGCTATGCTCGCGCATTCTTGCATCATCAGCCGCCTGTTACTGATAGCCACCTTCCACGAGATCAGTGAACTTTGCTCTCCATTTTTAACCCCATGCATGCCCTAATCTATTAACAACGCGGCATGTAAAGGGTTCACAGAGGGAGGGCACACCCTATGCAACATCATCGGACCCCGTGATGTAATTGTGGTGGGTCTATGTGTTGCCATGGCAACAGGACACCAGATACTGGTGACTTGGCTTGCCATTGCCTATGATCGCTGTTACAGGGCTACTGCCCACTGGTGAGAGCGATATCAGGCCATGATTCCCGGCCCTGATATCACCCTCGCAATGGTTGGGAAACCCCTTGCATCATTGCAGGGGGAATCCTTTCATCCCATTGCTTTCAATGAGGCTTCAGCCCTAAGGAGAGCAATAGGAGGACATTGCCATCCTCTGCCATTGCTGTAACAGTATTCAGTGATGAGGGGACTCCCCGCGGGGTTGAAGGAATCCACAACCGCTTTTGTCACAGACATGGCAGGGGATGGCGCTAACTTCCCATTGCTTTCAATGAGGGCAGCGCTGATGCAGCCGGCCCCGTTGGAATCAGTGGGCGAGATCGCATTCCTGCAATGCGTTTTCACGCAGCATCGCAGAAATGAAAATATTGCAAATGAGAAGGCAACCATTGAAAGTCAGTGGTTTCATAATCATGCGTTTTCACTCACTCTGGCATTGCGAGAAAATCGCCTGATTTTAATGCCAGTGTGAAGGCGCTCTTAGCAATATAAAAAGTGGTAAAAAAAAAGATTAAAATAGTGCGTAAAAACAAACCTTTTTTTGCGCTCATTCCCCTTTTTATATAAAAAAGCTTTTCAAATTCCACATTTCATATTGCCGTATCCATAAATGTATAATAAATTGAACACACTATTTATCTTGCACAAAAAAACATTTTTAAAAAACCCTAAAATCGGAGGCAAAATGCTAACTTTTTTTGCCTCCCAAAAATGCAATAAAAATTATCAAAAAAAAGTCATATGTAAACCGAAACTGTACCAATAAAAACTACAGCTCGTCACATAAAAAAACAAGCCCTCACAGAGTTCCGAACATCTATAAATAAAAGCTATAGACTTTGAATGCAGCGATGTAGAAAAGATATTTTTGTGGAAAAATTTTTAAAAAATAAGAATTTTGGTATCCTCATCATTGAACTGACTCTCAGAAAAAATGTATCATGTCAATTATGTTGCACGACTAATACTGTAAAAAAAAATGTGGCAGAATTGATGCGCTTTCTCTCGCTGCCCATAAAAAACAATTGATAAAAGATTTACAAAATATAGTATATACACCCAAAAATTGTAGCAATAAAAACTACATTTTGCCTCGCCAAAAAACAAGCCCTTAACACGGCCAAGTGAACTGAAAAATAAAAAAGTTATGGCATCTGAAAAGTGGAGGTAAAAATCCCCCCCAAAATCGTTGTGTCCTTATGTCACTGCTGAGACTTAAAAGGCCTTAATACTCAACAGTCCCAGGAGCATTAACTAGGCCATGGGTTGCCATAGTAACCCATAGGCATCCTATGGTCGTGTTGCTGGAAGGGATGGAAGGATTCCCTCTAACGGCTTAGATGCCACGTTCAGCATTGAGTGTGACATTTTAAGTTCAGTAGCTGGCATCTGATCATTAACCATGTGCTGCAGATTTCACCTTTTTGAATCCAAAAGGGTGAAATCTGTGGCAAGTCGACCCAAAATCCATGACAAAATCCACACCATTAAACTGTGAATTAAATGACTGCTAATCTTTGTGTGACTTGGTTGCTTACGACTCCAGGTGACCCCCTCGCTGGCGCTCCTTGAGGCTGACGCTGCGGCCGGCACTGGCTTCCCCGCGGACAGCTGCAGATCACTGGTCCTATCAGGTAATAATCCAATCCAACGTATTTGGCCCCTAGATGGGTCTCCGCTGCTCTTTGTCTGCCCGGACTGTGCTACAGGATGGATCTCCTTGAACTCGCCGAAGGACTTGCTGTTGCCTCTTCTTTCTTCTTCATCTGCCACTGTCACCATTTCTCCTCTTCTGGCTTCTCCAGCTGTTCTTGGCAAAATCTAATCCAGAGGTTAACTTCTTATCAGCAACAGCAGCAGTTCTCATCTGGCTTCAAGATGGCGTCTGACTTGACCAACTGCCGTTTTTCCTTCTGGAAGCTCCACCCACTTCAGGCTCCGCCCACTTTCCAGCACTACACAGAGGATAACGGTTATGTCTGGTCTCACAAGAACTAAATTAAAGGGCCCATATCACTCCATTCCATTAATAAAAAAATATATATGGAAATGATGATAATCCAAGGACTCTAGGTAGGTTGGCCTCACACAGCGCATTTTTCATGTGTTTTATATATATTACATATATATATAACTTGTACGACGCACGTATGTAATAAAAAAAACATGTTTTTAATCTGTTTTTCAGATCTTTTTCCCTTGCGTTTCATAACTCCAAAAAATCCCACAGTGAGATCTCCGCTTTAGGGCTCATTCACATGAGTGGGTGCAATTTCGGCCTGTGTGTAATTCCTGCATTTTTCACTCACGCAAGAAAAAAGCCCAACGGATATCACGTTTTCTTGTGTAAACGCAGTGAATGCGCATGTGTTGACCCAAAACAAACGATACTCCTGACTTAGAAATAGGGTTGCCACCTTTGCCACGAAATAATACCGGCCACAGTAAAAAAAAAAAAAGAGGGGGCGTGGCTTACTGCAGCATTTTTTTCCTCCTTTATCTTCTGGCCAGCATGTTCTCGCGAGTAGATGGCGTTTAGTGTGAATCACACGTCATCTACTCACGAGAACACGCTGCAGATGCTCGTATACAATCTACACATATATAATTATATACATGAGATACCCAGGTTCCCCCAGCATGGTCCATATCACTATATACAGGAGATATACTTTCCCTGTATATAGTGGTGCTGATTTAACCTGGATAGATCCTGTACATAATTATATGTACAGCTGGTATAACGTATACCACCTAAACATACAAGATTACATGAAGTACACGGGACAATTTATTACAGAGCACCCCACCTCTGTGAAATCTAGGACGTGGACCGCCACAAATATCTCAGAGATAAAAAAATGTTTGGGAATCGTATTAATGGGACAAGTTAAAAAGTCCTCCATACGGTCCTATTGGTCCACTAGTGCTGTTCACACGACCTTTGTATTTTCATCAGTAATGCCCCAATGCCGAATTGAAAACATTATGCAGTTTTTCCATTTTGCCGATAATACCTAAATCCCCCCCAGAAATAACCCTGCGTACGACAGGTTATGTAAATTGAGGCCCCTAATCACCCTAATAAAGGATTCTTTTTAAAATATTTACACCCCTTAAAAAAGTCAGTCCGTGGACGAGTGCCTTATGAGCTTCAAGAGCTGTCTGTCATTCCGCCAATTCATCCCCTTTAAGCACTGGGTATGGCATTAACCCCTTAGTGACCAAGCCTGTTTGCGCCTTAATGACCAGGCCAAATTTTGTAAATCTAACATGTATCACTTTAAGGCCTTAGTCAGACGGGCGTTTTTTCGCGCGATTTGCGCATGCGTCCGGCGATTTTTTTAAAAACCATTGCTTTGCAATGGTATCGGACACATGAGCGCTTTTTATGCGCTCGTCCGATAAATTCTAGAAGAAAAAATCGCAGATCGCACCTATCTGCGATCTGTGATTCCTGTTCTCTTCTCTATATGCGCTCAATAGGGCCAGCAGCAGCGCCGACCCCATTGAGAACATATAGAAGACAAATCATTCTTCTCTGCCACAGCTGTAACAGCTGTGGCAGAGAAGAACGATGTTTGCACATTGAATTCAATGGAGCCGTCAATGCAGCAGGTTCCACTGAAAGCAATGGGCTGCCGGCGAGCGCAGGATGAATTGTTGGGAAGGGCTTAAATATATAAGCCCTTCCCTGCAATTCATCCAGAAAAGTGTTAAAATAAAAAATATATATATACTCACCTGCTCCCGGCAGCCGGAGTTCCGCACGGCCGGCCTGCAGCGGGTGTGAAGGTGGTGTGAGTCAGATCTGCCTCTGATTGGCGCAAAAGAATTAGCGTCCAAATTTTACGTACGGAATGTAATTTCTTCCCTTCCCAATGTCATAGAAACATGAAATTTGGCACGAGCATTGATTATGTCATAAATAGGAAAAGCTAATTGGTCCCAACTCCATTATTCAATTTTATGTGCAAAGGAATTAGCGTCCAAATTTTACGTGCGGAATGTAATTTTTTCACTTTCCGGTGTCATAGAAACGTGAAATTTGACACGAGCATTGATTATGTCATAGATAGAAAAAGCTGATGGGTCCCAACTCGATTATTAAATTCTAGCGCAAAAGATTTGGCGTCGAAATTTTACGTACAGAATGTAATTTTTTCACTTTCCGGTGTCATAGAAACGGGAAATTTGGCACGAGCATTGATTATGTCATAAATAGGAAAAGCTAATGGGTCCCAACTCCATTATTCAATTCTATGCGCAAAAGAATTAGCGTCCAAATTTTACGTGCGGAATGTAACTTTTTCACTTTCCGGTGTCATAGAAACGTGAAATTTGGCACGAGCATTGATTATGTCTAGAGATGAGCGAGCATACTTGTCCGAGCTTGATACTCATTCGAGTATTAGGGTGTTCGAGATGCTCGTTACTCGATACGAGTACCACGCGATGTTCGAGTTACTTTCATTTTCTTCCCTGAGAAATTTGCGCGCTTTTCTGGCCAATAGAAAGACAGGGAAGGCATTACAACTTCCCCCTGCGACGTTCAAGCCCTATACCACCCCCCTGCAGTGAGTGGCTGGCGAGATTAGGTGTCACCCGAGTATTAAAATCTGCCCTCCCACGGCTCGCCACAGATGTCATTGAGTGGCTGTGATTGGCTGAAGGCACGTGTGTTTTCTGGAGGCGGGGATTTCAAGCCCTGTGTCCAGAAAGCAATGCTCTGTCGGGGACCAGGAGGGAGCAACAGCCTGCAGGAGCGCCGCAGAACGCCAGGAGAAGTGAGTAATGATTTTTATTCTTTGCTCCGCTGTATTCCCGGCGTATAAGGTGACAGTTGGGGGGTCGTCTTATACGCCCCGTCGCCTTATACGCCGGTATATACGGTATATATTTTTATTTTTACACATTTCTGGATGAATTGCAGGGAAGGGCTTATATATTTAAGCCCTTCCCGACAATTCATCCCGCGATCGCCGGCAGCCCATTGCTTTCAGTGGAACCTGCTGTATTGCTGGCTCCATTGAATTCAATGGGCAAACATCGTTCTTCTCTGCCACAGCTGTTACAGCTATGGCAGAGGAGAACGATCTTTATGCTGACAGTGGGGGGGGGGGGCACTCTTGCTGCTATTGTGGCTTAATAGTGGGACCTGTGAACTTGAGATGCAGCCCAATATGTAGCCCCTCGCCTGCCCTATCCGTTTCTGTGTCGTTCCCATCACTTTCTTGAATTGCCCAGATTTTCACAAATGAAAACCTTAGCGAGCATCGGCGATATACAAAAATGCTCGGGTCGCCCATTGACTTCAATGGGGTTCGTTACTCGAAACGAACCCTCGAGCATCGCGAAAAGTTCGTCCCGAGTAACGAGCACCCGAGCATTTTGGTGCTCGCTCATCTCTAATTATGTCATAAATAGAAAAAGCTAATGGGTCCCAACTCAATTATTCAATTCTAGCGCAAAATAATTGGCGTCGAAAATTTACGTACGGAATGTAATTTTTTTACTTTCCGGTGTCATAGAAACGGGAAATTTGGCACGAGCATTGATTATGTCATATATAGGAAAAGCTAATGGGTCCCAACTCGATTATTCAATTCTAGCGCAAAAGAATTGGCGTCAAAATTTTACGTGCGGAATGTAATTTTCTCACTTTCTGGTGTCATAGAAACGTGAAATTTGGCACAAGCATTGATTATGTCATAAATAGGAAAAGCTAATGGGTCCCAACACCATTATTCAATTCTATGCGCAAAAGAATTAGCGTCCAAATTTTACGTAGATAATCTAAATCTCTCACTTCCCAATGTCATAAAAACATGAAATTTGACAGAAGCATTGATTGTGTCATAAATATGAAAAGTTAATGGGTCCCAACTCAATTATTCAATTCTAAGCGCAAAAGAATTAGTGTCCAAATTTTATGTACGTAATCTAATTCTCTCACTTCCTGATGTCATTTTATATAAAGGAAACGTCGCATGGTTTCCTTCACGTGGTGTTTCCTGGGTAACGCAGAGAACTATGCAAAATGGTGAACATATGTTTTTCTTCAGTATCTCTAAAGTAACCACGACTTCATAAGAGTTTCCGTGTGAACACCAGATAAACACCAGTACCAAATTAACTCGGGCGAAGCCGGGTATATCAGCTAGTCTTAAATATGTGCAAACATAATATAGAAATTTTTGATAAGATTTATATTTCCACCTGTTTACTTTATTTTGGGCGCACATTGGAAAAACTTTTGTTTTTTTTTAACCATTTAGGAGATGTACAAATTTAACATTACTTTTTAGCATTTTGAGAAACACTTTGTTTTCCTACACCAAGCCAACATTGGAAAGGCTCGAGAGTGTCAAAATAACAGATACCCCCACAAATGACCCCATTTTAAAAACTACACCCCTTAGTTTATTCACTGAGGGGTGTCATGAGTATTTTGACCCCACAGTTTTTTTTCAAGACTTAATTCAATTTAGAGGAGAAAAAGTAAAATTTCATATTTTTGCAAATCTATCATTATAAAGACATATTTTTTTCCTATAGTTTACATGAAAATGAGGATTTACACCCCAAAATGGATACCCCTGTTTCTCCTGTGTTCAGAAATATACCCATTGTGGCCCTAATATTATATCTGAGTTCACAACGGGGTCCAAAACGAAAGGAGTAGTCAGTGTCTTTCAGAACAGACATTTTGCTTGAAGTCCTTTTAGACCCCATAGCACACATGTAGAGTTCTTGAGCGCCCAAAACCATAGAAAACCCCCACAAATGACCCCATTTTGAAAATTAGACCCCTTAAGGAATTTATCTAGGGGTGTACTGCATATTTTGACCCCACAGTTATTGAATGCATTTAAACCAAGCAAAAGGAAAAAATTGGAATTTTTGTTTTTTTGGCAATTCTGTCATTTTAAAAACAGCTTTTTTTGTACAGCACACATATGAAGGAAGACTTGCCCCCCAAAATGGATACCCCTGTTTGTGCTGTTTTCAGTAATATACCCATTGTGGCCCTAATCTTATGTCCGCATGCACAACGGGGCCCAAAATGAAAGGAGTAATCGGTGGCTTTCAGAACATAGATTTTGCTTGAAGTCCTTTTAGGCCCCATTGCCCACTTGTAGAGTTCTTGAGCGCCCAAAATCATATAGAACCCCCACAGATGACCGCATTTTGAAAACTAGAGTCCTTAACGAATTTATCATGGGCTGTACTGTGTATTTTGACCCCACAGTTTTTGAATAAATTCAAGCAAAGCAAAAGGAAAAAATTAGGATTTTTGTTTTTTTGGCAATTCTGTCATTTTAAAAACAGCTTTTTTTGTACAGCACACATATGAAGGAAGACTTGCACCCCAAAATGGATACCCCTGTTTGTGATGTTTTCAGAAATATACCCATTGTGGCCCTAATCTTATGTCCGCATGCACAACGGGGCCCAAAATGAAAGGAGTAATCGGTGGCTTTCAGAACATAGATTTTGCTTGAAGTCCTTTTAGGCCCCATTGCCCACTTGTAGAGTTCTTCAGCGCCCAAAACCATAGAGAACCCCCACAAATTACCCCATTTTGAAAACTAGACCCCTTAACAAATTTATCTAGAGGTGTACTGTGTATTTTAACCCTACAATTTTTGAATAGATCTAAGCAAAGCAGTAAGAAAAAAATTACGATTTTCATTTTTTGGGCTATTGCGTCAATTTAAAAACAGTTTTTTTTGTACAGCACACATATAAATGACGACTTTTACCCCAAAACGGATACCCCTGTTTGTCCCGTGTTCAGAAACATACCCATTGTGGCCCTAATCTACTTACAGGACACATGGCTAGGCCTACAATAAAAGGAATACCCGTTAGATTTCAGGGTACAACTGAATAAATTCCAGGCCCCATTGCCCACTTACAGAGCCATTGAGCGTCTAAAATGATAAAGAACCCCCACAAATGACCCCATTTTGAAAACTAGACCCCTTAACAAATTCATCTAGGGGTGTACTGCGTATTTTGACCCCACAGTATTTGAATGAATCTAAGCAAAGCAGAAGGAAAAAGTTACAATTTTCAATTTTTTTGGGCAATTTTTTAAATTTAAAAACAGTTTTTTGTACAGTGTACATAGGAATGAAGACGTTCACCCCAAAATGGATACCCCCGTTTGTCCTGTGTTCAGAAACATACCCATTGTGGCTCTCATCTACTTACAGGACCCATGGCAAGGCCTATAAAGGAGGGAATACCCGTTGGATTTCATGGCACAACTGAATAAATCCCAGGCCCCATTGCTTATTTGAACGGAATAAAAATTGACTCCCTAAAATTCCCCCCCCCCCCCCCCCGCCCATACCCACTCCGCGCCCTTTTTGGCGTTCGCAAATCTTAGATAAAAGTAATAATGTGAACTGTGTGGTATTTCCGAAGACAGGGGTAATTACAGAGGCTGGTTGGAATGGGCCTATGGGGCAATAAAACCGGTATCCCCCCTCCTCTCATGCTTTTTGGGGGTCATTTCTTGACCTCAGTAGCGGGTATGGGGTGTAAAAAGTGGCATTCTGTGAGTCTCCGTAAGCTTGATGAGGTGCGACGGTCTCACATAGAAGGCGCTCAACAAGCTGCTCCTGGAACTGCAGGAAGACGAACGTTTTCGGGGCTTCTTGTAAAATATGTATGACGGTAGCGGTCTGAATAACGCCGGGCTCACGCAGCCGTGGGTGGAATCCGCTTGCGGAGGCCTGCAGCGGATCCCAGCTGTGAGCTTGGCTGTGACCCTGCGTACGGCCGCGTAATGTACTGCGCATAACTGCCTACTCACACAGGCGGTCATGCGCAGTACCTTTTTTTTGTTTGTATTTCCCGCACCGTCGCTTAGCTATGACGCGGGTACCCGCAGCCTGTATACAAGGTAGTTGCGTATGAGCTGCGGGTATATCTGCGACCATGGAGCACAATGGGCTCTATGCTGCGGATAGCCGCGGTAAAATAGAACCTGCTGCGTTCTCTTTTTTGCGAGTGGATTACACAATTCCGATCGCTAATGTGAGCGGAATTGTGTAATCCAATGCGATTGATCTGCGTATTACCGCGGATAAGACGCATGCGGAATCCGTAATTCCTATCCGGTCATGTGAGACCGGCCAAAGGTAGATCGCTACCTTTTTATCACGTGACCGGGGACAGCTCAACGAGGCCACCCGTCACTGCTTCAGGCTCTCGGCGACCATTGGTCGCTGGGAGCAGGGAGATTTTAAAATCCTGAGCTTCCCGACTCCTGCGCATGTGTCCGGTGTTTTGCCGGCGGTCACATGTGCAGAATCCGGGTAAGTTCACGGATGAGGATTGCATCGGGGTTCAAATACGGAGGCCTCTGGTAAAAAGTTTCATCTCCTCTCATCGATCGAATCGGTGAGGGGAGATGAAACTTCAAATTTTTTTTAAAGCTTTTACGTGATCGCCATTATCCATTGGATAACGGCGAACACGTGATCAGGAACTGCTCACCGCGGCCCGCCGTGAAATCTCTGGGCTCTTGGCTCAGTTTTGTAGCCAGGAGCAGGGAGATTTTCAATTATCCTGGCAATCCACAGCTTTTGCGCATGCGTCCGCCATTTTGGTGACGGGCATGTGCGCAGAAGCTGGGGTAAGGTCCGCGGATAAATCTGGGGGCCTTATGTGTGTACTTTGATCCTCCTTCACGGATATGATCCGTGAGGGGAGATGAAACGTACACTTTTTCAACTTTTTAAAAACTTTTTCAAACTTTTTCAACTTTTTTTTTTTTTACTTTTTCACACTTTTTTTTTACTATACATGATCATGTCTCCAGTGACATCCCTCTGTTCCAGGCTACACATGGCAGCCTGGAGCAGAGGAACTTTAAATTTCCCGGGGCTCGAGCCCCTCTGTGCACGCGCCTGATGTCAATCATCGGGCGCGCATGCGCAGACGGGGATTCGGGCACCCGGGACATCGGGACATCGGGGACGACTTAGTTGAGTATTTTCACCTCCCCTCATGGATCCGATCCATGAGGGGAGGTGAAACTTGCACTTTTTTTTTACTTTTCAAACTTTTTCGCGATCGCGGCTATCCGATGGATAGCGGCTACCGCGGTCCCCGGTAACACCTCCTGGTTCCCGGCTACCTTCAGGAGCCAGGAGCCAGGAGGTTTTGAATTTGCCAGGGGCTCCTGGGCTTCTGCGCATGCGCGTGACGTAATCGTCTGGCGCGCATGCGCAGAAGGCCGCCGGCGGGTCCGGGAGGACCAAATCTCCGGGGGACACCGCCGACAAGACAGGTGAGAATTTTTAGCTCCCCTGATGCTTCCGATCCATCAGGGGAGCTGAATATCTAACTTTTGGGGCACTTTTATTTACTTCTTTGCGATCCGCGCTATCCATTGGATAGCGCCGATCGCAATGCCGGGGGGGGGGGTCCCCGCAGCCCGGGATGACAGCTCCATGCTGTCGGCTACCTACGGGCACCGACAGCATGGAGCTGTCACGTCCTCAGCCCACAGGGCTCTATTCTCTGCAGGACGCATGTTTTTACGTCCTCAGAGAATAAAGCCCACTTGCTGAGGACGTAAAAACACTATGGCCCGGTCGTTAAGGGGTTAAGTTGTACAAAGTTTGTGAGAGTGCTACAGGGTAAACCTGTGATTTTTTTATTTATGAGGGCAGGGACCGACAACGAAATCCCCCTAACTGCCCAGAGAATATCGGCATAAATGGAACAATCGTTTGGGAGCTCATGAGCCCATTATTACATAAAGGGTATCACGTCTATACAGTTAATAATTATACCAGTCCTCCTACTTTATAAAGCCTTATACGATGCAAATACAGGGGCCTGCGGAACAGTACGCAAAACAGGGTGGGATGCCCACAACCCCTGGTGGCCAGGCGTGTGGAAAGGGGGCGTCAAACGCGCTGGAAAGTGACCCCCTGCTTGCAGTGAATTGGCATGACAGAAAGGACGTCCATATGCTATCGGCCGTGCCTGCAGACACCTCCATTGCAGTAAGGGAGAAGGGGGCTGTAATGGAGAAGAGAAAACCCGCCTGTGTCAAGGATTACAAGGAATTAATGGGGGGGGGGGGGGGTCGATCTGTGGGACATGGCGTTTCAGCCATATCTGTTGAAGCGTAAGACAAGAGCCTGGTATAGAAAGGCAGCGCTCTACCTGATACAGATCACTACATGTAATGCGTACGTAATTAATAAGTCATCCCGGGGAACGCTGAGCTTCCTCCACTTCCAGGGGCAGCTTGTAGAGCACCTTTTGTTTAAGACTGCCACACCCCATTGCAGTCTGAGGAGGATAACCGGTTTTATTGCCCCATGTGCCATTCCCAAGCAGGCCTCTGTTATTACCCCTCTTTTGAAACCTACCATACAGTAATACATTATTAATTTTATCTAATGTATAGGAAATGCCAAAAAAGGGGGGGGGAGGGATTCTTTTTAAGGGAGTCATTTTTTCTGCACAAGTGGGCAATGGGGCCTGGAATTTATTCAGTTACGCCCTGAAATCCAATGGGTGTTCCCTCCATCATAGGCCGAGCCATGTGTCCTATAAGCAGATTGAGGCTACAATGGGGGTATTGCTGAACAAAGAAGAGCTGGTGCTATAAAATTTGGGGTGCGTCTCCCCAGTTTTTCCTGCTTGAAACAAATAAAACTGTCATGAAAGTGACAAATTTGTGAAAAAAATGAAATGGTATTTATTTTTTACGTGCTTTTATAATAATTAAAAAAATGTCAGAATGCACACCTAGATAAATGGGCTAAGGGGTCTTGATTTCAAAATGGGATACCTGTGGGGGCGTTCTATTGTTTTGGCAGTTTAATGGCTCTACAAGTGTGCAATGAGGCCTGGAATTTATTAAGTTGTGCTCTGAAATCCAACGTGTGTTCCTTCCATTATAGGCCTTGCCATGTGTTCAGTAAGCTGATTAGGGCCACAATGGGTATGTTTCTGAACACGGGACAAACAGGGGGATCCATTTTGGGGTGAAAGTCCTCATTCATATGTGTGCTGTACAAAAAGCCCTGTTTGTAAAATGACACAATTTCCAAAAAAATGAAAATCGTATTTTTTTCCTTCTGCTTTGCTTAGATTCCTTCAAGAACTGTGAGGTCAAAATACGCAGTACACTCGTAGATGAATTCGTTAAGGGGTCTAGTTTTCAAAATGTGGTCATTTTTGGGGGTTCTCTGTTGTTTTGGTCGCTCCAGGGCTCTACAAGTGGGCAATGGGGCCTCAATCTCCTTCAAGCAAAATTTCTGTTCTGAAAGCCACTGGCTGCTCCTTTCAGTGTGCATACAGACATAATATTAGGGCCACAGTGGGTAAGTTTCTGAACACAGTAGAAACAGGGGGATCCACTTTGGGGTGCAAGTCTTCATTCACATGTGTGCTGTACAAAAATTTTTTATAGAAATGACACAATTGCTAAAAAAAATAAAAACTATAATTTTTTCCTTCTGCTTTGCTTACATTCATTCAAAAACTGTGGGGTCAAAATGCTCCTGACCCCCCTCAGTGAATACAATGAGATGTGTAGTTTTTAAAATGGGGTCATTTGTAGAGGTATGTATCATTCTCACACCTATGAGCCTTTGCAATCTGAGCTTGGTGGAGGAAAACAAAATGTTCCTTAGGGCTTATTCACAGGACTGTGTATCAGCCGCCATTTTCACAACCGGCCGATATACACTACCTTTTGAGCTGTCTTCCCCCTTCCCTCCCCCTCGCCGGCTCTCTGTTTCTGTCCTCTTCTCCAGCTGTTTGTAATGAAAAGTGGTGGGGTGGGGGCGGAGCTAAGCTCCCGCCCCTTGTCCGCTGCCAGCAATGGGAGGTGGCAGGGTGGGACGCCCCATCAGCCGCCTGTTACTGATAGCCACCTTCCCCTGAGATCAGTGAACTTTGATCTCCATTTTTAACCCCATGCATGCCCTAATCTAAAATCTTTAAACAGCGAGGCATGTAAAGGGTTCACAGAGGGAGGGCACACCCTATGCAACATCATCGGGCCCCCGTGATGTAATTGTGGTGGGCCTATGTGTTGCCATGGCAACAGGACACCAGATACTGGTGTCTTGGCTTGCCATTGCCTATGATCGCTGTTACAGGGCTACTGCCCACTGGTGAGAGCGATATCAGGCCGTGATTCACGGCCCCGATATCACCCTCACAGTGGATGGGAAACCCCTGGATACAAGGCATTTTCATGTGGAAACAGCCTTGCATCATTGCAGGGGGAATCCTTTCATCCCATTGCTTTCAATGAGGCTTCAGCCCTAAGGAGAGCAATAGGAGGACATTGTGATCCTCTGCCATTGCCGTGACAGTATTCAGTGATGAGGGGACTCCCCGCAGGGTTGAAGGAATCCACAACCGCTTTTGTCACAGACATGGCAGGGGATGGCGCTAACTTCCTATTGCTTTCAATGAGGGCAGCGCTGATGCAGCCGGCCCCGTTGGAATCAGTGGGCGATATCGCATTCCTGCGATGCGTTTTCACGCAGCATCGCAGAAATGAAAATATTGCAAATGAGAAGGCAACCATTGAAAGTCAGTGGTTTCATAATCATGCGTTTTCACTCACTCTGGCATTGCGAGAAAATCGCCTGATTTTAATGCCAGTGTGAAGGCGCTCTTAGCAATATAAAAAGTGGTAAAAAAAAAGATTAAAATAGTGCATAAAAACAAACCTTTTTTTGCGCTCATTCCCCTTTTTATATAAAAAAGCTTTTTAAATTCCACATTTCATATTGCCGTATCCATAAATGTATAATAAATTGAACACACTATTTATCTTGCACAAAAAAACATTTTTTAAAAACCCTAAAAACGGAGGCAAAATGCTAACTTTTTTTGCCTCCCAAAAATGCAATAAAAATTATCAAAAAGTCATATGTAAACCAAAACTGTACCAATAAAAACTACAGCTCGTCACATAAAAAACAAGCTCTCACAGAGTTCCGAACATCTATAAATAAAAGCTATAGACTTTGAATGCAGCGATGTAGAAAAAAATATTTTTGTGGAAAAATTTTTTAAAAATAAGAATTTTGGTATCCTCATCATTGAACTGATTCTCGGTAAAAATGAATCATGTCAATTATGTTGCATGACTAATACTGTAAAAAAAACTGTGGCAGAATTGATGCGCTTTCTCTCGCTGCTCATAAAAAACAATTGATAAAAGATTTACAAAATATAGTATATACACCCAAAAATTGTAGCAATAAAAACTACATTTTGCCTCGCCAAAAAATAAGCCCTTAACACGGCCAAGTGAACTGAAAAATAAAAAAGTTATAGCATCTGAAAAGTGGAGGTGAAAATCCCCCCCAAAATCTTTGGGTCCTTATGTCACTGCTGAGACTTAAAGGGGTTGTCCCGAGGCAGCAAGTGGGTCTATACACTTCTGCATGGCCATAATAATGCACTTTGTAATGTACATTGTGCATTAATTATGAGCCATACAGAAGTTATAAAAAGTTTTATACTTACCTGCTCCGTTGCTGGCGTCCTCGTCTCCATGGAGCCGACTAATTTTTGGCCTCCGATGGCCAAATTAGCCGCGCTTGCGCAGTCCGGGTCTTCTGCAGTCTTCTATGGGGCTCCGTGTAGCTCCGTGTAGCTCCGCCCCGTCACGTGCCGATTCCAGCCAATCAGGAGGCTGGAATCGGCAATGGACCGCACAGAAGAGCTGCGGTCCACGGAGGAAGAGGCCATCTTCAGCGGTGAGTAGAGAAGTCACCGGAGCGCGGGGATTAAGGTAAGCGCTCCGGTGAGCTTTCTTTACCTCCCTGCATCGGGGTTGTCTCGCGCCGAACGGGGGGGGGGTTGAAAAAAAAAAAAACCCGTTTCGGCGCGGGACAACCCCTTTAAAGGGGTTGTCTCGAGGAAGCAGTGAATTTTTTTTTTTTGGCCAGTCCCCCTAATTAAGCATACATTACTAAGCCCCCCTGTAAATGACTTTTCTAGCTGGTTTGTACTTACAGTTCCAGCATTTCAGCAACTTATAAAAAGTTTCCCAAGATGGCCGCCGGCTCTTTTCCCATCGCTTGCTGTAGCCCGACGTGCACGCTCCCGAGACGCTACCAGCTGTGTCTCCCTGACAACCAGACGCCCCGCAACCGCCGACCGGACCCCTGGATTGAACGCGGCCGACCATGGCACACAGTCACCCACCGCCAGGCAGCAGGTAACCGGCGCAGCCCCCCCCCCCCGGCACAGCGACAGCCCCCCCATCACAGCGGCAGCCCCCCCCAGCACAGCGGCAGCCCCCCCATCAGAGTGGCAGCCCCCCCATCACAGCGACAGCCCCCCCCCCCGGCAAAGCTGCAGCCCCCCCGGTGCAGCCCCCCCCCCCCCCGGCACAGCGACAGCCCCCCCCCCGGCACAGCGACTGCCCCCCCATCACAGCGACAGCCCCCCCATCACAGCGGCAGCCCCCCCCGGCACAGCGGCAGCCCCCCCATCACAGCGACAGCCCCCCCGGCACAGCGGCAGCCCCCCCATCACAGCGGCAGCCCCCCCCCGGCACAGCGGCAGCCCCCCCCCCCCCCCCCGGCACAGCGACAGCCCCCCGGCACAGCGACAGCCCCCCATCACAGCGACAGCCCCCCCATCACAGCGGCAGCCCCCCCCATCACAGCGACAGCCCCCCCATCACAGCGACAGCCCCCCCGGCACAGCGGCAGCCCCCCCGACACAGCGGCAGCCCCCCCGGCACAGCGACAGCCGCCCCATCACAGCGGCAGCCCCCCCGGCACAGCGGCAGCCCCCGCATCACAGCGGCAGCCCCCGCATCACATCGACAGCCCCTGCATCACAGCGGCAGCCCCCCCATCACAGCGACAGCCCCCCCCATCACAGCGACAGCCCCCCCATCACAGCGACAGCCCCCCCCCCGGCACAGCGGCAGCCCCCCCGACACAGCGGCAGCCCCCTCCGGCACAGCGACAGCCGCCCCATCACAGCGGCAGCCCCCCCCCCCTGGCACAGCGGCAGCCCCCCCCGGCACAGCGGCAGCCCCCCCCCCCCCAGCACAGCAACAGCCCCCCCCCCCGGCACAGTGGCAGCCCCCCCCCCGGAACAGCGACAGCCCCCCATCACAGCGACAGCCCCCCCATCACAGCGGCAGCCCCCCCCCCCCCCGGCACAGCGACAGCCCCCCCCGGCACAGCGACAGCCCCCCCGGCACAGCGGCAGAACCCCCCCCCCCGGCACAGCGGCAGCCCCCCCGGCCCATCACTATCCTCTAACAGAGGTACAGAATGGCCGCTCCAGCGCGCTCCCGAGCAGTGACAGCTCGTCTGCGCATGCGCAGAAGAGCTGTAGCGGGGAGCACACTGAAGCGGCTCGTGCTGAAAGGAGAAGACCGGACTGCGCAAGCGCGTCTAAAAAAGCAAGCTGCCAGCGAATTTAGACAGAACCATGGAGACGAGGACGCTACCAACGGAGCAGGTAAGTGGAATAACTTCTGTATGGCTCATATTTAATGCACGATGTATATTACAAAGTGCATTAATATGGCCATACAGAAGTGTATACCCCCACTTGATTTCGCGAGACAACCCCTTTAAAAGGCCTTAATACTCAACAGTCCCAGGAGCATTAACTAGGCCCTGGGTTGCCATAGTAACCCATAGGCATCCTATGGTCGTGTTGCTGGAAGGGATGGAAGGATTCCCTCTAACGGCTTAGATGCCACGTTCAGCATTGAGTGTGACATTTTAAGTTCAGTAGCTGGCATCTGATCATTAACCATGTGCTGCAGATTTCACCTTTTTGAATCCAAAGGGTGAAATCTGTGGCAAGTCGACCCAAAATCCATGACAAACTCCACACCATTAAACTGTTAATTAAATGACTGCTAATCTTTGTGTGACTTGGTTGCTTACGACTCCAGGTGACCCCCTTGCTGGCGCTCCTTGAGGCTGACGCTGCGGCCGGCACTGGCTTCCCCGCGGACAGCTGCAGATCACTGGTCCTATCAGGTAATAATCCAATCCAACGTATTTGGCCCCTTGATGGGTCTCCGCTGCTCTTTGTCTGCCCGGACTGTGCTACAGGATAGATCTCCTTGGACTTGCTGTTGCCTCTTCTTTCTTCTTCATCTTCTTCACTGTCACTATTTCTCCTCTTCTGGCTTCTCCAGCTGTTCTTGGCAAAATCTAATCCAGAGGTTAACTTCTTATCAGCAACAGCAGCAGTTCTCATCTGGCTTCAAGATGGCGTCTGACTTGACCAACTGCCGTTTTTCCTTCTGGGAGCTCCGCCCACTTCAGGCCCCGCCCACTTTCCAGCACTACACAGAGGATAACGGTTATGTCTGGTCTCACAAGAACTAAATTAAAGGGCCCATATCACTCCATTCCATTAATAAAAAAATATATATGGAAATGATGATAATCCAAGGACTCTAGGTAGGTTGGCCTCACACAGCGCATTTTTCATGTGTTTTATATATATTACATATATATATAACTTGTACGACGCACGTATGTAATAAAAAAAACATGTTTTTAATCTGTTTTTCAGATCTTTTTCCCTTGCATTTCATAACTCCAAAAAATCCCACAGTGAGATCTCCGCTTTAGGGCTCATTCACATGAGTGGGTGCAATTTCGGCCTGTGTGTAATTCATGCATTTTTCACTCACGCAAGAAAAAAGCCCAAGGGATATCACGTTTTCTAGCGTAAACGCAGTGAATGCGCATGTGTCAGCCGCAGTGCAGTTTTTTTTTACACTTCTTTAGATTTGAATGTGCAATTTTGGTCTGTAAATACGGACCAAAATATAACATGCTGCGTTTTTTTTACTTGTGTTAAAAAAATTGCACATCTAAATGCACCAATCCAAAGTCCAATATTACTATTTTGTATTAGAAATAGGGTTGCCACCTTTGCCACGAAATAATACCGGCCATGGTAAAAAAAAAAAAGGGGGGCGTGGCTTATCACAGCATTTTTTTCCTCCTTTATCTTCTGGCCAGCATGTTCTCGCGAGTAGATGACGTTTAGTGTGAATCACACGTCATCTACTCGTGAGAACACGCTGCAGATGCTCGTATACAATCTACACATATATAATTATATACATGAGATACCCAGGTTACCCCAGCATGGTCCATATCACTATATACAGGAGATATACTTTCCCTGTATATAGTGATGCTGATATAACCTGGATAGATCCTGTACATAATTCTATGTACAGCTGGTATAACGTATACCACCTAAACATACAAGATTACATGAAGTACATGGCACCCACAGAGGCGCTGTTGTTCGCTAGCAGTTCAGGCAGTCATACCGAAACTGCTTCGGAAGAAAAGCTATGTTCCGACGGCGACAACTCTACCGCTAGCCCCATGGAGATTGAGGAAAGGGTTGGGGCAGCAGTAGTGTGGTGCCTCCCACAATGCGGAGGTCCACTGATTTATTTTCACCCCAAATACCACAATTTACTGCGACTCCGGGTGTTAATGTGGATGGCGCTAATTTTGCCCCCTTTAATTTTTTACATTTATTTATTAGTGTTAGCGTCAGAGAACTTTTATTTATGAGGGCAGGGACCGACAACGAAATCCCCCTAACTGCCCAGAGAATATCGGCATAAATGGAAAAATTGTTTGGGAGCTCATGAGCCCATTATTACATAAAGGGTATCACGTCTATACAGATAATAATTATACCAGTCCTCCCACTTTACAAAGCCTTATACGATGCAAATACAGGGGCCTGCGGAACAGTACACAAAACAGGGTGGGATGCCCACAACCCCTGGTGGCCAGGCATGTGCAAAGGGGGCGTCAAACGCGCTGGAATGTGACCCCCTGCTTCCAGTGAATTGGCATGACAGAAAGGACGCCCATAAGCTATCGGCCGTGCCTGCAGACACCTCCATTGCAGCAAGCGAGAAGGGGGCTGTAATGGAGAAATGAAAACCCGCCTGTGTCAAGGATTACAAGAAATTTATGGGGGGGGGGGGGGGTCGATCTGTGGGACAAGGCGCTCCAGCCGTATCTGATGAAGCGTAAGACCAGGGCCGGGTATAAAAAGGCAGCGATCTACCTGTTACAGATCATTACATATACTGCGTACGTAATTAATAAGTCATCCCGGGGAATGTT
Source organism: Eleutherodactylus coqui (assembly GCF_035609145.1). Taxonomy (NCBI): domain Eukaryota; kingdom Metazoa; phylum Chordata; class Amphibia; order Anura; family Eleutherodactylidae; genus Eleutherodactylus; species Eleutherodactylus coqui. Next base: position 33,413,745 of record NC_089846.1, read on the forward strand.
GAGCTTCCTCCACTTCCAGGGGCAGCTTGTAGAGCACCTTTTGTTTAAGACCGCCACACCCCATTACAGTCCGAGGAGGATAACCGGTTTTATTGCCCCATGTGCCATTCCCAAGCAGGCCTCTGTTATTACCCCTGTTTTGAAACCTACCATACAGTAATACATTATTAATTTTATCTAATGTATAGGGAATGCCAAAAAAGGGGGGGGGGGGATTCTTTTTAAGGGAGTAATTTTTTTCTGCACAAGTGGGCAATGGGGCCTGGAATTTATTCAGTTACGCCCTGAAATCCAATGAGTGTTCCCTCCATCATAGGCCGAGCCATGTGTCCTATAAGCAGATTGAGGCTACAATGGGGGTATTGCTGAACACAGAAGAGCTGGTGCTATAAAATTTGGGGTGCGTCTCCCCAGTTTTTCCTGCTTGAAACAAATAAAACTGTCATGAAAGTGACAAATTTGTGAAAAAAATGAAATGGTATTTATTTTTTACGTGCTTTTATAATAATTAAAAAAATGTCAGAATGCACACCTAGATAAATGGGCTAAGGGGTCTTGATTTCAAAATGGGATACCTGTGGGGGCGTTCTATTGTTTTGGCAGTTTAATGGCTCTACAAGTGTGCAATGAGGCCTGGAATTTATTAAGTTGTGCTCTGAAATCCAACGGGTGTTCCTTCCATTATAGGCCTTGCCATGTGTTCAGTAAGCTGATTAGGGCCACAATGGGTATGTTTCTGAACACGGGACAAACAGGGGGATCCATTTTGGGGTGAAAGTCCTCATTCATATGTGTGCTGTACAAAAAGCCCTGTTTGTAAAATGACACAATTTCCAAAAAAAATGAAAATCGTATTTTTTTCCTTCTGCTTTGCTTACATTCCTTCAAGAACTGTGAGGTCAAAATACGCAATACACTCCTAGATGAATTCGTTAAGGGGTCTAGTTTTCAAAATGTGGTCATTTGTGGGGGTTCTCTGTTGTTTTGGTCGCTCCAGGGCTCTACAAGTGGGCAATGGGGCCTCAATCTCCTTCAAGCAAAATTTCTGTTCTGAAAGCGACTGGCTGCTCCTTTCGGTGTGCATACAGACATAATATTAGGGCCACAGTGGGTAAGTTTCTGAACACAGGAGAAACAGGGGGATCCACTTTGGGGTGCAAGTCTTCATTCACATGTGTGCTGTACAAAAAATTTTTATAGAAATGACCCAATTGCTAAAAAAAAATAAATACTATAATTTTTTCCTTCTGCTTTGCTTACATTCATTCAAAAACTGTGGGGTCAAAATACTCCTGACCCATAGGCGTAGCGTCAGGGGGTGCTGGGGTCGCCATGGCGACCCGGCCCCTGCGCTCAGGGGGCCCCGCGGCTGCCCTCCGCCATACCCACATGCACATTCAGTGCATATACCCGGCCCTTGAGCTGAGGGGGCCCAGGGGATCGGCGCTGTCGGCCGCATGATGGCTGAGAAGGGAGAGGAGAGAGACGGGAGGCAGCGCCGCAGGTCGGCAAGAGCAGAGGGGAGGGCTGTTACACGTGGAGCCGGCAGCCAATTACAGGCTGCAGACTCCCATGGCGCGGCCCTCCAACTGATAGACTGCAGCTGTGAGTGGTCACAGCTGCAGTCTATCAGTCTCTGCCAGCCAGCGATTACCAGAGGGAGGGGCTACTGCAGCTCTACTCACCTCCTGAGCACTGGATGCACAGGACCTAGGAGAGGACCTGTGGCTGCAGATCACCCTGGTCATGTGATCAAACGACGGGGGACTTTCCATTACAGGCTGCCCAGAGACTGCTGCAGAGGTGAGTAGAGAAGGAATAGTAATTATATATGTATGGCTGGTATAAGTTATACCAGCTGCACATATATAATTATATACAGGGAATACACAGGTTACACCAGCATGGGACATGCCACTATATACAGGGGGATACACATCCTGTATATAGTGATATGGAGCATGCTGGTGAAACCTGTGTATCTACTGTATATAATTATATATGTGCAGCTGGTATAACATATACCTCTCCTGAATATATATATAATTATATACAGGAGATACACAGGTTACACCAGCATGGGACATACCACTATATACAGGGGGATACACATCCTGTATATAGCTATATGTACCATGCTGGTGTAACCTGTGTATCTCCTGTATATAATTATATATGTACGGCTGGTATAGGTTATACCTCTCCTGTATATAATTATATATGTACAGTTGGTATAACCTGGGTATATACTGTATATAGTTATATATGTACAGCTGGTATAGGTTATACCTCTCCTGTATATAAATAGATATGTATAGCTGGTATAACCTGGGTATATACATGCATTAAAATACAGCACGCCATGCTTTTTCCTCTGTGAGTGGAAAACCGCAATTGCTTTCCGCTCGTGTAGAGAAAAAAATGCTTTTCCATAGCATGCTATGGGCAGTACATGCTGCGGAATCCATAGGCGGACACCTGCTCCATATTCCATAATGCAAATCCAGCCATGTACAGCCGGCCTTAGGCTAATTTCACACGAGTGAGTCTGATATTGGGCCATGAAACTCTGCCCCCTATCACACTCACCAACGTGCGTCGTCCCCGCGGATGTGAGCGGTTGTTGTGTTATAACCAGCTCGCATCACATCATCATATTCTCGTGCGATGCAGAGAAAAACAAAAAAAACATCGCTCCTGTGTATGATTGTATTCAAAACAATGGGGTCATATTCATGTGCGATTTGTGCGTCTTGCAACGCACAAATCTCACGCAATTTGTGCGGCCGTATGAAAGCGGCTTAAGACATTACCAACAGGTTTTTATGTAGTAAAGGAAAGGAGTCCTGATGAGAAGGCTTACGCCAAGGGGCTGCATCATGTTTGTAAATTAGCACGGTTTAGGTATAGGTACGGGTACAGATGGAGGGGGGGCCCAGCTGAACATTTGCACCCGGGCCCCTTAGGCTTTAGGTACGCCCCTGTCCTGACCCCCTCAGTGAATACAATAAGATGTGTAGTTTTAAAATGGGGTCATTTGTGGGGTATGTATCATTCTCACACCTATGAGCCTTTGCAATCTGAGCTTGGTGTAGGAAAACAAAATGTTCCTTAGGGCTTATTCACAGGACTGTATATCAGCCGCCATTTTCACAACCGGCCGATATACACTACCTTTTGAGCTGTCTTCCCCCTTCCCTCCCCCTCGCCGGCTCTCTGTCTCTGTCCTCTTCTCCAGCTGTTTGTAATGAAAAGTGGTGGGGGCGGAGCTAAGCTCCCGCCCCTTGTCCGCAGCAAGCAATGGGAGGTGGCAGGGTGGGACGCCCCGCCCCCTCCCATTGCAAACAGCTGGAGGAGAGGAGAGAGGCGGAGAGCCAGCAAGGGGGAGAGAAATTGAATACGTGTTAGGATTTAGAGCAAGGTAGGGTGGGAGGCATCCTTTAAATCTTCTGTGTCTTGGCAAATCCTTACATTTCACCATATTCTTTGTATACCCATATACATGTCCTCCCAATCCACGATCGGAAGCTATGCTCGCGTATTTTTGCATCATCAGCCGCCTGTTATCGATAGCCACCTTCCCCCGAGATCAGTGAAGTTTGATCTCCATTTTTAACCCCATGCATGCCCTAATCTATTAACAGCGCGGCATGTAAAGGGTTCACAGAGGGAGGGCACACCCTATGCAACATCATCGGACCCCCGTGATGTAATTGTGGTGGGCCTATGTGTTGCCATGGCAACAGGACACCAGATACTGGTGTCTTGGCTTGCCATTGCCTATGATCGCTGTTACAGGGCTACTGCCCACTGGTGAGAGCGATATCAGGCTGTGATTCACGGCCCCGATATCACCCTCGCAGTGGAGGGGAAACCCCTGGATGCAAGGCATTTTCATGTGGAAACAGCCTTGCATCATTGCAGGGGGAATCCTTTCATCCCATTGCTTTCAATGAGGCTTCAGCCCTAAGGAGAGCAATAGGAGGACATTGCGATTCTCTGCCATTGCTGTGACAGTATTCAGTGATGAGGGGACTCCCCGCGGGGTTGAAGGAATCCACAACCGCTTTTGTCACAGACATGGCAGGGGATGGCGCTAACTTCCTATTGCTTTCAATGAGGGCAGCGCTGATGCAGCCGGCCCCGTTGGAATCAGTGGGCGAGATCGCATTCCTGCAATGCGTTTTCACGCAGCATCGCAGAAATGAAAATATTGCAAATGAGAAGGCAACCATTGAAAGTCAGTGGTTTCATAATCATGCGTTTTCACTCACTCTGGCATTGCGAGAAAATCACCTGATTTTAATGCCAGTGTGAAGGCGCTCTTAGCAATATAAAAAGTGGTAAAAAAAAGATTAAAATAGTGCGTAAAAACAAACCTTTTTTTGCGCTCATTCCCCTTTTTATATAAAAAAGCTTTTTAAATTCCGCATTTCATATTGCCGTATCCATAAATGTATAATAAATTGAACACACTATTTATCTTGCACAAAAAAAACATTTTTAAAAAACCCTAAAAACGGAAGCAAAATGCTAACTTTTTTTGCCTCCCAAAAATGCAATAAAAATTATCAAAAAAAAGTCATATGTAAACCAAAACTGTACCAATAAAAACTACAGCTCGTCACATAAAAAACAAGCTCTCACAGAGTTCCGAACATCTATAAATAAAAGCTATAGACTTTGAACGCAGCGATGTAGAAAAAAATATTTTTGTGGAAAAATTTTTTAAAAATAAGAATTTTGGTATCCTCATCATTGAACTGACTCTCAGAAAAAATGTATCATGTCAATTATGTTGCATGACTAATACTGTAAAAAAAACTGTGGCAGAATTGATGCGCTTTCTCTCGCTGCTCATAAAAAACAATTGATAAAAGATTTACAAAATATAGTATATACACCCAAAAATTGTAGCAATAAAAATTACATTTTGCCTCGCCAAAAAACAAGCCCTTAACACGGCCAAGTGAACTAAAAAATAAAAACGTTATGGCATCTGAAAAGAGGAGGTGAAAATCCCCCCCCCAAATCGTTGCGTCCTTATGTCACTGCTGAGACTTAAAAGGCCCTAATACTCAACAGTCCCAGGAGCATTAACTAGGCCCTGGGTTGCCATAGTAACCCATAGGCATCCTATGGTCGTGTTGCTGGAAGGGATGGAAGGATTCCCTCTAACGGCTTAGATGCCACGTTCAGCATTGAGTGTGACATTTTAAGTTCAGCAGCTGGCATCTGATCATTAACCATGTGCTGCAGATTTCACCTTTTTGAATCCAAAGGGTGAAATCTGTGGCAAGTCGACCCAAAATCCATGACAAACTCCACACCATTAAACTGTTAATTAAATGACTGCTAATCTTTGTGTGACTTGGTTGCTTACGACTCCAGGTGACCCCCTTGCTGGCGCTCCTTGAGGCTGACGCTGCGGCCGGCACTGGCTTCCCCGCGGACAGCTGCAGATCACTGGTCCTTTCAGGTAATAATCCAATCCAACGTATTTGGCCCCTAGATGGGTCTCCGCTGCTCTTTGTCTGCCCGGACTGTGCTACAGGATAGATCTCCTTGGACTTGCTGTTGCCTCTTCTTTCTTCTTCATCTTCTTCACTGTCACTATTTCTCCTCTTCTGGCTTCTCCAGCTGTTCTTGGCAAAATCTAATCCAGAGGTTAACTTCTTATCAGCAACAGCAGCAGTTCTCATCTGGCTTCAAGATGGCGTCTGACTTGACCAACTGCCGTTTTTCCTTCTAGAAGCTCCGCCCACTTCAGGCTCCGCCCACTTTCCAGCACTACACAGAGGATAACGGTTATGTCTGGTCTCACAAGAACTAAATTAAAGGGCCCATATCACTCCATTCCATTAATAAAAAAATATATATGGAAATGATGATAATCCAAGGACTCTAGGTAGGTTGGCCTCACACAGCGCATTTTTCATGTGTTTTATATATATTACATATATATAACTTGTACGACGCACGTATGTAATAAAAAAAACATGTTTTTAATCTGTTTTTCAGATCTTTTTCCCTTGCATTTCATAACTCCCAAAAATCCCACAGTGAGATCTCCGCTTTAGGGCTCATTCACATGAGTGGGTGCAATTTTCGGCCTGTGTGTAATTCATGCATTTTTCACTCACGCAAGAAAAAAGCCCAACGGATATCACGTTTTCTAGCGTAAAAGCAGTGAATGCGCATGTGTCAGCCGCAGTGCAGGTTTTTTTTACACTTCTTTAGATTTGAATGTGCAATTTTGGTCTGTAAATACGGACCAAAATATAACATGCTGCGTTTTTTTTACTTGTGTTAAAAAAAAAATAAAAAAAATTGCACATCTAAATGCACCAATCCAAAGTCCAATACTACTATTTTGTATTAGAAATAGGGTTGCCACCTTTGCCACGAAATAATACCGGCCATGGTAAAAAAAAAAAAGGGGGGCGTGGCTTATCGCAGCATTTTTTTCCTGCTTTATCTTCTGGCCAGCATGTTCTCGCCAGTAGATGGCGTTTAGTGTGAATCACACGTCATCTACTCACGAGAACACGCTGCAGATGCTCGCATACAATCTACACATATATAATTATATACATGAGATACCCAGGTTACCCCAGCATGGTCCATATCACTATATACAGGAGATATACTTTCCCTGTATATAGTGATGCTGATATAACCTGGATAGATCCTGTACATAATTATATGTACAGCTGGTATAACGTATACCACCTAAACATACAAGATTACATGAAGTACATGGCACCCACAGAGGCGCTGCTGTTCGCTAGCAGTTCAGGTAGTCATACCGAAACTGCTTCGGAAGAAAAGCTATGTTCCGACGGCGACAACTCTACCGCTAGCCCCATGGAGATTGAGGAAAGGGTTGGGGCAGCAGGGCCGAGTAGTGTGGTGCCTCCCACAATGCGGAGGTCCACTGATTTATTTTCACCCCAAATTCCACAATTTACTGCGACTCCGGGTGTTAATGTGGATGGCGCTAATTTTGCCCCCTTTAATTTTTTACATTTATTTATTAGTGTTAGCGTCAGAGAACTTTTATTTATGAGGGCATGGACCGACAACAAAATCCCCCTAACTGCCCAGAGAATATGGGCATAAATGGAAAAATCGTTTGGGAGCTCATGAGCCCATTATTACATAAAGGGTATCACGTCTATACAGATAATAATTATACCAGTCCTCCCACTTTATAAAGCCTTATACGATGCAAATACAGGGGCCAGCGGAACAGTACGCAAAACAGGGTGGGATGCCCACAACCCCTGGTGGCCAGGCATGTGCAAAGGGGGCGTCAAACGTGCTGGAAAGTGACCCCCTGCTTCCAGTGAATTGGCATGACAGAAAGGACGCCCATATGCTATCGACCGTGCCTGCAGACACCTCCATTGCAGTAAGGGAGAAGGGGGCTGTAATGGAGAAAAGAAAACCCGCCTGTGTCAAGGATTACAAGAAATTTATGGGGGGGGGGGGGAGGGGCGTCAATCTGTGGGTCAAGGTGCTTCAGACATATCTGGTGAAGCGTAAGACCAGGGCCGGGTATAAAAAGGCAGCGATCTACCTGTTACAGATCACTACATATACTGCGTACGTAATTAATAAGTCATCCCGGGGAATGCTGAGCTTCCTCCACTTCCAGGGGCAGCTTGTAGAGCACCTTTTGTTTAAGACCGCCACACCCCATTACAGTCCGAGGAGGATAACCGGTTTTATTGCCCCATGTGCCATTCCCAAGCAGGCCTCTGTTAGTACCCCTGTTTTGAAACCTACCATACAGTAATACATTATTAATTTTATCTAATGTATAGGGAATGCCAAAAGGGGGGGGGGGATTCTTTTTAAGGGAGTAATTTTTTTCTGCACAAGTGGGCAATGTGGCATGGAATTTATTCAATTGCGCCCTGAAATCCAATGGATGCTCCCTCCATTATAGGCCGAGCCATGTGTCCTATAAGCAGATTAAGGCAACAATGGGGGTATTGCTGAACACATCAGTTCACCGCCTCTCATAGTATGTATAAAATATGATGTCGGAGTGATACATATGAATTACCGCCTTATAGAGAGCTGGTATTAAACTACCTCAATACCATGGTTTTATTGTCCAAATTTTATTACTCAGGTTCATACTTCAATGAATGGCTAAGGGCTGCCTGTGATTTACTGAGCGCGCAGCCAATCAGATACAGCCCTTTCAGCAGGCGGGGATTTTAAATCCCCGGCTGCTGAGAGAGATTCAGAGCAGTGCAGGGAGAAGATGCGGCTGAATGCGCTTGAGCCCCAGCAGCTGAGGAGAGGTGAGTATATATTTTCTTTATTTTTAACACATTCTAGGGATGATTTTCAGGGAAGGGCTTATATTTAAAGCCCTTTCCCGAAAAATCCCTGCAGGGCTTGCGGGCAGCCCATTGCTTTCAATGGGATTGCAGAAGCAGCGGTCCCATTGAAAGCAATGGGAGAACATCACGATCCTCTGCCACACCTGTGACAGCTGTGGCAGGGGATTCTTTACTCCTCGTGGGGAGTCTCCTTGTCACTGAACACTGTTCAGTGACAAGGGGACTATCCGCGGGGAATATTTACATGGCAGTGGTGGAGAGGTGAGTGTGTGTATGTGTATATATATATGTGTACATATATATATATATATATATATATATATATATATATATATATATAAAAAATTTCCCATAGCTGGTGTAGATTTTACTTTCTGAACAATGGGCTGCCTAGAGATGAGCCAAATGCATTAAGAGATGTGTGCTTCTTAATAGATTCGTCACATCTTACTCCAGTGTACTGTTGTTAAACACTGGCATAAGATCACCAGTTTTTGGTGAATCCTCACCTCTTTGTTTTGGCCAAGTAGGATACTGGGTTGTGAAGGAGGCCTCTAGGTGTTTAAAGAGATTCTCCAAGACTTTTACCATTGTTGACCTATACTCAGGATAGGGTATTAGTAGTTGATCATCGGGGGTCCGCTGTTTGACATTCCCATCGATCAAGTGCTCACCGAGCTGCTATCAGTGTGGACAGCGCTGGAAGCAGATAGCACTGTCAAAATTGCAGCACTCCCATTTGTCACTAAAGTCACAGCTCTCCTCGAATTCAATGGGAGCTGCGCCTACTGTAACACACTGGGAAATTGCAATAAGGACAGGTCTATCTGCTATCTACACTGACAATGGATCTGGGGATCAGCTGATCAGCAGGGATCCTTATCCTGAGGAAAGGTCATCAATAATATAAATTCTGTACAATCCCTTCTATTTGGAAATTGCTCCTATTGATAGAGAAAGCAGATAGGAGAAACACTTAAGGCCTCCACACTGTTGAAACCAGAATAAGCAAATTTTGTGGGGGCTTTGACTCCCTTTTGAAAGAAAAAAAAAATCTAAGTTTTGCTTCACACTTGAGACTTCACACAAATATGACTCGAAGAGACTTCAACCAAAGACTTTGGTATCTGAACAAGAATGCCTGTCTCACCGAATCAATCTACTTCCTAGAACTTTGTGATATCATTCTGATAAACTAATCGCATTCAGAGAGGCTTTAATAAGTGTTTTTGTGGTCCCCTAACATCCGCAGGCTTCACCTTTTGTCCGCAGCAATAATTCATTCACTTCACACCAGTGACAGACAATATAGAGTAGCAGGAGATTGGCTGCAGAAATGTAAACCAGACCTTGGTCTGCCACCCCCTGCAGTCTTCCTGTTGATGAACTTTATAACCCAAGTGCTGCCTTAACGGTGAAGTTCATTATTAACTGCCGCAGAACATACCTCTCTGTAGTCAGCTGGAGGACTTTATGAGTCCATCAAAACATCTCAAAACCCCACACCGCTGCTACGGAAATGGAAAAGGGGGGGAATTTAAAGAGCAGATTAAGGGAATCCTGCAGCTGCATACATAATATTTCTGTGGATTACTCCCATCTCGCATTGATAGAAATCACTTAGTGCTAAGAAAGATTTTATCCAAGGTGTTAAAGGGGTTGTCTGCTGACTTTTCCACTGCTGATCTATCCTCTGGATAGGTCATCAATTATTGATGGACAAGGGTCCGCCACTAATGACCCCCATCCATCAGCTGATTATCAATCCAGCGGGCTTGACATGGTCATCAACGGTCAGCACAGGAAGTGCGGGGGTCGGCTTAACTCTCATTGAAATCAATGGGTGCACCGCGCTGCTACTCCACTTCCAGCTGCTCTCCTGGTCAGGACTAGATGCAAAGGAGAGGAGCTGGAAGTGGAGTAGCAGCACGGTGCTCCCATTGAATGGAAAGGATCCTTCTTTACTGCACTGCTTCAGGCTCTTCCAGCCTCCTCCCCCTGCAGAGAGGGACACCGTATATCGTCCGGGCATGAAAACCCAGCCGATATACGGTCGTCTGAATGCACCCTTAGATTGGTGGGGCTTCATTGCTTGGCACAGAGCTAATTTCTGCATGAAGCGGACAATTGATTGATTTCAATTAGATCTGTGCCTGCAATTAGGAGCGCCGCCCACTACACTGATGTCGGAGCAGCAGCTTCCTCTCCAACCCCGGTATATCTCAGGGATTGTATAGAGCGGGTTCGGAGCTGAGGCTGCACCATACATAGCAGGTATTGGCTGTCTTTGACAGCTGACTCCCAGCCAGTTGGGGGCAATTTACCATTTAGATGCTACTGCCAATTCTGACTTACAAAGGGAGGGAGCTCCCTCTCTCCTGCAAATGGCTCACCTGCGACAAGATATTTGTACTATTTTGTGGTACGTATGAATTTTGTTTTATGAGCATTTTGGCTCATTCTTTTTTCTTGTTTTATAGCATTTGCTGTGTACTCAATTAATTGTATGAGTTGTTTCAAATGCAGTGACACCAAACATGTAATCTTTTTTTTTAATCATTAAAATGTTTTTTTCATTTAACCTTCTCCTGTCCTTGTAGGGAACTTGAACCTGTGATGATCTCTTTTCTTTGCTATGAGAAGCCATGGCAACTCGTTGACCCTCTGCCATTGGATGATGGAAGTTCGATGACATCACAAGGGACCTCCCTTCCTCTATTAACCGCAACGATCAAAATTGATTGCAGCCTGTTAGGGCTTAAAGACAGGCATCACAGTTATCTGTGATCACCGCCATTGCAACGGGACCCTGGCTGGCTAGCTCTCGCTGCAAATGGGATGGGCTCAGCTCCTGAACCCGCATCATCTACGTACCCCATACATGTACAACATTTAGCATGAACCCTTTTTTACCCATGACATACATGTACATCTTGGGGCTGGAAGGGCATTCACAAAACCATATTACAAGTGCATTTTATCCCCCTGAGTGTCCTGGCTCACCCATGGTCTGTTGACCCGAACTCACAACATCACAGGTCCCTATAATGTGAGTTGAGGTCACACATAGCACACTCATCCATGTTACTGGCACCTGTAATAGAGTTGTATGAATGCCTAATATGCAAGTGTATGACCACCATTATAATGGCGGTGCACCTACAGATGCGACAAGTTATCTTAGCCATTCAAAATCTAATAAAGTTGCTTTTAGATGAAATGATCATCGTTCAAAAAAATCGTTCAAATGAGTTAAAGGGAATGATAATCGTTCTGTCTAAACACGAGCCAACAACCAAATGACCAATGAATCGCTTGCTTTTTGCAGGTCTTTGATTTTATGCAGGTATAAAAACCATCGTTGGCTCGTTCATTTATCGTTTGGTTTAGGGCTCGTTCACATGGGCTACAAAGTCACGCAGGAGTTAGCTGTGCAAAAAAATCACGGCTAACTCGAGAGAAAGTTGCATGAATGGACGATTTCCGGCTGTCAAGTCCCGAGCTTAATTAGCGATGATATTGCCCATTCACACGATTGGGAGCTGCATGTTGCATAAAAAAGTGCTGCTGCTTCCGGGGGAGAGAGAGATGAAGGAAAGTCCCGTGGGGCTTCCCTTCATCGCTGGGGACTCCCTTCATCTCAGCAGGGATGAAGGGATTCCCCTGCAGGGGAGCTGAAGGGATTTCCCCACAGCAGGGAGAGATGGATTTCCCTGCAGCGGGCCTGGAGGGATATCTCTGTAGCAGAGAGAGAGGGGTTTCCCTGCAGAGGAGGAGGAATATCCCCACTGCCGGGATGGAGGGATTCCCCTGTGTTACGTTCATGTGGGCAACTAGGGACGGGGCGCACACGAACGTGACCCAGAGACACGAGTCTAGGGGGGAAAATGATCCTACGGTGCAGGATGACATGGCCCTACCTACTATGCAGGGCGATCGCCTCTATAAAGGCAGCCCCACGCTGGAACCTCGGCCCTGCTCTCCCTGACAGGGGGATACTCACAACCAGGCGGAACTGACAAAATGCACAACTCACCACACAACCTTGCACTCCACAACAGATGGTAAGATTGAATATAAAAGGGAGGTGTTAGTTCGTACATTGGCCAATGAACTTAAGCTGCAAGGCCCGGCAAGGCCCCTCGTGTCTTGCAGTCCCTACTCTAGAAAGACACTAAACCGGCAGCACAGGACACCACTCACACAGCAACGCATCAGGGTTAGCATGCTAGACACCCAACCGCATAGAACAGGACTGTTCACTCCACATGTCTAGCCACCTGCTCAGACATACATAACATGACACTGCTCACACCATATACCCCCTAGAGGGCTATCCACACCTAATGTCTGTCCGCCAGTCAAACACTGGACACCAGTCACACAGCAAGCTGCACGGAACAGCCACCAGTCACACAGCAAGCTGCAACACAGAAGGAACATGACTGCTCACCCGGAACACCAAACAAACACTGACAGAAGCTGGGTTTATATGTGAGCAAAGATTTGGGGAATTGGCTAGCAGGAGATCACCACACCCAGCCAGCTAAATCATTCACCACCTGAGGATCTGTGCTGCTAGAAACCTATTTGGTACAACAGATCCCAACAGCACAACCTAACACCCTGCAGGGGATAAGGAGGGATTCCCCCGTAGCGGGGAGAGGGGTTCCCCTGCAGGGGATCCTCTCTCTCCCCGTTACGGAGATACCCCTCCAGCTGTGCTGCAGGGGAACCCTTTTCTTCACGCTACGGGGATATCCCTCCAGCTCCCTTTGCCATCCAGCTCACGAGCGAATGCGCCAACGCTGACATCACTCACTCGTTCGCTCGTTCAAACGACAATCGTCTCATCGAAATGGACCCTAAGTTTGCGCACACATTGAGCAGTGAATAGAACCCGCTGTTTTTAATGGGTTCACTCTCACTTTCGCTTATTTATGCGCATTTCGCGCAAACACACAAAAAAAGTTGCGACATGCTCTATTTTAGTGCGCATTTGCACATGATCCCCGTGAAATTGCGCAATGAACTGTGCAATTTCACAGAGAGATTGATAACACCGGCAACTAATTACGTTGCACACCCTGTTATATTATGGGTCTGACCCGATGCAAAACACAGCACAGAAAATACAATAAGCAGCGCAAAAGGTCGCACTATCATGAGCGTTTCTGCGCCCTAAAGTTGTCAGTGAAGGCAGAAAACGTCATCCTGCTCCCATCTGACGCAGGTGTAGGGATCATCAAAGCTTTTAGGCTCTGGTTTCCCAGCTGCTGTAACGACATTCGTCCGAAACCCCAGAGGCCTATGGAAGCCAATCGGCACACAATCTTGCCGATGACGCCAATAAGCTTGTGCCACCATCCAGGGTTCTGTGAGTTGGCGGGTCTCATACACTAGCCTAAGACCAACTTCACACCAACATATTTGCGTGTGTATTTGCATGAGCAAAATTGCGTGCGCAATACACAGAGAATATAAAACAGTTGATTTTAATGGGTTCATTAAGATGCGCGTATTTTCCTGCGCATTTCAGTCGCACAAAAAAAACTTGCAGCATGCTCTATTTTTCTGTGCTTTGGCGCAGAAAGGTGCTTAAAGAAGTCAAGGGGGATGCGCAGATGTGCACAAAATACGCCAGGAGATGCCTGAAAACTGTGGAATTGCGCAGGAAAAAGAACACATCTAGAACTGAGGCCCAATGTCCACAGGTGGATTTAAATTGTGGAATCCGTGCGGACGATCAGCAGTTCGAGACGCCCATAGGGAGGCATGGGTGCCCGCAGCTGAATTACAGCATGCGGATTTGATTCGCGGATCTTTTGATGTGGAAATGAAATCGCAGTATGGTCCATTTCAGGGCCGTTCCCACACCGACGCTTCCATTGAAGTCCGATCCACGGCCCATGCGCAGCTGACACTGCAGACCTGGACGGGTACGGAGGGTCTTTGGCCAAGGGCAGGGTTGGATTTCGCTGCTTTGCGCACAGAAAAAGTACAGTAAAATACGCAAGAAGGCGTTGTGCGTTCCACAATGACGCTACGTTTATGCACACGCAAATACGTATATGTTCGTGTAAAGGGACCCTAAAGTCAGCTTTACACTACAAGCATGCATTACGCAGAGAATGGAACTCATGTCGCTCACAAAGAAAATGCGACATATTCTATTTTAGCGTGCATTTGCGCACCAAAGGCACCATAGAGGTCTATGGGGGTTCACAAATGCGCACCTGTTCCCCGCCAAATTGCGTACCAGGGACTAATAAGGCTACTCGAGAAAAAAATTGCTCATGCGAATGAATCCATTGAAATGATTAGGTTCTCTTCCTGTGCGGGTTTTGTCCGACTCGCAATCGGTCAGAACTGGTGCGTGAATATTATTGGAGTGAGCCTGCAGGCTCCGCCAGCTGTCACCCGACTATCGCTCCTGAGCTTTAGGGTATATTCACATGGGACGAGTTTCTTGCGCGCGTTCAGTCCGATAGCGATATGGACGGCGCTCGCACGTATAAATGACAGATTGACTTCAATGGGTTTAGACACATGAGCGATTTTTCTCTTGCAGCGATGCAGTAAAATTGAAAACTCGCGGCATCTCCTATTTTTGGGCGATTCCTGCCAAGAAATCGGCCATTATTTCCTATTAATGTTTCTTCCAGCAGCACCAAAATCTACTTAAAAATCACTTCATTTTATTTATAACATGGTTAAAAAATGGGATCGACAAATGTGGCGCAAGTGGATTATATACGGGGGAGCGGACAATACCTGCATGTTTGAATGGAACATTATTTCCTATGGGATCTTTAAAAAAAATGGCATCGCACTCGCATGACATACAATTTGAGATTTTTACTATTAAAAGCGCTCATGATTTTTTTCACGTAAAAATCACAAGTACATACATGTGATGCAATGCGGTTTTTAAGTAAAAATGTATGCAAGGTCGCACCCAGAATCGGATGTTTAAGGAAACCTTCACAAATTTGCGCACACAATAAGCGGAGAGTAGAACCCAGCATGCTCTATTTTCCTGTGCATTTGCACACCTAAAGCCCTTATAGAAGTCAATGGATACAAAGCTGGCCTTAGTTTCTGAACTTGGATATAACTAGTCTGACTTTATTTAATGTATAAGCAAAAAACTACATTTCCCGAGATGCCTAGCGCGCCTCACGTTATAGACGTGGTGACGTCGCCGTCTCAGTCACGCCCCCGTCTGCCAGAGGATGGAGCAGCTGAGCGGTGGCTGCTGAAGCAGGTTCGCGGGATCCTCCGCACGGCGGGACATGGACCGTAGTGGAGCTGGGCTGCCTGGCACTGGTGAGGCACAGCATGGCATGGCCTTATTTTGGGAAGGTGGAGAGAGGACGGGCTGCTGGAGGGTGCGAGGGGAAATGACAATTATGTGCCAAGGTGATGCTGGGGAGATAATGTAACACTGGGGGCACTTTATTTGGCAGCCAGAATGCAAGGGTTAATTAGTGCCTTACCTGCATGTTACCTGTCAGTGAAATGTGCACTTTAGTTTTAGAATTTTTTAAAAATTTTTTATTTTTTTTAATGCTTTTTAAATTCCCCCGCCATACCTTCATTTATAGCAGCTTTTTACGTTAAAGAGTAAATGGCGCTTTCGTGATGCGTCCTGTCCCAGTACTCTCGTTTCTATAAAAAGTTTTTTTAAAAAGCGCCACATTTGTCAGCTTTCTCCTTAATATGTGTGTGCCTATCGCTTTAAATATTAAGTCCTCTAATACTTGCGATTTACATGAAAATCATGTTTGTGCAATAGTAAAAATAGAAAATGTGCATCGCGCTCGCATGAAAATCGTATTTGCATGCAAATGTGATTATTTTTTTTCTCGTTTGTTTCCAAAATCTCATAGGGAATAATAATCAATCCGTAAACCTGGATCAACCCAAAAAAATGCATTTAAAAAAAAAAAATAAAAAAAAAATTTTTTAATCCGAGAAAACAAATCTCCCCTGTGAATTAACCAATTTTAGCCTATAGGGACATGCACAAAGACAGGTAAAAAAGCTGCATCCGAAATTCTCGGGCGCAACTTGCATTGATCCAGCAGATGGACTGTGTGTTGTCTGATGTTTAGGATCGGCACATTGATGAGCACTATTTTCGATTGGGAATTGGACAAAAATAGGACGTGCCGGAACCTTTTTTTTTTTTTTGGACTCTATGATAAAAGACCCCATGACTCCGCCCATTTAAATGAATTTCCGTTCTGAAAATTGTGTGCAAGTAGCCGCACTCAGTTTCATGGAAGTTCAGATTTCTTAGGAATTGTCTACCAAGGAGCCGGTAAAGCGTCATCAGAGATCCTCGTCGGGCTGAACTTTAACTTTTGAGTTTAAAATGTGATCAAATTTAACGAACTCTGGAACTAATTACATTCTGTTAATTTGCGCACATTGAATTAGCCTTTCGCTGTAACAGATGCAGATGGGCACTACTAGTTGCTCTGCTCAGTTGTCAACTTGTGTGGATTTCTGTAGAGTTGCTGTAAATCACAAAATTAGGCAACTTTTTTTTTTAACCTTTCGATCCTATTGTTCCGCATTCTAAACTGATACGTAAAACAAGTTCTTAAACCATCCCATTGATATCATGGATATCTCGCACGCCTTTCCTGGATGCGGATACAACTGTGCAGGTATTTGGAGCAGATGCATCAGGGTGAGGTTCCAGGGGGTAATGAGAGGATACTCTGTATATTCCGCAGTAACCCTTAAGTATCTCTTTGCTGAAGGGTTATATAGTCACTGTTTCTAGACCTATTCCTACACATTGTATCACTTTATGCAGGTTTACTTTTCATCATGTTTTACTGCAAAGTGTATATTTTAATACTCATTTATCACTTTATGTAGAACATTAGGTTAAAAACATCAAGTTAAACCAAATGTTGTAATGTAACCAAAAATAATGTACATTCTATCCATATAGGTGTAGTATATAATTGGTTATGTATAGGTGTTCTATGCATATGATGATTATTATGGGGAGTTAAATGTTTGTGGCCAAGACAGAGCGACCAAAGCAATGCAATCAAGCCTGTGTGTTATTATTACTTATTATATGTTTTGGTGTTATTTAATACAATTTTGTATAAATATTTATGTAGTCAAAAAGCATAAAATACAACATAAAGAAATCCCCTGCCCTCTGTCTGTAGAATGAAATGATTGAATATTTATTTATATTTTTTTATATTTATTTGAATTATTTATTTTTACGTCTGTAGAGGTTTGAGATGACGCTTGTTCTTCACTGTTCTACCCTGTTTCCCTGAAAATAAGACATAGCATGATTTTCCAGAATTTTTGAGGATGCAAAATGATTTTTCAGGCTTTTTGAGGATGCTTGGAATATAAGCCCTACTCCAAAATTAAGCCCTGCTAACAGTTAATTAAAAAAGTCAATTTAAATAGTGTCCAGGCAGCTATACATGTAAAAAAGTTAAACCTTTATGAACAAAAATTAATATAAGGCACTGTCTTATTTTCGGGGGAAACACAGTAGTAATGCCTTTCTCGTGGCATGAGTTTGATCCCTGCTGCAGATTCTATAAAACGGGATGACTGAAAGGTGATTCATTTATTCCCGGCACTGCACAGGAAGCACGGCGGGTATTAAAGGACTGTCCTCTTTATAATGAGGTCACTGCCTCCGCTAACCTTAAAGTTACATCAGTTCTGCCCCGCTGGACCCTGTCACAGGGGATATCCTATTCTGATGTCCGTTTCAGATACTTTCCCCTGGTTGTTTGTAGAAAGGAGATGTTTTTATTGGTAATGTGTGCGAAGCTTTGTGGGTGTCGTAAAAGGTGAACTTTTGAACTTGGAAGGATTCTGGAGCAATTAGCTAAAGCAATTCAATTGGGACTGAGTTACAAGGGATCAGACACTCATTGGAGATGAATCAGGACTGCGTTTATTTTATACATGTTTTATGTTGTATGATTGTTTTTTTTTTTTGTATTTTGTACGTTCATACTTTTTTTTTAGTACCTTGTAGTTGATACCAATCACTGACTATACATAGACACACATATATGTATTCTATACTATGTCTATGTGCAGTATGAATGGGTTTCTGTATCAAAGGATTTTCAAGATGAAAGTACAGTACTGCGCAAATGTTTTAGGCAGGTGTGGAAAGAATGTTGCAAAGTAACGATGTTTTCAAAAATAAACGGTTGATTTTTAGCAATTAACAAAATACAAAGCGAATGAACCAAAGAGAAATCTAAATCACGTCAGTATTTGGTGTGACCACCCTTTGCCTTGAAAATAGCATCAGTTTTTCTAGATACGCTTGCACACAGTTTTTGAAGGAACTAAGCAGGGTGGTTGTTCCAAACATCTTGGAGAACTAAGCACAGATCCTTTGTGAATGTAGGCTTGATGAAATCCTTCTGTCTCTTCCTGTAATCCCAGACAGACTGGATGATGGTGAGATCAGGGCTCAGTAGGGTCATATCATCACTACCAGGACTCCTTGTTCTTATAGTTCCTAATGACATTGGCTGTATGCTTGGGGTCATTGTCTCTAAATTTATTTTGCAGTAGGACAATCAGAAGCCTCCCTGGCGGCAGTAAGTGATGGATAAGTAATAGAGATGAGCGAGCATACTCGGCCACGCCCATTTTTCGCCCGAGTACCGCGATTTTCGAGTACTTCCGTACTCGGGCGAAAAGATTCGGGGGGCGCCGTGGGTGAGTGGGGGGTTGCAGGGGGGAGAGGGAGAGAGGGCTCCCCCCTGTTCCCCGCTGCTACCCCCCACGCCGCCACGCCTCCCCCCGCCCCCCGACACCCCCCGAATCTTTTCACTCGAGTACTGAAGTACTCGAAAATAGCGGTACTCGATCGAGTAATTACTCGAAACGAGTACGTTCGCTCGTCCCTAATAAGTAACTGCCTGTGTTTTTCAGCATTGAGGACACCATTAAAACTGGCCAAATCCCCAACTCCATTTGCTGAAATGCAACCCCAAACTTGCAAGAACCTCCACTATGCTTCAATGCTGCCTGCAGACACTCATTATTGTACCGCTCTCCACCATGCTTCACCGCTGCCTGCAGACACTCATTATTGTACCGCTCTCCACCATGCTTCACCCCTGCCTGCAGACACTCATTATTGTACCCTTCTCCACCATGCTTCACCCCTGCCTGCAGACACTCATTATTGTACCCTTCTCCACCATGCTTCACCGCTGCCTGCAGACACTCATTATTGTACCCTTCTCCACCATGCTTCACCGCTGCCTGCTGACACTCATTATTGTACCCTTCTCCACCATGCTTCACCCCTGCCTGCTGACACTCATTATTGTACCCTTCTCCACCATGCTTCACCCCTGCCTGCTGACACTCATTATTGTACCGCTTTCCAGCCCTTCGGTGAACAAACTGCCTTCTGTTACAGCCAAATATTTCCAGTTTTGACTTCTGAGTCTACATCACCTACTGCCATTTTTCTGCTTTCCAGTTCCTATGTTTTCATGCATAGTTTGTTTTGTTTCCATGTTAAAGGTATGACATGTTGGCCACAGTTCTAACATGAAGACCACTTCTGGCCAGACTTCTCTAAACAGTAGATTGTGTACCCAGATAACACTGTTTTTTGCCAGTTCTGAGCTGATGGCACTGCTCAACATCTTCTGATTTTGAAGGGAAGTAAGCATGATGTATCTTTCATCTGCTGAACTAAGTTTCCTTGGCCGACCGCTGCATCTATGGTCCTCAACGTTGCATGTTACTTTGTGCTTCTTCAAAAGAGCTTGAGCACCACATTTAGAAACCCCAGTCTGCTTTGAAGGCTTTTATTTGCCTGAGAGACTTTGCTGCTGTGGTATTTGGGCTGTGGAGTTGAAGTCAGAGTCCTATTTTGGTGGAGTCAGTAGAAATTTACTGACTCCGACTTGTCCAACAGACCAGTAAGATCTCCTTTTGACCAGGTTTCCATTCCTTTCCAGCATTTGTGCCCAACAGAATAGCAATAGTTGATTATGTTGTTCTGTCCAGAAGAAATGCTGGAACTGAATGGAAACCTGCTGAAAAAGAGACCCAAGCTTGCAGCTTTATTTCCTTTCCATTCACAATCCATTCCAACATGTGGCTGGGATATGCCATAAGTTAATGATTATGGGACTCTTACCCGAGATCCTCCAACCATTAGAACAAAAGGGCCCCATAGCAGACAATTCAGCTCTGTGAGTTGCAGTTCCTGTATGGCAGTGATTTGGAAGAGGCTCTGTGCAGAAGCTACATTTTCTCTTTCCTAAAATAGTGCTGGGCAGCTCATTCTCATGAACCCTCCCCCCCCCCCCGAATCTTTTTAGAAA
Organism: Eleutherodactylus coqui; assembly: GCF_035609145.1. Classification (NCBI taxonomy): domain Eukaryota; kingdom Metazoa; phylum Chordata; class Amphibia; order Anura; family Eleutherodactylidae; genus Eleutherodactylus; species Eleutherodactylus coqui. The sequence continues at coordinate 33,434,479 of NC_089846.1, forward strand.
CATTGGCATATTCTAATAGTAGAGTAGCGATGTCTCATTTAAAGACAACTCATGTTCTCAAACCTTGAAGTTATAAAGAAGATGCTCGGCTTGTGAACCCCTTTCTCTAAGCTGGAATCTAGATGGATGTCTTTTTTTTTTTTCAGCCTTCCATACTATGTTAATAGCAGTTCTAGTCCTGGTGGTCCCATCATCGATCTACAGCAGATCACTAGGAGTTCCTGTAGGTAGGATTAGGAAGCAGCAAGCACTTCTAGGCCCCCTGTCCATGGCTGAGGTGGAATATCGCTAGCGATATTCCGCTGCGGAGTAGGATGGGGATGAGCCTAATAGTCTCACCACGTCAATCGCAGCATGCCATGATTCAAATCCCGTGAGCGGAGAATCGCTATAATTCTCCGCTCATGGATGCTGGCACTACGCTTTCCATAGCAACCCTATGGAAAGCTTTACAGAGCGTGATCCGCAGGCAATTTATCACCCACGGATCATCGCTCGTGGACAGGCAGCCTTAGGTATATAGTTACTCTTGCAGATTTGTTTAATGCTATTTAGTGGCTAACCAAATCCAAGTGTCCAACAAATGCCAAAAGGACACTGGCTGAACCCCATATAAACCTAGGAATGTTATAAGTGTGTGTTTAGCATATGTTTGTTGTCGGCAGAGCTGTCCTTATAGTTTTCTACCAAATGTTTGTTTAGGGTTTTGTTCAGACCTGCATTTGGGGTTTCTGTTATGGGAGTAGGAAAACAAAATCCTTGCAGGAAACTTATCTCTCCTATAATGGAACCAAACAGAACTAGACCGTCCCCATTAACTGTAATTGGGTCTTTCCAGCTTCCGTCATACCCTATCTGGCATTTTCCTGGACACAATGGCGCAGCGTGCTACACTATTTTCCTTGGGGTTGTGAGATGAATCTGTGTTGGAATTTCCAAGTTTAGTCTATCAGACCCAAAGATAACAGTGGAGCCGGACAACTCTCTCTAGTAGGTATGGGGACTGCCAGCTTTTCCAGACAGATGATGATGGGAGAAAGAAGGATCAGGGATGTTGATGTCCTTCCCCCGAAAGATGACCTTCAGCTTAACTCACTGGGTCCTCTCCCTATTTCTGGCCCTACTTGGTCGCTCTATGCCCCCACTACATCAGATACAGTCGCACATACAACATACGCTGTGCTTCTCTACTGCTGGCCTCTACCACTTCTCTAAAACTGTATTGCACTAAACTACCTTGGCTTCCGCCGGGGACTAGGTTTTGGCCCCTCCTACCAGATCAGCTCCCTAGTGAGTCGCTAGCCATGTCACCAGGGCAAGAAGTCACTTTCATTCTGATGCCCTTGTCTTAGGGCTAATGATATGCTGGCTGTGTCACTGCCTCCATAACTACGTGTGGGGGGGAGTGAATAAGGCGACCTTTTACACGGACCGAAAAAATTGTTCAGATTCCCACGATCAGCAGAAATCTGAACGATTATCGTTAAGCCTAAGTGCATGCGTGAATGAATGATGAACGTTAATGCATAAAAACTGAACAATGGATTGCCTGTGTAAACAGGCAGTCATTCATCTATGCACTGTGAATGAAGGCGAGCGGGAGGGCTGAAACAATCCTCAATTCGCTCTACCCCCATTCCTTTAGCGATGATTGTTCCTGTGTTTAAAAGAAAAAAATAAATTTTCGCAGTGGCTTATCTCCCTCAAGAACAAAGGATAGGGGTCATAGAGGAAGGCAAAAAACCCCCAATGAGGTAGAAGCCAATGTCACCCGTTTAAGGTGTACATTAAAATGAATAGGAACTTTGCCTGCAATACCAAGCCCGGCCACTATAGTGAGAATAGGGTCTCTAGTGATCAGCTGTAGCCAGTGGAGGAACCTGGGAGAAAGTGGTCAGTTCCTCCACAGTGCCTCCACAGGAGTCATGAATTACATGGTGCCCAATGACATCAATAGAAGGCTCATGTAATGCAGTGACTGTGGGTTGTACGAAGTGAGAGACTGCCTAAGGGCTCATGCCCACCGCCATGACGGGCTCCACAAGCAGAATACCACCGCAGGAAAGTTGTTTTTTTTTTTTGAGAATTTTCACCCAGTCTCTGGAATACCCCTTAAAGATACCCCACCTGACTTTTTCCTTCAGGCTATGATTGGGGAAGTGAGTTGGCCAGTCCACTGGCTAATGTTTGCTTATCCAATGCTCTGGAAAGTCTCGTCTAAACATTCACAGGAATATATAGGCTCGTTCCTTTTCTTTTTTTTTTTCCTTTTTTTTTTTTTTTTAATGCAGGCGTGGGCTAATAGCATTCCAGCCCAAATATGTAGGGGTGCATCCAAACATGTGGCTTATTGTCTTCAAGCTTGCATTGATCTTGAGGGTGCAATGGTGGAGCAATAGGTTGAAAACTGGCATTAGATGTTCTTTCTAAACGTTTAACTTCCATTTGTTACAATTTTGTCATCGAACTGGTTTAGTTCTTGCATTGCATTAAAAATGATCTAACGACTTCTCTGCACCCCCCCCCCCCCATCCCCTGTATAAGATGATTTACATTATTTGCATTGGATACTTTGTGACTATGTTTAGGTTCTGATCCCAACTTCATTCATAGGACTCCAGTTATGTTACAAAGTTATGTTTATAGCCCCCCTCATAAAAATAGGGGCTCATGCAAAGTACCGTATTATGGCTTTGAGCATGATTGGCATTTACAGCCAGGTAGACTCTCTCAAAGGGGTGTCTTGTTAATAGTTTCCATGTATGTATGAGCTAAAAATGAGTAATAGGGGTGTGTGTGTGTGTGTGTGTGTGTATATGTGTGTGTATATATATTAGTGTAATATTTCCGAGATGTATTACAAGTAGTTGACTTGGCCTTGGATTTGATACACATTTCCGTAGGGAAAATCCGCAATAAATATGGATGAAATCCACAACTCGCCCTTCAATTTGTGCAGCTTTTATCTGCAGCGTGTGTAAATGGGGTTTATTGTACTTTGTTGCAGAGTTTACATTGCAGAGCAATCAATGCTGCAGTTAAATCTCAGAAAGCAGCTGTTCTTCTCCCGGTTTTGGTTCATTATGCTAATGCCGTTAATAAGCAGAACTGTTTCCCACTTCTAAGGGCTTAATGAAATAATCACCTTATCAGGAGGGCTCATCCTGCTGTGTCCCCTGAGGATGCTGGAGCAGAAGAGATCTGTTGTTTCTTTCCCCCCTCTTCTTGGAACACTTGCCTGCAGGGTCCTTCAGTATTGATGCGGCCATGTCAGCATGTTGCCCGTGCAGATGATCCATATGCAGTATATCTATTGCTTCCTCAATTGCATCCATTTCTTTTTTTTTTTACATTTTTTTTCCCCCCAACTTCACAATTGTTCAGATATCATTACTTTTGTAATTGTTGTATTTGTTCATATGTCTCCAACACCATCAGTGGCCCATTTTAGTAGTACGTTCTGAATGGAAACCTGTTTCTTCCCAGAACCTAGGGATACCTGGATATAGAAGTCCTTCAGTTGACACCCATGATTGCACCAATAGTCACCAGTGCTTGCAGCCAATGAGCTGTGGGCCCACGCTGTAGTTTTTGCTCAGAATTTTGGGAGCACTAACTTTTCAGACAACTTCTGCTCATCTACTAGCTTGTGTAAGTCTCATTATTTCTGTAATATACTTGCATTAAAGATGTTGTTACTTTACCACTGTAAATCACGTTTGAAGTGGCTGCTACAAGGGGTCTCCCTTCCAGCTTTTCAGAAATCCCCTCTCTGTTGTTGGGTACAGTGCTTCTGTAGTAACAAGGACACAGGGATGTTTCCTTAGCATTGAGGGGGGGGGAAGACCTCTTACCAAGGGCGCAGACACTGTGATAATGATCTCCACAATCTGCCTCTACTGTGTGCGTGTGCTTTTATATTACGTTGCGAGTTGTGTTATATTGTGTGCGTTATACACATTATATTGGGATAACTTAGAATTTGGCCAGAATGACTGAATCATCCTGGGAGAGCAGAGGGGCAGGCATCCAGATACTGCCTCTCTGCTAATTGGACCACAAACTGCAATGTAGCATGGGAAATCAGGGCAAAAAAGTTCAGGACAATGAACTTCTGGCAGAATGCTATGCTTACTACATGCCCCCTGCATGAAAGTGGATTGCAAACAGCAGGACAACAGGCAAAATAGGGAAGACCATCAGAACTTGCAGACATGAAACGGGGTGATAGGATAAGGAGAACCTGTTATATATTAGAAAGCTTGTTGAAAACTCAGGTACGCTTCAAAGAAGTTGTTTCATGAAGGCAACCTATTTTCTGATGGACACTTTTAGCCATTTGGCAGGCATACAGGAACCTGCAATCTCAAGTCTGCAAAAAGCATGCAGCGGCTTAACCCCACAGCTATAAGGTTCTATTGAACCTAATAGCTCAATGTCCACCCTGCGGAATTCCGCCGCGTGAGACAAACCACGACATGTTCTAATTGCCGCCGGAATACGCGCAGTCTGCTTTCATTGTAGGTCATTGAAGCCGGCTGTCATGCTATACTTCCGCTGTAGCTCAGCGGAAGTATCGCGTGAAAACACTTCCCCGCCCACGTCATTCGGTACTGCCGGCACATCACGCGCTGTACTGCGCATGTGCACTGGCTCAAGGGACGGGAACAGCGCGGCGGATCCAGGAGGTGAGTATGAGGTTTTTGTGGGGCACTGTGGCAGACTCCGCTGCGATATTCCACCACGGCCATGGGCATGAGGCCTTAGGATTGTGGGGATCCCAGCAGTTGCCATCCCATGGTCACGAAGTCATGGAATATGCTAGTTATATGCCATCACTGTTAATAGTAGAAAACAGCTCCTTAAGGCCTCATGCCCACGGCCGTGTGACGTGCCGGCAGTGTGGGATGGCGCGGCCGGCGGTGGGCAAGGACGCGTTTGTGCTACAGCGGAAGTATAGCGTGACGGCCAACTTCCATAATAGAAGCCAGCCGTGCATATTCCCGCGGCAATTAGAGCATGCCGCGCTTTGTTTCACGCTGTGGAATTCCGCAGTGTTGACATTGAGCTATTACGCTCAATAGAACCTAGTAGCTCCGGGGTAACACCGTAAAACGCAGCAGAAATCCGGCCGTGGGCATTAGCCCTAAACCTAATTTTTCAGTATAAGCTGCCATAATAACACTGTCTGGTTAACATATGATTTGTGTCCTGCATTTATCACTATTTTTCCTGTCTGCAGGCTGTAATTTCATATTTTTTCAGTTCTCTCTGCACTGGTGGGAAGAGCCTCTTTCATATCTTCTGTGCACAGAGAAAACTGCGATTCTGCTGCCTGACTGTAACACACACCCCGAGAGACATGACCTCATCATGGAATGAGCAGTGGAGATGTGATTCATGTAGCTATAACACAGCAAGCAATCCCTTACAGTTATCAGTAACTCATCTATACACTCCTGTGTGCTGCATTAATCATTACCCATATTCACATCTGTTCTCAGTCTTGTCTTAGCTCTCTTTCTAAAGGCAGGCATCACTTGACAACAGGCAGTGAATGTAAACGACGTTTCGATCCAGCAATTGGACCTTTGGAATTGGTCTAATTCGTAAATGGTTGTTGCATTAAATTTGAAGGATCCAACGACAGGAGTGGAGTTACTTATATGTGCTGCTGGATCCGCATCTACATATTGACAACAGGCAGTGGTCAGCAAGTTAGGAGTAAGGGAGACCCCTAATGATCAGAATTTTAGCATGATTTTTAAGCCCAAAAATGTCATTTTAGGTAAAATGAATTTCACTTTTACTGGTTATTACACAAGTACAAATTGTTTGACTAGTGACCATTTAAGCTTCACAGGGTTTTCATCTATTTGATTTGAGGCGGTCGTATGGGTTGTTTACCTGCCTGATCGCTGCAGTCAATAGGAGGCCCAAACGGGATGTCATTAGTGTCACGCCAAAAACCTGCCGGGGGGCTTCTGCATTAGACACTCCTGTTACAGGTTTCGGGATGTCACTGGGTCTGCTGGCCTGATCACATCGCCTATCGGATGCCGTAGCGCCGAAGCAGCGGTCTGTCATTAGGGTGAGTATATTGATTTTATAGTTTTGACTAAGGAGCCCGAAACTATATAAAATAATTATTTTTATTTGATGCTTATTCACCATTTTTAAAGAAGTTTTCTGGAAGAAATGAACTAATGGCCTGCTCTTAAGATTGGGAAATGCTTTCATATCTGAGCTGTTCCAGTCATTAGCCAAAGGCATCACCAAGACTACTGAAGAGCCATTTGTTGACTATTCTGGCCTGCATTATACTTCTGAAAACAGGTTGGGAGCAGAAGACCCACCAGAGCCTCTGTTAACACCACGACATTGGACAGAGTGCCTCACTAGTACTCATGAGGCTGCTAAATGGACACTAGCGGACTGGCAACATGTCGCATGGTCCGATGAGTGATGGTACCAATTGTTTTGGACTGATAGTAGGCTTTGTGTGTGGCGCAGAGCCAATGAAGCCATGGACCATAGTTATCAACAAGGCACTGTGTAGGTTGGTGTTGGTTCCATACTGGTGTGGGATGTGTTCTTATGGTATCGGTTGGGACTACTGGTGTCCATGATGTTTCACTGCTTGGTGACAATTTGCAGCCCTTTGCAGGAAAATGCACTGTGCCATTGCAAAATCGTTTTGAAGAGCAACGGTGTGGCCTGCCCGTTCACCCAACATTAGCCCAATCGAGCATTTATGGAATGTGGTGGTGAAGTCCGTTCGCACTCAAGATTCTGCATCTACAAATACCAAGGAGCTAAGGCTGGCTATCCAGGTGGCATGGCTCAACATCCCTTCAGATCTCTTCCGTCCTCTTGTGGAATCAATGCCACATTGAGTTGCTGCATTTCCCCAGACTAAAGGGGGGACCTACATGATATTAGTTCCTATCCCATAACTTCTGGCATGTTGGTGTATATGCAGTAAAATAATGGATATCATTAGCTCAAAAGTTTGTTTTTTTGTTTTTTTGTTTTTTTTTCTCTAATCATTGTTGCTTTTTCAGGTATGGAAAAAGGCTGTTGAAACTGAAGCTCAAGAGGATGTAAAATAATATCCTTTCTTGGGTGGCCATAACTTTAAAACTTGGAAAATGGCTTCTTGTAAGTTGATCTTCCAGTTTTTTTTTTCTTTTTCTACTCTAGACCGATGATAGATTTTCTTTTCACCACCTTGGGCTGGTTCTCCATGCACAAACCCCAGATGGCAGTATTGGGTTAGATTTCACATCAACCTCCTGTCCTTGACTCTAGTGCATCATTTGTTACTTTGTCTCTGGCTTGCATTCTCTCTCTTGCGCTGGTGATTGCTTTCATACTTTAGTGTGTGTGGTTTTTTTTTGTTTTTTTTTTCTTTTAACTTCAAAACAATTTTTCTACCTGTCCCATTGAGGATTGCAGTCTTTAAAGCTGAACCCGTTCTCTTTTTTTCTCCCCCTCAGTTTACATGACTGCTAACAACTCTGCTGCAGAGTTAAACTTTTCAACTTTTATTTTAGTTCATATGAAAATATGCAATTTCATACTTTTATACCATCAGTCTACTCAGTGCCAAGTTTTGGGGTGCCAAACTCAATTAGGAACTCGATGCGTATCTTCCGGGATTGCACCTCGTAACATTTTGGGGACGTTCGCCTGAGGTAGACTTGTTGCAGAAATTTCTGTGACTGTGCGTAGAATGGTTTCTGCAAGCACCATTGAGATGCAGAAATGTCAGCAATATTAAATAAAACCTGCCTCTTGTAAATTCCCCTTAAAGGGGTTATCTGGGACTTTGCTATTGCAGACACAACTCGCATTGAAATACATGGGAGCTGCACCTTGGACAACACTGTCTGCTTCCGGCACTGCCCCCATTGACATCGGACCCCATGAACAGCTGATCAGCAGGAATTCCAAGCTGTGGACCCCTGCTGATGAACTATTGATTACTTATCCAGAGGACAGGTCATCAATAGTGAAGGCCTGAACAATCCTTTTAACCCTATAACAGCCACATAAAACTAGAAAAAAAATCCAGAAAGTGTCACTTTGTCATTGAAGATTTTAATTTTTTTTCCATGCAAATCTATTTGGCACAGAAAGAGCCCACAGAGTACTATAAGGCAGTGCCTGTTACATTGATTATAGTGATGTATCTGTACAGTAGTTTGGGAGAAACTTGGATTAGTAGCAATAGACCCTGAACTAGTCTTGTATATTCATGAGCTGCAGCCTAGCTATACCCACCCTACCCTCCAAACAGGGGTGTAACTATAGAGGGTGCAGGGGATGCGGTTGCACCCGGGCCCAGGAGCCTTAGGGGGCCCATAAGGCCTCTGTTCTCCATATAGGAAGCCCAGTGCTATGAATAAAGCATTATAGTTGGGGGCCCCGTTACAGGTTTTGCATCGGGGCCCAGGAGCTTCAAGTTACGCCTCTGCCTTCAAACAATGATTGGCAGCTCTCTCTCTATGCACAGTAATGGGCAGACAGCAGCCAATCAGTGACTGGAGAGCGGGGTGTGTGCAGCTAGGCTACAGCTCATGACTATCAGGGCTACTTTAAGTAGTCCTCTATGCATTTGCTGCTACTAATAAAAGGCAGGTTTCTCAAAATCTACTACACAGATACACACAGCAGTCATATCAATGTAACCAGTGTGACCATCACTACCTGCTGCTGCCCTCAAAGAGAAGTGCAAAAGAGATGCTGACAGTCTCTTCAGGTGTATTTTTAACCCCTTAGTAAAATAATTGATTTTAGCCATAAGAACCAGTAAGTTATTTCTCTTTTTGTGTTTCAGCAGTCATAACTTTTTTTTTTTCAATGTTTTCGTCAGTGAAGCTGTATGAGACCTTGTATTTTGTGGGACAAGTTCTAGCTTTTATATGAACCAATTTTGGATACATATAATGTATTGAATATCTTTTAGTAATTTTTTTTTCTTAGTGGGCATTGGGAGAAATAAGCAATTTCACCATTTTTATTTTTTATATTTACTTTTATGACGTTCACCGTTGGGTATAAATATTATGTTCGCTTTATTCTATGGGTCATTATGATTCTGACAGCACCACATTTCATATAGGCTTTATGTTTTACTGATTCTGCACAATATAAACCCTTTTTGTTTAAAAAAAAAACCCAAAAACTTGAGTATTGGCACATTCCAGAAATTGAGCATTTTTTATTTTTCTATGGTCAGCTATATGAGGGCTTGTTTTTTTGCAGACAACTTATAGTTTTTATTGGTTCTGTTTTGAGGCATAGACAGTAGAAATATTTTGTTTATCTATTATTCATGTTTTGAGGAAGTAAGATGGAAAAAAACCCTTCTAATTTGTCATTTTCATTTCTTTTTTGTATTTTAATAGTGTACGGGTTATGGATGTTTTGATACCCATTATGTGTGTTTTTTTTATATCTTTATCTTTTTTAAATATTTAAAGGCTTGTGTAAATCAGCAATGACTGTGAGTCCATGTCTTTTTACTACTTTTCTGGAAAGGAAAAAAAAACCCGTTTGTGACAATCAGAGACCAAATATGCTTTCAAATGGAACGTGAGCAAAAATTCATGTCACCTCTCCCCTAGGGCAGAAGAATAGACAGGAGCATCACAGATCATCTCACTGCCTGATTGTCCCCACTCCCCTTTCCTCCTGACTTTGCACACCGAGTGAAAGGTTCCAGCTGTAAATTCAGTATTCCCGACCCTACTTCAAACAACTGCACCTTTGGGTTCTATAAGTGTTAACATGCTTTTGGTGGCATTTTAAAACAATCTTACCTTTTTTAAATTGACACCAACAGCATGCCACTAGAACCGGAACTACAGCCATTTGAAGTAGAACAATCTCTTCATCCAAAACTGTTATGTCCTTTTCCTTCAGAAGGAACAGTGATTGTCCTAAACTGTAGGAGGGTTAAGGGGCAAGTCAGTGGAATTTAGACCCCCAAACTGCCACCAACCTGTTAAGCAGGACAGGCTCACAATGTTGGTCCTCTGGCTTTTTGTCAGAGTCTGCATAATGGAGAAGAATAACTTTGAACACTGTATTTCAGTGTAAGGGCTCTTTCACAAGAGTGTATATCGGCCCACCGTTTTCCCGGCCAGCCGATGTACGCTATGATCTAATGCATTGGATTCTAATGCATTAGATCACATGGCCATAATCCCACGACGTAAAAGCGCCCCGCCAATATAGCGCCGGGTGCTTTTATGTTAGGTCCAAAAGATAGTCATGGAACTATCTTTCGGGCTGCAATATGTTGGCCGCTGTATGGGCTACTATGGGAGCCAATGACAGCAGTCGAAAAAGGGAGGTGGGAGGAAGTTTAGCAGCATGACTGCTAAACTCCCTCCCTCTTCTCTCTCCCCTCTGGCTGATTGCAATGGGGGGGGGGGGGGAGGCAGAGCTTGGTGCCACCCAGTCCCGCCGCCTCTCATTGCTGGGGAGGTGGCGGGAGCTTGGCTCCACCTCTCCCCCTCCCATTGCAAACAACCAGAGAGGAAGTTAGCCGGGGAGGGAAGGGGGGTAGTGGTGTATCTCAATGCCACTGGAAGCTATGGGTGTAACAGCTGTCACCAGGAGCGAACACCCCTGTCACGCCCCTAGCTTCGTATTGGCTCACAAGATACAGCAGTACCTTGTGAGCTGCAGGGAGGAAGGCGATATGCAGAAGGGAGGCCGGGTCCGGTTGGGCACTGTGCGCTGGTCCTTCAGCATAGAAATGAGAAAGCTTCCCCCAAGCCCCGGGCGGGTCAGTGAGAGCTGGGCCACCGGTGCTGGAGATATTACGGTGCGGGGATCGGTAACTTCGAGACCCTGCGGGGCCGCCGCTACCGGGCATCCTATGGCACCAGGGGACTACTGACTGTGGCAGTGGGGGACAGGGGCTGTGAGTGAAATGTGCACTCAGTCGCGCTAACCATGCCAACCCCGGTGCTCTGCTGGTGGCTGGCAGCTGTAACTGTGGACTCTGCTGTGGCATCTCCCCTGCTGCTCCGCCACTCTCCGTCCCCTGCTGTTAATCTCGCCCGAATGTCCCCGGGGCCACAGGAGCCTCCGCTCTTTGGCCGCTGCTGTGGAATCTCCCCTGTTGGTTCACCGCTCTCCGTTTCCCACTGTCAATCAGCCAAACCACTCTGCAAACGGCCAATGTAGAAGTAGGGGCATCACCTGACTGTCAAGCAGCCTAACCCTGGTGTACACCCACCACTTCCGGTGGCGTCAAAGTACACCAGTATCAGGAAGGGGCAACAGCTTGGTGGCTCGGCGTATATGCGCCGGGACCCATGCCGTCTGAACGGCGCACAAACGTTAGATTTGTGCACCCATTCATGAGTTTTTACGTCTCTGATGAAAGTGTATATCCGTCGGATATACGACCGATATACGCTTGTTTGAAAGAGGCCTAGGTGAACATCCATTTCTGTGGGCAGATCTGCTCGTGCAACAATCGCTGATCAACATTGAGCATGCTTGTCAGCATTTGCTTGTCATTTTAACACCGATCTGCTGTATGGGGGAATGAATGATCATTACTACAGTTGTTCATCCCCATACTGCTAGCCTTCATCTGCACCTCTCCCCAATCACACAGGTCGGATACATTGTCACAAGCCACCTCCAGCAGCGCTCAGTTGCATGTACCAATGAAGTTGAGGCTCGTGAGCGGTTCTTGGTTGAGCATACGCTAAATGCTGCTTAAGTGACTTGCGGCATGATCAAGAGAGCAGCTCCTTCCCAAATCAGCCTAAAGATAAGTTTGCAGTAAGGATCTCTTACTTGCCCATTCGAGTTCCCACTCAGGTGACTGTTCCACATTTAGGGCCATGCTGTTAGGTCACGTCTTACGTCACCGTGGAGTTAAATGTCAGTTTCCAAGTCTTTGTTGAGCGTCTGTTCATAAGAATTGAGAAAATAATGTTAACTTTAAATTAAAAAGCAAGCAAAGTAAAAAAAAAAGTTAAAAAAGGTAATTTTCATCATGACTCCCCTATTTGACTGTATAATTTAGTGGATTAGTGTGCAAGGATCAACCAGTGCTTGATATTCCTGCAATGAGCAGCTAATGACCCGCCAAGTACTACTTTCTGTTAACTCTGGACAATTGTGGGATTTTACATTCTGCATCAGGGTGCTAATTAAATAATGGAACTAGTAAAGAAGGCTGATGGTTGTGGCAATTAAGTGCCATGTGAGAATCACTCAGCAGGGTCCCTATTCCCTGGTAGTCATCAATCATTTTTCTGACAGTAGGAAACTAATCCGTCACTTAGTGCCGAGTATCATCCGCCATCCAAAGCTGCATGCAACAATGACTTATTTTCATGCTAACGTCACATTTTGTGCTGCGCTGACAGGATGGAACATTTTGGGCTATTGATAAAGAGCTGACTGGCACTTGCATGACAATTATGACAACTGTGGTATGTTAAAGGGCTAATTCCCACAATCTAAAGCACTGGCCATTGTTCAGTAGTAGTAAAATTCTTAATTTACCCAAATGCATTCAATAAGCCAAAATAATGTGGCATCCAATCGGCGCCACCGAAGATAATCCAATAGATCACCAATAGGAGATTTTGCCGTTACGACTGCAATGGGAGCTTCTCCTGTTTCCAGTGAGGGTAAAAGCGTCCTTCTAGATAAGCCGATTATCGTTTTATCGAGCGAATGAGCAAGTTGCGTCTCCGCTCGCTCCCGTGCAGCCTGATTGCACAGGCAGATACATCGTCGGCTCGTTCAAATGGGAATCGTTCGGTCTTTTACATTCGCTGTATCAGAGGGATTGAACGATCGTTGTATAAACCGAACGATAAGTGAATGAGCCAACGATTGTCCTTATGCAGAAAATGAATGAATGAAAAGTGAACAATTCTTCTTCGTCATTCATTCGTTGGCACACGTTTAGACCAAACGTTATCATTCAGTTTCGCTCTTTTGAACGATTTGTTTTTGAATGATCATTCCGTAAAAAAGCACTTTAACCCTTTCCAATCCAATTAGTATCCTGGTTTTCCTAGAGGGCTTACTCTTTTTCTGCCGTTATACAACAGCGCTATATGCTGGCTAAAGCCAGTACTGCATGAGATGACATGCTGGATAGGCTCTGACAGCAGAGAGGTTGGCAATATATACAGTAAGAGAACCTCAACGGACGTCTGCCAACATCGGAGCTGGACAGCCTTAAATCATAATGTCTTCAGACGTCAGATAGTGGATTGGAAAGGGTTAAGAGTTGCAGGATGGGAGGAGTGAGGACTTCTGGGTAATGTGCTTTACTAGTCCATATTGGCGCTCATGTGTTGGGCATTGCAGGACTACTCATTTCGGGCAATGCGGCGCTGGCAAAGTACAGAGTAACAGGCAAGAATAATGAGGATAACGGCACATAGAAGAACTTATTGTGTCTAGTCCTTCTATGTTTTGTAGCGTTGCGCGATTACCGGGCTTTGCAACATGTTACATACTGGGAGAATGCCTTCAATGGCGAAAATTGTTGTGTGCGCTCTTTCGCTGCTGTCTACTTAACTAACCTCTAAGGCCAAATGTTCACAGGCAGATCTGATTTGCGGAATCCGCGCTGATCACCTGCGCAGAAGATCCGTAAATCAGACCGCCCATAGGGATACATGGACGCCCGCAAATACATTAAAGCATGCAAATTTGATTTGCGGACCTTTTCGGTGCGGAAAACAAATCGCAGCGTGCTCCATTTTTCTGCGGATCCTGCACGGACGGTTTCCGTTGGCCAGAGCAATACTGGTGTCCTATATTGAAATAACAATAGCATGCTTGAATAGGAAGGGATGGATGTACAACATCATGGCATGGTGCATGGGCCCCAGGGGGCCCCACAACATGGATTTTAGTTTTGTGTTGTGGCTCCTGTAGGAGATGGAGAGTAAACCCAATTGCAAAGTTGAAGAATAGCATGTGAGAAACAGAAATCCACTTTCTGCATATATTTAAGAGTGGACGCTCACTGGCGATTTAAATTTTTTTTTTTTCCCCCTTTCTTGCGCTTCGAGAGCACGAGAAAGCTCTCGCCTCACAGCACAAGAAAGACGTCGGTATAGAACCGGCATATCACTAGTGGTTTCAATGGGGCCAGCGGCAGCAGCGCTAGCCCCATTGAAAACATAGGGAGAATGCCGCAGACTTCTGCCACAGCTTCATCAAGGAATCCTCTGCCACAGATGTGGCAGAAGTCTGCGGCATTCTATCCCATTGCTTTCAATGGGATCGGCACTGCTTTCCCATTGAAAGCACTGCTTTGTCAAGCCCCGCGGAATGATTATTGGGGAAGGGCTTGAAATATAAGCCCTTCCCCTATAATCAGAAAAAAGTGTTTAAAAAAAAAAATTACTCACCTCTCCGGCGCTCAGACGCGTCCTCCTGCTGGCTCCCCTGTACTGCTATTAGGCTCTTTCAGCAGGCGGGGATTTAAAATTCCCCGCCTCCTGAAAGGGCTGTGCAGATTGGCTAAGGGCTCAGCCAATAGCAGCTACTGCTTAGCTATTGGCTGAGCGCTCAGCCAATGACACATAGCCCTTAGCAGCACTAGCCCCATTGAACAGACGGGCGATATGCCGGCGTGATGCTGGTTTTTTTCTCGTACTGCGCTGCGAGACTTTAACTTTACTCTCGCAGCGCAGAAAGTATCCTCAAAGTTGCCTTCTTCTGCTACGATAGGGGCAGATCATCCAGGAAGTCATCCATCCTCATCTGCAGGAGATTCAGGTACCGCCCCGTGTTGAGAGTCCCTGGAATGAACAAAGGACTTCATTGGACCTGAGCTGTAATACTACACACAACCTTATGGACAAGGGTGGTGCTGTGTTTGGAAGAAAGCAGCCACGTTCTTCTAACCTTGGGCAACTCCATTAGGTTGCCTGCACACAACAGAGCTGAATTCCGCATGCGGGAGCCCACAGCAGAATCCGGCTCTGACCCCACCCGGCGACCTCTGCATACCTATCTCTTTTTCTCTTCATCTGTACTGCGGATGGACATGGCGAGCCGCTGACGGACAGGCGCAGTACAGGGTTTTGTTTTTTCAAATGTTTATTTTTTCTGCGTCGTTACTACGCAATGAGGCGGAATCCGCGACCTGTCCGCAATGTTAATTAAGAATGGGCCATGGTTTGGACAGCTTTAATGGAAGCTGTCCGCCGGAAATCCACACAAAATTATTTTTTTTATAACCCTTTGCAATCCAATTATGGATTCAGAGTTTCCTAGGGAGCTTTCTCTTTCTGCCATTATACAATGGCGCCTTCTGCTGCCTAGAGCCAGTACTGCGGTATGGGACATGCTGGAGAGGCCCCGACAACAGAGCGGCCAGTAATCTACAGTAAGAACACCATGCCAGACGTCTTCCAACATCGGATCTGTACAGCCTTCAATCAGAATGTCTTCAGACGTCGATTGGAAAGGGTTAATATGAATATTTGACCAAGGCAAATTTGCAAAGTGAAATGCCCGGTGTGCCACGCACTCTTTTAGAATTGGTTTTGTGTCACCAAGCTGAAGCCACACAGTACGAAGCACAATTGAATTCTGTTTTTCTCTTAGCGAAGTTTGCGCTCCGCGGAGTGAGCTGTTTGCATTGTTACCTTTTCTAGGGTCCGAATTCACATAGGACTACAAGAGTCAAGGTCCTTTCAAGGCCTTTATTGCTGCGCTCTGAACAATTCCGCTAATAAGCTCTGGCTCATTACAATGTCAGACTGCTTGTAACAAAGTTATTAAAAGCCGTCCTTCGGTGGCGAACAATAGCGCTTAGTGGACAAAGGTTTTGTACAGCATGCGGGTGAAGGATGCTCCTAGGGATACAGACAATACTCATTGTATATAAATATGGACAAAAGAATCTCAGTGTAATCCGTCTCAGGTAATCTATATGTTTTCTGGGAAATGATACGTATCTGCAGTCAATCATTGTTCCAAAAGTTCGGAGAAAACAGAGGGTCAAAAAGTATACTGTTGTAGCGGCTGATGTAGTCCGGTGGAGAGGATCATCTTCTCTGTGTGCGGATGGATATTTTGACGTGGGAAAGAATTAAAGCGGATATGATTGGGTAATGGAAGTGTTTCTAAATATCCGTATCCAGAGGCAGACAAGGTAATAGAGATTCCAGGAATCCGTAAGTTGAATCAAATATGGGTCAGTTCCTTACATTCTCGCTGGAGGTGGATCGAATGAGGAGAGTATGACTTTGTTTTTACATGGAGTTGTGCAGATTTCAATGTTTTTTTGTTTTCTCGCTCTCTCACTAGACTCCACCTCCACAGTGTATTTCAGCCCCTGAATATGCTGCGTATGCAGGGATTTAAATACGCATACGCCCTTGTGAATGAGCCCTGACTAATAGCTGAAACAGTATGTGGGTTCCAGAGGCGTAACTTGAAGCTTCTGGGCCCCAATGCAAAACCTGGAATGGGGCTCCCAACTGTAATGCTTTATTCATAGTATTGGGCTTCTTATATGGAGAAGAGAGGCCTTATGGGCCCCCCAAGGCTCCTGGGCCCGGGTGCAACTGCATCCCCTGCATCCTCTATAGTTACGCCCCTGGTTGGTTCTGCTACTAGTTTGCAGTTTTTTCATGAAGTTGGGTACTGATGCCCAACGGGTACCTGATATAGGATTCCATCAGCACCTAAAGACAGTTTGGTCACATGACAGTCATTTTAAGTCCAGATTCTGCATACTCTTTGCAGAACTTGAGTCAAGTTTGCTGTTGTGCACAGAACCGCCAGCTGTCATTTTTGTGGCGTCAATATCTTCCTGTTCAGTCTCTTCAGATTTAAAGGGTCAGGTTTGAGTAAATGGGGAATAACACTATTTTTGACCATTATGTAACTTGTATATAACTTTTATCACTTCTTCCCCCTCTCTGCAGGCTCCATCTCTAATTGTCTAATTTACTTAAACTAATGGGTGGAGACAAGCTGCTAAGATGTCTCCCATACACTGCACATACAGAGAAGAGGAGATCTTGCTCCCATATCTCTCTTTAACATTTGCTCAGAAACAGCAGCATGGAGGACGTTATATAGCAGTACGGGGAAGTATATATGTAAATTCAGCTCTGGGAGAGATAGAACACTGCTGTTAAGCTGCAGCATTATCTATGTCTGTGCCTGCCTAATTGGTTTCTACTCCTTTCTCCATACTTGCCTATGGGCAGCAGCTGTAATCTAATCCCTCAGTTAACTGAATCAATTTTGTTTCTGCTTCTCAAGACAGATGTTTTTAAAGTGCATGATCAGTGCAGGAACTGAGGTGGGGGGGAAACGAGTCTGATAAGTTGAGATAGAATGTGAGAATTCGAATAACTGGTAACGGAGCAAACATTCACCATAATTCAATCTGAAGCTGATTGTAAAAGTCCAATATTTCTGTTTATTGATCAACACTCAGCGTTTTTGGGGCTGAACACTCTTTCCTCAGCTTAGCTAGTGGGCACACTGCCAAAGAGTGGTGTCCCAATGCACAGCATGTCCATTCCTAGAGACACCACTGTCTTTGACAGTGTCATTGTCGTCCCCCCCCCCCACCCCCAAGCTAAACTTAGAAAGGGGTGTTCAGCCCCAAAATGTGTTCCGTCTGCTGAATTTGGACTTTTATAATACGTTTCAGATTGGGTTATTGTGGATGTTTGCGCCATTACCAGTCCTTTTTGAAGTCTTGCATCGTATACTCGCACGTCCTCCATATAGGTTGTTTGGTGTTACGTCTAGATTGGCAGTACTTCCATGTTTTCTTCATACTTGACACTGTTAAGCCATTGGGCTTAATGTATTCCATCTATTCTCCTCTGCCAAGTGGAGATGGAGGCATTTTTATATATATATATATTGCAGGTTTCTTTCTTTTGCTTCTGCTATTGATTTATGTAGAGTCTCAGGGGGCCTCACACTGGCGATAAAATTGTGCGATGGGAGAGTGAGGCTGCCTGTCCGCGAGCATCCACCGGGAGCAGGAGCCGGTGGCCGGATCTCCGCGGTCAGAGAATTGCGACAATTCGCAGCATGCTGCGAATTGCCAGCCACCAGCGGAGGGCCGGCGCTTTAGAAGTCTTTCACTGCGTTCCCCGCGGCCAGATTATTGCCGCGGGGAACGCAATTCAAAAACGCCGGTGGACAGGAGCCCTGATTGAAAACGCAGAATTATGAAAGCAATGATTTTCAATGGTTTCATTCTCCTTTGCGATGTTTTTCACTTTGGTGTCAATGGGGCTGGCAGCAGCAGCGCCGCCCCCATTGAAGGCAATGGGAGAACTCTGCCATTCTCAGCCAAGGCGCGGGGAGTGCCTTCAGCCATGACAGAGGAATCCCTTCATCCCCATGGAGATGAAGAGATTCCCTGTAGTGATTGAAGACTATTTTCACATGAAAACGCTCCACATCCATGGGGCTTTCACATGGTGGAAAGTGCGATATTGGGCAGTTTTACATCTATGCTGGGGATTCTGTTTCTTGCTCTGTTTGGGGAGCAGAAAAGGGCAATTTCCACAGCTGAATGGTTCCATCACTGGACAGAACCGAACAGCGCCGGATGGAATCTATTGATTATATTGGGGGCTGCCTGCTTTTGATTCAGCTGGCCGACTTTCGGACAGCAGTGGTGTTTTCAGCTGCCTCTGTGATGGAACGTGTGTTTCTGCTGCAGATTTAGCCTTTCATAATGGGCTAAGTCAGTATATGGACTTGTCAATGTGTTCCTGCATAAAAAGTGTCATGTCACATTTTCACGTAAACACACAATCTGCACCCAGATTTGCACATTGACGGGGTTAAATCAGCGTGCGGATCTGCTGCAAAATGATGTGAACGGGGCCCAAGTTCATCCAGAGAGTAACCAGCAATATTAATTATCGCTCTGAGCACCACCGGCGTCATTGCGTTTCATGAAGTCGTAGGGAGAGTGAGTCGCGCTAATGGTAATAGATGTGTGCATATACAGTATATTCTAGAACCAGTAGTGAGTGTGTAATGCAGTTCTATCCCGAGGCTGAGCTTTCAGATGGTTTCGTATCTAGTCCTATCGGCCAGTGACACGTTCTGCAGGCCGCATGGATTCCGGCGTCAAGGGGTTTAGATAAAACAAATACAAATCTGAATGTCATAAAAGTAATTACTTTTTCAAAGACTTTATTTAGTGAAAGCCTCCTGATAATTCCTTCATATCTTTTTATCACTCAACTTCAAAATCCGTTATCCGTGAACCTAGATGTATATATGAGTTCTATCTATATAATATGTATGTGTCTAGAGATAGCGTCTCACAATGGTGATCAATGCACGATACTCTCCGGGCGTTGGATGCTGTCGCTCAGCATGCAGTACTGTCTCTCCACACCTGATGTCATAAGTGCCGCTGCAGTGTATTCATGTGGGCAGCAGGATTTCTGAGTTCCTTTTGCAAGCTAATGTTTCTGTATTCTCTTAGTATGATATGGAAGGTCGGGATGGGAATGGCTGCAGGGACCTATTCCCTTTTATTAGAAAGCAATTCAACCTGCATGTACATTCCTTGCCAAAAAATATAAAAAACCTAGAGAGTGGAATGAAACTTTCTCTGTGTGACGGTAACATTGATATAAGTGATTACATATCAGGGCAAAAGGAGATTTACTGTGGAAAACTGAACACTTGAAGAGGAGCTCTAGTACCCAGTTGTACCGCCTCTAGCTTGGATACAAGATGTGATAAAGGGGGGCATGGAGGCTTTAGTACTCTGTTGTACCGCCTCTAGCTTGGATACAAGATGTGATAAAGGGGGGCATGGAGGCTCTAGTACTCTGTTGTACCGCCTCTAGCTTGGATACAAGATGTGATACAGGTGGGCATGGAAGCTCTAGTACCCTGTTGTACCGCCTCTAGTTTGGATGCAAGATGTAATACGGGTGGGCATGGAGGCTCGGGACTATTGTACCTTGTCACCACCGGAAGCTAGAGGGTTTAAACTAAATATGTACAGAAGAGGTAGCAGCAAAACAGGTGCTTCCAAAGTATTTAAGAACAAGAACTTTATTGTTTCATCCTTTTAAAACAGGCTCCCTTGTGCTACAGGGGAAGCTAGGGGTTTGACAGTACTTGCATGGAGGAACACCCCTAACATTCCTCTAGCTCCCGATTGTCTGAATTCATGAAGGTCCTTTAACGTCAAAGCAGCGTCTGTAGTGATGTTTGCCTGGCCTGGAGGGTTAGGGTTAGCTTTTCTGTTAGGCTTACATTATGAGCTCTTCCATGTGACAGGTGTGATATCACAAGATGTGATACAGGCAAGCATGGAGACTCTAGTACCCTGTTGCACCACCTCTGGCTTAGATACAAGATGTGCTACATGTGGGCATGTAGGCTCTAATACCCTGTTGTACCACCTCTAGCTTGGATACAAGATATAATATGGGGGTCATGGAGGCTCTAGTACCCTGTTGTACCGCCTCTAGCTTGGATACAAGATATGGTACAGGTGGGCATTGAGGCATACAGGTTCTGTATGATATTCTGTGGCATATTGGTCCACATTTACTGTAACCGAGCCTCTAGATCTGTCAAACTCGTAGGCTGTTGAAGTTGGTGTCCCAGATGGTCCCATATATGTTCTACCAGTGATAAATCTGGTGAACAGGCGGGCCACTAAAGTGTGACAATGTTGTGGAGACATTCATGTGACCCCCCCCCTTGTGTGTGCGGCCGAGCATTAGCCTGCTGGAAAATGCCTTTTGGAAGCTGCCATGAGAGGAACACATGTGGCTGCAGGATGTCCTGAACATATCACTGAGCTGTCACTATCCCTCATACCACTACTAGTGGTGGCCGACTGTTGTATGCGATGACCCCAGACCATCACACCAGCAGGGGGCAGTGTGCCGCTCCACAGCAAAGGCAAGAGTGAGGTGCTCACCCCGAGGTCTCCCGACACGAAGACAGCTGTTGTTGGTTCCAAACTAAACCTTGATTTGTTGCTGAAGACAAACCGGTGCCACTCTGTTGCGTCTAGTTTTGTCATTTATGACACCACTGAAAATGCCTGGAAACTGTTCTGACCGACTCGGGCCTGTAGTGATGGCGACCCCTGTCTCTTACGGTGGACAATGAAACAGTTGGCTAGTATGTAGAAAAGAAGGTGGAGCAATCCAAATAAGAATAAGACTTATGGACTACATCCTGTTTAAGAGTGTGTAGATTGGGTCCTTAATAGGAGTGTCTTCTGTCCAGCAGGTGCAGCCAACCCCAACTGACCGTCTCAAGCTTCAGGGTGGACGTATAGACAATATATACCGAAAACTGTGAGTCTAGCACGAAAATAGGACATGCTGTGAATTCTCCATCTCACAGCATTGCAGCGAGAGGAAACTCGCCCGTGTAAGAAGACCCAACGGGGTCTGGTGTATTTTCGTGCGAGTTTTATGCGTCTCACAAAGCGCAAAAAAAGACTTTTACACTTTGCAGCTTGAATACGGTCATGTGTCTCTTCCATGGTTCATGTCTTGGTTGCCTGGCTCCTAAAGTCTAGAATTGTTTGTTGTCCCTGCCTTATTGGCCTTATAGACTGTCCATCACTGGGCCTAAGGTACTAGAAAGAAAAGAAGATTTTATCAGCAGGTTTACTTCGGCTTTTGTTTTTAGCAATAATCAATAAAAATGGCAGTGCAGAATAAACCTAAATCCCTTTGTTCCTGGAAGGCTATAGATTACACTGCTCCACAGGGAGCCTCTGGCCTCTTATGTGCCTTGGTAATGTAATTAACTTGCTAAATGTCTTCTGCAGGACCACTAGGAGGTTCTTAATTTGAGCATGTTTGTAAATGTATACTGTATCTAAATAATCCGTAATCTGTAGATGATTAATAAGAATGCTTTAGTCATTAAACCTTTATTAGGAGGCTAGACAGGCTGGACTAGATGGACATTGTCTTCATTCGGCCTTACGAACTATGTTACTATGTAAAGTGAAGCCATCACCAGGTTCTTGCTGCCCAAACCACCGGCATCATGAGCCCGGTACAGGTATTGCACCTCTTTGTTTTATCCCGAAACTCTGTGGTGTTTCAGAATACACGTACTTTAAAGTTTGACTCAGAATGGAGCTTTGAGTCATGGGGCGGACTGCATTGGCCTCTCTTTGCATGCATCCTATAGACTGACTGCCTTCTCTCTAGTCAAAAAGGTGCGGAAAGGCCAGTGCCGGCCACCTCTGTGACTCGGAGCTCCCTTTAAGTCAGACTTCAAAGTAGGTTTGTTCTGAAACTCCATAGTGTTTACAAATCCTAACACAAACACAATATGCATACCGGTCTCATGGATCGGACAGCATGAACCCAATGACAGGTTCACTTGAACATTTCATTTTCTGATGTCTCTCGGAATGGAGGTAGCTATTAATATGGTTAATACTAAAGTTTTCATTTTAAAGTGAATCTGCCTGGGAGACCACAGCACGCAATTTAAAACGACAATCGGGACCCTTCTTTATAAGCCCGAATGTAGATTCCATCTCTAAGAGTTCTACTTCTCTGGCATATCTGGCCTGTCCATAAATTACTTGGACGCCCATTTATTTAAATGGGCACCACGCCGTTGCTACATTTTCCTTGCAGGAACAGCTGACAACTGGTGGTTAGAAATGGTGGGCCGGGGCGTATAACGGATTATCCGCCTACAATGAGCATTCTATTAAGAAAAGTTATGTCTTGGGTAAATAATCCACTTAAGGGCCATTCAGATAGGTATATATTCGGGCCCCATAATAGCCGATGAGGAGAAACATTTTTTGACACGTATCAATGTTTTTTCATGCAGATTTTTGGAGTCAAACTCAGAAGTGGGACTCTAATTATATAAAAAAAAATTATAAAGGAAGGACTTGCACTTCTTCCAGCTGGATCCACTTCTGGCTTTGGCTCGAAAAACTTCTACAGAAATTCATACGACTTTGAAATCCGCATTGTGGGAAAAAAAATGGCCATGTTAATTGTTGGCACAGTTTCCGCATGGAATCCACATTGGGCACTGAGGGGCAATCCACACTATGTTATTTTATCTTACACACGTGATGCTCAGTTGGGGTCAGTTGGGGTTAGGGGACCCACAGTCAGGCCAGAACACACTTCCGAATGCTGTACGTAAAATGGAGGTAACCTAAGACTGTATACTTGCCCCCTTACACGTGGATTTTCCCCATTGAGTGAGGCAAAATCTGCGTGTACATTCCCATGTAAACCCACAGATGAAGCGTCAGATTAATGTAGAAAGTATTTTACCAGAGTCATCTGCGTACCTTCATTGGTTGTCAGATGTTTTTTCCCCCAGTCGTCTCCACGACAGCACCAATGAGATTGCCTCCTCCTGGTAGGACAGGAACATACTGAGAGGTTAAAAGCTCCCCCCCTTCCCCACTTTCCTCAGTGTCTTCCTGTCCTGCCAGGAGGCAGGATCTATGAGAGGAGCTGGTGGAGAAGCCAGCGAAAGTATACAGGCGGATCGGAAGGCAGTGGCTCACCCTGTCATCCCTTCGCAGCCAGACGACTCCCGGGACGCCACATCAGGGTGGTAACCCCTGGGCCAGGTTCCTCCCGCGGCGGCCCATGGGGGGTTCAAAGCGGGAGCCTCAGTCCCCCTCGTCCTCCGGCAGAAATTACAGCGCGGCGCTTCAGGAAGCCCTTTGACGGCAGGGGGCGGGGCGCTGCATCTCACGTCCAGCGCGATGACGTCATCGCGTCTGCATTAGGAGCGGAGGGGGCGGGGCTTAGCGCAGGAGCGCGAAAATTCAAATAGGAACCTGAGAGAAGCCAGAACACCAGCACTACAGGTCGCAAGGTGTCTGCAGCACTGGTATAAAGATGAGTGCTCCAGCCCCAGAGACAGCTGAAACCTCAGCCTCAGCGGCCGTAAGTAGCCAGTGCGGCAAATATCCAGTATGCTGTATATGGAAAAATTGCATGTTTACCCGCAAAAATGCTTTGTTTGTCAGGGGGATAAAAAAGACATCCCCCCCAGAACAAAACTGCGAAAATGCGTGGAATGCGGGACGAGACTACCAGCCACGTATCAGAGGCCTCTATGCAAGGCATGCGTGGCTAGGCTAGTCAGAGAGGAATCGGGGGGATTCCTGGATGACGTTAGGAAGCTGGTGAAGGAGGAGGTTCGATCAGCTCTAACGTCACTGCCGGCACCGCCAGCGAAACGCCAAAGAAAGGCATATGTTCCCGAGGAGCCTTCTGATTCCGAGAATTCCATCGGATCAGAGCAAGAGGAACAGGCGGCCGAAGAGTCCTCAGAGGAGGAGGACTACAGGAAATATTTGTTCCATCAAGACGAGTTGACGGAACTAATTAAATCAGTCAGGGCTACGTTAAAAATAGAACAGCCCAGAGAACCGCGGACCCGACAGGATGAGATATTCAGTGGACTTGGGGAGAGGCGCAAACATACCTTCCCGGTCCACAAAAACATCTCTAAAATAATTCAGAGAGAGTGGAGTAAACCAGACGCAGGTTCCTTCTCCGCTCGAGGCGTAAAAAGGAGATACCCCCTGGAGGAGGAAGCTTGCGCAAGCTGGGACGAAATACCTAAGGTAGACGTCCCGGTGGCCAAGGTAGCCAAGAGGACGACTCTTCCCTTTGAGGATGCCGCACAGCTAAAAGACCCCATGGATCGCAAGGCAGAGGGACTCCTAAAGAAATCATGGGAGGCAGCGGCAAACATCCTTAGGCCAGGGATCGCAGCCACTTGCGTGGCGCGGACCCTGGGGGTATGGTTAGAGCAGCTGGAACTACACCTGACCAACAAGACACCGAGGGATCAGATCCTTAACTCCCTTCCCATCTTGCGCATGGCCACTAACTTCCTAGCGGACGCCGCGGCCGAGACCGTCAAACTCTCAGCAAAAGCCACAGCCCGCGCTAACTCAGCCAGAAGGGTGTTATGGCTGAGATCATGGTCAGGCGACCTGGCCTCGAAAAACAAATTGTGTGCCCTCCCATTCTACGGCCAGTTTCTATTCGGACCGGACCTAGATAAAATTCTAGAGAAGGCGGCCGACAGGAAAAAAGGGTTCCCTGAGGAAAAACCACAGAGAGTGAAGACCTTTCCCCGGGCCCCAATGCAGCAGCCCGAGGCCTACCGAGGCAAGGGCAAGACAGGCCGCTGGAGTTACCCCAAGGGGGGCAGAGGAAGGAATATCCTCTTCAACCCCCACCAGGGGGAGCCGAAGCAAAGACCCTGACGCCATCCCCGTAGGGGCAAGGCTGGGGAGCTTTGCGGATCAATGGGCCGCAATCTGCGGGGGCCCATGGATCCCAAAGATCCTACAGTACGGATACCAGATAGAGCTGGTGTCCATCCCCAGAAGGAAATTTATTACCACGCGAGCCCCAAAAAAACAGCTACATTTACTAGGGCAAAGCGTGCGCGACTTGCAACGGTTAAACGCAATATCTCCCGTACCGCGAAACGAGGAAACCCAGGGCTATTACTCCAGGCTCTTTTTAGTAAAAAAACCCGGCGGGAAACACCGGACGATAATAAACCTGAAAGACCTGAACACCTGCGTCCGATACAGGAGATTCAAAATGGAGACCATCTCCTCGACAATAAAGTTGATCCCCAGAGGAGCCTACATGGCGTCCATCGATCTAAAGGACGCTTATTTTCACATCCCGATCCACAAAGATTCACAGAAATACCTGCGGTTCGCAGTGGACATGGGCGGAAGAATAGAGCACCACCAGTTCAGATGCCTGCCCTTCGGGATATCCTCAGCTCCCAGAATCTTTACCAACTTCTACCCACTTGAGAGAAAAATCGATCCTAGTAGTACCGTACCTGGACGATATTCTATTAATAGCAGAGTCCAAAAAACTCCTAACCAAACACCTGGAGACAGTGCTACAACTTCTCCAATCATTGGGATGGATTATAAACTGGGAAAAATCCAGCCTAGATCCCGGCAAGCAGAAGACGTTTCTGGGAATAACTCTCGACTCAGAATCGCAATGCTCCTACCTACCCGAGGAGAGAATACAAAAAATCCGCAGAATAGTCAAAACCTTCCTACGAAGACGATTCTGCACAATTCGGGAGGCAATGTCTCTCCTGGGGAGCTTGACATCATGCATCCCAGGAGTAGCATGGGCCCAGGCCCACACCAGAGCCCTGCAAGCCGTAGTCCTATCCTCGTGGGACAAAAGGCAGTCCTCGTTAGGGGCAAGGATGTACATCCCAAACAGGGCAAAAACATCCCTGCGTTGGTGGACATCCCCAGAGAACCTGCGGAGAGGGGTTCACTGGCTACAAAACCCAGCCATCCACATCACAACAGACGCAAGCGCCTGTGGATGGGGAGCGCATGTGGGGAACCAATTCTTTCAGGGTCCCTGGCCTCAGAGGATAAAAGAACAGTCCTCAAATTTCAGAGAACTACAGGCAGTTTGGCAGGTTCTACAGCAGTTGGGCAACTCGCTACAGAACCAACACATAAAAATACTGTCAGACAATGTCACCGCGGTCGCTCACATACGACACCAAGGGGGCACAAGATCTCCCCCACTGCAAAGCATCGCACAGAAAATCTTTCACTGGGCGGAGGGCCGGATCCTCTCGATCACGGCAACCCACTTAAAGGGGACACTAAACGGAAAAGCAGACTTCCTCAGCAGGAAGCAGATAGACCCAGGAGAGTGGTCCCTCTCCCCAGAGGCATTCAGAATCTTAACCAACCGGTGGGGGACCCCACAGTTGGACCTCTTCGCAACCAGGGAGAACACAAAAGTAGGCAACTTTTTCTCCCTCCGGCCAGGAGATCATCCGATAGCGGTAGACGCCCTAGGCCAGGACTGGGGACAAGGACTGGCCTACGCCTTTCCTCCCATACCACTAATCCCCAGGGTTTTACAGCACTTCAGAACCCAGGGATGCACGCTAATCCTAGTGACCCCCTTCTGGCCGAAAAGAAGCTGGTTCGGTCTTCTGACAACACTGAGCGTCCAGGACCCAGTCACCTTCCCTACCTGGACGGATCTTCTATCGCAGGGGCCACTGAACCACCCCGGCCTAGACAAACTCCATTTAACGGCATGGCTCTTGAGGAATCCTCGCTAAGAAAGAAAGGATTCTCAGAGAAAGTAGTAGAAACCCTAATGTCCAGTAGGAAAAAGACGACCCACCTGATCTACCAGAAGGTCTGGAGAAAGTTTTCCTCATGGAGACAGGGAAGGGATCGCGGGGATTCTATCCCCGACACTCCGCTAATCTTAGAATTCCTGCAGGAGGGCTTAGAGATGGGCCTCTCCCCGAGCACCCTAAAAGTCCAAGTTTCAGCCCTTAGCGCTATCTGCGACACAAAATTCGCAGACGATAGATGGGTCCACAGGTTCCTAACAGCAGCAGCTAGATTACGCCCTAGGCCCATAAACCTGTTCCCAGACTGGAACCTTAATTGGGTTCTAGGGGCCATGACAGCGGTACCATTCGAACCGATGGAGTCGCTACCTATAAGAATGCTTACAATCAAGACCATCTTCCTAGTAGCCATTTCATCCGCAAGACGGGTTAGCGAACTACAGGCCTTGTGCATCCGCCACCCGTTTATGAAAATTGCAGACACCAAACTAATATTTAAAACAGACCCGGCCTTTATGCCGAAAGTAGTGTCAGATTTTCATAGGTCCCAGGATATAATAATCCCCTCATTCTTCAGCAACCCAAAAAACGAGGAGGAAAGAACCCTAAGCTGCCTGGACGTTAGGAGAGCAGTCCTAACCTACATAGATACAACGAGCCACTGGAGGCGGGACGACAACCTGTTCGTCCAGTTCAGTGGCCCAAATAAGGGTAGCAAAGCAGCGAAAAGGTCCATAGCCAGGTGGATCCGCCTGGCCATCATAGAATCCTATAAAGCCCTCGGGAAGGAGATCCCGTTAGCTCTTAAAGCCCATTCCACAAGGGCAGTGGCGTCCTCATGGGCCGAACACAGTTCAGCCTCGGTCGAGCAAATTTGCAAGGCCGCAGTCTGGAAAAAAACCCACACGTTCACTAAACACTATAGGGTAAAAGTGCAGCAGGACGAGGACATGGCCTTCGGCCGCAAAGTCCTCTCGGCAGCGATCCCACCCTAATAAACTTTAGTTGGTACGTCTCATTGGTGCTGTCGTGGAGACGACTGGGGGAAAAAGTGGATTATACCCACCTGATAATCAGGTTTCCAGTAGTCTCCACGACAGCACCCGTACCTTTCCCGCCCTATAAAAATAAAATAATAAATTTAAAAATAAAAAAACCCCGGTTAGGGGAAGAAATTTAAGTTTAGCTCCTGCCCCGGCAATTCGTTAGAATCCACTGAGGAAAGTGGGGAAGGGGGGGAGCTTTTAACCTCTCAGTATGTTCCTGTCCTACCAGGAGGAGGCAATCTCATTGGTGCTGTCGTGGAGACTACTGGAAACCTGATTATCAGGTGGGTATAATCCACTTTTTTAGACATACTGATTTAAGAATGTCACTATTTGGGCACTTGCACATGGAAATAATAATTTTGGAAGCTCTTCGCATTCTCTTTAGGACGTAGGTCAGGAAGGGTATCGTTTCTCCTTAGGGAGAGCACCTAGAAAGTGTGAGGAGACTTATAAAGGCCATGCATGCTTCTCTGGGTAATATGCAAATAGATGGGTGGAGCAATACCTCTGCAGCGCCACCTATTAGAAGGCAGCATTCCTGCAAGTCAATGTCAGACTTTTTAAACTAGCCTTGTAACAATGACTGGGAAATGTGAGCCAAAGCCATTGTTACAAGGCTTGTTTTAAAAACTCTAACATTGACTTGCAGGAATGCTGCATTCCAAATGGTGGCGCTATTCCATCTTCCCATTTTCTTTACGTCGTATCTACAGAAACTATGAAAAATATTGTGCCCTTTTACATCAAATAACACATCTCTCCTTGGTAGTCCCAAAGTTTGGCGTCCTCATCTTACAAAATTTATATTGGAAAGCCTGACCCCATATGATGCTAATTCCAGTCATTAATGATAATAAATGACATTAGAGGTTCACTAATCAAGTCAGATCATTTTATATTCGCATTCGCTTTAGAACAATGCCATGATTGGAAATGTAGATTGCATATGGGGAACGATAGCGGATGGAAGAAAGAAGCAAAAAATGGCGGACAGTCCATAAATGATACATCAGCTACCCTGTTTCCCCAAAAAATAAGACTCCTATATTAATTTTAATGTATAGCTGCCTGGACACTATTTAAGTTTTTTGTTTTTTTTATTACCTGTAACTAGGGCTTAATATTGTGGTAGGGCTAACAGTTCAAGAATCCTCAAAAATCCGGAAAAAGCATTCTGCATCCTCAAAAATCCGGAAAAATCATGCCAGGCCTTATTTTCGGGCTGGGCCTTATTTTCGGGCTGGGCCTTATTTTCGGGCTGGGCCTTATTTTCGGGCTGGGCCTTATTTTCGGGCTGGGCCTTAATTTTTCGGGCTGGGCCTTAATTTTTCGGGCTGGGCCTTAATTTTTCGGGCTGGGCCTTAATTTTTCGGGCTGGGCCTTAATTTTTCGGGCTGGGCCTTAATTTTTCGGGCTGGGCCTTAATTTTTCGGGCTGGGCCTTAATTTTTCGGGCTGGGCCTTAATTTTCGGGCTGGGCCTTAATTTTCGGGCTGGGCCTTAATTTTCGGGCTGGGCCTTAATTTTCGGGCTGGGCCTTAATTTCCAGGGAAACAAGGTAAAAGAAATACACATAAGGCATATGCAAGAACCTCTATATTATTCTTTAATGTAGGCGAAAAGTGACTTTAGTAGAGCGGTTCTGAATGTAACAGTGAGTTTATAGCAAGAATGTCGGGGGATGAATAACCGGTAGAGATCACACTCTCTTGACAGTAATCGCTGCCGTCTCAAAGGGAAGGTTTCAGCATGAGACATTGGTAGCACAGCTCTAGGATACGTAGTCAATGTTGGATTGGCAAGTGTGTGACCTTATCTGACCCCCGCCAATCACTAGAACAAAGTGCCACTTCAGCCGCCGTCCTCTGGTAAACTTTACACCGCCGAATGGAAATTATTCTGACAAGTTAAAACAAAAAAAAAACAACAAACGATCAGAAAACCAAATTGGAATTGCTGCCAGTTTAGGATAATAACGGGCTCCCGAAGCCATTCCGAATGTTCATTTATCAGATCATTGGGCTGCGCCAAAGGGCCAACAATCAGATGACAAATGAGCAAACGCCTGTTCGTCAGCTGATATACTCACTACATGGCGGCACATCTCCCTGGGTCAGGGCTCACTCACATCTGCGCTAGGGCTTTCCATCTCTCTGGTCCGTTTTTGGGGAAGAGAAACGGAATTAAACGTTTTCTTGTTGTTTTGTTTTAATTTCTTTTTTTCCCCCATTGATTTCAATGGATTTTCAAAAACACGGAATACTTTCAGTTTGGTTCTGTTAACACAGTCTACGGCGCTCTTTGGTTCTTTATTTGTTTTCTTTTTTAAAAAAAAAAACTTTTAAAAACTTTTTGGAAACTTTTTAAAAGCATTACATTTTTTTAGAACTCATTGATATCAATGGGGGGGAGAGACACACAAAAAACGCTTAATTGTATTTCTGCTTCAAAAATGGAACCGAGAGATAAAAGCCGGTGTGAATGAGCCCTTAATGGGGAGATGGGCAGCCAACCAGTTATAGCTGAATGGGAATTAACGATACTGCGCCCCCATGCGGACGGTTTTCATCTGTATGGGAGTGAGCGCAGATCGCTGTGCTTTATCAATTGGTGCACGTTCCAATGGGCAAATTCGTGATCCTTCTAAAAAAACTCTTAGGCTGGGTTCACACAGGGCGGATTTGCCGCGGTTTTTCCTTTGCGGTTTTGCTGCAGAAGAACTGCTTCTGCGGCAAAACCGCTTCAGAGGTTAATTTTGGGCTTGCGGATTTTTCTGAGGATTTTCGTGCGGAAAAATCCGCAAGCGTTTTTTTTCCGCAGAGCTTTTTTACTTTTTGCCGCGGATTTGGCTGCGTCCATAGAGGTCTATGGACAAAAAAAAACTACGAAAAAGACCGTAGAATGAACATGCTGCATCTTTTGAAACCGCGCCGCAGTTGCATTTCCGCACTGCGGCTGTGCGGAAAAAATCTGCAGTGTGAGAACAGCTTTTTGGCAAATCTCATTTGTGCTGCATTGCACTGCAAACGCAGCGGTTTTGCCGCAGTGTGGATATGCAACGGCAAAACCGCGGCAAATCCGCTCTGTGTAAACCCGGCCTTAGGCCTGTGTCACTGTGCTTACTTTTTTTGCATGCATGCAATGCGTTCAAAATACGCTTATCTAAATGAACCATTTGAAATTAATGGCTTCCATTCACTGCATTATGCGTGCGCAAATTTTGCACGCACAAAATGCTGCGCATAGGTTCGTGTGACTCCAGCCTTATGATGCGTTCACACACAGCGTACCTGGTGCGGATTTGCACCAAAGCGTATTTTCAGCTGCAAATTTTTGTGTGGATCTGCATGAAAATCCTTGTCAAAATTCGCACCATTTGGTGCAGATATTGATGTGGTTTTTGCCACGGATCCGCAGCGGATTTCACCTTTTCGAGTGAGGGATCGACGGCACAAAGCACACCAGTAGTGCAGATTTTGACACAGAATCTGGTGCGGACTTTCCATATAATTTTCGCTTTCGTTTGTACACACCGTAAGTTTGTAAACCGACATAAGCCACATTTACAACGTGTTCATACATTTAAAAAATCACATTGGGATTTGCTCCAAATTTGCACCCTTTTTTTCATCTCGCCCGTCATTACCAAGGAAATTTTGTTGGATCATCCATTTATGAAGGGGCGTAAGGGGAATGGCACAGATTTTTGGCACAAATCTACAAGTCTGCCCATAGTAGGCTTAGGGTGCCTACCCACTGGTGATTTTTTTTTTTTCTTGCGATGCTAAATTGCGTTTTGCGTTTTTTCTGAAGAGCAATTGGCATAGAATGTGTTCTTGTCCATTTGGGTTTTTTTTTTCCGTTTCGTTGCGATTTTTCACATAGGAACTGTCAGTTGCATATGTCTCCTTATTTTTCTCTTAATGCACCCATGATTGTCAATGGAAATTAACGAAAAACGCAGTGAAAAAGGCGCGAAAAACGCCGCGAAAAAGGCGTGGAAAACGTGCGGAAAACGCTGCGTTTTTCACGCATGAAAATCGGCAACGCCAGTGGGTAGGCGCCCTTAGAAAGACTTTTTTTGGGGGGCCAGTCTTGCCAAATGTCTTAAGAGGAGTGCGTTAAATACATTTGATGCAAATCACACCAACTACTCCCTTCCCTTGACAGACCATTGGCTCCAGTCTTGGTAAATTTTGGCCTCAAGACGGCCCCTTTGCTCAACTGTTACCGCCTTGAGAAGCCACGTCTGGCTATACATTGTAGAAATGTAGTAATTACATGGGTAGCAGTTACAAAGGTAGTAGTAATACATGAATGGTTCAGGTCCGGCATAGAACTCGGTTAGTGGCTCTCTACTCTGGCAGCCTCTGATGCCCATATGCCCTAATAGGGCACTTCATATGACAAACGCTTAAAGAATCGTTCCTTACGCTTGTGGAAGAAAAGTTTACTATCGTTATCATACCCAAATATCAGGTTCTGTGAATATTTCTACTTTTGTTCATAATAGTGAAGTCACCCAAGGCTCTTATTATACCTACACTGGTGCCAGGTTGGAGCAATATGGTACATGACTCTACAGATGGTGGCCGGTCAATAATATCTTCTCGCGGAGTATCCACAAGTCACAATTCCTACATGGGTGGCTCCTACCTTTTCTTTTTTTCCGTTTGATTTAGTCCCAAATGAGTCTGTTTAGTCAGTAGGGTGAAGTGTCTCAAGTATCTCGTAAGTGTGCCTGGACTCTTCATGCGTATCCTTGACCATCTGTGGACCATGTTGCAGACGTCTCTCTCAGAACTACGTAGTTAGTTCTATGGTCTCGGATAGTTTTTGGCCTTTTTATTCCTAATAGTTGTTTTGATATAATGGGCTATTATTATTAATATGCCAGATAACCTTGTTATGGAGGAGGGGTTTTTATAAATAAAGTTTATTGTAGAGGGCGCGTTGACCCTCGTACCAAAAAAAAAGTTGCGTATTTTTAAAAATGGATTACAGAAATATAATGCAAAAAAGGTGCAGCCGGACAACTTTATATTTTTTTGTAGCGCATTCTAGAAATTAGCAGAAGCTGTTCTGTTTTTCCTTCAACCTCTTGAAGGCCGGGCTCACATGGGTGGATTCCAATTGTGGACTCTGCAATCGGCGTTCGGGGAGGAGCCATGGTAAAACATAGGCATTGAAAAGCATGTACTTTCGCTTTCTCGTTCACTCGGGAATACAAATTTCATATACCACAAGTGAAGAAAAATCACAGCATGCTCTATTTTGCCGCGGACTCCGTACGGACGGCCTTCATTGAAGTCAATGGAGGCCGTCCGACCCGCAGCTGGTACACAATTAACATTGCGTATGGACTACAGGTACCCACATCAACACTTAGCAACGGGGCTGGAAATACAAATATTGGAGGAGAAAAAAACTGTATTGTGCATGACCGACGAACCTCCGTGGTCATACGCCATTAAGAAAATTCAGGTACGCAGGGTCGCTGACCAGGATCACAGCCAGAATCCGCTGTGGGCCTCTCTCATGCAATATCCAGTCCGCCCATGTGAGCCCGACCTAACACATTTATTTATGCCTATTGCAGTATCTGATGGTTTAGAGCATGATACCAGGATTCAAGTATGCAAATGTGTAATGATGTAATGCCTCAGCAGTGCCACCTATTGGAAGGTAGCTTCACTATAAGGCTGGCCTCACACAAGCTGATTTAAATTGTGGATTCTGTGATCGCCCACTACGCTTATGATACGCAGTAATATGCGGGAATTGAAATGCATCGACTTATGCCGATTCGCTTAATTCACACTTGCAGTTAGGAATTGCGGATTTTACATGCAGAATAAAAATCACAGCATGCTCTACTTTGCCCATGAGCACATTGATCTCTATGGATGTGTTCGATCTGCAGTGCATACGCAATTACACTGCGTATGGATGCGGATTTGTATGCAAGTTGCTAGGAAACCAGATAATAAATGGTATAACGAAAGTAGGAATTTGTGGGCATCCACAAGAAGGGTTTTTTTTGTGAATGGTTTATACTACTTCCAAAAAAAGTAGTATAAACCAGCCGAGCCTAGAGAGCAGTATCCCGTTCTGAAGGCTCTCAGGACAGCTCTCACCATGACAGCACAGGAGAGTCGCCTGGTCGCTCGCCTGAGCAATAGAAGGTTGTTTCCAGGTGGTTGGGCTACTTTCTGATGTCA
This sequence comes from Eleutherodactylus coqui, assembly GCF_035609145.1. Lineage (NCBI taxonomy): Eukaryota > Metazoa > Chordata > Amphibia > Anura > Eleutherodactylidae > Eleutherodactylus > Eleutherodactylus coqui. The sequence goes on from NC_089846.1 coordinate 33,468,931, forward strand.
TTCCCTGCTTGCGTTTGGTTTTCCGTGCAGACTATACGCTGTCCATCAACGTGGAATACCTAGCAAGTATATGCGACCATATGCAATTCGTTTCTGCAATCATTTGCAGGTCTTCTGCTATGGATATGCGCACGTGGAATCCGACCCGCTCGTGTGAGCTCGGTCTTAATTATATTGCAAGGCCTGTTAGAAAGTCAGATATTGTCTGTAATGTAAGTCCAACCAAAGTCTTCTCCATAAGGGCGAGCACCCACTGGCGTTTTTTTACCTGCGTTTTGCGTTTTTCCTGCGCAGGCATAGAGATAACATGTGTTCCTGTCCACTGGCGTTTTTTTTGCGTTGCGTTTGCGTTTTTAACATAGGAACTGTCAGTTGCATATGTGTCCTTATTTTTCTCCTAATGCACCCATGAAAGTCAATGGAAATTAATGGAAAAGCCGCGAAAACGCCGCGAATAACGCGCGGAAAAATCGCGGGAAACGCGGCGAAAACGCTGCGTTTTTTCCCCGCGGAAAACGCAAACGCCAGTGGGTGCTCGCCCTCAGGGAAGGATACCCATGTAATAACACTTGTTTGGGCGTTCTTGTCTTTCATCAGTGTATATTAGGATTGTGGTTGTCTGAGTGAGAGGCTTGTGATGTGCATTAGGAGGGGTGCAGATTCTCATTGTAGACAGTGCCATAGGGAAGCTTACAGGCCATTCTTATAGGGGCAATTCTGGTTTGGACGAGTTCACATCGGAGGTTCCAGCACAAAATACCAGAAAAAAAGCCAGGCTGCTGAGCAGAATGCAAATGGGCCCCATTATAGTCAATGGGGTCCGATCGGCGCTATTCGGTTCCGTCAGGGGATTCTCCTTACCTGTTCCTCAAACAGAGCAGGAAAATGGAATCCCTGCTGCAAGCGTGAAAGCAGCCTTAGTACCGTTGCAAAGCCAGTTAGAAGGTTAGACATTGACTTCTAGGGAAACTATTCTCCAGTAGGTGGCACTGTAGAGAGGCTTCATACACTCTCCTATTTGCATACCAAATATCATAGGGGAGTAGTGCATAGCCTTTAAGTTTCCCTATACCTACCTGGTGCTCTCCACAAGGAGAAAGGGCATCCCTCCAAACCGAGGTTTAAGGATCACCAGAGAGAGAGTCCACCTCTTACACTACTTTCGCAGGCCCTCTAGCACTGAAAACACAATGAGACAGAGTAACTTATCCTGTCTAATATTTAGACAGTATGATTGTGGACCAGGCAGTCTGAAAATGCCAAATTTATTGTGATTGCTCATGCTGGATGATAAATTTGGTGCATCTTTAGACACTTTTGTCTAACTTTAAAATGGCCCCAATGAGGAGCTGAAACGTTGCGATTAGAGATGAGCGAACGTACTCGGTAAGGGCGATTTTGCAATCGAGCACCGCGATTTTCGAGTACTTCACTACTCGGGTGAAAAGTACTCAGGTGCGCTGTGGGGCGGGGGGTTGCAGCGGGGAGTGAGGGGGAGAGAGAGAGAGCTCCCCCCTGTTCCCCGCTGCTACCCCCCACTCCCCTCTGCAACCCCCCGCCCCACAGCGCACCCGAGTACTTTTCACCCGAGTAGTAAAGTACTCGAAAATCGCGGTGCTCGATTGCGAAATCGCCCTTACCGAGTACGTTCGCTCATCTCTAGTTGCGATCAAACCGTTTGAAAATAAACTTTGTACTTCCTCATTGAAGAGATTGTAGTGTTGTTGCTTCTTCACTGCATTGGTCTCTACTGTGAAGTCCCGTTCTTGGACACTTAGATATACAGTTTGCCTAACATCACACCACTTATTTCTTGGCTTTGCTTACGTCAAAATTTTGTTGCAATTTAGGCGTACATTTATGGATTTCAAGCCATGCTCTTTCCCACTACGATGCGCTCCTTTTCTACTAAGTCACACTGCCTTGTCAAGTGGGATTCAAAAAGTTTCTGAAACACACAAATGTAGTGCAAGACAAGTCCACACAATTTTTGGGCACAAATCGAGCCCAAATTCTGGTACATTTAGCTTAGTAGCCCTCTCCAGCTTTTCTTGTTGTGAGGATGGTCCTATACAAAGAGATTTGTGAATGTTAACAGATTTGTATTACAGGAGGCAAGGCATTGGGGTAGGCAAAGTAGTCAAATAATTTTGGACCGGAGCATGTCACTTGCCAAGAAGTATGGAGCGCTCCGCCTCTTTTCCTGCACGGCGTATTATTTTTAGAGTTAATGTGTAGTCTTGCTTTGTATACTGTGGTGCACCCCCCATGGACAAGTGTGGCGTTAAAGCTGGAAAAAAGGAAACCTTTTGCATATGACATAATTGCCGATGTGTACCCCTGTAGAATGAGCCTCGTGTGGCTTCGTAGGGCAGTAGTGCTAGGGCTCTCGCTCACGACCTGAAGGTTGTGGGTTCAATCCCGGCATGGTTCAGATAGCCGGCTCAAGGTCGACTAAGCCTTCTGAGCAGGGGCGTAACTATAGAGGGTGCAGGGGATGCAGTTGCACCCGGGCCCAAGAGCCTTAGGGGGCCCATAAGGCCTCTCTTCTCCATATAGGGAGCCCAGTAATATGAATTATAGTTGGGGGCCCCGTTCCAGGTTTTGCATTGGGGCCCAGGAGCTTCAAGTTACGCCTCTGTGCAGCTTGGTTTAGATATGGGTACGGATACAGATACAGATAGAGAGAGGGGGGGGAGCAGCTCAGCTTTTGCATCAGGGCCTGTGAGTCTTTAGTTATGCCCCTGCTTCTGAGGCCTGTAAAATGAGTACGCTGCTTGCTGGGGGTAAAAGATGACTGGGGAAGGCAATGGCAAACAACCCAGCGAAAACAGTCTGCCAAGAAAACGTCACGATAGGAGTCAGTCACGACTCGGTGCTTGCACCAGGGAACTTTACCTTTTTACCCACCCCTGTAGAACTTACAAGACGCCATCAGTAATTTCTAGACCAGTTTGATCTGCTGATGCTAATCTCTTGTTCTTAAGCTCTTATTTTTGAAGAACCGATTCTCGTTTGCACGAGCGGGTGACGTCACCGCCAGCCGTTCGCTCTCGTGCAGCCTGTTTAGACATGCACATTCATCGTTGACTCATTCATTCGCAAATATGAAAGACTGAACGAGTGCTCTTTAAATTGTACGAGAAGTCAACGAGCCAACAATGGTTTATATGCCTGTATAAAATGAATGACGAGCAAAAAGCGAACGATTCCCGTTCGTCGCTGGCTCGTGTTTAGATTGTACGATTATTCTTCACTTTCGAACAATTTTTTTTTTGTTTAATGATTATCATTCCATCTAAAAACACCCTCAGAGTCTTCCGTTTCAGGACTCTAAAAATAAGCCCCTAATCAGTGGATGAACGAGCAAAAAACTCCATCGGCCGATTGGGTTGTTTATGCTGTGGGAAAAAAATTGCCGATAGCACATCTCTTTGTGAATGGTGGATGCGCTGCCAATGATGTTGATACAGTCTTGGAGGCAAATAATCGTATTATCGATTGTCCTTGATACAGCTGGTGTCAGCCTATGTTCTTGATTCGGACCTCCTCTAAACGTCCGTCAGCCCGTGTAAAAGGGGTTTTTAAACGACTTTTTTAATTTCTGGTATGGCCGTGGCAGCAGAAATCGGACAGTGATGGCAGTGCCAGATCAGTCCCACGACTGATGCCAGGAGCACCCATTGGACCTAGTTGACTTCTAAAGCGGGTCGTCCGGTTCCGTCATTGAATGCTGTCTATTTTAACCAAAAAATTTAGCAATTGTTTTTATTTTTGTCCAGCAGAAAAATGGCGTTTCTGCGCTGAAGCTGCTGACGCAGGTGTGAACGGATGATAGATGAATAGTTACACTATATGAATCAATGGAGGGCTGAAAAGGGTCAGTAATTCAGAAGTTGCTAACCTGTCACACATGATTTATGACCTCAATAACTGTCGCCTGTCATTAGCGTTATGCTTTATCCGCTAGAAGTAGGGGCGCCGTATTTTATCAACAGGTACAATTTTCGTTATCGGAGACAAATCATTGCGTTCGCACAGACGTATATGGTATAAAGGCGAAAGTAAAGTAGCCGCAGGGCCAGGTGCTCCTCACAGCTCTCTTTTTTGTAATTAGCATTTGTTCCTTTGACTGAAGGGGGATGTAGGGGCAGAGCGGCGTGTGTCGGGGTCAGGAGTGCTACAGATGTGTGGGTGGAGCTGGAAGCGTGCCCGGGCGACAGGCTAAACTCACAATGCACATTGATATTGCTTGAATGGGATTTCGGGACTGAGCTGCTGAGAACAGCATAATGGTGACACCTACGGAGCTGCCAAGATGATGATCGGTGAGGTTACTATATCTTTTTTTTTTTCATCCCGTTAAGGGTAAACCTAATTATCTGTGACCCAAAATAACGGAGTGTGAAATATGGGGCGATACGGGTTCATTGTAAGGATGCTTGGACTGTTTTATCTTGATTGGGTTGACTGTTCTGATGGCTTGATTCGGGTGAATGAAATATGCCTAGGGTATATTCATCTTAGGTCTGTGAAGTCGGTGCTATAGAAGGGTTATTTTGGGGCTTTTGCTGTTTTTGTTCCCCCTTCCTATGGTTTGTAGAGCAGCTGACTGTTGGTTCAGGCAGAGATTGCACACGGCCAAGGCAAAGCAGGTGAGCAGGTCAAGGACTTGGAGGGTGTTTGTGTGTCTCTGGAACGGGTCGACACTGCTAAATCGAGAGAGGTCTACTAAAAATATTTCTCCATTAGCGTGTCTTTAAGGATATTGCAAGACTTTTAACTGTGCGGAACTTCCTTGTTCGGCAATGTAACTTTTTTAATAGTTTGCTTAAAAAGTTAGTACTTTTTTTTTGTTCTGTACAAGGGTGCGGCATTTGCCATTTGCTTTTGCTGCATAGAATTCTTTAATTTTTTTAATTTTTCCTCGCTTTGAGGGAAAACTGCTCTAAACCTACAAGGCTGTGTTCACGGTTTGCGATATGCAACAGAGCCGTGCAGTACATCAGGATTATTCCCCGATTTGTACCTCTGATGTATGCCGCTGTACAGCGTGTCGGCCTTTTGGCAACAATGTTTTAAAAAAAAATACTGACTATTGCGCAGTCTTCTGCGCTTTCTTATGCTACATGCATGTAAATAAGACTAGCATTATAGCGGCACACAGTCTAAGAAAAGCCGCGCAACACGAAAATGTGTGTGACTGTTTCACAGCTGCAATTTGGCTGCTAATTGCATTAGATCGCAACCAGACCCCCCTGACCTTTACGATGTGTGACGTTGCAGTCTGATGCGGCTTTCTTCGTGTTGCGTAAGACCTGTCGCCGTGTCACTCTAGCCTAAGGAGTGTGCATACGGAAATGCCACCGTGGCGGAGGCCAATAGGATGCTCTATCGGCCTCTGTGAGATGAATGGAGGACCATAACTACATTTGGTGTATGTGCTGCGAGCTTTCCTGGCGCATTGCACCATCGTCCCATCGCGATATATAAACAGAGCTTGAAGGCCTTTTTTTTTTTTCATGGCCCGAATATTGGGCACAAAATTCCTGCAAATTTTTGTTCACCCCGCAACCGGGCGGTGTACAATGACGAATGATCAGCCAACCGACGAGGAAACGCTGGTTCATCTGCTGATTTGTGATAAGGTGAACATTAAAATGCTCACTGGTCGGTTGCACAACTGTAAATGGGGAGATGTGCGGCCGATCAGCGACAGTTTTAGGGACCCCAACGATGCTATTAGCGATCGCTTGCTCCATAGCGCATATCTTCCTGTGTAGATGGAGGAAGAAGTGCTCATTTATATGCTCTTTGGGATTATCTGCCTGTGTAAAAGGACCTTAATCTATTGTATCTACATTTGCTGTGCAGTTGCTGCGCAAAACACAAAGATAGAGCAGGTCCTACTTTTTTTCTGCGCGCATGAAATATGCTCATTGGTACTAACCCATTTCAATGGATTCTATTCTGTTTCGTGTTACCAAAGAGCGTCGTGTGAAGCCACCCCAAGGGTGCTATTACACGGGCGCTGGCGGCTGACTCTAAAAACATATGCAGCCTGGCAATGAGTGCTATTACATGAGCGTTAACGGCACTGATGGACCAGCACCCCTAAACGCCTGATAGCCGAGTGCTGATGTGGTTGATTAGGTAAAGGTAAAGTCCCCTGGTGCCAGCACCGAGTCATGACTGACTCCTAGGGTGACGTCACAGCATGATGTTTTCTTGGCAGACTGTTTTTGGGGTGGTTTGCCATTGCCTTCCCCAGTCATCTTTCCCCCCCCCCCCCCCCCCCAGCAAGCTGGGTACTCATTTTACCGACCTCAGAAGGATGGAAGGCTGAGTCAACCTTGAGCTGGCTACCACGCAGGGATTGAACCCGCAACCTTCAGGTCGTGAGTGAGAGCTTATGACTGCATATTTGCGCCACACAAGGCTTGGCACAGAACAAATTGCTCTAACTTTGGATTCCATTAATGATGGTCTTAATAGGAGCTTCTGACTGTAGTGTGCTGGTTATCGCCTCATGTCGGGGAATCGCTATTTATGCACTACGGTACTATAGCATCGCTTTGAGTTTCTCCCTGCCAGATGAAATCTATATTGATGTTCTTTTAGATTTTTAGACACTATATCAATTTAACGCAGATGACGAAGTATTAGCACAGGATTGGCGTTATTTGCGGATGTCCTGTTTCGTAAATGCAGACGCCGCGACCTCGCTCGTGCGAGATGTTTGCATAATGCCGTTCTACAGCGAAGAGACCTTCCTCGTAACCAGAGACCGCACTGTTTGCTAACACGCAGCACGTTTTAGCTGTAGGAGGTCGCCCAGGAATAGAATAAGATTTCCTTGACGAGCTCTTCACTTTCTAGGCGTCTTAGCCAAGCGCCTAATTCTCTTTGTGCTCCAACCAGCTGCCAATAAGAGGCTTTCATTTCTGTCAATAGTCGAAAACGAATGGTTTGCACGACGCTGCTCCGCCGCGGATGCGGGGTTTTCCTGAAGACTGTTTGAACAGGGAGATTAGTTTTCCAACAAGCAGATTAGTTTGACTTCTAGTTGCTAACTTTTTATGGCCATCTCTTCTACCTTTGCGGTATATGATAGTCTGTTGGTGTTAACCCTTTAATCTGCCAGGCTTTTCTTTTACAATGCTCCGAGGTGTAAAGAGTCCCTTGCTAAGTTCAATGTACCTGTAGCTCATAGCATGGGGGGCCTGAGCTGGATATCTGCCTCAGTAATGTCTGTATTCTCTAATATTATACGTTTCTGACAAATAATGAACAATGGGGTTTTTAAACCAGAAAAAGGCATTTTTAATGAGGACCTGTCATTGGATAAAGTTAGCAGGGCTGGCTGCATAGTTCTGCATCTGCCAGCCCACTAACTCCGTACCTGCTTTTTGCCCACATACTTCCTTCTATTCATCTCGAAGGGCTCTTCTTATGTCAAACTGTGTGTCAAGTGGGCTTACACTCTGGGTCACATTAGACTGTACATCAAGTCTAATGTCACCCATTGAGAGTGAGCAGTGGGGACCTCCCATTTGACACTTTAAAATTGCTGAGTGCTGGACCTAAGAGGAGTCTGGGTGAAGGGAGGGAGAGTATTGGGGAGAATTAAACAGTGATAGGGTCAGCGGGGCCATGGCCATGTATCCCAGCCTCACTGATTGTGTCCAGTGACAAGTACTCTTTACTGCCTAACAGTCATGAAAAAGCCCTTCCTGAAAATATCATTTTTTATTTTAATTTTTATTGTAGATTTTGAACTTTTTTTTTTATATACATTCCCCAAGTAGCTACCCCCAGTATACATCAGGGACTAGTGTCACCTTGTTTAGTTATTTCTTCTCTCTAAGACTTCCAGCTTCCTTGGCCGCCTGAACACGCCCGGGTTGGATTCCTGATGTGGGATCCCGCAGCGGCCCGTCCGGTGATCCTACATACCTGTCTTATTTTCTGTGCTGCCTGTGGATCGCACGGCTCACCATCAGACATGCATAGTACAGCTTTTCCCGCAACGTCACTAGGTGATGACGTGAATCCCTGACCAGTACGCAATATTAATTGCGGTTGGGCCGCGGGTTGGACGGCTTCCATTGACTTTAATGGAAGCCGTCCATGCAGACACTGCACTAAAATAGAGCATGCAGCGATTTTTATTTATTTTTTAAACTTTTTTTCCCCCGTGAGCGGAAAATCGCAAAATGCTTTCCGCTCATGCGCAGGAAAAAACACTTTTCTGTAGCATGCTGTGATATTAGATGGGCATGTGATCTCGGTTCTGACCAGCTCAGATTTCCTTGGGGTTATGGACTCATTTTCTAGCAGATTCTCAGCCTGTGTGATGATGTTACATGGATCTACCACAGAAGAGGGAGATACAAGCACTCCTATCACAGTTGGGTCACTCTCACACATCCGTTTTTTTACCGCGATTACTGCAGCGTTTTGAAAGCCCCCTGTCGTCAAGGCACAAAGCTCCTATTGATTTCAATGGAGCCTCATAGACCTGCGCTCAATTGCAATGTTTCTAAATAGCAGCATTTTGCCAATGGCATGTGTAAGAGTCGCCTTATTTATGATGATCACACAGTTATAATGGAGGAGATCACAGCTCATCCTCGTTACTGTATACGTATGGTCTTTTAGCTTATTTAGGTGAATACAGTAAGCAGAATGTTATAACCTTAGCTAATGCAGTGCTGATGCATCAAGGTGATTACCAGCCGGGGGGCCGTGGCTCGCCAGCTGGTAATCACTCACTCGCGCCGCTGTAGCATGCACACACTGATTATAGTGTGCGCACCCGGGATGCTGTTCCCCTGAGCGCTCCTCGTTTGTCCCAAAAAAAGTAAAAATCTGTACCATTAGTGCTGATTTCATACTATGCCACTTTCCCCCTCACCTGCTCCGAAGGCTTTTTGCTGTCGGCGCTCCACGGCTTCTGGTTCCAAGTGTCCTAGTCGTGTGATTCTGGTCAGATGAGGCCACTACGTCTTCGGAGTTTAACTCTAACTGGAACGTTGCGCCATCACCAGAGTTTTCATCACTTCTGTGCATCATTTATCTATCTTTTGTACTCTCTTTACATGCGATTGCATTATCTGTGTGTAAATGTGCTGTGGGATAACATACGGAGCCTGTATGACTCCATGCCCGCCTGCATCTCCTCATGTGTCCCGGCTAGTGGTGGCCCCGGAGAGTACTAGAGCCTCCATGCCCGCCCGCATCTCCTCATGTATGCCGGCTAGTGGTGGCCCCGGAGAGTACTAGAGCCTCCATGCCCGCCTGTATCTCCTCATGTATTTCAGCTAGAGGTGGCCCAGGAGAGTACTAGAGCCTCCATGCCCACCCGTATCTCCTCATGTATCCCGGCTAGAGGTGGCCCGGGAGGGTACTAGAGCCTGCATGCCCGCCCGTATCTCCTCATGTATTCCGGCTAGAGGTGGCCCGGGAGGGTACTAGAGCGTCCATGCCCGCCCGTATCTCTTCATGTATCCCAGCTAGAGGTGGCCCGGGAGGGTACTAGAGCCTCCATGCCCGCCCGTATCTCCTCATGTATCCCAGCTAGAGGTGGCCCAGGAGGGTACTAGAGCCTGCTTTGATTTCCACAGTTTTCACCAGTAATCCTATCCTTTCACTCTAATATTGTAAGCCTTCATCATTACATTCACTCAGAAAGTATCACCCAATTCCAACAAATCCTTCTTGGTGCATTAAATTTGTTTGCCAATGACTTTATACATGGACATAGAGGAAAGCAGACAGAAGAAAGATTGATGCCTTCGAGTTGTGGAGTTGGAGAAGACTTCTATGAATCCCCTGGACAGAGAGGGTCACTAACAAAGCTGTCCTGGACCGTATCAACCCAGAGGAGTACCTGGAAGGCAAGATCACAAGACAAAAACTGACTTTGGACACGAGATGGGGGCGAATTTACTGGAAAAAGAAATGTTGCTTGAATGGTCAGTGGTAAAAGGAAACAGGGAAGACAAGACGTTGGCTGGATACCCTGAAGAAGGACATGGGAATAGACATCAGGCAACTGAAAGCAGCCGTAGAGAACCATGGAGAGGACCGGCCTACCATCCAAGAGTCGGACACAACTGAGTGGATAGCATTGCAGTTATATGCGTGTGTACACACTTATATAATTTTTTTCCTCTTTTTACAGTCCGATAACCCCTTTGTCTGCCCCAGATATTTAGAGCAGCTGTAATATTTGGTAGGGTCCTCAGGAAGTCCCAGTATCTTATTATTAGACCTCGTGGCATTTTAATGTCACAAGATATTAATAGAGGAAATCAGCAAAGTTGTATTGCAGAAATAAAAATGTATCCCCTTCACTTTTGGCTTTTATTACTTTACTTCTTAGGTTTCACCTTGCATCTAGGCCATAAAGCACCCGTGCCATGTTATGTTTGTACGGTGTATACGTTTTCACAGGTATATCATCTTTACCTATAATGGCTTTACATGATGACCTTTGGGATTTTACAATTGAGTAATGAATATTAATGACTATCTACTCGGTTGGAGCGTGAGAACAGCCAAAACCAGGCATGGAGTGTTTCACCATAAAACCTAATACATTTGTCTCTGATGACAATAGTAGGCGTCACAAAAAATCTTAATCTTATGGGAAAATATTGGTGAAATAGTAGATTTATATTACATGGGCTTCTTTAAAGGGGTATTCTCGTTTTAGCTTTTCAGATGGGAACCCGCTGCTACAGTTAGCAGCCACCGGGCTGGTAACTATGAAAACAACTGAGTGCTTCAGCCTATCGCTGTTTCCATAGCTCTCATTGAAGTGAATGGAAATAGCCTAGCACAGTGTGCTGCACTGTTTCCATAACTCTCTGCGTTATGGAAACAGTGTAGCATGCTGTGCTTGGCCAACTAAGCATTCCGGAAACAATGTAACGCGCTGTGCTATGCTAAGTCAGAAAGTTATGGAAACAGTGTAGCGCACCGTGCTAGGCTAAGTCGGAGAGTTACAGAAACAGTGTAGCATGCTTGGCTAACTCAGAGAGTTATAGAAACAGTGTAATGCGCTGTGCTATGTCAAGTCAGAGTTACAGAAACAGTGTGGCATGCTTGGCTAACTCAGAGAGTTATAGAAACGGTGTAATGCGCTGTGCTAGGCTAAGTTGGAGAGTTACAGAAACAGTGTAATGCGCTGTGCTATGTCAAGTCAGAGTTATGGAAACAGTGTAGCGTGCTGTGCTACGCTGACTTGGAGAGTTACGGAAACAGTGTAGCATGCTAGGCGAACTCAAGAGAGTTATGGAAACAGTGTAATGCGCTGTGCTATGTCAAGTCAGAGTTATGGAAACAGTGTAGCGTGCTGTGCCACGCTGACTCGGAGAGTTATGGAAACAGTGTAGCGTGCTGTGCCACGCTGACTCGGAGAGTTATGGAAACAGTGTAGCGTGCTGTGCTACGCTGACTCGGAGAGTTATAGAAACAGTGTAGCGTGCTGTGCTACGCTGACTCGGAGAGTTATGGAAACAGTGTAGCGTGCTGTGCTACGCTAACTCGGAGATTTATGGAAACAGTGTATCTCCTCCCTTTCAGCTTCATCCCATTGCTTCTAGTCTTTCCTTGTATAGATGAGAATAGGGCTGATCCCCCTGCACTGTGGCAGCCCTTCAGATATTTGTAGACAGCGATCCAATGGATAGCGGCGATCACAAAAAAGTTTAACATAAAGTTAACTTAACCTCCCCTTATGGATCAGATCCATGAGGGGAGGTGAAAATACTCAGCCCCCGTCCTCAGCGGTGTCCCCTTCTGCGCATGCGCACCCGATGCCAATCATCGGGCGCGTGCACAGAGGGGCTCAGGCGCCGGGAAACTTAAAAACCCTCTGCTCCTGGCTGCCATGTGTAGCCAGGAGCAGAGGGACGTCACTGGGGACATGATCACTGTCATCCAATGGATAACAGTGATCATTTAAAGTGTAAAAAAGGTGTAAAAAAGTTTTTAAAAAAAAACAAACTCGGCGCCACTTTTTAGGCTGGGTTCACACTGGGCAGATTCCGGGCGGAAATCTCGCGGTTTGGCCCAAGCGAAGAACCTTTCTGCCGGGAATCCGCTGCTTCAGAGATTTCTGCCGGGCATCCGCTGCTTCAGAGATTTCTGCCGGGCATCCGCTGCTTCAGAGATTTCTGCCGGGCATCCGCTGCTTCAGAGATTTCTGCCGGGCATCCGCTGCTTCAGAGATTTCTGCCGGGCATCCGCTGCTTCAGAGATTTCTGCCGGGCATCCGCTGCTTCAGAGATTTCTGCCGGGCATCCGCTGCTTCAGAGATTTCTGCCGGGCATCCGCTGCTTCAGAGATTTCTGCCGGGCATCCGCTGCTTCAGAGATTTCTGCCGGGCATCCGCTGCTTCAGAGATTTCTGCCGGGCATCCGCTGCTTCAGAGATTTCTGCCGGGCATCCGCTGCTTCAGAGATTTCTGCCGGGCATCCGCTGCTTCAGAGATTTCTGCCGGGCATCCGCTGCTTCAGAGATTTCTGCCGGGCATCCGCTGCTTCAGAGATTTCTGCCGGGCATCCGCTGCTTCAGAGATTTCTGCCGGGCATCCGCTGCTTCAGAGATTTCTGCCGGGCATCCGCTGCTTCAGAGATTTCTGCCGGGCATCCGCTGCTTCAGAGATTTCTGCCGGGCATCCGCTGCTTCAGAGATTTCTGCCGGGCATCCGCTGCTTCACAGATTTCTGCCGGGCATCCGCTGCTTCACAGATTTCTGCCGGGCATCCGCTGCTTCACAGATTTCTGCCGGGCATCCGCTGCTTCACAGATTTCTGCCGGGCATCCGCTGCTTCACAGATTTCTGCCGGGCATCCGCTGCTTCACAGATTTCTGCCGGGCATCCGCTGCTTCACAGATTTCTGCCGGGAATCCGCTGCTTCACAGATTTCTGCCGGGAATCCGCTGCTTCAAAGTGCTCGGCACTTAACTGTGGGTTTTGAAGCGGCCTGGCCGCTTGCTTCTCCACTGCGGCTGGCGCTTCCATAGAGGAGAGCGTGGCCGCAGCGGAGGAGGCGGGACGGGTTTGCCGTCCCATGTGGACGAGATTTCTGAGAAATCTCATCCACATGGCTGGCTAAGCCCAGGATTAGTGGCCACAGGGCAAATCCGCCCAGTGTGAACCCAGCCTTACACCTCATCCCTGCCACTGAGGTCAAGAAGTACCCCACAAAAAGCATGAGAGGAAGGAGGGATACCCGGTTTTATTGCCTGATGTACCCATTCCAAGACACATTACCCGTGTCTTCGGGGGAAAAAAAGCACAGTTCACATTATTACTTTTCTCTAAGATTTGGGGGAACCCCAAAAAGGGCGCAGAGTGTGTGTGTGGGGGGGGGGGGGGGGGGGGGATTATTTTTAGGGAGTCAAATTTTTTTTTTTCTCCATACAAGTGAGCAATGGGGCCTGGAATTTATTCAGTTGTGCCCTGCAATCCAACGGTGTTCCCTCTATTATAGGCCTAGCCATGTGTCCTGTATGTTTCTGAACGTGGGACAAACAGGGGTATCCATTTTGGGGGGAACATTCCTATGTACACTGTACAAAAGACTGTTTTTAAATTGTCAGAATTGCCAAAAAAAACGAAAATTGAAATTTTTTGGGGTGCAAGTCTGTGTGCTGAAGAAAAATACCTGTTTATAAAATGACAAAATTGCCGAAAAAACAAAAATCACAATTTCTTCCTTCTGCTTTGCTTGAATTCATTCAAAAACTGTGGGGTCAAAATGGTCAGTACACCCCTAGATAAATTCGTTAAGGGGTCTAGTTTTCAAAATGGGGTCATTTGTGGGGGTCCTCTATGGTTTTGGTCGCTCAAGAGCTCTACAAGTGGGCAATGGGGCCTAAAAGGCCTTTAAGGAAAATTTCTGCTCTGAAAGCCAACAACTACTCCTTTCATTTTGGGCCCCGTTGTGCATCGAGACATAAGATTAGGGCCACAATGGGTATGTCTCTGAACACGGGAGAAACAGGGGTATCCATTTTGGGGTGTCACTCCTTATTCTCATGTGCACTATAGAAAAGAATATGTCTTTAAAATGACATATTTGCAAAAATGTGTGTTTTTTAGTTTTTTTTTCTTCTCTTCTAAATTGCATTAACTCCTGAAAAAAAACTGTGCAGTCAAAATACTCCTGACCCCCCTCAGTGAATACATTAAGGGGTGTAGTTTTTATAATGGGGTCATTTGTGGGGGTATCTATCATTCTGACACCTATGAGCTTTTGCAATCTTGGCTTGGTGTAGGAAACCAAAGTGTTCCTCAAAATGCTGAAAAGTAATGTTAAATTTGTATGTCTCCTAACTGGTTAAAAAAAAAACACGAAAGTTTTTCAAATGTGCATCCAGAATAAAGTAAACTGATGGAAATATATACCTTGTACAGTATGTTTGCACATATTTGCGTAATTACAGTTGAAAATGTGAAAAAAAGACATTTTTTAAAAAAAATTTCCCAATATTTTCACTTTTAATAAATATTCATAAATTCTATGGGTCTATTTTCACCACCTATATGAAGTATAACATGTGACGAAAAAACAATGTCAGAATCACTTGGATTTGCAAAGCCTTTACGGAGTTATGCTATGTTAAGTGACACATGTCAGATTTTCAAAATTTGGCTCCGTCACTAAGGCGCAAACAGGCTTCGTCACAGAGTGGTTAATACATCTGGAGTGGCAGCCTTGGGGCCTTCAGAAGGCCCCCGGCTGCCATTGAAACTGAATGACACCGCACTATCTTATCGTGGGAGGGGGTGGGGGGTGGGGGTGTTCAAGACCCCAAAATTCGATTAGGACATTTAAAGGGTTAATACCTGCAATCTGAACGAGCACTGATCTCAGGAGGTGTGGGTAACTCTCAGCTGTCAAAGCCAGACGACACTCAATTTTATGTGCAATGTATTGCCTGCCCCCTACCCCCACTCCATGAGATAACTGGAACACTTCAATTTGGGACACTTAGGGCGGACGCTCACTAGTGATATTTTCTCTCTTGCGCTGCGAGAGCACAAGAAAATTGTCGCCTCGCAGCGCAAGAAAGACGCCGGTATAGAATCGGCATATCACTAGTGGTTTCAATGGGGCCAGCGACAGCAGCGCTAGCCCCATTGAAAACATAGGGAGAATGCCGCGGGGACCACAGGGATGAAGGAATCCTCTGCCACAGCTGTGACAGTTGTGGCAGAAGTCCGCGGCATTTTATTCCATTGCTATATCTTAGCTATTTATGAATGAATAGCTAAGGGCTATGTGTGATTGGCTGAGCGCTCAGCCAATAGCTAAGCAGTAGCTGCTATTGTCTGAGCCCTAAGCCAATTTGCACAGCCCTTTCAGGAGGCGGGGATTTTTAAATCCCCGACTGCTGAAAGAGCTTAATAGCAGTACCGAGGAGACTGCCGCAGGACGCATCTGAGCGCCAGAGAGGTGAATACATTTTTTACACACTTTTTGATGATTATCGGGGAAGGGCTTATATTTCAAGCCCTTCCCCGATAATCATTCTGCGGGGCTTTGTAGAAAGCAATAGAATAGAATGTCGGGGACTTCTGTCACAGCTGTGGTAGAAGTCCCCGACATTCTGCATCTCTTTTCAATGGGGCTAGTGCTGCTGCTGCTGGCCCCATTGAAAAGACTGGCGAAATGCCGGCGTCATGCCGATATCCCGGCGTGATGCCGACTTTTTTCTCGCACTGCGATGTGAGACTTTAACTTTACTCTCGCATTGCAGTGGACAAAAAAACACCAGTGAGCGTCCACCTTCAGACTGGCATTTTATATGCTGGTCTAATTCTATTTCACCCTGAGGGTATTGTCACATGGAGCAGAAATAGTGCCGATTTTTGGACGTGGAAAAACTGCACAAAAATTTACACCAAATTCCCCAGCAAAAATGCTTCAAAATCTGCACCATTGGTGTAAACAGCAGCAGACTTCACCCCTTTAATTGGAAGGGTGAAATCTGCTAGAGTCTCAGCAAAAACGGCATAAAATCCGTACCAAATGGAGTGGATTTTAGTGTGGATCAGCACCAAAATTGGCAATGCAAAATATGTTGCAGATTTTGGTGCAGCGGAATACGCTTCATATGAATATAAAGTATTAGTTAAAGTTTGGTTTAGTAGCACAGTGGGTATCCCATCCAGAAGACGGACCGCTAAACCTATATTGTTAATATGGTGGAAAGACTTAAGTAACATTCATTGTTCTCTAGCAGTTGACCATATGTAGGGAGTCCTCCTTCTGTAAGCCTGCAGCGTACATGTACAGCCCTTCCTCTGTGTTATGCGGTGTTGTCACTAACACAGTTCCTCATATTTTTTGCAGGACTTTATAAAGACCTTCCTGAGGAGAATGAACAGGCCGGTAAGTTTTCAATTCATTCTGGTGTCACACGGAAGAGTGAAAGCTGTGGTGAAATAAGTAATGTTACAGATCATGTTCACTCCGTGTTTTTTATTTCTCAGACATTGCAGTCAAGAAAAAGTGAAATTTTTAGTATTCACTGTAGTGTTTGTGTTCCAACGCAATCCTAAAAGAAGCGTTGAATACCGCAGAGTAGTTTGCGGTTTATTAGGTCACCATAACGTAGGGTAGTGTCAGTTCTCTGTCTTTCTATTTTATGCATTGACTGTTCTGTTTTACCCCTGGTGATCTATTTTAGCTCACTGCTATGTTGAAAAAAAAGTTACAACTGTAAAGATGTATTTATAAGGGGTGGACAAAAATATGGAAACACCCTACAAAATGCATGCCTTAAGTTAAATGGGATTATAAATCCTATTTCAATAAGACATGTAGAGACCAATTTTAAGGGAAGGTGAAATAACACAGATGCTGCCGGACAGATGTGAATATCTGCCTCAGCAAGAAGGCTCTATTGTCCAGGAGTTTGAGTCACTCTGCTGCTATTACCAGCTGGTTCCCAAAATCACCCGGAGCAGGGCAAGAGGTGAAGTCAAGACCAATTTGGTGGGAAAGTTCTCAGTCAGGCAGGGGTCAAAAGCGCAACTTAGTTCTAATGAATAAAAATCCCATGCATTTTGTACGGTGTTTACATATTTTTGTCCACCGCTGTATGCACTGTAAATTTATTGCAGAAATTTCAGTAACTTTTCTGTTGAGGTTTGCAGAAACAAATTTGTGTGAAACAAATTTTCAGCCACAGCAATTTCTGCAGTAATCCAGCCTCGTGGGAATTCACCAAAATAGTTGGCATCCAGTTAAAGGGATTGGTCCAATTAAAAAAAAAAAACTTTTTAGAGCCATATTACTTAAAACAAACAAAAAAAAAAAAACGAGCCGCTACTTACCCTCCTCAGTACCGGTGATCCAGCACTCCAGCCCTACAATTCTCCCGTTCTCCCGATGCCTGTTGACAGCAAAATTCAGATGACTGCCACCTGACAATCAGAGGCCACAGCGTCACTGCTCGTTCTCCTGGCACCAGCACTCGCATCTTGGGCGCCATGATCACTGGAGTTTGGAATGATGATGTTATGGCCTTTGGTAGGCAGCAGTCACCTGACTTCCACTTCTAGCTGAAACTGGGTGAATTGGGGAACCACAGCGCTGGATTGCCAGGGCTGAGGAGGGTAAGGATCTGTTTGTGGTGGTGGTGGTTTAAGTGATGTGGCTATAAATGTTAAAGGGGTTGTCTCGCGAAATCAAGTGGGGTTAAGCACTTCTGTATGGCCATATTAATGCACTTTGTAATGTACATCGTGCATTAAATATTGGCCATACAGAAGTTATTCACTTACCTGCTCCGTTGCTAGCGTCCCCGTCTCCATGGCTCCGTCTAATTTCGCTGGCTTCCTGCTTTTTTAGACGCGCTTGCGCAGTCCGGTCTTCTGCCTGGTGAATGGGGCCGCTCGTGCCGGAGAGCTGGTCACCGCGTCGTCATCATAGCTCCGCCCCATCACGTCTGCCGATTCCAGCCAATCAGGAGGCTGGAATCGGCAATGGAACGCACAGAGCCCATGGTGCACCATGGGAGAAGACCCGCGGTGCACCATGGGAGAAAACCGCAGTGCATCCCTGGGAAAGGACCGGCGGCCATCTTAGGGGTAGATTTTTTAAATTCCTTATTTTGTCGGATCGGTGAGTAGCAAGCGGTTTAAAAACCACTTTAGTTTGCTATTTTATGCCAGGGGGGTGACAGGGTGAATGGGGTAATGTTAAATTTTGATGCTTGCCACGAGACAACCCCTTTAAAGGTGATTTTTAGTTTTAACTAGACAATCCCTTTAAATGGGTTTTTTGACACTTGGGAGGGGGAAAGTGATGGGCAAAGGACTGGTTAGGGCACATAATACCATGAATGGAGTGAGGGACACTCATGCATAGTGCTGCTCTATTCATTTTCAGTGGGACTGTTGGAGATATAGCATAGCAGAGTACCAGCACTCAGCCATTTCTGTCATCTCCCATTGAAATGAGTGAAGTGGCGGCTGCACATGCGCGACTATCACCACATTCAGTCAGACATCACATGCATCTCCACAGTAACAGAAAATGGGAATATGGGACCCCGGTTTTCAGGGTTGGTGGGGATCTCGGCACTGAGACTCCCACCGATCAGACTTGTGGTATCTACCCAATGGATCGATGATAAAAGGTGTTCTACCAATATAGACTTTTATCATATGGACTGTTCTCTTAACTGATCACAGCGGTGCTGAAGGACAATCTGATATGTATAGGGGCGGGTCAAGTTTTCCCTGACCCATGATGTAAGGTGAAAGAAGAAATGGGGATGTTGATTTCCAGCACCCGATCCTTTTGTTACCCAGGGGACAAGCTGGCACTAGAGGTGTCTGACTACAGCTTATCTCCCTAAACACATGAATATTCTGCTGAGCCAAACGTTCAAGTGTATAGGGTAGCCAGGAAAAATGGATACCATGCTTATTGAAAAAAATGACCAAATGTGGGATTGACAAGGCATCTGTCAGGTGGATTCACAACTGGCTGAGTGATCGTACTCAAAGACCCAATGCCCACGGATGGAAATTCTGCAGGGTTTTTTCTGCCGAATTTCCGCCGTGGTACGCTGTACATAGGATTGCATTAGTTTAATGCAATCCTATGCTCACTGCCGCGTTTTAACCATGTGAAAATCCGCGCGGTAAACAAAATGCGGCATGTTCTATTTCTGTGATGGCGTCACAGAGGCCCGCACAAAGATGTCACCCGTGACACGCCAGCTCCACTCTGTGCATTGCACGTTTGTGCGACAGCCCCCACATCACATAGCGGAGGAGAAGAAGCCGGACGGGTGAGTATGAGGTCAATGCCAGGGCACATGTCTCATCCTGCTGCATGAATTCTCTCAGCGTGATCAGAACCGGCTGTGGGCATGAGGCCAAAGAGTGGTCATAGATGGTTGTATTTGAAAGAATGTATCAAGTGGGGTACCACAAGGCTCTGTCCTAGGCCCAGTGGTTAACATTTTTATAAATGATCTGGAAGAGGGAATTGATGGGAAACTGATTAAATTTGCAGACAACTCAAAGCTAGGAGGGATAGATAACACTAGGGAAGAGAGAGAGGATTCAAAAAGATCTAGAAAAGCTTGCACAGTGGGCAGCGACTAACAGAATGGTATTTAACTAGGAGAAATGCAAAGTGCTACATCTGGGCAAGAAAAATGAAGAAAGCACATACAGAATGGGAGGAATCGGGCTAATCGGCAGAACATGTGAAAAAGACTTGGATATACTAATAGATCATAG
Source organism: Eleutherodactylus coqui (assembly GCF_035609145.1). NCBI lineage: Eukaryota > Metazoa > Chordata > Amphibia > Anura > Eleutherodactylidae > Eleutherodactylus > Eleutherodactylus coqui. Next base: position 33,488,716 of record NC_089846.1, read on the forward strand.
ACTGAACATGAGTCAACAGTGTGATGCAGCAGCCAAAAAGGCAAACCCAATTCTGTGATGTATAAGAGAAACATAGTCTAGATCACATGAGGTAATTATTCCCTTCTATCAGAGGTGTACCTTGAAGCTCCTGGGCCCCAATGCAAAATCTGTAACAGGGCCCTGTAATGCTCTATTTATGCTACTCTGCTTACTATATGGAGAAGATAGGCCTTATGGGCCCCCTAAGTGTCCTGAGCCCGGGAGCAACTGCACCCCCTGCATCCCCTATGGTTACGTCAGTGTCCTCTACTCTTCCCTAGGCCCAATGTCCACGGGCGAATTTGAATTGCACAATTCAAACCGACCATAGGAAGACATAGGCGTTTGCAGCTTAATTAAAACATGTGGAATTATTTTGAGCACCTTCTGGTCCATAAAACAAACCACAGCATGCTCATTTTGCTGCCGCACGGACAACTTCCATTAAAGCCGTCCGATCTGCGGCTCATCCGCAGTTGAATTACGGACAGGCCACGGATTCCGCAGGAAAGCAGGAGATTTGAGAAAAATTCTACTGCGCATGTGTGGCAGCGCGCTGGCCGGCGCTACCGCACATGTACGCAGTGAAGGCCCGGACCGGTAAGCACGGCCCTCGGCCACAGGCAGGGTCTGATTCTGCCGCAGGCTCCCGCATGCAGAATCCAACCCGCCCATGAACATGAGGCCTTAGTCAGACCTCATCTGGAATACTGTGTCCAGTTCTGGGCACCCCACTTTAACTTCAAATATTTAATTGATTTTTCACAGTGAAAATGGAGAACATTATAAACAAACATAGAGGTTCTGAGACACACCGTTATGTATATCTGTCCACAATAGTAATGTTAATTAAACCGTTTCCATCACATCTATACACTTAAGGCCGCCTGCAGACGGCCGGGTCGGATCCTGCTGCGAGAATTCTAGCAGCGGGACCTGACCCAAGCCTCTGCAGGGACCAGCGTGGCACTCACCTCTCCCGCGGCTTCGGCCCTTTGATGTGCCAGCACCCGGCGCATGTGCAGAGCTAAGCCGACGGATCGGCAGTGACATTTCTTTGCGGGCCTCTGAGAGACGCGCACAGAAATAGAATATGCCACGATTTGTTTACTGCGCATGATTTCACACGGACAAATCCCGGCCGTCTGCATAGGATTGCATTTTTTAGCGCAATCCTACGGCAGCTTCCACTGGCGGAAATTCTGCGGGAAATCCTGCCGCAGAGTTTCCGCCCGTGTGCAGGGGGCCTAAGGGTGAGTCTATTATGTCTCGTCACAACTGGATACATGAAAGATGCTTAGTTAAGGTTCTCCTGTGTACTCAGATCTCTTCTATATGTAGAACCAATTGTACGGTAGTCATAACGGTTAGTTCATTTACATTGTGGGCATGAAATTGATGAAAAATCATAATGTATCAGTATATCTCGAAGGAAAAAGGATAATGTACGTCATATAGCGGGAAGGGGTTAATAATGATATATGCTGAAAATTCTGTGGGACATCTGGTTGCTTCCCCAGTTTAGGGAAAGGCTTGTTGGCCTTCTTTAGGAAAGGAACCTTCTGTAACCACTAGCTGTAAGGCTTTGCCCGTACAGTATGTGGGAATAAAGTATCTCAAAAGGTTTTATAATAAACATTTGTCAGGCTGTCTGGCCTGGTGATTGACCAGTTGGTAGAGAATTGATATGCTTAAGCCCTTTTGCTACTGTAATTGGGGAATCTACGACTTCTCTGAGTTTCGGAGAGTAGGTAAGTTAATATTTTATAAATATTTTTTAATCTGCTGTGTTATGCTTGGAAAAAGAGCTTGAGGAAGATCCTACCCGGATCGAAACGTCGTCGCTACTACCTTGCTGTGCAGACCATGTTGTAATATATACTGGGACTTTTTGCCGTTGATTCTGCCTCTCTATATATGGAATAGTTGTAAGAAGGTCATCTTTCAAGTTATGAAAGGCCGAAGAGTAATCCGAAAAACTGTTTGTCTAAAGGATTCGTACGTTTTCCTTCTGTTATTTTCGCCTAGCAGATCTGTAATCTGCGATTTAAGGTGTCGGGCTTTAAGACAAGAAGCCAATAATTTCCCAGACTTATTATTTTGCGAGTAATATTGGTCTTTGATTAGAGATGAGCGAGCGTACTCGTTTAGGACGGTTTTGCACTCGAGCACCGCTTTTTCCGAGTAACCGACTACTCGGGCGAAAAGATTCGGAAGGCGCGGGGGTGAGCAGGGGGTTGCAGAGGGGAGGGGGAGAGAGAGCTCCCCCCTGTTCCCCACTGCTATCCACCACGCCGCCCCCCGAATCTTTTCGTCCAAGTAGTCAGTTACTCGGAAAAAGTGGTGCTCGAGTGCAAAACCGTCCTAAACGAGTACGTTCGCTCATTTCTAGCTTTGATCCTTTTCACTTTCTCTTGTTTGAAGCAAGTGGTTTTGCAGCTTATATCTACATTAGAAAAAGCTCTTCTGCCTGCTGGGTTGTCTGCTTCTGTTTTATTTTTCGAGTACTTTAATTTTATGAAGTGGCTCGTTTAGAATTTTAGTTCTTTCTTTTTTCATGTAATTGCCTACTCTGATAAATGTGCCTCCTTATGTAGGCTCTGTGTGGGTATTCCATAAAACATGAGGGTTTACTTCGGGGAATGCAAGTATTCCTTTAAAATCTCCAAATTATTCCTATGTCCCTCCTGAGAAAACGTTACTTTGCCAAAGATATGTTGGTGTTTGGTCATATTGTGCCACTAGTGCATATAGATGCATCCTCCTCTCACCATGCAGGTAGCTGACTACCAAATGGAGGAGCCAGTAACACCTGTGAGGGCACCAATAAAACACCCACTCACACTGCCTCCTGATAATGAGGGGGGTGGATGCTTGTTGTACACTCCCACACATAGTGGATACAGGGTGTCAGACCATTCTGATATATGTAGTTCACCATGCAGCCTATTAGTGATGCCATGATAATTCGGCAGGTTGCCCTGCATATCCATCAGTGAACCACATTGGTACTGCCACCCTGGGCTCCCCCTGGAGGTTAATGCCACACTGCATGTGAATGATAGATAATAAATGCAAGGCATTGGTTGGATGTTGGCCAAGATACATGAGCCCACTAACCACTTCACGGTTCCTTGCGTTGTAGTGGGTCCCTACACTAATATAAATGCATCACAGAAGGGGAAATCAAGAATTAAAAACAATCACAGAAAATTGCCCTCACAGGTGTTACTGGCTCCTCCATTTGGTAGTCAGCTACCTGCATGGTGAGAGGAGGATGCATCTATATGCACTCCTCAGTCAGTAAGTAACGGACATTTTCTGTGATTGTTTTTATCCTTGATTTCCCCTTCTGTGATGTATTGTGCCACTAGGGACACGGAGATCACATCATGGTCAGGCGAGATGATCGTCTCGCTTGTTGACTCTTGAGAAAGCAGTAGTAGGTTTCTATCTACGATGGACATGACAATCCTCATGTAACTGTTGTGAACACTTGAGTTGAAGGAAGAACTATACATTGTTCGCCATACGTTAAAAAGTTCTTCCTTCCACCATATGTTGCTTAAGGAGCGGGCAGGACTGTGTAAATTAGAGGGGGTGTCAATTGTCGTGTCTGAGACTGCATTGAAATCACCGCAGATGAGTAATTTGCCTTGTTTGCATTTCAAAAGAATTTTATGTGTAAAACACCTTTGTTTTTTGTTTGGGGTATAAATTAAAGCTAGTGTGTATATACTAGATTGTTTATAGAATGAACTAATATGACATATCTGCCATGCATATCTGTTTTCTCTTGGATAAGCTGATATGCTATAGGATATTTTATTATAATTAAAACTCCTTTCAGTGGGGCTGGAATATTGTAGGGTAACTAGGGTGCTTCGCATAAAAGGCATCCTTTTTAATATTATATGTGTCTCTTGTGCATAAGAAATATCCGGGGATAACTATTTTCATTTTGTCACATTAAAGCAAGTAATTAGGGGGGCTATTGAACCCTTTAAAGGGGTTTTGTCATTACAACAAACTGGCCACAGCGGGCACCTGACTTTTACCAGCCGTCTACCCAGAAATTGGCGCTAATACTGCGGGCGTCTCTCAGCTGCATTTCGGGGCTCCACGACAGGTGAGTATGTCCCATTTTTTTTATTTTAGGCTGGGCCCAGTGGATGGATGGGGTTTTGTTGCAATGACGAAATCCCTTTTAATATTTAGCAATAGTATCTTAACCCTTTCCAATCCAATTTCCCTGTCACCCGCATACTTCCCACATCTTATTTGTTTTGGGTGGGAAAGTGCATTGTGGATTTTTTGGAATGACTCAACAGAAACATATAATACTGAACTTTCCTGATTCATCTATCTATCCCATATCCATCTATCTATCTCAGCCTATTAGCCTGCAGTACTTTTCCTGAAAGGAGTCAAAGTCTGACAATCAACATAAATTCTGGGCCCAGGATCACCAACCCTTCTGAAGTAATCTAGTGATTATATTACACTCAAGAAAGACTTCTGGGACCCTCTTGTACTCTTTTAGTGAGTTTGCCATCAACATTTCCCCAGGCAGAGTTCCATAGTCTCACTGCTCTTACAGTAAAGAACCCCCTCCTATATTGATATAGCAACCTTCTCTCCTGTAGACTTAGCGGGCGACCCCATGTCCTGGGTATAAACAGATGATGGGACAAATCTCTGTATTGTCCCCTGATATATTTATACATAGTTATTAGGTCGTCCCTCAGGTGTCTTGTTTTTTTTCTAAACTATAAAAGCCTATTGTTTACAGCCTCTCTGGGTATTGTAGTCCGCCCATTCCATTTATTTAAACCTGCTCAAGTTCAAATCCTATGCTCTGCGCAAACTGTACAGAATATTACATGTGTGGTCTGACCAGCGACTTGTAAAGAGGAAGAACAATGTTCTCCTCATGTGCCCCTAGACCTCTTTTGATGCACCCCATGATCCTGTTTGCCTTGGCAGCAGCTGCCTGACACTGGTTGCTTCAGTTAGGCTTACAGTCTAAGGAATTGTCCAAATATAAACTACTGATAGCCAATCCACAGGATAGGTCATCAATAGTAGATCGATGGTGAACTGCCGGCGGTGACCCCACTGATCAGCTGTTCAGCAAGTCCAGTATGCTAGTGCACCGCGCTGAATTCTGCAGGAAACTGACCAGTGCGGGTCCTGGATGGCAAAGACCAGCCGATCTTCTATTGATGGCATATTGTGAGAATAGACCACAGTATACAACTGGACAACCCCTTTAACTAAAATCCCTGAGTCCTTTTCCATGTCAGTTTTGCCCAGTGTTTCCCATTCAGTGTGTAATGCTGACATGTATTTCCCTGCCCATGTGTATAACCTCACATTTATCAGTGTTAAACCTCATTTGCCACGTATCTGCACAATCCCCCAACTTATCCAGATTCCTTTGCACTACAATACTTTCCTCTTTTGTGCTGACTTCTTTACATACCTTTTAATATCATCTGAAAAAAATGACCTTTTAATATAAAATTCTTCTATGACGACTCAAAACTGACCGATGCAGAACCCAACTGGTAACTGTGGCCCAATCTGAGTATGTACCATACTATTGATAACCAACCCTGGTTTTCCATTATAGAGCCACTTCCACACAATTCCGTCATTATCATAGTATGCCTGCCTGCCTGCAGAGGTATCATGTTAAGAGTTAAACAATGCTAATGGGAATTTGTCACCTACTTTTAGCCCTATCAGCTGAGCTTATGGGCTAAACGTAGGTGACCCGCTGAGTCCGGGGATGTAAATGTTATATGTACCGCCCCGTAGTTTCCCCGATGATTTCAGCACTGGAAGCCATTGAGCAGTACTGCTAGGTAGTCCAACCATTCTAACTTTATAATGGGCGGACTACTTGGTAGCGCCACTCAATACAACTCAGTGGCAGCTGACAACATGGAAATGACTGGGAAGGGGAGTATAATACTTACATCCCCGTACTCAGCAGGTCACCTACATTATCCCATAAGCTTGTGTCATAGGGCTGAAAGTAGGTGACAGAGAGTCTCTTTAAAGAGTATTAAATTCAATATTGGGTTGTTATAAAATAAAAAGTATAAGTACCATTAAATAAAGTCATGGGTCAATCTATGATATTCATCCATGTGTAATTTCTTTCCTCACAAAGAATTTGAAGTGCTTGCACGTTCTTTCACATTGCCCAGAGGCAAGTCCGAGCAGAAGGTTGCATCCATTCATGAGCATCCACTTCAGCCAGACAAGTAGATGACTATTGAAGAGTTGTGTATCTGTGTTGTATAGAAAACCCTTAAATGTCAGAAGCAGAAGAGGATGTGAATAAGCCTATTTGTGCAAACAAACCACTAGAAAAAGTAACATTTCAAAGTTACAGCTTGACATCTGCTGCCTGCAGAACGCGAGAGCCATTATGCTTCAGTAGAAGCCATGGATCTGCACGTCATTCTGAGCTCTTGTATAGAAGATCCTGCTACAAAACTGCTACATCCGAGGCTCAAGTGCTTGTTCACATTACCGCTAATTAGTTCTGCTATTTATCTCCATCCTATGAACTAGACAACTGGAAGAGCTGGATCTGGCACATGCTCGCGCCCAACGGGCCCCATTGACGAACGGGGTGTGTCCGGATTCTGTTATTTTCCAGTATTCTAATGTTTATGAGCTATCCTTGGGATAGGTCAGCTATATCTTATCGTTGGGGGTCACTTGTTTGAAGGGACCACTGTGCTTGGGTGAGCGCTACTGACTTTTCGTAGGCCAGTGATTTCACATGACTTTAGAACAGCTTAGTTCCATTCAAGGGAATGGGATTGAGCTGTTATACCAGGCACCACCACTATGAAATGTACTGGAGCCAACGAGGGAGAGAGGAAAGAGTTCCTCCCACTGCAGCATTGGATCCAATTCACACGAGATTCCTGGTTGGGACCCATACGGAAAAGGCTGCAGCTGTGGTCATAGGGTGCCACTGGTTGTTGTGCACCCAGCTCCATGACACCAGGTGAGCGTAACCAGTATCGGGAGCTATCCTTGCTTCTGTAGTCGATTTGCACATTGAAGCGCTGTTCTATTTTTTTTTTCACTACGAAATGCAATGAAGAGGCCACGGTGGTTGAGCGAGTGCCACGGCCTCTTCAAACAGTTGATCGGCCAAGGTTCCGAGTGGTGGATATTAATGACACATCTTAATATTGGGGGCCTCGAAAAGCTCCTTTTAAATTTCCAACTGGGTTTTTAGCTGTGATGTTACTTCAAATCTCATGTACTGTGGTATTAGAGTTTATATAGTGTATGTATATTGTATGTCTCCTCTTTGCTGCTGCAGTTCCCCAATATATCCTATTTCTAAGGCCGTCCGGTACAGTAAATGGATAAGTCTGTGGATAAAAGTGCAAAAGGGTACAGTGATATTTTCAACTTTTTAATAGGTAATCAAGTATAAACGAGTATGCTGGGGGCAGCGGCCATGGTGTTTGGATCCACGCCCCTGACCGGACAGCAGATGTTTGTGGAAAACCTAATCGGAGAGATCCGCTTTGCACCTAAATGATCTCGCAATCTAATTTAGCCTGACTGGTCTCTTTGGAAAGCGGTGATGATGGTCCTCTATTGATCTGTGTACACTTCTGCTTATTTCGAAGCACTCTGTGTTTGACATCTGCTGCAAAAGAAGAAAGATAAAGAAAGTATTAGTCTTCACTTCAAATCCTTCTCATGTTGACACTGATTTAGAGGAGTCAAATCTGGCATAAAGCATTGTGCTTTTTCACCTTTTTACTATAATTCACTCCACAAAGGTTTTCTATTTGATCTTCAGATTGGATGGAACACCTACTTATAGACCAACTTTGTGTCCTTTGTGAGAAAACTGCCTTTTAATTAATGGTGATGGTGGCTCTTTGTATTGTCAGTCTTCATGGACCTTTTTATACATACGACTATGAATACTAAGCTGTAGAGAAACTCCTGTTTTTCTATTACAGCCATATTTGCATAAACCCATAGAATCACTTTCAGTAATGATGCATTGGTCAACAACGGCTCAAATTTGGTTTATTCCCCAGAATTGGTTGGAGAACATTCTATATGCTAATGTAGAACCACAAAATAGTTAGTCATGATCACTGATAACTTTCTTAAGAAGACAGTTGTGATCAGTCACATCTGGCCCACCCTGACCACAGGAGCGTTTCCTTTTTATCCCTTCTTCTCAGCCACCTGCCCGGTTGTCCATTGTGAGTAGACAGATGTATCAATCAACCATAGTCCTCAATGAAAGGAGCTTTTCAGCTGCTCTTACTGTAACCAGTAACACGGCCGAACCATACCGCTTGCATACAGCATGATCTGTAGTCACTACTTTCCTCGTCTAGTTGACTTTTTGGATTTTCAAATTCTTCATAAACTGTTTTTGACCCGTGTTGATGCTAGGCATGTTTAGGCAACTTTTTGTTCTTTACTACCTATTTAGAAAAACTCTACTTTATAACTAACCCTAATTACCTAACCAACCCTAACTCTACTGCTCTATTCCACTAATACTTTGCAAACTTCTAGAATAAGCTGGATGACTTGTGTATTGCCAACCTGACCCCTTGCAACACTCCCGAATGCCCAATTTGGCAAACGATGACTTTAAGATCTATATTGTTCTTCAATGTATTCTTGAAGTTCTTTACAGGAATAGTGACTTCTTGAGTTAATACTTGATCATTTGTTAGTATTACTCTATGGCACTTGATGACCGGTTGGGATGTTGACAATGTCTATCAATCATGGGATTCAGGTTAAGCTACACTTGAGCCCTTTTTCTCCCCATTTCCTCCAGTTTATGTCACCGGACAGAGATTTAATTCACCTTTTTTTTTACAAAGTGCTTTCATTTGAATAGATGTCCTGTGGAATTAAAATGCTGTAAACCCCCAATAAATTATAGATGACAAAGACGTCCAGTAAAATCTGAAGTTTCCTTAAAGTGAAGAGGCTTCCTTAAGATCGCAGGCATTAATGTATAATCCGGCTGATGAAAGCCTGAACTAATGACCCTTGTGACTGTGGTGCAACAATGCATTTAAAGCTTTGTCTTTGTGAACGGGCTGCCGACCTTCCTTGCAGCTAACTAGTCGCACGTCTAGAGGAAGGAGTGTCCTTTACGGTTTCCTTCGTGGATTTGAGATTGTAGATAATAAAGCGAGTATGAACGGCTTTAATATCACTTTTTTTAAAAATACTTTTTTTAATGTGAAAATGAATTTATATTGGAGACGTCACTTTATATGGATGTGATGAACGGGCGCTGTCTTTGTAAGGGCTAGTTCACACGGGCGTAATTGCGCAGCATATTGCACGTGTAATACACTGCTGAATCCCCATTGATTTACATTGGGGTTGTCTGAGGAAAAAAAATGCAGCATGTCCTATTTTGGTGCGTCTTGCACTCTAAAATAGCCCATTGAAGACAATGGCGCTGCGTAACTATGCAGTGAATACGCACGAAACCTGCATATTCCCCGTATATGGAAAGAATGAATGAGCTTTTATTGCTTTTTTTTGAACACCTAATACGCTGGTTATTAAGGCCACCTGCTCACGGGCAGGTCGTATGCCTGGACCCTGTGCCACGCTGGCATCTGCGCGTATCTGTCCTGAAGTCTTTTTATCTGCACTGCGGATGGTCCGCACAGCGAGCCGTCAGACATGCACAGTACAGATTTTTTATTATCTCTGCTTTTCCCGCGTCATTGTCTAATATCATTCTGAAAGCACCATGGATCGGATGGCTCCCATTGAAGCTATCCATGCGGAGTCCACACAGATATAGAGCATTCTGTGATTTTATCCTCCACGAGCTGAAAATCACAAACTATTTCCACTTGCGCAGCGGAAAACTCATTTTGCCATAGCATGCTATGGGCGGTATTTGCTGTGGAATCCGGAGGCAGATGCCCCCTTCGGATTCCGCAATGTAAAATCCAGTTCTGTGCAGCTAGTCTTAGAAGGAAATAAAAATGGGTTTTGACCATAATCCATTCGGATAGTTTACCAAGTCTAAGGCCGGTTTCACACATGGCCTGGGAGGGCGGCCCTTCAGCCGTGGCCCGGGGGGCGGCCCTTCAGCCGTGGCCCGGGAAGGGGGGGGGCGGCCCTTCAGCCGTGGCCCGAGTTGGGGGGGGGGCGGCCCTTCAGCCGCGGCCCGAGTGGGGGGGGGGGGGGCGGCCCTTCAGCCGCGGCCCGAGTTGGGGGGGGGGGGCGGCCCTTCAGCCGTGGCCCGAGTTGGGGGGGGGGGGCGGCCCTTCAGCCGTGGCCCGGGTTGGGGGGGGGCGGCCCTTCAGCCGTGGCCCGGGTTGGGGGGGGGCGGCCCTTCAGCCGTGGCCCGGGTTGGGGGGGGGGGCGGCCCTTCAGCCGTGGCCCGCGTTGGGGGGGGGGGGCCCTTCAGCCGTGGCCCGGGTTGGGGGGGGGGCGGCCCTTCAGCCGTGGCCCGAGTTTGGGGGGGGGGGCCTTCAGCCGTGGCCCGGGTTGGGGGGGGGGGCGGCCCTTCAGCCGTGGCCCGGGTTGGGGGGGGGCGGCCCTTCAGCCGTGGCCCGGGTTGGGGGGGGGGGCGGCCCTTCAGCCGTGGCCCGGGTTGGGGGGGGGGGGGCGGCCCTTCAGCCGTGGCCCGGGTTGGGGGGGGGGGGGCGGCCCTTCAGCCGTGGCCCGGGTTGGGGGGGGGCGGCCCTTCAGCCGTGGCCCGGGTTGGGGGGGGGCGGCCCTTCAGCCGTGGCCCGGGTTGGGGGGGGGCGGCCCTTCAGCCGTGGCCCGGGTTGGGGGGGGGGCGGCCCTTCAGCCGTGGCCCGGGTTGGGGGGGGGGGGCGGCCCTTCAGCCGTGGCCCGGGTTGGGGGGGGGGGGCGGCCCTTCAGCCGTGGCCCGGGTTGGGGGGGGGGGGCGGCCCTTCAGCCGTGGCCCGGGTTGGGGGGGGGCGGCCCTTCAGCCGTGGCCCGGGTTGGGGGGGGCGTCCCTTCAGCCGTGGCCCGGGTTGTGGGGGGCACAGTGTCCCTTCAGCCGTGGCCCGGGAGTAAAGGGAATCCCCATAGTGATCCGAGGCTGTTTTCACATGGTGGAAAGTGTGATATCAGGCCATAAATCACTAGCCTAAGGGCTACATCACATAGGCATATGTGTATTTCGGTCCATGAATCGGTGCGTATTCACGGACAAAAAAAAGGCCTATTCACTGCATATTTCATAGTAACATAGTGTGTAAGGCTGACAAAGAGACTTGTCCATCCAATTCAGCCTATTTTCCTGCAGTGTTGATCCAGAGGAAGGCAAAAAAAAAAAAAAAATGAGGTAGAAGCCAATTTTCCTCATTTCAGCCCTTCAGCGAGAAAGCAAATTCCTCTCCGGTTTTGTGCTTATTCACTGCGTATTCACACAGCCCCATTGTCTTCAGCAGGCTATTTTGGCGCATAATACGCATCGAAATATGGCATACTGCTTTTTTTTCCACGTGACAATCCCTGGGCATTCAGCACAGCGTATTACATGCGTAAAAAATATGCCTATACTATGCTGCGCAAATATGCTTGTGTGATCTAGCCTTAAGAGATTGGACAAATCACATTCACTTCAGTTTGAATCGGTTCTTCGATGTTTCACTAATATTATTTAAGTCTTCCCCCCCCCCCCCCCCCCAAAAAATGCATTTTTTATCCTTTTTAAAATAAGTTCTGTAAAGCTTGATGAAGCGGCCTAGGCTTCTGTAATGTAATCTGACCATAAAGGGTGCAAGGTGTTTTTGTGTTAAAACTGCCTCGGATCACTCCAGAGAAGTAGCGATCGCGGAGTGTCTCCCATTGTCTTCAGTGGGTAAACCTTGCATCGTACTCATGTGCACCTCTAACGCTGTGCGATGCTGTTGCGGCCACATTAAAAACAATGGGCGATGCAGTGCGAGGTATTCCAAAGGGAACGGCCAAAGACAGGACATGCCGCGATTAACATTTTTAAAAAAATTTATTTCTTTTTTTTTTTTGCGATGAGGGAAAAAAATTGCTCTTGTGTATAACCCCATTCAAAAGAATATGGTTCGTATTCGCGCGAGATTTGTTCATCTCGCGATTCTTTCGGCCGTGTTAAAGCGGCCTAAGCTTCTATGGGCAGCATGTAATATGACATCACAGTCCAACCAAGATGGATTTCAGCAGTTTTTACAGAGTTAGTGGACATGTGAGGGGGAGGAGGACAGGAGTCTGAGAGGTATTATAAAATGTCTTATTTCTGCCTGTTGAGTAATGTAAAGCTTGATAAACTCTGTGACCGTTTAAGGATGCGTTCACACTTTTCAGAAATGCTGCGAAAATACCGCAGCAGAAATGTTTACTATTGAAGTGAATGGGATCAAAGCAAATCGTGTTCACATGTGGAGGAAAACAGCTGCAGATTTTCTGCTATATGCGGCCCTGGGAGCAGCGGCGTCCGCGTGGGCCTGCATTGTGTTCTTCTCATCTGTACTGCAGATGGTGCACACGGCTTGCCGTCGGACGTGCGCAGTACAGATCTTTTCTTATTAAATTCCTGCTTTTCAATATCCGTTGCGGAAGGGCTGCGGATCGGACTGCTTCCATTGATTTTAATGAAAGCATTCTGTGCGGAATCTGTGGGAAAATGGAGCATGCTGCAATTTTTTTTTAACTTTTTTTTCCCTCCTCTGCATAAAGAATCTATTTCCCATCCCATGCTGTGAATCCGCGGTGCGGACGCTCCCGCCATGGATTTCGCGGCAAATATCTTCGCTTGAGCATAAGGCCTAAGCCTGAGACTAAGCAGCAAAGTGGACGAGATTTGCAAAAATCTCGTCTGTCTGCTGCAGCCAAGTCGCACCGAAACTGACAAGCTGCGGCATGTTAATCATATCGCCGTTTCCGCTGCGGGATCTCTCCTCTCTATGGGGAGAGATACCCACAGCGGAATATAGGCGAACAAGCCGCCTCAAACCTGCGCGGATTTTGAGGTTACCTTTCCACTGCAGAAATCCCGCAGAATTTCCGTGCGGTCCCGCTGTGGACATTCCGCGACGTTTCCATCCCACAGGAACTCGGTCTTAATGTATTGTAACTCTCTAACCTGCAGTTTTGCTATGGAAATTCTGCAACAAATCTGCAGCATTTCCGCAACATGTGAATGCATCATCCCTGCTGGGGGGAGAGAGAGCGCTCCCCCCTGTTCCCTCCTGCCACCCCCCACCCCCGGCGCCCCACCTTCCCCCAATCTTTTCACCCCAAGTAGGCAGTTACTCGAAAAAAGCGATTCTCAATTGAGTAATTGCCCTAAACAAGCATGCTTGCTCATCTCTAATAGTGAACTTAACTCTTTCCAATCCACTGTCTGACGTCTGAAGACATTCTGATTGAAGGTTGTAGAGCTCCGATGTCAGAAGACGTCCGGCAGGGTATTCTTACTGTATATTACTGGCCGCTCTGTTGTTGGGGGCCTCTCCAGCATGTCCCATACCGCAGTACTGTCTCTAACCAGCAGATGGCGCCATTGTATAATAGCAGAAAGAGAAAGCGCCCCCCACCCCCCAGGAAACCCTGAATCCAAAATTGGATTGCAAAGGGTTAAAGGAGAGAAGTTGAACATTTTTCTGGCATAAAGTATTTTTCTGGGATTATCTATGAATGCATCTCCGTATTTCCGTAGCTCTTTCTCTTCGTATTGCTCACTGGCGTTCGCGGTCCCTATGAACATTCACAGCCTAGAAGGTTTGATTAGATAAAGTACGTTCACTTTTACTGCAAGGGCTGAGAACAAATAAAACCTAGAAAACTATTCACATTCATATAAAATACAGTAAATTCTTTAATGCTTCATTAACGGGACATAATTAATGCCAAATGATCAAATATTCTGTATCAACACAGTCGTAGAATAGCGTAGAGCACCGGCGGCACGGAATATGCTAATATTTCTCATAGGACTCTGTCATAATTAGCTCTTTCTGCTCGGTCTTGTGAGATCTCACATTATCTTGTGCATATATTTATATATTTTGAGTCTTGCATTTGGGACTTGTGATTCTATTCTAGAAGTATTCTACTGTAACAAGCCAAGGCCAATAGATGGGTGTTGCCCGTTTTCTTTTTTTATGCCTTGGCCTGGGGCAGAGCCAGTGTTGTCATTTTCACATTTAACATATGATTGATTTAGTTGTGTTCCTACATCTCTTAAAGAAGCTACTGTTGAATGGACAGATAGCATGTCCAAGTGTTTTCGCCTGAGGGGCTAGCCTTTTCAACCTTTTACTGTAATTAATGGAGTAGCTTGGATACATAAGACACATAGCATATGGCCCTGTGCTTAAGGTTAGTTGTACTGTTCATTATAGGAAAACTGGCATCCATCATGGAAATTTGTCTCCATTCTATGTATCTATTTTGGCAAGACCCTCAAGCTAGTGTTGGGCCTCCTGTGGAGCCAGGGGATATTTGTTGGTGTGATCACCTCCGGTCCTGAAAGTTCACATGGAATTGGGTTCACAGGGATCAGGAACCTCTGGACAAATGGGGCAGTTACATGGCCTACCTAGGCTCTGACCATGTTGTCCGGCGTCCAACAGAGCAGAGTTATTCCGCAGCTTTTAGGTAATTTATTTATTACCCACCACCACGCTGGGTACTTATTTTAACGACCTCGATAAAAATGAGTAAAAGGATGGAAGGCTGAGTCAACCTTGAGCCGGCTACCTGAACCAAGCAGGGATTGAACCTGCAACCTTCAGGTCCTGAGTGAGAGCTTAGGACTGGATTTCTCCTGCTTTAACACTCTGCGCCACACGAGGCATAGCCTCTGCTGTTAGACCACATGGAACTGGGCAGAACCCATTCTCTGTTTACCTCCGGTAACTCACTACCCACATAAAGTGGAAGTCCTGGTACTTTTGTACTTGGCAATACTCTCCCCTGCCCTTCTGGTTTGCAGCACTTTAGACCAATCCAATTCAGCTCTTGGGGGCATTAATACATATGTAACTTTACAAACTAATGTTAACTGTAAAACCTTAAAATGTTGGAGACCAATCTGGTCATCCTCTTACACTACTTGGACCCCGACATTACTCTGTACATCGACTGATCAGCTGCTTTGTGCTCCTGCTGACAGTGTTTCAAATACACAGGGGTGTGAACAGAAGCTGCTCCTCTGACCCCTGTGTAGTGGCCAGCACTTGCAATTGCAAGCGCAGCTCTCGTTGAAACTAAACTGACCCAATTATAGTCAATGGGGTCAGTTGGGCACTGCTCGGTTTCGTAATAAGAGGGACTCGTTCTGCCGGGGAATTCTACTCTCCTGCTACTCCCCTTCTGGAAAACGGAATCCCCGCCACAGGTGTGAAGCCGCCTAAGGTCAGGCTCACACGAACAGGTCAGATTCCGCATGCAGATTTCCGCAGCAGACCTGTGATGCATCACGGAAAGTAATTGCAAATGGTTGCGGAAGATCATGGATACGATCATTTATCCACCTGGATAAACATGTACAGCGTATCGTCCGCGTGGAAGATAGATCTCACTTTTCTCCAGCCGGCATTCCGGCTTTTCCATCGATTTTCCTATGAAGCAGCGCACCTTTTCGACACTCATACGCAATGTTAACACTCACATCCATTGGCTTTAATGGAGGCTGTCGGCACAGAATCCGTGCTAAAATAGAGCATGCTGTGATTTTTCTCCCGCTCACAGAATTCACAATACCTATCCGCATGTCTAAGCAAACCGTCAAAAGTTCATGTATAGCCGCGTATCATCTGCGTAGACGACTATATTGAAATCTGCCAGTGTGAGTCTGGCATAACTTGTGTTTCCTCTTGTTTGACACCTGATCTCCAACTATGTCTTTGGTAGTTGATCTTCCAGTTCCAAGTTCATGCCTTGTTTCATAGTGAAATAATTGGTTATAACTGTTGTCTATCAGGAATATAGACATTGTGGTCACCAATCTAGGAAATGGACAGAGAGCAGACGGTGTCAGAATATGTACAAAGGAAGGTTTTAGTGGAAGACGCTCAGCGGATTGTGTACCTCCGGTTCACAGTACAAATCTCAGTATATGTGCAGAATGGATAGTTAACTTTTTCACATTGTGTATTTGGCGTACTTGTGCAGTGTACTACACGTGCAAATTTTACGCTTTTAGTACTCAGTGACTAGAACCTATCCGTTCATAGGCGTAGCGTCAGGGAGTGCTGGGGTCGCCATGGCGACCCGGCCCCTGCGCTCAGGGGGCCCCGTGGCCGCCCTCCGCCATACCCACATGCACATTCAGTGCATATACCCGGCCCTTGAGCTGAGGGGGCCCGGGGGATCGGCGCTGTCGGCCGCATGATGGCTGAGGAGAGACGGGAGGCAGCGCCGCAAGTCGGCAAGAGCAGAGGGGAGGGCTGTTACACGTGGAGCCGGCAGCTAATTACAGGCTGCAGACTCCCACGGCGTGGCCCTCCAACTGATAGACTGCAGCTGTGAGTGGTCACAGCTGCAGTCTATCAGTCTCTGCCGGCCAGCGATTACCAGGGGGAGGGGCTACTGCGGCTCTACTCACCTCCGGAGCGCTGTATGCACAGGACCTGGGAGAGGACCTGTGGCTGCAGATAGCCTGGTCATGTGATCAAAAGACGGGGGACTTTCCATTACAGGCTGCCCAGAGACTGCTGCAGAGGTGAGTAGAGAAGGAATTCTAATTATATATATATATATATATATATATATATATATATATATATATATATATATATATATATATAGCTGGTATAAGTTATACCAGCTGTATATATATAATTATATACAGGGAATACACAGGTTACACCAGCATGGGACATGCCACTATATACAGGGGAATACACATCCTGTATATAGTGATATGGACCATGATGGTGTAACCTGTGTATCTCCTGTATATAATTATATATGTGCAGCTGGTATAGGTTATACCTCTCCTGTATATAAATATATGTACGGCTGGTATAGGTTATACCTCTCCTGTATATAATTATATATGTATAGTTGGTATAACCTGGGTATATACTGTATATAATTATATATGTACAGCTGGTATAGGTTATACCTCCTGTATATAATTATATATGTATAGCTGGTATAACCTGGGTATATACATGCATTAAAATACAGCACGCCATGCTTTTTCTTCCGTGAGTGGAAAACCGCAATTGCTTTCCGCTCGTGTAGAGAAAAAAAGGCTTTTCCATAACATGCTATGGGCAGTACATGCTGCGGAATCCGTAGGCAGATGCCCGCCCCATATTCCGCAATGCAAATCCAGCCGTGTGCAGCCGGCCTTAGGCTAATTTCACACGAGTGAGTCTGATATCAGGCCGTGAAACTCTGCCCCCTATCACACTCGCCAACGTGTGTCGTCCCCGCGGATGTGAGCGGTTGTTGTGTTATAACCAGCTCGCATCACATCATCATATTCTCGTGCGATGCAGAGAAAAACAAAAAAAACATCGCTCCTGTGTATGATTGTATTCAAAACAATGGGGTTCATATTCATGTGCGATTTGTACATCTTGCAACTCACAAATCTCACGCAATTTGTGCGGCCGTGTGAAAGCAGCCTAAGACATTACCAACAGGTTTTTTGTAGTCAAGGAAAGGAGTCCTAATGAGAAGGTTTACACCAAGGGGCTAGATCATGTTTGTAAATTAGCACGGTATAGGTACGGGTACAGATGGAGGGGGGCCCAGCTGAACTTTTGCACCCGGGCCCCTTAGGCTTTAGGTACGCCCCTGTATCCGTTCACATGAGCGTATTTTCATATAATTGTGCAATTGTGTGATAAAACACGTGGCATGACCTATCTTGATGCACATTTGCACACTGCAAGAGCCCATTGAAAAGCATGGGAGTGTGTAAATGCGCATGATATTCGCTGAAATCAGGCGTATTTCCTGCACAATTATACATTTGTGAGTATATTGTGAGTATATTTGTGTGCGTGTAAACGTTATACTTCACAACTGCGTTGGAAGTTTCGGTTTCCTGATCCCATAGCGGAGTAGTAAACCCCCTTTAAGAAGATGTTCACTTAGTTTTCTCCCTGCACTGTGGAAGTTTAATCAGTATGCTCAGGAAAAGACCTAAATGGTACAACTGTTTGCATATTAGTTTAGTGAGATTTGTGGCTTCTGGCCCTTTTACGCGATTCGATGATTGGGCGAGCAAAAGTTTTTTCTGATCGGCCCGGATAAACATGCCCGTGATCAGCCGTCAAATGAGCAAAAGCTAATCGCATAGTCACGTTGGTAATAAAATGTTAGACTAACAGGACATCTCTCCGTGTAAACAGGATATGCTGCTGACGGATGGAAATGGTGTGGGAAAAAGTGATTGCATTAACCCTTTCCAATCCAATTTGTATTCTGGTTTTCCCAGGGTGCTTACTCTTTTTCTGCTGTTATACAACGGCGCTGTCTGCTGGCTAAAGCCAGTACTGCATGTGGTGACGCATTGGATAGGCTCCAACAGCAGAGAGGCTGGCAATATACAGTAAGAGAACCCCGACTGGCGTTTTCCAACATCGGAGCTGTACAGCCCTAAATCATAATGTCTGTAGACGTCAGACAGTGACTTAGAGAGGGTTAAAGGGGTTGTCCAGTTATAAAATATTGATGACCTGTCTCAGGATAGGTCTTAAATAGTAGATCAGTGGAGGTCCATCCACCAGGACCCCCACCAATCGGCGGTCTGACTGGCCTGTGCCGATTTCTGCAGGAAGCAGACAGCTCTGCTCTCATTCTAGTGGCCCGACTTGATATTACAGACCAAGTTGCCATTCATTTACATGGGAACATTGCATGTCATACCAAGCCTAGCCACTGCAGTGGGAATGGAGCTGTCTACTTCCTGCAGAAATTGGCTCCGTGCATGAGAAGATCAGCAGATCAGTTGGGCTCCCGGACGGCAGACTGCCAATGAACTCCTATTGATGGCCTACCTGGGGAACCTCTTTTAATGATCATTCATTCCCACATGTAAACAGCAGTAATGAGCGGTGAATAATAGGCTACATTATGGACTGGCACTCATTACCGGACAGAAAATCTATAAAATTACCCTTCAATAACCAATGGGTCTGTATTTTATCAGTAATCGGTGAAGAAATTCAGGAAATTCCAAAGGGTTCACTTACTTACTATTGTACATTTTCTCCTCTTCTGTGATGTATTCATTGGAGATTTAGACGTCATTCCTAGAATACTATAGGCATTGGAATACAAATTGTCCCTTTTTTCCTCTGAGAGACGTCATGGTCAAACCACATGCTGAACCCCAGTGATAACCCAACACGACATGGGAAAGTTGAGGACCTTCATCCTCCCGGGTCGATGTCTCCAAGAGTCCAATGCTATGTCGCAGGTTCAGGCGAAGTTCATTTCTAGCAGAAGATGTTGCCCTCTCCGCAACACCCAGTGAGGAGGGACAAGGGCGGTCAGAGGTCGATGGAAGTTCAAGAAAGCATAACCTCCTTTCCAAACGCTTAGGCAGCTTCTGTAAGCAGCGGTGTTTACTGCACAGTCATAAAACTCTGAAGAACAAGGCTTCTTGGTACCTCGGTGCCCGAAACCCACCACATAAGAATGGGCTGCATTGTTGCATAAAACAGGAGAAATAATTGATTTATGTTTGCAAGTGTAATTAAGCTATAAAATGAATTCCACAAAAAGAAACCCCGGAGTTTCACAGCAGCGCTTTACCCTTGATATCTGGACCGCAAAGACTTGGTACCCTAATAAAGGTCATCTTCTTATAAGGGCTGAGTTATTAATCCCATTCATGGAGCGTAAACACTATGTGATACTGGAAACAATTGGTAGCCATTCATGTATCGCTTGTAGAAAGGGGTCGGTGGTGGTGGTGGGGGGAGTAAGTTTTATTTTCAGGGAAACAGCTGCTTGGGAATCTTGGGAAGATACAAGAATATTTGTCTAAGAAAACTCTAGAACACTCTTCATTTTTGGACCCCACTTGTCTTATTTCATAGTTGTCCCATTTTATAGTATATTGATATGTCAACTTAAGAAAATAAGGGAGATGGAATAAATCCTCCACAGGGCCACCTATTGAAAGGCAGCATTCCTTCAAGCCAAAGTCAGACTTTTTATACAAGCCTTGTTACAACGACTGGGAATTAAAAGCAAAGCCAGACTCCATGTACATATAGCTGTTTCAGGGTTTTTGCCCTTCATCAGTGTACAGTAGGAGTCTGGCTTTGCTAGTGAGAGACCTGGGATGGGGCTCAGAAACGCTAACTGTTTTCCTTAGGGAGAGCAACTATACTATAAACTAAGTGAGGAGACTCAAATGGCCATGCACGCTCCTCTGGGTAATATGCAAATAAGGAAGATGGAATAAATCCTCCACAGTGCCACCTATTGAAAGGCAGCATTCCTTCAAGCCAAAGTCAGATGTTTTATTCAAGCCTTGTTACAACGACCGGGAATTACAAGCAAAGCCAGACTCCATGTACAGACAGCTGTTTCAGGGTATTTGCCTTTCATCAGTGTACAGTAGGAGTCTGGCTTTGCTAGTGAGAGGCCTGGGACGAGGGTCGGAAACGCTATCTTTTCTCCTTAGGGAGAGCAACTATACTATAAACTGAGGAGACTCAAATGGCCATGCACGCTCCTCTGGGTAATATGCAAATAAGGGGGAGAAGAATAGATAGCGTTTCAACTTAAGAAAACATGGAACATGGTCAACTTTTATGAATGCCTTGACTTGTTGGATTAAAGCTTGAAAATTCAAGGTTCTACTATGGGGGTGGGATATGTAGTCAACTGCTTGACTGCTGTCGATTCGGTAACTTCGCCGATCCAACTTTTTAGCAGTGGACTTCGTGAAATCTGGTACACTTCTCTGGGCTGAACTTGCCCCCTTCTTATCAGCTTTTATTGTTGCCTCTATGGTATGTCTGCTGCTGATACTTGGGCTTTATCCCCATATACATTGGCCCCAGGCTAGAACTAGAGTCTTTAAAGGGATTATCTGGGTCACAAAATACATTTCAAATTCTCTATTTTGCATTCCAAGTTAATAAAGGTGTACAATACTGCCACCAATCAGTCGGAGTGTAGAGCAGTTACAAAGTTTCTTTCTGGGGCACCAAGCACATCCACTCATTACACATTGCCACATTGGTTTCAGTAGGCGCTATGCAATATATTTCTTCTTTGGAGCCGCAGCAGGGGGACAATACAGTTGCTTATCCTTGCAACTGATGACCATTGACAATGTTTATGTGCAGAAGGACTATAATTTAGATATGCTCCTTAGTCGCCTCATGACTCGTTTATAATTCTGGTTGGGATGATCAAAGTAATTGGGATCATTGAAGATTAAGTTGTAAATAGACTTACAGGCTACGCAATTCTCTGGGAAATTTTGGATGCAAATGAGAGATGGTACAGCGCCTCTGCGGCACCACCTATAGCTTCGCTATAAGTCAATGTCCAACCTTTCTAACCAGAGAAATTTCTGGTTAGGCTTTATAGTCTTGTTGCAAGGCTAGTTAGAAGGTCGAACACTCACTAATAGGAAAGTTACCTTCCAGTAGGAGGCACTGTAGAGTCATTTTACCATCTCCAACATGCATACCAAATTTCCCAGAGGAGTATTTCATGGCCTTATGTGTCTTTACATTTGCTTGGTGCTCTTCTCTAGGTGAAACTGTACCCCATCCAAACTACTTAACAAGCCTCTCAATCAATGAACCAGAATTCTGTTGTGCACTGAGGGTGGCAAAAACCCAGAAACAGCTGTATGTAGATGGGTATTTCTTCCCTAGGAAAAACATTCTCATTTGGCTTATACCCATAGTCATGTTGCAAGGCTTGTTGGAAGATTGGACATTGACTTATGCTTCTTGTTTGCCCAAGAATTGGCCCGTGTAAAAGGGCCCACCAGCTCGTTTGCGCTCAGGCCTCCTGTTTAGACTGCCCAATTCTCATTGAGAATCATGTAGTTCTCGCTCATTTGTCATTCAGTTTTTCCCTCTTCTATATGAAACATTGAACAGACGGTGTTTAAAGTGCTGACAAGTGAACGAGCCGGCGCTGGACTTTATGCCAGCTGAAACTGAATGGAGAGAGAGAACCTCACGGTGGAGAACCTACTTTCCAGTAGATGGTGCCGCAGAGGCATTATGCCGTCTCCCATTTGCATACTTCAACATTTTATAACATTTGTGTAAGATTTGAAAGAAAAAAATATATATTTTTTTAAATATTTTTAAAGTACAAAACTTAAGTAAATAATTTTTTTTAAGTCTCCTAAAGTTTCTGAGCCACGTAGAAGGTATTTTACCCCAAATCCTCCAAACAAACGCTTCCTTATCTTCAGGTTTTGCTTGCCCAGCCTGTCTCTACTGACTTCATAGTTTTGTTTTCTTGGACGTGCCTGTAGATGCAGCAAATGTTGAAGCTTGGCAGACTTGCCCTGAAATGGCATCAGAATATTGGTCTAATGTTGGATAAAGTACATTGCTCTGTGTTTAGTGCTGCTAAGTATATGTACTGTCAGAGTTCACCACTTTAGGTTTTTGGTATAATTTCTTTTGGTTCAGTAGTCTACGTTAGTACAGAAAGGAAAATGGACAATGAAACACCCCTCCTGCTGTCATTAAAGTGACTTTCTGGACCCGAGACAGAATTTTGGCCCATTACTGGAGGCAGGGCGGTTATATTACCTGCTGCCCTCCTGTATTCCTGGGGCCCCGCTCTGGTGATTCAAGATGGCCGTGCCACTTCTTAGACTACCCTATCTGGAATTGCTATCTGCAATCAAGCACTGCATGCTGCTTTCTGATTGGCCTGGGCTGCTCACATGAGTAGTCCTGGCCAATCGGAGAAGCTTGTAAGGTCTTAGACTACCGATGAACAGTGTGCATCAAGTAGTCATCTTGGTCACCTGAGCAGGGCTTCGGGAACCAGTGGCTGTACAAGAATTGGACAAGGACAGTATTTAAAATAGTAACCCCTTCGATCCTGTAACGAAAGCTTTAAGGCAGGAGGCCTTGTTTTTAGACTATAAAAAAAGAACAAAAAACTAAAAATCCAGAGTCAAGAATTAAAAAGGTCTTATTTTGGTTGGAATACTAATGCTTTATTAGCCGCTAGTCACAAAAGGGATAAAATAGCGTTGACTGGAGTCCTTATGTCACTTGACTGGCCTGACCCTTTTTACTTTTTTGTACTTTGACTTCGGCCCAGTTTACCCTTGGTATTGTTGAACATCTGCATTTCCACTAGAGGCTGAAGATAAATGAGACGAGGCGTTAAGTCTTCCCATTATTTTCTTTCCATCTCACCCATGCACCTTCAGCTTTGGATTGTTGTTCTTCGTAGAGACTAAGTATTGCCCCTGCTTCTTGAGTGTTTCCACATGTGGACAGGTGGAAGTTTCTCTTGTAAGGAAGTCATAGCTTGTGATCACTGACTGTGAAACGTTGTGGTCTGAGGCCGAGGTCCTGCCATCTGGCAACTCTATGGTGGTGGACAGTATGTGCTAGCAGGTATGCTCCAAGATGACCATCTGCTGACCCTTGTCCCAACCTCCTGCAGGGCAGGAGGAGCTGACCCGTGCCAGGTTAAACATTAGCCATCCTTCTGTGTGCCTCCAGCCCTTACTGTACCTTCTGCATTGACCATTGTCACAAGAATAAATTTAACCCATACTGGGGAAGCCGAGAGGAAACAATGCTCCAAGTTTTTGCACTGTGGTAACTTTTGGAACAAAGGGCAGTGCAGCGTATGGAGCGCTCAACTCTGATGGTAGGGGTGAAGTCGTGTCAGAATCCGCACCAGATGGGACAGATTTTGCTTCCTTTGCGGAAACTACTCAACAAATGTGCTGCGTGTGAACGCACCCGAAGCTTTAGCATACATGCAGCCCTTGGAGGGCGCTCGTTGCTGCAGCAGCTTTAGGTAAAATTCTTGGCATTTCCACGGTCATCACTTTAGCACCATGCCAACGACTGAAAAAAGTGGTGCCAGTCGATACTATTGATTGTAATGGGGCTTATCTGCTTCCATCCTGCCCTCCTATGTTTTCCCAGGCGTTGCGCACAAAACTCGCACTAATATGAAATCCATTCTTCGCGCAGCATGTTCTTTCTTTAAGCGTTTCCTCGGAATACCTCGCCCGTTGCTTTCAATGGGACCTTAAAAACAATCGCGTGCCGTGCGATGTGATGTTTCCCATTGAAGTCAATGGAAAACACTTGTGATCCTTTCGCATTGAAAATGCACCGCCGTTTTTAATCATTGCTGTAATGACTGCACATTTCTCGGCCCGCGTGATTCTGGCCCCCTATTTTTTTTAATAGATTCTTTTTTGAATAAAATGTGTTTTCTACTATTTTGTAGGAAACCTGTTGGACCCCACAGCCGATGGATTTAAAATGGCCTCGTTGGTTGGTAAGTGAGACTCGCCTACCGGATCATTAGGCTGGCAGGTGCAACATAAGGGAGTGTGTGGGCGGCAGGGGGTATTGATTTCTGTTTGTCCGATTCTTCCATCTTCTGCTGGATTCACGTTGGTGTTTTATCCGTTATTAATGGATTCGGATTTGTTCTTTCAAAATAGAACAAAAACCTGATGTCAAACTTCATGCAAAGAGATCCGTCAAACTGTTTCCATTTGCATCAGCGCTTGATGTGCTGCTTCCTATTGAATTCTGGGAGATTTTCTGAGCCTCAGTTGCGCTCAGGTTGGTCCCCGTCCACCGGTTTTCTGTTCGGTTTAATAGAAAAAATAGCGCAGACTGCGGCACTTTTCCACTAAAAAAATGGCAAAAAGGGTACAGATGGTCCCTTACTTTTTTTTGGACAGAGCGGTTTCTATTCCGTTCCCTTTTTATGGATTAGTTTTTTAAAATGAGCCTGGGCAGAAGAGGAGAGGGGGTGGGTTCCCACCTGCATCGGGGATTCCACTTTTCTACTACATTTGGGGAGCAGGAAAGTGGAATTCCCGTGTACGAACGCTCCGTCTCTGGACAGAACAAACAGTGCTTGACGAACCCCGTTAACTACAATGGGGGCCGTCCGCTTTCTGCACAGCTGCCCAGAAAAAGTGCTGCATGCAGAGTCTTTCTTCCGTTATTTTGAGCTGGATCAGCGACGGAACCTCCGGAGGTTCCAACTCAGATGTGAAACCGGTTTTAGAAAGGCAAAATCGACTTCTAGTAACAAAACAGGTGTAAAACTGAACAAAACTGAAACAGTTTGCCAGAAATGGTCCTATTTTGCGCAACTCTCTGCTGCATCAATAAAATAATTAACGGTTTCCGTTTTAATTATATTTTACTATCCGTTTTTTTTTTTAAGTAAACAAATTAAAAATGGAAAGTGAGCTGCTGATGTGAATGAGCCCCTCCACATCCAGAAGGATCTGTTTGTTTGGACTGAGGCTTTATTTTACAACTACTCCTTGTATTCCGCCGATCTCTTAACCCTTTCAGTACTGGAACTGATTCAAACGCATTGGAAACAGTTTAAAACTTTGGGACAAATAAGGGTTAAACGGAATGCTAAAGGAACAGTCTGTTTGCATCGGTCCCCCAATTTAGAAGAAAAATAAATAAATCGCATTCCATTCAGTTTCCTTTTTTGGGGGGGGGGGGAGGGGGAGTGGAAGAAAATTGCAGCAAACGGAAGAGAAACACGTGACGTTGAAATCAATACTGCAAGAGTATCAAAAACTACCATAGCGCAGGCGTCAGAGAGAGACTGGGGGAAGATGGTCTCACAGGTGCGCTTACTTGGAAGCGCCAGAAGACGAGCGGAAATGACAGCTGCAGCCGTCTTCCTGACGGGATGCTGAAGTGGAGAATCATAAAAGAAAGATTGGCGCTGCTATCCATGTCTGGAATCGGGAAAATAACGTGGAATAACAAAAAAAATCCCCCCCCCCCCCCACCCTGATTTAAAAAGCTTTTTAGCCTAATGAGTTCCAGAAGTGTTCTATTGTCCACAGAATTGCGCAGCATATTGTGAATTTGCGCACCTCCCATAAACTTCTACAGGACCCTTTGGTGTAGAAAGATAGAGCCAGTACTGTTTTGGGTTTTTGTTTCTTGGACCGAAATGTGCACAAAAAATCAGGACTAACCCATTGATATCAACGGTTCTGTTCTTTGCGCATTGCGTGTGCTAATTCCACGTGTTCAGCGTGCAAATATCTCCGTGCGAAGCCGCCCTAACAAAAATAGCAGCACCGATCTTCTCCCTTTTGTGATTCTCCACTTTAACATTGAAATCAGTGGTAGTTTTACCCGATCCATTTTTCCTGTTTTTCCGTTCTTAGTACGAAACAAAAAAACGGAAAATGAAACCCTGATGGGAGCCCAGCCGGTCGCTTGTATGTAAAGTTGCAGCAGGGTCCCATAAACCGGCAGAAATAGACTTTGCAAATGTAATCTAAATTTATGTGCTGTAAACTTTTTGATGGTGAGGTTCTTGTGTTTGGCCACTAGTGGGAGCCCCAGAGCTGTGTAACCCGCTTAGTTTTCCAAAGTACAGCTAATACATCATGCACGGCTAGTCGCATCTAGGAGGTCATCGGCCACTTTTTCGAGTGCATCTATATCTTAGTCATGTAACCCATCTGGCTGGGGCTTCATGTATATATTCTGGGCGCTGGGCCTTAGTGATGGCTAGATGTTGGCCATGTATGCAATCCCTCATTCGCAATGAAGAAAATTAAAATGCGAGTAAAATATAAATATCTGTGTTTCATGTTTCACAGTTTTTGAACTGCTGCTTCAGGCCTCCTTCGCACGAGTGCTGCGTCTTCACGCAAAACGCATCGCGTTAAAAAATCGCAGCGACCTAATTCCTTTCGGAATTTGCATTTTCTCGTCCATTTACACGAGCGCATCGCCTGATTGGACTCTGCAGTGGCAGAATGGCTTCTATTTAGCTTTCTAGCTAAATAGAAGCCAGCTGCCTTCTGCAAGGAGCGCCCGAGCAGGTAAACTCCCTCCCCCTCCCATTTTTTTCTCAGCTCCCATAGCAATCTATGGGAGCTCCCTGCAATTTCCGTCAAAAGATAGGACATGACCTATATTTTGACACTGCAAGGAAAAATCGCGGCTGTAGATCGGCACGCAAACACGTCCGTGTGAAGCTGCCCTAATGGAGCGTTCCCGTGTAGCAGATTATGATGCAGATCCGCAGCGGACGTCACACCTTCAATTGAAAAGGTGAAATCTGCTGTGGATCCGCACCAAAATCCATCATGTGTGAACGGATCCGAAGGTCGGTGTCACACAGACATAAGCACGTTTGCGTGATGGACGGTACGTTTTTGCGCTCATCTGTACGTGTTTTACTGTCTTTTTTTGTGTGTGTGCAAATCGTGCATACTTGCGCATGCAAAACCGCACGCAAACACGCTTCCATTGATTGCAATGGGCAAACAGTGTAATTAGTTCAATATGTGCTATTTTCCTAAGCAAATACGCAGGAAAATAGAGCATACTGCGTATTTTTTACACGAATGAAATGTGTGCGCAAAACACACAGATTTGAATGAACCCATTGAAATCAATCGGCTCTATACACCGCGTATTGCAAGCGCAGAATGTTGCACAAATACGCCCGCTGGACACAGGCCTTATGATATAAAATAATGCTACCGGAGGGGGGGGGGGGGGGGGGGAGGGGCAAGTTGTGTGAACAGCCTGGAGCTCTGGGTCTTCCTAATCTGCCCCTGGATATAGTATACCTCACTGGGAATTATTGTTCACAAGTACATATATCATGAACAGTCAAGGCAAAAGTGGCGTAAATCCACCGCTCTCTGGGCGCTGCAATACGGTATTCTTCAGTTGGTGGGGTGAGCTGATATTCGCTATTATTACATTTGGTCTATTTTAGTGGATTTCTATCAGTTTGTTTTCGCACCGTAGAGCAGTCATCCAATACAGTCACATCGTTGGCGTTCTGCATACGACTAGATTGGCATGTTCAGACTCCCTGCTATGCCAAGCTGGCTGGCTATTATTTGCAAGGGGTGTACATGCCGCTGCAGGGGAAAGTAGTGGTCACTCTCCGGTTCCCAGGAACTGTTGGCTTATCGAGGGGCCCCGTCACCGGTCCAAAGGTTTCAGAACAAACTACACTCCCACTTTAACCCTTTCCAATCCACTGTCTGACCTCTGAAGACACTAGGATTTAAGGCTGTACAGCTCCGATGTTGGAAGACATCCATCGGGGTTCTCTTACTGTATATTGCCAGCCGCTCTGCTGTCAGAGCCTAGCCAACGTGTCACCTCATGCAGTACTGGCTTTAGCCAGCAGATAGCGCCGTTGTATAATGTCACAAAAAGAGTAAGCCGCCTGGGAAAACCAGGATACAAATTGGATTGGAAAGGCTTAAAGGGCCACTCTAGTGATTTTTTTTTTCCCATTCACTATATAGCTATCCCCCCAGTATATATAAATCGGCTAGTGTCACCTTGCTTACTTATTTCTTTCTGTCCAAAACTCCCGGCTTCTTTCTCCTCAGATGCTCATGTGATCGCAGCTCTGACCAGCTCAGATATACTTGGGGTTAAGTGTTCAGTTTCTAATTAATTTCTAAGTCTATGTGATGCTATTACATGGATCTACCACAGAAACTGCCTAGAGCGGGACACAGACACTCCTATCGCAGTTACTGATAATGATCGCACAGCTCCTGTCACACAGTTCTAATAGAGGAGATCACAGCTCTTCCTCCTGACTGTCTACTTATGGTCTGTAGCTTATTTAGATGACTATATAAGATAATGGCAGTGTTGCATAGATGGTACAGGCTGTATCTGATCATGCTTTGCTGATGCATCATGGGATTGATGTGAAAGAAACCTGAAGATGGTGCCTGATAAGCATCAGACAGGAAGCTGCACTGTAGGGAAGTGACTGCAATATATATAGGAGACCTCCAGAGTGTGACCGGCAGTCAGGTAAGGGGAACAGGGATGGAAAAAGTGGCCCTTTTAAAGGGATTGTCCATAAGTAGGAAAACCATAGTGGTTGTTTTCAGAAAATAGTGCCACTCCAGTTCAAGGTTTGTATGTGGTATTGCAACTTCACTCCATGTGAATAGAATTGAGCTACAGTATGAAACCAAATTCAACCCATGGACCAGCGTGGCACTGTTTCTGGAGGAAAGCAGTGTTTTGTTTTTTTTACCTTGGACAACCCCTTTAATGTGAGTACTGTATGACTTAAGGAATGTAGGAAAACTCCCTTTAAGCAAGCCCTTTGTAAGAATTTAAACTTATCACCAATTATATATCTGTGACCTCTATGATGTCTGTAAAGCGGTCAGGGCTTTATAAATAGGATATTGGTTAAGTTCACACTTCTTTTTTTATTACGCTCACGACACAAAAACTGGCATTACTGCTTTTATAAATGTGCCGCATCGTTTGTGGGAAGAGTGATAGTAAATCTGGCTCATTATTGCTCTTCTGTAGATATAATTGGCGATGCATCGGTGAAATTAGGGAACTTTTAATAAATGTTGAGCAGTGAATTCATTCTTTTTTTTTTAAGGCATAATTTTTATATTGGGCAATAACTCAGTATCCCCTCCTAGTGGGCAGAATCAATATTGCTACAATTGAGGCCGTATTTACACGGCAGAGTTCTATTCAATAGCGATATGAACGGAACCTGCGCGTGAAAATGACACATTTATTTCAATATGTTTATTTACATGATGCAGCGTTCCTCTTGGAGCCGATGGTCCAAGATGGGTAAGTCACGGCATGGACTAATTTTTTAAGGAAAAAAAAAATCGCATTGCACTTGCTTGTAAATAAGGGTTTCACGTGAGTGCGATCTCTGTTTTTCCTATTGAAACAGTGTGCGGTTTTTCACCTGTAAAAAAAAAACCAAAAAAAAAAAACGCTGCTATGCAGGAAACCAATCACGGCATGTTCTATCCGGCTGTATGATCTCGCATCGCAGCGCCATTGTTTTTAATGGACCCAGCGGCAGCAGCGTCTGGGATTACCTTCATCTTTGAAGTGATGCAAGGCTGTTTTCACATGAAAACATCTCATATCCATGGAGATTTCACATGGATGGCGTGCGCGATACGGGGGCGGAATTCACCATCTCATATCACGCTCGCCCGTGTGCAATTAGCCTAAGGAAAAATGACAGGTTTAAGGGCGGCTTCAGACGAACCTATGCGCCAAAATGCTCATGGCGGCTCAGCCTATTTGTATCCAAGCGAAATTTGAAGAGGTACACTTGTGCGCGCGGCTGTGCATTGTATTGTACGTTTTTTTTCTTTTTTTTTTTTTTTTTGTATGTTTTATTAAATGTTGCCAAGACCTACAGCAATATATAACATATGAAAGTAAGATCATTGCCTCCACAAGATTGTGCTGATAGATTGGATCCGTTCAGCCATGCTTGTTCGTTGGTTGGCTCAGGAATGATATAATAAAGATGTAGTTTCAGTAATACGGTTGGGGCTCAGAGGCAGCCTTAGTAAAACATAAAGAAAATAAAAAACCTGGAAAAACAATTAACCGTAAAGCCAGACCTGCTATAACCCCAAAGTTAATGTGCGCCTCCCTCCTATAAAACGGAGGGGAGGCAGTTTCCCCGAAAATAGGTCCTACCCCGATAGTAAGACCTATTGTGTTTTCCAAGGAGTCTTGAAATATAAGGCCTCCCCCAAAAATAAGACCTAACTAATGTGCCTGTTAAAAAAAAAATCAATACTCACCTGGTCCGCGGCATCCCGATGGTCTCCGGCACAGCTTCGTCCTCGTCTCACAGCCGATCTTCTGCTGGTGGCGGGGCTTTGAATACCCCGCCTCCAGCAAACCGAGTGCTGTGATTAGCTAATCGAGCGCTAACAGCCAATCACAGCCATTCAGTGAATGTCATCACTGAATGGCTGTGATTGGCTCATCGAGCCCCGGCTGTGATTGGCTGCTGGTGTTCGATTAGCCAATCACAGCGCTTGCTTTGCTGGAGGCGGGGTATTCAAAGCCCCGTCACCAGCAGAAGACAGCTGTGAGACGAAGAGGACGCCGCGCCGCCCCTGGACACTATCCTCCCGTCGGGACGTCACGGACTAGGTGAGTATAAGGCGCCCCTTTACATTTATTGTTCAAAATGTTTTTATTAAAGTTTTAGGGTACATTAACAATGTATTATAGTCTTTTCACATATCACTTGTCATTAAATTTCATAAAATTAAACATTCCGTGAAAAGAGATATAATACATTTCCAGTAAAGAGAGAAGGAAAGGAGTGAAGTTAGCGAAATGAAGAAAAGGCGGAGAGAGGTGAAGGGAAGGCATTGGAGGAAGGAAGAGGAAAGTGTCCAAGACAGTGCTTGGAACAGCTCTTGCTTGGTGATTATATGGACCAAGGTAGTCATGAATTATACAGGAACGACTGATTGGAGCCAAATCTTCAGGTCTTTCGAGTCACGGAAGAGTATCCTAGCTGACCATGTTGAATGCAATTTCTCTTTCTTAATTTCGTCGTGAGTACTTTACATTTAAAGCAGTTTGGGTGGTATAGACGCCCATGTGGTGTCCCTTCAGAGGAGTTGGGTAGGGTCTATGGGTAATTTGTAGGCTCATTTCTAAGAATCTGGCCGAAGGTAGATGCTTATGAGCAGATGACATTGATTCTAGAATCGCCACCGGGGTCAGACCTGCAGCACCCATGGACCACTTTCTAACTCCAAAACCAACATCATCTAATTCTTTCGTATTGCGAATCGATCCGTCCAATCTAGAGATCAAGCCCCGTGTGCTCATTGGCTTAGAGGTCCAGGTGTTTCCCATCACGTTCCAATCAAAGTCTTGGAATTCTGGTAAAAGTTGTTGGACATAATGCCTCGCCTGGCAGCTCAGGGAATGTTTGCCTCATCTCCTCGTAGGACAGGTCACACTTTTCCTTTTTGTGTAATAATTGGTCTATTGAATCGATTTCCCTGGTGTGCCATTTGTAAAAAATCCTGTATGGACTGTTTTGAAAATTTTTTTTTTAATGAGAGACAGATGGGGGGATATGTGAGGAGATGTGTGGCTGTCAACAGAGGCAAAACTTGAAGCTTCTGGGCCCCAATGCAAAACCTGTAACAGGGCCCCCAACTATAATGCTTTACTCATAGTACTGGGCTTCCTATATGGAAAGGAGAGGCCTTATGGGCCACCTGAGGCTCCTGGGCCCGGGTGCACCCGCATCCCCTGCATCCCCTATAGTTACGCCAGTGGCTGTCACGACGCAGTCTGCCCCATGCCTTCATGCAGTGAATATCGGGAGGTTATTTCTAACGGTTTCCGGTAGTTCTGTATATGGGACGTGGAGGATGTTCTACAGTCGTGGCGGAGCAGACCTCTTTGTTCTAAGGTTAGGTTTGTGAGTATATCCAATCTTGGATGATGCGGACCTGTGACGCAGGGTTATAGTCCTTTATGTGGGGGAAATTGATTCCTCCATTAGGCTTGTGTTTTTGTAATAGCTACGCATGGCCTTTCGTATTGTACTTTTTGCGCACGCCAGGCCATTTCACACGTGCATGTGGCACACCCCTTCTGTGGATTTAATGAATATGTAAGCCTAATGAGGTCCAGATGTGTTTTTTATATTTTGCGCAGTGTCATACCCTTCCCCTTACATATTTGTGCGCTTCCCATAGACTTCTATGGGACTTTTGCTGCAGAAAGATGGAGCAAGAACACGAAATGAACGCTGATGGGGACGAGCCCATTGAAATAAATGGGTTCTGTTCTGTGTTTAGCGCCTGCAGATTTTGTGTGTGTATAGATACCCACGTAAACACGGCCACGTGAAGAAGCCCTAAAAGTGCGATATCAGTCTGAGTTTCTTGGACTGATATCGCACTTTCCTGTGTAAATACGGAAGTGTCTCCTACGATTCTTGTACTTCTCGGCTTTTGAATAGATCCCTGGTCCCTATCGTAGAGCAAGCAGTGTATGTATAGGTACAGCATCTCCGGTACGGGGACGGCGAGGATGACCGTGTCCTTTCATGGGGTAATTGAGGCCTATGGAGCAAATAAGGAGGGTGAGACAGCCACTCGTCACACCCGGCTGCAGAATTGAGTACAGATCCCAGCATGAATGACAGATTAATAAGGAGCAGAAATTGAAAGATGGAGAATTTCCTTTGAAGCTTAATACTGTAATTAATTCACAGAGCGGGAATGGGAAATGTCCACTTAAACAGATCATCGAGACAAGTGTATCAGAGAAGAGCAGAATATGGTTTAGGAAGATCCAGAAATTAGTACTCTGGCGTCACAATGAGGGGTTTACTGGATTAGCCAAACCTTATGTAATGGGATCTAGATCTTGATTGTTCCCTAGGTGGGTATGTTGGGATAAATATATTTACTATATGTTGTAGGGATGGACTCCACAATTGTGTATTTGGTGGTGACGGGTATAACGAATTAGTACAACATCTGTTACTGGGAGAGCAGCAGGCAGCTTTCTAAGACAAGAAGCCATTATATACCGCAATCCGATGGGAGGTGCAGAACATTGATTATCTTGTGACAATGGCGCCTCTCTGGGTAAGAGATATCGGGCAGCAAGGGAGCCGTCAGTTCTTGAAGTTGATGTGTTGGAAGCAGGTGAAACGGATCCAAATAAGGATTTGGGCAATGGAACAAGATGAGTGGGATAAAGCATATCCAAAACAGCAGACCCTGTGGGGTGTTGCCAGTGCGCAATGGTTGCTAACTACCAAAAGTGGTCCAAAGTAGGACATGCGTCGATCCAGCAATGGGGTTATGATTGCCCAGGGATCATTAATGCATGTGAAGAATGAAGGCTAGCCTATCTGCTCCGATCCCACATGAGGACTGGCTTACTACAAATTGGCGAAAAAGGCACTGTTGGCTATGTAAGGTGTACGAACACGCAGGGCATCGCAGATTGCCACGCATGAGCCCTTGTTAATGGGAATGATTTCAGCAGAAGCGTGCGTTTGGCGCTCCCAGTATCGAAGAAAAATCGCTGTATAAGGCCGGGCTTACATGACTGTAAGCGGAATCCACTGCAGGAGGCTCATGGTGGATTCCAGCTGTGGTCCGGCTGTGATTCTACGTACCTCCGCAAACAGTCAGGGGCAGTATACGTTTTTTGTTTATATTTCCCACACCCCTGCTTAGCGATGACACGGATACTTCCCATATGCAGCAATACCAGACAAGGTCCGTATGTAGTTGCGTATCGGCTGTGGGTATATCCGGGACCATAGAGAACGATGGGCTCTACGTCGTGGATATCCGCTGTATAATAGGACACGCTGCGTTTTTTTCCCCACAAGTGGATTACGCAATTCCGACCCGCTAATGTAATGCATTTGATCCGCATTTTACTGTGCTCGCAGAATCTGCAATTCCTATCCGGCCGTGTGATTACAGCATATTACGCAGGTGCTGTACCCCCGCGTGATACACTTAACTCACAGGCAATCGATTACATTGCCTTATGCAGTTCTGATCACATTCACGTGTCAGAATTGTGTAATCGAGCGGGGAAAAAATGCAGCATGTACCATTTTGCCGTGTATATATACAAGCAACGGGTGCGTATGTACGAAGCAACGGCGTGGAAAATAGGACCAAAAATCCCCCCCAAAAAACAGGTGTACTACGCATGCATGAGATACGCTGTCAGGCGCAGTACAATCTCAACGCCGCGTCCCCATCAGCTCCAGAGCAGTAAGATGCTGCGTGACCCATGCTGAGTTTTATGCTTACGTCCGTGTGATCCTGGCCTTAGTAAAAAAAAAATTAAAATTGGAAAATTGTGTAAATCTAGTTAAATGATTTAGTCTGCTTTATTAGGGTTCGTTCATTCGGGCGTATATTTGGAGCGCTGAATCCCCAGTGATTTGCAATGCTGCTCAACAAATTATTATTTATGGACCGAAAAACTGCATACGCCTGTGTGAACGAGCCCAAAAGTGATACATGGTTCAATAGCTCTGAGCTTCCTGCCTGTATATAGAAAACCGGACACCAGGGGGCGTTATCCGATTCTGCATTTAGTATATAGTACTCGGTAGTCATCCTCATGATCTCACACAAACACATTTGTATCCATTTTTCCTTACTACAGAGGTAATAATGTTGCTTTTTTCCTGCTGTCTATTATATGATGTTCTTGGCTTGTAAACGCTGGGTGCGACATACCAGAATACGGAATGATGATACATATATTCCTACACTCTATTGTCTCCTTTATTAATGCATGCCGGGACGGCAGGTGGGAAGACACGACTCTGGGATTCCAACACCAAAGAGTAAAGTCACGCACGGCCCCCTGAGGCGCAGCACACCATGGATCTCGTTTACCCAGAATGTCCCTTTAAACAGTTGCCAATGGCCATTTTTAGTAGCATCTACGTCTATTTCAGTGCTCTGGATTTAATCACGGCTGTCGACAGCTAGGAGATTGTGCAATGTACAGCCACCCTCACCGGGGATTGGGAAGTGCTGCTCATTGAATGATAAGGGGGTGGGCAGCGCTTGGGTAGAAGCAGGGGCGAACTAAAGGCTCAGGGGCCCTGATGCAAAAGGTGAGCTGGGGTCCCCCTCTATCTGTATCTGTACCCGTACCCATACCTAAACCATGCTGCTCAGAGGTATAACTTGAAGCTTCTGGGCCCCAATGCAAAACCTGTAACAGGGCCCCCAACTATAATGCTTTATTCATAGTACTGGGCTCCCTATATGGAGAAGAGAGGCCTTATGGGCCCCCTAAGGCTCCTGGGCCCGGGTGCAACCGCATCCCCTGCATCCCCTATAGTTACGCCCCTGGGTAGAAGGGTTTGTCTCTACTAGGTAGAGCTGCAGACTGACAAGACACTTGGTGCTATACTCGCCCTATATTGGAATAGGTCCCTTGTGTGACTTGCTCCTGACTGTACCGCCCAGTATGCGGTAACGCCCCAACCAAATTAGGCAGCAGAATATCCCAGGAGGTCCACTTTAAGGTGCCCGAACCTCCTAAGGCCAGGCTCACACAAGCGTATTTGAATTGCATATTACTCCCGTATAATATGCGGTACATCGTGGCGATTCTAATGCATTGATGTTCACTTTTACACTCCAAAGTCCTATGTCTTGCTCTCTATGGGTGCGCACAAAACGCTGTACATACGCAATTATATAGCTTATTGCAGCGTTTATAGACCTCAAAAGATAATGGAAGCGCTGGCGTTCACCTCCTGTCATGAAATGAAAGGGAGGCGGAGACCCTATAACTTTCTTATCGCAGCCTGCATTTTGTTGGTCCGGTTTTGGCATTTAAACCTCTGTTCTGATATTGAAGGGTTAAAATATGACATTGCATTGGTTGTATAATTCATGCGCAGTCCCTTACTATTAGTGGATATACTGCATAGAGCGGCCGCGCTCTAATCTATGTCTTCTTGTGTCCACTAGAACATGTTGATGGACGGTAAGAGCTGATACAGTTTCGCCCTGCCTGCAACGTAAGCGAATGCGGCCCTGTCATAATTGTCAGGTCACGGTCATTTGCAACCCGCAAGAATTCCTAACCTGGATTACTTGCAGGTTGTAATGTTACTACATTCACTTAATTAAGTGATACAGGCAGTCGGACTGCGATCTGTGCCCAAAGTCACCATATGGCCCTTGCCTAAGGGTATGCCCACATTAGGCAGCGAAAATCTGCGCCGCCTTACGGCACAGGCGGTGTGGATGACACGACTTAAAATATCTTCTGGGTAAATTGACCTGTGCTGCACAATTAAAATCCGCAGCATCTTAATTTATGCTTCAGATTTCCAGTGTAGATTTCACTCTTTGCAAAGGGTTAAATCTGTGGCAAATCCGCAGCATTTCTGCAACACAATCCAAAAACCATCTGGGGTTTTTCCACAAATAGTGCCATGTTGGTCTATGGACCTTGTCTGGTATTGCTGCTATTCAAGTAAATGGAGCTGAACTGTAGTAGCAGATAGAGCCCATGGATGGATTCTAATGCTGAACAAACCCCTTTAAGCCTCCTACAATGATGGCTCCAGGCACCCAGATCTTTGTCATTAAAATAGCTTGTACCAAAATCAACTCAGGATAAGTGATTAAAGACCGATTAGTGGAGGTCTCACCTCAGAGACCCTCACCGATCCTGAAAATGGGGTCCCAGTTTGGCTCGTTGCATCCTCCACAGTGAGGAGGGGATTGAATGGAGCGATGGCCATGCATGCACTGTGCCACTTCATTTATTTTCAGTGGGGGCGCCCGGGAAAGCCAAGTACAAGCACTCGCCTATTTCTGTCATCCCAACTGAAATGAATGGAGAAGAGGCAGTGGCCATCGCTTCGTTCAATGTGATGTCTTTCCAGGTGGGAGAAGCATCCCCGCTGTGATGAGAAGAGGGCGACACAGGTCCCCCATTCTCGAGATTGGTGGGGGTCTCAACAGCGAGATCCTCCCCAGTTAGACTTATCACTTATCCTATGGATAGGTGATAAAAGAGAATTCTGGCACCACCCCTTTAACTCTGTTTTCTTCTATAGTAAATTACATTGGAACGTTTTAGGTAAAGAACTAAAGCCAACGTGGTGTTCAACGGTGGGCATTTATTTTAAATAGGTTGTGCCCAAATGGCGTCCACTGTACATATGCCATTATGGCATCATAGAGCGGGATCCTCTACTCTGGACCCCCTCTATGACCTATCATGGGGAGACCCTTAGTAAGAGCAGCTCTCCTTCTGAAGGACCCGTCGCCTTGGTATTACATGCAAATGGTGGAAAATGTGTTGATGGCCGTGGCTTCCCCGCAAAAATCTGCTAATTGCCGAGAGCAGGACTTGAAGCAATCAGCTGTTCGCCCAAGGCCCGCATTCTAGGAAGGAGTTGTGCATCTTGGCACAACTCCATCAAGTTCCTAATGTACTCTTCCAGTGTGTGTGTTTCATGTACTTTCACTTACCTGTGTTGTATGACTGTTCTTTCATCTTCAGTGTGATCGGTATTGCAGAAGAAAAGGAATTTGAGCATTTTCCATGGTCATATATTTATTTTCCAAGCAATAGGTCAAACCACGGTTATTTCAAGGAAGGTGAATAAACTACAACCTGATGTCTAAGTAACATTTAAACACATAATATGCAAGCAGAAGGGTTGGTGCCAATCTTGTGTTCTCGATGAGTGGTCTGCAGTTTGCATTCATTGATCAATGAGCTATTCTAAACTACAACCCACCGACAGCAATGAATGTTGATTGCAGCCAGTACATGTGAAGGTGATCATCGTAAGAAGTATAGAACACACTAGAAATGTCTCCATGCCCTGCAATAATCGGTCATTGAGATCTCGGTTTCCATGTTCCACCATTCAGGTTGCAGTTGGTTTTTGAATGTGATGTCGAATGGTCAAGATCTACAATGTTGGCTTACTTCAGTATTGGTGGACCTTTTTCATAGTATACAAAATAGGATGTCCTTTCATTTTTTTCCTATGTTCATTGCATCACGTTTTGACTTGCCTCTTTGTTAAAGGTTCCCATAAAAGGCAACAGAATACAATGAACCACCCTGATCCGAGACCTTGAGCGCTATTGACAGACCAGAGTTTTAAAGACCAGGGTATTTGTTGTAGGAGCTCTTTGTGGAGTTGGGTAATTCTGACCTATGGATAGTATTGCGAGAAATGTAACCTCTATTGATTGCTAGGCAAATATTGGAGTTCAGATGGTCACGTTCAGCCTGATTTTTAGTTTTGACAAACAGCAATTTGCAGTAACTGAAGTTGTAGATAATCATATATAATGATATATTTGTATCACGGACCAGCTCTTATATAGCAGGATAAATGAAGTGATAATTTTCCTGGTGCTTGAGATCTGTTTTTGATCCAAAGCCCCCCCCCCCCCCCCCCCCCCAGTAAAAATTAGATAGAAGGGCAAACTGGATGGACTTTGTGGTCTTATTCTGTTATAAGTAATCTATGTGTTAATTCAAAGTAGTTGTCCCATCAGGCATATATGTAGAGATATATATACATCATAGTGGGGTTCCCCTTGATCCGTTTACAGCAGGTAGGAAATATTAGGGGTTGATCCAGGGAACAGTCCGATTGCCATTAGGAAGTCGGGAAGGAATTTTTTCCCCAAAAGGGCTAACTCTTGGGGTTTTTTGCCTTCCTCTGGATCCACAACAAAGGAGGATAGACAGGCTGGACTAGATGGACATTGTCTTCATTCGGCCTTACGAACTATGTTACTATGTATCCCACTTGTATGAGCCAGCCGAAAGCCAATAATTAGCAGCGGCTCTAGCCTTGTAGATTATGGCCTTCCTCGTGCTACATTGCCTATTTGTAAGTTGGACTTGGGAGCCATTCAATATGTTAGCTTTCGTTTTAAGGGTTGTATTTTAGATAAACCCCTTTGAATTGCTAAATATTAGATGAGTGAACGTGCTTGTTTAGAGCAATTGCTCGAATGAGTATCGCTTTTTTCGAGTAATTGCCTAATCGGGCGAAGAGATTAGGGGGGGCGCCGGGGGTGAGTGGGGGGTTGCGGGGGTGAGCGGAGGGCTTCCCCCTGTTCCCCCCCCTGCTGCACCCCGCCACCCCCTGAATCTTTTTGCCAGAGTAGGCAGTTACTCAAAAAAAGCAATCCTCGTTCGAGTAATTGCTCCAAACGAGAATGTTCGCTCATCTCTACTAAAAATCCTTCACAGCTCTTTCTTGGATGTTTTTGGAAAAGTTGGGTGGTAACCAATACTGCTGACCTTACATCTCTTAAAGCGGTTACTGTCAGGTTTCCTTAAAGGGAACCTATCGCCAGGTTCATGCTGTCCAAATCGTGGGCAGCATGAACTTAATGCGGGAACCCAGGTTGAAGGCGTTTAATTGTGAAACGCGTTTCACTTTGAATATCTGCTCAGAGTCACAGGAGGGCGACGTCCTTGCAAGGCCTTTCCCCTCCGCATCGGCTAGACTTGCAAGTCTCTTCCTGTTTGTGAGAGACCTGTCAATCTAGGTGATCCACGCGGGGAGAAGTTGGTGGGATCCCACCCCTGTGACCCTTCTCCTTATTCCCAGCGACTTTTAAAAGTATACTTGGTTTTTATGAAATATGGCAGCATTCTAGAATAAAACCGACAAGTGTACAATGTGAGTGCGTGCCCTGAGTTCATGGCACCAGACAACATGGTTGGTGTGCCAACCTCTCTGCAGTCATACATCGGGGGAACACTTCATTGCTGCAGCTGCATAAACAAATGCCAGAGGGAACAAGAGCATCTTTGGTGAGGACATTTGTGAGTGTAAGTACATTTTTATATATAGATTAGCCATTCAAACATTTTTATGGGGCTGGAAAACCAATTTAACCCAAACTAATTTCCCTGCGTTGGCTGTGTAGTCAGATTGCAGGTGCCGGAGGATTTAATGTCTAGTCATAATGTATCTGTACAATGCTTTCGGACGATGACCTAGTATTTTACCGACCCTTAGACCGTAAGTGGTAACGTTTGTTATATAGGTGCTGAATCTCTTTGTATCCCTTCCTACAATGAGATCGCTGACCGCACGTTACATTCTGATCAATCAGATCAGACCAGTTGAACGTTGCAAAGATCTCTAGTGTTTTCTGGCCAACCTGGTGTTTGCATGGACAAAAAAAATTAATTGCAAAAAAATTCTCAAAGTCACCGGAGCTTCACGTTGATTTGTTTGTAAACCATGTAATTTGTTCTGAAACGAGATCCCGTCATTTTGGCCAAGTTTTAGACAAGCCGTCCATAAATTTGCGTGCAGCAGGCATCAGATGTTCGCTTTCAGGACATGGTGGTACTTCTGTACTGCCCCTAACACATGGATGTTGGAGCATGAATAGGGCGCCTTGTTCCTATTTTCTCTAATTACTTTGGCCGGGGACTCTACCTAATTATGTTGGTTTTGGAAATAAAGTTTTAACGAGAGACCAAATCAAGGGCTGTAACTGCACTTCTCCCAACCTTCGATCCTAAATTTGATATTTTCGTTTGGGAAAGCAACTAAGTGTAGTGGCGTAAAATGATACATTGTGATGCTGTTGGGAAGGGACAACAGCTGGATGTTAGGCGTGATACTCTATGGTACAATCATTTTACATTTGCAGCAGCCATCTTGAACAATTGTGATCTTCTAACAAACTGTATGCTGCTCTCTGATTGGCCAGCACTGTTTGAGCAGTGCTGACCAATCGGACAGCAGGTATAGTGCATTGGTAGTCTTAGGCCACTCTCACTCGTGTCGTCATCAAAATAGCGCTTTGCCACGATTTTACCATAGTTTTTGGACACAGGCTACTGCCTCCAACAGTGGGTTTTAACGCACCCCAGCATTCTGATGAGTGATGAGGTGCGTTAATCATGACAACCTAGTCAGACAGCTCTCGAAGATCATCGCTTTAGAAAATTCTGCGATCGAGCAAGGGTTTTTCGAGGCCACCTTGAAATCAATAGGAGCCTTGTACTGCAATTACCGTGGCGGTTTGCCCGTCGTGCTAATCGCGGTAAAA
Source organism: Eleutherodactylus coqui (assembly GCF_035609145.1). Lineage (NCBI taxonomy): Eukaryota > Metazoa > Chordata > Amphibia > Anura > Eleutherodactylidae > Eleutherodactylus > Eleutherodactylus coqui. Next base: position 33,530,363 of record NC_089846.1, read on the forward strand.
AGGGGATGTCTGAGAGTGGCCTAATAATATGGATGCACTTTGCAAATCAGTCAGAACATTGCGATGGTGGTCTTGGACGTCCGAATATGGAGCCTAGAACCAGAGAACCATCAGATCTGAGGGACAACCGCACAGAAGACAAGCTACAGGTAATATAATTTCCCTCTACGGTTGGCCAAAATTTTGTCTTGACTGAAGGGTCACTTAAGTTTCTGATAATGGCTATAGAACATGTTTGTTCTGCCGTTTGGGAACACGAGAGGTCTTGTAGGGTCACTACTAGAAGGACTGGTGGTGCCTTTTTATTGTGATGGCAATTAGTATGACACATAACCACTAAGGCCGGTGACTGGCTACTGCAGTTACATGCCGGTACAGCACATCATTACCTCTGGGATATAAGCAAAGACTAATGGGGGCCACTGATGTGTTGGTGCTGGATGGACCAGAGATCTACGGTAAAGGGTGAGTACTGTTTTTTTATTTTTTAATTCTCAAGCAACCCTTTCAAATTTAATCTGTACCCCCAAGTTGTTTGCACGAAGCGTATGTGTTCCATCTCTCCAACATCAATGTTGCATGCAGTTCTTTTCGTTATCCTGGACCTTGGATGATTCTGCAAAAATCGGACTGGATCTCACAACGTTCTCGAAATTTGCCAGAATTTTTTTTTTTTGCTTTCCGTGGCAGCATTGCTTTGTTACCCCTACCAACTCTGAGCACCTAAAAAAATATATGTATGTGTGTTTTCGTAGTTTCGGATTGGTCTGGTCACATTGTGAAGGAATGTAAGACAACTCACCTCTGAACAGTGGTGTTGGGTTCTTAGAACTTGTGAAACATGTGCTGTCTATGGTCAACTCTTTCCATTCTTGCTTGTTCCTTGGGGGTTTGAAGAGCCTCAGGGTACAGTCAACGGCCGATGGTTTATATTTTTACACTTTCTCAAACTCACCGACAGCGTTGAATGTTCTCTGAAGCCATCAGGGCCTGGTGCACAAGTAAACGGTATCCACACCCCGTTAGAGGAGTGGAAAGTCTGCCGAGTTCAGCACATTCCTGCAGCTCAATGAGGTCACTGGAGATTTCTTTATGGGGATATTTGGATGGATAGGAAAGCGTTCAATCACACAAAAGGCAGACTTTCCTCTAGTAAAACAACCAATGGCTGCGTCTCTGGTATCAACGAGGACATTATGTCTGGAGAGTTAACAAACATGTTATGACATTGCCGAATGTGGCGCATGGTCTAAGAGCTGTGGTTTAGGTCGGGTTGGTATTTCTGTAGTTTTTCCCAAGTTTTGTTTCTCGGCAATTCTTGAGGATTCTGCAACAACATAAAAAGCACAACAACAGAAATGTTATACACGAGTTACCAAAGCTAGCTAGGTAATATATTCTATATGTACTGGAATCTAGGTCTGATCTATAAATCCGGTCATACGCAGCGTCATAGTTCAGACCTATCGAACACAGAATTGGACCATGAATTGACCTACTGAATTGACCTATAGTCTTGCTATAATGTGATATTCCCCTTTTCCTATAGAATAAAGTACTGGACCTCCTTAGGCAATGACAGCAGAAGTCTATGAACGGAAATCTCTTCTGCTGTCTTAAGGTGCGTTCATACTTGGCTGATTTGATGCAGATTTTGGTGCAGATCTACATCAGATTTCACCTCTTCAGCTTGAATTTAATTGAAAGAGTGGAATCTGTTGCCAATCTACTCTGAAATTTGCAGCAAATTGGCACCGTGTGAACACACCCTTACAGAGGTATTCCATTAAATACTTGCAAGTGCAGAAACATTCATGCGTAGTATATTGTATTCAAATGTCCCTACTAGAGATGAGCGAACATACTCGCTAAGGGCAATTACTCGATCGAGCATTGCCCTTAGCGAGTACCTGCCCGCTCAGAAGAAAAGATTCGGCTGCCGGCGGCGGGCGGGGAGCGGTGGGGGAGAGCGGAGCGGGGAGGAACGGAGAGGAGATCTCTCTCTCCCTCTCTCCCCCCCCCCGCTACCCCCTGCTCACTGCCGCAACTCACCTCTCACGCTCGCCGGCAGCCGAACCTTTTCTTCCGAGCGGGGAGATACTCGCTAAGGACAAAGCTCGATCGAGTAACTGCCCTTAGCGAGTATGCTCGCTCATCCCTAGTCCCTACCATTGCAGAGAAATCCCTACCCTTATAATCCACCATTTTATATTCTTATTATGCTCTGTACAAAGTTATGTACTGCCCAGAAGTCATGCATTATGATGGTCAACACTTAAGGCACTATTCATATTTGCACTAGGACTCCAGGTCATTTCCATTGTTCGGCTCAATTGTCAGGGCTGAACAACGAAGATACTGGAACTTTTGGATCTGGCACCTGCTGGAGCCGAGCCGAACTGACCCTGTTGACTATAATTGGGTCTGTCCGACTCCCAGCATTTTGACAAGCATTATACCGTATGATATAGCGCTATTTCATCTGGGATTTTGTGCCAGATCTGTGCTAAAAGCTCCAAATGGACCCTTTTAAAGGAGTTGTCCAGTTGTAAACTATTGATTGTCTGTTAGCAGGATAGTTAATCAATAGTAGATCAACTGTGTTCTGTTGCCATGGACCCCCTACCAATCCGCTGTTTGCTGGGCCTGTGTGCTTGTACATTGAGCTATTTTCTGCAGGAAGCAAACAACTCCGTTCCCACAGCAGTGGCTAGGCTTGGTATTGCACACACGGTTCCGATTCAATTCAAGGATTGCAATAAGCTCATTGTATGAACACACCAACCCAGCAAACAGCCGATGGGCAAGGGTCCTAGCTGGCAGCTCCCCCACTGATCTATTATTATGATGGCCTATGTTGCTGACAACTGGACAACTATTTTAACTGTACGAGGCCTACATAATGAAAACCTGAGGGTCATGAGCAATCACTTAAAACCAAGAACAATACACTACATTGGATTCCATAAATTTAGGAGCTAAAAGTAGCCTTTACATAAAGCGCCCCTTTAAGAGCAGTTGTTGACTATGTCTTGCATCATGCCCAAGCTTTGTACGTTGAAAGTCAAGAAACGCTTGGTTTCCATATATCAGTTGTGTCTTGTGAATGATTTCATACCGGAAACGGACACAATTGATATAATTTTGGCGCACTTTGTGCATGGGTCTGGCATCCATAGCCAGACATCCGGCATCAAAACTGATGCTCAGCTTGTCCTAAACTGTCTCATAGGAAACTATAGAATCAGTTCAGGCATCACTTTCCATCCAATATTTAACTAAAACACCAGAGGAGGGAAAAAAACAGAAGTTTGCCTGATATCTGGGAACCCGCCTTATAATCAGCTTTGCATTAAGTAAACTATTGCACTGACTAGAATATTAACCAAATTGTGATAATTAGTTACGCATCATCTGAATCGCTAGGATGCCTTTAATGAAACTGACGCCATTCTAAAAATGACTGGTATGATTTTAGTGGCTCCGCAATGAGTCTGGAATGTCACCTAAGTATTTTCGGAGTTTGGGTCTGTCCAGCCTGGCAGTGAGCCCCACCGCCCATAGTGTGTCTAACACACCTCCCTTGTGTGCACTGGATGACTGCCAAGTGTCTGGGACCTGACTTTGCCTAAAACAAAACCCTCTCAGTGTTTAGTTACAGATATGGGTCTGGTCACAGCCAGAGCGCACACTGTGAGCCCGCGCCAGGTACTTGTGACCTGAAATAGCAGAACCTCGAAAGCATAGCGGGATGCGGTCCCAGCCTTGAAGATATCTTAATCGCATCCATTGTTCAGAACAGGATGTGACTCTAGGGAGACGTCTCAGTGCTCCCCGTCACACGTCCAGTCTACTCCCAGCAGGTGTTCCTCAATTATAGAGATTGCTTTGTAAGGGATCTTACTTATAATTATGGGTATAGCTCTTGCTAAAGAGTCACTGTGTTCATTATAATACATAACCTCTCACAGTCCTATGAAAGAAGCCTATGCAATGCACATAGTTACTCTCTGAAGGACACTAGTCAATGTCCAATCCACGTGCCCGAACAGGTATGAGGATGCAATGGACAAGACCGCCAAAGGAAAATGTGGCTTACAAGACTAGTTTTCTCCTAGTAAAGGGTGCAGGAGGTACTACGCAGTGTCCAAGTACAACCATATGGCTCCATCTTGCCAACCCAAGTATGGAACTCCTATACTAGCCATTGGCTTGCCACAACTTCTGGTATCCTTAGGCCCTAATGTGACTTGCATGGTAGGCCCAACCAGGATATAAATTATTTCGGGTGAGGAGGTTAATGATGCAAGACACCCCTGGAACATCTTATCTTGGATTGGAGGTTAATGGAATCTGATACGAAAATCAGGCATGACTGGTACAATTGCCCCCATACTTGGACATTCGATGAGGTCTGGCATTCAAAGGCTTAATTGTAACATGATCCTGATGAATACTGCCATATCTGTCAACGTGTATTTAATGGGTGCCTTAGGACTGTGGTACTAGGTGAATTCTTTCAACTGTAGGAAGAAGCATGAACTATATAGGGAATGATCTGAAAACTTTGGATAAGACCTTCACTGTGTGGCCTGGCTTTGAAGCCCGAGAGCTTGGAAGTGTAAAAAGTAAGATAAATATACTGTATGTCAAGCTACATGCCCACACAGGTATTAATGCTGCATGCGAACCTCTTTTGGCGGCATTTAAATATTGCATTCATAAATTGCCCTATTGTTGTACAACGGTTGTTACGACGAGAGAATAAAGCATTGTCTGTTAGCGCAGAAGAAAGCTCGCTATGATTTCTATGGTCATTATTGAACTTAGACATTCTCAATGAATTCTTGCTGGCTCTAGTGACGTCTTACTTTGTTGCTTGCCGTCGCGTTCTGTCAACACAACCACTTTTGTACAATCTGCTACCAGAAGTGCTGTATGCACTGCATTCCCTACTTCACTGTGCGTGACGGAATATATACTTGTGTACAAGTCATTCTTCCTGTCATCTACACATTACCGATTGTTTGCAAAAGTCCTCTGGATTGCTATGTATCTTTATGCTGGTGTTCCAAGGGTTTTTGGAATTCGGTATATTTTGTTCCTGATCAACAATTTCTGTAAAAGAGCCTTTAGTGTTTTATTTTGTGAAGACCCCAATGCTTGTCCATACTTGGTCAGGTCCTTCCAAAATTCCGATGCTAAAGGATATCTTTTGTATCCTACAGAATATGAATGGACTTGATAAGGCTAGGGAGAATCATAGACTGGTAGAGTTGGAAGGGACTTCCAGGGTCATCGGGTCCAACCCCTACCTCAGTGCAGGATTCGAGTACCCAACTGAATTGTTCGGTTGGATTAAGCTCCGTTCACAATAGTGTTGGAGGTTCTGTTCGGAGCCTCTGTCACAGATTTCTGTGAAAATCCCGGACTGCATGATAACAGCTACATGGTACCTATTATAGTCAATGTGCTACGTTCAAGTCTGGCATGTGCCAGATCGGGCACTTCCGCTCTTGCTATTGTTTGGCTCCTAGAAAGGAGATGAACAATGGAGAATTAAAGCACGGGTGGAAGTGAGCCCTTGATGGATTTAGAAAACGCTTTTTCGAATGCCCAATCTGGCCATTTTGAGTTAGGGTGCTTTTAGACGGAACAATTACAGTTAAATGAGCAAAAGCGAACGATATTCGTTCGGTCTAAACGTGAGGCAATGACTGAATGATGAATAATGATCGTTCACATTTCATTCGTCGTTCATTCCATGCAGGCATAAGCACCATCGTTGGCTCGTTCACTTATCGTTCGGTTTTAACAGCAATCGTTCAGTCCTTTTCTATTTATTTATACAGCGAATGTGAAAGACTGAATGGTTGAACAAGCCAATGATGCATCTCCCTGTCTAAAAAGAGTGCACAGGAATGAATGAGCTAGTGATGACGTCATTCGCTCATTCAAAAGGACTCTAAAAGTGGGACCTCTTGCCTAGTGTCTACAGCAATTAGCTAGAGTTAGGATTGGCTACAGAAAGGTTCCCTTCCTCTGGAGGACACAATACGTCCGTGAAGTACACAGGCAGCTCATTGTAATACTTCATTCTCCCTGTGGTGGTGCTGTAGGAAAATTAAGCACTTGCTGCATTGTACAGGAAGGCCACGGAAAAGTAGCCTGGCACCACATTCTTATAAAAGCCGTCTAAAAGAAAATCTGTCTTTGTTGCCCAAAGCAATCAATCACAGCGCAGCTTTTAGTTTACATCAGCCGAACGAAAAATGAAAGCTGCTCTGTGATTGGTTGCTTAGGGGCAGCACAGACAGATTTTCTTTTAGACAGCTGCCAGGTTACTTTTCCACGGCCACCCTGGAGCACTGCAGATTACAGGCGATCACTGGGGTTTTGGGGCAGCTTGGGGTGACCTGTGATTTATTTATTTTTTAGGGGAACCTTCTAGAAACCCTTTTAGAACACAAGTCTCAAGGAGCATATACATGCGTAACTGCAAGATTATTAGAAGCTTTTTTTTTTTTTTTTTTTAAGCTGTTGATTTAAAAGTTTAGTCCCACTTTATTAATAATCTATTGGCACTACCGTTTTTTACATTCTGTGTAAATATGCGGCGTTTTAGGCAATTTTTCTGGCTTTGGGGTATATTTCTTTAAGGATTTTGTTTTTCTAATTTTCCGAACGATTTCTATTTTATAACGACCTCTTTAATTTTTATGAAAAGCAGTAAATTGCCTTACAGAGTGGAAAATGCCGTGAATGGGGTTTGTCCAGAAATCTGCTCCACCTACAGGCAAGTCGTCTTTTAATTAAATGTGACTGCCCCTCGTGTAAATGAGCGCGCCTCTCGAAGCTCAGCCAAGAGGGAAACAAAATAGAGACGGAAAACTCGTAAAAGATTGTATGTGATGGCACGGGGCCAGTGTCGTTTAAGGTGACGAGGGATTCTTAAGGCAACGCTCACTTTTGAGAGGCCTCATATATGTGCAAGCGCTGACCTCATTTTATGGTTGCTGAGCACATGCAGCCAGGCGGCAGAGAACAGAGAGCAAACCCACCGTCTCTTGCTTAGTTTAGCATTTAATTCCACGTCTGGATACATATGGGGAGGAAAATTTGTGTTTCGGGGTAATAAGCGGCACCGAATGACATTCTGCTTTTTCTTGGTCTACGGAACTTGCTGTTATGCTACACATGTCCCATATCTACCATCTCGAAACTCTTGATATTGTTAGTTTGCCATCTCCTTCCTCTGATTCCTTTGTTTATACCCGCCTGATGGCATTACCTTCCAGCCAGATGAGATCTGTCTGTGTCAGCTGCTCAGGATGGAAGAGTATATGCCCCCCCAGCACTCCTAGGACAGACTCGGCTCCCCGTTCTGGGCTTTCAGTGCCCCTCCGGGGAGCACCCGGCTGCTCTAGATCATTGCCAGCTGTCACTTCTGATCAGTGCATGGATGCTGCATAGAACCTTATTGTGCCCCGTTTCCTATTATTCTCCACGTGTACCGCGACTGTCATCCACTTCTTCCATATCCTGCCAGACACTCATTGTTTCTCGCATAGCGGCAGATCCCCAAATACATCCTGATTCTTTTCATATGTCATGGTATGTCTGCTGCTGGTTAGCAAACCTTGCACCCTTCGGCACATTCTATCTATATCTATGTAGAACCTTCATTGGGGTTACTGTCAATTTTGACAGCAAAGATAGCCCAGCATGCAGCGCTCCTCTTGCTGCGAAAACAATGGCAACCTCAACGGAAACCCTACGAATACCATAAGTAGGATTTATAGGTCATTCGTTGGATTTGTTGTGTACTGATCCATCATGGCGCTACTGTGAAATCCTTCATTGGGGGTTACTGTCAATTTTGACTGCGAAAATCATAGCAACCTTGACGGTAACCTACGGAACAGATGACATCAGTAGGGTTTATAGGTCATCTGTTGGGTTTGTTGTATACAGATCCATCCGGGAAAAGAGCCTTATTGAAGTCTAGACCTACTTCTGTACAACTGGCCCGCTAAATGTAACCATTGATCATAGTTCACAGTCTGATCCCAGTTTAACGGCTGAAGAGATAAGCAATCAATCCTTGCAGATGGTGCAAAAATGTATTCGACTTTAAAAAAAAAAATGTATTTTAGCCTTTATTCCGGATTTCTAAAATTGGTGAAAAATTGATTAAAAGAAAATAAATCTAAATAATAATTAAAAAATATCAGTATTTATCCAAAGAGCAACTCCTAACATCCTGAAGGGGAAAGTCACAGACGATGACATGGTCACCATCTGTGTCTTATCCCACCTCGGTTTCAGACGGGTTAATATGTGCAGATGGCAGGAAGTTTTATTTCCTCCTGGGTGAATGTTTAGGGAGGGGGTGGATTGAGAAAGCTTTGGAATTTAAGCTCTGGGGCATCTCTTTTGCTCTGAGTTATTTCTGGTAGTGCAGCTTGGAAAGTGCAATTCTCATGTGTGTTTAATTTTTCATGCACTTTTTTTTTTCTCTTTCGCTCGCTACATACAATGAAATTTTCTGAAAATGTGTTAGACTCATTGAGTGGAGGCTTCTAGAGTAAGTGTTAGCTCATTAGAAATGGGAATGTCCTATATGACATACTGTTCAGGTTATTGGATACGTTCTAAAACTCCTCCGTCCTTCAGTTTTCTGTACAGCTGTTGGTAGAATGTAAATTATGGGTCATAAATACATTTTAACGGTGTTAATAAGCATACATTTGGCTATTTTAAAGTAACGAACTCCTTCTTTGCCACCTGGAAGGAAGGGATACATTGCTGGGCTATAGGGCGAAAAGAGAAAAAAAAAAAAAAAAGAATGGCCGCAGAGGATTTTAGCGTTCAGCGCCGGAGTGCACAGTAGCAGATTTTCAGCGGAATGTGGGTCAGCGCAACAGAGATCGGCGGTGTTGTGGGGATGGGGAGGAAGGGGGGGTCGTCTGTCTAATCTGCTCAGGGTACGGAAAGCAAACAGCGTTCCTAATTGACCTCAATATTCACTGAACAGAGAATTTAAAAAAAAAATGCTAAAGCCACATTCATCTTTGCTGGAGGAAAAAAAAATCAGATGGGCACAGATGGACAGAACAGATATAGGTCGTGTGTCGGGATCTGTGCGGGGTTTTAATATGGAGTGCAGTGGTGGATGGTCTCGTTAAAGGTTACGTGTTTGCTGAAAGCATAGCTTATTAGAGAGGGAGAAAGTTTTTTTTCTATTATGGTTACCGATTTTGGTTACTTCCCTACTTGGAGCGTCTTATGGGAACGTTACGTCTATTTTGTCTTTTGTAACTACTGTATACTCAGTGCTAAGTGACTATGCAATCGTGTGACATGAAGGTTGGCATACTCTTAAGACTGTCTTTGATGAAAAGGGTTAATTTTCTGAAAAAGAGAGTGGAACTTAAACAATTGTTTTGGCCGACCGATGACTTCACCATGGTCTCCAACAAAGTTAGCCACCCAATAGCCAGATGAAAGATCTTTCATTCAAAGATTGTCTGTCCTTTACCAGGTGTCAGACCATGTATGGCCAGCATGGATTACTGCAATGGCCAGTATGGCCAAACATGAGTAGTAGCTGTGTCAGATAAACTATTTGCCAGACAGTCATTCGTTCAATGGTTGTTCAACCATCAACCTACTTGTATCTAATGTATATGGCCACCTTAATGGTGTGTTGAGATGGAACGATGACCATTCATAAAACTGTTCAATCAGTTTAAATGCGAGCCAATGACTGAAGAATAAATGAGAATAGTGAGGTTCTCGTCCGTCGTTTAGTTTCAGCCGTACAAATGCGAATGAGCTGGTGATGACATCACCAGCTTGTATGCTCGGGCAAACGAGAATTGGGCACTTATCGTTGTGCCTGAAAGGAGCTTAAGGCATCGGTAGTGTGTTTTGATCATCCAAAGCCCCTTTATATCTAAGCCAAGCTTTACTGAGTTATTATTGGATGTGTTGGACCCTTAGAACTCTGTTGGCAGACCCACCAATTTGACAGGATCCTCAGACGTTCTATTATTTATAGAAACTTGCTGACCCATCTGAAGACTATTGTTAGGGGAAGCAAGGGGCTAACAGGATATTTATTTTGTCCAGTAGTTTCCTTCAAAGTAATTAGACATCAGAGGTATCTGGCTACCACCTAACTGGTAACCAATGGAGCCAATATTTATTGTATGTCCACCTTAAATGTGATTCTGCCAATTTAGCAAGACGTTCCCCACTTGTTGCTACATCAGGACTGTTTCGGCTATGGATCCTAACAGTGGCGTAACGGAAAAAATTGTTCCACTATTGGACCAATTGTCCCTTTATAAACCCACTTGCCAATTAGCTAACACGGGCTTACTAGTTCTTTTATAACTATCCGTTATAAGGCTAACCCATTGCTGTGTCTTAACAGGGCCAAGTGTGCACGATTATGGTGGAGTTGGAAAGAACGCTATGGGTACATTCACATGTCGCTGATTTGCTACGGCGTTTGTTGTAGATTTTGATGCAGATCGGTGGCTGATTTCACCCTTTTAATCGAATTCAAAGTAAAGGGGTGAAATCTGCAAAAAAATCTACCACAAAATCCATAGCGAATCAATGACGTGTCAACGCATTCTAAAAGACTATTCAACTGACTGTAATCTTATGTCCATAGTCAGAATTATTAGGAAACCACTGTGTTGTCTATGGCAATTAACAGATTGCTTTTTCTCATTGTCCTCAAAATGGTTTCATGGATGCTGTGGGTTTAGGTACCTTATGGTATATGGAAAGCGCCCCAAAGATGGACCTGCTATAGTCTCGGTGCCTCCCAACTATAAACCCCACTGCATCCCCTACCATGTTGTATATAATTTATTTTCTTTCTTTAGATACTCGTCTCTGAATACTAATTTCAACAAGTGTGTTTGGCATGCCATTTGGCTTTTATACCCATAAGACATTTTTCAGATAATTCAATATCAGAAGTAATGGCCGATGCACTATAAGTAGAGATGAGCGAGCATACTCGCTAAGGACCATTACTCGAGCGAGCATTGCCCTTAGCAAGTACTTGCCCGCTCGGAAGAAAAGGTTCGGGTGCCGGCACGGGGGAGCGGTGAGTAGCAGCAGTCAGTAGGGAGGAGCGGGGGGAAGAGAGGGAGAGAGAGATCTCCCCTTCATTCTCCCCTGCCCCTCCCCGCCGGCACCCGAACCTTTTCTTCCAAGCGGGCAGGTACTCGCTAAGGACAATGCTCGCGCATCTCTAACTATAAGCCATTTTCACAAAATGATTACCGTTCAAGAAATCGTTCTAACGAGCGAAAATGAACGATAACGTTCAGTCTAAACGCAGCCAATGATCGAACAAATAACAATAAATCGTTTGCTCTTCATTCATTTTATGCAGGCATAAGAATTACCGTAGGCTCATTCACTAATCGTTTGGTTTAATTACCGATTGCTTCTCACAATGACTGAACGATTTCTCGTTTTTGAATGAACCAACCATGTATCTGCCTGTAGAAACTTGACATTTGACTTTGTTCGCTTGTTCAAACAAGAAAACCTTTGGTACAAACGCACCCCGAGTCTTTCTATTTGACTTTCCTCCTTTTTTTTAGCTTTTTCCCTTGAGATAAATAACCCCCACCCTTTAGGTGCTTTGCAGTTTTTGTTTTTCTAAATATTTCATTTGCTAAAGGCAACTAAGGACATTTGAAAGCTCTCTGACATGTCAAATCAGCTTCTTAGCAACAGCTTGCCCTAAAGAATACGAGGGCGAAGGCTGGACATGCCGGCTGCGTTGGCAGCATTTTGCATCTTTTTTTGCCATTCGGATACATATAGGTAATATTAATGGGTTGTGACATGTAATTACCAGCATTTCAGCTTGATTAACGCTGGCATTTTGTCACTGAGCAGAACATTCACATTGATAACAAGTAGTGTACAGACCTTGGGGTAAGACCTCTCGGCACGACATGACCACTGGAGATGTAATCTTGTTTGCAGAATAATTCGGTAAATATATTCAGCATCAAAGAAATAATGAGCAGCTAAGTACTGATGATGAAGATGAAACCGTTAAAGTAACACGCCGGGAGTAGCGCAGGAAGTTGGAAGAACGTAGATTGGACCATTGCAACTCGTAAACTGTTTCAGGTGGCAAATGTCGCAATTGTCAATTTTTGTAATAAGGTGGGTCACACATTTAGGACTAGAAATGAGCGAATATACTCGTTTCGAGTACAGCGATTTTTGAGTACTTCCGTACTCGGGTTAAAAGATTCGGGGGGCGGCGTGGCGGAGCGGGGGGTAGCAGCGTGGAACAGGGGGGAGCCCTCTCCCCCCCACCCCCACTCCCCGCTGCAACCCCCCACTCACCCACGGCGCCCCCTGAATCTTTTCGCCCGAGTACGGAAGTACTTGAAAATCGCGGCGCTCGGGCGAAAAAGGGGCGTGTCCGAGTAGGTTCGCTCATCTCTATTTAGGACTCATCTATTTATCAGTAGTAGGGAGGATGGCTACAAAAAGTGTGTCTTTCTATGGGGAATGCGGCATGTCCGGGTATGAAAGGGACAGCCCATTAATTTCTAAAAGCACTATGTAATTAATTTCACCTCTGGCGCTGCTGCAAGGGCATTGAGCACTTGCTGCTGGGATTCCTCACAGATTAGAGCTGGGGATCCCAGCAGCATAGGCACCCTCTGATCATCTCACCATCAAGGAATTCTTTTAACAAGAACTGTTCATCCAGTATGGATGGAATGTCAATTGGATAAGTTCAAAATGTCCGCCAACATAGAACAAAGAGTATTTTGGATTACCTCAGCCTTATATCTTTACTTCCATGCAGTCTAGAAGAGTCTATACAGAATGCGAATCCAGCCAGTGTAGACTGCAGGCTACACCACCAAAGAAAGGTATATATTTAGGATTAGCGTGGGGTTGTTCATATCAACAATCTAACAATCAACATGCCAAACTCAACTGGCACATCGGGGAGATTAGGCTTGTACAAAGTGGGATACATTGTAGCTTCAGCCTACAAGGGTTGAAAAAGTTCTACCGGACAGATGACCGTTTTCGCCCTTATTAAAGTCTGAGTGTAATTTTCAAATGGTGGTCGGTCAAAAATTGTCCATTTCAGCCGACTTTTATTTTTGCGTATGTGCAGCTTAAGAGCACCCATAGACTTCACACTTCATCTGACTCTAGACTGCAGAATTGGCGAGACTCAGGGGCAAGAATTCAGTGTCTACATTTTCGGCTATTTCATTCATTGTGGCCTGGAAAAACAATTGGTCTATTTTGGATGGGTTTTGCACAGCTACAACGGTACGCTTGTGGGGAAATATAACACTTTACTGTTATTTTTATGAAAATGTGGATTTACTGCGTAATATGTGACCAGGTTGTTTACATTGGCCGCAAGGCTTGACACAGAAGAAAGTGTGGAGCCCTTTTATAGCTAGGGTTCGCAGTTGTATGGTTTACATACATACTACATAAAAGATGTGGAACTCCGTAAACGCTTTCATTACGGCTTCACACTAGTGTCGCGCTTTTGTTAATCGGTCCGTTACACTATTTGGCTTGCTAAGAAAAAATAATAATTCTGGGCACAATGGAGGGTGGGAACAACGGGTGGCAGAAGCGGAGGGAATAATGTAGAGCAAAGTGGTTGGACTTTACACAGAGCTTTACTTATTTTGTATTGATCCTGGGTCGCAGCATGTTGCCATGCCTAGATGCATTCACAATTCTATAATCTTCTGAGCTGAATTCTCCCTGCATCCCCTGCTTGATCAGGGTGTGCAGAAAACCTGGAAGAAATCAACTCTTAGGGAATCGTGTGGAACGGAATGACAATCGTTCAGTGTAAACTCTTACTAGCAAATGAGCGACCAGCGATAATTTAATCGTTTATCGTTCAGTTCATGTGGCCATAAAAAAGTCAGTCGTCCATCTATGAACCACTGCCTGTGTACTGTGAATGGAGGCTGGCTTCCGGAAGCAATCTCCAGCCACTTTGCCTCCATTCACTGAACGATGATCGCTGCGGTGTGAAAGCGCAGGGGCGATAATTGCCAGGACGACTGTCGGGTGCTTAAAGGGAATCGGTCACGTTAATAAAGGGAACCAGTCGAATCCTGCACTGAGCAGGGGGTCGGACCCGATGACCCTGGAGGTCCATTCCAACTCTACCATTCTAGGATTCTACGTTCCCACATGATCAAGCTACTGTCATCCAATGAAGATCGCACAGCACACGGAAATCTGACTTTTCAGATTCTCATGCGCACATTCTCCCATATAAGTCTATGGGACAGTTTGTGGATGGGAACCTGAAAAGAGTCAGATTTTCATGGCACGTAGACTACATCCACCAGCTCCCCGTCATGTACACTAACAGCACCATGACTTAGTTTATGGTGCTGTGGGGACGTGACCTATTCCATGAAGTGCCCAACGATTGTCCCGTCAAAAGCAACCCTCGTTCACGTAGCAGAATTTTGCCGCAGACTTGGGTATGGATTCCACACCCATATATTTCCATGGCGAAATATGGACTATTTTAGCATACTTCTGAATATTATTAAAATCTGTACCCTATTTCCTCATGCAGATTCTGAAATCCATTTCGCGGGAAACCCTTTGCGTGTCAGCCCTTGGCGCATTTTCTACATTAAACTGCATGTGGATTTTCCCCGTTGACTGGCCAAATCTTTGGCAGAACTCTAAGACTCTGCTTCAGAGTTCTTCTGTGGATTGAACTGTCATCAGAAAAATTAGACATGGATCTGACAGATGTAAAGCTGTGTGAACGAAGCTTTAGTTTACGTTCAACCATAGCGGATTTTCAGCAGCGAAAAATGCTGTGTTTTGGGTGCGGATCGAAATCGGCCACTAACGTTGATTTCAACACGCATTTCACCTTCTAATTCGCAGCATAAATTGACATGCTGTAAGTCTAAACTCCACAACACAGGTACAATTTACGCTACAGAAATGTTTGCGAAACGCGTGAATAAGAGTTCTTGAAGTCTCATCCATACTGCTGTAACAATTCCGCGGATTATTTCCACTACGAGCTGCCTAGAACATTGCATAAGAATAGTTAAACACATTAAATAACTGTTGGCTAAACTTTCCAACACTTTCTCCGGACTTCCCCCATAAACTTTGGGTTGGCTGAGCATGCATGTTTATTTCGAGAGATGAATAATCCCCCGCCAGACACTTCTTAGTAACAATTTATATCCCTAGGGATCAAATCCAACCTGTTCTACCTTTCTCTTCCGCCTACGGCAGACATTGAGGCACTATCGGCCAACCCTACACATTGCTGATCGCAACGAAATCGGGTCACATTGACAATAGCGTATTCATAACCTCGGAATGAGGTTACCGTTCTAGAATGTATCCATCCATCCTTTTAAAGAAGAGCTTGGGAATAATTCTTTTGATAACTCTGCTGTATAAAAATGCCAATTACGTATTTTTATAGCCATCTAGGAAATAAGTGAACCCCAAAAGCAGAATTGTTGTTGATTTGTGCATCTGGGAAATTTTTAAATTTTTTTTTTTCATCTGCGACCACAAATTTCTCTGCCATTAAACAAGATATAAGCAGGGAACCAGGATGTTGGCACGGCTTCCTATCTAGTACACTTCAAAGGCATGCTTTCCCCAGTGAAGTGTGAGTCACTGCTAGTATGTGCCTCTGATTAAGGATTCCTTTGTTTTCAGGATATTCCCAGTATGTGGAAGTGATCAAGGAGAAGTCCCCATACAATTAATATGTTAGAAACCGGGAGGAGGCAGCCGTTCTCTGCTTTGATGTTTTAATCGTACCTCCTCATTCAGTGCATCTTTACAGACGCCACCGAAGAAATCTGAAGGTTGTTTACGTTATGTCTTTCATAGACGTTCACCTGCTAAATAAAAAATAAGGAAGAACGAGGAAATCATCTGCGCTATAAATTATAATGCAGAAGAAAACCGTCTCCGGGACCAATTTGAAACTTGGGCTGGCCGGTGATTATTTGGTGTGGAGTCTTGGTTGAGTCTATAAGCATTGTTTATTGTCAAACCTATTCATAACCCCAACTTGCATAACTAGATATGTTTATGGAACCCTCCAAGTCGGTACTGTTTCAGAATCCCTTGACCAGTTTAGTTATGGTCCTCGGATGGGAATGTCTTCTATGGCACTTGTAATTTCTAATGAATCTTGTAGTCTATGCTATCGAGTAAGGAGCCCCAATAAGACGATTTATGAACTCATTAGGCTTGGATCCAAAAACGTTTCCCGTCGTTGAGGCCAATGATGACTTGTAGACTTGGTAGATTACCACTACCCTGGGTGAATGGCTTTCTACATGGTCAGGAATGGTCATTTAAAGGTTTTTTTCAATTAAGGGTACTTCGCACGTCGCCGATTTGTTGCAGGTTTTGCCGTGGATTTTGGTGAAGATCTGCCACAGATTTCACCCTTTTCAACTTGAATTCAAATGAAAGGGTGACATTTTCAGCAAATCGGCAACGTGTGAAGGCAACCTAACTGAGTGTTGGAATCGGCATCCTCAAGAGGGCCATACGTGTGGTGAGTTGGGCTGAAATGGTCTCCTTGGATGCTGTAGACTACTTGTGAGTAGGCTCCATCATCAGTGTTACATTTCTAATTAATTATGTGAAGCTTTATGTGAAAATTTATGGACCTTTTGGACTTTTTAGCTTTTTGTGGTGACCTATTGTACGGTATAAGCAAGCCACAAGTACTAAAAATACTTTACATGGCATACTTCTGATGCGGTAAAATAGTACTCTGCTTATAGCTTTGATCCAATTCTGAATATACCGTATCTTACATCACTGATAAGGATTTGAAGGGTGTATATGACAAATTGGAACGTGACCTGAAATGACCATTCTTAAGACATCAGTAGATGTTACCTCTAGTCTTTTTGGGCTCTGACGCATTTCACTGACATTTCTGCTCCGCTTACCCTGCTGAGTTCAGTTGCCCCTAGGCGCATACCAGAAGAGGGATTGGACTGGGCGCACTGGTATTTCAAAGTTATGAGCCAGTGACACACTATTATGCATCTGCTCATAAAGATCAGTGGTAAATTTAGTATGTCGGACCCTTTTTCCTTCAGCTCTGCTTGTCACGGACTTTGTATAGATCCTTTTTTTTACCTATTGCCACCATTATTTGTGTTTATTTTATGTTGGTAATTAGACGTCCCATCATACCGCGGAAAGGTATTACAAAAATTTATAAGCCGTACTAACTTTGCTTTATATTCCGTTTGTCATTTTGACACCGCTAGAAGATTAGCTCAGATTCCAGTAAATCTTTATGCAAGCACCGCATTATTCCAACCCAAATATCCTTCGTATACAATAGAGCAAATTCTTATCCCAGGTGACGTGCAAACTGTGTCAATTAAATGGGGGAAAAGGCATAAGCAAGCCATTTTTTCGAGAATGCAAATATGTAATTCTAGCTTTACGTGACAAGAGAAGTTGGTAATTCAATAGTGTGATATGTCGACGCGTTTTGGGGGTTTTAACTAAGTCACTCAAATATTAAATGGCATTTGCAGCAAACACTCAAGAGGAAGTCTATGTAGGAGGACACTTTTTATACAAGTTCAAGTTTCATATTGGCCTAAGACAAGTGAGTAGCACACAGAGTCTCAGTGGTTAGCACTGTTTGTATACATCAATAGGGACCTGGGTCCAAATTCACCAAAAGGCAAAGATTTCTATGGAGCTTTGTGTATTCTCCCCAAGTTTGCATGAATTTCCTCCCAGCATGCAAAAAAATTGGCCCTAGTGTCTGGGATAAGGAAATTTGATAGTGAGCTATATGGAGTAAATGTAGATGATAACAAGTGTCATGAAATGCGTTGGCCTATATAAGTAACGGGTCATGGTGAGACAAAAGAAATTGGGGTGTTTTAAAGAACCAGACAATCCTGTATATTAATGGGAATATAAAGGCGATAACCTCGCATCTGTGGGGTTTGTTCCTTTACACTAGTCAAGAACATTGAAGCTAAAGGTACACATCACACTTCATTGTGCGCAATATTTCAGTTACCTAAATTTTCTTCAATGTTCAGATGACATCAGAGCTCACTGTTTATACAGGTATTTTGGGGGATTACAGATGTAGCAATCGTTAATGACTGGTGCATCGTGATCATTTTCATCATTGTCGTACCTTGTAATTATCGTTAAACGTCAAGTTAACATTTGCTACATCCGTATATGCCCATCACATGCTCATTTCATAGGTATGCAATAAAAACATTCACTCCTTACATTATTTCCATTTTCCCCCTTTCTGTTAACAACTATGCTACCGATTTTGCAGATGTGTTCTTGATCCACCCGCCATTATGACACACTGGGTGAATTGATTTGCTACATTTGTGAATCGCGTTGGGTAAATCGATTCAGCGTATTAGTCAAATATGGCTTTGCTCATCTCCATAGTAGATGGGTGCAGCGCCAACCGTAAAACATGGCCGGCACAGAAAGTTTTCAGTCTGTGCCACCTCAGTGTATTGGATCGGAGGAGCCATAGTTTGCACATGTCAGAACCTAGCATTAACATAGCAATATCTCACATTTTGCATCTCTGTTATGACCATTCAGCATTATGCTTGATCAGGCCATCTGCTCACATATTCCATCAGCATCTTTTACATAAGTGACATATTTGTGCTTCAAGATTTGCAGAGAATGTGATGTGTTGTGCAAATGTGTTTTTGGTTTTGCATATCCCTCATCCTAGCAGATGTCATGCATTCTGCATCTGTGTTGGAGTCTACATAGCTGAAAGTCCATCAATTCCTGGCTAAACTATGCTGGGGTGAAGGGGCACGTGGTCATCATGGGTTCAGTTTCATTGCCAAACCAGACGTATACAGAAATTTTTTTTTTTTATCCTTTATCCATCCATGTCCCGTTATAATAAGAAAAGACTAACCTCACATGACTGAGTAGATAGTTATTTTTTTTTCTTACATGAATAGCACCAACATATTCCACAGCCCTGTACAGAGAATGCACTCACATGATCATAGCTTTCATGATGATGCCTCAGGCCTTTAGACCTTTATCTTTGTGCTATATTACTGGCCATTTATAAAGATTTGTGTCTACTTGATTCTACTTTTATTTCGAAAGTCTCTGTATGGTGGTGGGGCAATTTTCCTGAACGAGGTCCACCCCCCCCCCCCCCCCCCCACTCCTGTCCCAAAGCTAGAAATACCTAATAAGTGGGGTCACACTGCTCTGGGCCTCCCATCTCTTAGAAGAATAGGGCTCCCTATACCATCAGGTGGGTCGCCACTGCATCCAAGTGGAAATTGAATGTAAATGTGGCTTTGCATGCCCTGTGGCTATATTAAAAATGTTTTTTGGTAGATAAACCGTTTTTGCGAAAACACATAGTGGAGTTGTGACACATTTTACTGCAGTTATGAGGAATGAAAAAAAATGTGTGTATGACCGGTTAGTCTTGTCCTACAGGCTTCCTCTCCAGACAAATGTATTCAATGGGGTGCAACATAGTGTAAAATAGTGTCATCTGCAGCAGATCTTGGCATCGCTACATTACTTGTATGTAGCCCACTTTGAAAAGATTGTTCCCTTAATCTTATGTTGCTCTCCATAGAATAAAATTTGATTAAGGGAAGATAATATCATCATACAATAAAATTGTATATTTTATGAAACTGTTAGTCGGTCTACATAGACAACTGGGCTTCATTCTCCCGAAATTACCTCTAGAATACTATATACAGACAGAGCTGTCTTTCCTCCTGTAGCAGACCTGCCATTGGGGCATTAAAAAGCTGTAATTTCCTGTTGAGCCCCCCTCCCTCTCATGTCTGTGGTGCTTTAAGCTTTGTGTCCTATAGATTGTGGCTGCGTGCTAACAAATCTCTATTGTCCAGAGGATGGAGGGCTGGCGGGGTCTGAAGAATTGCTGTCTGGTTTCTATTCAAATCCAGGTAGCCAGATCCATGAAAGAGACTGTTCCAGTGGCTACGTGAGGCACGTTGGGTTTGCAAAGGACTGCAGAGCCCAACCACACTGTACTAAGCTCGCTAACTCAACCTGCATGCTGCTTAACCCCTTCATATAAGAGAAGGCTTTTGAGGCCACCGCTTAATCAACAGATTCGAACAGATAACAATAAATAGACCGGGCAAACGGCATGGCTTATTCTTTACCTATTTTGCCAATAATAACCTTTTGGAAGAGCATAGCTGCAACATTGTTGCACCATTGCCTATACAAATAATAACAAATGCAGGAGATACATTTGTATGTCTACCCTGCATTACATATATATAAAATGTCTAGACTGCATCACTCGAAGAGCCCTGTAGAGGGAGAACAATTTGTTATCTCTGCAAAGAATAGATTGCAAGCTTTTTGTAACACAGTTCTTACGTTCTACCGCATACAACATCAGAAACCCATAGACAATGTTTTTTCCTTCGCTGCCCAGCACTTGTGACATTTTCCAGACACTAAAGATAACCAGAGAATTCATTGATCGTACAGCAAAGTGCTACAGTTCCTTAACCTATTAAGTTTTGGGCGCAGTTATTGCAGGTCATCCTACCCGCTGATCGGATCTCTTACCTGTCTCACCGGCCAACCCGAAGACACCTGGCATCCCTCGCCAGATGTTACCAAGCATTGTAGTACAGGAATCTGCAGTATTGCCCTCTGTGGTGTGTGTCTTAAAGCGAGACACATATTCCAGCAGCAGTGTGTGGATCATTGTAGACAAAAGCAGGCGCGACTGGAGGGGAGGAGGATAGAGCAAGAGGGGGGGGGGGGCTGTGGGCAGGTTTGGGAACATTTCCTGTCACTTAGCACATTCCTCCTCACTTGGGTTGGGGTGGGGGTCTTTGGGAAGGGGGCATCAGACACTGTATTATTTTACTCATTGTGGGGATTTTAGTTTTTGCATTGGTTGCTGATTTTGCCTTCTTTTGTCTGCTTTGATTACGCTCAATTTCCTGGGTTTGCAAGCAGCTGAGCGTATTTAACCCTCTTGCTGCCAGGGGGAATAGCTGCATGGTAGGCTATATATATATTTATTTTCAGGATGCACCAGACGGTTGCAAAACTAGGGTCCCATTCTGTTGTTGTTTTTTTTTTTAGTAGATTATATACATATGTGGTCACTAACTTGCCTATCAACGCAGAACCAAGGTCCCCTATAGGAAATAAAATTCTTTGAAAAGTAGTAGTTACTGCATGTCCATCAGTTACCAAAAAGTCCGGTAGGGCCTAGGGGGTTCAAAAACCTTTTTTCCAAATTATGAATGCAAACACCAGCTTAACTAAAATCTAAAATTTATCACCCATTGTTAGAAAGAAAAAAACAGCATGGAGTGCCACAAATTTGTCTACCGTTTTCCTAAATCTAAATTGCACATTTTTGATCCCCCCCCCCCCCCTCTTTCTCGAACCTGGTTGTAGACCGTAAAATCTATCCTACAGTTTGCCCACAGTTTATGGCTTCCTTCATTAAGGCTGAAGCATTTCTTCAGAGGGGTTAAATTAATAGCAGCTTTTTTTTTTCTACTCTCTGCACAAAAGCCAGTTGACCCCAGTGTGCAGACCTATCAGGACACACAAACTGTCTGGGTTTAGCTGGTGTGGCTTTGTCCCCCTGTCTGGCTCAGTCCCTCCCTGTCTAGTACAAGCAGCCCTGCGGCTAGCAGAGTATTTGCTTACATCTTTCTCAGGACAAGGATGCCTGCCCTTGTCAACCTTTTTTCTTAAAGGAATTGTTTAGAACTTGTATTAAGAGATAACTCCAGCTTCATCCTGGAGTATTCCATGCTGGGAAGTATGAAAAGCTTGAACGTGGACGACTTAAGTGTTATGAGCAGGGTTTTCCCCCGCAGTAAGAAGGTAAAGTCGATGAGATAGCCGGCTTTGGAAGAACAAAGAGACCACGTGCAGACAGCAGACAGTTCCCCTCTGCACAAATTCCAAGTTGCTCACAGTTAAAAGACAGCAGGAATCAAAAATACTCACCCAACGCGAAGGAGGTCCTTCGAGAGGTGGCATCAGATGGAGTCACACAAGGTCTTTCCCATGGTGGTGCTCATCTGGAGATGTCTTCTCTTCTTTTTTTTTTTTGGTGTAGTGGAATGAATCTGGTGCAGTACCGCTCTCCAGCTTATGGAATGCCTAATAACTGCACTATCTTCTCTCCCGTCTCCTGCACTTGCTTTGAACTATATATGACCCATTTGATGGACAGGAGCAAATGCAGTCATGTGCGGGACTGGGAGGCCAGCTATTTGCTGGCGTAGTCATAGAGGGGCTAATGCATTCTTCTTATTGGCCACTTAACCTTGTTTTTCCCACCCTCTTTCATCCTTTATTCCCATCACTGAAACATGACCCATTCAAAGACTGCGGTTTACTGCCCTGGCTGTTTGGGTGTCTGCACAACCCCCAGTTGTAGCCTTAATTAAAAAGTATCACTTCCTCTTGCAGGTTTATCTTGCCAGACATGACACCTGCATATGAAGAAGAGATGGGAGGGGGAAGGGGGGGGGGGAAATGTTTCAAGGAGGTCAGTTTATCTTTACCGAAGAATCTTGATTATATTCTATCGCTGTAATGAGAGTTCTCATAAAGTTGTGCCGCTCAATGAAAGGCGTTATCAAATCTGGTGTCATTTCAAATATAAACTCATCTTTTGGGCCATGCATGATTAAACACAATCTGGCTTGGAAATTACATTTACTTAGCAACTGAACAACCAAGTCAGAACTGAAGATGTATCATTTATTTTTCAGATGTCTTCTTAGGGGGTTATGAATATTTACAAAATGAATGTTCTTGATCACATTACATACAGCAAATAAGCGATGAAGTTCTAACAAAACCAAGACCGTCCACAAACACTTATTTTAGGCTGCCCGTAGACACGTCCGTTGGGCACATAAATAGGACCATATATGAAAATGACTGCAAAGGATAAAAAAATGATCGTTATTCTAAAAATTAGTCCATTTCTAAATTATACTTTTAATTAAGACGAGAGTAGTTAACCTTTTTATGGGGTAGATTTAATCTACTGGTGTTAACGATCTTGTTTTACGTTGCCCTCCATTGTTTAGATGCAGTCCTCTGCTGATCGAAGAAATAATAGTAATTTTTATTAATTTTAATTCAAATTTGTTATATGAAGGGTCTTCAGATAAAATTAATTTTAATATGGAAAAGTTGACGCGTGAGCAGAACATGCAGCACGGTGAGGCGTGTAAATAGATGTAACTGGACTGCTCTGCCTAGCTTTGCTGTCGACGTGACATTCTCAAATGGAGCTATGGACCTTCGTTCTACTCATGAAGGGTTAATTCAACTTTTTAATCAGAATCGTTGGAGTATGGAGATTCTGTTTTGTGAATCGGGCTGTATGCTTTTTCCACCCCTTAAGGCAGTTAGTCAACGTTTTATTTTACCTTACGGTGGCCATAATGTCCCCAGCCTTGTTACATTTGCAGGAGTCTCTGAAGCTTTTGGATGCTCTTCCTTGGGGGCTTCATATAGGAAATTGGTTTTAGCTGTAGCGGTATCTATAGAACTGACGGAGGGAACAAGGCATCACAAGTAAAATACTTTTGCTGATCCCCAAATTAGAGGCTTCACAGAATCAAAAATTGGATTATTTCAAATTGCACTTTGTGTTTTTGGCTATTGGAGTCATCGAGGGAAAGAAAATCAGTTGTCATAGCTGAAGACCCACAAGTATCACAATGGGAGAATTATGTGATATTTTGTCTTGCAATTGGAACTTACATTTTTGAAATAGAGGAGGTGTGCAACAAAAAAAAAGGTGCCAAGGCTTTTTGGTTGCATAAAATGCAGTAACCTACACCAATCAGCCATAACAATAAAATTACTGATGGGTGAAGTCAATAACACAGCGGGCACCTGTCAGTAGGTGGGATATATTGGGTAGCAAGTGAACAATGGGTTCTTGAAGTATTGGGAGCAGGAAAAAAAAGTGAGTAACTTAACAAGGGCCAAATTGTGATGGGTAGTCTGATGGGTCAGAGCATCTCTAAAATGGCAGGTCTCCTGGATTGTTCTTAGTATGCAGTGGTTAGTGTCTACCAAAAGCAGTCCAAGAAAGGGCAACTGGTGAACTAGCAATAGATTCATGGGTGCTCAAGGCTCATTGATGCTTGTGGAGAGTGAAGGCTAGTCGGTCTAGTCCAATCCCTTAGATCAGTGTTCCCCAACTCCAGTCCTCAGGGACCGCCAACAGGTCATGTTTTCAGGATTTCCTCAGTGTTGCACAGGGGATGTAATTATCATCAGTGCCTCAGACATTGCCACAGGTGTTCTTACCTATATCCTGAAAACATGACTTGTTGGGGGGTCTCTGAGGACTAGAGTTTGGGGACCCCTGCCTTAGAAGACCTACTGTACTAAAAATTGCTGAAACCGTTAATCTTGGCTGTAATCGAAAGGAGTCAGAGAAGATGTGCGTTTACAGGTTGCTGTGTAGACGCAGACTGATCAGAGTCCTATTCGGGTCCCATTCACTGCTGAAAGTGCCTACAATAAGTAGGCACATGTGTTTATTACCATGGGTCTAAAGCGTTTTTTGAGCAAGAATCGTTGGGTCTGACTGCATGGGCATCGTGCAATGTTCGTTAACGATTTGCTCATCGTTGTTTTTCAGCTAGCTGAAAGAAAACGATTAGCCTTATCAGTACCGTGCTGAGTTCTCAGCGGGATACCGCTGATACTATTGTTTCAGCTGGTATCCCGCTTGTAGAACACAGCCGGAGTATGAAGAAGACCAGCGCTCCAGCTGTGTTCTGTATACCCCGCTCGCAGTGCTCAGCGGGATACCTGCTAAGCACTCTGAGAAGACAGCAGCTGTATGCAGAAGATAGCGGTACCACTTGTCTTCTGCATACAGTGAGCCTTCATTTACACACTTTTGCAAAGTGAACGCTCAAAACTGTCACTCAAACTGCCGTTTGAGCGAATTTTTAGCAATCATCTTGGCGTTTAAATGCACACAACAATTATCGCTCAAAAGATGTCTTTTGAGCGACTTGAGTGATAATCGTTGTCTAAATGGGCCATTAGTCATAACTAGAGATGAGCGAGTATACTCGCTAAGGCACATTACTTGGCGCGGGTGACAGGTGAGTTGCAGCGGGGAGTGGGAGAGCGAGAAGGAGAGAGAGATCTCCCCTCCGTTCCTCCCAGCTCTCCCCCGCCGCTCCCCGCCCCCGCTGGCCCCCGAATCTTTAGAGACGAGCGGGGAGATACTCTGCTAAGGCACTACTCGCTCGTGTGCCTTAGCGAGTATACTCGCTCATCTCTAGTCATAACATAATGGTGCCCAATTAAATTAACATATTTAAGATTGTATAAAACCAATCTTACCAAAGAATGATGTCTGATGACCAACTAGCAGAAACCTAAGTCGTATATTAGTCATACAGTCATAATACATACTAGTTAACATGAAAACAGATAGAAATGTTATACTATAAAACAATATATTCCATGCCAAGCATAAAAGCGCATATTATGAATGGGAGGATTTAAAGGACATTGCAGATTTCAGAATAGGGCGTCGTGTCTGTATATGATCTGACTGTAATGACTTGAATCCTGCAGGCTCCATCTCTAAGGGTACGCTCTCATGTAGTGGAAATGCAGCGGATTTTCCACAGCAAAATTTTATCGCATCAAAAACCGAGTCAAAATCCACAACATAGGTGCAGATATTTACTAGGAATCAGCCGTGTATCCATAGCTGATTTCAGCAGCTACAATTCTCCCCCCTCCTCTTGCAATACTTATTGCTGTCGGTGCTCCCTGTTACCTGGCATCCTGTAGTGAGCGCCGCACCTACGGTCAGGTGTTGCAGAAGTGACATTACCTGACCAGTGCCATACACTCACTAGAAGGTGACGGGCTACGCCTACGCCAGCAGCACAAAGTATTGTGAAGTGAGGGCAGCGCTGTACTTGCTTAAATCAGCTGCGGATACGATCGTGCAGATTTCCACAACATGTCAACGTACCCTAATTGTCAGTTTTCCCTAAGGTCAGCTTCAGACACACCACAGAAGAGGAAATCCTGCAAAATCTCTCCATAAGCATTCGCACCAATGAAGACATTATACAGCAGTACTGAGCAGTGTAGCTGTGAATCCGGCGCTGGAAGGGAAACTGAAACAATAGCATCTGTCTTTCTCTCACTCTCCATAGACTTCTAAGGGCAGCAGCTGTAACCTGATATAGTGTATAGATACCTGATTTTTATCAAGGAATTGAGTGGGATCGAGACGAATGGTTGGGGAAATAAGAAGCGTTATAAGTGAAGAAAGGGGCCTTTTTGTGTAATAAGATATAGTACAAAGTATCCCATTTGCTTGTACTATTGATTTATAGAGAAAAATGTAAAGAAATTAGGGTGGTTTTACATCTGTGCTGGAAATTCCGCTTTCCTGCTCCATTTGGGAATCTGGGAAAGGGGAATCTCTGTGGCCGACCGATTCCGAACAGCACTGTAAAAAATACAATTGTGACGGAAAATTGAGAAACGAGTTGAAACTGAAGGTCTTCAGATTCAGTACATTTCTATTGGCAGGAAAAGTGAAAAAAATTCTTTCCATTTTGCTGCTCCCACGACGGAACAGCTTGATGAAAAAACGCCAGTGTGAAAAGGCCCTTAATGCCACATGACCCCTTCAGAGGCAAGTTTCAATGGTTATAAGCAGAACATATTAGTGTTTATGGTTCTGTTGGATTAATATTCCAGTGTTTGTATGTAGACTGTAAAAAGTTTAAGGGCTTGTCCAGTTGTAAGATATTGATTTACCTAACTTCAGGATAGGTCATCTGAAGTAAATCGGTGGTGGTCCATTGGCTTAGACTCCTGCTGGTCATCTGTTCTCTTGGCCTGTGTGCTGGTGCCCTAAGCTGATTTCTGTAGGAAGCACACCGCTCCGTTCCTGCTGCCGTAGCTAGGCTTGCTATTGCATGCAAGGTTCCCATTGAAATGAATGGAATTCTGCTTACAATACCAAACAGGACCACTGCAGTGGGAACGGAGCTGTGTGCTTACTGCAGAAATCAACTTTGCGCACCAGCATACTTGCCCAGAGAACAGCTGATTGGTGGTGGTCCCGGATGATGGGTCAATAATCCTGCTATTTATATAGTTGCTAGACTATTACTTGGACAGCTATTGTATGTGTAGCACTGTGGTTACTTAGCTAGAGTATAGTTTGGGTAGCTGAGACAGAGCCATGTGGGTTATACAACCTAAATTTTTATATTGCTTATGGTGCTTATGTAATTCGGTATTTGTAATGGTTTCTGTCATGGTCCATGTGGATGACTATGTGAGGCCCTGAACCCAGACACGGTGACAGGTTGGGAATGTTCTACAACTGATCACCATGCAAGGTAGAGCCTTTGCATTTGTGATCAAATCGGAGGACACATTGCGCCCGCAGGGTGGCACTAAGTCAAGTATAAGTGGTGAGGTGTAGCATGCATGTTGTTGGGTTGTCAAATGAATTCCACAAGGAAGCTTGTTGCGGGCAGAGCAGGGCTGGAAGCAGTCATGTGAGCTGTGCAATTATTGCCTGGAGTCTCCTATTTTAACTGGGGTGCTGGACAGCCCACTGCGGGAGGGGAGGAAGCCCTGGCCATGTGCCACCGCAAAAAACTGAGTCTTAAAAACCCTCAACGTCGTGTTGAATGCCCATGGTGCCACAAGAGGCCTGATGATTACAGAGACTGCAAATAAAGTGGCCTGTAACTTAATTAAGAGACTGTGTATATTGGAGGAATGCAATTATTTGCAATGGGCCTTTGTGTTAAAGACTATGATCGTTCCTGCTACAGTCAGCAAGCCACAACAGAGTTGTTAGAGCGCTCCGGACTGTGACGCAGCATTCTAAACTGCATGTTGAGTTCAGTTACAGTAAATGTACATCTGATTCTGTTAAGCGACTAACACTTAAACAGCCACCAAAATTATCGTTGCCTTTCGGATTACTTTCTCCTGCACATGGAGAATACCCCACATAGTAGTGACACTCACATGCTATTAAGAATGACATAGTAACATAGTATGTAAGGCTGAAAAGACATATGTCCATCTAGTTCAGTCTATTATCCGCCAATGTTGATCCAGAGGAAGGCAAAAAAAAAACAATGAGGTAAAAGCCAATTTCCCCTATTTAAGGAAGAAAAAATCCTTCCCAACTCCAATCTGACAATCGGAATAATCCTCGGATCACCGACCCTTCTGAAGTTAATAACTATAATATGTAATAAACTCTTATCGAATTTGTCATCCCCACATCCTCAGGCAGAGAATTCCATAGTCTCACTGCTCTTACAGTAAAGAATCCCCTTCTATGTTGGTGTAAAAACATTCTTTCCTCTAGACGTAGAGGGCGCCCCCTTGTTAAAGTCACAGTCCTGGGTATAAATAGATGATGGGAGAGATCTCTGTATTGTCCCCTGATATATCCCTGCATAGTTAAGTCGCCCCTCATTTTTTTGCTAAACTAAATAACCCAAATTTTGATAGCCTCCCTGGGCATTGTAATTAATCCATTCCATTTATTACTTTAATTGCCCCCCTTTGTACCCACTCAAGCTCTGATATGGCCCGCTTGAGTATCGGTACACAATACTCCATGTGTGGTCTGACCAGTGACTTGTTTAAAGGGGTTGTCCCGCGCCGAAACGGGTTTTTTTTTTTTAACCCCCCCCCCCCCCCCGTTCGGCGCGAGACAACCCCGATGCAGGGGTTAAAAAAACAAACCGGGGAGTGCTTACCTGAATCCCGGCGGTCCGGCGTCTTCATACTCACCTGCTGAAGATGGCCGCCGGGGTCTGGTCCCTCCGTGGACCGCAGCTCTTCTGTGCGGTCCATTGCCGATTCCAGCCTCCTGATTGGCTGGAATCGGCACGTGATGGGGCGGAGCTACACGGAGCCGGCATTCTGCACGAGCGGCCCCATTGAAGACAGCAGAAGACCCGGACTGCGCAAGCGCGGCTAATTTGGCCATCGGAGGCCGAAAATTAGTCGGCACCATGGAGACGAGGACGCCAGCAACGGAGCAGGTAAGTATAAAACTTTTTATAACTTCTGTATGGCTCATAATTAATGCACAATGTACATTACAAAGTGCATTAATATGGCCATACAGAAGTGTATAGACCTACTTGCTGCCGCGGGACAACCCCTTTAATAAGTGAGACATGGACTATCCAGCATAGCTCTAGGTGGTACTAAGGTAGTGGTGCCATAGGGGTCCCCCTGAAGAGTATAGTAGTACTAATGTTCATTGTCTGGGGAGCTTTACCTCTGTGTACTGTGATAACATATAGTGACAAAATTGGGATGCACATCAGGAATCGACCGCATACATTTTTTAATCTAATTCACGATCTAGAGAAGTTGTGTGACGTGCCCAATAGCAAGTCTACATCTAAATGGCGAGAGTGACTTTTAAGTTAACGATGTGAGCCGCTTCCTGCATAGCTGTGGATGTTTGAAGAAGACATGAGATGGCATAATTGGGTATCAGCCTTTGTGTGTGACTTAACACTCCGACTATATAGCCAGTGGCCTTTTCACCAGAGAAGAGTGAGAAGAGCACCGCATTTACAGAGTGGGTACAAATTCAAGTGTGTACAGTTTGTATTAGATTAGGGTCATTTACCCCTTCACTGCCATAGCCGGCAAACCATATATGGAAACCTTGATGGCCAAAAATAAGATGCAAGTAGTTATTTCCTGGGCACTTTATATGGTATACGTAAAGATTTACTACTGCCTATATACTACCAGATTAATCTTGCAGAATGGTCACTGACCGAGGTAGGGTTGTATCTCATCTGAGGCAGGAAAGTGGAATCCCTGCAGCCAAACGGTTCCGTCTGTAGACTTAACCGAACACCGACGGGCAGACCCCATTGACTATAATGGGGTCCGTCCGCTGGTGGTGGTAAAGAGGAGCTGTCACCTCTATCTGTTTTAGGAAATACTTGTATACTCCACGAGTTCACAATTCCGGAGCCTTTTTTTTTTTTTTTTTCCCAGAACTTTTGTGCCGTCCCTCTGTTATTCCTCCTGGAAACATGAATATATTGATAGCCAGGTGTTAGTCGGCTACATTTTTCTATCCACCTAAAAGAACGGAAGGAGCAGAAACCTTTTGGAACAGAGATCAAAGTGGTCTCCGTTTCGCAATTGTGCTTACAGCATTTCGTCTAAATGCCGCTTTTAGCATTTCAGATGGAACCTCGAGACGGAGAGTGAAGGCAGAGGGATAAACTAAAATGCTAACTTAGCCTTACTCAAAATTTGGTATTTTTTGACCTCCATGAGATGGTAGGATCTGTTTCAGGGGCGTAACTAAAGGCTCAGGGGTCCTGATGCAAACGGTGAGCTGGGGCCCCCCCTCTATCTGTACCTGTACCCATACCTAAACCATGCTGCACAGAGACATAACTTGAAGCTCCTGGGCCCCAATACAAAACCTGTAACAGGGTCCCCAACTATAATGCTTTATTCATAGTACTAGGCTCCCTATATGGAGAAGAGAGGCCTTATGGGCCCCCTAAGGCTCCTGGGCCCGGGTGCAACCGCATCCCCAGCACCCTCTATAGTTACGCCCCTGATCTGTATTACTTTACATGTGCCCATGAATGTTCCTCTATTGTTGGGCTGCACCATATTCGTCTGTCAGAAGCAGTTCTTGCTCCAGAGCAGCTGTTCCTACCGTGACTGGAGAGTGATTGTTCCGTTTTTTCACCCTTTACAAAGTTCGCATATACAGAGTTACGGTAGGCCAAATTCACATAAGCATATAAAAACCTGTCCTTAACATCGGGCCTTTTTTCATCTGCGTGTACTTTCAGAAGTAGTCTGCGTGTTTGTTTTTTTTTACTTTTGTCATTTGTTTTTTCAAGTAAATGGGCTCAATTCATTTTTTTTCTGTATTTCTTAGCAACGGATCCATGAAATATGGATCGCTCACAGGTGTCATTTGTGTGCTATTTTTTTTGTGTCTCCATTGACTTCAATGGACGAGTCTCATCTGCAGATCAGATTGGAATAGTACATGCCTGTTTTTATTATTTTTTTGTTTGTTTTTTCTTCATGGGATCCATGTGATAATAAAAGGGGGAATTGGCTCATTGACTACTATTAATTTGTGTGCCGGTCTGTGTGTTGTCCATTGTTGACTAGGACAGCACATTGACAGAAGTAGGAGTGTGAGAATTGGCATATGGATGATGTCCACTCCTTATTCTGCCCCACTTACTATTGTGTCTCCCAGCCATTCCAAGGAGCAGCCACTCCGGGCAGATTGTTCTCCGACCCCTGTCAAATAAGGCAGGGGGAAGCAGAGGAGATCCGTGTGCCACATCGGGAGAGCCTCAGTGTAGTTAGGCACAGGAAATGCCAGAAACAGGTAGTGCTAGTCAGTGCTTAACAGGAAGGCCCTACCTCACTTCCTGGAGAACAAGCCTCACGCTTTCTTGGCACTGTATATTAGCAAATTCTTGATGGGCCACTGAGAGATTGTAGGGGGCTGTGTCTGGAGGAGAAGGTGCTGCTGAGAGACAAAGTGTTGCTGAAAGGGCAGATGGTCCCTGAAGGTGCAATACTTTGTAAAGTAAATCCGTTGCCTGCATAATAAGAGGTGCAGAACAGGACCTGATTGAAAACTAAAGAACAAGGAGTCGTTGGGAGCATACAGCGTGAGCCACCCCGAGGGATCTACCTCTTCCTGCAGCAGGAGCAATCGGCAAGCACAAGAGGACCTGGGATGATCAGTGGTGCTGTAGGGGACTGGTTGGAGCAAGGTTCTGGAGTGCAGCAAGAACTACTGGAATTTGTGATTGAGAAATGCTCCAGACTCTGGATTACCCAGAGTCAGTTGAAGTCAGTACTCCCATACGTAAGTGAGGTCAGCCTCAATCGGACTGTAAGTGTGCACACTACTAGAGAAATTAACAGGCTTGTTACACAGGAGGACGTTAAGCCTAAAGGATCTTGGACTGGTAGTACGAATCATCATTCATATTATTGATATTGCTCTGACAGTGGCATTCTGCAATATGCGTAAGGCATTATTGATCCTAGAATTTAGCTAGTCGTAGATGAGAGACTCTACAATAAAAGCTCTTTCTCACACAAGCGGATTTTGCAGCGTTTGGGAGCATGCAGCAAGTGTGCAATGACATGCCGACAATCCCAATCTACCTGATCTAAAGAATTAGAATTTCTTTCACACTCTCTTGGCGTGTGTGCACGCGTAATCTGTGCCAAGATAGTGCATGCCGCAATGTGAGATTGGTACGCGTATTATGCGCGCAAAAACTGCGCTTGTAATGTGCATTAGCACACGCTCATGTGACAGCCCTAAAAGCTAAAGTGCTTGCTTGTTACTTAAGCCGCCTGCACACGGCCAGGTCAGATTCCACACGTAGGATCCCACAGTGGAATCCGACCCTGTGCCCGGCTGGTGACCCCCATGTACCTGGCTGTGGATCCATACTGTGGATTTGCCCGCCGGCGCGCATACGCAGTACAGATTATGCCATGATGATGATTGCGGAAGGTTTGCAGGGCGGATGGCTTCCATTGACTTCAATGGAAGCCGTCCGCACAGAAGCCGCACGGAATCGCAGCATGCTGTGATTTCTTGTCTGCAAGCAGAAAATCGCAATCGATTTCCGCTCGTGTAGAGGAAATCACGTTTTGCCATAGGATGCTATGTACAGCATTTGCCGCGGAATCACGAGGCGGACGCCCACTCTGGATTCCGCAATGCAAATAGCCCCGTGTGCAGGGGGCCTAAATATTGCCCATTTTTCATTCTTTGTTTGGAAATAAATATTGCATGTAACTCCTGCTGCTGCATCGAACCTGCGTTGCAATACCAACCCTGCAGCACGTCTGTTGGTCTTCTATACGTTACTCTCCTAATCATGCCCCTACGTCTTCTATTTCTTATTGGATTAATATACAAGGATGAAGTGCTACTTCACTAATTCTGGAGCGTCCCCTCATGCTGGGACATTCCCAGTACTCCTCTACTTATGACTTTCACTGGAGGCAGCTGTCAGGCAGGAAATGGCTATAAAACATATAATTACATAAGTAGTAATCGTGGGCACTGGCATTTTTCTTACTGTTGGTAATCCCACTGAGGAATGCTACAGTCAGCTTCTTCCTACTCTGAATGGTTGATAACAGAGAACAGAAGAAGTAAACTTTTTATTTTTTTTTCTAATACATTTGGTGTTGCTGGTTAAAGATCGCAGTGCTGAATACACATAAGCTGACTGGCAGGATATTTCTGTGCCTACCTTTTGGCCTCCGCCGCATTAATATAACCCTCTGGCCACATTTAGCTTGCATGTCTGGAGCTTTTAACTGTTAAACGGACATCAGAAATATGATGGGAACAAAGCCTAATGCGGGAAAATGGAGCAACTGTGGTGAAATACATGAGCGGTGGGCTCTAATAACTCATTTAATAAGCTGTGTGAAGGGCACCTTGCTTGTCCTGGCATTGCCATCTTGTTTGCCAGTTGGCTGCAGTTGCAGAGGAAAAGAAAACCCTGCCTATTTTGTCCCACTTGTCTCTGTTCCTGTATGCAGACTTTCTCTGCAAGGGGTCAGAGCAGGACAAAGCAGGCCAGCTGCATGGTGTTGTGCTCTGCAGAGCAGCGGCGTGCAGTGACATCACAGCAGGCTGGAGAGCCGACTGCGTTACGGCGTTCTGACATTTAGCTTGCAGTCACTGGACGGCGCGGAAAATCACTTTTAACAAGTGCACATCATCAGCACTTCAGCATAAAAGTGGGAAAGGGAATCTATGCTAAAGTTAATAGAGAAAACTTGTACAAATCCAGCTAGTAAGGGACACTCTTATCCTTCACACTCGCGATAAAATTGCGCGATTGAGTGAAAACGCAGAAAACCCTGCCTATTTTGTCCCACTTGTCTCTGTTCCTGTATGCAGACTTTCTCTGCAAGGGGTCAGAGCAGGACAAAGCAGGCCAGCTGCATGGTGTTGTGCTCTGCAGAGCAGCGGCGTGCAGTGACATCACAGCAGGCTGGAGAGCCGACTGCGTTACGGCGTTCTGACATTTAGCTTGCAGTCACTGGACGGCGCGGAAAATCACTTTTAACAAGTGCACATCATCAGCACTTCAGCATAAAAGTGGGAAAGGGAATCTATGCTAAAGTTAATAGAGAAAACTTGTACAAATCCAGCTAGTAAGGGACACTCTTATCCTTCACACTCGCGATAAAATTGCGCGATTGAGTGAAAACGCAGAATTATGACACCCATGTTTCTCAATGAGTTGCTTCACATTTGCAATGTTTTCACTCCTTCATGTCCTATCTTCCTGCATTTTGCATTTTTTTTCTCTCTCTCTCATGTTTCCCTATGGAGCCTCATTTTTATCGCATCGTAAAGCACGAATTGCAATTTCTCGCTCATGTCATTGGGGGACACAGCAAAGACCATTGGATATAGCTACTGCCACTAGGAGGCAACACTAAGCACAAAAATTGTTAGCTCTGCCCGCTGGCTATCAGTTTTAGCTTAGTGTCTGTAGGAGGCAGACTGTCTGAATGGATTTTCCAGGATGGGCCAGAGCTAAGAGGGAGTAACGGCTCTCCCGTTTAACCCAACCAAGGAGGGTGAACAGAAGTCGAGTGCTCCTTCTGTTGTCTGCCCGGCCCCCTCTGAAGAAAAAGGACCACCCAGGTACTCCTGCGTGTGTCTCGCCAGCCAAATACCCCCCCGTTAGTCCGAGTCAGCATCCCCTCCCCACACATGGCAGGCGATGTTTGGGGTGAGTGCTCTCCTGGAAGTGATGACTGGCTGACCCCAAGAGCACTAGGACCCTCCAGCCATAGAACTCCCCATTTTACTTCCGGGCGGTCCACTTTCCCTCCCGTGAAAGGGCAGGCAATGGTGAGTGTTGAGCTCTGCTGGAGTTGAGGAGCCTTCTTAGGCTGCCTGTCCACGGGCGAGTTTGAATTGCGTTCCCCGCGGCGTTAATCTGGCCGCGGGGAACGCAGTTCAAGCTCTCCATAGTGTTGTTATGGAGAGTGCTTCCCCCCTGTCCACGAGTGGAGAATCATTGCAATTCTCTGCTCGTGGCCGGCAAATCGCAGCATTCTTCGTGTGATTCTGGTCCTACTGATACCTGTGGTTCCTCCCATATGGGGAAGAGTACCTGCACATGGCCCGAGATTTACACCAAGCTACAGGTTATCTTGTGTGGCGAACAACGGTATTCAAGTTGATTGACCTGCGGTACCTTCTATGCACACTCCAAACTGGCTTGGGCCTACCCTATTGGTAGCTCCCCTATTGCCCCTCCTGCAGTTCCCTGCAGCTAGCCATACCGCATTGTCGGAGTTTAGGATGACACGCGGACAGGGTCCGGCCAGAGCCACATACCAAGTGCGCTCTCGCCACATGACAAGATTTGCATCCAACAGCGAATATGGGTTGAGCCTCGCCTGTTGCTGTCCTGCAGTTCCCTGCAAGGGATTCTTAGCGCATTGTCTGTATCCAGGATGACATGCGGTCAGGGGCTGGCCAGAGCCACATACCATGTGCGCTCTTGCTACAGTACGAGATTACATCCAACAGGCAGCCTTGGCGCAGTGTTCATGATGGCAGGCAAGAAGCACGTGCCATGTGTACTCTCGATGCAGTAGAAGATTGCATCCAGCCATGTTCAGACTGGTTTTCAGCAGTACTCCGGGCTTGCTGACATCAGTAGTTCCTTCCATAGGGTAGGAGTACTGGGCACAAGAAGTCCACGGACATATTGCTTTTTTCTACACTCCGGAATGGGGGAGCCGTACCTGACGACTAGCTTCCCTATGGTGGCCTGTCTGCACTGTTCTTGCAGGCAGCTTTAGCACTTTCCTCACTACAGGAGTAGCCGCTGGCTGGGGCCTCCCGGAGCCGCATACTATGTGCACTCACACCGCTATGTGGGATGGACATCCAGTCAGGATAATGGTAGGCTGCGGGGTGCCTCCTCAAACAGGATGCTGGGGACGGTAGATCCATCTACTAGCTCCCCTCCATTCAGCTTTGAAATGCTGATCCACTATGGGTCCAGTCCTTCTCCTGGTGGCCTCGGAACCAAACCAGCATCCATGGCTTTCTAGGAGGACTGGGGCGGCAGGCTCAGTCAGCCATATTAATGCGGGCGTGGGTCACTAATGTTGAACAGGCCTCGCATTCTCCCCTATTAGGCATGTCTGGGCTACTGCCATTAGGAGTACTCTGTAGTCAGAGCAGTCTGCGACTTCACTCATACTGCATTTCTCTACGTAGCCTTCCTCGCAGGTAAGAGCACGGTCTGGGAGACAAGCATTTAATAAGTAGCGCGCTGCGATCCTCCTGCGCTATTTCCTCCTGCAGGATTGCTAGCAGGATACTGTGAGATGGTATACACTAATAGTGTTTTCAATTCTTAGCGCTCACCCTCCTGACTCCGGAGGATTTCGCGAAAAGACCAGCGAGGCTCACATCCGCCAACTTGGTCGCCTGTCAAGGGTCCCAGCTCTTTAGTTTTATCCCCTCTTTCTGATGGTGCTGATGTCATGTTCAGCTCACCCAGGCTACTCGTGTCTCTACTAAGCAGGATGCACTATTGGGCGGAGGTTCTTCGGTCACCCTGGCTCTCCGCTGTTGCACCTGACAACACTGGTGGAGCCTTGGTGTTGTGTGGTGGTTTCCTCGCACTGGTGCCGCTTCGCAGCAGTGCACAGTCACTGTGCCAAAGACACAATATGTTCAGGCTGTGTTACGGCACATATTTCTAGAATGGTGCCTCATTGGAAGTTCCTCGTCGGGAGCGCCCCTTTTTTCTCAATGGTGGTCTGGTTCTCTGACCCCCTTTTTGCTCTTTTTCCAGAGCATGTGGGATGACTAGGCACCTATTTGTGGTTAAAGCCACCTATTTGGCTTATATATTCCCACCTCTTGGGTTCTGTTCTTGAATGTTCTTGTATGCATGAAGCCATGCCCTCCAATGATACGGGCGAGAAAGACATTTTAGGTAAGTTCCTTACAAAGTCCATATTTTTTGGACCCGGTGATCCAAACGGTGTTTAAGGCTAGGAAGCCATCCTCGTCGAGGGTGTATCATCGCGTGTGGAGAGGGTTCTTCCTTTGGTGCCAGGATGGGCTGGCGATGGGGCCCAGCCTCACTTCCATCAAGGGACAAATTTCCATTTTGTCTGTCCTTTTTCAGCGCCCCTTGGCATCCAGGTCAGCTTTGCGCACTTTCCTGCTGGGAGTTGCTCACACGACACCACCGTTTCGCTCCCCAGTACCACCTTGGGATTTGAATCTGGTCTTGGACGCCCTACAGACTCATCCATTCAAACCATTAGCAAGGGTACCATGGCAATTATTATCCTGGCAGGTAGCCTTCCTGGTGGCAGTTACTTCTCTCCAAAAGGTCTCCGAGGTCACGGTGAAGCCACCCTTTACAGGGTTCCACCATGATAAAGTTGTATTGCATCAGGTTCCTTCTTTTCTCTCCAAGGGGGTGTCATCTTTCCATATCAATGAGGACATTGTGCTCCCGTCGCTCTGTCTGGTGGCAGTACACCCAGGGGGACGAGCTCTGCATGCTTTAGATCTATTTGGAACAGACTTTGTCATTCCGACGCTCTGATTATCTATTTGTGATACTGAAGTGTATGAGTCGTGGTCTCGCGGCCTCCAAAAGTCGTCATCTAATGCTGGATCCGCTCGGTGCTGGTTGAGGCCTACTGGGCTATGGGTAAGACATCGCTGTTTCAGGTGACAACACACTTTGCCAGGGTGGTGGGAGCCCCATGGGCGATCGGCAATGATGCCTCCGCCTTGCAAAGGTGTAGGTGGGCTCATGGTCATCCCTACACATTTTCTCTAAGTTCTTCTGAATTCACACTTTTTGTGTCAGCCAACACTTCCCTAGGCGGAAGGTTACAGATGGCTGTAAACTGACCATGCGGGTTGGGGATTTTCCCTTTTTCCCTCCCTCGGGGACTGCTTTGGAACGTCCCATGGTCTTTGCCAAGTGAGAAAGGGGATTTTTTTACTCACGGTAAAATCTCTTTCTCGGCTTGTCATTATGGGCCACAGCACCCACCCTTTCTTTCTTTCTATATGGCACCATTTTTTTGTCCTGGTCAGGACCCCGGTTCTGTAAGTTGCATATGGTGCTGTGTTTCCATTACAGTTAGAACCTTTGTGTTATATTGCTATCTATTGTTGTTGTTGTTTTTTCCGTTCCCGCATGGTTGCTCCTACTGCTGGCATACAAACTGATTAGCTGGGGGTCTGCAGAGAGGGATATAGCCAGCGGGCGGAGCTAACACTTTTTGTGCTTAGTGTCGCCTGCTAGTGGCACTAGCTATATCACAATTTTCTAGCGGCGATATCGCGATTGCCAGCGTTAAGGAGCCCTTAGGGTGGTTTCACATCTACGTTGTGGATTCCGCTATCCTTCTCCGTTTAAGAAGCGGGAAAGGGGAAATCCTGCGAAGGAACTGGATAGCACTGGACAGACACCATTGACCAAAATGGGGTCCGCCGGCTTTCTACTCAAATGCTCAGCTTTTGGACACCGAAAAAGCGCTGCATGCCAAAATTTTCAGCTGGACTTTTGACTGAACCTTTAGGTCGCTTTCACGCAGGTAACAAAATCACGCAATTTTGCCGCGATGCGATAGCGCTACGAAACGCATGGATGTGAAGTCCATGCTTTTCAATGGGTTCCTTCACATTAGCAATGTTTTCTCTGGTCTTACCTTGTGAGGTAAAAACATGACATGCTCTATATTGCCGCGATTTGCTTTTTTTTTTAATCACCCATGCTTCATTATGGAGCTGCGACTATAACGTGATAAAGTCCTATTCTCTTTTCTCGCGGCGAAATTGCGTTCAAAGTCACGAGCTGTAGCGATAATGCACAAAAATCGCGAGAACACAGCTGTGATATCACCACAATTCTCTCGCCCCCGTGTGAAAGAGGCCTTAGATGGAGGTTCCGCTGTAGATGTGAAGTAGGCCTGGCACAGGGTTTATCTCCTGGTTTGCCTTGAATCCTTGGCTGGCCCAACATTTAATCACCGTGTGTAAAGGTATCTTTATCACTCAAATAATTGCTGGAAACTGCAAATTTGGGCCATAGTCATCCCATGTACACATGGCCACCAACAAGGCACTGAGCAAGAAAAGGACTCTTGTCGAAGTTGCTTGGTTGTTAGCTCACCTAACTATCGACTTATGTAAACAGGCAGTTTCATTTATGAACGGAGGAGGCTGGCCGGAAGAGATCTCTGAACGACTGTCGCACAGGAGTGATAGTTGGTGGGACAGCTGACGGGCTCCTATGCACCCTACAGTCGTCCCGTGAAGAGGTAGCTCTAGATATGTTGGCCAATAGCTATTTCTTCTGACACCCCTGCCATACACTTGCTCAACTTGACCGAGTGCGCGTTTGTCTTCAACGGGAAGAGTGGAACCGTTGTTCGACATCTTTGGTAGTTGCATATCTCTTTTGAGGAAAAAAAAAACAATAAAGCATGTTTAAGAGAGCTTTCCGACATTTAAAAAGAAACAAATTTGGCGCAGGGAATGGGTTAGAAAAAAAGCTGTACTCCCTACTCCCCAGTGCAGCACTGTTGCTTCCAGCTGAAAAGCCAGGCAGCTGAGCGGAAACCGAAGGGACCCATTATAGTCTATGTTCAGTTTCAACCTTAGACGGAGTGGTTCGCCCATGGGGATTCCCCCTTTCCTGCTCCCCAAACGGAGCAGGAAAGAAGAACCCCTGCGACGCAAGTCTAAAACGACCCTTATTGGTCTCATGTGCAATGAACGGTAGGTGACTTCTGCAGCATCCTCTGGGACCAGGGCTCCTGTGCTGGATTTGGGGGAAACGTAAGAAAAGTGAGTATTGCTTATGTTTTTCTTAACATATTTCCTGCCCAAATAATTGTGTGTGTATATATAATTTTTTACTTTTGGAAAACTCCTTTTAATCCCTACTGACCAATCCTTCTCTTCACTGACATCGGTCATATAAATTAAATGGACAGCCGGTCGGGTTCAGCCAACATTTATCTAATGTGTATGGCCATCTTTTGTGCCCATTTTACCCGGGATATTTTCACAGTAGTTCCACTGAAACGCACTACATCCAGCCTCTTCCCAACCTTTGAGTAATATAGAATAATAGACAGCATTTAGCTTTTCGGCATTTTTCATGTATCTTTGCAATCTCAGTGCTCCCTTGTACATATATAGCGGTATTATAAAGCTTTGCAGTGCTTCTAGTTATTGGGCCTGGGCAGCAGTCGATGTGTGTTAGATTTAGAATTATATTTAAATTCTGATTTTCTTTTTTTTTCTTCAAATTTTTAGATCTACTTTTTATTCTTCACTCTGATTTTTACCTTTTTACTATTTACTGCTTAGTCCGTATATTGCAACTAGCCGAACAGATTAAGGGGTTCTGGCCAGAAATGCGTTTTCCCATGCTGGCACTACACGTTACTTAATAAACGAGAAGTTTCGAAATATATCATCTTTCATATTTAGAGTGTTGTGCCAAACCACCAGTTCTTTTAGTTCCATCCTCCCGTTCACCTGCGTCTACTCAGGTGGCGCGCCATTTGGTAGGCTCCACCTCTACTTTTTTCAGCACCTTTAGAACCTCCACGGTTCTTGCATTTTCTTTTATCCTATAACAATTGTTCGAGTTTTGCTCCACCTTTTTCCCTTTTCCGCATTCACTTTAGAGAGTCATGCTCAGAACACTTCTGTAGAACTTCAGCTCTTTTCTAGGTCCAATGCTTGACTCCACCATGTAAGATGCTCATGAGTCGGCCGTAGTATACATTTATCTCTTACAACCATACTGTTGGCTTTAGAGAACCCGGGCATACGGTTAAAGCGGGAAGGAGAAAGCACACTCCTACTTGCAAGGAAATGTGATTTGGTTAGGCCTATTTACATTGTAATCATCATTCAGCTACGATCGGCCATGATGATTGTCAACCTTTGTAAATTACTATAAATGACCCTAGTGAGAAATTCCTAAAAATGTTTACAGTCACTGTGTGGTTATATTACCCAGTGCAAATCTGGACTACTAAACTGGAGATGACTTCTCAGTCTAAGGCGCAGTTCACATCTGCGTTAGGGCTTCAATCATAATCCCGTCTCTGTTCCGTTTTTTTTTCCCGCTCTAACTCCATTTTTTTGCTCCAAAACCTGATCCATTTTTTTTCTCCCATTGAGTTAGTTTTTTTTTTTTAAAGAAAAAAACTGAAAGCTTCCATTTGCTTCCGTTCTGTTGGGTTTCTGTTTTTTAAACTGAGCAAATGCTTGTCCCATTAAAAGAAGGAAAGCCTAAAGGAACAAAAACAAAGGAAAGCTTTCTGTCTTGCTTCCTATTTTTTTTTAACATTTAAGTCAATGATGTTAAAAAAAAAAATGATAGTTTTTTTTCCTCCTCCTTTTTAATCTTTTTGTGCTCCAAAAATTGAGCAGAAACAGAGCGAAACCAAATTTTGACTAAAGCCCTAAAACAGATGTGAACTGAGCCTAATAGAAGAAAGTACATTTGGGCAGCTCATGCATATGGCTTCCGATTTAGGTTGAAAAACCCTCCGAGCTTCGTTTATCCGGAAAGATTAATTAAACATGACCAGCGTGATGCAGTATGGTTACACAATGACATGAGGCAAGTGGAATAGCATGCTCATAAATACATATAGGTTAGGGTGCCTTCACACTGGCGATAAAATCACACGATTTTTTGAGCAATGAGACTCAGTGAAAACGCAGAATTATGAAACCAATGATTTTCTTCACTTTTGAGATGTTTTCACTCTTGTGATGTTGCTTGAAAATCAAAATAGCGGCATGTCCTATCTTTGTTCATTTTTTTTTTTTAATCTCCCATGTTTCCCTAAAAATTGCAGGCGGCAGCAATGTTCTTGTGAAAAAAGCAGCGCTGACGCTCAAAACTCGTGGGTAAAAAAGACGCGATTTTGCCACGGGAAAATCGCAATCTCCAGTGTGAAAGAGCCTTTTCAGAGAGAAACTAGTCTAGTGAAATCCCTTTAATCCAGAATCCAATAAATCAGACATTTTGTGGTCTGGCACTTCTTTCCAGCAGGAAACTCAGTGATCTTGAAATTTACAAGACCAAGACTAAAATACTTAAGGCTGCATTCACATTACGTTCCAAACCACATTTGGGGATTCCATCCCAGGGCGCCATCTGTGTGGGTGAAAATGGCATCCAGATGGAACCATAGGCTGCTATTAGTAAAATGGGGACTAAAGCTGTTCTCTGTTTTAGCAGGTTTCTGTTAATTCTGTCTTTTTTGCCTAGTTGAGTACAGTGTTTCCCAACTCCAGTCCTCACGCGCCCCCAAGAGGTCATGTTCTCAGAATTTCCTCAGTATTGGACAGGTGACTCGGACATTGCCACAGGTGTTTTAACTATAGGATTTCCTGAAAATATGACCTGTTGGTGGTCCCTGAGGACTGGAATTGGTAAACACTGGTTTAGTAGACTGAAAAAGCCCTGGTGCTCCAGTGGCAATGCATCTGTATTCCCCCACTGGCCTCTACATCTGGTCTCTTGCGATGATGGGTCGTCACATGCCACTGACTGCAATATTAGGGTTTGTGGTGGATTTTGGCTTCCCATTTGAATGTAATAGGGAGAATTTGCAACAGATCTGCAACCAATCCATGTCAGAAATTGGCATGCGGCAGATTAAAAAATCTGTACCACAGATCAACTTCTGCATAGCAAGTTTCTAGTGTGTAGATGAGATTTCTTCAAGTCTCGTCCCCTTTGTGGCTACTGTATTCTGCTGCAGGTTGTTCACCCCATAACTAACCAGAAAGTGTCAACATCTTAAATTTAAAAATTCCAAAAATCTAAAAAATAAATCAGTAGGCTCTCGATTTCTGGTAAGCCACCCTGGTACCCGATGTAAACCCACAGAATTACAAGGGAGAACATACAACCTCCATGCAGATGTTACCCTTTGTCAGATCCGAACCCAGGACAACAGTGCTAACCACTGAGCCACTTGTAATACTACTTAATCGACAGAAGACTTAATCCCCTTTCCTTATTAGGCATGGGCCCTCTGGACCATTATAGTCTATGGGCAGTTGGGAAGTGGGTTAATTTCAACATTGAAATTGCAACACCAAGCATGAAAAGTCGTAGAATGATGGAAGTCGTGGCATCGGTAGACCTGTTCATTATATACAAAATATCTAAAGCCTCCTGGATTTATTCAGTATAGAGTATGAACACGATGTGCGGAAATACACACATTTCTATATCTTGGCATGCTATCAATGAGGTTATTAATGGTTAAGGAATCCCTGGCTACCATTGCATTCGAGACAGAAGCAGGGCTCCTTGCTGAAGAGGATACACCTCCATTGCCGTCTTGCTCTGCACCATGGTAACCATTGAGAGCGGTGGCATGAGGTCAGTGGAACACCTGTCGCTGGACATCTTGGCCCAATGTCATGCAAGCACCTTCTAATGGTTTGTGTAGACACTGTTTGACGCCCCAGGCTTGGGATGTGATATCCAATTTCACTCGCAGTACAGATTGGATTGCTGTGCACCATTCTACTAGTCTGCCTGTTCAGAACTTCGCATCTATGCACCTCTTGCTGTCATTTGACTTCAGTGTAGTTCTCCCGACCACAGGGACCCACAATGTTGGACAATGCTGACATTTTGGCTTATGTAGGTAGTGATAAACCTAGGTCTATTATTTCAAAGATTCAGACCCTCACAGTTTGCAACAAGTGGCACGTCAATGAATTGGAGGCATTGCACATCCATACCACAAGACTTTATCCAATTTTTCACGTGGCTGAAAAAATTTGCTTTCGATCTCACTTTTTACACCCTTGTAGCCCCTCCCACATGCCACAGATTGGAGCTAGGTGCTTGAAAATTTTAACTCCCATCTTAGCGACACCTTCTGCTTCCTTGATATGCATAATCTTATAGCTTGTCCTTCTTGGTATTGCCATTTTAATGTTGAGTAGTGCCTTA
Source organism: Eleutherodactylus coqui (assembly GCF_035609145.1). Classification (NCBI taxonomy): domain Eukaryota; kingdom Metazoa; phylum Chordata; class Amphibia; order Anura; family Eleutherodactylidae; genus Eleutherodactylus; species Eleutherodactylus coqui. The sequence continues at coordinate 33,574,621 of NC_089846.1, forward strand.
TTATGGATTTTTGTCAGTTCCTCTTTATGGTTTGGAGCGTTTCCCCATCACGGTCTTCAATGGAGACCAAGCAAGAATAGGTTCTTTTCCCTTCCTGAAATGCCAGGTTTTTGGAAAAGTCCTTGAGATCTGACAGACTTTTCCTTAGCTGGGCCAACATACTTGTTGGTGGCAAATATTGAGCATGTGACTACTGTACTTCACATACATTAACCCCTCAAGGATGTGGCCTCTCTTTTAGGTATTTGGTTTCTCCTCCCCAATAAAAAAAAAAAAATCACAGCTCTTCTATTTTTCCATCAATTTAGCTGTCTGAGGGATTGGGGTTTTTTTGCGACGAGTTGTATTTTTACCGATACTATTTAATGTACCGTATAATGTACTGATGAGCGTTAAAAAAAATTCTAAGTGGAGTGAAATGGAAACACGCAATTTCAGCATCTCTGAGGAATTATTGTTTTTATGGCATACATACTGTGGGATAAAACGATATCACTTTTATTACATTTTTTTGTTTGGAGACCGGATGACCAAAAAAGCGCATTCTGGAATTGTGATTTTTTTTTTTTTTTTTTTTTTTTTTTTTTTAAATATTTCTGACCACTTTCACCTTATGGAATAAAAAACGCATTGTTTTCATAGATCAGAATTTTATTGATGTGGCGATGCCAAATACTTGTTAGTTTAGTATTTGTTTTTTTAGATATTTAGTATTTATATATTTATATAGTATTTAGATATTTTTTTCCATTAATACTTGACAAGGGATTTTTTTTTTTTTAACCCTTCAACGACCCATGACATATTTACTTCCTTCAGAAGCGGGGATTGTATGAAGCGGGTTAATATTTGACAGCCTCTCACAACAGCCGTGATCAGCGTGAACGTTGATTGCGGCCGTTAACGCTTTAAATGCAACTGGCAGTTCTGCCCCTGACATTAAAATGTCCCGATCTGTGTTAGGAGGGTTCCAAATGGCCCTCGTGATGAGATCTCAAGGTGCCGTTTGGTTGCCATGGCTGACTGCCTGCCAGAACATGATATGTTATACTCCTATGAGCGATCAAACGATCGCAGAATCAAGTCCCCTACAAAGATGAAAAAAACGGAGTTAAAAAAAAAGTTTTATTAACTATTACAGAAAATAAAAGTTTAAAGAAAAACAAAAAAAACTTTTCCCCATATTTATAATAAATCGAAACAAAAAAGATTAGCAGGCAGTATTTGGCTTTGCTGTATTTGTTAAAATCTGATTTATCAAAGTAATGTATCATTTATCCAACGCAGTGTATGTCATTAGAAAAAAATTCACAAAGCCATAATTGTATTTATTTTTTGGTCACACCGACTCCAAAAAAAATTTTTTAAAAAGTGATCAAAAAGATGTATGTACTCCAAAATGGTACCAGTAGAAACTATAGGATGTCCCACAAAAAATGAGCCCCACACAGCTAGCGCAATAGAAAATTAAAATTATGGCTGTCAGAAGATGGTGGCAGAAAATTTTATTTTTTTTCGTACATTTATGTCCTGGAGTGTCGGGGTATGTGTGAAGAGAGGTCTCGGGGCGACCTCTCTTCATACAGCGCAGGTGTCAGCTGTTTATTACAGCTGACACCCAAGGGCAATAGCTGCAATCGGCCATACAGCCAATCGCAGCTATCAACCCTTTAAATGCTGCTGTCAATTCTGATAGCGGCATTTAAATCCCCCAGTCCCATACAGCCCCCTCCTGTGGTGAGATCGGGGGAGCTGTGCAGGTGTTATGGCTGCCGGGGGCCTTCTGAAAGGCCCCAGGGCTACCTTGAGAGACTGCCTATCAAGCCATCCCTGTGGGGTGGCTTGATAGGCTGCCTGTTAGATCATTACGTCATAGTGCATTCTATCAAAGTAGTGCATTAGTTAACCCACACGGTGAATGTCGTCCGAAAAAAAAATAAAGAATGACAAAAAAGCAGTTTTTCAGTTACCCTGTCTCCCATAAAAAACGCAATAAAAAGCGATTAAAAAGACGTATGTATTCCACATTGGTACTAACGGATACCAAATTGGTACTAACGGAAACTACAGGACATCCTGCAAAAAATGAGCCCTCTATCAACCATGTCGACGGAAAAATAAAAAAGTTATTGCGCGCAGAAGATGGCGGCAGACAACAATTGAAAAAAATGTAATGTCTTTGAAAAAAATAGTAGTGAAAAAACCTATACAAGTTTGGTATCGTAGTAATCGTACTGACCCATAGAATAAAGTTATCATGTCGGTTTTTTTTGCAGTTTGTGCGCCGTAGAAACAAGACGTACTGAAAGATGGCGGAATGTTTTTTTTCTTTTGTTTTTTTTTTCATTTTACTCCACTTAGAGTTCTTAAAGTCTTTCAGTACATTATACGGTACATTAAATAGCACCATTGAAAACTACAACTCGACCAGCCAAAAACAAGGCCTCGACAGTTACGTCAATTGAAAACTAAGAGTTACAATTTTTTGAAAGTGGGGAGGAGATTACAATGATCGAAAAATAAATAAGGGCCACATCCTTAAGGGTTTAAACTTTTTTAAAATCCTCTATTTTTTACAATAATGTAATAAACTTTTTTCCCTTTTTTTTTTTTTTTTGCCCCCTAAGGTGACTTAAACTTCTAACCCTTTTGATTATTTATACCATATATTGCAGTACTTCAGTATTGCAGTGTACAGTAGAATCTCAACGAATGTCATTAATCCATCCGGAAGCAATGGACTTTTATAGAAATCAATGTTAGTTGAGGACATTATTTTCATAGGAATTAATGTAAATCCAATTACTTGGTTCTAGACGTTCCAAAAACACACCAAACCCCATTAAATAGAGAATAACTCTGGTCTTTAATACCAAAAACAATAACAATACTGAATGAATATAAAACACAACAGTAAAGAATACATTAACATTGCAGGGACATCATTATAGCAGTACGTATCACTGTGTTATCTGTGGTTTTACACAGGACTGCAGGGACATCATTAGCAATATGTATCACTGTGTTATCTGTGCTTTGACATAGGACTGCAGTATTTATTTGCAAGCGTTTCTTTACTGTACTGTACTCATCTGTACAGTACTTACATTTTGCAGTACAGTGGGGATTCAGAAGGCAGGCAGCGTTCAGCACTTTGGGGATTCAGCTGCTGTACTGTGTCAGGAGGCAGGCAGACACAGCAACATTCAGCCGGCTTTGTGGAGAGGGGAGGGGGAGGGGGAGGAGGAGCTCGCTGATGCAAGAGAAAAAGGAAGTGACCGGCATCAGCTGCACACTGGCTCACTGAGCAGCGCCCGGGGTCATGGAGCGGTCGGCGCCCTTCTCTGAGGAATGCAACTTTATTTGAGGAACCGCCGCTACCCTGACACATCGACTTAAGTCGAAAACAGCTTTACTTAAGAGCAATGCTACTCAAGGGTTAACTGTATAATATTTCTGCTGACATTCTATTATGGCAAGCCGCAGACTCATCTTAATAGATAGAAATACATGGCAGCTCTGGGGTCTTCAGAAGGCCCTGGGCTGCCATGACAACTGAACGGCACTTTGCAATCCCATCAGGACTTTTAAATGCTGCTGTCAGAGTTGACAGCATCATTTTAAGGATTAATAGCTGTAATCTATTGTAGGTGGGTGTGAGCCGTTAGACAAGCAACACCCATTGTGTATGGAGCTTGGCCACTCTGTACAGACCCTACCACCAGAAGGAGTGTATATATAATATATGCCCTTTAGCGTTAAGTGGTTACAAAATTTTCTTTGACACCAAATTTAATCCACAGGGCCTCATTGTCAAGATGGGTATGGGTCCTAGAGGTGGGACCTGCATCTATTACACATTTAAGGATATGCCATTAAAGCATGTTATTGGCATACCCTTTAAAAAGGTAATCACGGTGTTACCCTATATCAATATAGATCTGTTATTGGGCTACTTGCATAATAACACAAGATAGGCTAAGACCTGACTTTTTTTCTGACGGGATACCTTGAAGCGCAAGCCAACAGTGGGACTTTATGCCACTTGACTGTTTCCACAAGTACAACAGAGATATTAAGAGAGCTTAAACCTAATTTGAATTCTGCTTTAAAGGGGTTTTCAGATAGAACTTTAGTGACATGATAATCAGCTGTTTTCATTCAAATGACGAGAGAGAATGGTTCCCGGCAGTGGATTTTTTTTTAATGCTGATGATGGATAGCTCTCAACTTTCTTGAATAATATATTTCGTCCCATCACTTCACAAAAGGGCCATACCAGGAGCTAGGCGCTGTCAAGGCTGCTCTAGACAAGTCGTCCGTAGTCAGTTGACAGTCATCTGCGAGCCAGATTCTCTGTGATTTTGGTTGTGTTTCTCAAAATAAGCACCTGTTTACATCTTGGTTTGACAGATGTCTCAGCGGTCGTCTACGTGAATGATGACTGTCATTTCCGTTCCTCGGGATTTAATAGCTTGTCTGTGTGAACTAATTCTGATAGAAGGATAAGCAGCAGATCTTGGCTTTATAGTACCGTAAATGGCAATACATAATGGCTACAAAAAGTTGTATTTATATTTATGGGGGAAAAAAAATTATTTAGTAACATTATTATCCATCACCTTATCAGACTTCTCTTTAGTTTCTTGAACTGGAAGAAAGCTATCATCATAAACTTCGTTTCCGTACCCGAACCCTATGTGCTCATACATGCCGCTTGTAGCCTATTCCATGGCAAGCTAATTAACCTGGCAGCTTGTATTTGGATTGTTACACTGGATCGGAATACTTGGAGGAAACCCACACGAATACAAGTGTAACACCTGCACACCATACAGATGGTGGCTTGGTCAGAAATTAACCCTTGGCCCAGTTTTATAAGGCTGCAAAGCTAAGCCCCGTTCCACTCACCGTAATATGTTTACTTACTGCAATCAACAGACATCTGTACTCACTTTTGTCTCCAAAAACATCTTTCAGCACATTTACGAGCAGCGTGGTAATGGTGTATGTAGAGTGCATTCAGCATATTTAGAGCATTTATTTAAATTTTTGCATCTACTGAAAAGCTCCACAAATATTTTGGCATCTACAAACCTCTATTCATAGTTGCTAAAAAAAAAAAGTATTCTTCATAAATGCAATGCCAATTTTTAAAGGAGGGGAGGACTTCTGTCCACCCCACCCCCCCGGGGAGGACTTCTGTCCACCCCCCCCCCCCCCCCCCGGGGAGGACTTCTGTCCGCCCACCCCCCCCCCGGGGAGGACTTCTGTCCGCCCCCCCCCCCCGGGGAGGACTTCTGCCCCCCCCCCCCCCCCCCGGGAGGACTTCTGTCCACCCCACCCCCCCGAGGAGGACCTCTGTCCACCCCCCCCCCGGGGAGGACTTCTGTCCACCCCCCCCCCCCGGGGAGGACTTCTGTCCACCCACCTTCCCCCGGGGAGGACTTCTGTCCACCCACCCCCCCGGGGAGGACTTCTGTCCACCCACCCCCCCCGGGGAGGACTTCTGTCCACCCCCCCCCCCCCGGGGAGGACTTCTGTCCACCCCCCCCCCCCGGGGAGGACTTCTGTCCACCCACCCCCCCGGGGAGGACTTCTGTCCACCCCCCCCTCCCCCCCCCGGGGAGGACTTCTGTCCACCCCCCCCTCCCCCCCCGGGGAGGACTTCTGTCCACCCCCCCCCCCCCACGGGGAGGACTTCTGTCCACCCCCACCCCCCACGGGGAGGACTTCTGTCCACCCCCACCCCCCACGGGGAGGACTTCTGTCCACCCCCACCCCCCACGGGGAGGACTTCTGTCCACCCCCACCCCCCACGGGGAGGACTTCTGTCCACCCCCACCCCCCGCGGGGAGGACTTCTGTCCACCCCCACCCCCCGCGGGGAGGACTTCTGTCCACCCCCACCCCCCACGGGGAGGACTTCTGTCCACCCCCCCCCCCGGGGAGGACTTCTGTCCACCCCCCCCCACCCCCCGGGGAGGACTTCTGTCCACCCCCCCCCACCCCCCGGGGAGGACTTCTGTCCACCCCCACCCCCCCCCCCCGGGAGGACTTCTGTCCACCCCCCCCCCCCCCCCCCCGGGAGGACTTCTGTCCACCCCCCTCCCAGGGAGGACTTCTGTCCACCCCCCCACCCCCCCCGGGGAGGACTTCTGTCCACCCCCCACCCCCCCGGGGAGGACTTCTGTCCACACACCCCCCCCCCCGGGGAGGACTTCTGTCCAATGACAGGCGCTCCATTGCTCGGTAGACCTTTTTTCTCCTTATGTTGCAACTATTACCGGTCCTTTTGACGTCAGCAAATCAACATTACAAATGTAGCTCCAGTAACACCATATTTGGCACTTACTGAAGTTTAGGTGTGAAGGCGAAAGTGGTTCAATAGCCAACTAAAAAAACACTTCTAGTACCTGGTATTATACTTTTTAATGTGGGTAATATGAGTGTTTTTAGCCATTAACCTTAAGCTGGTCATAAATCGTCTTAGTCAAATTTTGCCCTGTGTGCCATTCCATAGTAGATATCCTCAGTCGTAGAACGTAGTGTGTGATCATGAACTTGACAAAGGTATTTTTTAAAAATAGGATTTCTTCTTGTTTTCCTCTTAAGATCTTAGGAACTCTTAAGCAGGTTGTTCTAAAAAAAAATGTTTTGTATATAGATTCATAGAGGCGGTATACCAGATATTTTGTGGCATAAATCACTTTGTCCAGATAGAACAAGAAGCCTTGAAACTGACTTGCCATATATTTTACATGGGGAAAAATAAAGCTATGGCCAAATAGTGTTTTACATTTCCGATTCTTTGCTGGGTGACTGTAGAGAGCACAATTTACCATACTAGGATCGTTTTAATGGAAATAGCATTACACTAGTCCAAGAGTTGTGTGCGGTATTGCAGCTAAGCCCAACTGAAGTGAATTTGGCTGAGCTGTAATTACCATTGTCTAATCCCTACAACCTTTGACATCTACTATTTACAAGCAATCAACCAAAATCGGTTCAGCTTATTAATACTTTTTTTTGCTTTAGTAAAGCAATTACTGTTTCTTACCCATTAATTGCGTGAATATATTTTTGGGTAACCCGCAGAATTTCTACTCTCGATCTTTTTGTCCTACATGTAACCTTTTGGATGGAAGAGTCTTGGTTTCCGTAGTCCATTTCTTTTTGAAGTTGCTTTGAGTTGGCCAATGAAAGCTCTGCCAGGATGACCAAAAATAGCTGTGGATGGAAAGACAGAAGTGAGATCATCAAGGCCATCACAAGAAGAAATGAGGGCACAGCTGTGGAGTTCTGGAGGCAAAAGCATAGACTCAATATGTCAGGGAAAATTACATCGCACCGAGGCAGAGAGCTTCTGCTTTATTACAGCGCTGCTCTACGTCTATCCTCTTATTAGTTGACTTATGGATAACATAAGTGATGGACGTAAGGCTACCAAATGAAACGTGTGCCATGCTATCTTAAGTGTAATGGTAATTACTAATGATCTAGGTGACGGGTAACAATAATCATTATGTATTTGGTAATCAAACCTAAACGTTGTTCACAACAAGAACAGAGGATTTTTTGATATTTCTCGAATATTACTAGTTAAATGCTGCATCTGTAGATGAGAAAAGACATGAATACCTTGTTATTTCCATTAGTATCAAAATCTTGAAATACATGATTGAAAATGACTACCAATCCGCCGATGGAAGTATATTGGAACACACATTTTTGGTTCTCCAGTTTGGAAAAAATGGATACCTTAGTTTGATTTGGACGGACAGGTGAGATAGAAAAGTCAAGGTACTGTAGATCACACATTTTTTCAAGGCCGCGGAGGTTAATAGAATAGGAGAATTTGTAACTGACGGCACCATTCAAGAATTAGGCTGTAATGTAATTTAAATGGTTTAGAGCCCAAATGTTTTGCAGTAAGCTTATGCAGAATAATTCTACTTTTATAGATCTTTTTGTGTTTTTCTGTTGACCTGGCCACCATAAGACTTTGTCTTTAGTGACCTAAAAATGTTATAGTCCTCAAATCTTCGACTCTTGGCAAGTTTTTCTAATGCTTTCTTTATGTAGACCGGTGGGAATACAATAAGTAAGCATTTTCAACTTTTTAACTATTACTCCTACATAAGCAGCAACTAAGGAACATAGTTTGACATTGTTTGAGTTGGTCAACAATTTAAGAAAATTAATTATAGTTTCAAGCTACAACTGCTTTAAGTAAGCAGCGTGCTGAGTCCTACGGAGTACCACTGGCATGGGGACCATGGGTGCCGAGCTAAGGGTAGAATTTTTTTTTATGTGTACCAACTACCACTCCATCAGTAATGCTATAATAGGGAGCATCTGCCTAATACCATATATTCTATGAAGAACGTCAAATTATGAAAACACAATATAAAAACTTTACCAAATGGCACTACAGTAAATTACAAAGGTTATATGGTTATACTGGATCCAAAAGCTGGCTTGATGCAACTCTCTTCTTTGGGTTTACAAGATGAATACTTGTAATCCAATCAATTTGGTTTGTGTAGAGATGATGGTGTTTTCCACTTTGGCTTTCAGTAAAAAAAAACAACTTAAAAATACTTGGAAAACTCTTAAAATAATAAATTGCAGATGTGATTGCAGAGAACTGGGGAGTTATAATCTTCTTGCCTGTGTTCAAGTCATTGCTAGTTGGAAGCTTAGCCATATAGCTGCTAGTTACATCTCTCATCTCCTTGATACCTCCTCGAGCAGGTGTGACATTCCTCCGACTATCGTAAAGATTAGCTTACGTTTTTTAGTAGAGGTTAAGACATTTTATAATCGTTATTTTGACAGGTAAAATAATTTTTGTGGTTCGCTCTCCCTGCATAAAGATATTGCATATATATGAATAATGGAGAACATGCTTTCAAATATGCATTAAGCTAGAAACACGGCAGCACTCTCACAGTGCGGTGGAGGGGGGGGGGGGGGGGGGATTACTCCATACCCACTTCCAAGGTAACCTAACTCTCAGTAAAATGCCTTTTATTGGATAGGCCTCCATATATAATATTTATGATAATATTCATATTATCAGTGAAGTCAATGGGAAGATTTAACAATTTTAAGCAAATGAATTAAAAATCATTGAAAAGAAATTATAATTTATTTGTATACCAAAAAGGTTCTGTTTAATTAAAATGGTAGGAAATAAATAGAAGGATTTGGCCAGAATTTTAGTTTTTGTATTTGAATATACATTTTGTAATTTTTTTTTTAATAAGATGAATGAATATGATTTAAATACTTCCTCCTCTTCTGGGAGGAAGACTAATGAAAACCTTCAGCCCACGTCTACATGCGCTTGCAGTATTGGCCATACAAGTCCTATATTCCCTTTATAGGGTTCACTCACATAATGGCTTCCGCTTCTGAGTTTGATGTGTTTGTTTTTGCAGGGAGGCTACAATATGGGATCTGGCAGCTTGACCTAAATCTCATATATCCTATCAGTTAGATCAGCTCTTCACCGGGGTCAACTGCCTTTCATCAGTCTCTCGAGCAGCAGCATGCACTGTATATATTTATTGGGGGGGGAGCAAAACGTTTATCAGATGCAGGGTCCTTTTTTGATGAGTGGGGATATAGTTAAAAATATATTTTTTACGCCTAATGAATTGGGTTGGGGGGGTCATTTATTTTTTGTTTTCTTGCATGACACATTTTCTCTATGTTCTTGTAAATTTTAATAAATGGATTAAACCTTTATTTTCTCAGGGATTTACAGCATTATTGTTGACTATCTTTAATTTTCATCAGGTTGCACAATATACTTTAGAATCTTCTTTATTTTCATCAATTATAATTGCCGTAGACCTTGACCTAGACAGAAATGGGTAGGCCTGAAATGGACCGTAATTGTAAGTTCACATAGTGTATTTCCCACCATTTATTTCAAATCAATCAATGTTCTGGTTTCTGTTTTATTAACCCAGTTCTGAAGATTATTTGCGAAACAGTAGATAGCACTTTTTTCAGTTACTAGATCACTCATACGGTGTCGCTTATGATGGCCTGGATGACTGTGAGAACGGCACCGTAGTCCCTTGCTTTATGACACCCCCCCCCCTTTTCTCCTCCTCCCTCTACCCTTTTCTTACTTTTCTTTGTTTCTGCTTTTCTTTTCTTTTTACAATACTTTCTCTGGCCATTATTGATCTGCAGGAATTGTGATTATTTTTTGTAATACCCGAGTTTTAATGGATATTCTATATTGTGTAAGGTCCTAGCTGAAAGGCTGGCGCTAGTTTTCTCGATGGAGAATGTGGTATGTCCTTTCCTTTCAATTTATTCTGTATGGAAATATTTTAAAATGTAAATAAAAACTGATTAAAAAAAATAATATATATATATATATATATATATATATATATATATATATATATATATATATATATATATATATATATATATATATAATATCTCAACCAATCTGATGCAGATCTCCAGATTACTGTGACATCGTCATTGCCATTTTCAGCTACTATTCGAAGTATAATATGAAGTATTAATACTATTTTTTCCTTTATTTATTTTTTCCTTATGGTTCTCAGGTTTGGGTAGATACCCTGTTTTGAAGATGACCTCTCTGGGGTGTTAATTGAAATGCTGCACCCATTGCCAACGCATGTTATGTACAATACATTTGAGTAGCAGATAGCTATTTCTTTCCCCCTTTAAATCTTCCGCTGTCTTCATCCAGTGAACCTGCTGCTCCTCTCATGTTATTATGTGCAAGAGAATCCAGTCTGCAAATCTAGGTCACCATGCCTTCATTAGACCAAAATACAAAGCAAAGCCCTGATTTCTACAGGAGGTCAGAGCTCAAGATCCATCGGAATGTATCTGTATTGCGGAGCTAGGTACAAAGTCAACGATCTCCTCCAGGCCTCGCACGTCATCGTCTGTATTTGATGTACCTGGCAACTATATAGTTTTATATTTTTTTTTTGCTATGGGATTGACATTTTTACCATATCGCCCTCTAATTTACAGAGGGCAGGAATGTTGCTTTTATCCTCGTAGTTTTTGGTAATTCATATGATCACATGTGATAATATCCAAGTAATTAATCCTTGCCATACTGACTAGTGTCTTAGCAATGAGACAATGCCCTCGTTAAGATACTGAGGGGTATTCTGGCTTAATTTATTCAAAGCATCTATTTTTAATTAGATACATTGTATTCTCGTAAGCCATCCATAGACATTGCATATTTTCCCCCATTCCAGATATCCAGTATTCTTAGTTGTGATCTTCGACAATCATTGCCTGCACAGAAAGTCACCGTCTGATTCTTTATTTCCTTTTTTGTGTGGATTATGGATACAATTATTACAACTATTTATATTTTGCTATAACTTGCATTATTAATTACTAAAAGATGTATAGTGCACATTTTTTGCCTACCGCTGCATTGACCATTGTATAGAAATTCTTCCTATAGTCTTGACAGAAGCAAACATACTGACATACAGTACCCTCCCCCTACTGCCGTGGTCTTGAAAATTAGCTGTGGGGAACTGAATTTTAGCAAACTACCGATGCAGAATTCAAGCTCTACTGCACATATACTCGTTCTTTTAACCCATACTTGCCCATTGTCAAAAGAAATCAAGCCCCTAGAAGGAGTTTTCGTTTGTCTGCAAAACTCGGCAAGCAGTTATATCTCAGATTAGAGTTGGGGCGTGATTAGATGAACGGGGTTGCCACCTAAAAGTGGTTCCACTCTTGGCCTGTAAAAAGGCTCTCAGAGGCTACTTGTGTGTACCCTTTTCTGCTTGTGTAGAGCTTGTTGACCACTAGACGTGCTTCTACAACACAATCAAAGAGATTTCACCAGGTTAACAGTCTGAGAGGGGTGCATTATGGGAATGCACGAAGCTGGATGGTTGTATGGACGAATTGTTTATGACCAGACAGTTGGGGGGTGTTGGGATCAGTAGATGCATGGGGGCATGTATACAAGGCACCCGGGCTCAAGACACCATCAGCAGACCACTAATGGAGTGGATCATCAGAAAGCACGAGCAGCTCCAATTGTTTCATTGTCTGCCTTACAGAGAAAGGTGACACCATTGTTACAAGCCTTTGTGTGTCAGAACCATTTAAGGTGCTTGTATGAAGGGCATTTGGTCTCACAGCGACCATTATGTGTACTGCCTTTGACACCCACTGTCTCCTCTATTTGCAGTGGTGTCATAAATGGCTAAACTGGATGCTATGTAGTGGAACTCGGTTGTCTTCAACGACAAATCCAGGTTTAGTTTGGACACTAATGAATGCCATGCCCGCCCGTATCACATCTTCTGTCCTTGCTAGAGGTGGTACAACAGGGTACTCATGGCGCTACAAAAACAGCATAGCGAGCTGTGCTACAGTGTTTACAAGGCTGTCATCCACCCCAATAAGAGCTACACAAACAGCGCTGGGCTGAAGCTCTTGACTGTTTTTGACAGGTGTTCGGAAACAGCTGGGTTTTCCTATGTCGGCCATGAAAAGTTGAGATGAGAATATCCCTTAAAGGGTGAATTCGCATGTAGCGGATTTATTGCTGCAACTTCTGCAATTATCCCACTGATGTGAATGGGGCTTATGCTTCCTACAGAAACAACTTTGTTCAGATTTATGGAACTGATTTCAGGCTTTAAGTCATTTTGTAGTTCGCCACTAATTTTCTAACTTCCTGGTGTTGCACAAACATAAAATTTGTCAGGAGCATACTTTAGGTTCTAAATAGGAAAAGTAAAGGGGTCACAACTCTAAAATTCAAGGCTAATTGCAAAACTGTTGGCACCCCTATGTAATGTACCAAATCGAATTCTCTAACTTCCCGATGTCGTACAAACATGAAATTTGGCAAGACCATTCTTTAGATCCTAAATAGGAAAAGTAAAGGGGTCACAACTTGATTATTCAATGCGAAGTGCAAAAGTATTGGCACCCCTATGTAATGTACCAAATCTAATTCTCTAGCTTGAGGAGAGTGAGAGGGGTGGCGCAATTTGTAGAGGGACATCGGTACATGCAGACTGAGGAGAATTTAACTTTCCTCTGTGTAGACATATTGTATTCCTTGTTTATTCTAAAGTAACCGCAACTTCATAAAATTTTCCATGCAAACACATTAACACCTGTATTAAATTAACTCAGGCGAGGCCGGGTATATCAGCTAGTCCATCTATAAAGAACAATGTAAAAGATACTCGTGGGTAGAGCAGTAGGTTCTATTGTACTAATAACTATGGTGTCTTCCATCCTGATGAATGAAGAGGCACCATGTGGTTGCAGCTATGCAATTGTGTGCCTAAATGAGTCAGCTACAATCACATGGTTTCTCTTGACCAATCTGGCGGGAAGGCGCCTTAATTAGTACTTCCCATTCGAGGTGCCATTCGGTGGGTGCAGTAATTCCTGCGATTGCTCATTTCTATGAGCAATAAGTAGAAAGTCCTTATTAAAGGGGTTTGTCTGATAACCAAATTCCTTTAACCAGACATTGGAGAGCGTCTTCATCCTAGACTCGAAGTCAAACACCATGATTACAGTGTAGATGAGATATACAGTATATATAGTATATTTCCAATAGATATCCAACACACTAGACTGTAGCAGATGAGAGCTGATTGCATGTGGCCAGACCTCATTCATAAATGAGAAATCCGCACTTTCCCCCCAATTCTGTGCAGCTTAGCGAGGATTAGGGCAGAACAAATGGACTCTGCTCAGATAGGGGATTAATATGCTAAACTGTCAGAGCCTGTCTACTCTCCTCTTGTTTTCAACGCCACAAAAGTATTTATCTTAAGCAGATGATAAATCTGGATGGTGTTGTATCAGCCATAAAGTCTTGAGCAGAACCGCTCGACCTAGATTTTCTAAATTGAGCTCTTCCACTCGGGGTATATTAATAAGGAAGCGGTTTGACTAGACAATTGGTTACTTTAGAGGCTGTACATCTATATCTATGGTTTTCAGACACTATTCCGTACATAATATGTCATTTTTCTTGTTTTGTGCTTCGTTTTATAGAACGGTACTCTTAATAAGCTGTTTATCATTGCAGGAGTTAATCAACCCTGTAGTGCGAACATTGCATGAAGCGATGCCGTCCCACATGAGGAGCAGGCTGCTTTTAAAAGATTTACTTCTAAATGTTTAATGACACGCTGTCTGCAGACTTTTCTGTACGGAATACACTTTACTGCCTGCAGTTCCTCACAGTTTCGCAAACAAAATGTCAAATGGAAGAGAGCGGATGCTGTTATCACTTCCAGCTACCCCATACTCGTATATCAAGGGGTATCAGAACTTCATGTAGCACTGTGTCCTTGCACATGGGGGACATGAAGCTTACGTTATGCTAAGTAGAAAAAAGTCTGGCGCACCTGATTAGGAAGCATAATGTATCTACCCAGCTGGATTTTTTAGAAATATGTAATCTAGCGATGCCTTGCTATTGTGTGTAGCATGCACGTTGGGTTGGGCGCGTAACTGCAGGGGGTGCAGTTGTACTCAGACCCTCGTAGTTGAGTAGGTCATGGTAAGTAGAGGGGACCGGTTTACAGATTTAGTATTGGGTTACAAGAGCTTTAAGTTATGCCCCATGGATGTTGAGATTTTCATTATAGTAGGATAGGGTGTATATGTTGGCGCTATACAAATAAAGATTATTATTATTATAAAGATTATTATATGTTACAGATTTGTATTAAAGAGGGGGAGGTTCTCGGTTCTAAAGAGATAATCATCTGAGGTTCACATTTTTCCGGTAAGAATTGTTCCTTTCTAGATCCAATAATGAGACTTTTACTCATTAGAATCGTCAGGGCGGATATATTTTTCTACCTCAGCATTGCAGACAGAGTCTTTTCTCATTTACCCTCATTGTTTAAAGGTATGAATGGTAAATTATGGATTTCCTTTTACAATAGAATGGTAGAGTTGGGAAGGACCTCCAGGGTCATCGGGTCCAACAGCCTGATCAGTGTAGAATTCACTAAATAATCCTAAATGTCTGCCCAGTCTCTGGTTGAAGACTTCCATTGAAGGAGAACTCACCACCTCCTGTGGCAACCTGTTCAACTCATTGATCACCCTCACTGGACCCAAATGGACCCTATTATTTTACTAAACATGAAATGTGAATCATAGACTGGTAGAGTTGGAAGGGACCTCCAGGGTCATCTGGTCCAATCCCCTGCTCAATCCAGGATCACTAAATCATCCCAGACAGATGTCTGTCCAGCCTTTGTTTGAACACTTCCATTGAAGGAGAACTCGCCACCTCCCTTGGCAATCTGTTCAACTCATTGATCACCCTCACTGTCAGACAGATTTTCCTAATATGTAATGTGCCTTTCCCTTCTGGATGATATTGGTTATATAAAGGTCCCTTTAAGATGATCGCAGTAGCCATTCTATTGTAACATTGCCTTTGACTAGGACCAATGATGTCATTACCCCTGGTGCATTGATGTCAGACTTTTTGATGTACAGATGTCAGAACATGAGATGCTTGCTGACTTGCAGTGAAGCAGAAGGTCCTGTAGTCAGTCCTCTTGTACTTTTAAGGTGCTCATAAGTCTTCAATAGCTGTCAGCTGAACACTTGGTTCCAGACGAGCATTCATGTGCTTTCCATGGGCAGAAGGGAATAAGCCACTGCCAGAGATCTCTGCTGCTTATCTCCATAGAGAAGAAAAGGATGTAGTGTTGAGATTCTAATTGCCTAATCCTTCTTTGGGTCCTTCCACACAGTGCAATCAATCATTTGAATAAAGAAATAAGTCACTTTCTTTTAAATGACGTCCATTTACACACACAGATAATAATCCTGTTACATTTTTTTGTCTTTTTTGGTTCAGCTCTTTTAGTCCATCGTTGGTGTGTCAGGGAGTCTGGAAATGCCTGGGAATGGTTTTGTGAACGACTGAACGATCGCCTTTTACGTGCAACAACTGTCAAACGATGAGCAATGGTTTTTACACTTGCTTAAAATCAAAGACTAACAATAAGTGAATTAATCATCACTGATCATTTGCCGTGTTTTCATTAAAAAATGACAAGGTGGATACCTATATAACCCCCCCCCCCCCCCAACCCCTTCTCACCATACACATTAGGGAAAAGTTGCCCGAACTCAACAATTTCCGCAGAATTGTCAGCCCTGCCCTATGTCCTTTTCCCTAATGTGTATGGGGAGGGGGTGGGACAGCGTGGAGAAGAAGCAGCTGAGCCCCGGCAGCTGAAGGGAGGTATCGTTTTTGTTTTTTTTTCTTTTTACACTATTTTTCATGGAAAAATCCCCGCCTACTGAAATAGCTGATTGTGATTGGCTGAAGTGCTCAACCAATCACAGGCAGCTCTCGCTGAATGAATGACAGGCAAGGGGGGGTGGTTATATAGGTATCCACCTCATCATTAGTTATGCATAAAAAGGGGCCTGTTCCCACCCTAATCAGTGGTGGGGGTATCTCTGGCAGTCCCATGAGACAGACGCCAGCTTGACTTCTACTCCATTCTTACAGTAATAAGTTGAAAACTTAGAAACTTGGCACAACCCCTTGAATCCTCCAACCATTGGTGCTAAAGTTAAATTTTTTAACAAGTTGCTTCATAATGCTAGGAGATTCAGATGCTGCCTATTTGGCTTATTGTATAGTAGAACTTTTTCTCACGTTCTTCATTGGATAGAATGTGTTCTTTTTAGAATGTCCAACCCCTAAATCCTAAACTGTACTCAAACATTGCTCGAATGTGTTGTGCTTGTAACTATTCATCCCTGTGGGAAGCAAGAAGTTATTTTCTATTGATCTCGTGTCTGTTCAGGACCATTTATATTGTTGTGAGTTATAGGAGTCCTGTTATAATAAATAACCTCCTTGAGTATATTGGCTGTCATGCTGATGAAGGCGGCAGTGGAGGCACTCAAAAATTCTTCTCTTAAATCAAGAACTTGAATGATTAAATCACCTTATCTTCTACCACAAGATTAGAACAACTCCTAATTGGAATTGTGCATGTAACACCCGTTCTACATAGTTTTTAGTCAGACATTTTTTTAAATATTTTAGTGGGTTTCAATACAGATTTCAACAGGGGTGGTTTGGGAAATCAAAGTGGCCCCATGTTGTAGGTAGGCCCAAGTGGGCAACAAGTCGGACAAATACAAGTATGCAGGGATCAGTAAATTGCTGTCGCAGCTATGAAGGTGGCAAGAGTCAAGAAGCCTTTGTGGCATGCATAGCCCGCCACAGCATGTTTAATATGAATCATAGAACATGTTTGGACTAGGGGTGCACATTAAGGTGCCGCCTATCTCTAACCCATTAAGCCTCCATGATGTAAATAAACACCATAGACTGACTTGCCTGCATGTTCCCTGTGCTGACTGCCAGCCGAGCTCTCGCTGTAGTGGCCAGGATCAGAAAGACTCTGATCCCTGTCATTTAACTCTTCAGAAACCACAGTCAACAGCAACCATGGTATCTAAGTGGTGAAACGGAGGGAGGGGGCTCCCTCTGTCCCCATCGGCACCCCCACAAATGCAATTGCAGCATGCTGATAAGTAACTATGGCAGGCAGATGCCTAGGAAAGACCCCCAGGCATACCACAGATGTACAACCACTTAGGCTGATCCTTCAGCATAACCTAATAGATGGTATCTAAAACTGGAAAGCACGTGGAATAATTATTTGCTATACTTTGTATACAGTCATATTGTGGGTCTAAATATATAAATGAAAAAATGTTAATAAGGTTCATTAAAAAAAATTCCACAGATAAAAAACTTTAAAAAAAATATTTTGTAGACCACACATGCACAGTATCCCTGTAATCCTCATGGCCCGTATAATTACCTCCATAATGTAACTGTACAAATCACACTAGAGCCAACATTACCAATAATAACATTATAGAAGACCAAATAAATACCACCACACCATGACCACATAATACCACCACAGTCATAAATTTCAACACACTGTCACTGAATAAAGATCAGTATTACTAATAACACTATATATGAGGGCCAAATAATACCCTCTGACAATGACCACATAATACTACCACACTGTTGCTCAAAAATACACTACACCAAGATCAATATCCCCCCACCACCACACACACACTGACCATATAGCAGTATATACTAGATGTACACAGGCACTTTGCAGACTGTATAAATGATTACAGTAACGTTATAGCAAGTGATCCCTGTTGACATCTCCTCTGACTGGATTTGTTCACTTTCCCTTTTTCTTCATCTGGCCCAGACCGTCATGATGACTTCTCCTGGTCTTTGACTCCTCAATTTCCCAGGGATCTAGCTTCGTTTTCCAGATTTCTATATAAACTATCCATCCATAATGCCCCTGATAGTAGTAATGCCACCAGAGGGGATCCACATAGTAATGTCATCCCCCCTTTTTGTGCTTCCTTTTCATGTCCCACATACAGTACAAGTGCCCCCACTCAATAATAATGCTCCTCTTATGCCCCTATTTGTTAATACCCCAAATAGACTTCTACTCAGTAATTATGTTCCATATTAGGCCCCCACCCAATAATAATACTCCTCTTATGCCCCCACTCACTAGTAATGCTCGTAATAGGCCCCCACTTAGTAGTAATGCCACATATAGGCACCCACTCAGTACTAATGCCCCTCACAGGCTACCACACAGTAATAATGTGCCATATAGGCCTCCACTTAGTAGTAATGTGCCATACAACCCCCCACCCCTCTCCCCTCAGTAGAAGTGCCCCACATAGGCCCCAGCCCCCGTGTGCAGTATTGGTGCTCTTTAGATATAGAATAAAAAAATTATACTTGCCTCTGTCAGCATGCTGCTCCTGGCCTCTGCAGTCCGTGCCCGCACAACTCGCCAACTGACATCTGGGTAGAGTAATCATGGGATCACTTGTGTGTGAATAGCTAGTCCAGTCCTGGATATCAAATTAAGAAAAAGTGGTCTGACTATTTAAGGCCCATTTAGATAGGACGAGTGTCGGGCATCGTATGCAGCATAAACACTGGATGATTAGCTGATTGCTCAGTGTATATAGCAGCCATTCAGTAGTGAACAGCTGCTATATTAACTCAATGGAGAGGGGTGGGGGAGAGCGAGGAGTGAAATCTCCTGCAGACGCCCGCTGTGAGCCAGCGATACTAGCTCCCATGCAGCAGCATGAGAGCAAGTATGTGCGAGGACGAGTGTCGGGTCGGTCATCGTTTGCTCAACACTTGTTCTGACTGGGCCTTTCGTCTTATCTAACATTATGGGACTAATGTTTATAATATTAGACACAGATCAGTGATGTTTGGCACTCTATATACATGAAGAATTCTCTAGAAACACTTTTATTACATTTTAATTTATTCTGTAGTATTTATATATAGTGATTTGTCACTCGGTTCGGTCAAGAGGCAACTGTTGCTGAAAACTGCTCATTTTATGCAATTTTTCAACTCCTAGTTATCCTGTGTAGAGCCACCCAAAGGGTGCTTTTACACAGGAAGACTTTTCTGGACAGATGCCCAACGGGTTGTCCCAGTGATAATTGTTTCTGTGCCTTTACACAAGAACGATCATCGCTCAGTGAATGAAGGCGGAGCAGACGGGGGATCGGTCCTGCCCACCCACTTCTATTCATAGTAAACAGGCAGTCATTCATAGATGAACAACTGCCTGTTTGCAGAAACTGAATGATGAGCGAATTATCGTTAACCATTCAATCTGTGCATGCTATTACACTGTGACATGCTATTACACTGTGTCCGTGTAAAAGGGCCCTTATTTCGGACCCTATGCTACAATAAGAGAGACCACCGACTTTCCTCAGGACATTATCAGAGAGATGTGGATTGTGCAATGCAGCCATAATCTAAAAACTAATGAATGGGCTTCCAACTGTTCATATCCAGAAACGGCAGTGTTGTATTGTAGTGGTGGGGACTCAGTGGCTATAAATGTTGTATTATATGGCTCTTCGGGCTAGAGATTAATAGTTCGTATTGTTAGGCTTTCTTAAACCTTTTTGGTGCCACTTTTTTTTTTTTTTAAATCTTTTATTTTCTTTTGTGTTTTTTGTGATTTTTATTGTATTTCTTTATTAACACATTTTTACATGAGTTTTTTTCTATAGAGAAGTCTATGCAAAAATGCCAGAAAAAACACCCAAGCCTATTCTGATGCACTTAAAAAAAAATATATATATTTTATGCCTGCTCAAACTGAATGATGAAAGTTAAACCAATGAATTGTTTGTCATTGAGTCACTGGCAGCATTTAAAAATGAATGGTTGTTATACAGATTCGCATGATCCAGCTGTAATCTGAACAAAGTGTTCCATGTAAAAGGAATTGGCCCTAAGAATAGCCAGTTTTAAAATGCGCCAGTTTCATAGTAGCTATGCTGAATGATAACTAAGCTGAATTATATTTAGACTGTCTGAAGTTTATACCACCGCTGAGTTGGCATAATTTGGCCAAAAAAGGGTGCCAAAATTTTGGCAAAATTTTCCGTTTTTGTTCGAAGAGATGCCTTTTTGTTGGACACAGCAAAAAATGTGTCCAAAACTGTCTGAACATAGTGAATGTGGCGCAAACCATGTAAGACACAATTTGTACTAGATAACTATCAATGTTTCAATAGTAAATAAGCCC
The DNA here is from genome assembly GCF_035609145.1 of Eleutherodactylus coqui. NCBI lineage: Eukaryota > Metazoa > Chordata > Amphibia > Anura > Eleutherodactylidae > Eleutherodactylus > Eleutherodactylus coqui. Next base: position 33,595,340 of record NC_089846.1, read on the forward strand.
CATTGTTTGTATTCAGTTTCCTATTTTCCTAATAATTAACCTATAACTAAAGTGTGGCCTTTTTAAAAAAAAACCTTGTATGAAACCACCTTTAATGTAGAAAATATGAGTTTATAATGGGACAATTATAGCAATCCCTTATTTTAGGGTCACTTTAAAATTGCTACGATTATCGAGCAATTTTAGAAAGTTAGGTAAAGTCCCCTGGTGCAAGCACTGAGTCATAACTGACTCCTCAGGTGATGTCACTTTTGTGACATTTTCTTGGCAGGCTGCTTTTGTGGGGGAGTTAGCTATTGCCTTCCCCAGTCATCTTTTACCGACCTCGGAAGGATGGAATTTTCATTTTACCGACCTCGGAAGGATGGAAGGCTGAGTTAACCTTGAACCGGCTACCTGACTTACACAGGGATTGAACCTACAACCTTTAGGTTGTGAGCAAGCATTTCTGCTGCCTTAAAGGGGTTGTCCCGCGCCGAAACATTTTTTTTTTTTTTTTTCAAACCCCCCCCCCCCTCCCGTTCGGCGCGAGACAACCCCGATGCAGGGGTTAAAAAAGAACACCGGACAGCGCTTACCTGAATCCCCGCGCTCCGGTAACTTCTTACTTAGCGGCTGAAGATGGCCGCCGGCATCTTCTCCCTCGGTGGACCGCAGGGCTTCTGTGTGGTCCATTGCCGATTCCAGCCTCCTGATTGGCTGGAATCGGCACGTGACGGGGCGGAGCTACACGGAGCCCCATTGAGATAAGAAGAAGACCCGGACTGCGCAAGCGCGGCTAGTTTGGCCATTAGACGGCGAAAATTAGTCGGCTCCATGGAAACGAGGGCGCCAGCAACGGAGCAGGTAAGTGAAAAACTTCTTATAACTTCTGTATGGCTCATAATTAATGCACAATGTACATTACAAAGTGCATTAATATGGCCATACAGAAGTGTATAGACCCACTTGCTGCCGCGGGACAACCCCTTTAACACTTCGTGCCACACTCATTTTAGAAAGTAGTTTGCTCCAATGTTTATAGAAACCCTTCTGTGGAAAACCCTATTGTAGTTTTTACAACCATTCATGGATGTGATCTCCTCCCCACGAGCCCCTAAATGAGGTTCTGCTCGTATAATAGGCTGCCATGTACTGACTTAGCAAACTGTAACTTGACAATTGATGCTTTATGATAACTTAAAGAAGTTATCCAACTTTTAAGAGTTTATGGCCCATTCTGAAGATATCTGATTCGTGAGGCTCTGTCAGTTGGGATCAGCTGATTGAAGGGACCTCTGTGTCACAACCTCTTCATTGTTTACATTTGAGTACAACCCACTTGAAATGCCATATTGTTACAGCGGCTATTCGGAGTACTATAGGTTTGTCCCATTCACTTTAATGGGGGGGGTACGCCTGTAGTACTTAGAAGGGCCACTACAAATACGGTTTTCTGAGTATGAACAGGTACGTAGTCAGATGTGAACATTGAAGAGGCTGTTCACCAAAGTGCCTCAGCCCAGGGCCGGTCCAGGTTTATGGTGCCCTTGGTTGGTGGAGACTCATTGGGGCCCCGTCACGACATTCGCGGCCATACAACTGCAACTGAGCATTCCAGGCAGTTATCACACAAGAGTTAACGGCTCTCATGCAATATTTCCGCCGGGACACAGCGGAACTTGTCGCTGCAGAATCCTGCAACAAAATCCACAGGGTAACTTGCAGATTTTGGTGCGGATTGTAAGCTGATTTAAGCCATTTTCATTCCGAATCAAACCAGTACTGAGTAGTGCAGAATTTATCACGGTTTTCAATGTAAAATGTGGAAAATTCCACCCGTGCGAAAGGTCCCCATGGGTTCCTGTACACACTGCGGTGATTCCCTCTTACCGCATGCAGGTCACCGCTAATGGCGGACTAGTACCTTAAGCAATCCAGATGCCAACCGACAATTTGCGGGGATCTGCATGCACTTAGAGCAGCTCCACCGCAGTTGTGCAGGGACCTTAGTTATATTTAACCCTTTCCAATCCAATTTCTATCCTAGTTTTCCTAGGGGGCTTACTCTTTTTCTGCTGTTATACAACGGCGCTATATGCTGGCTAAAGCCAGTACTGCATGAGGTGACACGTTGGATAGGCTCCGACAGCAGAGAGACTGGCAATATACAGTAAGAGAACCCCGACGGACGTCTTCCATCGTCGGAGCTGTACAGCCTTAAATCATAATGTCTTTAGACGTCAGACAGTGGATTGGAAAGGGTTAAATATTATTTTAACCCATTGTAGTTAAAAGGTTTTAGCATGCCCATGCACACGGTGCATCCCTGCTATAAACGTATGTGGCTCTCTGCTGACCTGCAAGTCTGAGTGCCAGCCGGCCATCTGTGGAGAGCTGCGTGCATTTGCATTGTGTAAGGGCACACGTATATCTATATACATAGACATCGTTATACATATATTCACGCTGGTATTTATCTGCGGTTTGTGATATTGGGCAGTTATAACGTATAAATTGTTATCCACCAGCTATTGAATATTATATAATGTGATGGCTCCAATGCTGTAAATACAGGGGTTTTCCAGAAACCTCTTCAAGATGGGTCATCAATAATTGATCGGCAGGGATCCGCCACTTTGAATTCCCGCTGATCAGTTCTTTGCTGGGTGTGCCGTCAGTGCAGAATTAGACCGCTCTGTCAACACTTCAGTCGGTACGGAATTAAATTCAATTGGAACTGTACTAAACCAGGCTGCTGCAATGTGGACAGAGCTGTCTGCTTCCGTCTTTGTCCCCACCGATAGTAGACCTGGCAAATAGTTGCTCAGTGGTGATGATCAGCCTGGGTCCACATCTGGCAAACTATTGTTGACCCATCCTGAGGATAGGTCATCAATAATAAAGTTTTCCTCAACTCTAATTGTCAAGTAGACCTAACAAGTCAAGTGTTCCTTAGTATTGCATCGGTCATATGATTGTCAGTAGCTCGGACATTACCACAGGTCTTCTGCCTATCCTCAAAGGGTGACCTGTTGGGGGTACTTGACGACTGAATTTAAGAGACATTCGACTAAAGTTAATAAAATGGACTAACTTTTATCTAATGTCTAGGGCAGGGGCGTAACTATAGGGGATGCAGGGGATGCGGTTGCACCCGGGCCCAGGAGCCTTAGGGGGCCCATAAGGCCTCTCTTCTCCATATAGGGAGCTCAGTACTATGAATAAAGCATTATAGTTGGGGCCCCGTTCCAGGTTTTGCATTGGGGCCCAAGAGCTTCAAGTTACGCCTCTGGTCTAGGGTCACCTTAAAAGTTGCCATACACATTAGATCTATATCACCCTAATCTGGCGATCTTCTAATGTGTATGAGGACCTTCCAACTATTCTGTTACATCTACTATTGAGTTGAATTTCAACTGCCTGATCCTTTCATTCCTTGGTTGCGGCTTATCCCCCGAGGTGTTTGGCATGGAGTTTCTCCATATGCATACGGCGGTGCCAGACGGTATAGCTGTTGGCCAAACAAGCGTTCAGTTAACATGCTTCTGCTATGTACGGCCACTCGAAGGCATTAACAATTTAGTCAAATGGCTATTGTTAATTGTTGGTGATGGGGAATCGCCACGTCGACGTAGACTACTACACAATGGTTCCTTCATGGAGTGATCGTAATGTCTTCCAGCAACGACATTACCTTCTTCCCTGAAGAGGGTCAGCTTGACATAGGGGGACCTATAATCTGAAATCGGGTTGCCTGAATTCTTGCGTAATATTGGGACCCTATAACTTTTTTTTGATGGGATGTATATTGAGGTTTTTGTTACTTTTTATTCCTCTTTGTATTCAGCCTTAATAATTCCCAGCTGAACAGTCACACCTACTGTACAAACATACTTAGGTAAATTAGGGTGCTATTTTCTTGTGTTTTGCTAAGTAACAAAATGTTTTGTGCTATACTTTGAGATAAAAGTCCTTGGGTATGTTCACCCCACGCACTTCATGTTCTGACAAAACCTACGCTGGCAAGAAAGGTTAGAGAAGGCAAAATAGCAGCAAAAGAGGTTATGTCAGGGAGTAATTGGAGCAGCAGAAATGGTTTGTGCAGCCTTGTTGAGGGCTGTTATTTCTGTAGGCAATGAGTGGAGAAGGTGTTGATACAAACTGACAGATCTGGAGCAACAATAAACCCGCAGCGAGCAGGAAACAAGAGCCAGCCGTCCAATGGCTGCCTTGGAAGCTCGAGGACTGATGTAACGTGGTGCGATCCATGGGGAGATGCGCAGTGGAACTGAAGCAACAGTCTGTAAGTTTTTGTGCCTCGCTGGTAGGGGGAGAGAGGGGTCCTCAATGCGCTTTTGTCTTGGAATTGGTAAATTTTAAAGGGATTAACTGAAACACGCCAATTGTGATTTAACGCGGCCACGGTTAACCATTTATGTGATCATAGTTAAATATTTATAATTGACTTCACTGCTTCCGAGACCGGCGCGGCAGACCGTTAAATTTTGATGGCTATGCATTAGCCTTCCCTCCATCCTCGCCTTTGTTTTAGTGCAAATGAAAGGGTATCTGAAAATAAATTATTCTGATCTTGATAGAAAGGTCGCCCCCCCCAATAATGGTTTTTCTGGATCGGAGACCCTCAGCGATTAGGTATAATCGCTGGATAAACCCAGCAGCAAGTGTTCGATTTCCCTGCAGCGCCACCAAAGGGTAAAAAAGGCATTACACTGTTCACCTTCAAAATCAGGAGTCTGTGTTTGTAATGTGGGGACGTAATGTGTCCTCCAGAGTAAAAGACGCTCTTTACAGCCAGACTTCTCTGGCTATTCACTGGTTTGTGGCACGATGATGCAATCCTGTAACCTTATTCCCGGTTAATTGCTATAGGGATTAAAGCAGTCAGAAAGAGGATGGAGATATGTATGTATGTATGTATGTATGTATGTATGTATGTATGTATGTATGTATGTGTATATGTATATATATGTATGTATATATATATATATATATATATATATATATATATATATATATATATATATATATATATATATAAAATGTGTGTGTGTATGTATATATATATGTATATATGTGTGTATATATATATATATATATATATATATAATCTCAAACACGGTGCCTCTCTTGTCCAAGTTGGCCGGCTCCTCATGTGAAAACGCAGGAGTGGTTGTTGCTGGGGTGCCTGTCAGGCACTCAAAAGGACCCTTTCTGTAGCCCAAATTGTTGAAACCGATAATGCTGGCTGTGATATAACATTGTCAGATCACACGCTGCATTGCTGCTTTCAAAGTGACCATGTTGATCCTTGTCCACCGCTGAAAAGGGGGTACAATGAGCATCATAATTGGACCATAGAGCAATGGAAGAAGGTGACCTGGTCTGAAGAACCCCCATTTCCTTTACATCACGTGGACAGCCAGGTGCTTGTGCATCATTTACCTGGGCAATATGCAAATAAGGGAAGATGGAACAGTACCTCTGCAGCGCCACATATTGGAAGGGAGCATTTCTGCAAGTCAATGTTAGATTCTTTATACAAGCCTTGTAACAATGACTAGGAATTGAAAGCCAAGACAGAATCCATACACAGACAGCTGTTTCGGGGTGCTTGCCCCTCATCAGTGTGCGGTAGGTTTCTGGCTTGACTAGTTAGAGCCCTGTAACATGGGTCAGGAACGCTTTCTTTTGTCCACAGGGAGAGCACCTAGACGGTGGGTGAGTGAGGAGACTTATAAGAGATGCCACCAGGATGCACTATGGGAAGAAGGCAAGCCTGCAGAGGCAGTGCGATGCTCTAAGAAACCTTGGCATTCATGTGGGTATTACTTTGACATGTACCACCTACCTAAACCTTTTATACACAGGTACCCCTGATTAATGGCAGTGGTACTCCCTAAAGGATAATGCCCACTGCAGAAAGTGTTCAGGAAGGGTTTGAGGAGCGTGACAAGGAGCTTGGGCCCAAATCTTAATCTGATTGAGGTTCTGTGAGATCTGTGGACAAACAGAAGTGTTCTTCAAAATTCCTTATTTTGCTTTGCTTAAAATGATGTTTTCTAGGATTTTCTTCAGTATAAAACAATGGAAAATCTATTCCACCCACCGCTCCCTTCTGACATGTTAAATATACTAGAGCAAATGTAAGATCTGCTTCTGGAACGCTCCCTCAGCCTTTCTCTTGAGTGCTGCTACTTGATGTCTTTTAGAGCCCTTCTGCATGGGGCTTTACAGAAGTTACATCTGACAAATATCCCCACCTTTTCAATTTTACAATTCAGTTCTCTGTCAGCTAGCTCCTGCAATTACTGAGATGGCTCTGCAGACGGGCTTGTGGCACGTAGAGGGACTCGGACATTTTAGAAGTCCTATCCAATGAATTGCAAGATACTGACTGTGCTCCCTTAAAGGGGTTTTCTAAGTTTTTTTTTTAATGTAGTTTTGAGCTCCCCATGCCCAAAACTATATAAAATCAATGTACCCACCATGGCGCCGGACTGCCGCTCCAGTGCCACGATATCTGACAGGTGAGAAGACCTAGAGATGTCCCGTAAACTTGGCACGTGGGCTAATGTAGAAGTCCAGAGCCAGGTTTATGGGATGTCACTAACAATGTCCCTGTCTGGCGTCCTATTGGATCCTGCAGCGGTCACGTGGTTAAAGAACCCACCTGAACGCTGCAGAGCAAGGCATCGAAGGATGGTAGCAGCAGCGGGGGAGCAGCGTGGCAGTAGCGTGGCAGTAGGGAGGTGAGTATTGGGGCTTTCTTATATATGTGCCTCCACTGTTTAAACGGATCGGAAAAACCTTTTAACCCTTTCTTTGTTTCAGTATTAATGATGACTGTAAGGCTGGATTCACACGGGTGTATTTTCGCGTGCAAAATTTGCGCTTGCAATACGCAGAGAATAGAACCCATTGATTTTAATGGGTTCGTTCATGCGTGCATGGTTTTTTTTGCACATTTTTGGGGAAAAAAACTGAATTCTCTATATTCCTGTGCATTCGCGCACCAAATTCCCCATGGAAGTCAGTGGGAATGCGCAAATGCGTGCAAAATATGCTAGGAGATGCATGAAACCTTGCATAATGACGCAGGAAAAAAACACATCTGTAACTAATTAAACTAATTAGACAGTTCACTATTCTTTGGCCGTGCGCAAATGCACATGCCTTGCATGTGAAAAAGCCCAGTAAAATACGCGCTCGCTCGCTGGAATTTGGCCTAAGATCGTGGTGCTACTATTACATCACGTGTGCAGGACTTGTGGCCACAGGACACTTCCCTCCCCTTCCGCTCCTTGTGAACGCACACTTATGTAACACTTAAGTGGTCGGCATCAACTTCTGGAACGCCGAAAGTGCCGAATAAAGTTGGACTATTGATGCGCATTACCTGCCTGCGACCGCCGTCTTGCGACTTTTTGCACCTTGTGACTAATTCCGTTTATAAATCACCAGTAAACCTACGGCCGTCTTCACTCCGCGCCGCTGATCAGAGGCTGCTGATGCCGCTGCTGCACTGTGTTTCTTCAGAGTGATTCCTGACCAAAAAAGTATAAAAAGTCAAGTTTTTTGCACCGAAACCAAGATTCTTTATCAGACAACTGCATACACAGCAATTCCCCAGGATTCAGTTTTTTGAATGACTCTACAAGAGCCGGAGCGATCCAGAAATAGAGCGGAGCAGCTGCAATTCCCATCGGCAGACATAAGCTGCTTTACGTCAGCCTGCTTTCTGCGCCATTGTATTCGCAGGACAAGGACGTGGAATTTATTTCCCTTTCTGCTCTTTTCGGGTTCATTTCCCATGGAATTAACGCTCTGGCCGCTCTCTTACTTTAAAGCAATCGCATTTACACGTCTTCTTCATTCCGTTTCTATGTGTGCGCAGCTATATGAACGCCCCCTGCTTGTAAAGAAAAGCGCTCTGATTCGCGCATTTTACGGAATTGCTACATACGCAGTTTCCTTTTACATAAAGGTGAAGCAATGCTGAAACATACCCAAATCCCGGTTATTACTGTGGATTTAGACATTTTTACAAAGTCCTTTGTTTGAGATGGAGGTGTCCTTTAACAGCAGCCTTGCCTGACAGCGCCCCAAGTGGCTGTTTATAGGAATTACCTAAACAAATTTTTTCTTTTAAGAACTTATTTCTTGTACTTTTGAGAGTTTGAAACCCTTTTTTTTGGTACTCCACTTGCATTTTAAGTGAAACAAAATCATCATCTATTTACACGGCCATTTCGGGGTGTAATTGGTTAAACTGCACACTAGTAAAAAAGGCTGCCAGTGGTTTGTACGCTTAGAACTGTAGAAAGGAGCAAGGCTGTTAGATAAATGCATGGGCTTTTCTCTGAGGACTGTAACAGTTAGCATCCTGCTACAATCCCTGGGATTGCTCAGTGCATGACTTATGGCGCCCTCTGCTGGTGATGTGGCAAACTGTGTTACCATTGTCCTTAGCCTCTAATTATTGAATTTGCTCATCTGGACTGCAAGGACATTCAGATAGGGTTAGATTGACACACGGCAGAATTCCACCCATATGTGGCTGATAGATCGTTAGGACAGCAAACGCTCGGACGATCACATTATCGCCAGCACGTCGCTGTTTACACGTGGCCGTGTGCTGACGACAACGGATGAGCTCTGCTGCTGCGGAAGGGCTCCTTCACACGAGCGTATGCTTGTCTTAACATGATCTGAGGTTTTAATTGCTGTCTTTACAAGGACTTGGGGAAAGAAAACCCGGATATTGACGGGAATTTCATACCCTCATTTACGGACGTGAAATCTGCGCTGGAAATCTGGATGAGCTTTTGACAATCTCATACACTTTGCTGCAACTGTAAATGCTTTGGAAAATCAGCAGCAAATCTGTATGTGTGAATATGGCCTAAAGGTGGCCACATACGGGTGGCATATATGTGAGGCATATATGTGCTATGCAGGACGCACAATTGTGAGCTATTGCGCCCGGATCGGCGCATTTTAGTGTACTTTATTGCGCTGCCAAGACTGCTCACATTGGTACAGTCCCAGCAGCACCATGTTTGAGTAGATGGGGCAGGCGACTTGAAGTCAGGGCAGCTGAGTCAGTAGGCGGGGCGCCAAGTTATTACCCTGTTTGCCTGAAAATAAGACATACCCTGAAAATAAGACATAGCATGATTTTCCAGAATTTTTGAGGATGCAAAATGATTTTTCAGGCTTTTTGAGGATGCTTGAAATATAAGCCCTACTCCAAAATTAAGCCCTGCTAACAGTTAATTAAAAAAATCAATTTAAATAGTCTCCAGGCAGCTATACATGTAAAAAAGTTAAACCTTTTTGAACAAAAATTAATATAAGACACTGTCTTATTTTCGGGGAAGCACCGTGGCATATATATGTCGTTTAATTTCTTGCTTTATTTATGCCTGAGAAAGACCCTATTCCAGGGTGGAAACGTGTAGCATTATCTTCTTTTCAACATGCCCTAAGTGTGATGTGTTTGAGCTGTTTTTTTTTTTTCTTAGACCGGTTCTCCAAAACTGCAATTGCAGGGTCTTTTTCTATACATTTAATTTATTTAGAAGTGCACAAAAACTGCCCCCCTGTAATTGGAGGCGTTCTACAGTTTAATTAAAGGCGCTGAATGTACTGACTTGTCCTCCCGAGAAATGGTCCACCCAGTTGCCAGAATATGTAGTTGTTCGTAGGCAGACATATGGTAAGAGTGACCTTTTGGGATATGTTCTATACATCAGGATACAGATGCCTCCTCTTTATTGAAAAGTGCAGTCAGCCATGCTTTTCAATAAACCACCACATACTGTTGGGTATACAATTTTGTAGAGAGTCAATGTAAAAGGCCCCATTTACATGCAAAGATGATCGTTCAAAAGATTGAGGTTTTGAGCGATTGTTTTGCATAAACTGCTAATAGACACTAATGTCCATTAGCAGTTTATCACCTTCATTTGCATGTAAATGAGCTTCCATGACCTGTATGCAGAAAACAGGAGGTGGTCTATTCTCTGCATTCAGCTCCTTTGTTCTGCCACAGGGCTGCAAGCTGAATGTACTCCCATGGAGAATACAGCACCATGGACAGCATGCGACCTGTGTTATCTTCTCTGACAATGAATTTTATGCTCAACTAAAAATCATCGTTGAGCCGATAAGTAAAAGATGGGAGCATTTACTCCCAAGGATTATCGTGCATATGATGGCTTTTGAGCGAAATTCGAGCGACAATCATTGTGTGTAAATGGGTCCTAAATCATATGCAGTTGTATTGAAATACATATATCTGGAGAATATGTTCTAGCTGGATGTGATCTCAATCTGTGCTTTAGGCTTTATTCTCACGAACGTCTAGCTTCCTAGAATTCGGATGCAAGTCAAACCACACATCGTGAGCGCTGTCTGCAAATCACTGTTCCCCATTCATTGCGTGCCCTAAATAACCAAAGATGAAACCGTCCATGTGAATAGCCTTATTGCCTATAGAGGGTCTGCAGGCGGCCCGTGGCATACGCAGACCAAGAATACGCCCATCTGAATTGGCTCTTACTGTATCCATATTTCCACATTCATCCGATGACTTCTAAAGGGTTTCCTTTCAGTCTTTGTCGGCCTGACATATGTCCGTATAACTATTTTATTTAATTGGATAGAGAATTGCAGTTGACTAGAGATGAGCGAACCTACTCGGCCACGCCCCTTTTTCGCCCGAGTACCGCGATTTTCGAGTACTTCCGTACTCGGGCGAAAAGATTCGGGGGGCGCCGTGGGTGAGTGGGGGGTTGCAGCGGGGATTGGGCGGGGAGAGGGAGGGAGAGAGGGCTCCCCCCTGTTCCCCGCTGCTACCCCCCGTGCTGCCACGCCTCCCCCCGCCCCCTGGCGCCCCCCAAATCTTTTCACCCGAGTACTGAAGTACTCGAAAATCACGGTACTCGATTGAGTAATTACTCGAAACGAGTAGGTTCGCTCATCTCTACAGTTGACTAGTTTTCTATGTAGAGGTCTTTCACAAAAAAAAAAAAATACCGCCTGGTAAATGTGCAGTACTGTGCAAACGTTTTAGGTAGGAGAGGCGAACATGCTGCAAACTAAGAATTTTTTTCAAAAGCTGAAAGCGTTTTGATTGGCTCCAAATAGATTCTGCAGCAGGAAAACAACCCCCATCATCCAGCCAATGGCATTAAGAATAGAGATGAGCGAATATACTCGCTAAAGGCAATTGCTCGAGCGAGCATTGCCTTTAGCGAGTACCTGCCCGCTCGAAAGACAGAAGGTTCGGGTGCCGGCGGCGGGCAGGGAGCTGCGGGGGAGAGCGGGGAGATCTCTCTCTCCCTCTCTCCCCCTCGCTCCCTCCTGCTGACTGCCGCTACTCACCGCTCCCCTGCCGCCGGCACCTGAACCTTCTGTCTCGAGCGGGCAGGTACTCGCTAAAGGCAATGCTCGCTCGAGCAATTGCCTTTAGCGAGTATACTCGCTCATCTCTAATTAAGAACTATCTTCAGCGTAAAGAAGAACAAGGAGTCCTGGAAGTGATAAGACCCCACAGAGCCCAGATCTCATCATCATCCAGTCTGTCTGGGATTACATGAAGAGACAGAGGGATTTGAACTAACCGACATGCACAGAAGATCTGTGCTTAGTTCTCCAAGATGTTTGGGGAAAAAAAGCAACTCCCTGCAGAGTTCCTTCAAAAACTGGGTGCAAGTGTACCTAGAAAAATTGCTGCTGTTTTGAAGGCAAGGGAGGGGTCAGACCAAATATTGATCTGATTTAGATTCACCTTTTGCTCGTTTGCCTTATTTGACAAACTATTAACATTTCTATTTTTGAAAGCATTCTTCCTTTACAGCATTTTTTTCTAAACCGGCCTAAAACTTCTGCACAGCACTGAGTTTTTTTAAATGGAAGTGTATGGACAACGTCTTCCACTGCGGTGGCGGCGGCATAGATCAGGAAAATCCTCCTGGACTCTTACCTCCTCCAGAATGCTGAAATGTTCCATGAGCCGGGCATTATGGAGATAAGGTAGTCTGCTCTTAGATCTCATGGTGGGGATAAGATAATCAGCGAAAACAGTACTGGGTTTTCTGGAATGACCTGTGATCCAAGCTACAAGGGTGGGAACTTTTTTTAAAAATTTTTTTTTTATTTTTTAGTACCTTCTCTGCTTTGAAGTTGGAGAAGTGGAGGATTGGAAATACCAGGATAGCACTGGCTTACGGAATGCGCCCACCAGGGGCGGAAGAATGGAGAAAGCAAGGTTCATCCAACCGCGCATATTTTAATTTTTTTTTTTTTCTCCAACGGGGACAACTTCTACCTCGTATTCTCCTAGGGCCCGAGATCTGCTGACTTTCTGCAGCCAAATTCTAATTAGCGTACAGCGGTCATACATTGTGCGATCCCAGCAACCTATCCTTTTAAGGGTGCGCTCACATTTAGCAGAAAATGTAGATTTTTTAAAACCGCATCCAAATCCCCGCATTGGTGCAGATTTTGATGCAGATCTGCAGCACATATCAGCATTTCAGTTGAAGGGGTGAGAGCTGCATATCCGCATCAAAAACACGCATTCTCACATCTGTGCGCTGTCAATGTGTAATCTGCTGCAGATACAGACAGCGCACTGATTCATTACAGTCAATGGGGCTATGGCGACGGTCACCCATTCATGTCAATGACGTAAGCAAAGTCGCATATGACATCCACGTGGGCTTCGTTTTTCATGGATTGTTGCTAAAAAAAAAAAAAAAAAAAAAAAAGCCGATCAAAATTTACTCCTTTTTTAATTTCTTTCTTTAACATGCAAGAAAAAAAGCACATGACTGTAAAAAACGGACATGAACAGCGCATACAGATACAAAACAGGCATACACACAGGTTAAATATGATTCAGACCCGCTCATCTGAATACGTCCTAAAGAGAATGTGCCATCAGAAAATGACCAGCTGTATAAATGTAGGTTTTCAGGTTTTTTTTTTATTTTTTGATGTCACAATCTATATTGAAAAAAGACCTAAAACCCTGCAGTTTTCACACTGACTACTAATAGTAATCTGACACTTCTTGTTCAGTAGAGAACACTGGATCACACTATTATGGCTGTAAACCATTGGTGGCTTATGCTCAGGTTAGGTCATTAATAGTTGGTTCTACCGCCCGGGGCTCCCATCAATCATCTATCCTCTCAGCTAATGTATTCGTGCACAGAGCTGATGTGTGCAGGAAGCGGACAGCTCCGTTTCCAGTGCAGTGACCAGGCTTGGTATTGCAGGTATGGCTGTGAATAGGAACTTCGCCTGTAACACCAAGCTTGGCCACTGCAGTGCGAATGGAGCTGTCTGCTTCCTGCACACATCAGCTCTTTGCATGGGTACGTCGACTCAGAGAACAACTTATCGACAATCTACTATTGATAACCTATCTTGAGAATAGGCCTTCAATAGTTTATACCTGGGAAAAGCTTTTTACTAGTTTTTGGTCGTAGCCCACCTCCTCCACCTCCCTGCACATGTTACAGAGCATGTCTGTAACACTTTCCCATAGAGCTCAATAAATCCTCTCCTGCTCATTGTGTGAGGTGTCCTGTAAAGCTTATCTCTAAATGCTGTTAACTGCAGCTCAGGCCAGATAGTCGCCCCCCCCCCCCCCCACACACACACACCCCCCATAGTCATCTACACAAAATACATTGAAAAGATCATCAATCAGGAAATAAAAACAGATTAGAAAAATGCAAAATGTTTCATGATAATTAAAAAAAAGAAATCGGTGATACGGGAATATATCCCTATTGTTCTAGACTGAGTAGTTCGGAACTCTTAGTGGGTGAGGGCATGGTTGACCAACATAGATGGGAAAGAATAAGGGAGGCTGTGACCCAAAGATACATCTGGGTTGGAAGGACAGCTCTTAAGATGCATCTTTAGAGAAGACCATTTACTTTCTCAATTAACAGGTAATTATCAGTAAGGAATTTGTGTTGTAAACTAGATGATTATCAAGGGCGTACAGACTCCAGAAACAAGAGAGGGGGGGCGCCGGCACAGGTTGGTCTCATCCGCCCTCCCCAGAGGCAGTGGGGGGTGTTGAGCATTTCTTATTCACAGGCATCAATACATTAGTGAAGAAGGGAGGGGGAAGCCGTCCAGGGTTCATGATGCCCTTCTGTCCTTTACGGAATGGGTGTGGTGGAGAGAACACCTTCTGGGCCTTCAGTCTACTGAGATGAGCTAGTAGAAAAGGCACATGGTGAGAATCTCCTGGGTCCACTGCTAAGGTTACCCCAGCCATTGGTTGTGTTTTCTGGTGGTGGTCCAGGACTTCCCTGTGCCGCTGTTCTAGCTCCAACGAAACCCCTCGATAATGGGAAGCATCCGAATGCACAGTTTGCTGTGTAGCCTCTTAAGATGGCCATACACATTAGATAGAAGTTGGTTTATGGTTGACATCTGCGCTCGTTCAGTCGTTTGAAAGACTGTCGGCCGGTGTAAGAGGGCTATAGGGCACTTCTTCCTGTTGCCAGCATTGGTGTTTTTGATTTCAATGGATGTGTTCAAATTTTCTTTGCTTGCTTGCGCATTTCGAGCATGTCGGAAAAAACGAAGCTTGCTCTACTTTTGTGTGCATTTGCGGACCGAGGGGCCCAATAGAAGTCTATGGGAAAGGGGTGGGGGTTTGGCAAAGTATGCCGATACGTTTGCAAAAAAACCTGTTGACAGTGCAAATACATTGCGCTGAGGTATGCACAATTATGTATATGCCTGCGTGAAGCCGCCTTTAGCCTTTCATATCAGGGAGACTTAGGCTGTGTTCACTCGGGGTGGAAATCTTGCGGTTTGGCCGCAGTGGAAAAAAACGCGAGATTTCCGCCGGGAGAAGCGCTGCTTCAAAACCCGCGGCACTCAGCCACGGGTTTTGAAGCGGCTTGGCCGCTCGCTCTTCCGCTGAGGCCGGCGCTCCCATAAAGGAGAGCGCGGCCGCAGCGGAAGAAGAAAAAAAATGAACCTGCTGCGACCGGGGAATTCGCAGCGCCGGCTTCTGCTGGATTTGCCGTACCGCGTGGACGAGATTTCTCAGAAATCTCGTCCACATGGCTGGATGGGATTAACGGCCGCAGGCAGATTTGCCGTGGCGAAATTCCGGATGAAATTTCCGCGGCAAATCCGCCCCGTGTGAACCCAGCCTTAATGTTTGAGAAAGAAGAGAAGAAGGAAAAACGGGGTGTAAAAAGGATGAAAGAAGAAAAGACAAAGAGGAGAAGGGAGGGGGGAAACGAGTGAAGGATAAATGAGGAAAAAGACAAAACACTGCCAACTTTTTGCTCATATCTATACTTTTTTAATACTTCTAACCCCTTGCAAATGAACAGCATCTGTCCATCTTGATCCTATAGGCCATGCCCGACCCGTCTACTGGAGGCCTTAGTCTAATCTGTATGGGCAGCTGTTTAGACTTTCTTCCAAAGTAATCCAACCCCATTTGCCATGCGGCGCTCCACTCCCACTTGCAACCGTCACAACTACTTTTTCTTTTTCTACTTTTTCTACTCGAATTCCCCAGACTTTTATATGGCAAATTAGTAAAGTTATACAGTGATATATCTGTCGTATCTCTACTGGTTGTCAACCACCATGGCAGGTGAGGTGTATCAGCGGCCATTTTTATTGTCAGACATTTTTTCCAGAAACGGGCATAACTAATAAATGACTCTAATAAATGGCTGAATTGCACTCTGGAACAAACAAGAAAACTCCCAAGACAAAACTTTGTATATAGCGCTAAAAGGTCCATTAGGCTGTTGTGGATGTTTAAGCAGCTGATGGCCATTTTCACACTGTCAGCACATAGGAAAAGAGTGCTTTATTTCTTGTGGTCCCTCTTTGTTTTAAATGCAAGTTGAACTAAAAGGGAACAATTCAGATTCCAGCCTGCACTTTGTCCTCATTTTTTGCAATCAACACCCCCTGGCCAGCTTCAGTCCACAATGGGGCTCTGTGCGCAGCAAGGAATGTGGACAAGAAAACAGGAGATACCAGCACCGCTGAGAAGTGGAGAGAAGAACCAGATGTGCGGAGAAGACATGTTTTTATAGTTTACTATGTTTTTACCATTCCACATTATCACCCAACCTATCCCATATGCTAGTTACCGATTGCCCAATTACCCTGGCACTTCCCATTCCCGCTGGGAGGTGATCCCACCGATCCTCAGGGGTGGCTGCAGCTGTTCCACGCCAAGTGTAAGTCAACCCGCAGCCGCTCTGCTATTTTTTGCATCAGTAGTTCCCTATACTATGGAGTGCCTTTTTTTCGTGGGGGTGCCTTTTTTTCGTGGGGGTGCCTTTTTTTCGTGGGGGTGCCTTTTTTTCATGGGGTGCCTTTTTCTCGTGGGGTGCCTTTTTCTTCCAGATCTCATGCATATTAGGACCGGGCTCACATGAACGGGTCAGATTCCAAATGCAGACCTGCAGTACATCATGGAAAGTAATTGCAATTGATCGTGGAAGATCACACATGCGAACGTTTTTACCCCGCAGATGTACGTAATGCACAACGTATCGTACGTGTGGAAGAAAGATCTCTCACTCCTTTCAAGCCCGCATTCTGGCTTTTCCGTATATTTTCCTATGACGAAGTGACTGTTTTCACCATTCATACGCAATGTTAATTACGTATGGGCGACGGAACATTCACGTCCATTGACTTCAATGGGGGCCATCTGCTTGGAACTCGCACTAAAATAGAGCATGCTTCAATTTTTATTCCGTTCATGGAATTCGAAATTTCTACCCGCACATCTGAGCGAACCGGCAAATGTTCATGCCTATCAATGCCTACGTATTACCGCGTATCATCCGCCAATCACAAAATCCGCAATTCAAACCTGCCCGTATGAGCTCTGCCTAAGACATGTCAATGAAGGACACTAGGATGAAAATCCAGCAATACATTATCTGTATAGCAGTTTGCATATTCAGGATTACACCAAAGCAGAATGATTTAACTCTTTCACAGCTGACAATAGGATTGTCAGGTTGTTACAATATGTCACCGGCTCCTACAGGTTTAAAAGGTTTGCTAATGCATTTTTATTATGTAGGGGATTTGACAGACTGGTGTGCGATTAGGACCAAAGGTCTTAAGTGCAATAAAATAATAAAATGGATCCATTTGTCTCGTGTGATTCCTCTATATAAGGGAAGGTGAAATCCATGGTCATCAGCTTGAGCTGGGTGGAAGGGGGTTGGCCATAGAGACACAGTATCTATAGTTTACCATATAAAGGGTAGGGATCTATGGTGGCACAGCATTGCGGTAGAATCCAAGCCATTAGTGTGAGTGATACAACTCCATTGCAGGTGTAAAGTCTAGGCAGATTTGATAAGAATTCGAGAAAGACCGGGTGACGACTCAAGTTGGAGCTGTCGGTCATATTGGATGTCCCTTAAATTTCACAGTAAGGATGCAATATTCGGTAGATTGACAGAAAAGGGGCGGCTCACGTAGTTATATTTACTGGTCATTTTTTTCCTTTTTAGAGAAATGCCTTTAATATCACACAAGGGTTTGGGTTGTGGCGTTGGGTTGTATACATTGCTGCAAGGAAGAATAGCAGTTTTCGTCTTACCATGCAAGAGGTTTTGTTGGATGCGGGCCAGCTGTAGACCCGTCACATAGTGAACTCTGAGGTCATGTGCACAAATCTCTCCAAACACGAACGTGGATCACATGAACAAAAATAGGATCTGCTCTTGGAGACCCACCTGACCCTTTCATTCTGTGTACAGACAGCTGCTTGGGATGCAGAAGAACAAGGTTAGCAAATGACAAGACCGTGTTCTTCACCCGTCGTTGCACCATGAAATAGGTCTACTGAGGTGATATTACTTGTTGTAAGACACAAAATTAAAGTTAATTGGTCTATGAAATTGGCTCTAGCATACTTCTATATGTGTGGATGTTGATATATGGGGTTTTGTTTATGAATCTCACTAGCAATGGACTATTGTGAACTATAGGGGATGCAGAGGATGCGGTTGCACCCGAGCCCAGGAGCCTTAGGGGGCCCATAAGGCCTCTCTTCTCCATATAGGGAGCCCAGTACTATGAATAAAGCATTATAGTTGGGGGCCCTGTTACAGGTTTTGCATTGGGGCCCAGGAGCTCAAGGTTACACCTCTATGTTAAGAGGTTGAAAGAAGATGGGGGGACCCCAAGATAAACTTTTGCACCCGGGCCCATGAGCTTTTGGCAGCAACCGGTTTCTCAAAACCAAAAGGATAGCGCAGTTGAAATCCAGCTGACTTGATCTTTATTTCCATTAGGGGACAGTCAGGAGGCTACCATATACTTGATGATCGGCCAACCTTGCCAAAATTGGTGGGTTCAGCTGATACACATCCAGCGTGCATGGCCAGTGTAAAGATTGAGTATGTCGAAATCCAACATGGCCAGTCCCTCTGACTTCCCATTGGGGAAAGACTGGAAACTGCCATGCCTTAATGTTAAAATCCGTCCAGTGGGATATTTGTATTAATGGGACATTTTCCTGGAGTTATTGAATGCTCCGATTATATGGACAGTGACCGACAATGAATTACACTTGTGATGGAGAACACGGTTTACTTGCATTTGCTAACATCCACTGTTTTTGTATCGTCGAATGAAATATGCGGGACGGTGACTGCTTCTTGTCTCTGAAGTTCATGTTGAATCAGTATGGGGTGCTAGGGAGTCTGTGAGGTGGACTTGAAGGCGTTAACGGCATGCACCTCTTTGTTGATCTGATGCAATCAGTAAATGCACAAACACACAATTGGCTCATCTGCATAATGGCTATTTGTTATAGATATGCAAATTCATGTCCACCTTGTTTGGACACAATAGGACTTTGCATTAAAGACCTCAGTTGCATAGCTTAGTGTATGAAAGGGGCTTTCTGTTAACCCCTCATTATTAAAGGGATCTGTCCCCAGGTTCATGCTGCCTGAACCATGGGCAGCATGAACCTGAGACAGGTATGCTCATTACCTCCATGTATATCTTATTCTGAGGCGTTTCAGAAAAAACACACTTTGAAGTTTGGCTCAAAGATAAGTCCCGAGTCACTGAGGCGGGCCATGCTGGTCTCTTCCCACCCATTATGTAGAGTGACAACTCTCTCCCCATATACAAAAGGTGAGGGCACTGTCCGTCTGCATGATGCGGGAGGGGAGAGGCCAGCACGGCCCGCCTTGGTGACTCGGAGCTTAGCATTGAGTCCGACTTCAAAGTGTGTTTATTGTGAAACACCTCAATGTTTCAGAATAAAACATAGGCTGGTAATGAGTATACCTGCCCCAGGTTCATGCTGCCTATACTTTGAGCAGCATGAACCTGGTGACAGAATCCCTTTATACACTTGGGTATGTACAGTTGCTATAGAGTGGCTATTAGCGCATTGGTTGGTCATTCCTTGATATGTTTCAGACTCGCGACCTTGTATAACCTCAAATTCTAAAACCCCAATTAGAAAACACAAGAGGGAGATAGACATTTTGAAGTTGCCCCAAGGATACTTCCCCCTAGGCTGGGATTTTATGGTGTATATTCAGTGAATGGCCACTTTATAAGAGACCCCCATTTAGTAGCACATTGGAGCTCGTTTTGACCTTCAGAACTGTGGTATAGATTCCACTAGATGTTGAAATCGTTCTGCAGAAATATTGGCCCATGAAGACAGGATAACGTTGTCAGGGTAAAAAAATATTCTAAGTACAGCACCAATCAGGCCCACCCCACTTGCCCGCTGCCGGCGGTAAGAAGAGACACCACACACGGAGGTCTGGTATAATTCCTCACATGGGACATGGCTCTCTGCCGTGCTTTATTACAGATTACATGAGATGTTATACCCTTTGTCCCATCCCCAGCAAGGGGTGATGGGCTCATAACCATATATGGGCAGTCCGGATTTCCGGCCTGAGACAGTGAAAACAGCCGTTATCTTGCTACGGCGCCTCTGGCTTATGTACAGAAAATCACGTATTCAATTAACTCCAGTGCAAAGAATCACCCACTCAATTCTAAGAAAACGGCCAAGCATGCATTCTCCATATATGGGAAGTCCGGATTTCCGGCCTAAGACAGTGAAAATTATGTACATAGTGGAACATCTTGATATCTTGCTTCTGGGAAAACGGCCAAGTACACGCGTCCTTCATGTCTGGTTCGGTATCATCTCTGAATTTCTAGAACATCTCTCTCAGCCTTGCAAAGCCTTGGAATATCTGATGTAAGGCGACATATAAGTTTTTTCTCATTTGGAATTGAATAAAACTTGCATATAGGTATAAAAGTATAAAGAACATATGGCAATATATATATATACCCTCACAACGTCTTAAAGTTGCTACAGATTGGATAGACGTACTGATATGTCCTTACTGGCTGACATAGGGGTTCATCGATTCATGCTGCTTGTGCCAAATTCTTCTCATCGCTATGATGCAGCAGAAATCTGGATCCATCTGACCAAGCAATGTTTTTCCATTGCTCAGAGATCTAATTTTTGCGCTTTTTCGCCCCCCTGGAGATGCCCCTTTCTGTTTCTGTTAGACAGCAAAGGCACTTGAGCTGATAGTCTTCTGTTATAGTCCATCAGTGCTAGGGAACAATGAGTTGTATGTTAGGACATAGTTGGAGCACTAGCATTGCCTTCACTTAAAATGTGTTTCCCTGTGCACCGCCTGCTGATCAGAACAATTCTTAACATCCACCTCCAACCCCTTTAGTCGATGAATTCCTTATATCCAAAGGATCCCCATTCACTGAATGATTTTCCTTGATCGCACTGTTCTTGCTATGCTCACCACAAAGGTTACATGCGAAAACCCCAAAGATTGGCAGTGTATGAAACCCTAGGCCTGACTAGCCTAGCACTGATGACCAGGCCTGGTTGGAATTTCTCAGATCATTGGATTTTCCCATTGTAACTTGAAATCGGACTGAAACAGAATCCACGAAAAACTCGTCACTTGATTTTTTTGCTGCACTTCGGGGTTCATGGGTCCAGGGTAGCTCCAGTCATCAAAGGGTCAGTGTCTCTAATTAAGTTGCCATTCAGCTATATGTATATCATGACCTGGTAAACTTTTGACATGTTTATATGGCTGCAGAAATCTCAAGACCCTCCTCAGCCCCCAGGAGAATCCTTTCCGTGTAAATGCCAAAAGCTCCTTATCTCTGAGCTCACAGCTCATCAGCATAAGCATCTAATCTGCCTGAACATAATGTGCATGTAATGATGGGCATCTAGTGTCCTCCGAGCTTGGCATTTCCTGGATTGTGGGAGGATTTACTCATCATGGAAGGTAATATTCGGACCCGGTATGTGGGGTTGTGCCAAGAGATCCCGGTACCACTCCTCCAGCACTTCCTGTAAACTTCTGCACAGATCATGATGATGTCCAGTAAACTTCTATGTTAATTGCGACTCTCCAAGACACTGCTTAAGGAATTCCACAAGCCAGGGCTTGAGACCTAAATAACCCTATGGATTTTTTTTCCCTTTACATCCCATACAATTCTGTGTTGGCAAAACGCGTTTTGTTCCTGGTTTTAAAAAAAAAAAGTGTACTTGAAGTGTTGACTTGTATACAAGCAAATATACCCTAAACATTGTAACAAAGGGACAGTGTATACTCAATACCCAAGTCTATACCTGCTTATCTTGCATCATGTTTGTTTGTTTGCTTATTAAGGTTGCTATTTAGGGTCTCGACCATGAACTGCACTATTATAAAGAGAATAAGGGTGATCAGTTCCACTTAGATAACCCCAGGGTAATAAACCCTCCCCTCCTCTTCCCTCCCCAGGACAGAACTGACCTTAGGGCTTGAACTGTGTGATCACATGACCAGCTCGTAAACTGACCTGTGAGAGAGGAAGGGTCCCTGTAGATCCCAGCCCTCAGAGCAGAATAGGCATTGCAAGCAACAGGAGAAGTCCCCATCATGCTGCTGGGTGCATGGTGACATGCCCAGCTCCATGGCTGCACATCAGCACACCCGGACAGGCATGAGATGGACACATGGGAAGGTATGTACTATGGATCTAGAACCTGCAGCGGGTCATTGTGGAAGAAGGAAGAACAGATCATGGTGGTGGGTTTCAACTGGTTGGCTCTGGATTGTCCATATGTAATAACACAGCAGGGCTCAGTAGTGGATATGTTTGTTTCTGTTTTATGTAGAATGTTTCATGTTCTTGTTGCTTGCTACATTGTAGCCACGTGATGTAGCGATTTATACTCGCACTGTAATAGAATTCAGAGTAGGATTCTCTGGCAGCTTGTTGTGAGCATAGATGGGAATTACATAGGGTTAGAAATAGGGGGGTATTGTTATGTATGTAAATGATTTACAAGCTTCTTCAGGGCTTCGTTATAGAACTACCAATATGAATTGCGTGACGTATAAAGCACTTGCAGTGCTAAGCTAAAATTGGGAGCGTAAGGAGGACGGGCCTAGAAAAGGAGAGGAAGGGCAACTAAAAAGGGAAGTTTCGCAAATGAGGCCTGTTGGGTTAGGATTGTATTAGGCCTTATAGGGAGAGGACTGGCAAATGTTTTTGCTTTAGGTTGTATTTACACGGGCGAGCGTTGGAGAAAATCGCACCAATATCGCACTCGTAAACTTGAGATCACAGTGGGTTTCGCGTGTATCATGTATCGCGTGTGAAAAAAAAATTGCGTAACGCTCCAATACTTAGCATGAGAAAAAATGCATTGCAAATCGCAGGACATGCAAGGGCAATGCAATTTTTGGCATGCTGCCATAGGAGATATTGAACAGAGAAGCTCAAAAATAAAACATGCTGCGATTTTTTTTTTTTTTTTTTATCCCGCACTCTCAAATGAATGGCTCAAGTGAATGAACCTATTGGAAATAATGGGCGCTTTTCAGCACAGAAATCGTGCATGAATGTTCGCCATGTAAATACAGCCTCAGGCCGCGTTCAGGCGAGCGTATTTTAGCCCCGCATTCTGGGCTTGTTTTGCAGGCCGTAATACGGAGCTAATGTCAATCCATGTATCTGTTCACATCCCTGTATTTTACACTGCTGTGTTTTTTTTTAAAGAAAACGCATAATGAGCTATTTTTTGCGTATTTAATTTTGATATTTTCTGTTGGGTAAATAAGGATCTGTATTTGCTCAGTAGAAAATAAAGTATATGGCGGCAAATACTGAACAAATAGTGATGAAATATGGATGACAGTCGGTTGTAATGTCATCTGTAATACGGATCCTTATCACGGACCTACGCTCAGCTGAAAGTGGCCTTGGGACAGATTCAGACAAACTCGTATTTGTATATAATAAAACTGTATGCGCAGAAAATAGAACCCACTGATTTCACTCAGTTTGTTCCATGCACGTATTTGACATGCGCAATTCGGTTGCGCAATACATGTGCAGGAAAAGAGCGCATGCTGCGTAACTGCGTAGGAATAGAAGATTTCGAACTTCTGAACTATCGGCTATGTCAACGGCTGAAAGCATCGGTGTGTGCTTTTTGTTTTTTTCTTCGCACGCGCAATTGCGCTCAACTTGGACACGCAAAAAGTAAAATACACTGATGCACATGCACAAAGCCCATTCTGCAAGAATGCGCCACTGAAACCTGCACAAATATGCTTTCACTCGGGTGAATCCGGCCTTGGGTTGCAAAAATTATCTTATATCCGCCTCTATACATCTCATTTAAAGTTCAAAGATGTGACCAAATATAGATTAGCATTGCTAAAGCAAGGGGGAATAGGGGTTCATGGATACATCCAGGTTATGTCCATAGATATCCATGGCATATCTATATCTAATATCTTTGTATCTCATATCTCTGTAATCTCTCCCATCTTGAGATATATATATATATATATATATACACATATATATATACACACATATATATACACATATATATATACACATATACATACATACATACATACATACATACATACATACATACAGAGAGAGAGACAAGATGACATGATACAGGGTAATATGTGATAAATAGCTGTATTATTGTAAGAATCTCAGCTCTCACTGTATATCTCATATCACCCTGTGTGTCATATATCCTGCTAACTCTTTC
Source organism: Eleutherodactylus coqui (assembly GCF_035609145.1). Taxonomy (NCBI): domain Eukaryota; kingdom Metazoa; phylum Chordata; class Amphibia; order Anura; family Eleutherodactylidae; genus Eleutherodactylus; species Eleutherodactylus coqui. The sequence continues at coordinate 33,619,497 of NC_089846.1, forward strand.
TCTTACATCCAGCCATTTCTGACCACTTATATATATATTGTCCCTTTCTATCTTAGCCGATGACTTTTCCCGTTGGCCAGTTGTTCCGTGTAAGTGGATATTTCATGCATACGTCCAGCCTGCGCTGTGTGGAGAGGTGTTTGTGCGCTGTGATATGCGTGCAGCTTAGAACATGGCTCTGATACTGGTTATATTGACGCGTGGAAGGGAGGGGGGACCCTTATTAGTTTGCGACAGCTGGGCGTCACAGGATTAATGACAGACAGCTGTGAATGAGCGCTGTCTCTGATGAGATTTATGTTTGGACGGTACCTCAGGCTGTATGTTTCTAGACACATACACGTATATATGTGACTGTGAATATAGGCGTGTGACGTAGATTTATGCTGGCACAGGTTATGTGATGACATTACATGGCACGGTTTCCCTACAGTGATGGCTTAGGCACTTCCATTTTATCTTAGGTTTCCGCAGAGCGATTGTCAGTAAGCATTTGCCTCCATTATGGATATTTTGTATATCTGTATGCTGGTATTCAGCGATTCCACATACCTGCCTGGTGAGCAGTGAAGGCCTTATATACCCTTATGGGCTATATGGGCTTATGGTCATTCATTATAGCCAGATCTCATTCTAGTTCACCGTGGACCAGTAATTGCCCCATCCTTCATGTAGCCTTCTAATACATCTTTATATAGCGCCAACATATTCTGCAGCCCTTCAGATGGTCAATGTACAGAGATCAGACATTGCTTGGTAACAAACTATTGAGACATGATGGGTCTTCTCTCTTGAGCTTACGATCTATGAGGATATTAGGGTTGATACAAAGGTAAAAGGGTTTGCTTTGTACAGTGAATCCGGATAGCTTTTTAAGAACCTAGGGAAGTATAAGAAAGGCCCATGTAAATGGCTTTTCTTCAGCCTGGGCACATGACGTTACTGTTGGCCTAGAAGCCCATTTGCACTGGGCGATAATCGGTTTGTCGTAAGTGTCACCGATAAGCAAAATATGTTGATTGGCGTTCGTTCACTGCCATTCACACACAGCAGATTGGCATTATGGGAACAAACGGTTATTCATTCTATCATTTGTCCCTGTAGAGCTCTTATTGGTCGGCTCTACTCCCCGTTCACGCGGAAAGCTTCTCCACATCTACTGTGCATGGGCCAACTATCAAGGAAACAAAGTTGCGCCCAGTAATCTGCCCATGTACTTGCACCTTTAAGGGCGCGTTCACACTTAGTGGGAAATGGGGCTGAAAATCTGCACCATTGCCGCATCAATAACCGCGTCAAAATCCACAAATGGATTTTAATGCAGATTTTTTTTTCACATTTGCAGCACACCATTTCTGTTGAAAGGTTGAAATCAGCTGCAGAACAGTAATAAAATCCAATGGTGCAGTTTTCGACGTGGAAATTATGTGGATTTTGGTGCAAATTTTCCGTTGGGGAGAATCTGTACCGTTTCTGCTGCATTTGAACTACTCCACAGCTGCCCATATTACCTGTCTACCGAACACTCGGCAGCCAACAACTGAGATGCCTTCCCTCCCCATATACAGTACATGCATGCTTAGCTGGGTAGGGAAAAAAGCAGCTACTTGACTCCTGATGGCAGCTTATCTCCGCAAGAACAATAAAGATGGGGCAGTTGAATCCACCTTTTTCCCTCGAAATTGGTTGAAATTCAGCCAATCCAATCCTCATCTCCCTCGAAGTCTGCCAGTGGGGGAGCGTTGGGAGGCCCCCATACACATTAGATGATTGGCTGGCCTGCAAAAATCATTCACTTTGATCAGTATATCTAATGTATATGACCACTTTAAATGTATTTGGGAAGAGGCCAATCTCAGCTAAGCTGATGAAATAATTATGGCCTACAGTTACTGTTGGCCATTACATTCACTATGAAATTTGTAGCCAGTTGTTGTTGTTGTTGTTGTTGTTGTTGTTGTTGTTGTTGCATGTTGCTTCTATGTGGAACTTGGATAGATAGGAGTTGGATCCAAAAACTCCAGCCGGTCCAGTACTTCCCCCTCCACCCATCTTTTGTCCTCCCCCGATATTAGTCAAAGGTTGGTGCGTGTACATATGAGTCTGTCTGTCTGTCTGTATGTATGTATGTATGTATGTATGTTGGTCGCTTAGATAACACTTTCCGCTCTATCGATGGAAGGACATACCCAATCCCTTACAGCGCTATCTAGTCATCTACAGTGATGATAAAGGGCAAATTGTCTGCTGTATTGATGGATGCCTCTGCTTATTAGTTCATTATAATTTAAGACTGTCAGCCTGAATGTCTCGGGTAGTCATTATTTGCCTGATGAAACTCTAATCCCCATGACATTGTATTATGTTTGTATACAGGCTTATCCCTGTGGTGCTTCTGTATCCAGCTGAATTCTGCATTTCCTTTGTTACTTACTACACTGTACCCTAATCCCAGATACCTAGAAATATCCTGAGCTAGACCTTTCAATGCAAGGAATGTGGGAGACCAGTCATTTAGCATTTCCCAACTTTTTTGAAAAATTTTTAAAAAAAACTTTTTGATTTCCACATGACCGCCTCACCTGATGGCTTTATTAGTCAGGAGGGGGTCAGTCCACTGCCAAATTCAGCAAAGCAGCAAAAATCAGTCTTTCAGCACATGGGTTACTGTGCAGGAAGTCCCCAGTGCTGGGGGGTGGGTAGGTGGGTGGCTTCACAATGTGTGTCTGTTGGGGGGAGGTGGATTTCAGCATCTGTAAGGGATCAATAAGTGACAAGACCCCTTCAGCCCTTTGTGTTTACCTTTTAATTGAGTGTAATCATTTTCCAGGGTTACAAGCAGAAGGGTCAGAAATCGGATCACACCATTTGACTGGGCTTACAGTAGCCCCCCAACCCCCAGCAAACCTGCCCAAATAGGCAAAGATCCAGTTCTGCTGGAATTCCTTGAGATAATTGTGTTAAAATGTCAAAATCAGAGTCTTTTAATGGAAATCCACATTTCCTTTCTCTTTAGTAGTCATTATCGACAGCCTCAAAAACACGAGTATACCGCGGTAACGTGATGATGGCAAGTTACGTAATGCGCTTCGTGACACTATAGTGCTTTGTGTTGACATTGCAGGTGATATCATTACTTTTGGTCGTTTAACCTTCCTTAGGGATCAATGATCAACCAGTATGTAAACTTTTTGTCTCGCCTGTGTAATGATTAGATTATATTCTTACTTTAGGTCTCATAGTCCATATACTTTATTGCCCGTCTTTGCTGCTAGTCTGCCCATATATAGGTTCGATCAAAAATGTAGTCCTTTAATAAGGGGAGTATATATTAAGAGGGCAAGATATATGAAGAATATCTGGATTTCAGCTTCGATGACATACCGGCCCCGACTGCAGTTTGTATGATGGAAAAAGAAAAGGCTTCATAGTCATTACCCATAAAACCTCTTACCATTTGAGACCATAGCGGTTCTCCCAGTCTTTAACCTATGTGCATTGTAATATTTTATAGCATACGGGCAGAGGCTTACTTGAAGCTTCTGGGTCCCGATACAAAATCTGTACCGGGCCCCCAAGTATAATGCTTTATGCATAGTACTAGGCTCCCTATATGAAGAAGAGAGGGCTGATGGGCCCCCTAAGGCTCCTGGGCCCGGGTGCAACTGCATCCCCTATAGTTACGCCCCTGCATACGGGAATGCTGGACATTGCTATTACATCAGCTAAAAGCTGAGCTTTCAAAAAAATGTGAAAATAAGGCTTTTATGTATGGCTGCCGTTCTAGGTCATTGATCAGGATAGATGCGATGTCCGGTCCTATATGTTATACATTTCTGAGGCATACATAAAGTCTTGTAATAGTCTAGAGGTATAGCTATCCCATATCAAGCCTGGACACATCCCAGTTAGACAATGTACCTAAAAATATGCCATTGCAGCTTACTTTTTGGGTCGCTTTCTATTGATGTCTATGAAACATTTGTTGCTGGGCCTAGTAAGCCCCTGACATGGTCTGACCGGTTTCTTAGGGCTAAAAAAAGTGTTGCGTCTAGCCTCCTCATATACATAGCTCTTGTTTCTACTATCTTTTAAACTTCTCATACCTCATCATAGAAGATAAATGGAAGTTTTCCTGTAAGTTGGGCTGTATAAAAGGATTTTTTTTTTATGTCAGCATTCCAGTAAAGCACGGATGAAAAAAACTCAATATGAGTATTTTAAACTCCTACATGTTTCAAGCAGACGTCTTAATCAACTTACACCATGATTAAGAGCTTTTGCATGAAACATGTAGGCGTTTAAAATACTCATGTTTGGTTTTTTTATCCATTTTTTTTTTTATTGGAATGCTGAAATAAATCCTTTTATACCTCCTGAGCTGCTGGAAAACATCTATTTTTCTTCTATATTTACTAAGAGTGGTTCTCTGCTTTTGTGCACTCGGAGCGGTAGAATAGCAAGGCTGTGTGAGCTGACAATTTCTTCAGCGTATGTCGCAGCTCAACACCTTTTGAAGTTTTCTTAATTTCAGGGTTTCTGTTCCTGAATAGTATTCGCTCTCCAGTATCATCATACTGTTGCTGTGAAATCTGTAATTTTCTTGGCGTATTCATCTGTTTTTGAAGATATATATTATTGAGCACTATCCGAGAAGTGGCCATACACGTTAGGCTCGGCTCACACGGTCTCTGTCCTTTTCTGTCTCTTTAGGAGAATAAAAAAGTGGAGTTGACTATGAAAAAAGGAAATGACGTCTGTTTCACAATTAAAGCCTATAGGTCCATCTCAATGCCATTTTGGGCATTAGAGATTGAGTCTTAACCCTTTCCAATCCAATTTGTATCCAGATTTTCCTAGTGGGCTTACTCTTTTTCTGCCATTCTACAACAGCGCTATCTGTTGGCTAAAGCCAGTACTGCATGAGGTGACACATTGGATAGGCTCCGACAGCAGAGAGGCTGGCAATATACAATAAGAGAACCCCGATGGATGTCTTCCAACATCGGAGCTGTACAGCCTTAAATCATAATGTCTTCAGACGTCAGACAGTGGATTGGAAAGGGTTAAAATGGAAAGTGGGAGCAGAGGGAAAAAGAAAATGTCAACTTGGCCTTAAGTTCCAAATCTCGTTAACATAAACAGAAGTGAATAATAATCCTTTGGTTTTAACGCGAGCCAACCAGAATAGTTTACTCTTTCGTTCGGCGTTCAGCTTCAGCCGGCATAAAAATCCTCATTGGCTTGTTCACTTCTCACTGCGTTTAAACGCTCCCCGCTCATAGGAATGTAAAACCCTGGAGAAGTGATGAATGATTCTCAACGATGATCCCCTGATCGAAAGTGGCTGCACAAGTGTCAACGAGCTGGTGATGACCTCCCCAGCTCCTTTGCTCGGGCAACCAAGAATCATGCATTTCTCGTTGTGTGCAATAGGGCCACTAGATGTACCTCAGCTGATCATCTAAGGGCACTTTTAACACAGCATGATTATCATTCGCTATATTGCTGAATCGTGCGAAACCGAACACTGCCAACAACTGAGCGAGCGTTTTGTCCAGTTTAGGTAGACCTAAAAATCAAATGCGTGAAGTTCTGTATGAAAGCTTAGTTGCAATATTCTTTGGGTCGAATGTTGGGCACTTAAAACAGTCAGCCAGTCTAAAAGGACCCTTATGTGTATCGGGCACTATGGATTTCATCTGCCCGATCCTTTTGTTCTCGGGGAGATAAGCCGCTGCCAAGGATGTCTGGTAGCAGTTCTCTACTATATCAACATTGAGAACACATGCATTCTTGGCCAAGCCAATTGTGTATTGGGGTGTTGAGCAAAATTGCTGCTTGTTCGGCCGGTGGCCGTCTAATGTGTATGGCCACCTTTAGGTGTCTGTTCTTCAAAGATTGCTTCATTATCTCAATCCCCCCATAGCTGCTGAGATATTTATGGGGGGAACTGTTTGTGTGAGCTGTTGGCAAAGAAATTAGTTATTTTATTCATTTCTTATATTTTTAAGGTTCTGAATAATTTCATTTATTTCTTTCCTTTTGAACACTAAATCATTCGGTTATTTGAAGCTCTAAAGTCTCTCGTAAGATTTACTTTTCTTCCCTCCAAAAATGTGTATTATCTCCACTAGCTCTATCTTATCTTACTATTCAAAGCTCATTGGGGGGTTTATTTTAACTCCTTGAAGTTCTGTGTCTTGTTGTTTAACTGTAATTACTTTTATCTTTTTGAAACCCTAGATCTGTTGGGTGTTTGTGTTCCACCATATAACCTTACGCCTTCTGGTCGTTGATGGATAGTATTGAAATGCTTTAGTATGGTAACCTTTTGGGAGTTGGAATAAAACCAATAGTTTTATTAGATGCCCAGAAGTTTTACTCAATTCGCGTTCTCCACTACATCCATTTATTAAAGAGCCCAGAAACTTTTGTATATTTTTGATTGTCATTGTTTGTATTTACTGTTGTTCTTGTTATACCCAGGACTGTAACAAGGGGGTATCCTCCTTAACTTCTAGAGAGGAAAAAGGGTTTCTACACCAACATGGAAAGGGTTCTTTACTGTAAGAGCAGTGAGACTATCGAATTCTTCCTGAGGACATGCTGATGGTAAATTTAGGTTCAAGAGGGGCCTGACGCCATTGTTGAGGTTAACACTATTACAAGTTATAGTCACTGCATCACTAGAGATGGATTCTTAATCCAAAATGTATTCTGATTGCCAGATTTGTAGTCGGGAAGAATTTATTTTCCCATAAAAAGAGGAAAATTGGCTTCTACCTCATGGGTATTTTTGCCTTTCTCTGGATCAACATTGCAGGATAATAGCATGAACTGAAGGGGCATATGCCTTTTTTTTTCAGCCTTACGAACTGTTACAATGTTAACCTCTTGGGTCATTCGCGTTGAAAAGGTCTTACTTTATGGAGCATAGATGCCAAGACACATGGCAAGTATTTTTGGAGGTTGAAGTCCAGGGCATCATAAAAATCTGTATTTATGCTGGTGATGTCACTGCAAAACATATATATTGTATGAGAACGTGGAAGGAACCCCACCGTGACCTTTGAAACAATGCCCCCTTTAATGTGAGAAGGGGGAGGCTTTACGAAGCAGTAGTCATAAAATTCTACAGGGTTCAAGATGAGGTTGAGTTGTGAGCTTTGTCATTTTCACACACTGCAACTATGTTTGCTTTAGCACTTGTGCTGCAATGAAGTTGGCCTGCAGAGGTTGCACTAAAGATAAACTCCAGCTTGTGGTCACCACATGTTGTTGTTGTTCTTGTAGTTCATCTGCCTATCACTTCTAACTATTTAGTGCCACTAAAGTATAATGTTAAATTATACAAGGGTTGATATGTTCATGGGGATGATGTGTCTCCTACATCGGGGACATATGATTTTGGGATTCAACTTTTTTTTTTTTTTTAAGTATACCCCTGTGGTCGCCAATAAACTTTACAGCACATTTTGGGAATATGAAAGATAATTAAGGTCCTCTTCCACGGGCACTTATTGATGATATAACAAGTTGATTGCCTCTTGGTTAAAGGTCCTATTACATGAGCTAATGCAAATCATATAGGACTGAATGATCATTAATATGACCAATCGGGTCATATGCAGTTTGCGTATCATCGGAAGCCCATCCCTGTTCATACAGGACAGTAATCAGGAACGAATGTCCTTATGAACTATTATCTGTCCCTATAAAAGACCTTTTGCCCGTAGTGATCCCATACAAGCCTAGATAATTATAAAGTTGGCCATACTCAAAGTTTTTCAAAAATATTCCATGTATTGGGAAATGTCAAGTCTTTCTGAAATGCTCAGTTATACTAAAGTTGGTTGGACAATCTTGCAGTGATCCAGGCTTTGACCAATGAGAGGCAGCAAAGCCCAAACATAGGCCATTGTCTATCCGACCATGATACATCTGCTTATATATGGCTGGATTACTGCAGGTAAACGCCAAGGAAATGGTCCAAGTTTTATTTCATCATTTGTAGTTACATATCGTAACCTGAAGTCCAATAGTATCCAGTATATATGGCTTTTAACTCACGTTTTTGCTCTGGGACATGATGGTTTACAATCTCTGGACCATAGTTTAGTGTTTCGCACTGGTTTTCTGCTTTAATATGGCTCATAGACTATAATGACACCATGCTGGTTTATACATAATACGTATTTAAATAGTAGCATGACTCAATCTGTTGCCCATGAAGTTAGTGCCTTTGTGAATAAAGGATAATGTAAAATATCACCGTAGCGGCTTTGTTAAAGCAGACCACAAGAGAAGGTACAGTGACTTGGCTCTTGTGCCTGGAATGAACCGTGGGTGGTCTTGATGCCTGTTTGCTTGCTTTTTAGGTATACACGTGTTTCTTCATGTAATTTCTTTGAAAATGATCATTTATGCCCAGAAATTGTGTAAAATATATGATGTGGTGATCCATCAATTAGAATTGTCCATCTGGAATATTTGCGTCTTCCTCATCCTTTTACCATAATTTCCAACCAAACCTGAAAAATATCCTGTACTCTAATGGCAATGATAGCTTTACTTTTTTTTGTATATGAAAAAGCAAAAATCAAATATCAAGGTTAAAGGGACTGACTTGCATATTAAAGCATGGGGAGCATAGAGAGGTCAATGGTAATGTTGCCTTCACCCCACCCTATACTTTGCAGTATAACACAAGGAGTCCGCATTAATATGCAAAGGAAGCAGAGAGCATAGGGTCATGAAATCAATAGGGCCTTGGGAGTCCTTAATAGGGTCATCTGGAATTCCTACAGGGCCTTGTAAAAATCCAAAGATTCTTATCCTCCAGTTTTTGTTCTCTGCTACAAAGTTCAGCTGCCAGGAATAGTAAAAGTGAAGTAGCTGACATACAGTAATTCTTAGTGGAATGTGCGATTCCGCCTTGGTGGTGCGGAAAAGGGCAGCACTAAACTACTTTGATACAGTGGGGGAACCAGTATGAAACTTGACCATTTCGTAGTTTTAGCGTTAAAGGGTACGTAGTAATCATTCACATGTTCAGATAATAAAAAAATGTGGGCATTAGAAAATATGTGCGTCCGATGACTGTGTCTTTTATTGGCAACTTTTGGAAGAGTTTTACTGTATACACTATGTATACACAAGTCCCCAATATCAGTCAAAAATCGTCTTCTAGAATGGTAGTCCTCTCGGGTAGGGTCTATAGACAAAGCATAAGGGTATCTGGTCTAGATCAGATGTGATCTACTCAGAGATCAATTATAGCCAAAAGGGATGTATTAATATGAGCATTCGATAAGTCCTCTTTGAACTGGGCCCTACTTCACGTCCGCAGTGCCAACCACCGAACCTACAGTAGATGTTAGATAAAATGTGGTCAACCAGCAGTTATCACATCATATCTCCCAATCCGTAAGCTTGGTCGTATGTCACTTCTTAAGAAGTAGGGAGAAGTGTGCAGCTGCCACATCCCTCTGGCACTGCTCCAAAAACATTCCAGAATAGCCCTTGCTATTCGGATTGTCAGTATAAGCTTCAACATTCGATTGAATCATTCACATTGGGATTTAATCTTCCAAAAAAATATAGTGGTCAAACATTGTAGAAGAATGTTGGCCAAGCTTGCTAATTCTGGCAAGTCTGGCTCGACTGTTTAATGTGTACGTTGCTGTCCTTACGATTTCCTGGAGAAAGAAGGATCGGGCATATTGAATTTCAGTATGCCCAATCCTTTCTTAATGGTAAAAAAGTCGCCGTCGAAGGTGTCTGGCAGTAGCTTACTCCTCTATACCTATGGAGAACACATGCATACTTGACCGAGCCAAGCATGCATGTGTATAGGGAAATCGAGAGGAATAAGTTAGCGCCGTACAAATAAAGTTTATTATTATATCGGCCAATCACCGCTAAGTGTATCTCCAGCCAAGGAGTGTATAGCCATTGAAGATTTAGAAAATATGTATAGAAAGATTTGTATATATTTAGGTTTTAGTATGTTATAGGCTCATGCAGCTCTGCAGTTATTGTGTGCGATGAACATTTTTAGTTTCTTGCATAAGATAGAATTAATTATCCCGAAAGGCTGCACAATCTTTTGTATCAGAAGTGTCTTTGATGTGCAAAGCTGCTGACTGCTTCAGGATAAGAATCTGCAACACAATACAATGAACTGCAGTTTGCATGCTTTTCCATTGAGTTTAAATTGACAACTGCTCCCTTTAAACAGCTGAGGATACAATGGTAATGCCTTCTGCTTGGCCCATTCTTTGTGGCACAGTCTTGAGTCTGTTGTCGACCAAGCTTTGTAGGTATCTCAACTTTGATATCATATTGGTGTTCCTCAGACGACCCCACACAGATCGGCGAAGATTATCTTTTGATGTATATGTAACCACCGATGTGGTGATCTGCAGTGCAGATCCCCTTGTACAGTGCAGTTGACTTTTACTAGTTCTATTGTTATTGCAAGTTCTATCTTAGTTATTTTGTACTACACAATAAACAGATTTTAGGATACCCATATATTGACCAGAAGGATTCGTTAATGTGAAGATAGTTTAATATACTGCTTTGTGGAGCGAAGAGCATACTGTGATTCCCTGAAAATAAGACCCTGTCTTAAATTAATTTTTGCCCCAAAAGAGGTGCTAGGTTTTATTTTGGGGGATGTCTTATTATACTTACCTAGCAGGAGCCCTGATGTGCTGCTTGCAGTCGTTGGCCACCCACAGAAGATTACTTCCTGGTTACGGTATTTATAAATCCCGCCTCTAGGAAGCGATGGCTCGGATTGGCTAAGTAGCCCTCGAGAACCAATCAATGCAGCGCTGCATGAACCAATACGATGGCTATGATTGGTTCATCGAGCGCTGCAGTGATTGACTGAGCAGCGGTCGAAGAACCATTGATTGGCTAAGCAGCCCTCGAGAACCAATCAGAGCCATTGCTTCCTAGAGACAGGATTTATGAATCCAGTTACCAGGAAGTGATCTTCTGTGGGCGGCCAAGGACTGCAGGAAGCGCATTGGGGCCCCTGCTAGGTAAGTATAATAAGACACCCCTCAAAAATAAGACCTATTGCCATCGTGTTGTAAAGGCAGGATTTATGAATTGGCTGAGTCGTGGCATTACTGAGCATGCTAGGTAATCCTTTAAGGTTATGCAGGTAGGGCTTATATTTTAGGCCTCTCCAAAAATCCAGAAAAATCATTGTAGGGTTTATTTTCAGGGCAGGTCTTATTTCTCGGGAAACTGGGTACATACTTTTATGTGGCTCCTATGCAGCCTTTGGTGGTGGTTAGCTCAGGATGACATTATCCAGGGGCAGATTAAGGTTACAGGCTAAAACATTGTGACCAGTGTTGGTCCCTTTAGGCCCCAAAAACCACAAGGGCACCAAGATCGGAGGTATATTTTGGTCCTTCATGACTTTTTTTGGTCTTAAATCTGGATCCTTGTTGTATTTACTGCACTTTGTGGACATGGAATGCCTGAAGACCCTAGATGGTGGAAGTCATAGGGTACTTGACCAATTTATCCCATGATATTAGCATATTTTTTGTAGCTTCTTTAACTCTATAAACCCAAAGATAATATACACTGGGCCCTCCTAACTTGTATTTACGGTAAATGTGTATTGTCCTCTACCAGAAACTGCTCGCCTTATTCTTCTATGGCAATTAAGATGTCCACAAATAAAACTGCGTCCATATAGCTTTAAGGTCGGACAAGCTCCTGAGCTCTTGCAGGGGAATTAAGGAATGTGACCAGCAATTTGTATATAAGATCATACTCATTCTCAGGTCTAATGGGTCTTAAGTCTCCACCGTAAATTACATAAAAGTTTGTAGATAGCACTAAAACAAAAGACAGTGACAAATCCGCTAACTTGGTATGCCATGGGAAGGTTAATCCCGTCCCTATATTTTATCTGATAAAGCATTGCAGAAGATTAGAAAATTCATGGCTACAAAGCAAAGGAGCAGGAATTGAGGATTGTTCTAAGTCAGATGTTCAAACAGATTAACAGAGTTGTCTCAGTGATCTGCAACTGGAGCATTCCTCTTCTGACGACTGCCAGCCCTAAACAACCTCCCCGAGAGGCCGTAAATAATGTGCTTATAATTGACAACAACAAACCAAACAGGAATCTTCACAAGACTGCAACTCCATTTTCCAAATACTGACTGTAGCCTTCATTAATGTACATACTGTATACCAGGGTAATTAGACTGTATATACTGCTCACTGGCAAAAGTTCAAAAATACTCTGCAGAATTAAGAGTTCAGTTACTATACACATTAGATAGCTGCCAACCGGATGCTCGTTTTGCCGATAGCTATCCCTGCCGGATCCCCTATACAACGGCATTCTCAGCTCTTATAAAGGGGAGCAAGCAGCTACCAGACTACATTCATATCTGCGTTGTTGATTCCGTTTTCCTCCTCTCATAATGGAATCCCATGGCTGAACGGTTCCGTTGTATGACGGAATCGAACAGTGCCCAACGGACCCCATTGGCTATAATGGGGTCTATTCGGTTCCTGTTGTTCTGTCCAGCGTTTTCTCAAGTCCTGCATGTAGGACATTTTTGTCTGACCTATCATGCTGGACCTGTATTGGCATGTCCTATTACTCCTCTGTGGAACAGACAGGAATAGGACATGAGTTTTTAGTTGTTTTTTTTTTTACTTTGACCTTCTGGTCTGTGTAAAGAACGCCTATGTGTATAGCTACATAGGCTATAATAAAGCTGTATGCTCTCGGGAAAAATCATTCGGACAGCACACAGCCTCAAAATGCGCTTCAGTGCCGGAGGCCTAATGTCTACAACCAACTTTATCCGCCTGTATGTCTGTTCCGTGCATAACTACTATCCCAGGGCTTGGGAGCAATTTATACATGGATTCCGGAATGTTCAGCCTACCTACTTAAGTAATGTTATTGGAGAGTTGACAATACTGGAAGTTTGGGATGTATCTCTTGCTTTTCAAGGACATTGGGTAACCATCCTTGTGGTACCTTGTAGGTCGGCTATATCGGAGTCATTGTTGAATCAACCTAACATGGATTAATGGAAAGGAGCGTATCAAGAGTTCATGTGGTTTTTTTCTTAGGAGAAAGTGGTCTGTGATATTGTATCTGTAACATACTCTATGAACATTTCCGCCCCCCCCCCCCTCCAAAAAAGAAGGAAAACCACATTTTTGTCCACTGTCTAAGTAAATAAAGCAACTTTAATGTAGATTTTGCTCAATGAGGCTTGATGAGCAGATCTGAACTACTTCCCATTTTATTCAGAGATGTGTCCAGAGTTCAGGAAGCTCCACTGTCTCGCAGTGACCCCAAGTCCCCATTCAAGCCTTTATGGTGACCAAGTTGTGGTCATCTGTACAGTAACATTGAATAGCTCTCCCTTTGGAATGCCGGGCTGTTGACCCCCCACCATTGTCCATTCTCTGCTCCTCCCTTAGTATAAATAGCCCAGTGACAGGTTGTTTTCTTCTTCTTGAAAAGAATTCCTGAAGCCCACAACTTCCTTTCCCTTTTTTTTTTTTAAGGAAAAATAAAATGTTTTCCAATAGTGAGGAAAGAACTCATGAAGATGTCTTACTGCTTGATCAGACCTTCACGATGACTTATTTTTCATAGTGTTATACATACAATGCAAATTACACAAAAATGTGCAATATAAAAAATGTTGTGCTTTTCCTATAAAATTTAGTAGATACCACCCAAAATCTTGGTTTGTTGAAATTGTCTGTGGCTTCTAAAGCTGGCCCAAGAGTGATATGGGGTAGTTGAGTCATCAGTCGGCACCATATCGTGTTGCATTCTCTGTTGATGGTCTATAACACCCTACACGGATCATTCACACACAATGGGGCAGATTTACTAATCCCGTCTTAATATTTAGAACAAGAGAGAGTGGAGTGGAGCAACTTGTATTGACACTGTGGATAGAGGAATTAATCTTCCGTGTAGAGACAGGATAAGGTGCTGCCTGTCCACTAATCGCCAACCGTGTGGAACCGGCCGTGGTAATGAGGCTGGAGGAAAATCGTGAACCTAAAGGCGCAACAAAGAAAAACAGCAAGACCCACTGTTGTTTTTCTTTAGTGTGGCAGGAAACCAACCACTCTGCTCTCAAACTCCAGACTTTTCACAGCCAGTCCTGAAGAAGGGGCTGGTTCCCCAAATGTGTTAATATTAGCTGTTTTTAATTATTTAATTAAGAATCGGGAACATTTTGATGTAAATTGTTGCATTTGAAAGCATGCCCTTCATATGAAGACAGCCCTTTTCCAGCTTAGGCACGACTCCTCGACATATGAGATGCAAAAAGCATCTTAAAATACAAATAATAGAAATGTGAAACTGAATTCTTGCACAAGAATTTCAACATAAGATTTGGCAAAAATGATCAAATGTGTCCATGGCAGACTCGGTCTGTGGGCAGCTTGCTATTAAAGGTGGTACTTTAATCTTTATGGGTGAGCATTCTGTAGTCACACAAAGTGCATTACCCAACCTTGCTGAAGGGGGTGCCACTGGTGTCCTACTTGCAATTAGACACTGTATTTATAGCACTGTTAGATTATATTACCTTATAGCATAGTTCATTTACTCAGTGGCCTCCTTCTGCTAGGATACATGCATGGAGCCTCGTTGGACCTGTGTTTATTCCAGGGACTCACAACATGGATCGGTACGTGAATCTCCTGAAGATGACGGTGGATGACTTCCTGGATGATCTGCCACTATTGTAGCAGAAGGAGGACACTTCCAGTACACTTTCCTTACTTCAGTCATAGCAGCGGAACCATGGATTAGAGAGACGTGGAAAGTGGATTTCTGCTTCTCACATGCTACTCTTCAACTTTGCAGTTGGGTTTTACTCTCTTTTACACAATAGAAAATTGAAATCCACGTTCCGGGGCCCCAAGGAGCCCGTACTCTATACCCTCATGTAGATCATCCATTCCTTCCTATTCAAGTTTACTTTTAATTTTCTTCAATATAGGACGCCAGTATAGCGCAGGATGCGTCCTTTTGACTACTCTGTATAGGTCTCTGATATATAGACTCAGGGGCGTAAGTAAAGGCTCAGGGGCCCTGATGCAAAAGGTGAGCTGGGGCCCCCCCTCTATCTGTATCTTCACCCATACCTAAGGCGTAAGGCGGTGTTATGCTGCTTACTCCGTGGTTACAGCCGTTGTGTTATATGGCGCGGCTTCTATACATTTCAGTATTACGTAACACATTGAAAATCCGTCAAGAAAAGCCGCCAGCGTGATTTATACTGTAGAGGAGTATTACAGATCAATATCATTGTCAGATGTAGCTGAGCTGAATTTGTCATCACACCGTCTAGGGATGCACTGTTTTGCCACGGCCGTATTGTTTTGCCTTAGCTGCTCGTTATATCATGGATAACACTTTGCGAGTGCAAAGTTCTGGATTTGTCGCAAGTGACCAGAAAATATATCCATTTGCAGACCTGTTGGAGTTTAGGACAGGTTACAATATATCTGGCTGTCCATCTTTTCGCCTTCAGCTTTGTAGTGAAACACTAGAGAAAAACTGAAGTGAAGAACTGATGGCTTAGTTTTCTATGGGATTGTTCATGCCATCCAACACATCTGTTTTGGTGCTGGATGCCTCCCTATGCTAGAGAGAAAAATGTTGCATACAAAGTACTAACGACCACTTGTCCGTGAGTGACTGAGTGAGTTACATGCTCCTCCCCTAATTACATGACAGTGATGTCATCACAGGTCCTTCAATATTTTGACCAACTCCAACTGTCATCACAGGTCCTTCAGTGAGTTACATGTGATGATGTCATTCACTATATTATAATATAAGTGGCGTATTGTGCCACCAGAAACACTGGTACTATATAAATACTATTAACTAGTATTTTACTGTCCAGCTGTAGACTGGGGGTACCGGAACATATAAAAATGTAATAGATTGAGTCTGACTCTGACATAAAACTATTGGCTAGACACAACGGATGTATGTCGGAACACAGGCTTAAAGGGCCACCCCAGAGAAAGCACATTATTTCATGTCTGTGCCCCTCATCTGATTGCCAGGAGGTCTCCCTGTGTATTCCAGGTCCCCCCCCCCCTCTATCTGATACTTATCAGGCAACATCTTGGGAAAGAGATTTTTTACTTTCAGTTTAACTAAATCTTATGATGCATCAGCACAGCATTAGTTGAGGCTATACCATTTTTGCCTGCTAGGGTAATAAGTTCGATCATTGTTTTTCTATATTCACCTTAATAAGCTACAGCCCTTAAGTATACAGTCAGGAGGATGAGCTGTGATCTCCTCTATTATACCTGTGTGATCGTCATCAGTAACTGTGACAGGAGTGTCTGTATCCCCTTGTTAGGCAGTTTCTGTGGTAGATACATGTAACAGCATTACAAAGAATGAGAAACTGATTAGAAAATGAATCCATAACCCCTAGAAAATCTGAGCAGGTCAGAACTGAGATCACATGACTATCTGAGGAAATAGAGGCCGGGGGATTCAGACAGAAAGAGACAACTAACCAAGGTAGCACTATCCCACTTAAATATGATAGGGCAATAGCTACATAATGAATGAATAAAAACATTATCAGAGTGCCCTTTTAATGGGGTTGTACAGTTGTAAAGTATTGATGGTCTGTCCTCAGGATAGGCAATCGATAGTAGATCGGTGGATGTCCACCATCTGAGTCTCCACTGATCTGCTGTTCACAGAGCTTGAGCACTCATGCACTGAGATAAAGTGTTCTGGAAGCAGACCCCGCCAGTCCCACTGTAGTGGCCAAGCTTGGTATTACAGGCAAAGTTCTCATTCACTTCAATGCTTGTAATATTAATCCTGGCCACTCCATTGGGAACGGAGCGGTCTGCTTCCTGCAGAAATGTGCTCCTCTGAGTGCAGCAGCCTTGCAAACAGCTGATTGCGGGGTTCCAGGTGGCAGACTACCTCCAATCTAGTCCTAGAAGCCTTTTCTGACAATAGATAGTATGTCGTTTACAACTAGACAACCCCTCTTAAGGTCTACACAGTGCACCCTTAGTACCTGTCCTAATATATAGGGGACCTAGACATGACTACACAGTGCACCCTTTAGTACTTGTCTTAATATATAGGGGACCTAGACATGACTACACAGTGCACCCTTAGTACTTGTCCGAATATATAGGGGACCCAGACAGGGCTACAGAGTGCACCCTTAGAACGTGTCCTAATATATAGGGGAACCAGACTTGATGACACAATGCATCCTTAGTACTTGTCCTAATATATAGAAGACCCAAACATGGCTACACAGTGCACCCTTAGTACTTGTCCTAATATATAGGGGACCCAGACATGGCTACACAGTGCACCCTTAGTACTTGTCCTAATATATAGGGGACCCAGACATGGCTACACAGTGCACCCTTAGTACTTGTCCAAATATATAGGAGACCCAGACATGGCTACACAGTGCACCCTTAGTACTTGTCCTAATATATAGGGGACCCAGACATGACTACACAGTGCACACTCAGTACATGTCCTAATATATAGGAGACCCAGACATGGCTACACAGTGCACCCTCAGTACTTGTCCTAATATATAGGGGAGCATGACATGGCTACACAGTGCACCCTCAGTACTTGTCCTAATATATAGGGAACCCAGACAGGGCTACACAGTGCACCCTTAGTACTTGCCCTAATATATAGGGACCCAGACAGGGCTATACAGTGCACCTTTAGTACTTGTCTTAATATCTAGGGGACCCAGACATGACTACACAGGGCACCCTTAGTACTTGTCCTAATATATAGGGGACCCAGACATGACTACACAGTGCACCCTTAGTACTTGTCCTAACATATAGGACACCCAGACATGGCTGCACAGTGCACCCGTAGTCCTTTACCTAATATATAGGGGACCCAGACATGGCTACACAGTGCACCCTTAGTACTTGTCTGTTCCTGTTGCCCTGCTATGTGCCACTCCTCTTCACCCTCACATGGAAACTACATGTGAGTAGCCATGCATAGTTGATTGAGACCGCACAGAATGGCATTGCGGGCCGCATGTTTTGTACCCCTGATACATACAGTGTTTCCTGAAGTCTCACTTCAGTAATTTATATGGCTGGGTTCCCAAGGGGCGGAAATTCCGTACGGAAATTTCGCCAGCCATTTTTATCCTGGTATAAAGCAGCAAAGTGGACGAGGTTTGAAAGAATCTCGTCCACACCCTGTGGAGAAGCCTTTGCAGCCAAGCCGCACTGACATGCCGCACGGAGATCAAAGCTGCGGCATGTCAATTTTTGCACCATCTTCGATGCGGCCATTTCTCCTCTCTATGGGGAAAGATATTCACGGTGGAATGCAGGCGGCGAAGCCCCTTCAAAACCTGCGAGTTTTGAAACTGCACTTCAGCGGTGTAAATCTCGTGGTATTTCCGTACGGTCCCGCTGCGGTCATTCCGCGAGATTTCCGCTCAGTGGGAACCAAGCCTAAGTGTGGCGGACACAATAACTGGGGGGGGGGAATTTGATATACTATGTATCATTAGGAGTAGAGTCACACATTGCAGCGTGTTAATACTGCCCATGCTATACGGTAGAAGCTCCCACCGCACCCGACTAAATCTCCCATTGTTACAGCCAATGATTTTCTGGCATTTGCTGTACTGTTGACTACAATCCGTTGTTCCCTGTTATCAGCCTTTTGAGGCTGACTGCGGTATTCTTCAGTGGGATTACTACCAAAAAATGCGCCTTTAAATCCCAATTAAAAAAAAAAAAAAAAGAAGAAAGCTGAATGGTTTTAACCCTGTAGTTCCCATGCCCCTAGTCACTACTGCAAGAAAGGGGTTAACGTTGTTTCATGCCGGCTTTTATCGTTTGTCAGATAGAATGGAAAATGTAAATTGAATGTCCGCGAGCGAGAAGAGCTGTCATGTGAGATTTGGTATCGTCTGATGGTAACTTTCCCACTGCGACAGAATTGGGCTGCCGACTCCGTGAGCACAATCCTACTTGGCGTGCCGTCATTTTCAGGGACGGAGATGTCAGACGAAGAGAGGAAACTGCCAGAATGATGACTGGAGCATTCTAGTTCGTTAACCTAGATGTATCCTCATTATCTTGGATCTGCGTTTAATCTTAAATCATGCTTCACATTGCAAGTCACTTAAAATAACTCTCCTTAATGTATCTCAGCGCCTTCTCGCACAGTGGGGCTTGTCTGGAGAAAAAAATCCTCCTCTCGTTTGGGAAGAAATTGGGATTTCTATTGAATCCCGCTTCACGTAAGCTGTAGACGACCGTTAAATCGGTCATAAGAGGGATGGGATTTTACCGAGCGTCTCCCAGCCGGAAGCCGCGTACAATTAGCCATACCCTGGTTCGGCACCAGATATGTAGAGTGGTCACAGTGCGGAGGATAAACCTAGAGCTTAGAAGACAACCCCAATATATGATCACACTTGGGGTGTAATAACGCAACGATTCTCCCGTGCGAATTCCATATGATCGTGATACGGGCACAACTCGCATGGGGGAAAAAAAGCTTATATGTACATTAACCCATTGAAATCAATGTATGGAAGTATCTAAAAAAGATCAAATCAGACAAAGTAGTGAATGATCACGGGCAGTAGCATGAGTTGGCTGATGAAGAACAATAAGCTATAATACCATATAGCAAATGAAGAAAGGGTGAAGTCTACTTCTAGTGGCCATTTAATACACCACAGAGTTGGGTCACATTATGACCACCAGCTAATATCCAGAACCACTGTGTGCCATATGGACAGCAGCTAGACGGGCTGGGAGTGACTGGTGCTGGTAGGTGGTCTATTGTATCTAGAGCCCCGCTGACTGCATCCCAGTTACTGGAGGGTTTGTAGAGCCAACATGACTTTTGCAGTGGTCCCACAGATGCTCAATTGGGTTCAAGTGTGGGGAGTTAGGGGGGCCAGGGAAGTTATTGAAAGTCTTGGTCATGCTCTTCCAACCACTGCTGGACATTTCTAGCCGTGTGACATGTCGTATTGTCTTGCTGAAAGAGTCCATCTGCCCCAGGGAAGACAAACAGCATGTATGGGTGTACGTCATCTGCAAGGATGGATTCATAACCAAATCGGTTCAGAGTGCCTTCCACAAGGAGCAGCGGCCCAGAGAACGCCACAAAAATGTTCTCCAGACTATAACGCTGCCGCCACCAGCTTGTGTTCTTCAGTAATGGTTGCAGGGTGTTTGTTCTCTGTTTCTCGCCTGGCACACTAACGTCATCCGTCTGATGAAGCAGAAAACGTGACTCATCAGAGAGGGCAACTTTTTGCCAATCAGCGGGGGTCCAATTCCGATACTATCATATAAATTGAAGCCTCTTCTTCTGAAGCACCTTTGTTGGCATGGGTTCAGTCGCCATCCGTCTGCTTCGGAGCCCCATACACAGTAGGGTTCACTGAACTGTTGTTTTAGAGACACGTCTGGTAGTTCCCTGGTTCATTTTCATGATGAGCTGCTCTACTGTAGGATATCGTTGTCCCTCACGCACCTTCGTAACCGTCATCCACCTCGCACGTCAATGGCACGTGGTGCTCTGTAGTTTCCATGGCGGTTATTCCCAAAGTTTAGTTGGCAACTATTACCTTGGTTACTCCTCAGATGGTCATGTGATCTCAGTTCTGACCAGCTCAGTTTTACTTGGGTTTATGTGCTGTCAAATTAGTCCTTTTCCCGTCAGCATAACTCCTGTGTGGTGGGACCCTACCACAGAAGCTCTATATAGAAGGGAACATAGACACTCCTATCACAGTTAGTGCTGATGTGATATCACATCGCTCCTTTCACACAGCTATAATAGAGGAGATCACAGCTCATCCTCCTGACTGTATATTTATAGTCTATAATATAATTAGTTCAATACAAATGGTAATGGCAGTGTCTTTCAAGCAGGCAGAGATGGTACAGTCTGTAGCTGGTCATGTGATGCTGTGCTGATGCATCATGGGAGCGTTAGCATAAAGAAAGCGAGTCGGGAAAAATGGCAGTATCAATATGGTGCCTGATAAGTATCAGACAAGTGACTGCAATACACATAAGATGTCTAGAGTGTGACAAGCAATCAGGTGAGGGCTGCAGAGGTGGAAAAAATGGCCCTCTAACCCATTCCAGTGTCGGACCTTGTCCGACATTGAGATTTCTCTGCATAGCTCCCATGTTGGGCAAGGTCGACACATATTCCTAACACTTTACAGAAGAGAGGTCCATCATTGGTTGGGAAGTGATAGGACCATGGTTCTGAAAGCTCCTTCCGTGGTAGCGTGGTGTTCAAGGTTTTTGCATTACTGCTGCAGCCAATCACTGGCTTTAGCGTTCATCTGTGCACGACCACTAAAGAACTCTATGGGACCATTGCGCCCCAAAACAGAGCAGCAGAACATTTAAAAGGCCAGTATAGGTTTTATCTTTCTTTTGTACCCTCTGCCCAGTTTTAAATATTTTCTGACAACCATTAATAAATTGGGCCTCCCATTCTTGAACTTTACCTATGCACCAGAGTAGATAGGGCATCTCTCAAGATCCATCATGTCCATGAACTAAATGACCAGCCCACTGAATTTAGTTGGAACTATTGTAATGCTTCATTTCACCTTTGGAGGCGCTGCAGCAAGTAGGGTATTACAAAATACTTTCTTGATAATATTATGATGTATAACTGTATCACAAAACAAGGCTTCTCTTACAAGATCTGTAGCACTATAGGCCTTTTTTTGTAAAGATTGCATATCTTTGGAAACAGAAGACCCTCACAGACTGACCATTGCAAAAAATAAGGGGTCGATCTGAAACCCAACTGCATTGAACAATTTTTTTTTTTGCATTAAACAAATGTGAGGTCAGTGCGGCACGACTACAGAACGGACATCATGACCATTGGGCCAAGTTGCAGAGCTGTGTGTGTATGGCCCTAGGCTGCTATCCTCTCGTCTCTACTAATTATGCTCGCTGGCTTTTGCTACGCACGGAATAGGCTGCAGGATAGCTTTATTAAAGTAGAGATGCTTCATTTCTTTGGAAATGTATCCTGTGCTCATTAGTCCTGGGAAGAAGAATAAAATCTTATCGCTTGCGGTATAGTGTCTGTTTCATAGGATTAGCTGGAGATAATGCGAGGACCACATGTGACCCTACTGGAGTAACTGGCCGAAAAAGGTTGGTGGGTGGACATAATTGGAAAAACATGGCTACTTTTATTTGCATGGGCAGGTGCGTCGCTGTTTTTGGATGAAGGTGCACATTTTTTTTTTCTAACCCTATGCAGCATCTTTGATGGTAAACGTCTTGCATGTTACACGATAGACACGACTGATATATTGCTTTTCCCGTTTCTTCCATAGATGACCGCGTTGACCAGAGAGCGTGCCTTATCTGTGGGGATCGAGCCACAGGTCTGCATTATGGCATCATTTCTTGTGAGGGCTGCAAAGGGTTCTTTAAGCGCAGCATCTGCAATAAGCGAGTCTACCGCTGTAGTCGGGACAAGAATTGCGTCATGTCGCGCAAACAAAGGAACCGTTGCCAGTATTGTCGACTCCTCAAGTGCCTCCAAATGGGGATGAACAGGAAAGGTAAGAAAGGAAAGAAATAGATCAGTAAGGATTTTCTAATCGGAGACTTTTCTGGTATATGTGACATAAATGAGATTACTGTGCGTTTTGTCTGCTGGGACCCCCTTCAGTCCTAAGAACGGGGGTCCCTGGTCCTCCATTTTTCACCAGCTGCTTGCCGGCATATGGCAGTACCTATTAGGGTGCATTCACACGTAACTGATTTGCTGCAGATTCTACGCATCTAGAGAAAACTGCACCAAATTTGCACCAGAATCCATAACTTTTTAAGGCGGATCCACAGCAGAATTCACCCATGAAACTTTAAATTCCATTGAAGGGGTGAAATTCGCAGCAAATGGAGTGGATTTTGGTGCTAATTTTTTTTTTTTTTTAGGTTCAGAAAATCTGTTGCAAATCTGCAACCTGTAAACGTAACGGTTACCTTTACACACAGCGGTAAAGATGCGGATTTCCCAACCTAGAATCCACATGAAGACTGCATGAAAGTCCGCGCTATAGAAATGGATTTTTAAGCCTGGGTTCCCACTGGGCGGATTCCCGCAGGAAATCTCGCGGTTTGGCCGCAGCAAAAACCGCAAGATTTCCGCCGGGAGAAGCGCCGCGGAAAAACCTGCGGCGGCTTTGGAGCGGCCCGGCTGCTTGCTCTTCCGCTGCGGCCGGCACTCCCATAGAGGAGAGCACGGCTGCAGCGGAAAAAAAAAAGAATGGACATGCTGCGGTTGGCAAAGCCGCGCCGCAGCCGCGGTTTCGGCCGGATTAACCGCAGTGGATTGGCCGTCCCGTGTGGACGAGATTAATGAGAAATCTCGTCCACTTGGCTGGCTAATCCCGAGATTAGCGGCCACAGGCGGATTTGCCGCGGCGAAATTCTGGACGGAATTTTCGCGGCAAATCCGCCCTGTGTGAACCCAGCCTAAGCATTTTTTGTCGCGGATCCACAGCAGATTTTAGCCTTTCAATTGAAGGCGTGAAGAATGTTGCGGATCCGCATAAAAAAACCATGTCAAAATACGTACCTGTGGTGCGGACTTGGACGCGGTATTCATGTGGGTTCTAGGGTTTGTTCACACGCCGCTGATTTGCTGCAGATTTTGTTGCAGATCTGCGGCAGATTTCATCCTTCGAATTGAATTCATATTGAAGGAGTGAAATCTGCTGCTGATCTGCAACACAATCTGCAGCAAATTGGCAACATGTGAACGCACCCTTAGAGCCCCGTAGACAGTTATTCCCTGTCTTCAAATCAGTGCCTTAGGCTCCATACACATCTGAGGCTCCGGTGCCTAGAATGTAAAAAGCCTTCAGCTCTTCTCAAAACAACAGACTGTGACAGAAATTACCTAGAAAAGTGCCGTTGCCGAGCGCCGCTTGTGACATATGGGAGATGTCCATGGGTAATGACACAGTGAACTGTAATATGGCCACAATAGCCGGAGCTCCTGGGGTTCTACTGAAGCGGACTTGTATAGGATCCTATAGGAATATACTGTAGGTTCAGTAGAACCTCAAAAGGGTCCTCAGAAAATGCCTCATTAAAGAGAAACACAAGGACGACCGTAATATAATGTAGTGACCCGCAGTGGGCCGTATAACCAGGACGGTGGAGCAGTTGGCCGTAGGAGCCATTCAGGTCCCAACTCATGGCAGAAGAAGTGACCTGAATGACTTCTATGGGTAAAGGTCCTTTAAGAATCGCTCCGTATAAGAGCCAAAGATCGAAAACTAAATGATAAATCGTTCACTTATATGGCGAATGTGAACGATTCGCGTTTGAAGGAGCCAACGATGTATCTGCCGTTCTACACAGGCTGCCTGAGCGAATGAGAGAACTATGAAACCATTCGGTCGATCAAACAAGAAATCGTCTGGCCTAAATGGCTCCCAACTGCTCCATGTTCGGTCTGCGCCAGTCTTAATACATAAGACCCCGTTACACGATGCTCCACTCTGGGAACCAAACGGCGCCAAATGGACTTTAATGGCGTCCGTTTGGTCTCCGTTGAGCCGTCCGGCGTTTTACTGGATGGCAAAGTTTTTCTACTGGCATTTTGTGGCGGATCTGCAATGGACCCTCTGAACGGACGTACCTAACGCAGGTGTGAATATAGCCTGAACTGAAAGAAAACCTGTTTTTGAGACCCGTACCAACCAACTAATCAGAGCTCAGCTTTTATTTCTCAAACTACTCTGGTGAAGTGATAGCTGTGCTGTGATTGGCTGCTGTGGACAACGATTTTTTTGCTTATGTAGGACTAGATGTATGTACTATATAACAGTATGTTCACACGGTGTGTAAATGCTGTGAAGTTTCTGCTGCGGAATCACATACGGAAAATCTACAACAATTAGTATATTTTACCACGGCAGATTCTGGCGCAAAATTTTCGGTAAACCCGCAGCCGGAATCTGTGGCTATCCTGCTGTGGTTTTTACATGACTTCAGCCCTGCCAATTGCCTAAATGCGCATGCAGAATTAGCGCACCGCCTCTCCACATGGCGACACGCCACTTTATCACGGAAGCTCTGACTAAATCTGAGTGCGGATCCACAGCAAAAACTGCGGCAGAATAGCCGTATAAACCTACTCTTACAGTAGCTGCATAGTGGGGGAGATTTCACTAAACCCCGTCCACACACTTGGAGGAAAAGTCTGCAGTGTAAATGTGTAAATGGACTTGCGGTGCGGATTTCAAACCCCAGCCGCAGATTTCACTTTTATTCACTTTTATTCACTTTTTGCACATATGGGGAAGGGATTTGTGATTTGTATGGCGCCAACTTATTCCGCAGCGCTTTCAGATAATTTATTTATTACCCCTCAGCAAGCTGGGTACTCATTTTACCGACCTCGGAAGGATGGAAGGCTGAGTCAACCGGGATTGAACCCACAACCTTCAGGTCGTGAGCGAGAGTATTTGTGAGTTAAGGCATTCTGCTGCCTTCTCACTACGCCACACAAGGCCACGAGGATGAATTCTGCAGCACATCCACAGATTTGTTGCCGATTTTTGGCTGCATCCTGTGTGAATGTACAGGTTTTACCGTAAATGCACCATGGCAATAATTCAAACCTGGTTGCCCCAACAGGTCCTCATTAGAGATGAGCGAGTATACTCGCTAAAGGCGATTGCTCGAGCGAGCATTGCCTTTAGCGAGTACCTGCCCGCTCGAGACGGAAGGTTCGGGTGCCGGCAGCGGGCAGGGAGCTGCGGGGGAGAGCGGGGCGGAACGGAGGGGAGATCTCTCTCTCCCTCTCTCCCCCCCGCTCCCTCCTGCTGACTGCCACTACTCACCGCTCCCCCGCGCCGGCACCCAAACCTTCCGTCTCGAGCGGGGAGATACTCGCTAAAGGCAATGCTCGCTCGAGCAATTGCCTTTAGTGAGTATACTCGCTCATCTCTAGTCCTCATGTAAATGAGCCCCGTTGTGGTTTTGCCTCAGGGCATTTGCACTATGAACATGGTAAATTTTACACTTTGCACCTGCACGGCAGGGTTTTGTTTTGTGCACATGACACTACCACGTTCCGATTTAAAAGGCTATTTAGCCTAATGAGGTCCAGATGTGCTTTTGTCGTGGAATGGCGCAGCATATAGCACATTTGCAACCTTCCATAGACTTCTATGCACACACAAATAAAGAATGCTGTGCGTGCAAAAAAGAAAAGTGAGAATAAACTCATCGAAGTCATTGGATTCTATTCTCCGCATATTGCGCGCGTGCAAATATATTCATTTTAAGGGGCCCTGCCGCCCTACCCTTTGACAGAAACCTGAACATGATCTAATGTATAGCAATATACTAATGGATGAATTTAGATTTTAACCCCCCTATGAGGACAGGGACCAATGTAAGTGGTGACAATCTGCGGAGTATGTATGCACCCTCTAAAGGAGCAAAATGAAACTTAATGAGAAGTTTAATGATGTCTGGTCTCCACCTAGTGGACATAAGGTGTAACTGCAGTATGGTGTAATAGAGGATGTAATATGTATATCCTCTATTGTATTTCAAATACTTGAGGATTGAATACAACCAAATTCCATTTTCTGTCAGTCCGTTGCCTA
This sequence comes from Eleutherodactylus coqui, assembly GCF_035609145.1. Taxonomy (NCBI): domain Eukaryota; kingdom Metazoa; phylum Chordata; class Amphibia; order Anura; family Eleutherodactylidae; genus Eleutherodactylus; species Eleutherodactylus coqui. The sequence goes on from NC_089846.1 coordinate 33,646,247, forward strand.
TTTTCTTCCATGCATTGCTAGATTTTACAGCAGGGCCACCAAAGACCTTCCCAGCCCCCATATATATAATTCTCAATATCCTTTATCACGATGAGCCTCCTTTCTAGTAGGCTTTCAGTTGGTCATTTTTACACAGTTTTCTCCCCGTAATGGATGCAGCGTCACAGCCCCTCGCATCCGCTGCTTTCTTCCTGCTGTAAAACCCCAGGCAATGATGAATATTTGATATGTCTTAAAGCTCCGCGGTTGTTACTTAGTCGCAGTCTGCTATAGCAGATTTCTTCCCTTTGATTAAACAGTTCCTACAGTACAGGCTGCCCATACATACAGTGTACTGCCTGAAGACAGTGCCGTATATGCCGCTGTCATTTATAGAATGACGGATACACTTGACCGATACGGATAATAGATTGTTTGTCCGTGTACGCCACGCCAAATATAACCATTTTAAGCATTTACCAGACGACGTCCTATCTAGATCAACACTCAATAAAATATTAATCGGCACATAAATTATTGCTGTGGTGGGAGAAGCAGCCTGCTCCTGCCACCTGTACATGCCAGTCTGGGTATGGGTCCCATTGTACTCGTTCTGGAACGATACATGGTACAGCATGTCTGGTGAAAGGGTTAATATTACCGTATATAGCCCTTATGAAATAGGACTATATTAAAAATTCATGGCTTCTTTTTTCCAGGCTTTGGCACCATTCAAGTGAATTGAGATGATATGCAATACCAGATGTCGCCTGTATACATCAGTGGCACTGTTTCTTAGAAAGGAAACCATCATGTTTTATTAATCTCATGCACTGCCTTTAAAGCCCCCTTTACACGCAAAGATGATCACTCAAAATTTGATCAAAAGATGAGAATGACAGTTTGATTAATTTGCGTAAGCTGCTAATGGGAACTAATGCCTATTAGCAACTTATTAGCTGCTTTTGCATGTGAATGAGCCTCCCTGAGCTGTATGCAGAGAACAGCAGGTGGTCTGTTATATGCATGCAGCCCCTTTGTTATCACGGGACTGCAGCTGAATGCAATGTTATTAGCGCTCCCATGGAGAATCACAGCGCACAGCCACTGTTATCAGCTCGCCGGCCAAACAATGGATTTTAAACTCAACTAAAAATCATCATTCGGAAGAAAAGCAAAGGATGGTAGCATTTACACGCAGCAATTATTGCTGGAAAGAGATAGTTTGAGTGAATTTTGAACGATAATCGTTGCGTGTAAATGGGTCTTAAGGGTATGCTCTCAGTGAAATATCCTGGGCGAAATGTATCATTTTACATGCGGATTTACTGAAGACTTAATTGGAGGGATAATCTGTTATAAGAGTCCTCACATCCTGTGGATTTAAAGGAGTTGTATCACAATTACAAGTTACCCCCCCTTATCCACTCGTATGTGCCCCTCTGCCTGTCATGGCTGTAGGTGCTTTCGTGTCCCCCTCTGCTGAACAGGTGGCACTCTGCTATCTCCGCAGTCCCATTGGAAGTGAATGGAGCGCTAGTGAGCTTGCCCTATCAGTACTACATTCAGTCTCCTCCTCTACGGAGGGTGCACTAACCCCGCAGTGATGGGCAGGGGACACAGGACTCCTTTCTCAAGATCAGCAGGGGCTTGGCTCGGCTAGGCTCCATGTTCACGGGTGGCATTTTGCTGTGGAATCCAGAGCAGGCGTTCCACTCCAGGTTCCACCGCTATAGCCGTCCATAGCATGCTATGGAAAAATTATTCTACATGCACATGAGCGGATTCCGCTCGTGGATGAAGAATCGCAGCATGCTCCATTTTACTGCAGTTCTTGCACGGATGGCTTCCATTGAAGTTATTGCGAATTGGACGCGGAGTTTAAAGAAAAAAATCTGTACTGCGCATGCGTGCTTGTGGGCCGCGCGGACCATCCGCAGTACAGAACGTCAAGACACGGACAGGTAAGCAGTGTCGCTGGACGCGGGCATTGGCGAACTCTGTGTGGGATTCCCCATGCAGAATCCGTGCGTACCTGTGGACCTGCCTTAGTGTCCCTTTTTATTCTATTTTTTGGGGGGGTATGAGTAGCAAAAAACACCAATTCTAGAATTTTTTTTTTTTTTTTTTATTACATTGCTCACTGTGCAGATGCTTCACCTTCATTCTGCAGGTCAGTAGAATGACAGTGATACCAACTTGATATGGTTTTATGAACTCTTAAAGAAAGAAAAGTGGAATTTGCATTGTCACATTCCAAGACCCATACAACTTTACATTTTCCACCTACAGAGCTATATCAAGACTGTTTTTTGTAGGAGGTTGCAGTTTTCATTGATACCATTTTCAGGGTACAAGAAAGTTTTTGATGGCGTTTCATTGGGGCTTTTTTGCAAGGCGGACAAATGAAAAATAGCAATTTTTTTAATTTCAGGGGGGGTTCGGGGGCTTCTGAAAGTAAATTTGGTTGCCAGTGTAAATTTGTTTTAAAGCAGGGGACACAACCTGCGCCAGGTGGCCACATGCAGCACACGATGCCATTCTATCCGCCCCTCAATCCTCTAGACACAGAAACCCTTGTCTGTGTCTGGCTGTTCATGTGTAGTCTCCATGTTAGACAGGAATGGCGCACAGCTCATGGACAAGGATGGGAACGTACTCTTGACGCAATATGTAACCATCTTTCAGTCCCCCATATATCAGGACAATGGCATCGCTTGAGCCTTGTTTAGCACTCCAGAGAGGAGTCTATAAGATAAGAGTTGGACATCTATATATGCAGCCCTCTCCATTTTAGTTAATGGGGAGTGGTGAAATACTAGGCTGTTACACAATTCTAATCCATGATAAAGAGAGCCATTGGGCAAAGTTGGGGAAAGACTTGGACATCTTAGTTAATTGTAAACTAGAGCAACCAGTATCAGGTAGCTGCTGCCAAGGCAAATAGGATCATGGGGTCCATCCAAAGAGGTCTAGGGCCGCATTGTTCTTCCTCTTTATAAGTCATGAGTCAGACCACACATGGAATATTGTGGACAGTTTTGGGCACCGGTACACTAGAAGGACATATCAGAGCTTGAGCGGGTACAAAGGTGGGTAACTAAAGTAATAAACAGAATGGGTGGACTACAATACCCAGAGAGGTTATCAAAATTGGTTATTTAGTTCAGAAAAAAAAAAGGCTGAGGGACGACCTAATAACGATGTATAATATATCAGGGGACAATACAGAGATCTCTTCCATCATCTATTTATACCCAGGACAGTGACTGTAACAAGAGGGCGGCCTCTACATCTAGAGGAAAGAAGGTTTCTACACCAACATAGAAGAAGGTTCTTTACTGTAAGAGCAGTGAGACTGGGGAGCCCTCTGCCTGAGGACGTGGTGATGACGAACTCTCTTAGAGGGGCCTGGACACCTTTCTTGGGCGATGCAATATTACATGTTACAATCATTGATTACCCCAGACGGGTCGGTGATCCAGGATTTATTTTGATTGCCAGATTAGAGTTGGGAAGAATTTTTTTCACTGGGAAAATTGGATTCTACCTCATTAGGGGGTTTCTTGCCTTCCTCTGGATCAACATTAGGGGGAAACGGGATGAAATGGATGGACATATGTCTTTTTTTTCAGCCTTACATACTATGTTACATTAATGTATGTCCTCTTCTCGAGAGTGCTGATTTGAAAGAGAAGGGGACCCACATTTTTCCCGATGCAGGTGCAAGTTCTACTTCCAGGACTCCTACCTATAAGACATGTAAGCCATATGCTTCAATATCTCTGCCAGTAATACCCTTTTAAGTTTTATTGTGGTTCTTGGAAGTGGTTTAGTGAGACAGTGTGGGCCGGGAACCAGAAAAAGGTTGTGTACCCCTGCTATAAAGGCTCCTATTATTTAAGCAAAGAATGGATTTAACACAATGGAGAAAGAAAGTCTGATATACAGTCACCAGGGAATACAGAGTTCTACTCATACCTGGAAGGTTTTTTTGGGAAAGTTTGCAATGAAAACAAAGATAAGGAATCGAGATTAGGAGATGGTATCAGCCTGAGAAGGCTAGCTTTGACTCATTGAGTAACACAATAGGTATTCACGTGCTCTCCTTACCTATTTGTATCTGGATAAAAGCCTTTATATAAACACCCCTGGCCTTGGGCCTTTGACTCATGGACATTGACAGAGGTAATTAATACCTTTTGGTGATAGTGATCCTATGTATACAAGACAATTGCTATTGAAGGGGCCATGATAGTAAATTGAGAAAGGGCGTGATGATATTGCCCACCTTCAATACTGACTCATCAGTAGGTCTACTGTATTTAGTTGCCCCCATGTTTCCAGGCCCAAAACCATTGCAGGCTAAAGCAGGTCATGCAAGTTGATCAAAAAGTGCAAGCTGGGGTGTCCCCTTATCTCCCCCGTGAAGAAAGCCGGGCTAGTGAGGCGCTATGAGGGACCTCTAGGATCATGGACCTCACACAGGTTCATGGTTCCTCTGTCCTTGTAAGTAGGCATCGGCAATAATACATTTTCATGGCTGATCTTCGGTCATACCAGATGGCTATTCGGCTTGGTTCTAAAGTATGCCCTGGGTGCAGCAGAGCACTGAAGCCTCCACAGATACGTGATGAAAGGGCCTGAGTCACACATTTTCGATGATTAAAGGGGTTTTCCAGGGAAATCCTATTGATGACCTGTCATTAGGATAGATCATCAATAGTTGATTTGGCTGGGATCTTTTGCTTGTAATGGCAGGCATGGCTCATATTGCTTTCAATGAGAGCCGTGCCTGCAGTTACAAGCACCGGCCACTACACAGAGGTCGTCGCAGAGACTCCCACTGCTTCCACTGCGCCCACTCAGCAGATCGTTTGGGGTCCTAAGCGACGGACCCCAGCCGATCAACTATTGACCTATCCTGAGGATAGATCATCAATAGAATCCACAGTTCTTAAGTCTTTGGTAACTCACAATTGCCAGTCTGTTGCGTAACCCGGGTGTTGGGTTTCCTTATGTAGTCTATAATCAGGTGTAAGATGTCGGCCTACCGGTGACAACATAGTCCTTCTCTACCGTGGCTGCCTCTGGTCCCTGTGCAGCAATGATATAGCACCCTCTACTTTCTGCCTGAAGGGCATTTTCCACAACGGCTTAGGCTGGGTTCACACGGGGCGGATTTGCCACGGAAATTCTGTGCGGAATTTCGCCGCGGCAAATCCGCATGCGGCCGCTAATCCCGGGATTCTCAGAAATCTCGTCCACACGGGACGGCAAATCCGCTGCGGCCAAGCCGGCAGAAGACGCTGCTGCGGCGCGGATTTGCCAACAGCAGCATGTTTATTTTTATTTTTTTCCTGCTGCGGCCAAGCTCTCCTCTATGGGAGTGCCGGCCACAGTGGTAGAGCGACCTGGTGGAAATCTCGTGGTTTTTCGCTGCGGCCAAACCGCGGGATTTCCGTCGGGAATCCGCCCCCGTGTGAACCCAGTCTTAGTATTTCTGCAACTCACCTGTAGGACAATCAGGCTCTTCCTGGCTTGCTACAAAAGTAGAGCTTCTTCGCACACCACCTTACTTCTCTCTGGTGACGCTTGTACTTCCCGGTCTCCGGTCGCCCAACAGGAATCAGCCACTCCTTGGATCTCCCTGCAAACATGGCCGGTACATAACATAGAAAGACAATAAAACAAGAGCACAGCACTAATGGCTTCCCCTAACAGTCACATACATTCAATCAGGGGTTTCTGAAACTAGTGATTTTGGCAGGATCAGTCAGCCATTTATTATGTATGGGGCCGTCTCAACTCCTGCCATCGGGAAGGATTGGGCTGTTGCATTTTCAGCATGCCCAATCCTTTTGCTCTTGTGGAAATAAGCCACTGCCAAAGATATCTGGCTCCTGCTTATCCCCCTATTTCCATTCGCAATACACCCACTTTGGCCATCAGCTGATGGCTAGAAGATCACGGGTTTATTACATAATTTGAGAGTTGATTTGCACTTATTATGGGAAGAAAAACGAAGTTAAGCTGATCAAGCTTTGTGGAGAGTCTGAAGTACTCGGCGACTTTGTTACTGTTTGCAGTCAAAGTGCCTCGGCCCTCCAGGGCAAGGCTAGAGATAACGAGGAATCAGATAGCAGATACTGGTCAGTGCTAGAAGGATCTGCCTGGATACACTCTGTTGTACGTCATCGCAGTGCTCCAGGCTATTAATGGTTAATCACAATCGGGGGCTTATCATCTTTTTGGCATTCTCTAAATTTCAATAACAAATTCTGCGTTTAGACTGGGCGATAATCGTTCAATTTAAACGCAGCCAACGACTTCATGAGAATCGTCAGGTTCTCGCTTATCGTTCAGTTTCAGCCGGCACAAAAATCGGCTGGGAATGGGAAACGCTGAAGTAAGCAGCCTGAGCGCGAACGAGCTGGTGATGATGTCATCTGCTGGGGAAATGAGAATCGTCCTATGTAAAAGGGGCAAAACTAATCAAATATCTGTAAGAGAAAAAAATGCTATAGTTGGAGCATCCCTTAAAGGAATATTGTCACTTATAGGGAACCTGTCGCTTTAAACACGCATACTGCACAACTCCTCCCAGAAATGCCAGGTTCTGCTCTTGGTGCTGTTTGGCACCTCGGGCAAGCTACATATTTTCCCTGCAACAGACTATTTTGCAAAACACTACTCCGGGCATTCCCTGGCAGCCGGCATACTGGAAGGACTGGAATAGTTTGCCAGCAGCTGGGAAACCACCGGTTGGAGACCACTGACCTAATGTACGTGACCAGCTGGAACCATACATATAGAAATCTACATAAGCCACCTTGGTCACATTTCCTAGTACGTCATGGTGCCTACATTGGGGGTACACATGTTGCCTTCCGGGACTGTAACACTAACGTTTCTCCTCTTAATGACTTGTCACTGTCCATGTTTTTCTAAGACTCCTTACCTTGAGTGTTCTCTGTGCCCCCTGGAAAGTCTAAGCTAGGCGTTGGCCTCTGGTGTTTTTCTATTAAGGAAGTGTGATGTTGGACTTTAGTAAGCGACATTACCTTGTCATGGCATACTGTATCCAAATTCTCTGCAACTTACTATATTCAAGGTCAAAAGGAGGGAAGTTGAGTGACAGAAGTGACGCTGTAACCTCTGGTGGAGACATACTGTGCTTTGAAATGTAGACACCTTGAACAAGTGTTAGTGGACAGTAACTGCCGTCTTTGAGTTTGTCAATCTGGGACAGGTCGTAATATGCAGGGAGTAGTACAGGAACTTACTGTTGTCTGTAGTGCTCTATATACTACAGAAGCAGATGTTCTATATACTGTACAGTACATGATCTGCTCCAGATAAGCTCTCGTTCCTAGGACCATATTTTCAAAGGGGTCCTCAACTAGAAGTTGATCAACTGATGCCCCCAGAAATAGGATGTAATCTGTGGGTGAACACTGCAGAAAAAGTTGAATTTCCTTAAAGTACTACTACAGAGAAAATGAAGTATTCTACTTGTTCTGCTGACGTCATCGGGCTGGCTGTGTAATGCACAAATATGCCAGGCCTTGCAAGACTTAGGGCTCTTTTACACGGGTCGACCTAGCAGTGCAGATGCCCAACTCTCTGAGAACAAAAGGTTCTGGGAAGTGGAAATCCAACATGTCTAATCAACCCTGATATCGCTAAATTCACTAAAAAACACTTTAAATCCACTGCAATCCAATTCAAGAGCCGGACAGCTGAGTGGAAAGCGGACGGACCCCATTATAGTCAGTGGGGTTACCCTGACATTGTTTGGTTCCGTCTAGAGACGGAGCTGTTTGGCTACAGGGATTCCCCCTTTCTGCTTCCTGAAACGGAACAGGAAAGCGGAATCCCCAACGTAGGTGTGAAACCACCCTTCTATAGTCTTGCAGTCTGTGTACAGGGCTGGGAATTGCAATAGCGCTGCATGCATATCAGACAGTAAATATAACAGAGCACGGACAATGTCATTCAAACATGAAGAAGTTGCTTTATCACATGAGATTCTAATAGATTCAGTTAACCCATTCTGCTCCACTGCGACGTTGTCTTGTAAAACATAGGCACTTGTGTAGGTTAAGCAGTGCCACCTTGTGGCCATGATGTGCACATACAGCTCGAGTTACATACAGTGTAACTGGCATTACCGTAGTTTTAATTTATTCTATTTTCAGTTTCTTTATTCCCAAAAATCCTTTTTACTCTAAAGCACAATGATATAGACTACAATGTGCAAAAATATCAATTTTATATGAATTATGTACATTTATTTTACTTAAAGTTTTAATTCTGTTTCCTGTTGTTTTTTTACAGCGATTCGAGAAGATGGGATGCCAGGTGGAAGAAACAAGAGTATTGGTCCTGTACAAGTAAGGATCAAAAACTGTTCATACATTTTTTTCAGTATTTTCTAATACGGTGCATTAAGGCAGAGTTCTGGGCCCCCCAGCAAGCAGAGACGCTAGTGGTGCACTGCAGCCTGTATACCGGAGCAGTACATGCGAGTGTGACTGCAGCATAGCCCAGATGAGGATCTGTCATGTCCCCCAATAACTGTAGCTCTCTAATCGTTTTGGTCCATAACCACTTAAGGACGCAGCCTTTTTTTTTTCCCCACTTTTATAAAATCATAACTCTTTTACTTATCCATCGGCGTCGCTGTGTGAGGGCTTGTTTTTTTTTCAGGACAAGTTGTATTTTTCAATAGTACGATGTAATGTACCACATAATGTATTGAAAAGCTTAAAAAAAACCTGCAGCAAGAATTACATAACTTTATTCAATGGGTCAGTACGATTATGACGATACCAAATTTATATAGACTTTTTTTTTTTTACTGTAGTACTTTTAACCCCTTAGTGACGGCGCTATCGACTTTCTACGTCCTGTTGCAGGACGTGTATGGAGGGAGGTAGCGCCTCTATCTCCCTCTATACAGCGTGGGCGTCAGCTGTTTATTATAGTTGACACCCGCGGGCAATAGCCGCGATCAGCTGGACGGCCGAGCATGGCTAATAACCCTTTAAATGCCGCTGTCAATTCTGACAGCGGCATTTAAATCCCCAGAATGCTGCTCAGGGGTCCCGCACGCCCCCCCCCCCCTCCCCGCAGTGAGATCGGGGGAGCCGTGCAGGTGTCATGACAGCTGGGGGCCTTTAGAAAGGCCCCAGGGCTGCCTTTGCAGACTGCCTATCAAGCCATCTCCGTGGGGTGGCTTGATAGACTGTAGAGATGAGCAAACGTACTCGTTTCAAGTAATTACTCGATCGAGCACTGCGATTTTCGAGTACTTCAGTACTCGGGTGAAAAGATTTGTGGGGGAGGCGGGGGGAGGCGTCGCAGCGCGGGGGTAGCAGCGGGGAACAGGGGGGGATCCCTCTCTCTCTCCCGCTCCCCCCCACTCCCCGCTGCAACCCCCCACTCACCCACGGCGCCCCCCGAATCTTTTCGCCCGAGTACAGAAGTACTCGAAAATCGCGGTACTCGGGCGAAAAAGGGGCGTGGCCGAGTAGGTTCGCTCATCTCTAATAGACTGCCTTTGAAAAAGCAGTATGACATAATGCTATAGCATTACGTCATACTGTAGGAGCGATCAAAACATTGCATGTTGTAGTCCCCCAGGGGGACTTCAAGGTTAAGTATCTATTATTAAAAAATCTAAATCATAAAATAAAAATATGTATTCGGTATCGTCGCGTCCGTAAAAGTCCGATCTGTCAAAGTAGCGCATTGTTTCCCTCACGGTGAACGTCGTCCGAAAAAAAAAAAAAAAAGAATGCCAGAAATACACTTTCTTAGTTACCCTGTCTCCCAGAAAAAACGCAATAAAAAGTGATCAAAAGGCATATGTATTCCAAATTGATACTATCGGAAACTACAGGACATCCCGCAAAAATTGAGCCCTTGCTCAACTACGTCGACGGAAAAATAAAAATGTTATTGTGCTCACAAAATGACCGCAGTAAATAATTGAAAAAAATTAAATATCTTAAAAAAAATATACAAGTACTACAGCAAAAAAAATACTATATAAGTTTGGTATCGTAGTAATCGTACTGACCCGTAGAATAAAAATATCAGGTCGTTTTTGTTGCAGTTTGTGCGCCGTAGAAACAGGACGTCGATGGATAAATAAAGGAGCTACGATTTTTTAAAAGGGAGTAGGAAAAAACAAAAATGGAAAAAAGCAAAAAAACTCCGTCACTAAGGGGTTAAGATACTTTTTACCTCCATCTTCTGACAGCCGGAGTTTTTTATTTTTTCGTCAACCTAGTTGTGCAAGGCCTCATTTTTTGCAAGTCGTCCTGAAGTTTCTATTGGTACTATTTTGGCGTACATATGACTTTTTGATCACTTTTATTACATTTTTTCTTGGAGACAGAGCGACCAAAATAAAACGCATTTCTGTGCAGGGTAATTAATGTATTACTTCATAGATCAGACTTTTATGGATGAGGCGCTACTAAATATGTTTTTTTGTTTGTTTTTTATTTAAACTTTATCATAAATATGGGAAAAGGGATTTTTCTTTAAACTTTTATTACCTTTTATTTTTTTAATAGTTAATAGAACTTTTTTAACTGATTTTTATATTATTTTATATGTTTACTCCCCATAGGGGACAAGAACTTGCGATGGTTTGATCACTCTGCAGTATAATGTAATACTATGGTATTACATCATACTTCAGATCTGACAAGTCACGCCATAGGTATGGCTTGATAGGCAATCTGCAATGGCAGCCCTGGGGGCTTTCAGAAGGCCCCTGGCTGCCATGGCAACCGAACAACACCCCAAGATCTCATTAGTTTTATTGGGCCCGTGTCTGAGTAAACATTAAATGGGCCAAATTTCCCTAAGCCATTGCCTCTACCTCTTCACTATGCTGATGGTTGGGGGTCATAGGAGTCTGCTCCCACCAATTATACATTGGCAGAGGCCATACGTTCGTTGGTTACATACTCATATTGATACATTGTTGGTATTGTATATTACATACTCATAACAGTATTGACTGATGAAAATAGTCATTGTTTGCCGCTGATCCGATTCTAAAGCTATTTATGGAATTTATCGCAGTTCTACAAAATGGTTCACCATTGTAATTGTATTGGCGTGGGCGCCGCATGGGTTCACAGAAACTCTGTTCTCCCGGCGATGTAAATTCTATAAACTCTTCTTTCAGATTTCAGATGAAGAGATTGAAAGAATAATGTCCGGTCAGGAGTTTGAGGAGGAAGCCAACACTTCTTGGAGTAACAATGGCGACAGTGACCACAGCTCACCAGGCAATGGAGTATCAGAGAGCAACCAGCCTTCCCCTGTATCCACACCTTCTTCGAGGTAACATGGACTTCATAGGTGTCGGTGATTGCAGTAATGATCGTAGATGTGCTTTGTTTCATTTGATGCTGATGTTGTTTGTGTTCTTATGCAGTAGATCAATGGAACTAAATGGATTTGCTTCTCTACGGGATCAGTATTTGGGGACGCCCGGACCAACGCACTATCAGTATCTACCTCATCTTTTTAGCTATTCTGCTGCTCATTCGGCTTTGATCCCAGCTCAGGCCCGAAGTCTAGACCCCCAGTCGCACACTCTCATTAACCAACTACTAGCTGCTGAAGATATGGAGCCACTGAGCACCCCAATGTTGATTGAAGATGGGTAAGTGTGCAATCCATAGACAACCTTGGGTGGGCTTCACTAACAATGGCACTAGTACCACAACTTCCTCCAACCTGTCAACTCTCCTGACTTGTCTTTTTTTGTAAACACTTGGTTCCTTAACCCATTCCAATCCACTGTCTAAAGACATTCTGATTTGAAGGCTGTACAGCTTCGATGTCGGAAGACGTCTGACAGGGTATTCTTACTGTAGATTACTGGCCGTTTTGTTGTCAGGGGCTTCTGCAGCATGTCCCATACCGCAGTACTGGCTCTAGCCAGCAGATGGCGGCATTGTATGATTGTAGAAAGAGAAAGCCCCCTAGGAAACTCTCAATCCAAAATTGGATTGCAAAGGGTTAAAATAACCATGCCATGCCAGAGGCATCTTTTCTTACATACATGCGAAGTACTTGTTCCTCTGTAATTTTTCCTAAAATTTAAAAATATTTTGAGGAGTTGAGCAGGTCCTTAAAAAGGTTGTCCCACCAATACAATTAATCACCCATCCACTGAATAGGTAATAAATGTCTGACCAGTAAGGGTCCAACTGCTGGGTGCCTTACCGACCATGAGTCTCCCTGTATCAATGGATATGCCGTCACACGTGTGTGCTGCCACTTCATTCATCTCTATGGGACTGCCAGAGATGGCTGAGTACAGAGGCCAGTTATCTTATAGGGGCAGCAGCCACCAATCGAACCCTCATGGTTAGCTAATCCCCTTTAATAATATGATCCTAAAAATGCAACCTGATCTGAAAATATCTTGCTGGTGGGAGAAATTGATCCTTACAGGCTCTCATACACATTAGTGTTTAGTGGTCCGAACCCGCTGAGAACACTAGAGCTAGACGACCTTCTAATGTGTAGGTGCGTGGCTCAACTTTCCCTTGGAGATGGTAAAGAAGGATCAGGAACGTTGAAGGTCCATCCTTCTGTACCTCAAGAGATAAGTCACCTCCAGAAATGTCTGGATGAAGCTTAACCCCTTAAACATACGAATGCTCGCCTGCCCTGACCGCTTGTGTGTATGGAGGAGCCAGTGGACACTGTTGTCTGATGAACAATTGTTGAAAGTAGTTGACAGTTTATGGGCACTTTTATTTAGTTGTAGCTGTCCTGTCTGCACTGGTTATTCCCAGCTTGTATTTTGGGGTTCACTGACAGTCTGCAGGACACCATAAATGGTGCTATTAAGAGCCTTTTCATACTAGTGTTTTTCTGATCCACCGTGGCAACAGCAAAGCTGAAAGAAAAAGTTTCCGTTTTTAAGTCCACAGAAATGCATTGCTAGAGAAAAAGAAGAGCAAGAAAAATAAACACTAAGGCCTCCCTCAGACAGACGTTTTATACAGTGTTTAGCGTTGCCTTTTCAGTGCTGCACTAAACGCTGTACATCGCTCCCATTCATCTCAATGGGGCTGTTCAGACAAGCGTCGACGCTGCGCTTTGACAGCGATGCATGTTCTATCTTTGGCCGTTTTCAGCCCTGCATCGCCCATTGAAATGAATAGGCAGTGCTAAACTCAAGCGCTAGCTGCAATACCTATAAAAGAAAAAAAAAGGGATATTCACCCAGCTGACGCCGTCGGGGACCCCGCCGCTGTTCTCCGGAGCTCTGGGCAGCGAGAGATTGCTTTCATTTGCTCAGAAGCGCCAGCTCCGCCAATCAGAGCCTGCGCTTGATGCACCAATCAACAATGGCTGTGATTGGCGCATCCAGCATGGGCTGTGATTGGCTGAGCCTGCTGACACTCAGCGGGCTCAGCCAATCAGAGCAATCTGTTGCTGGAGGTGCAATCTTCAAACCCTGTCACCAGCAAAAGATCCTCTGTCGGTGATGACAAGTGGGGGGAGCTCCGGAGAACCGTGGCAGGGACCGGGACAGTGCCAGCTAGGGAAAAATAGATTTTTTTTTTCTTTTCAGCATCCTTGACTGCATTTTCAGCTGTGCTAAAAACGCAGCCAAAACAACGCTGCTGAAACCGCAGAAAATGCAGTGTTGAAAAGCACTGCTTTTTTTCTCTTCCTCCCCTGCCGCCCTCTTTCTCTTCCTCCCCTGCCGCCCTCTTTCTCTTCCTCCCTTGCCGCCCTCTTTCTCTTCCTCCCTTGCCGCCCTCTTTCTCTTCCTCCCTTGCCGCCCTCTTTCTCTTCCTCCCCTGCCGCCCTCTTTCTCTTCCTCCCCTGCCGCCCTCTTTCTCTTCCTCCCCTGCCGCCCTCTTTCTCTTCCTCCCCTGCCGCCCTCTTTCTCTTCCTCCCCTGCCGCCCTCTTTCTCTTCCTCCCCTGCCGCCCTCTTTCTCTTCCTCCCCTGCCGCCCTCTTTCTCTTCCTCCCCTGCCGCCCTCTTTCTCTTCCTCCCCTGCCGCCCTCTTTCTCTTCCTCCCCTGCCGCCCTCTTTCTCTTCCTCCCCTGCCGCCCCCTTTCTCTTCCTCCCCTGCCGCCCCCTTTCTCTTCCTCCCCTGCCGCCCCCTTTCTCTTCCTCCCCTGCCGCCCCCTTTCTCTTCCTCCCCTGCCGCCCCCTTTCTCTTCCTCCCCTGCCGCCCCCTTTCTCTTCCTCCCCTGCCGCCCCCTTTCTCTCCCTCCCCTGCCGCCCCCTTTCTCTTCCTCCCCTGCCGCCCCCTTTCTCTTCCTCTCCTGCCGCCCCCTTTCTCTTCCTCTCCTGCCGCCCCCTTTCTCTTCCTCCCCTGCCGCCCCCTTTCTCTTCCTCCCCTGCCGCCCCCTTTCTCTTCCTCCCCTGCCGCCCCCTTTCTCTTCCTCCCCTGCCGCCCCCTTTCTCTTCCTCCCCTGCCGCCCCCTTTCTCTTCCTCCCCTGCCGCCCCCTTTCTCTTCCTCCCCTGCCGCCCCCTTTCTCTTCCTCCCCTGCCGCCCCCTTTCTCTTCCTCCCCTGCCGCCCCCTTTCTCTTCCTCCCCTGCCGCCCCCTTTCTCTTCCTCCCCTGCCGCCCCCTTTCTCTTCCTCCCCTGCCGCCCCCTTTCTCTTCCTCCCCTGCCGCCCCCTTTCTCTTCCTCCCCTGCCGCCCCCTTTCTCTTCCTCCCCTGCCGCCCCCTTTCTCTTCCTCCCCTGCCGCCCCCTTTCTCTTCCTCCCCTGCCGCCCCCTTTCTCTTCCTCCCCTGCCGCCCCCTTTCTCTTCCTCCCCTGCCGCCCCCTTTGCCTTCCTCCCCTGCCGCCCCCTTTGCCTTCCTCCCCTGCCGCCCCCTTTGCCTTCCTCCCCTGCCGCCCCCTTTGCCTTCCTCCCCTGCCGTCCCCTTTGCCTTCCTCCCCTGCCGCCCCCTTTGCCTTCCTCCCCTGCCGCCCCCTTTGCCTTCCTCCCCTGCCGCCCCCAAAAAACTGTAGTGGGCAGTCACCCTAAAGCTGGATCAGTTGAAAAAACACTAGTGTGAATGTAGTCTAAGTCTGCAGGGTCTGTTGGGAATTGTAGACTCCTTGCAGCCCTGTAAGTTTGTAATAATTGGGCTTGTGGATTTGGTTAGCCAAACCTTTTGATTTCTTTATTTTTCTACATTTCGACTTTCATAAATAGCTCATGTATAATAATTAGTAATACATTTAGGCCGCCTGCAGACGGCTGGGTCGGATCCGGCTGCGAGAATTCTCGCAGCGGGACCCGACCCGAGCGCCTGCAGAGAGCAGCGCGTACTCACCCGCACCCCGCAGCTTCCGCTCTTTCATGTGCCGGCTGCCAGGCAGCCGGCGCATGCGCAGAGTGGAGCCGGCAGCCGGTTAGTGACGTTTCTGTGCGGGGCTCGCTGCCGCGCGGACAAACTGCGACCGTCTGCATGGGATTGCGTTTGCTATGGCAGCTTTCAAGGGCAGAAATTCCGCGGGAAATCCCGCCGTGGAATTTCCGCTCAACTGCAGACGACCTTACTGTAGTCAAACGGCAACATCTGGGTTAACATAATCTATATTGGGTAATTAATACTTTTAGTTTGGGCCTGGTACATTTTTTACTGACTCCTACTCTGCAGCCCTGATCAAAACACTGCAACGAGCCGAGGAGGCGTTTCCAGTAATACTGGATGAGGAAACCGCTGTTAATGCATCTGCCTAACACATTCCTTAATGATGTTTCCAATGTGGATCTTTGCTCTAAGACTAGGTGGTATACTTCTCTCTCCTGCTCTATACGTACTTGTATCCTTGGCCTTTTCTTGCATATTGAAATGTTTTTCATCTAATATTTAAAACTCTTCTATCTGCTTCCAGTTCTGTCTGAAGTTTTCCGTAAGAATGTCGTTATTGTTTTTTTCCCCTTAGAACAAATAACCTTTAGTCGCCACAAATCACCTTGACGTTGTGTGTTCTGCTCCTTCAGCCTTGTACGTTGTCATTCCTGATTGAATGGTGCACATTATTCCCAATTCTTCACTATTTAATTGCAGATGTTCAAACTATAGACACTTATTTATAAATATTGTAGTAAACGAGAAGTAAAACAGTAATTAGCGCATACTGACTCAAAGAGATTTCACAACCGATGCCTTAGTTCCTGGAAGAAAATGTCATTTTATCGCCAATGAGAAAAAATATATATATAAACTAGTTTTATTTCATATAGACAAGAAGAAAAAGAAATACAGACTCTCAAAAGTCGGAAGTGCTAAAGGTAGTCTGTACAGAAAATGGTTTCAAATCATCCCTTGGGGTGTCATCCAAAGTTGCAGGGCTGTGGAGTGGCAAAGCCAAACTTTCGACCCCCTCCACCTCGCTCTGTTGAATTTATTTTTCGACACTCCCAACTCTTTCCTCAATGGCTCATGTATAATAGCCAGTGGTAACAAATATACTGTAGTAAAATGCTAACATCAGGCTTAACCCTTTTCAATCCACTCTCTGACGTCTAAAGACATTCTGAAGGCTGTACAGCTCTGATGTCGGAAGACGTCCGGCAGGGTATTCTTACTGTAGATTACTGGCCCCTCTGTTGTCGAGGGCCTCTCCAGCAAATCCCATACCGCAGCACTGGCTCTAGCCAGCAGATGGCACCATTGTATAATGGCAGAAAGAGAAAGCCCCTCAGGAAACCCTGAATCCAAAATTGGATTGTGAAGGGTTAATACAGAGTATATATTACTATACGTTTCTCCTTTTTTACAGTTGGAGTCCATATATTTTTTTTTGACTCCACCTAAAACTTACTCCGACTCCTCAGCACTGCACATTTTTGACATGAGATTTTAACAAATGTAATATCTGATGCCCTCATTTACTGGATCTACTTAGCTACAGCTAAGGGAAGGCTATTGAGATCCTCTTGAGTAGCAGGTTCCTTACAGATTGGATGTCATTAGCTTATATTGGAGGACCCTGTAGAATAAGAGAACATAATAATTTCCTCTTTTAGCTGTAGTTCTTGCCATCAGAGCACTAGGGGCCATTGTCAGGCATTTCCTGTCCTCATTTTTTTTTTCTCCGAGGAGATCCCAAGCCTACAGAAGTGGTGGCAGCTTATCAGTCCGTTCCGTGAACCCCTCTACTTGTTGGCACGTGACAGCGCTATGCACTATAGTCACATTGATGTCACCACCTCCTTGTTATAGCCTTGTGGCTCAGCAACTCTTGTTCATAACCAAATGGCAGGAACAATTGTATTCAACGAGCCAGTAGGACCCAGATGTTAAGGTGCGTTTAGACGGAACAAAACAAATCGCTGGATCGTTAGAATTTGAATGATAATAGTTCAATGTAAAAACAGCCAACCAGCAAACGACGAACGATAAATCGTTTGCTTATCGGTCATCATTAATTACATACAAGCATGAAAATCCTGGTTGACTTGTTCACTAATCGTTCGGTTTAAATACCGATCATTCAGTCGTTCTCATTCACTGCTACAGTGAATGTGAACGTTTCAGCTAGTGAACGATGTACCTTCCTGTATAAAGTGAACTCTGACATCGTTTGCTCGTGTGATCGATACATTGTTGCGTGTAAAAGCACTCTTAGTCCATTGCCATGGTATCATTTAGGAACGTTATAGCTTTCTTCCTTGGGCGCAACGTAGCTCTTTTAATTCTGTATAACATTGTTAAATGTTCACCGAGTAGCACCATTATTTATGTAGCACTGGGTGGTGGTATTATTTAGGCTCATGTTGAGGCTTTATTATTGCTCTCCCTAGTCTACTTTTCACAAATGGCACAATGCCCTCACACGTTGCATTAGGACTTCCACAAACCTTCATCCAGCTCTGGTTGTGAGGACAAGACAATGCCATAAATAGCTGGGGAAATATTAAAACGGATGTACGAGAATCGCAAGTTATCCTGTAGATGGAGGAGAACTTGCTAATCAGTGGGGACTCACCGCTGAGATCCACACTGAGCCAGAAAATGGGAGTCCCATATCCACAGTCGTCGTCCTCCCTGTAGACTTGCTTCAACCCCCACAGTGAGGAGATTGAATGGAGCGCTAGTTGCGCAAGCTGTCACTTCCTTCATTTTCAATGGGACTGGCATGCGACGAGCTCTTGGATATTTCCGTCAGCTCCATTGAGTTGAATGGAGCAGCTGCTGTGTATGCTTGGCCAGTGCTCCATTCATTCTGACATCACTGCAGTAGGTGACTGAACTCTGCAATGACAGGCAGAGGGGAACACAGTTCTTGAAATCCGTGGGGGTCGTCTCCGTGGTCAGAAATGAGTATTGGAAACAAGTTGTATCTGTATAGCGAATAAACATCTAAGCATCTCTTGGTTGATTCTTCTGAGGTCCACGTCTGGTACAGCTGTGGTCCCGTGAAGCACTACTCTTTGCTTTAGTAAATTGACATATGTCCCTTGACAGCTTTTTGAGATAACCACCTGAATTTTCATTGGGGTCATCTCCTTAGAGCGGAGGGTTATTCTCAAAGAAGAAGACCAGTACACATAATATATTGTGGTCCGGGGGCGGGCGTGCTCCCTTGGAGAGATTTCACAATAATTCTTCATACTGGTGTTTTTGTGACTTGTAAAACCTAAATTTTCTCCTCATTTCTCATGGCCGTCTATTTCTTTCTTCACAAACAGGTACAAGGTTACTCAGTCGGAGCTCTTTGCCTTGCTGTGCCGGCTTGCAGATGAGCTTCTGTTCCGTCAGATCACATGGGTGAAGAAGTTGCCGTTCTTTTGTGATCTTTCCATTAAAGATTACACGTGCCTGCTGAGTACTACGTGGCAGGAGTTGATACTGCTTTCCTCACTCACTACCTACCACAAGCAGGTGTTCGGGGATCTGGCAGACGTCACCTCTAAATACTCTCCCTCTGAGGATGAGCTGCACAGGTGAGTGGCCATAACAAACTCTATAAAGTTGTGCTGCTACATTAGAACCACTTTATGGAAAATCGCAGTATGTGGACTGGAAACCTCAATCATCAATGGGTATTGGATAGAAAGCTTTTGCCATTGGATTTGGTTATTTTAAGCAGTTTTACATAAATAAACATTATTTATATAATAAAAAGTTGAGCAACTTTCTAATATTCTTTGTTTCAATTCCTCAGTTTTTTTTTAGTCTCCCTCTCAGTGAATGCTAGTGTACTAACGAGGGTTAATTGCTCGTTAGTCGTATCATAACTTGCAGTTGTAATGAACGATAGACTTATGTGAATCAGAAATGCTAAGGGCAAGTTTTTTTTTTTAGGTTTTAAATAGTCAAAGATGTTTCCATTCACTGACAGCAAAGCACTGTAAGCAAAGTGGAATTCAATGACCAAGTGTATTAAAAATTTGTATAGTTGTTTCATTATCTATTAAATGAGCTTTACTTTTGAAAAATTCTCTTTCTATCCGATCTCAGATTAAAGCGACGCTCTGATTTCAAGACAAAATTCTGTGCCGGGATCGGAGGGGGTAGAGGGTATATTACTTGCAGTTGTTCTTCTCCGCCATCCCTTTGATCTACCGTTTCCAGGTCCTGTTTTCAGCCATCCAAAATGGCCAATGCAATCTTCAGACTACCTAATCCTCATAGGTTGTGTTAGACTACTAATGCTCTATACTTTCTTTCTGATTGGCCAGAGCTGTTCATGTGACCAGTACTGGCCAATCAGAGAGCAATGCACAGAGTGCATCAAGTAGTTGGAAAAATGCAGCTGAGCATATGTCCCTGGGTGCCAGGGGGGATGCCAACTAGCCGCTTCCCGTTGACCCAGGGTATTAAGATGTGTGCCTAGGGCAGTGCTTTAAATACTTTCCCCAGAGAAGGAAAGCCTGGCTACGGCTCCTCTTGAGCGATGGAGAGGTAAGTGGCTGCTTCTGCCTCTAACAACCTTAGTAAACCAACCGCTCTCCTTCACCTTCACTGAGCAGTAGCTAGAGCTGTAGAAGAGCTACGATTCGCACCCATTTATAAATGCATAGATGTCGTTAATGGAAGTAGTTCACCGCATGAAAACCTATTCCGATGAGTTGCTCTTATTACATGGTTAGGTATAGATCTAACTTGAAGCTCCAATGCGGAATCTGTAACTTGACCCCTGACCTATTATGTACCATTTATAATACTAGTGTATTCTTATGTGGCAGAGGGGCATTTGCTACCTCTACAGCTGCTGTACCCCATGAGCATTTTTTTTATACCACATCATGCCACGGGAAAAAATCGTGGCCCATCTTTGGGCGTTCCCATCACATTGACCATTGTTTTCAATGGGGCCGGCAAAGCATCACATGGCGGGCAAGGTTATGCAAGTGCGATGTGAGGTTTCCCATTAAAAACAATGGTAAAGACTATGTGATCTGTGGTTAAAAGCTGTGTGAGAGGATCACTGCTTCCTGGAAGTGATGCGAAGTGTTTTCGACACAAACGCCTCGCATCAGCGAGGAAATAGCACGTTGGTGAAGGCGATATTGGGCCGAGTTTCAAGGCCCCATATTGCACTTGCCCGTGTGAAATTAGCCTTAAGGGGAAAAAAGTCAGTCTCAAATCTGGCAATCAGAATAATCTCTGAATCACAGATCCTTTTGAAGTAACTTGTGACTATAACATGTAATATTACACTCAAGACATCCAGGCCCCTCTTGTACTCTGATAGTGAGTTAGAGGCAGAGAGTTCCATAGTCTCACTGCTCTTACAGTAAAGAACCCTAGACGTAGAGGGCGACCCCTTGTTACAGTCCTGCCTAGAATTTATACAGAAACACAAGGGAAGTGTCAGTTGTGCCCTATCTTTATTTGTTAAGAGTTAAGTGAGGGCAAAGCTTCACAAAGAGCCTTCCATGACTTGTTGACTGCGTCCACCATTCCAGTGTTCGTGAACCCGCTGAAGAACTGCAGATTATAGTTCTTCCCAGCACTGTCGGATTTGACTTTTCTGCTTAACTATTTTGCTTTTTTTGTTTTTCATACACAAGGGACTTGAAATGGCCCCAGAGATAAAGATCCAAAGCTGTTAAGTCCCCGTGATCTTGGCCACTGTTCTACCTGACCTCTACACCCAATCCAGTGTCCAAAGAATTGCACATCCAGCTATCTGCGTACAGCCACATTAAAGTGCAGAGGAGCGCCATACTGTTAAAAGTAACACAGGAACTTACCGTTCTTATTGAGCACCCTCTGTGACATTGTCAGGCTCTTGCGATACAATCGCAGAGAGCCCGGGTGGTTGCCATGGCAACACGACGCCAGATACCGGCGTCCTGTATTGCCTGTAATCGCTGTAATAAGCGATAAGGCATTGCAGGAGAGAAGTCCTGCAATGCCTCATCACAGCGATCATCCGTGCTATGGTGAAAGTTCCCCAGAGGGACACAAATGGTGTAAAAAAAAAATGTACAAAAAATAAAAATGTAAAAAAAAAACTTTTTTAGGTGCTTTTTCTCATAATGACATAATAAAAGGTTAAAATCTCACATATTTGTTATCGTCTCATCCATAACGACGTGTACAATAAGCTGCACATGCTTTTTTTTCTGCACGGCAAAAAGCGTAAAAAACACTCTAAAAAACTGAGTCTGCCTCCCAAAAAACGCAATAAAAGTGATCA
This sequence comes from Eleutherodactylus coqui, assembly GCF_035609145.1. NCBI lineage: Eukaryota > Metazoa > Chordata > Amphibia > Anura > Eleutherodactylidae > Eleutherodactylus > Eleutherodactylus coqui. Next base: position 33,667,891 of record NC_089846.1, read on the forward strand.
AAAAAGCCATATGTACTCCAAAAACTACAGCTCATTTTGCAAAAAGCAAGTCCTCGCAGAGCTCTGTACATAGAAAAATAAAAAAGGTACAGGACTTTGAATGCAGAGATTTAGAAAAAAAAATCCCAAAAAAAGGGTTTTTATTGTAGAAAATTGGAAAAACCTAAAAAAATGTAAGAATTTTGGTATCATTGTAACCGTACCGACCCGCAAAAAAAATGGATTGTGTCATTTATGCTGCATGATTAGCGCTGTAAAAAAAAAACTATGGCAGAATTGATGCGTTTTCTCTCCCTGTTATCATAAATTAATAAAAGTTTTACAATATAGTCCATGTACCCAAAAATGGCACCAATAAAAACTACCGTTCTCCACGCAAAAAACAAGCACCTATACGGCCACATCGGCGGAAAAGTAAAAAAGTTATGGCTTTTGAAAAATGGAGATGAAAATCCGCCAAGAATCGTTGCGTCCTTAAGCCCAAAGTAGGCCGTGTCCTTAAGGGGCTGATGGGTTATTTTTTATATATATATATATATATATATATATATATATATATATATATATATATATATATATATATATATATATATATATATATATATATATATATATATATATATATATATTATTTTATATTTATTTTTTTTATTTATAATTTTTGTTTTTCTTCATGGACTTGTTTGCAAATCTAGATCGTAAGCTCCAGATTTTGCGGCACTATTGCTTTTAATGGGGTAAAGTAATGCTCTCAATATTTTAACCCTTTCTAGTCCAATTTCTATCCTGGTTTTCCTAAGGGGCTTACTCTTTTTCTGTCATTATACAACAGCGCTATATGCTGGCTAATGCTAGTACTGCATGAGGTGATACGTTGGATAGGCTCCGACAGCAGAGAGGCTGGCAATATACAGTAAGAGAGCCCCGACGGACGTCTTCCAACATCGAAGCTGTACAGCCTTAAATCATAATGTCTTAAGACGTCAGACAGTGGATTGGAATGGGTTAATGACTGCCGCAGACTGGCATTAATATTGTCATTTATTTCATTATCCACAAGGACATCCAAATCCTTCTCCATTTAGACGAGCTGTGTATAGGTTGAACTAGCGCACGACCTAATCGCTAGCTCTTTCGCTCGTGCGGCCCATTTAGACCACAAATACAACATTGTGCAAATGAAAAATCGTTCAGCCTTGTTCCATCTTTCACATTGGCTGTATAAGTGAATAACAAGAACTGATTGAGCGCTGCTTAAACCGAATGATAAGTGACCGAGCCAGCGATGGTTTTTATGACTAAACGACAAAGGAAACGTAAACGGCTCTCATTCGTCATTGGCTTGCGTTAATCGGTCCCTTTCGCTCGTTTGAACGAATCGCTCCATCTGAAAGTACTTTACCCAATTGACATCCTTACAGGATATACTGTATATGGCACCTGATGTTTTCCCCACAGTGTATAACTGAGGTCTTATCAAGACTGAAGCTCAGCATTTTGCAGGCCATTTGGCCAGTATATCCAGGTCACTCTGTAGGGATACAACATTCTGTATTGTATCTCCAACACTACAGAGCTTTGTGTCATCTGCAAATGCGTAGAAAATGCTATGAGGTCCATCCTCTGCATCACTTATAAGCCTACTAAACAGTAATGGTCCCAGTACAGACCCTTGGGATACCCCACTTATTACATTGGTCCAGTTGGAAGGGGTGAGCACCCAGAAGGGGTCTCTCCTTGGTAAGAGAGGATGCCCACCCCTGACCCGCTCACCTACAAGGTGTCTCCACACACCTTCAAGGTGCTCTCCTTAAGTAGGCACAACACCCCTTCCGACCTACGTCACAGGCCTCTCACTAACCAAGCCAGAAACTGCATACTGATGAGGGGCAAGCACACCAAAACAGCTGCCTGTGTATGGTTTTCTGGCTTGGTTTCCTATTCCCAATCATTGTTGTAAAGACTTGTTTGAACGAATGCTGCCTTCCAATAGGTGGCACTGCAGATATTATTTCATCTTCCTTATTTGCATATATTAGTCCGGTCAGCATGACCCAGTTATAACTGCTCTTCGAATATAGTCTTTAGCCAATTTTGGGTTCAATCATAAGTTGTACTAAACCAATTTACCGCGACTTGAGCAATAACCGCATATGAGTGACATCTACATCCCCCAATATGAATACTTCGCTTTTGCTCACAGTCGGTTAAATGATGGTATTAAACAGCCGTGCCACATTACCCTCCGAGTTACCTCTTCCACAACACCAAAGTTCAGATATCACATTAATGTAAATGTAAAATTATTCTACAACTATGATCCCCCCGACCTCTGAGCCATTAATTAGCAGAAATGAGCCAGGGTCTTTGTATTACATGTATTGGCCTGTCTCTAAATCTAGTCTTATCTTCCTTTAGGGCTATGTAATATGCACAGTGATTTACAACGTGTGTTTTTCATAATCGGCCCCTTACCAGGGTGCCAGATTACAGCGTGATTTAGGGCTGGTTGTGGGTTCACGCACAGCTGCACCAGCCTCTGGCCAGCTCCGCAGAGCCACTAACAAGCTCGTACACCCAAAACTTATCTGCACCTCGTTATTTGTGGCTCTTTTTTTTCGAACTCCTCCACCTCGGGATACAAACACAACACCTCCATTTGTTGGTGACACTGCTCAACAGCCGTGAAAACTCCTGACTCTAGGAAAGGCTCACATTGCTGTCAACTCCCCCTCCGAACTTCTGTTATCTAATCATGATTTGTTGATTCCGGTCATTTCTGTGAAACTGAAAAATTGTAACCGTTATACCTTCCACTGTTATATGGTTGGATATCAGTCTGCTGAGTTGTAACAATATAGGGATTTATTTAAAGGGGAAGTTCAGGATTACAAACAAGGGTTCTGGTATTTTGTGCAAAAACTGTGCCAGTCTTATCCATGGACTGTGAAGCTCGGTCCTATTCCCTTTAACAGCTGCAATATCGGGCACAGCCCATGGATAGGCATAGCACTGTTTTGGGGCAAAAAACATTTTTCCCATTTTTATTTTTTTTTACCCAATAAATGTATGTGACCGTTCACTGAAGTTTCGACCAAGAATACTTTTACATGGGCCGATAGTCACTCGAGTAATCACTCAAAAGAGCGATCACTGGTGACTGTCGCCCCGTGTAATTATGGGACCTGATAGGATTATTGGAGTCTCTTGATCTTCAGTTCACCCATAACCAAGTGAGTGTTGATTTGTGTAAACAGGTAGTCCTTCATAACTGAACTGTGAATGAAGGTGGGCAGCCGGAAGAGATCTCTGGCTCGTTCTGCCTCCACTCAGTGAGCGATTATTGCCCCTGTTTAGAAGGTCATGAGCGATCATTGTTAGGACAACGGATGATACTTTTATCTATAGTATCTATCATCTGTAGTGAAATATGTTGCAAGATTTTAGCTTTTTAGGTTAATGGCATTTTTTTCACAATGCAACTACTTCTACATATGTAGGGTTTTCTGGAGTTTTTACCTTGGGCTTCTCTATAGATGCTAGAAAAAAACACGTATAAAAAATCAATACTTCCCTATTCCTCCCCAGGCAGTCTACTTGCCGTACCTTCTCCCCATCAATCTTCTCCTGGCTCCTGCAGTCCCCAGCTCACCTCACCTCCAGCCGACGGATTCTTCTTCTTCAGGAGACGTTCTGTACATTGCTGGCATTCTCCTTCCTGCAGGGCAATGTACGCTACGTCACTAGTGATGTAACGTTCACTGCCTGGCAGGGAGCGTCAAAAGCTATACCAGGCTAATGCCGAGATTGCACACGTCTCGCCGTAAGTGTTCCTATACTAACGCCGTGAAACAGCTCGCATGCCCGATCTCAGCATTAGCCCGGCATAGCAATAGGTGCTCCCTGCTAGGCAGTGAACGCTATGTCACTAGTGACGTAGCCTACGCTGACCTGCAGGAAGAAGAAAACCGCTGCGTAACAGAAGACGAGGATCTGGCCGGCTTGCGGTGAGGTGACCCAGAGACTAATGACAAAATGCCTTTAACTGTTTTTACATTATGTCCTTCTGCATAGAAAAGTTATACAAGGGAAATAAAAGGTTTACCAACGCAGATTAACTCTTTATTCACAAAAAACGATTACTTTTACATATGCCTGTGGGGGCTGTGGTCACGCTCACTGTGTGCGCTGAAAGCTTTGCCGGCACCCACGCTGAACATGTGAAAAAAGTAAAACGGACTATATGCTAGGTGATGATTCACATGAGAGAGGGGGGTTCAGTAAGTTGCTTAGTCTTTCTTACTGTTAAGCAAAAAGCTTTATGCAGCCAGACAAATAGTCCATCGTCCACTAGGTGCAGAAAGACTGTAGCGGGACATGGCGCCACAGCATCTGCAAGGTGCACCAAGTGCAGGGTCTACAGCACAGACAGACAGGGCAGGGTAAGACTCATTGCGGGAGAAGTTATGGGCATAATCTGTATCGGGTTGTTCTAGTCCAGACTCTATTGACCTGTTCCCATTACGTTGCCGTAAACGGATCGCCGAGCAGCAGAACACTGTACAGCATTGAGATGTTTTCTTGAACTGACTGCTACTTTCTTTGTACTACGCTACTGAAGCAATAAGCTGTGTTCTTGAGTTGCCAGCACCATTCAGTTGAAGAAAACACACTTATGGGCCAAGCCAGTGCCCCCAACACCCTCTATCCTGATGGCGCCTGGGGCAAATGCCCCACCTGCCCCCCCTCTAGTTAGACTCTTTACTTATGGAGCCATTTTTATTTCCGCATGGCATGTAATATTACTCTGCCAATTTCTTAGGGCTCACATAATGGTGACTTCCACCTCTGTGCACTGATTCACAAGGTCTACACAGTTGAAACGCTTTTGACCATAGGGGGGTGGTTCTTTTTAAATGATCATTGGGTTAAATAGTTTTTCTTGGTGTAATCAGTTGACTCACCTACCATTTAAATCTCTACCCCAGTCTCCTACTGCTGATCTAACAGACTCTGAACCGAAGCAATGTGTGTCGTCCAACGTGACCTCTTACAACATATTGTCCCAACGGGGCCACAATGACACATCGTCTATAGAAACGTGAAAAATAAAATAATGCAACAGTAAAAAAGAGCAGTCGTGTGCTGGTATTAGAGGAATTCTTGGTGCTCTTAAGGATGCAGTTCATTAGGACATCTCAGCGTGGGATTCCGGCACCTGGCAATTCTGCAATCTTTGCACCTGCTGTTTCTCGTTGTGAACATTCAGTCTTCTGAAAAGAATTTCAACACCCCAGTATTATTTTGTTGGCCGAGGCAGCGTGGATTCATAGCGCTGAAATAAACAGACTGTTTCGATTGTGAATTGTCCAACATTTAGAAACAAACATGAGCATAGAAGATTGACTTCAGAAAGAGACCACATAGTCCATCTAGTCCGCCCTTCGATTATTTTCTCTTCATTTTTATCTTGGAATAGATAGAATTGTCTCAGGCAAGCTTAACCCCTTCCCGTTGCAGACATTTTTCATTGGGGTTTTCTCCATCTCTGCCTTCAAAAAGCTAAAACTTTTATTTTTCTGGCAATATATCCATAGAAGAGCTTGCTTTTTGGGGGCAACATTGTATCTTTAATGGTACCATTTAATTTACCAGATAATGTATTGGAAAATAGAAAAAAAAATTTAAGTGTGGTAGAATGGGAAAAAAAGCAATTCTGCCATTATTTTTTGCTTTCCAAATTTTTAAGGCGTTCACAGACTTGTAAAATTGCCATGTCACGGTTAGCGTCATTTGTTCTTTGGGTCAGTAGAATTATGGCAATATTAATTTTATATATGGGAAAGTATATATGTTTACACATTATTATAACTTTTTTGTTAAGTCCTCTAGTGGGATACAGTATATCACAATACTTATGTATTGCAGTGTATTGTCCCTGCAATTGTCATCCTATACCTGTAATAGAAATATTACTATGGCAGGCCTGGAGAACTTCGCTAGGCCTGTAGCTGCCGAAACAACTTTTTGGTGCCCTAGAATTCAACTGTGGGTGGAAAAGATGGCGCCTCCTCCTGTCTAACCATTTAGATGCTGCAGTCAACATTGAACATGGCATCTAGTGAGTTTTCTTCAATCCTGGCCACTACAGCCATGTGTCTACTACTACTACTGGAGCCTACATACCCACACATATCACATCTTGTAGCCAAGCTAGAGGCAGCACCACAAGGGTACTAGAGCCTACATACCCACACATATCACATCTTGTATACAAGCTAGAGGCGGTACAACAAGGTACTAGAGCCTCCATGCCGCCCGTGTCACATCTTTTTTCCAAGCTAGAGGTGGCCCAACTGGGTACTAGAGGCTCCATGCCCGCCCATATCACATCTTGTATCCAAGCTTGAGGTGGTACAACAGGGTACTAGAGTCTCCATGCCCGCCCGTGTCACATCTATCACATCTTGTATCCAAGCTAAAGGCGGTACAACAAGGTACTAGAGCTTCCATGCCCACCCTTATTACATCTTTGTATCCAAGCTAGAGGGAGCTCAACAGGGTACTAGAGCCTCCATGCCCAACCCGTATCACATCTTGTATTCAAGCTAGAGGCGGCCCAACAAGGTACTAGAGCCTCCCTTCCAGGTTCAGTTTTCTGCAATAAATTCTCCTTTTGCTCTGATATTGTAATCTCTTACTTATATCAACGTTACAATCACATATAAAAAGTTTCATTACATTCCAATAACTTTTCATTGGAGCTTGATTTATTTTTTTTGACAATGAGCGTATGCAAAGGTGTCGATCGTGTCCTGAATTTCCCTTCATCCCTGCTGTAGCCCAAAGGTTTTCATCCTTTTCCCCCTTTCCCTTCTTCTTTTTCTCTAGGCCATAAAAATTAATTTTTTAAAGGTGTTTTCAGCTTTGTGTCATAGTCGGTACCCAACACACATTGAGTGGGCTCCACCTCAAAGCCAGCCCATTACAATGTAAATATGTCTAAGGGTGCATTCACATGTAGCGGGAACAATGCAGGCTTTCTGCAGCGGAATAGAAGAGCTGAAGTCTACTGTAGTTCTGTATCAAAATCTACACCAACGGTGCAGTTTTTGATGTGAATTTTAGTCTTAAAATTCACTTACTTTTGATTTTCCAACCATATCTGCTGGAAGTTTGTTCCAAGCATTAACTACTCTTTTAGTAAAATATGTCCTGCTCCCCCCCACCCCCCACTAATCTCAGATTGTGACCCATGTTCTAGTATTTCCTTTCTTAAAAAAACATTTCTGACAAAATAAATTAAAGACCCTTCCTGAACCTTATTTAACCCTTTCACATGCACTTTTCTCCATTCCAGATATCCAGTATTCTCTTCATTGTGATCTTCGACAATCATTGCCTGCACAGGAAATCATCGGCTGGCTGTTTTTATTTACTTTTTTGCGTGGGAATGATGGATACATTTATTACAACTATTATTTATTTATTAATAGGACTTGCCTTATTAATTACTAATAGATGTATAGTACATGCACATTTTTTGTCTACCGCCGCTATAAATGCATTGACTGATGTATAGAAATTCTTCCCTATAGTCTTTACAGACGTGAACATACTGACATACAGTAACCTCCCCCTACTGCCGTGGTCTTGAAAATTAGCTGTGGGGAACTGAATTTTAGCAAACTACCGATGCAGAATTTAAGCTCTACTGCACATATACTCGTTCTTTTAACCCATACTTGCCCAAAGTAAATAAAGATTGAAACATACACTTGGTCATAAAATAAAATGAAGCACGCAGAAGAAGTTGTAATTTTGCTGAAAAACTTGGCAGTTTGATTAGAGTTGTGATGTGATTAGATGAACGGTCTTGCCACCTGAGGCCCTAAAAGTGGTTCCCCTTTGGCCTATAAAAAGGCTCTCAGAGGCTCCTTGTGTGTACTGACCTCCTTTATGTTGTGTAGATCTTGTTGACCACTAGACGCTTCTACAACGCAATCAGAATTTTTGCTCAGTTAACAAAGTTTGAGAGGGGGTGCGTTATTGGCATGTGAGAAGCTGGATGGTCGTATTAACGAATTGGCCGCCATCTGGACCATTCTCGTTAGACTTTTAGGAGGTGTTGGGACAAGTGAATGCGTGAGGACACACATACAAGGCAACTGGGCCCAGGAAACATTCGATAGACCAAGAGTAGAGAAAATCGTCAGATAAGCACGAGCAGCTCCCACTGTTTAATTGTTCACCATACAGAAACAGGTGACACCATTGTTACAGGCTCCTGTGTCTGTTATAACCATTTCCTTGGCTGAAGGACATCCGGTCTCACAGCACCTGTTGGCATTGGTTTCATGAATGACAAAACTGGACTGCTACAAAGTAGAACCAGGTTGTTTTTAGTGACAAATCCAGGTTTAGTTTGGGCACTGATGATGGCTGTGTTTGTGTCTGTAGACCTAGGTGTAAGCTCCTCAATCCTGTCTTTGCTGTGGAGCGACATATTGCCCTCACTGCTGGTGTGATGTTCTTAGGGTGGCCATCACATACAACAGTTGGTCAACCCTAGTAGTGGTATGAGGGACAATTATCCTTTTGCTCTGATATAATTTGAAGGCTGAGTTACAGCAAATGTGGACCGCTATGCCGCTGGATACCATGCAGAATCTGTATGCATCCATACCCACCCGTATCACATCTTGTATACAAGCTAGAGGCGGTACAACAAGGTACTAGAGCCTCCATGCCCGCCCATATCACATCTTGCATCTAAGCTAGAGGCAGCTCCACGGGGTACTAGAGCGCCTCCATGCCCACCTGTATCACATCTTGTACCCAAGCTAGAGGCGGAACAACAAGGTACTAGAGCCTCCATGCCGCCCGTATCACATCTTTTTTTCCAAGCTAGGGGCGGCCCAACTGGGTACTAGAGCCTCCATGCCCGCCCATATCACATCTTGTATCCAAGCTTGAGGCAGTACAACAGGGTATAAGAGCCTCCATGCTCGCCCATATCACATCTTGTATCTAAGCTAGAGGCAGCTCCACAGGGTACTAGAGAGCCTCCATGCCCACCTATATCACATCTTGTATCCAAGCTAGAGGCGGTACAACAAGGTACTAGAGCTTCCATGCCCACCCTTATCACATCTTGTATCCAAGCTAGAGTAAGCTCAACAGGGTATTAGAGCCTCCATGCCTGCCCGTATCACATCTTGTATTCAAGCTAGAGGCGGCCCAGCAGGGTACTAGAGCCTCCATGCCCACCCGTATCACATCTTGTATCCAAGCTAGAGGCGGTACAACAGGGTACTAGAGCCTCCCTTCCAGGTTCAGTTTTCTGCAATAAAATATCCTTTTGCTCTGATATTGTAATCTCTTACTTATATCAACGTTACAATCACATATAAAAAGTTTCATTACATTCGAACAACTTTTTCTTGGAGGTTGATTTTATTTATTTTTTTGACAATGAGTGTATGCAAAGGTGTCGATCGTGACCTGCATTTCCCTTCATCCCTGCTGTAGCCCAAAGGTTTTCATCCTTTTTCCCTAGGCCATACAAATTATTTTTTAAAGGTGTTTTCCAAAGACAAAAAAAAATTTTCTCAAATACTCAGAATGTGTTCCAACTTAAAAGAAGCCATATTTGTGCAGCGTCCGAGGAGTGAGCCCCAGCCTAGGAGACAGCGGAGTTTAGTTGTAGGCCTTGTCACGGTGGCACTACCATCTCCCACGCGAAGGGTAACCAGGGACACGTCCAAGGGGCCGAGAGCAGGCTATTAAATTAGGTTAGCCTACTGAGGGTTTACTTTAGTCCACCTTGTCACGTGTGACGCCACCGTTCCTTCACGGTGATCTCTTGATGCAGGAATAAAGAGTCCACACGCAGGGTTGAGGGTTAAAGGCTGAATCAGGAACGGTCGGTAAAGCCATTTACTTAAACACTACTTGAAACAAAATCCAGTACAGTCCACACTTGACATCCACTGGCAGAATAGGTAGTGCAGGAGAACACGTGGTGTGACAGGGAGGAAACATGGGAGGACAGAGTGACTTACACGGGCCAAGTTATTTGTGAATCTCTGGTCCTGGACGCTTTCTCATGAACTCTCACCAACTCTCTACCGGTACACACGGAGTAGTAGACTTGCACATCATGCTGCACAGTGGGAACTCGCACTTCTTGCTGCTCTTCACTCTCCTATTTCTCCATTCAAGGAAGAAGGGGATCCACAGCACACGTTGTCTATCCTCTTGGCCTCTTCCAGATCCACTACACACAGACTGAAGGTGTCTGTGTGCAGGCCGGCTCCTAACTTGCAACCTCCAAGCAAACTGGCGGCCAAAGCCAGCAACCAGGCAGAAAGACAGATAGGAAAGACGAGACCCACTCATGCACCATGCAACCACATATAAAACAAGGTCACATGACATACAAAGAGATACTTTTCTAGACATAACCCAGACAGTAACCCATTCAGTGCTGCAGCTAGGCAACATGCATCATATTCAGTCACATGGAACACATTGACAATACACATAAGCACAAGACTACATAGATCATTCAGAAACTTCCACACCTTAACTTCTGTACACTACAATTGCCTGACCTGATTCCCAATTACTCGCACTCCCGTTTTGCCAGTGTCTGGTTCCCCACTGCTCTTTACTTTTCACTGCAGTGAGCCAGCAATATCATCACCAATACCAGGAACAACCACTACACAGAGGTCGGCGCGAAAACTTCCGCTCCAACCTTTGTATATTTGCGACGCTGACGGCATGTCCCCGCTCAGCTGGTTGGTTGGGGCCCCAAGTGATGGACCCCAGCTAATTAATTATTGATGACCTATCCTGAGGATAGGTCATCATTAGTATTCACCCTGGAAAACCCTTTTTAACTTACAGAATTAAAAACTTACGAGCACTTGCTACCCATTTATTTTGGATGGAGTGTTGGTCAGTACAGGTTTGGGGGAGGGGATGGGGTGATGACAGACTTTTAGGCTCTGATCTAGTCTATATTTCATGGATCTTTGTGTATTTAGCCTGTAACCATTTACTTATTAAAATACTTAATCAAAGGAACAGTGTGTTATGCAGAGAGCAGAGTCTGAGAAGGCAGAGCAATGTAAAGAACATCAAAGATAGAAGTTATGCACCCCTTCAGGCCCTGCACTCGGTGTAACAGTGTATCAGTTTTAACTGGAGTGTTCCTTTAAAGGCAAATTTCTTTCTGAAAACTCAAATCCCAGCAGTCGATATATCCCTTGGTAATATCTGTTACTCTGTGACCACATGGGTTGTCATCTAACTTCTTAGAGTCTTGAATTACAGATCTGTATAGCTATGCCTTTAAATAGGAGTTATCACTGTGTAATTATGGAGAATGACCATTCTTAAAGGGGTTTTATGCAAATGAAAAGATGGAACTATACCTCTGCAGCGCCACCTATTGGAAGGCAGCATTCCTGCAAGTCAGTGTCAGACCTTTTAAACAAGTCTTATAACAATGACTGGGAATTGTGAGCCAAAGCCAGAATAACCATACACAGACAGCTGTTTTTTTTTTTCTTTATCAAATCTTTATTTATGATTTTAATAATAAAACAGTACATAAAAGAATAAAGACCGTATGTCCGGAAAACTTCCCCAAAAAGATCTTACTCAGAATATCAAACATCAGCCTTTTCAAACAGTAGGTACAGCAAGTACATAGGATATACTATAAAAACATGTGCAACCAAAACCTGTCAGGTGGGACAACCAAACAACTGATTAGAGCTACCTAATTATTTCAAATATTTCAACAATCAACATTTTGTAATCCTTTAGTATGTGGATGAGCTGTTGCTATGTGATCGGGAATCTGTCAGAAACAACTTGCGTAACTACAAGAGATGAGAGCAAGAGAGAAGTTGGGAATCAAGCATCAACAGCAATCCCATTGGCTACCGCTTGGGAGTCGTCACTAGGTCTATATAAAGCATACTACTTATTCCATGGGGACCAGGTCTTAATGAACTTATCATGTGACCAAGAGTCCCGGCTCAAGAGCTCTTCCATTCTTCGCATCTGCGATATTCAATTAAGCCAGGACACTCTGCTTGGTGTGTGTTGTGACAAATAGAACAGTGGTATAAGTTAAGCTGCCATGAGCATGTGTCCAGGGAGGGAATGACGGGTCAGGGGGTATTTATCTGACCGCAGGTTCAAGAAAACCAATTGCGGCATGGGCTCGACGTCTGAGTCACATGCCTCATTTATTATTTTCTCAACTGCCCTCCAATAAGAAGTAACTGAAGGGTGTTTTAGGGTTTTTGCCCCTCATTAGTGTGCAGCAGGTTTCTGGCTTGGCTAGTGAGAGGCCTGTGGCATGGGCCAGGAAGGGTATTGTTTCTCTTTAAGGGGAGTACCTAGAAGATGTGTGAGGAGACTTCTACTCCCATGACTTAAAATTGCAACCACCCTGTCCCTCCTGACATGTGACTGCTGCATCCAATCATTGCCTATAGAAGGTCTCTGCTGTGGTCTGTGATTGGCTGCAGCAGTCACATGTCCCGGTCAGCAGCAACCAGGAAGGACAGGGTGGTTGTGAAGCAATTTTAAGTAATGGAAAACCCCTTTAAGTCTGGGAAAGCTAACAGACATTCCCCTTTGTAGTTTTAGTGCTGGCCTCATTGCTGGTCACCCAACCTTTCCTATAATGAATATTACAGAGAAGTGATAATATAACATAAAAGTACTTTTCTTGCTGTAGTTAAAGCAGTAAATCCTCTATAATATTTGCTGGGCTATAGTGGAGGCTGTAAAGTATACACCAGAGTTTAACCCATTTCTTAGACAGGGGCAGGTAACATAAAATATGACTTCAGTAGACGTCTGCAAGTCATCCATCCTGCTGAACTGTCTTGTCTTGGAAGGAGTTTCCAGCCCTGCACAGGGGTTATTAAAGCGTGTAAATGTAGACTTGGTGTAATAGATTCCCCCTGGGTGAGTAGTTCAAGGGAACAGTTGCTATCCATCTAATTAGAGGGATTATGTAGAAAGCCGTTATGTCTGTGCCGCCCTGCTGGGGTCTCAGTAACTCTTGGATTTCCTTTACTGAGTGTTGTCCGCTCCATCTAAACTCCCACCTGAGGCCATGCCAGCCTGAGCTCTGCAGCTGCCTCCTGCCTCTTACCCAGCTGTAAACCTCTTCTCTGGGAACCCCTGACTTCACTCGGCTCCCAGTGCTTCATCTTTAGTATACTGTAAAGGAATACATAGTTATCATAGCCTAATAGATGGAAATATTTAACCCCTTCAGGACCAGAGATTTGTACTTTTTGCTATTTCGTCCCAGCTTTTCAAGAGCCATAACTTTTTTAATTTTTCCATTGACATTGCAGAACGAGTTGTATTTTTTTTTTAATGGTACAATTTAATTTACCATACAATGTATGCAAGAACTTAAAAAAAATTTTTAAGGGGGGAGAAAGTTTAAAAAATGCAATTTTTGCACCACTTGAGTGGTTTTGGTTTTTACAGCGTTAAGGTGCAGTAAAAATGCAATAAAACTTTGTTCTAGGGGTCAGTATTAGAGATGAGCGAGTATACTTGCTAAGGGCAATTGCTCGATCGAGCATTGCCCTTAGCGAGTACCTGCCCGCTCGGGAGCAAAGATTCGGCGGCGGGCGGGGAGCTGTGGGTAAGAGCGGGGAGGAATGGAGGGGAGATCTCTCTCTCCCTCTCTGCCCCCCGCTCCCCCCTGCTGACTGCCGCAACTCACCTGTCACCCGCGCGGGCAGCCGAACCTTCTCTGCCGAGCGGGGAGATACTCGCTAAGGACAATGCTCGATCAAGTAATTGTCCTTAGCGAGTATGCTCGCTCATCTCTAGTCAGTATGATCACGGTGTTAGGAAATTTAGATATTTTAATGTTTTTTTTAAACTGTTTTTCTATTTTTAAAAAGTAAAAACAATTTTTTTCTTAAACAAAAATTGCTTTCCATTGCTGTATTCTGAGACCCGTAACTTTTTTAGATTTTTTTTTTTGAGGGTTATTCACCAGAGCGTATATCACAGCCGGCCGATATTTGCTACCATCTAATGCAATGGATTCCAATTAGAGATGAGCGAGCACCAAAATGCTCGGGTGCTCGTTACTCGAGTCGAACTTTGAGTGATGCTCGAGAGTTCGTTTCAAGTAACGAACCCCATTGAAGTCAATGGGCGACTCGAGCATTTTTGTATATCGCCGATGCTCGCTAAGGTTTTCATTTGTGAAAACCTGGGAAATTCAAGAAAGTGATGGGAACGACACAGAAACGGATAGGGCAGGCGAGGGGCTACATGTTGGGCTGCATCTCAAGTTCCCAGGTCCCACTATTAAGCCACAATAGTGGCAAGAGTGAGACCCCCACCCCCCCGCACTGTCAGCATAAAGATCGTTCTCCTCTGCCACAGCTGTAACAGCTGTGGCAGAGAAGAACGATGTTAGCCCATTGAATTCAATGGGGCCAGCAATACAGCCGGCTCCATTGAAAGCAATGGGCTGTCGGCGATCGCGGGATGAATTGTCGGGAAGGGCTTAAATATATAAGCCCTTCCCTGCAATTCATCCAGAAATGTGTAAAAATAAAAAATATATATATACTCACCTGGTCCCGGCAGACGGAGTTCAGCACGGCCGGCGGCAGTCCTCCTGAACTGCGCTGAACAGCTGTGAGTAGTATTCAGCAGCCGGGGATTTAAAATCCCTGCTTGCTGAATGAGCTGCCTCTGATTGGTCACAGCCTGACCAATCAGAGACAGATCTCACTCACACACCCATTCATGAATTTATGAATGGGTGAGTGACTGCTGCCTCTCATTGGCTCAGCGGGACCAATTTTTTTTTTTATTTTTACACATTTCCGGATGAATTGCAGGGAAGGGCTTATATATTTAAGCCCTTCTCGACAATTCATCCCGCAATCACCGGCAGCCCATTGCTTTCAATGGAGCCGGCTGTATTGCCAGCTCCATTGATTTCAATGGTCAGTGCTCGTTTAATCGAGACGAGTACCGCGTGGTGCTCGTCTCAAGTAACGAGCATCTCGAGCACCCTAATACTAGAACGAGCATCAAGCTCGGATGAGTATGCTCGCTCATCTCTAATTCCAATGCATCAGATCATACAGACGTATTCCCACGGCATAAAAGCGGCCGGCCAATATAGCGCTGGGCACTTTTATGCCAGGCAGAAAAGATAGTCCTGGAACTATCTTTCCCAGCCGGAATACGGCCGCTGCCATAGACCTCTATGAGAGCCAATGACAGCGGCTGTAGAGAGGGGAGGTAAGGGTGAGTTTAACCGCAGGACTGCTAAACTCCCTACCCCTTTTCTCCTCCACTATGCCACTTGCCACCTGTTTGCAAAGCTCTACCCCGTCCTGCACCCTCCCATTGCTGGCTGCGAGAGGGGGCGGAAGCTTGGCACACTGGCTCCCGCCCCGTCCCACCTCCTCCCCTTGCAGAGCCAGGAGGGAAGGGCGAGAACAACTTAGCGGAGCTAAACTCTCTCCCCCCACCCAACGGCATTGCGGTCCCAGTGTATATGAGCCGGGCCCATGCCGTCTGAACGGGCACACAAACGTTAGATGTGTGCGCCCATTCACGCGTTTTTACGCGCCAGCGGACGCACGTAGAAACTCCAACGGCTGTGTGAAAGAGCCCTTTCGCTATGTGAGGACTCACTTTTGGAGGGTAAGTTGAAGTTTTTATTAGTTCCATTTTGGGAAACCGATGTCTTTGATTCAAATTTTTTGGGAGCCAGGATGCCAAAAATAAAATGCAATTTTGGCATTTTATCCAATTTGTTTTTCCTACAGCCTTCACCATGCGGAATAAATATTGTAATATGTTAATATTTCAGACTTTTCCGTACATTGCAATACAAAATGTGTTTTTTTTTTTGTTTGTTTTTTTAATGGAAAAAAGTTTTTGTAACTTTTTTTCTTTAAACTCAATTTGTTAAACAGTAATGTATTACATGAAAGGCTCATTCACACGCCCGTGATTTCACTGCGTATTATGCGCACAATGCATGCCCGCGTGATACATGCTGAATAGAGTCAATGGAGTACATTGATTTTCATTAATCCATTAATCTAGTCATTGCGTGTAGATACGCATGTAAAAAAGATCCCAGCATGCTCTATCTCACCGCGTATCCCGTATGGTTTTTATATGGGTAATGTATGCAACGCTGTCAATATGAGATACGTTGCGCCAGGTCAGTTTATCTAACTGTTCTACGAGGTTATTCGTTGACCTAGCAAGAACTAAAGAGTTTATTTTAATAGTTTTTGTAGGATTATACCACAAATCCCATGTTTTGTCGAATTGTTTTTAGTACATTTACAATTTTTTCATAACCAATTTTTTCGTTAACCCTTTTATTGCCATTGAATTGGGGGGGTCTTCATCCACTTCATCGCAACAGCCTTACGGCTAGAAGAAGAGTTTCATGCAGTAGGATTTGTTTTGCATGTTGCTCTTGTTCATCATCCCAAAGACCCAATAACCATTATTCTGGGGTTCTCGGAACAGGAGTGTGACTATTTGTCTAATTCAGTAACTTCAGACCAAAAAGTCTGAATCTTATTGCAGTTCCACACTGAATGGAAGAAATTTGCATCAGATGTTGAACATCTATGGCACAAAGAGGGAGGTCTTCTGCCCATATGGCATGGTCTATTAGGGGTATGGTAGCATTTTAGAACTTAGAAAAAAGAAAAAAAACTCTCTTCAATCTTTTTTTTTGTTTGTTTGCTTTACACTTTTTTTTAGTCCCCACAGGGGATTTGAACTTGTGATCATTTGAGAGAACCCGTCACCCACCTAAAGCAACATAAACTAACTGAGGAGATGACTGGGAGCCGGGCGCTGTAGTTTTTTAATACTCACCCGTTTCCAATGTTGGAAGTCTTGATGAAACTTTAGCTCATTTCAGATTTGTGTGTGCACGCTCTCATGTACAAGTCTATGGAAGAGCATGCGCATAGGTCGCTTTAAAAAAAAAGTCAGATTTTCATCCAAGGCCGGGACTTCAGCAGCGGGATAAGCCACTGTGTTCATACAAGTAATGTGGGTCTGACTATAAAGTTATCCTACAAGCAGCGAAGATAAGTTGCTGTTAGATGCTTGTTTGTTTTCTAGTTCCTCTTTTGGGTGAAATGTAGCATTACATGTGGCCATTTAAAATAATAGTTTTCCATGCGATCTGAAGGCCACTTGAGACCACCAGACTTCTAGTTGTAAACATCTCTCCACTCTGGCTCACAGTTTTAAGGCAGCAGAATGCAGTCTTGAGCTCTCACTCATGACCTGAAGGTTGCAGGTTCAATCCTCGCAAGGTTCAGGTAGCCGGCTCAAGGTTGACTCATCCTTCCATCCTTCCGAGGTCGGTAAAATGAGTACCCAGCTTGCTGGGGGGGGGGCTAATAAACCAGCTGAAAGCCGTGTGGAAGGGGGGCGCTATACAAATAACATAGCATAGGGATGCACTAGTTGAATGTATTTCTCATAGGCAATAAAAAAAATTTAAAATTAACCGTAAAATTAACCAAAAGGCATTTCAGCCGAAAATAAATTCCAGAACATGACATTTTTATCACTCGTCTCCACAAAAAGATTGTTCTTTTGCCTGAAACGATCATATTAATGTACTGCTTTTTCTTCAGATTCAGTGAAGAAGGAATGGAAGTCATGGAGAGACTCATCTACCTATATCGAAAGTTCAGTCAAGTCAAAGTCAGCAATGAAGAGTACGTTTGCATGAAAGCCATTAACTTCCTGAATCAAGGTAAGTGTTCGCTGGCTTTGTGATTTTCTATGGCAGAGTGTTAACACTAGGTGGCGGTGCAGCAGTAAATGAAGAGCGTTTTTTTTTGATAGCCATCTTCAGGCAAGATGAGACTTTCCATGTATTAATCACAATTTAATAACAGTTTAATGTAGCCACCAAGGCCAGAACACGCGTCATATGACATATGTATTACAGGCAGCAGCACTGGAAGATTAGTCCTAACTCCTATCCAAATACAGATTGTGGAACAGATCGCCAGCTGTTCTCGCTTTATCTGCGAATGTTAACACCAGTAGATCAAAGTAGTGACCACACAAATACACTCATGGTTAATATCGAGTCATTCTTCTTTGTTAGATTGATATTTTACAGGTGTATCGACTTTACCGATTTCCATTTTTTTCAAGATTGATATTCAAAATTAAATTTAATGTAAAAAAAAAAATTGGGGGGAGGAAAAAAACTGAAAAAAGTTTTAACGAGGCACAAAATGGACAATTGAAAGGAACCGAATGGGCCCTTAGTGTTCAGCTTAATACGGTAGTGGGTCTGCCTGTCATATATTATAAAGCTATACAGGGCCACAGTTAGAAAGTTGTAAATTACTTTTGCATTTATCTTCCAGTTTTTTCTGTGTACACTCCCGGTATAAAAATTATGCCATAATTCAGCTAATTTACACCAAAAATACATAGTTGTACATAGTTTTTACAGCGTTCATTCTGTCTTTGTACACAAAAGAGCAATACAAAATAAGGCAATATTATAAAGAAAGTACAGATAGCTCCCGACTTGCGAACGTTCGATTTACGAACTTCGCAGGTTGCAAATAATCTGTCCTGCACAGTATGATGTAATGCCGTAGCATTATCATCAAACCATCAGCTTCTATCAAACCTATCCGGTCAGATCGCGGGACGCTGTGCGGTAGCTAGGCAGCCGGGGGCCTTCTGAAAGGCCCCAGGGCTGCGTATACAGAGCACCTATCAAGCCGTGCGCTTAATAGGCTCTCTGCATAGGCAGCCCTGGGGCCTTTCAGAAGGCCCCCGGGTACCTAGCAACTGCACAGCGTCCCGCGATCTTATCGCAGGACACTGTACAGGACCCCTGAACGTCGGGTGCCGGCTGTTTCTTACAGCCGGCACTCGGTGGCAGCAGTTCCAACGAGCTGCGCCGTTCATCGGAACTGTTAACGCTTTAAATACCACTGTATTTAAATTAACAGTTCTGATGAGCAGCGCGGCTCGTCAGAACTGCTGCCCCTGGTTGCTGGCTGTAAGAACAGCCGGCACCGACATTGTATGGAGCGGGATCCACCCGTGATCCTGCTACTTACAAACATTTGTTCAGACATACAAACAAGTGTACTTGTGAACAAGCTTCTGGAATGGAACCTGTTTGCAAGTAGGGGACTAGTACTAGTAGTAGTACAACATTTCTTCACACATTTCCCCCCCTTTTTTCCCTGCTTCTTCTTATAAACAGAAATTAGCCTGAATTTGTTACTATATATGTTCAATAACCATTTCAATACACAATAAACTTATTGGCCTCCATGTGTGTTTTATCACTTACATGCATGGTACCCATCAGCCACTGCAGCTAATCCATCTACAATGTGTGGTGCGAATTAAGCCATGGTTCCCATATTTTCCGAAATTTGTGAGGACATCCCCTGTGTTTATATATTATGTTTTCATATGAGATTACTACATCCTCCAGCTTCCTCCAGCTCCGGACACACGGGAACTCCATAGCCATCCACTTCATAGCTATTGCCTTCCTGGCCAGAAACAACACTTCTCTGAGAAAAAATTCGGTATGGAATGGCCATATTCCCTCTTCCATTAAACCAAACAGCGCCATCTTCAGGTCTAAAGTAAGGGTAAGAGGTAGGAGTGGGGACAAAAGGGTGTATATTTCTGCCCAAAAGTCTACAGTGTGTGGGCATTCCCACGTTAAGTGCCAGAATCCTGCATTCAGCTGACACACCTTACTTTCTCTGTTGGTGTCCCTCAATGCTTTTTCATGGGACCCCCTATCCTTTTTTTTTTTTTTTCATCTATACCTTTTGACGTAAGTCAGCTCATAGAACCCCATGACTTTCTGTACTATTTTTATGTTGATCACATTCTAGTCTGCCTGTCTGTCCCAGAATTATGGAGAAAAGTAGCGGGTCCATAGCCCCGAAGTTGGCTCTGCATGTGTTTGGACCGATTGCGGTCCTTTTTGTCTCCGCCCGCTACAAGCAATTTTTTATGCGGGGGTTCTTTGTGAGTGCCGTGGCCCTTTGTTTTTTGATCTGTCCCAGAATTGACCTTTCTTCTATCCAGAATCTCAGAGCGCCTATCAGCTATATCCTCCTCTTCTTCTCATTTTCTAAAATTCAACATGGAGAAAACTTAATTCAAATTTTTTCCCCCATCTTACTCAACCAGATTTATCAATCGCACTCAATGGCTTTATACTTTCCCCAGTCCCTAAGTTCACTGCCTTGGGGTAACTTTTGATTCTGTCCATGCTGACTTGGTATAACCTTTCTTTTTGCCCTGTATTTCAAATCCTACATACAAACAGTAACCTCCTGTCAAATCCAGCTCAGAAACCTCTCTAGAATATGATCCTACCTCAACCTCAAGTCAACAAAATGCATGCCGCCATCATCTCCTGCTTAGATTATGGCAACTTCCTTCTCCGTGGCCTCCCATCCAACGCACTAGCAACCCTCCAATCCACTCTCCATTTTGCTGACCAGTTAATTCACCTCTCCCTTTGTTCTTCCTCTGCCAATCTCTTCACTGTCTACCCATTGTCCAGAGAATTTAGGTAAAAATATTATTAATGATCTACAAAGCTGTCCCCAGCCTGTCCTACCCATACATCTCTGATATAACTTCCCCACCCATAGTCTTCGGTCCTCACAAGACTGCCTTCTCTGTTCTCCTTTTATCTGCTCCTCACACAACACTTCCCATGATTTCACTGCTCCAAGTAATCACTCTCCGACTTTCGAAACCTTCAAATGCAGCCTGAAAATCCACTTCTTCAGAAAAACCTACAATAACTCTGCTGCCATTACACCACCACCTGAGCTGCTTCTACCCTCACCTTCTGTCTCCTTCCCATTTGCCTTGTAGATTGTAAGCCTTTACAGGTAGGGTCCTCTCACCCTCTGTATCAGAATGTCACTCATTTAGGCTATCTTCAAACGCGTGAGAAAATCTCGCACAAATATGAACCCCATTCTCTTGAATAGGGTCATATACCTGAGCAATTTTTTTCCCCACATTGCACCACAATGCTATACGGGAAACAAATCGCGACACGTCCTATGTTTGGGCATGCCCTCGCATCGCCCATTGTTCTCATTGAGGCTGGTGGCAGCATCGTACCACATGCTAGGTGCACGCAATGTGATGCAAGGTCTCCTGTTGAAAACAATGAGAGACGCCGCAGCTGTCAGCTGCAACAGAGGATCGCTACTTCCTTGAAAGGATGCTAGGCGGTTTCGATATCACACTCGTCCATGGGAAATTAGCCTCAGTACATCCCTATTGTGCTTGTTGTAATCTTATATTTTGGCTTTTTTTTCCCCATACGGGGTAAATGATGTAATATTTTATAGTATTGGTTGTTGTGGATGTGGCAATACCAATTATGTGTAGTTTTGCGAGTTTTATTGCTCTTTTTATTTTTACAATATTTAAAGCCTTGTGTAGGAGGAAATTTTTTTTTTTTACATCTTTTTCTGTAAAAATGTTAAGGTGCCACCATCAGCAATGACTGCAGCATATGTGGGGTCAAACAATGTGGTGCAGTGATGAGATGAGCAGGTCCTCATCATTTTGCTCCTTTTCTAGGAAAAAATCCCATATGTGACAATCAGAGAGCAAGTATGTTCTCTGATTGATGGGAGGGTGATAACATGAAAAAAAAAAAATCCCCCCTTTCCTGGGACAAAAAGATACACAGAAGAATCACAAATCTTCTCTGTTACTGCTGGTCTTTCCTCCACCTCCCTTTCTCCTTTGTACACCGACTGAAATGACAACTGTAAATTTAGTATTCCCGACTAATCTTTAAACGACTAACTCCGGTTCATTGAGGGCTACAGAAATGTTTTTGGTGTTTTAAGCCAAGAATCTTCATTTAGCTGACATCACAGGCATGTCAGTGAAAGAGCCGGAGGTGCAGCCATTTAAATTAGAACAAGCTATGTTTGTCCAAGACTGTAATGCTCAGAAAAAGAGCAGAGCTTGTCCTAAACTCCTGGGAGGTCAAGTACATAAACTCTAGAGATGAGCGAGCATGCTCGGTTAAGGAAAGTACTCGAGCGAGCATCAGCATTTTCGAGTAACTGCCTACTTGTCCGAAAAGATTCACTGGGTGGTGGGGGGAATGTGGCGGAGATCTCTCTCTCTCCTCCATGCTCCCCCTGCAACCTCCGCTCATCCCCACCGCCCCCCGAATCTTTTCGGATGAGCAGGCAGTTACTTGAAAATGCCGATGCTCGCTCGAGTAATTTTCTTAACCGAGCATGCTCGCTCATCTCTAATAAACTCCCTTTTTCATATGTACAGCGCAGTAGAAATAAAGGGTTTTTCTGGCACTTTACTATTGATGACCTTTCCTCAGTATAGGTCATCAATAGTTGATCAGTGAGGTCCACTTCTTTGTATCCCTGTTCGCCAGTCCTGTGGTCAGTTAGGACAGAGTAAGAGGCAGTGTGGACAAAGTTTTGTGCATCTGGCTGTCCCACTGACCGTGCGCTTAGTGAACAGCTGATCGGTGGGGATCCCAATCAGTGGACCCTTGCAGATCAATAGTGAAGCCTCAGGAAACCCTTTTAATGACTCTATAAAATAAATAATAACAGTATGCAGTTTTCTTAAAATTGCTGCAGTTTTCAAAGGAATGTTACTGTCCGAGTCTCTTTCTAAGAACCTGGCCCTGTTCTTTGTTTTTCTTCAACAGATATCCAAGGTCTTAGCAGTATTTCTCAGCTCGAGCAGCTAAATAAGAGATATTGGTACGTGTGCCAGGACTTCACAGAATATAGGTATCCACATCAACCGAACAGATTCCCAGACCTCATGATGTGTTTGCCTGAGATTCGCTACATTGCTGGTAAATATTCAAAAACTAGAATTCAATCTGTCATGATGGCCAAAACTACTAGGGTGAGTCAAAAAGTAATGCCTCCATGTCTGTAGCATTTTATCTATTCGAGTGACTGTGAATGACTATGAACGATGTTATCATAGGCGACCTTACTCTACTAATGTATGCTTTTCTTTATCAGACTGAGTGATTAGAACCATGGATCTGAGGCAAAAACCAAGACCTGTCATTACATTTCTGGCAAAAGAGGCGTGTGCAACCAAGGAGATCCATGATCAGCTAAAGAATGTTTCTGGGGACACATTCAAGACATCGTCAACATCCTAAACTGTGCTGCTTCTGTTGCCTCAAATCAACTCCTCAGCACATTGTCGGTTCTCATCGGTGACTGATGTTGACGGACGGGCACTCTTTCGCTTATCTGTCATTTTTCTCTTGCCTGAAACTTCTTCACCCAAAGCTGCACATAGCTGATGTCTATTACAGAACCCTCATAAACCTTCTTCAACCGATTATTTTGGTGTAGACCCCCTTTTGCCAGAAATTCAGTGGTCGATCTTTGTTTTAGCCTCAGGTCCGTGGTTATAATCCCTCAGACTGAAAAAGAAAAGCATGCAATAGTAGAGTAACGACACCTATATAATATCGTTCATGGCCAGTCACTGGAATAGATAAAAAGTTACAGGCAAGGAGGCCTGACTTTTTGATTTACCATCGTAGATTAACAGCCAGAATTAGGACACATGTCCCAATATTAATATTAAATTTCACTGGGGAAAACAAAAAAAAATAATTTACTATTTTATATAAATTATTTTTTCCAGAATTATTTTTATGCTTACCGTATATACCGGCGTATAAGACGACTTTTGAACCCCAAAAAATCTGCTCTGCATTCGGGGGTCGTCTTATGCGCCGGTAAAACAAACAAAAAAAAAGTGTAAAAAAAAAAAATTTTATTACTCACCTCCCACGGCGTTCTGTCGCGCTCCGGCAGGATGTCGCTCGCTCCGGCAGGCTGTCGCTCGCTCCTCGTCCCCGCCGCAGCATAGCTTTCTGAATGCGGGGCTTGAAATCCCCGCTTCCAGAAAGCTAATACACACGCCGGCAGCCATGACAGCATTGAATGGCTGTGATTGGCTAAAGCACACGTGGCTTCAGCCAATCACACTATTCAATGACATCATTGAATGGCTGTGATTGGCTGAAGGCGCACGTGTTAGCAATCACACCCATTCAATGATGTCATTGAATAGTGTGATTGGCTGAAGCCACGTGTGCTTTAGCCAATCACAGCCATTCAATGATGTCATGGCTGCCGGCGTGTGTATTAGCTTTCTGGAAGCGGGGATTTCAAGCCCCACATTCAGAAAGCTATGCTGCGCCGGGGACGAGGAGCGAGCGACAGCCTGCCGGAGCGAGCGACATCCTGCCGGAGCGCGACAGAACGCCGGGGGAGGTGAGTAATAAATTTTTTTTTTTTTCTCCACTGAATACCGGCGTATAAGGTGACAGTTGGGGGGTCGTCTTATACGCCCCGTCGCCTTATACGCCGGTATATACGGTACATCTATTTTTTTTTTATTTTTTTTTATTTTTTAACTTCAGTATATATTTTTTTTAAATGACATTTATAACCCTCTAGTGTGCTGTTGGCATGTTATCACCGTTTTATATAGATTTGTTGAAACTTAAAATTTTCAAAAATATTTTTACGCACTTGTGTATTTTATTACACTTTTTTTACCACTTTCAATTTTTGTGTCTAAATTGCTTCGACTGAAAATAAATTGAATTTTTAAAATACTTTTCACAGGAAAATTGCTGAATGTACCTCTGGAGCAATTGCCATTGCTTTTTAAAGCATTTCTCCACTCCTGCAAGACGGGTGTCACTAAGGAATGAGCAAGGATCAACTGAAGAACAGATTAATCAACAGCTGGGAACTAAGGCTGTCCTGCACCAGTTGAAGGGAAAAAGACAGTTTCATATCCCTGTATGGGGGAGGAGAAAAAAAAAAAAAGCTTGCTTTTTACAATTTTTTTGTACTCTTTTTCTTATCTATTTATTTCTTGACAGAGTTGAATGTATTATCTTCAACACGGGTGCACAAACATAAATGCAGTTGTTGCATTTTGTTGCTGTTTACAGACCTAAAAATGTTAAAGCCTTTTTAAGGGAGGGATCCTCCTTCTATTATGGGAGGGGGATACAAATGTTACAGTGTTGCCATTTTTTTAATGTTTGTTGTTTTTTCATTCACTTTTTTTCCTTTTTGTTGGGAGTGGGTGAGAAATTATTTCAATAGTTTGAGCAAAGAAAACTACCTCGATTTTAAGTGTTTTTGTTGTTTTTTTATCATTGATAGATTTTGTTGGAGTTTAAGAATAGATTGTGTTGCTAAAAAGTGCTGAGATTAACTTGTGCAATTTTGGTTTAAGTCTGATTTTTATAATTCGTGAATATTTCACAGTGTCTGGCTTTAAGCAAGAATTTAATATGGTAAAGGGCCACTCCGGTGATTTTTCTTTTCTATTAATTCATCATGTAGCTATCCCCCTACTCAGGAGTGTAACTAAGGGCTCAGGGGCCCAGGTGCAAAAGTTCAGCAGCCCCTTCCATCTGTACTTGTACCCAAAGACGTAACCTAAAGATTCGGGGCCCCAATGCAAAACCTGTAACAGGGCCCACCAACTATAATTCTTTAGTCATACTACCGGGCTTCTTGTATGGAGAAGATAGGCCTTATGGGCCCCCTAAGAGTCCTGGGCCAGAGTGCAACCGCATCCCCTATAGTTACGCCCCTGCCTACAGTATATATAAGTGACTAGTGTTATCTTAGTTAGGTTTTTCTTTCTGTCTGGAACTCCCAGCCTTTTTTTCTTTAGATAGTCATGTGATCTCAGTTCTGAATAGCTCTGATTTGCTTGGGATTATGGTCATTTGTTAGTCAAATTCTCAGCTTGTGTGATGCTGTTACATGGATGTACTACAGGAACTGCCCACAGGGGGATCCTGTCACAGTTTATGATGATGACCACACAGTTCCTGTCACACAGTTATAATAGCGGAGATCACAGCTCAGCCTCCTGACTGTATACTTATGGTCTGTAGCTTATTTAGGTGAATATAGAAGGTTAATATAGAAGAATTATAAAAAGTGAAAAAAAGGAAAAATACAAGTTTTTAAAGTAATAAACACATGGTTTTGGGCGCAGTTTAGGACAGTATTGTATTCGCTGAATGTCTTATAGATTCATAGCTTTCTTTTGCTGGAGCTACGTGGGCTACCAAAAATTTCAGTTATTTCACTGTTTCTAAGTTAAACTGAGCAGTCACATGGTGAAATATAATTACAGAAGCAGCTTGCAAAAGCCAGATACTGTGTACAATAAACTCCACACATAACGAATGTTTAGTAAAAATGTAATAAGTGAATATTTTTGTTTTTCTCAGCATTTTTTGCTATCCTCTACTTTTCCATGTAGATTAGTTAATAGACATCACATGGTGTTGAGCACTGCCTTCCATTGGCATTGAATATATCCACAACACAAAGCGGGTGGAACTTTGCATACTTGTTCTTGTTTGCGCTATACAAGATGCAAACGTGAGAAGGTCAAGCTTTAGTAGGACTTTTGGTTTACACATTATATTGAGATGATTTAATTGGCATGTTACACTTTCCAAATTCTTTTTGGTTTAGTATTTACTACAACACCTTTTTAGGCAGTTGCCGTTTTAGTCTTTGGAAATCATCCTTGCCAATGTGGATACTAGATTGTGCACCCTACTTGTCACACGAGTACCAGGCCGGGAGGGCAGTGACTCATGCCCATTCAACCACATTATCTCACTTCCACAAGTATCCAGGACTTGTGACTTTAAACAGGGTAAAAATATAGTGTTCCTGATGCTAAGCTCAGGCATTATGACTAGTTGTAAGTAGCTACGTAGACTAAGGAACATTACAGTAGGTCAATTTCTCTTATCTTCCACTTTGAAGGACACAATATATCCTGTCCATGTGTTTTTATATCCTATGAAGAAATACATTTTATTGTGGTTTTTGGGGTATTCCAATGATTTAGAACAGACTTGTTAAAAAAAAAAAGATCTTAATGATTGGGTCAAGTTGCTGGGACACCCCACCGATGTCCTGAATCGGAGCACTCAAAGGTTTCTCTTATGCCTATGGATCTCTTTGAAGAGGTGGCCATGAATGCTTGGTTCTCTCTTATGTTGGACATCAGCGGGGTTCTCTCTCCAAGGGCTTTTGTTATTTTACAATTGGAGTAGTTTTGGTTGTATTTTGCAATCTATGGTACGATGTACAATTGGAGGAAATCTTTACAGCAGTCCAAGTTTACTGCATATATAGCAACGCCTTTCTAACCTTCAATTGTAGAACCATTTTATCATTGGTTTTTGTTTCTTATTTTGTCTTTTTCGTGTTTTTATGTTTTTGTGCTTTTAATTTTTTTTATCTTGCATGATTTTTTTGTTGTTGTGCCGGAGGAAAGTATGTTGCGTTTTAATGAGTTAAGATTTCCTTTTCGTTTTCATACAAAATCGCCTGTTTTACAGTTGCCTCTCCTGTAACAAAAATGATAATGTTAGTTTATGCATATGTAATTGAGTATAGACTTGTGATGCATGAAGGGTTAAGCTATTACCTACTATGATCCCATTGGCTTTGAGATATATTGACAGTCAGTGGGATTTTCTTATGGACAGCGACTTATACAATGAACAGAAATCCAGGTCTGCAGCATACGTTTTATGGAGTTCAAGATATTTGATTGACTATAGTTAACAAAACACTCCAGGAAAAACTGATACTCGGTGTTAAAGGATTTTTTAAAAAATAAATAAATACTCGCCAACTTCAGATGCTCCTTGGCCAGTTCTAGAACCCCAGTGCCAGAACTTTAGAACCTGGAAGAAGTCGGAGGGCAGTCACATTCTGTTCGTTGGGCTCGTGGACGATCAACAATCACAGACGTGATTCTTCCATAGCCGCTGAAGCCTGAGATTGGCCGAGCGGTCGTGTGCACAATGTATCGCACGTGACTGCCTGCTGACTTCCTCCGGGCACCAAGTAGCAGGTACCAGGCGTCCAGCATTGGACAGGGAGCCTCTGAACTGGTGTATATCCATTATTCTTTAATTTACACCTTTTTAACCCTTTCCAATCCACTTTCTGACGTCTAAAGACATTATGATTTAAGGCTGTACAGCTCCATTGTCGGAAGATGTCCGCCGGGCTTCTCTTACTGTATATTGCCAGCCTCTCTTCTGTCAGAGCCTATCCAACGTGCCACCTCATGTAGTACTGGCTTTAGCCAGCATATAGCGCTGTTGTATAACGGCAGAAAAAGAGTAAGCCCCATAGGAAAACCAGGATACAAATTGGATTGGAAAGGGTTAAACCCATAATTTTTTTCTAAAGTCCCAGAAAACACTTTTTAAGCTTCTTCTACATTTGCATATTTTGGTCAGTATTTTGCATCATATTTCTAAGTCAAAACCAGGAGTGGAACTTGCAGAGAGAAAAAGTGAAAGGCTAAGTTCGCACAGAGAAAATGCTGTGGTTTTTTTTCCTTTTTGGATATGCGGGGGAAAAATCCACAGCGGCATACAGTAGTACTTGCAGCATGGATGAGACTTTTACCAAACTCATCCATAAGCTGCAAAAGTTGACCTGTAGTGCGAATTTCTCACCAAGTTCAATGGGGGAGAGTGAAAATTAGCAAAAAAACCCCAACAGTTGCGTTTTTTGCCGCAGATGACCGCGACATTCATAGGTGCAGACCGTAGTTTAAGAATAAAAAAAAACCAACCGCAATAATCCTCTTTCTTTTCCCTGTTGTCCAGTAATGACCTCTCATGTAGACCAGGCATCGCTGCAGTAGTCACTTGGGTCAATACATTACGTCTGGAGACCCAGGATCAAGAAGCTGGCAGGAGAACTAGGCAAGCAGTTGCTACAGGTACAGTGAGGAAAAACGTATTTTTAATTTTAGCTAATATGTAGCGGCAAATCCACGCCAAACTCTACATGACTTGGTACAGATTTGCCACAGAAAACTACTGCAGCATATCCACTCTGTGGGAATCTAACTTTATAGGAACTTCTGCACCACTTCGGTATTTTTGATCCTCTCCTGGTTTGGGGTTACAGATACACTGACGCTCAGGAACCCACAGTAGGCATAACACAGGATATCCGTTTTTCCTCCAACCTTATATGGTCTTCATCATCCCATAGTTTCTCCTGCTCTCTACAAGATCTAGTCATTAGTTTTTTATAATAATGACTTAACTATTTCTTCTTATCTATGCAAAGCTGCTGCTAAATGACCCAATGATTCACCTCCTTGTAAACTTTTCTGTTCATCTGAAGGACGAAACAAAGATGAGGAAGTGATAGACCCCAACTCATGCTAAGTCAATGGTCAACTCAATCTTTTTTTTCTCGAAATCCAAGATCTTAATTCTTTTTATGACATGTATGATGGTAAGTGGAGCTGCCAAATTTGGGTCTTTTAAAGTGTTTTTTATGAAGCTTATAGTATGTCATATACCCATTCAGTGTTTAGTTTTGGGGACTTCCTAGCTGGTTTCCAGCTGTTGCACAATTGGGTCCTCAGAGCTTCCATAACGCACATCAATATAAGCATACTTCCACTCCGCCAGTGACCGTACCAGCCGAAAAGTCTTTTATTTTTTTTCAGTGGTATTACGGGTATGCTTACCGGCTGAGTTGGTCACTACCATTCTCACAGACCATGTAACACAAAACCTCATGCCTAAAATCCATGTAATATTGTAGTTGTGCTTAATAATGTGCTGGTGCTACAAAAACAAAGAGATTACAATGAAAAACGGGCCAAGAGTCACATGCTTTAAGGAGTCCTTGGCATGCTAATTCATCGGTTTTCACCTTGAGCTTTACAAACCTGTCTTAAAAGTGTTCATTTCTGCTTTTCCTGCTGGATAACATTGGATTTTAAAGCATTCTTAACTTGTGACAAATTCTATATATTTTAATCCACATTTTTGCAGACAAAGCGGCCAAGAAATTTTCTGTTCTGTTGAGTTTATGATATGAGCCAAATGAATAATTAATAGAGATGAGCGAGTATACTGGCTAAGGGCAATTGCTCGAGCGAGCATTGTCCTTAGCAAGTACCTGCCCGCTTGAGACAAATGGTTCGGGTGCCGGCGGCGGGCAGGGAGCTGCGGGGGAGAGCGGGGTGGAACGGAGGGGAGATCTCTCTGTCCCCCCCCCCCCCCCCCCCCCCCCCCCCCCCCCACTCCCTCCTGCTGACTACTGCTACTCACCGATCCCCTGCGCCGGCACCCGAACCTTTTGTCTCGAGCGGGCAGGTACTCGCTAAGGGCAATGCTCGCTCGAGCAATTGCCTTTAGCAAGTATGCTCGCTCATCTCTAATGATTGACTAGTCTTGAGGATACAACAGACATGAGAACATCTTATAGAAGTCCTTGTGTTCTCCAAAATGAATTCATAAGTGTAGACTAATACGGTAATCACTAAGGATGAGCTTCCTGCACACTGATTTTTAGTTGGAGGAATCGGCATGAATTCCATGCATTTTTTTTACAAACACCCTTTTTATTTTATCACACAGGCAAGTGGTAGGTTGTGATGAAGCGCACTGCGAACAGTACTTTTTTTTTGGGGGGGGGGTCCGTTATTAGTGGTGCATTTCAATGAGGAACAAACAAGAAAAATAAAGTGTTTCGTAAAAAGAAGAAAAAAATAGCATGAATCCAAATCACACTGAAAATCCGGGAAAGCGGCACCCACAATACAAATTTTTTAAAAAGCACCATTCTTAATGTGTTTTCATAACTTCTTATTAATACACAGCTAATATCTGGAAACAGAAAATGCGGCAAAAAACATACATTGTGAAACCACCCTTGGGCTACTCTTACACGGCCCGACTATCACCCGTGTAAAAGCATGACCCAACAGGGTACTGAGCGAGAAATCCTTCATTAGTCAATAGTCGCATTGTTTCATGAGCGTAATGAGCATAAATAGGTAGTTGTTCATCTAGGGCCAACTGCCTGTTCATAGTGAATGGAGGTGGGCATCCAGAAGAGATCTCTGGCGCACTCTGTCTCCATGCACTGAATGACTATTGCGCCTGTGTGAAAGCACAGGGGTAACAGTCGTGCTTTGCAAAAGTACCCTTAAGCTCAGTTCACAGACTCTATTCCAGACTCTATCATATTGGATTGGAAAAACCACAGACCCCATGACCGGGCACTATAATTCAGTGGTGTAAGTCTTATGACTGATCAATCAGCTTGATATCTATTTTTCCTAACTTCTAAACATAGCCTTAAATGGGTTGAGCTATAATATAAAGTTATCCCTTATCCACAGGGGATCAATTTATGATCGGGGGTGTCCAAGCGTGTACTCTGCAATCTCTGGTGCTGTCATTGTGATGAAACACGCTTGCATGTCCTCTGCTCTATACATTCAGGATCGGTTAGGGGGTCAACGGACTGATTTCCCCCCCCCCCCTTTCCCCACATGGCTGAAAGTAATTTTTGCTATAAGGTTTTGCTATAAGAACCAATGCCGCGTTCAACCAGGCCATGAGATATGGGAGGCCAGAGCTTAACATAGATGTGGGTTTCACCTCTAAGACCTGCACCTGTCAGGCTTGGTTTCCGATAGGAATACCCCTTGAAGCATTTCTCATAGGATCAAAGGGAAGGATATGAGAACAGAGCGTCATCTTGCAAACAGTAGGTTCCCATTCTAGGAGATATCCCATTGTGTATGCTTTACAGAAAGCAAACCCTATAAAACGTCCATTCAGCTCTTAGTCATTTTAAATAACTATCAACGACTGGTTTAAATTGTATGGATGTGATGCTATAAAGTATCCAATAAGAGTTCAGAAGAATTTTTTGATTTTAGTCTACTTTTTTAGCCCCTCTATTACTTTTCAAATCTTTTCCCATGGTGGGGTGTATTTGAGAAAGCAGTGTTATTATTTCAGCCACTAAAATTAGAGCATCCTATCAATTTTACCATCGTAGTTTATAAGAAGCGGAATACAGTTAATTTTCTTTTTCACCTATTACATTTAACCTTTTCCAATCCACTGTCTGACATCTAAAGACATTTATGATTTAAGGCTGTACAGCTCCGATGTTGAAAGACGTCCGTCGGGGTTCTCTTACTGTATATTGCCAGCCTCTCTGCTGTCGGAGCCTATCCAACATGTCACCTCATGCAGTACTGGCTTTAGCCAGCAGATAGCGCCGTTGTATAACAGCAGAAAAAGAGTAAGCCCCCTAGGAAAACCAGGATACGAATTGGATTGGAAAGGGTTAAAGCAGATTTTGACAAAAGGTACTATTTTATCAAATAGCACTCAGTCATAAATGAATGAATCCAGTCTGTAAGATCTCTTGGCTGGTGTCCGTACTGTCTTATGTTAGCTCATTCTGCAATTAAAGGAGTTTTCCAGTGAAATCCTATTGATGACCTATCATCAGGAGAGCTCATCAATAGTCGATTGGCTGGAGTCCACCACTCAGGATCCTGACCGATCAGCTATTGATGACCTATCATCAAGAGAGCTCATCAATAGTTGATTGGCCGGGGTCCACCACTCAGGATCCTGACCGATCAGCTATTAATGACCTATCATCAGGAGAGCTCATCAATAGTTGATTGGCCGGGGTCCACCACTCAGGATCCTGACCGATCAGCTATTAATGACCTATCATCAGGAGAGCTCATCAATAGTTGATTGGCTGGGGTCCATCACTTGGGACCCCCAACCAATCAGCTGAGCAGGTGCATGTTGTCAGCGCCACAATAGCGCAGCTGATTGGTCAGGGTCCTGAGAGGAGGACCCCAGCCAATCAACTATTGATGACCTATCCCGATGATAGGTCATAAATAGTCTTTCACTGGAAAACCCCTTTAAATGCCTTGCTGTTTTGTCACTCCTATAAATGAAGCGGAATATCTACATCCAAAAAGTTTTCCAAATAAAACCAAAGTTCAAGATTTCGTTAACTACCTCATACAAAGATACCTGCACTGTTGGAGCAGACCGCAGTTTCTCAGAGAACTACCTCATATTTGAATTGTTTATAGGAGTTGCAGCACTCATGAAGCTATAGGGGATTTACTAAAGGAATTCCCCTAAATCTTCCCAAGAGTGATCTCACCTCAACTGAAGTGCTTTCTTATCTACTCTGCATATAGTACTTAAGTCACAATGGCATGGATTTACTGGGAGCCTCTAGAAGCTATTTTTTTCCAAATAACAGGAAGGCAGGGCATTTCCCATTAAAGTATAGCTTTCCTGTATTTTTGGCAGCTGCCTTTTCCGATCGAATGATATTTTTGTGGTACTTCTATGTATTTGTGTAAATAATGTAAAGCAGGATTGTGTCATCACTGGATTATGCCTATTGAAGATGGACCCTATGGTGAAGCTACCCCCCTCTTCCTTTGCAACTTTGCTTTTATTTTTTTTAGGATGGCACAAATCCTGCTGCAACTTTTTGTTTCTGTAACTCCACTACCTTTTTGGAAATGTGACCAATGTATTTTAAAGAGCATGTCTAGTAAGTGTTAGAGACTTTTAAATCAATAAATGTGAACTTGTATAACATTCTCATCTGTGGTTATTTTGTTTTATTACAGTAGGCATCGTGATGTCACTGTGACATAACTAGAGTTTGGTTTCCATTTTGTATACACTTGTAGAGAGTCACTCTAGAGGACTTTGTGTAACTAAGAAGTAGTTCCAAGGTTTATCGCCTATCCATAGGTGGGGGTCTCAGCGATCATCCATAGGATGGAAAGCTGATAAAAGTCTGATCGCCGAGACCCCCTTCAATCCTGAGATCAAGGGTCTTTGCCCCCCACTTCTCACTTTACCCCCACAATGACGTGGAGACTGAATGAAGCGGTGGCCAAACTTACACAGTGGTGCTCAATTCACTTTAATGGGGTTGATTGAACAGAAACAGTGGAGTACAAGCACTTTGCTATTTCCGGCACTCCCATTGAAGATGAATGGTGTGGCACTGCACATACTCAACCCTGCTCCATTCAAGCTCCTTCTTTGTGTATTACCACATGTCTCCTGCAATGGCTACTACTCAGGTTAGCACAAAACACGTGATCTTTGTGTTCATTGCTCTCTGCTGTTAATGGTAACAACCCATTAGATCACGGTTACCAGGTACATGCAGAGAAGACATACCATATCCATTCTACATATTGCTAAGACCTCTCTACACAGGGAATCTATGTAATGTCATCAATGACTTCATAGGTTTTTTTTTGTCAACCACTGAAATGCCAAAGCAGCAGTTTCTGCATTTGAGAGATACAATAGAAATGATCCCTCAAGGTACAAGCGCCTTAACCCCTTAACGACGGCCCCATCGGGATTCTACGTCCTGGCCGACTGGGCTTTATTCCTAGAGGACGTAGTTTTATGCATCCTCTAGGAATGACAGCCCTGCAGGCTCAGGACGTGATAGCTCCATGCTGCCGGTTACCGGAGGTAGCCAACAGCATGGAGCTGTCATCCCGGGCCGCGGGACCCCACCCCCGGTAACGCGATCGCCTGTATCCACCGGATACCGGCGATCGCGTTAAAGTCAATGCACAGTTAAAAACAATGAAAGTTTCAGCTCCCCTTATGGATCGGATCCGTAAGGGGAGCTAAGAGTACTCACCCCCGGTCCTCCGCAGCGTCCGGCATCTTCACTGTTCTCCCCGGCCCTGCCGCCGGCGTCTGCGCATGCGCACCAGACGCATTACGTCACGCGCATGCGCAGAGAGTCGGGAGGCCCGGGAAATTTAAAAACTCCCTGCTCCCGGCTAGAATGAGTAGCCGAGCGCAGGGAGCTGTCACCAGGAGCCGCTGTATGCGGTTCCCGGTCACATGATCGCTGCTATCCAATGGATAGCAGCGATCATGTAAAAGTTAACAAAAAGTTTAAAAAGTGTAAAAAAAAAAAAAAAAAGATAAAAAGTTTTTCATCTCCCCTCATGGATCATATCCATGAGGGGAGATGAAATTAGGTACCTTAAGCCCCCAGATTTATCCGCGGACCTTGCACGGCTTTTGCGCAAGCGTCCGTCGCCAAAATGGCGGACGCAGGCGCAAAAGCCGCTGATTGGCGCGGTAATTTAAAATCTCCCCGCACCTGGCTACTAAATGTAGCCAAGAGCCTGGAGATTTCATGGGGTGCCATGGTACGCGTTTCCCAGTCACGTGATCGCCGTTATCCAATGGATATCGGCGATCACGTAAAAGTAAAAAAAAAGCTCAATTTTCACCTCCCATCACGGATCGGATCCGTGAGGGGAGGTGAAATTACTTAAATAAGGTCACCAACGAAGTTCCCTGACGGGATCCTTATCCGTGGACCTTCCCCCAGTTTTGGCGCATGCGCCCATCGCCAAGACGGCGGACGCAAGCGCAGAAGCTGGGGAGGGCAAGAGGAAATTTTAAATCTCCTGGCTACTAAAGGTAGCCAAGAGCTTAGAGATGTCACGGGGGGCCGCAGTGAGCGGTCTTCGGTCTAGTGATCGCCATTATCCAATGGATAATGGCGGTCACGTAAAAGTCAAAAGACAATTAAAGTTTGATGCTCCGTTCACTTTGGGCCCCATTGTGCATCCAGACAGAAGATTAGGGCCACAATGCATATGTTTCTGAACACGGGACAAATGGGGGTATACATTTTGGGGTGAAAGTCTTCATTCCTATGTCTGCTGTACAAAAAAACCTACTTTTAAAATTAGATAATTGCCAAAAAAACTAAAATCGTAATTTTTTCCTTCTGCTTTGCTTCGATTCATTTAAAATCTGTGGGGTCAAAATATGCAGTACACCACTAGATGAATGCGTTAAGGGGTCTAGTTTTTAAAATGGGGTCATTTGTGGGGGTCCGCTGTCGTTTTGGTCGCTCACTGGGTCTGCAAGTGAGCAATGGGGCCTAAAACGCCTTCAACCAAAATGTCTGTTCTGAAAACCACCCGCTGCTCCTTCCAGTTTGGGCCCCGTTGTGTATACGGACAGAAGATTAGGGCCACAATGGGTATGTTTCTGAACACGGGACAAATGGGGGTATCCATTCTTGGGTGAAAGCCTCCATTTATATGTCTGCTATCTAAAAAGAAATGTTTTTAAAATCACATGATTGATAAAAAAACCAAAAATCGTAATTTTTTCCTTCTGCTTTGCTTTGCTTCATTCAAAAACTGTTGGGTCAAAATATGCAGTACACCCCTAGATTAATGCGCTAAGAGGTCTAGTTTCCAAAATGAGGTCATTTGTGGGGCTTCTCTATCGTTTTGGCCGCTCGAGGGGTCTACAAGTGACCAATGGGGATTAAAACGCCTTCAAGCCAAATGTCTGATCTGAAAGCCACCGGCTGCTCCTTTCGGTTTTGGCCCCGTTGTACATACGGACAGAAGATTAGGGCCACAATGGGTATGTTTCTGAACACGGGACAAACAGGGGTATGCATTTTGAGGTGTAAATCCTTGTTTTCATGTGCACTATAGAAAAAAATTCTGTGTTAAAAATTACATATTTGCAAAAATATGAAATTTTATTTTTTTTACTCTACTCTAAATTGCATTAATTCCTGAAAAGAAACTGTGGGGTCAAAATACTCCTGACCCCCCTCAGTGAATACACTAAGGGGTGTAGTTTTTAAAATGGGGTCATTTGTGGGGTTATCTATAATTCTGACACCTATGAGCCTTTACAATCTTGGCTTGGTGCCGGAAAATAAAGCGTTCCTCAAAATGTTGATAAGTAATGTTAAATTTGTACGGCTCCTAAATGGTTAAAAAAAAACGAAAGTTTTTCAAACGTGCATTCAGAATAAAGTGAACAGATGGAAATATATATCTGAGCAAAAATTTGTACTGTATGTTTGCACATATTTGAGATTACAGTTGAAAACGTGAAAAAATGACAATTTTTCCAAATTTTCCCATTTTGGTTTTTTTTAATAAATATACACAAATTCTATGGGTCTATTTTTACCACCTAAATGAAGTACAACATGTGGCGAAAAAACAATGTCAGAATCACTTGGATATGTAAAGCCTTCACGGAGTTATGATATGTTAAGTGACACATGTCAGATTTCCAAAATTTGGCTCCGTCACTAAGGCGCAAACAGGCTTCGTCACTAAGGGGTTAAGGTGCCCATACAACATCGGCTGTTGGCTGAACACTCATTGAGGCGACCGCTTTTTCTCCCTACTCCCCCATAGACATAAATGAATGCTTCAGCCAAGCGTCCGTGTGTTTTCAGTGGGCTTAGGGCAGTAAGCCATACACACCTCATCTGACAACAGCTCATCTCCAAGGAGAACAAAAGGATGGGGCGTTAAAATTCAACATATCCAATCCTCCTTTTCCTCGACACAATAAGAGTTGGAAAGCCTGTCATACATATATGGTAGGCGACCAGTCCTGCTTAAATTGGTTCAGATGACTTTTCCCTAAGAGGGCCTATAGAATAATTTCAGCATTTAAAGGTCTTTCCCAGGCCATTAAACCTTGAAACTACATTAATGGGGTTGTCCAGAATGCTATACCATTTTCAAACATTGATCCAAATGTGTGAGAAAATAATATAAGGAGCATTACTTCCCTGTCCTCAGCACCGGCGATCCAGCGCCACAGTCCTCTTGGTCTTGGTTGTGGAATGGAAACCAACTGACCACTGCAGCGGCCAGGTGCCATTGTGGTATCGCAGCTCCTAGTATCTGAGCGGTGATGCAAGTACAACAGCGCCTAACTGCTGCAGCCTCTAATTGGTTGCAGTGGTCAGGTGGTTTTTAGGGAAAGCAATACATCCAAAGGAATTCTCTACAATCGCTAGTAGGAAATGCATCCAAACACTCCACAGATGGTTCCACTCGTGTTCCATATCAGTTGTGTAGCTACTTTTATTCCAGAACAAGCGATCCTCAAATGGCATCGAGACTAAATGGACAAAA
Organism: Eleutherodactylus coqui; assembly: GCF_035609145.1. Classification (NCBI taxonomy): domain Eukaryota; kingdom Metazoa; phylum Chordata; class Amphibia; order Anura; family Eleutherodactylidae; genus Eleutherodactylus; species Eleutherodactylus coqui. The sequence continues at coordinate 33,705,910 of NC_089846.1, forward strand.
ATGAATATCTAGTGCAGTACTTTTTGAAGAGATGAACACTGTAATTACATTGATTATACTCACAAGATGAGCAGGGTTAAAAGCGAACATGCTACAGCAGGCAACACGCCACTGACACTGCCAGACCCTGGCTTTTTCCCAGGCACAGTGGCTATTGCAATCCCTCACTTTTAAATATGAAATAAATTTCATGATTTACATATTTCATCAAATTCATCCACATCACTTTTATATAAATTTACTAATTGGCACAAATACAGTTTTAAAACCACTATAAATACATTCAAAAAGTTAAATCCCCGATCATGTGGTCCTATTTAATCTGTATGCATTCACATATAAATCCCATCCAGAAAATAGAATCATAGACTGGTAGAGTTGGAAGGGACCTCCAGGGTCATCGGGTCCAACCCCCTGCTCAGTGCAGGATTCACTAAATCATCCCAGACAGATGTCTGTCCAGCCTTTGTTTGAAGAGTTCCATTGAAGGAGAACTCACCACCTCCTGTGGCAACCTATTCAACTCATGGATCACCCACACTGTCTAATATCTAATTTGTGTCTCCTCCCTTTCGGTTTCATCCCATTGCTTCTAGTCTTGTGCAAATGAGAATAGGGCTGATCCCTCGGCGCTGTGACAGCCCTTCAGATATTTGTAGACCGCTATTAAGCCCTCTGTCAGATGAGCATGCGTTTTGCCCGCACATAATGCATGCTTCTAAAAGAACCAATGGGTTCCGATAGAAGTGTTCATATGCGAGGAATTTGAAGCGCAAAACAGTGTGCATCTAAAAAAGATAGAACATAGGTGCGTGTTTTGCTGGAATTTCCATTGACTCCTGTGGGAGCAGGGGTTAATGGAAACTCCTGTGCACGGAACAGATTCCCCGCTGCTTATAGCAGGGCATTTAAAAGGTGGTGCTGACCAAAATCGCCTTTTAAATGTCCGACTGTTAACCCCTTAGTCCCCACAGGAATATGGGGACTCCCTGAGGGTTCCATTAATCCCCGTGGGGAATCCCCTCATCGCTGAACACTGTGACAGCACTGTCACAGTGTTCAGTGATGAGGGGACTGCAGCTGGGATGAAAGAATCCCCTATCAAAGTTGTTACAGCTGTGGCAGAGGACCCCGATACTATCCCATTGCTTTTAATGGGGCCAATGCTACTGCCGCCCCATTGAAAGCAATGGGATGAAGGCAACCCCCACTGGGATTTTCAGGGAAGGGCTTGAAATATAAGCCTTACCCTGAAAGTAACCCCTAGTTGCAGGAAAAAAAACCTAGCAGTACTGATGGGTCTCCATCGCGTCTTCTGAATCATTTCCCCTGGCCAGTGATTTAAAAGTCCCCACCTCCTGAAAGCACTGCCTTCGATTGGCTGAGCACTGTGGCCAATCAGAGGCAGTGCTCAGCTTATATTTCAAGCCCTTCCCTGAAAATTCCGATCACTTGATAGGACCTATCCCTGCATTAACCACTGTTTAAAACAATGGAAACTTTAGGGAAAAAATGGAATAAAGGCCAAAATAGAAGAAATTTAAATACAACAATTTATATAATTACAACAACTTATATAGTGCAGAGGGAGCTTTGGCACTGATACAAATGGTATGTAGTTATTATATATTAATAAATTACATACCGTGTGTGTGCGGTTTATTTTTTTTCAATGAGATTTGTGTGTAGATTCTGATTGGAGATTTTGTGCCACGTGACTTAAGTATTTATGAATGGGATTTATGTGGAAATGTAGGCAGGTTAAATAAGAGCATATAGTCCGGTTTTTAACTTTTTGAATGTATTTATAGCGGTTTTGGTGGTGGAATAAAAACCACTACACTACTGATTGCGAACGCTTATGGAACCATCTACGGAGAGTTTTAGATGCTGGTGACTGTAGAGGAGCATGCCTTTGGATATATTGCTTTCACTAAAAACCTTACATGAAGCAGTGAAATACATAAATTTGTTATTTTACAGAAGTGACTCCATCTTTGATCGCCCGCTCTGTAAGGTGTGAATGCCCTTACAACATTTTAGTTTTTATTTTTCTGAGAGCAGTCAAGAACATTCTTGAGCTAAGATAAGAATAAAATGGATTTTGCTAGTAATGTGGAAAATGAAATGGACAATGGACCAAAGCCTGATGATTCGGAAATGACTTTCAAACAGATAGAGTTCCTGTCGGTTAAGGAAATAACATTAATGTGGGATTCTGCCTGCCTGGAAAAATACCTAAAAACAATGATACCATGGGATTCAAGATGGCAGCTACCATTAAATGTAGAAAACAGTGTGCAAGATATGGGTAATTGAGAAGCTATGTCCAAAAAGTTTTGACAAGTAAAACAGGAATATGAGGAGGTTAAGCTATATAAATGGATAAAAATAAGGATAAGATATATCCAAGGAGGACAGTCATCATGCAGTTACCGCAGGTAGGGGAAATAACGAAGAACAGTTTGGCGTGAGAGGGTCTATTTTAAATCTTGGAATTATGACACCTATGGGACACGTGACACAAAATGTCAAAGTTGGAATAATGGTTTTAGGGAAAGGTCTGGACAGTATGGACAAAATAGATATAAGAGGAATTATGTTAAAGAGCTCCACGGTGCTATTATCATAATGGTTATAATGGTAATTAATTACCGGTTTCAAAGGGGATTTGAGCATGATCCGATCATTCTCAGTTTGGAAAAAGTTTAAAGAATGGATGAAGATTTAGTGAATATCATTTTAGATCAGAAAAACAATTTGGGAGCCGATATTGGAGAACACGATAATAAAACTGAACAGGTTCAGTATATGGGACAACGGGGTGCAAAACTTACAGGGGGATATTAGAGAAGAAAAGTTGGTAGTTTTGCTACAAAGTCAATCTGCATTACCCGTGGCAGAACAGGGGGATTTAAAACAAGTGCAGAGTGGAGTCGAATTGAAGAATTTTTTCACGACCACATTGACCAATCTAACAACCAATTGGGGGGGGGGGGGGGGGGAGGCAGCAGTGTGAATAGGTAGAGGATGTCCGAAGCAAAACTACTCCAGTAAAAAGGAAATTAGAAGAGGAGGTCAGAAAAATGGCTGCTGACGTCCTTATTTAGGGGGATCCCCAAAAAACTGACAGAGAATTGAAGAAAAAGGTGAAGGTATTTTTATGAAGGTGGTAATAAGTTTATAAATGAAGCGCCTTTTAAGTATTGGACAGGGGTTTGACATTTATATGAGATAAAGGTATTAATAAATTCCAAGCATACGTAGATATTCAGAAGTTTGTGCTTAATTTTAATTAAGAATTATATATATTTTTGGTCTTATCAAACCAGAGGATGGATCAGTCAACGGTGTATGTTGGGTTAAAAGATTTTATTCCGAAAATAGCTGGGAATGATTGCGTGGATACTTTAACCCCTTCCCGCTCCCTCCCGGGGCAACCTCTCTTATTGGGGTTGTAGTCCCCCAGAGGGACTTGAAAGTAAAGTTTAAAAAAAATCAAAGTTTTTTTAATTGTAAAAAAAAAAAAAGTTATAAAAGTTTAAATCACCCCCCTTTTGCCATATCTATTATTAAAAAATCTTAATCATAAAATAAAACTATGTATTTGGTATCACCGCGTCCGTAAAAGTCCGATCTATCAAAGTAGTCCATTATTTTTCCCACACGTTGAACATCGAAAAAAAAAAAATCAAGAACGCCAGAAATGCACTTTAGTTACCCTGTCTCCCAGAAAAAACGCAATAAAAAGCGATCAAAAAGTCATATGTATTCCAAATTGGTACTACCAGAAACTACAGGACATCCCACAAAAAATGAGCCCTTGCTCAACTACGTCGATGGAAAAATAAAGTTATTGCGCGCACAAAATGACCGCAGAAAATAATTGAAAAAAATTAAATGTCTTTGAAAAAAAAAAAAGAAAGAGTAGTATAGTAAGAAAAAAACCTATACAAGTTTGGTATCGTAGTAATCGTACCGACCCATAGAATAAAGTTGTCATGTTGCTTTTGTTGCCGTTTGTGTGCTGTAGAAACAAGACGCACCGAAAGATGGCGGAATGTCGTTTGTTTTTTTTTTCATTTTACTCCACTTAGAATTTTTTAAAAGTTTTTCAGTACATTTTATGGTACTTTAAATAGCACCATTGAAAAATACAACTCATCCTGTAAAAAAACAAGCCCTCATACAGCGACGTCGATGGATAAATAAAGGAGTTACGATTTTTTTGAAGGGGGGAGGAAAAAACCGAAAATGGAAAAAGAAAAAGGGGCCGCGTTATTAAGGGGTTAAAGAGGATTGTGGTGGATGAATTAGCAACTATGCTACTTAGGAGAAAGGAGAGTAATTTAAGTAAGGAAGAGTGGGAAGCACTTAGGGGCTTAGAGGAGAATAAAAAACTAGTTAAAAAGCCTGCTGATAAAGGGTGGCAGTTGTCTTAGTGGATCTTAATGACTGCAATAAAGAAATGTATAGGCTACTGTCAGAGCCAGTCACATAGCAAAGGCTGGGAAGTAATCCTACAGATCTTTATAAAAGGGAATCAGGACATTTTGGGGTAGGGCAAAAAATGAGAGGATAATTAAAGAGGCAGAATCAAAGTATTTGAATATTAAATGTCCAAAAATTCCCATTATACATTTCTTACCCAAAATTTAAAAAAATAAAATAAAGGAAGACCTGTAGCTTCTGGGATTGATTCATTGACTAGTAGGACATCTGAATATGTGGATTTTTAAATTAGCAAAAACGTAATTCGCACGGCATTAGAGATGAGCGAGTCTACTCGGCCACGCCCCTTTTTCGCCCGAGCACCGCGATTTTCTAGTACTTCCGTACTCGGCTGAAAAGATTCGGGGGTCGCCGTGGGTGAGTGGGGGGTTGCAGCGGGGAGTGGGGGGGAGAGGGAGAAAGAGAGGGCTCCCCCCTGTTCCCCGCTTTTCCCCCCCCCCGCTCCGCCACGCCTCCCCCCGAATCTTTTCACCCGAGTACGGAAGTACTCGAAAATCGTGGCGCTCGATCGAGTAATTACTCGAAACGAGTAGGTTCGCTCATCTCTACACGGCATCCTAAAGCTAATTCACATGAACATGTTTGGACAGCACATTCTGCAAGCAAAATTTGTGACTGCAATACACCGTGGATAGAACCTATTGATTTCAGAAGGTTTGTTCACATGCATGAATGTGTGCGATTCGTTCAAAAATACGCAACATGCTCAATCTTACTGCGCATTTGCAAACAAAAATATCAAATGTTTAACCTAATTGCCAATTTCAAAGAATAGAAGCTTGGTTAAGTGTTTTCTTGCGTGTGCAAAAAGTAAAGCATGCAGATGAGCGCACAAATACGCAACACCCATTGTGTAAATACGCAGCGTAAATGCACTTGCACCCATGTGACACCAGACTTATTTAAGTGATTCTGGTGCTGTGATTAACTTATTAATGGATTTGTGTATCATTTGAAAATGATACTGTATTTCCCGAAAAGAAGACACTGTCTTATATTAATTTTTACCCCAAAAGAGGCGCAGTTTCTTATTTTCGGTGGGTATCTTAATACTTACCTAGCAGGTGACATCCCCGTCCCTCTTGCTGCTCTGCAGGCGCTGCGGCAAATCTTTTGTGTCGTCCTCAGCACTGAAAGAGCATTTTCTTCCTGGTAATGTGTCTTGAATACCCCACTGCCAGCAAGAGAATGCTGTGATTGGCTCAGGACCACAGACTGAGCCAATCACAGCCGGCACTTGATGAGTCAATGTACAGCCATTCAGTGAATGACATCAGTTTTTTTTTCATGTAGTGTAGCTAGGTCTTATTTTCCAGGGAGGGCTTATATTTCAAGCACCACTCCCACACACCCCTGAATCAGGGTAGAACTTATTATCGGGGAACCATGGTTGTTGTGATCGGAATTTTTACCATGATGAAGGATTGTTCTCATCAAGAGAAACCATGTAGTCTTGTGAATATGATACCTTTTAATGGCTAACAAAAATACATCATGTTACAGCAAGCTTTCAGGTTTTCTATCGATCCTTCATCAGGCTAAGATGGGGCACATATATAATATGCAAATGCAGAGAGGACACCCCTCTTGGTTGAAATATAAATGTTAAGAAATTTAAGACTGTTTTGCACTCAAAATTTAAACTGAACTGAGAGATAAATACTTAATCAGTCCACTGAGCTCAGGAATGTGACCGTTTTATGATGTGCCTTATCTCTCCTTTAGCCTGCACATGGAAGGAGATGCAGCACCACCTATTGGATGGCAACATTATTACAAGTCAAGTTCAGAATTTTTATGAAATTTAAAATGAAAAAAATAAAATATTGGGAAGAGGACATCCCTCTTGACCTCCTTCAGACCTTTCATATGCTCCACTAATGCAAGAATCCCGGGCTGAGGTTCATTCCATTCTTGAGGGTATCAAACATGGCCATACATTTGTACTCCCAAATTCTTCTGTGATACTGCGACTTGAAATTGCCCTTCAGTATGATAACCCTCATCTACTCTATGCCATATCCTTGACCGCAAAAAAGTTTGGCCACAGGTAATTCAGTCTTCCCCTCGGTGTTTAGATAGAAGAGGGGAAAAGTCGAGGTTTGACTTTATATATATATATATATATATATATATATATATATATATATAAATACTGTATTTTTCTGTGTATAAGACAAGTTTTTTTGCCGTTTTTTTCAGGTTAAAAATCTAACTGCGTCTTAAACATCAGGGGGCTTGGTTTAACGGTATGTTTCTCAGTACTTACTATGGTTCTCTGTTGATTGGCTCCTCGGTACGGAGCCCATCCTCATTGGATTCAGATAGCCAACCAGGATCCTCTGACATTAGGACATGCCTCTTCGCAGTTGCTTCTGAGAGTTGGAGTTTCCGCAAAGTCTAAAAGCAGAAAGCTTAACAGAGTAGGAACTACCAGTCCCGGCAGGTAGCATTCTCCTTTAAGTAGTGATACAGGTAGTGATAGAGCTGCAACAAACACCAGAAAGTAGTAATGAGGCAATTAAGATGTAGAAGTGGAAGAAATTGATCTGTTTGGAACTACCAGTGATGGAGACGAGAGTAGAGATGCAACAGAGACCACATAATATCCTAGTACTGGGATGTAAACGTTACCTATGGCTATTACTAAATAAAAATGTGGTCTGTTTTATAGTTAAAATGTTCTTTTCTTCAATTTTGGGTTAAAAAGTGGGTGTGTCTTATACAGGAAAAATACGGCATATACATATTTTTTACAATTTTTTAAACTTTTCTTTGTTGTTTACTTTTGAAACGGGTTAAGGACAAGGCATTTGTTATTTCCATTACTGCATTTTAAAAGCAATAACTCAGTTTGTTATTGACCTAGCTGTACGAAGGTCTGCTTTTTGTGGAATAAATGGTATTTCATTGACATGATTTTGGGGTGCATGGCATATATGGAGAAAAGTTATGTTTGTTGAGGGCAAAAGAAAAGCTGTAATTTCATTGCTGTATTTTGGGATTTGTTTTTGCCGCATTCACTATAGTGTTGTTCTGTGGATCGTTCCGAGTATGACGATACCAATACAGTATGCATTGGAATGCACACGTTTTACTGTTTAACCCCTCAGTGACTGGGCCTATTTTGGTTTCAAAGATGCAACAATTTTTTTTTTTGGGGGGGGGGGGGGGGGATTTTCATCTCCACTTTTCAAAAATCATAACTTTTAAACTGTTAAAATGTATTTTTCTGTTGAGATATGACGGCTTTTTTATGCGGTAATCAGTAGTTGTTTGTGCCGTTCTTGGGTACAAAATGTATTTTTTAACTTTTATTACATTTTTTTGAATGGAATCAGAACACCTGAATTATTAGTTTTTTTATAACACTAATCATGCAGCAAAAATTATGACAATACCAAAATTATACATTTTTTAGGTTTTTCCACTTTTGCACAATCAGGTCGGCTTCACATAGGCAATAAAATTGTGCAAGATTTGTGAGATGTACAAATATGAATCTGATTGTTTTGAATGGGGTCATACTCATGAGTGATGTTTTCCAGCATGGTACCTTGATGCCATGCTATGTGGGAAACAAACATGTTCTATTTTGCTGCATGCTCTCGCATCGCAGTGTTCATTGTTTCCAATGGGCCCGGTGGCAGCAGCTCCATTGAAAGCAATGGGAGAAATTCCACATTCTGTGACTTGAAGTGATGCATAGCCTTGTGTGATCTGGATGGCATAACCAAGCAAGCACACTCATAAATCTTGTTATTTGTATAGCGCCAACTTATTCTGCAGCGCTTTCCGGTAATTTATTTATTACCCCACACCAAGCTGGGTACTCATTTTACTGACATCAGAAGGATGAAAGCCTGAGTCAACCTTCAGCTGGCTACCACACAGGGATTGAACTTGCGAGCAAGAGCTTAGGACTGCATTAGCACTCTGCGCCACACTTAGGGCTCTACCCCCCATAGACGTTTCCCATATCTGGATCCATCCGGCACAAAATTCCAGACGAAGTAGTGCAGCATGCCTAGAAGAATGCAAGGCAGCATGATAGAAGGCTGACAGACCACTTTATATTTAAAGGAGTTCGTCATGTGCCGCCCAGTTCCGTCATAGTACTAATACAGATACGTTCCCAGATGCCATTTTATTTTCCTGTTTCCATGATGGTACAGGAAAACAGAATCCGTGATTGCAGATGTGAACAGAACCTAAATTGAATATGTTTGGGGGTGAATTCACACCTGCCGTGTTAGGGTCATTTCTGGGTTTACGCTGCAGACTGCGTATTACACATTTTAAAAATCTACACATAATACGCTCGTGTGTGAGTGCGTCCTTAGTACATGCAATGGTAAGAGATGTAATTACTTATTTAAGTAAAGGTAAGGTAACGTTGTGACTGACTCTTCTAGGGTGAAGTCACATAGTGACATTTTCTTGCAAGACTGTTTTTGCGGGGCGTTTTGCCATTGCCTTCCCCAGACATCTTTTACCAACCTCAGAAGAATGAGTCAACCTTCAGCCGGCTACCTAATCGTCAGTGAGTTGGTCAGCAGCACTCAGAACACCCCAGTAGGAGAAGCCAAGCTGGAGGAGGAGAAAAAAATGCGTCTAGCATACGCAAAAAATGCCAAGCAACCAGAGGGTTGTGGACCATCAACCACTTAAAGTAGATCCAATATGTAAAGAGAAGGTAGCAGCATAACAGGTGCTTCAGAATTGTTGTAAAACGCAGAACTTTATTGTTTCATCTTTTTCTAAAACGGGCAACGTTTCAACCTTTTATGGTCTTTCTCAAGCCGATTAGTAGGTGAAACAAGGCGGTAAGTCCATCTTTCAGCCGGCTACCTGAATCATGTGGGGATTGAACCCGCAACCTTTGGTCATGAGAGAGAGCTTAGGACTGCATTCTGCTGCCCTAACACTCTGCACCACAATGGCAATTGCAGGTTGGACATGCATAAAGAATCCATACTAAAATAGAAATCGCAATTGGTTTACGCGAGTGTGTAGGAAGAAGCGTTTTTCCATTTACGAACGGTATTTGTTGCGGATCCACAGTGCGGATGCTGACCACGGATCCCGCAATGCAAATCGTTTGCGAGCAGGCGATCTAAGAGGATATTTAGAGATTGTTGTAAAAGAAATGATTTATTTTTTTCCAAGTCCAAGATAATAGAAGAATGATCGTATGGAAAAGGGTACGAAGACAGTTTGATACGAAGGGCGAAAAGGGAAATAGTTAGTGGTTTTGAGGAGAGGATACAATGAGTTTTTCTTTTATTTTCGTATAGGTGATGTTATTGCTTGCGGTGGTATTGGGGTTGTAGATGTCTTAGAATGTCCGTGTGGTTTTAAGTATCTGGGTCAGACTTACAAGAAGCTTAAAACCGCGAGTAGCGGAACACCGTTATAATATAAGGAAAGAAAGGCAGGGCAATAGTGTTTCAGCTCACTTTGCAGAGGTACAAGGAAAAAATTCCGAAGGGTATGAGATTTTATGGGTTTGAGTTGGTAAAAAACATTGACTAGGGGAATATTTTATTAATTAAATTAGCAGATGGGAAGGAGATTGGATTTATACTTTGGGTACTTTGAGTCCAGTTGGGTTGAATAGAGAGTAGTTTTGGAGTTGACGTGTTTTTATCAGATAAGATCATTAATTATAAGTTTTCCCTCCTCCCTTTTAGAGTAGTTTGCAATATTTATTTACTGTAGAGAATCCACTAAAAAATAATCTAAAATATAACTTTTAATGATAACGTCGTGAGAGCCGGCCGAAGACACAGAGGGAGCGCGCTCCCTCTGTGAACTCTTTCCCTGCCGCGATCTACTTATATCTCTGCAGGGAAGGGGTTAACAGCGGGGGGTGCATCTCCGATGCCCCCCCGCTGTTGCAGCGGGATGCCGGCTGTGACTGACAGCCGACTCCCGATGCGGGATAGCGCGAGATCATATGTGATCCCGCGCTATCCCCAGGACGTAAGTTTATGCCCTGTTGCGGGAAGTACCCCGCTCCCAGGACGTAAACTTACGCCCTGGAGCGGGAGGGGGTTAATAATCAGCTTGCAGTCTGTATTTGATAATTTAGTTCCTAAATAGTTTCCATTGAAAAGCAGTTTTGGCATTGCTTTCATGGCTCCATATGACGTTCATGGGAAGAGAACCTAATGTCACATGTTGAACATAGTAACAATGTATATAGCCAAAAATGTATGAAAACTGGTGTAAAGGAAGAGTACAGTAAGAGACACTGAAATATGAGAGCTGGAATCTGATTGGTTGTTATAGACGAATACTTCACTTTGTCTTTGCACCAGTTTTGATAGGGAAATGTTAAGTAGCAATAACAGAATGATGTTCTGACTTGTCAATGACATCTCTGAACTTTTGATATGTGGGGGTGCAAATCCTGGAACCCCAACCAATTGCTGAAACAAAGGGCAGAAGCACTCAGCCGACTGTTGTGTCTCTTCAATAATGGCTCATTGAAGTCTAAGAAGAGCATGACCCAGTCTTCAGCTTCCAAGGTGAGCCAATCACAACTAAGGGTGCAGAGCACTTATTCCACTTTGTTCCAGTGGCAGATAAGAGTGGTCTGCACTTGGGTTCTACTTAGGAAGTGCTAATTCAATGGAGATTAATCCCAGGTTCATGTGGTCATAGAGATCACAGCAAACTCTAAATATTACTGCTTTTTTATGAAATTTGACACGTCGTGGTGCAAATAGATTAAATTTTAAAGTGGGTTCAGGTAAAGGAAATTGCATGCCAGAGCCCTATATGCACCATTTTTTAAACTCCTCAATTGCTATTCCAAAGCAACAGTGAGACTAAGGTTTAATAGGACTGAAACCTAGAACTTTGCTAAAATTTAATTTACCTAAACTGACTTGAAGTGGGCCTGGAGAAACAAACATTGTCACACCAGCTTCTCTGACTACCTGATTAGTATGCATCATTAGTCTAAGACACTACACCTGCTTTGATTACCAGTGCTGCTCACATGAGCAGCGCTGACCAATCAGATTACAAGTAGTGTCTTAGTCTTCCAATGCATACTAATACATAGTGTGCATCAGGTAGTCAGAGAAGCCGTTCAGCCATCTTTGTTTCCCCAGGACCGAAGAGTTGCTTTAAAAGCCTGGAAATCTGTTTGTACCAACATGTGTTAGTGAATTTCACAACAAATTAGTCATTTTTGGAGTGTGTTGGGATTGCTACCACTACTTTGTTTCAGCAATTGGTGAGGAGTAGAGATGAGCAAGTATACTCGTTTCGAGTATTTACTCGATCGAGCACCGCGATTTTCGAGTACTTCAGTACTCGGGTGAAAAGATTCGGGGGGCGGGGGAGTCGTGGCAGCGTGGGGGGTAGCAGCAGGGTACAGGGGGGAGCCCTCTCTCTCTCCCTCTCCACCCCACTCCCCGCTGCAACCCCCCACTCACCCACGGCGCCCCCCCCCCCCGAATCTTTTCGCCCGAGTACAGAAGTACTCGAAAATCGTGGTGCTCGGGCGAAAAAGGGGCATGGCCGAGTACGCTCGCTCATCTCTAGTGGGGAGCCTTAACATCCGGACTCACAGGTCAAAACTTTTGACATGTCACTATGTAATGAAGTTTTATGAAAATGCCACAGAGATGACAACAAAGCCCCACTGACCACCCAGCCACATAAAGGTGCAGAATTAAAAAATATATATATATTATGTATATAATATGCTGTTATTCTAAGTACATTCGAATGTATTGATGTTGGGTGAAATATCTCATTCTATAACTGCACGAGTTTTGATAAATATTCTGTTCTGGTTTTGTTAACTCAGCAAGCTTACTTAAAATTCCTTTGGAAGAACAATGTGCTATATTTCGTGACCTGTTAATGCAAGTCTGTGTGCTGTTTTTATCGTGATATTCAGATGTTCTGAATACCAACATGTTATCAAACAGATTATCCTTGAAAATCAAATTCATGCTGGGAATAATTTCTCCTTACCTTTATGGGTTGGGCAAACCTTCTAACGATGATTGAAATCCCTAAACTCATATACATTCGGCAGGTAAGAAAAATGCATTAACTGTCTATATAGACAGTATATTTGGGATGGGAAGAGATCTAAACTTTCATTTTGGGGTTTGCAACAAAGAGAGGGGTGGACTAAATTTCCCTGACATCAGAACTCTAAATGTGGCTATGGAGTTTAGCATTATAAAAGACTTGATACAGCTTAGTGCAGTACCCACAGACCCCATACTGGACCAAAGTTTCTCCCCGACCTTCTCATTGTGCAATTGTCTGCATGGCCTTACATTTATCTTCTATCCCCCATGCGAGATAATATTCTTCTAATGCCAGCTTTGTTCAGTTGCAAAAGGTGAGGATACTTAAGGTCCTTAAATCCTGCTCATTCTTTATATAAAACACTGTTGGGGAATCCAGATTTTTAGGATGGACATCCAAAAACTATTTTTAAATTATTGCACCATTGAGCTTACTATTAGAGATGAGCGAGCGTACTTGTCCGAGCTTGATACTCATTCGAGTATTAGGGTGTTCGAGATGCTCGTTACTCGAGACGAGTACCACGCGATGTTCGAGTTACTTTCACTTTCTTCTCTGAGACGTTAGCGCACTTTTTTGGCCAATAGAAAGACATGGAAGGCATTACAACTTCCTCCTGTGACGTTCCAGCCCTATACCACCCCCCTGCAGTGAGTGGCTGGCGAGATCAGGTGTCACCCGAGTATAAAAATCGTCCCCTCCCGCGGCTCACCACAGATGCATGCTGACAGAGATCAGGGACAGTGCTGCTGGTGCCAGAGCTGCTATAGGGAGAGCGTTAGGTGTTATATTCGTCTTGAAGAACCCCAACGGTCCTTCTTAGGGCCACATCTGACCGTGTGCAGTACTGTTGAGGCTGCTTTTAGCAGTGTTGCACAATTTTTTTTTTGTATATCTGGCATGCAGACCATTGCGTCCTCAGTCTGCAGTCATTTTACTCAGTATAGGGGCAGTACTGGTGAGGCAGGGACAGTGGGAAAGGTGAAAGAGATATACTGTCTATATAGGCAGTGGGCTTTTTCAAAAATTGGGGAAAAATACTATATTTGGGCTGCCTGTGACCGTCTTCAGTGTACTGGGTGTCTGCTGGGGGTAGTGGTCCTAATTAATACGCAGCTAAGCGTTACAGCAGGCTTGTGCAAAATTGTTTCCTGGCTCTGCTGTCTCCGTTACATCACCACCGTGATAGCACCAGAGGGAAACAGTAAACATAATATACGCTGCATACAGTATCTGTCTGCTGTTTCAGCTCACCATTTAAAAAAAGGGAAGCCAAATACTTAAGGCGTACCACTGCCCTTTGGCCACTTGACTGCTTCTGCGCTGTGAATTCCACTAGCTCAGTGATATGCACCTACGTCTCACTACAGGCGTGTGCAAAATTGTTTCCTGGCTCTGCTGTGCGTTCCGTAAGCAAATTCAGCCTCCAACCACAGGCCAATAAGCGGCACATTTAATTACAGTGTTCTGTTTCTCCTCTACTCGTAATACACCATGCTGAGGGGTAGGGGTAGGCCTAGAGGACGTGGACGCGGGCAAGGACGCGGAGGCCCAAGTCAGGGTGTGGGCACAGGCCGAGCTCCTGATCCAGGTGTATTGCAGCCGACTGCTGCAGGATTAGGAGAGAGACAAGTTTCAGGGGTCCCCAGATTCATCTCACAATTAATGGGTCTACGCGGTAGACATTTATTAGAAAATGAGCAGTGTGAGCAGGTCCTGTCATGGATGGCAGAAAGTGCATCCAGCAATCTATCGACCACCCAGACTTCTACGCCGTCCACTGCTGCAACTCTGAATCCTCTGGCTGCTGCTCCTCCTTCCTCCCAGCCTCCTCACTCCATTACAATGACACATTCTGAGGAGCAGGCAGACTCCCAGGAACTGTTCTCGGGCCCCTGCCCAGAATGGGCAGCAATGGTTCCTCTCCCACCGGAGGAGTTTGTCATGACCGATGACCAACCTTTGGAAAGTTCCCTGGGTCCGGGGGATGAGGCTGGGGACTTCCTGCAACTGTCTCAAGAGCTTTCATTGGGTGAGGAGGGCGATGACGATGAGACACAGTTGTCTATCACTCAGGTAGTAGTAATTGCAGTAAGTCCGAGGGAGGAGCGCACAGAGGATTCGGAGGAAGAGCAGCTGGACGATGAGGTGACTGACCCCACCTGGTTTGCTAAGCCTACTGAGGACAGGTCTTCAGAGGGGGAGGCAAGTGCAGCAGCAGGGCAGGTTGGAAGAGGCAGTGCGGTGGCCAGGGGTAGAGGCAGGGCCAGACCAAATAATCCACCAACTGTTTCCCAAAGCGCCCCCTCGCGCCATGCCACCCTGCAGAGGCCGAGGTGCTCAAAGGTCTGGCAGTTTTTCACTGAGAGTGCAGACGACCGACGAACTGTGGTGTGCAATGTTTGTCGCGCCAAGATCAGCCGGGGAGCCACCACCACCAGCCTCACCACCACCAGCATGCGCAGCCATATGATGGCCAAGCACCCCACAAGGTGGGACGAAGGCCGTTCACCGCCTCCGGTTTGCACCACTGCCTCTCCCCTTGTGCCCCAAGCTGCCACTGAGATCCAACCCCCCTCTCAGGACACAGACACGACCGTCTCCCGGCCTGCACCCACACCCTCACCTCCGCTGTCCTCGGCCCCATCCAGCAATGTCTCTCAGCGCAGCATCCAGCCGTCGCTAGCGCAAGCGTAAGTACGCCGCCACGCACCCGCACGCTCAAGCGTTAAACGTGCACATAGCCAAATTGGTCAGCCTGAAGATGCTGCCGTATAGGCTTGTGGAAACGGAGGCTTTCAAAAACATGATGGCGGTGGCGGCCCCGCGCTACTCAGTTCCCAGTCGCCACTATTTTTCCCGATGTGCCGTCCCAGCCTTGCGCGACCACGTCTCCCGCAACATTGTACGCGCCCTCACCAACGCGGTTACTGGCAAGGTCCACTTAACAACGGAAGCGTGGACAAGCACAGGCGGGCAGGGCTACTATATCTCCCTCACGGCACATTGGGTGAATTTAGTGGAGGCTGGGACCGAGTCAGAGCCTGGGACCGCTCATGTCCTACCCACCCCCAGAATTGTAGGCCCCAGCTCGGTGCTGGTATCTGTGGCGGTGTATGCTTCCTCCACTAAACCACCCTCCTCCTCCTCCTCCTACGCAACCTCTGTCTCGCAATCAAGATGTGTCAGCAGCAGCACGTCGCCAGCAGTCGGTGTCGCGCGGCGTGGCAGTACAGCGGTGGGCAAGCGTCAGCAGGCCGTGCTGAAACTACTCAGCTTAGGACAGAAGAGGCACATGGCCCACGAACTGCTGCAGGGTCTGACAGAGCAGACCGACCGCTGGCTTTCGCCGCTGAGCCTCCAACCGGGCATGGTCGTGTGTGACAACGGCCGTAACCTGGTGGCGGCTCTGCAGCTTGGCAACCTCACGCACGTGCCATGCCTGGCCCACGTCTTTAATTTGGTGGTTCAGCGGTTTCTGAAAAGCTACCAACGCTTGTCAGACCTGCTCGGAAAGGTGCGCCGGCTCAGCGCACATTTCCGCAACTCCAAGACGGACGCTGCCACCCTGCGGACCCTGCAACATCGGTTTAATCTGCCAGTGCACCGACTGCTGTGCGACGTGCCCACACGGTGGAACTCTACGCTCCACATGTTGGCCAGGCTCTATGAGCAGCGTAGAGCTATAGTGGAATACCAACTCCAACATGGGCGGCGAAGTGGGAGTCAGCCTCCTCAATTCTTTACAGAAGAGTGGGCCTGGTTGGCAGACATCTGCCAGGTCCTTGGAAACTTTGAGGAGTCTACCCAGATGGTGAGCGGTGATGCTGCAATCATTAGCGTCACCATTCCTCTGCTATGCCTCATGAGAAGTTCCCTGCAAAGCATAAAGGCAGACGCTTTGCGCTCGGAAACGGAGGCGGGGGAAGACAGTATGTCGCTGGATAGTCAGAGCACCCTCCTGTCTATATCTCAGCGTGTTGAGGAGGAGGGGGAAGAGACAGCTTGGCCCACTGCTGAGGGTACCCATGCTGCTTGCCTGTCATCCTTTCAGCGTGTATGGCCTGAGGATGAGGAGGATCCTGAAAGTGATCTTCCTAGTGAGGACAGCCATGTGTTGCGTACAGGTACACTGGCACACATGGCGGACTTCATGTTAGGATGCCTTTCTTGTGACCCTCGCGTTACACGCATTCTGGCCACTATGGATTACTGGGTGTACACACTGCTCGACCCACGGTATAAGGAGAACCTTTCCACTCTCATACCCAAAGAGGAAAGGGGTTCGAGAGTGACACTATACCACAGGACCCTGGCGGACAAACTGATGGCAAAATTCCCATCCGACAGTGCTAGTGGCAGAAGGTGCAGTTCCGAGGGCCAGGTAGCAGGGGAGGCGCGGAGATCAGGCAGCATGTACAGCGCAGGCAGGGGAACACTCTCCAAGGCCTTCCCCAGCTTTATGGCTCCCCAGCAAGACTGTGTCACCGCTCCCCAGTCAAGGCTGAGTCGGCGGGAGCACTGTAAAAGGATGGTGAGGGAGTACGTAGCCGATCGCACAACCGTCCTCCGTGACGCCTCTGCCCCCTACAACTACTGGGTATCGAAGCTGGACGCGTGGCCTGAACTCGCGCTGTATGCCCTGGAGGTGCTTGCTTGTCCTGTGGCTAGCGTCTTGTCAGAAAGGGTGTTTAGTGCGGCTGGGGGAATCATCACGGATAAGCGTACCCGCCTGTCAACCGACAGTGCCTACAGGCTTACACTCATAAAAATGAACAAAGCCTGGATTTCCCCAGACTTCTCTTCTCCACCAGCGGACAGCAGCGGTACGTAAACAATACGTAGGCTGCACCCGCGGATGGAAGCATCGTTCTCTATCACCATCAAAAACGGGGACCTTTCAGCTTCATCAATCTGTGTATTATATTCATCCTCCTCCTCCTGCTCCTCCTCCTGAAACCTCACGTAATCACGCCAAACAATTTGTGGGCAATTTTTCTTAGGCCCACAAGGCTTAGTCATATTACTTTAGTAAACAATTTTTATACGTTTCAATGCTCATTAAAGCATTGAAACTTGCACCTGAACCAATTTTTATTTTAACTGGGCTGCCTCCAGGCCTAGTTACAAATTAAGCCACATTAACCAAAGCGATTAATGGGTTTCACCTGCCCTCTTGGTTGGACATGGGCAATTTTTCTGAGGTACATTAGTACTGTTGGTACACCAATTTTTTGGGGCCCTCGCCTACAGTGTAATCCTAGTAATTCTTATGGGCTTCGCCTGCTTTCATGGTACAGCAAGGTGTGGGGGTTGGCCTACACTTTTGCTACATAAACATATGACCAGTCTGACTGGGGCATGCTCTGTGGGCCGAAGCACACCTGTATTGTATGTGACGTTACCTCAGCTGTGATGGGCACTGCAATGGGATATATTTATGTACCGCTGGTGGGTTCCAGGGAGCCACCCATGCTGTGGGTCCACAGGGACTTCACATTAGGGATTTGTACCTGCCAGTGTCTATGTATTAAAAACCCCGGTCAGACTGGGGCATGCAGTGTGGGCCGAAGACCACCTGCATTTAATCGGACGTTACCTCAGCTGTGATGGGCAATATGATGGGCAATGCAATGGTATATATTTATGTACCGCTGGTGGCTTCCTGGGACCCACCCATGCTGTCGGTCCACACGGAGTTGCAACTGCATGTGTCCACTTCTAAAGAACCCCAGTCTTACTGGGGCATGCAGTGTGGGCCGAAGCCCACCTGCATTAAACCTGACGTTACCTCAGCTGTGATGGGCAATGCAATGGGATATATTTATGTACCGCCAGTGGGTTCCAGGGAGCCACCCATGCTGTGGGTCCACAGGGACTTCACATTAGGGATTTGTACCTGCCAGTGTCTAGGTATTAAAAACCCCGGTCAGACTGGGGCATGCAGTGTGGGCCGAAGACCACCTGCATTTAATCGGACGTTACCTCAGCTGTGATGGGCAATGCAATGGGATATATTTATGTACCGCCGGTGGCTTCCTGGGACCCACCCATGCTGTCGGTCCACACGGAGTTGTAACTGCATGTGTCCACTTCTAAAGAACCCCAGTCTGACTGGGGCATGCAGTGTGGGCCGAAGCCCACCTGCATTAAACCTGACGTTACCTCAGCTGTGATGGGCAATGCAATGGGATATATTTATGTACCGCCAGTGGGTTCCAGGGAGCCACACATGCTGTGGGTCCACAGGGACTTCACATTAGGGATTTGTACCTGCCAGTGTCTATGTATTAAAAACCCCCGGTCAGACTGGGGCATGCAGTGTGGGCCGAAAACCACCTGCATTTAATCTGACGTTAGCTCTGCTGTCCAGGGCACTGCAATGGGATACATTTATGTACAGCCGGTGGGTTCCAGGGAGCCACCCATGCTGTGGGTGCACGCGGAATTCCCATTGCGGAGTTGTACCTGCCTGTGACTATTTATAAAAAACCCCGGTCTGACTGGGGCATGCAGACACCTTGACAGAATGAATAGTGTGTGGCACATGGGTTCCCCATTGCTATGCCCACGTGTGCAGCTCCTGATGGAGGTGGCACAGGATTGGATTTCTCCTTGCTTCTGTACAGCATTGTGGGCTATCGCCCCGCCTGTTTTAAAGAGGGTCGCTGCCTGGCCGTGCCAACCCTCTGCAGTGTGTGCCTGCGGTTCCTCCTCATGGCAGACGCACTTATAAATAGACATGAGGGTGGTGTGGCTATGAGGCCAGCGTGTGGCATGAGTGCAGCTGAAGGCTGCGCAGGGACACTTTGGTGTGCGCTGTGGACACTGGGTCGTGCGGGGAGGTTGGGCAGCATGTTACCCAGGAGAAGTGGCAGCGGAGTGTCATGCAGGCAGTGATTGTGCTTTGTTGGAGGTAGTGTGGTGCTTAGCTAAGGTATGCCTAGCTATTGAGGGTTTTTCAGAAGTAAAAATTGTTGGGAAGGGGGGGGGCCCACTCTTGCCACTATTGTGGCTTAATAGTGGGACCTGGGAACTTGAGATGCAGCCCAACATGTAGCCCCTCGCCTGCCCTATCCGTTTCTGTGTCGTTCCCATCACTTTCTTGAATTGCCCAGATGTTGACAAATGAAAACCTTAGCAAGCATCAGCGATATACAAAAATGCTCAGGTCGCCCATTGACTTCAATGGGGTTTGTTACTCGAAACAAACCCTCGAGCATCGCGAAAAATTCGTCTCGAGTAACGAGCACCCGAGCATTTTGGTGCTCGCTCATCTCTACTTACTATCTATTGACTAGAGCCTCTTATAAACAACAAGCTCTCCATTCCCAGTACCCTAACCTCCCTTTTCCTAGATTTGTATACTTCAGGCTCTTAGTTATGTTCATTGATGTCTTCATGGAGTGCCAGACTCTGATTGCGGCCAAAATCTATATATGAAAAAGACTTGGGTATACTAATAAATCATAGACTGAACATGAGTCAACAATGTGATGCAGCAGCCAAAAAAGCAAACACAATTCTGGGATGTATTAAGAGAAGCATAGAGTCTAGATCATGTGAGGTAATTATCCCCCTCTCCTCTTCGTTAGTCAGACTTCATCTGGAATACTGTGCCCAGTTCTGGGCACCCCAGTTTAAAAAAGACATAGACAAACTGGAGCAAGTTCAGAGAAGAGCTACCAAGATGGTGAGCGGTCTGCAAATCATGACCTGTGAAGAACGGTTAAAGGATCTGGGAATGTAAAGCTTGCAAAAAAGAAGGCCTAGAGAAGACTTAATAGCCGTCTACAAATATCTGAAGGGCTGTCACAGTGCAAAGGGATCAGCCCTATTCTCATTTGCACAAGGAAAGACTAGAAGCAATGGGATGAAACTGAAAGGGAGGAGAAACAGATTAGATATTAGAAAAAACTTTTTGACAGTGAGGGTGATCAATGAGTGGAACAGTTTACCATGGGAGGTGGTGAGTTCTCCTTCAATGGAAGTGTTCAAACAAATGCTGGACAAATATCTGTCTGGGATGATTTAGTGAATCCTGCACTGAGCAGGGGGTTGGACCTGATGACCCTGGAGGTAACCTTCCAACTCTACCATTCTATGATTCAATATCTTGCTTACTATCCCGTCCACTACAAAAGGCCATAAATCTGCCTGCCACAAATATCTCTGCAACCCAATTTGAATATTCTTCCATGACTTTAGGTTTCTTTGGCCGGCAGTCTTCCACACTTAATCTAGACACCACAGACTTTTTAAAAATACTAAACTATTCTATTAAAACTCTTTCCTCAATCCAAAATGTAGAAATGACTTTATGCATTGTACATAGATATTTCCCCAATGAGAGGATGGAAGATGGGCATCTACTTTTCCAACAATTATTTTAAGTGGGAAGAGGCAAATGCAGATACTCACTGCCTTTGGGACTTGGGGAGATCCAAGACTTTTGGACTTAATTTTTGACAGTTGACACAAAATCACTTGACTAATTTTGTCCCCTACGATTACAGTGGGGTATCCTTGGGTGCATTTCCTCCAATAAATATAGATGCTTCAAAGAAGGAAGCATTTTTTCACCTGGTCTTGGCACGAGAAGGTATTTTGTAGACCTTTTTTTTCTCTTAACCACCTTCCCCTTAATTGCAGTTTATTACCTTTTTCTGTTCACCTGCTCTTTCTCTTTATATATTCCTTAACCCCTATTTCTTTCTCTCAACTCTGGTTCTAATTGTTGACATACATATGTCTGATTTTGATAATACTGTTAGGGTTTTCTTTCTGGTTACACCAGATGGACTTTTCACATTTACCCATTGAGAGAAATCCTCTCTCCAGGAACCTCTGGACCTATAGACTTGCTTTTCCCGTAGACCTTCCTCTTCACCCTCAGAGGACTGTGGCTAAGGACACTTGAAACACAACCTTTCCTATTGTCTCTCTTATTACCTGCTTTTGATCCATTGATTTGGATATTGTGTTACTTTTCAACATCTGTCTGTCAACTATTGTTCTATTCTCTATATTGTTGCTTTATAAGTTACAATAATGAGGTTTGGCTTAACAATGTTGGCCTAATAAAGACATATTTAAAGAAAGATCAAGTATGACAAGATCAATTACGGAATTTACATTCTATTGCATTTCGTAACCTGAATGGAAGTCTGGTAATAAATATTGATGGTCAGTGTTCTTCCGAATTGCAATTTTTGACTACATTTGTTTCTTAGAAATCTCTTAATTTCAATTAAAAGCTGAGATTTCTAAGAGAGGCTTGGATGGAACAAGCTTGGAACATAAAGAATGTTCGGTAACAAGGTCACTGTCACTTAAAATGCTATTAAATTTATTGTGTAACATGGAATTATCAGCACAGGGTCTTTGGAGTTCAGGGATATGTGGATAGATGGTGGCAGATGGACAGATAGCTAGCGAAATACGCAGGAAGAGAAGGACCACACTCGTTACAGGCACACGTCAAGAGTGTGCCTGAATAATGAGGCTGGGCCCTCAAGAGATAAAGCTCTGTGGACTCCGATATGGGAGAGCGGATCGCTCAAGGCTGCAGAAAAACAGCTACATTCACATATGGCCAAAAAATGTGATGACGTATTATATGCTATTAAGAAAAATTGTAGTACTCAATTTATGCTTTACACATATAACTATGAGAGTTACAGATGTAGCGGAGTGGAGTTGCTCACCTATCACATACGCATAGCCCCTCTAGGACATAAATGTAGATTCACGTATCCTATATTCACAAATGACATCTAAGACACCTTAATATATATAGATTTTATCAATTAGTTCATAATGCAGCATGGGGCAAGACTGAATGCAATGCTATTATCAAGTAGGCCCAAATAGACTAACCATCCATATGATGAACACTAATGGCGCTCAACTGACCCTATGGACTGTGATGGGTTTCATTAAATTTCCAACATGGTGTCCATCCTTTAACCAGACAAAATTGTGCTTCATGCAGTGTTATTTCTGCGCTTCTTTTCTGGCACTTATGTTAAATCTTCATGCAATCAATTCCCTCAGTCCCAGGGGCGTAACTAAAGGCTCAGGGGCCCTGATGCAAAAGGTGAGCTGGGGCCCCCCCCTCTATCTGTATCTGTACCCGTACCCATACCTAAACCATGCTGCACAGAGGCATAACTTGAAGCTCCTGGGCCCCAATGCAAAACCTGTAACAGGGCCCCCAACAATAATGCTTTATTCATAGCACTAGGCTCCCTATATGGAGAAGAGGGGCCTTATGGGCCCCCTAAGGCTCCTGGGCCCGGGTGCAACCGCATCCCCTGCACCCTCTATAGTTACGCCCCTGCTCAGTCCTTATATTCGGAACCTACCTAGGAGCCAATAACCTCCTCCAACCAATGGAATTGCTGTGCTTTGTGATAAGGCTCTTGTCTTTCTGGCCACATGCATGTATTCCTGCAACTGTAAAGTTAAATGAGCGTGTGCATTGCTATTACCCAACAATTTTTTATTCACCACTATTTCCCTTTACGCTGTGGGTACGAGCAACCTTCCAAGGATCCTATTCCGCTAAGATTCCCAATACATCAA
The DNA here is from genome assembly GCF_035609145.1 of Eleutherodactylus coqui. Taxonomy (NCBI): domain Eukaryota; kingdom Metazoa; phylum Chordata; class Amphibia; order Anura; family Eleutherodactylidae; genus Eleutherodactylus; species Eleutherodactylus coqui. Next base: position 33,729,073 of record NC_089846.1, read on the forward strand.
GCAAGTAATTATTTAAACTTGACCATTTGGTGGATTGAACTTTCTTTAAATCTTTGGAGGTTATCGCGCATTGCAATTTATTCTCTATCCATTGAACAGTTATAGGTTCTGAATAGCAGAAATTATGTACAAAAGGGAAAAAATACTTTAATTCAAGCCCAAAGGGCATATTGCTTATTGACTGCAGCAGCCTATGTATAAGACATCACAGGCTACCTCAGCCTGTAAACAATTCTGTATCTCACTGGGAGAGGTATCAGCTCAATTAGTTTTACACATGATATAATTTGTAAAAAATGTAACAAACCCTTTAAGCAACAGGTTTGCTCTATTATTAGCCCAAATGGCCCCCAAAAAGTATTGCATCATCTATGTAACAGCACCTATCCTCAAATACAGCTCGGCCAATAACTGGCATCAGCGGTGATCAATGGCACGTGACCACTGAAGCCTGATTGGCTGAGCTGTCAAGGTATACAATGAACAGCATGTGACCACTAAAGCCTACGTGTCACAATGTGGTCGTAATCCTTGACCTCTTCCCTTCACCAGCCCATGGATCGGAATCCCAGCTCCCAAGATTTCTATTAGTAACATGCTGCCCAAAACCACTAGTCTTTGTTAAGCCCAAGGGTCAATGTATTGCGGGAAGAAGTGTGGCAAGACAGGATTAACCAAAGTATACAATATTTATTCAGGAACACAGAAATTTTAAAAAATGAACAATGGAGTAATAAAGAGTAAGCCATTGTTGCCTTTGACTCTCTAGACACAACTTACTGCTCACTACAACATAATACCTTTTGAACAATATCAATATTTGCACTGATTCAAAGAAATACAGATTATGAACTATAATACAGTTTTCCATTAGGGGCTGGCACTCCTTCATCTCTAAGGTCAGCATCTATTTCCCCTCGCAAAGTATCTCAGTCCGCGAATAAGGAACTCACGCAATGATAAACATCTCTCAAAGTTACAGTCTCTGTAATACATTCTGATTATGTGGCAGCAGTCCTTCTTGGTAATAATTACCTGTCCCAATTCATGTGCACACCTAGAGTCTTTCCTGAGACCGGTCTCACTTACAGTTTGATGTGCAGTAGTTGCAGCTTTGACTAACCCAAGCTCTCCAGCTGCACTGTCCGAGTCGGGAATACAACTCTCCACTCCTCTCTTTCAGTGGTTCTGATTGCAGTAGCAGCACTCCACTTACTGTAGTCTTGTGGAGTGACTGCTCAACGCTGTCCCGAGCAGTGCCATCTTCAACTTCCTCAACCTCAGTCATGCAGCAACTCAGCTCCCTCTGTCTTCCTTACAATCTGTGCACAGCCACCTACACAGCAAAAAATTGTAATTTTTTTATGTCAGGGTTTTAGCCAATCAGCAAGTGTCCAGTGGACATGTCCAGTTCTGCTGCACCATGTTGTGGCTTACGCTTCGATTTTGGCACAATTTTTGGAGCATTACTCCAGTCCAACTCCATGGAAACATTAACCCCTTGGGATGAGTCCCTTACAAATGCCACACCTGACCTGATATCCCCGTACCAGACCTAGTCAAGGACCCTGACAACAGAATCAAGGTTATTATATAGATACAGTAAAAGAGCTAAGCTCAATATATAGATGCGGTAAAAAGAATGAAGCTTGCGGCATGGATATGATAACAGAACTGAGGAGATTTTCAAGTTGCAGGTATAACTTGGGAAAATCCTTTGCTGTATCCATATGAGGATGAATGAATGAAATTAGCCGGCTACGGTGGTAAATTTTGAAGAACTTAAGATTTGGAATATATTGTCCTTATATAGGTTTAGTAAAAGCGTGAATCCATAGACACACAACACCAATCCATAGTATGACTATTAAAGCTACTCTAACTTAAAAATGTGGTCCCGTTTGTTTAATAGATTAGATGCTGCAGACTGCAGTGCTGAGTGATGCTTCTGACTGTACAAAAACGAATATAGCGTCAATCAATATTAACCCCTTGAGTGGCATGCCCGGAAATTTTCCGGGACGAGCTCCACTGCTCATAGTGATATAGCCCGGAAGATTTCCGGGCTATGTATCACTATGGGAGCTGCAGAGCACAATGCCACAAGCTGTGACAGTGTGCTCTGCCTGCACAGACCCACACAGAGCAGTGTAATGGCTTTGAAAAACCAGCAGAAGATATTGCCGATATGTCGGCAATCTCCTGCTTTGTTTACAGGTTGCCATAGAGACCATCGGCTTGTCAGAAGCAAGCCGATGGTCTCTGTGGCAGGGAGAGCTTGGTGCTTGGCTGTGAGAGGACAGCTAGGTACCTGCTCTTACAGCAGAGATCAGAGAAAACCTCCGATCTCTGCTGTGTTAACCCTTTACATGCTGCAGTCTATGTGACTGCAGCATGTAAAGGGTTGTCACTGCAGCATGTAAAGGGCTGTCACCATCGGACCCCCAGAATGTGATCAGGGGTCCTGATGGGTCCCTGTGGAAGTCCCCTAAAGGGACAAAAAAAAAATGTAAAAAAAATTTTTAAAAAAAGCTAAAAAATTATAAAAAAAAATAATAAAAACACTTGTCTCCCTTTACTTTGTAAAAAATCAAAAATGCAATCACACATGTGGTATCCGTGTGCGTCGTAATGACCCAGAGAAGGAAGTTAATACATTATTTAACCCCTTAATGACATGGCCCCTTTTTTTCTTTTTTCCCCATTTCTTTTTTTCCTCCCCCCTGTTTAAAAAAATCACAACTTGTCCCGCAAAAAACAAGCCCTCACATGGCCATGTCAATGGAAAAATGAAAAAGTTATGGCTCTTGAGACACAACTGCAAAATTAGTTGAAATTCAATGATTAGACCATTTTAAAAAACCTGCCCTGGTGGGCACGACAGGGTGGTAGGAAACCCGCCACTCAAGGGGTTAAATGGGATGGCAGGAAGCAGAGCATCCTCGTAAGCTGGAGACACTTGTATTCTTTCTAGTAAGCAAAAAGCTAAATATTGCTTGAAATTCAATGGGAGCTACAATACGGACAGCACTGACAGTAAGCTCGGTGATGGCCCAATGGACCACTGCTTATGCATTTGAGGAGTGCAACACCCTCCTACGGTAGTTATACCCTGAAGGTCGTAGAGTACAAGTGATATAAATAGATTTGCAGATCAAGTAGAATAAAATTGCATGACCAAATATCATTTAGATGCAAAAAAAGAAAAAAAATGTGTATAAACAACCAAAGTTAAATAAAATTCATATAAAAGTAATTTACATGTACATTCAATACTGCAAAATTTCATCCTGACAGCAGATTAAGCAGTCAGGGTCATGGGCCAAATACCAAGGATGAACACCCAGTAAGCTTCCCTATTGAGCATCTTACGACAATAATCCTCACCCCTTAGGGTGCTTTCAGACAAGCATGTGCGTACATAGGTGCACACAAAACCTAGGTGTGTTCACATGTCCGTGTTTTACAGGCGTGCAAATGCACGTACCTGCAAAATATAGGACATGCGTGCACCATAGGTCCGTTGGTGTGTGTCAGTATTCCCCAGCGGGGAGTCCCCTTGTCACTGAACAGTGTTCAACACAATTCTGGTACTACCCCTTTAAGAGATGAGCTCTTACCTTTATTTATGCTATAAAAAGGGTGTGAGACGGACAAATTAATAGTGTTGTGACAATTGGATACATCGGATAGATGCCATGGCATGCTCACTCATTTTCAAACAGTTGATGATGCAGCCCATATATTGACATTTACAAACATTACTAGAGATGAGCGAGCACCCAAATACTCGAGTCTGCGTTATTCGAGAGCTCTACTTGAGTAACGAACCCCATTGACTACAATGGGAGACTCGAGCATTTTTGTATGTGGGACGCTGAGTCCGGAGCTGCTTTTTTTTTCTGTCTTGGTTTGTGTTCTCTCTCGTTCTCTCTCTCTCTCCCTCTCCCTCTGCCTGCCTGCCAAAAAATTTGCCATTGACACGCGCTGCGGCGGGGAGGGGCCAAAACAGGCACGTCACAGCGGGGAGGAGCCAAAAACTGGGGCGGGGTCAAATAAGGCGTAATGCTCGTTCGAGAAACGAGCACCATCGAGTACGCTAATACTCGAACAAGCATCAAGCTCGGCAGAGTATGTTCGCTCAACTCTAAACATTACATGTGGCCAGGTGAATTACTTGAGAAGTACTGCAATTGAGGTAATGCTGCATATTATAAGAAGTATCTTTACTAAATAAAAAGAAAGATTTTAAAATGTAACAACCCCACAACACATGGACTTTTTATCACCAGACTCTTAAATTCCTTTATCTTTCAACTAGAGCTCCTCTCTAACTGGTTATTCCACAAACAAAGTGGGAGACGATTTCTGACCAAGGGTAGGTGCTGTATAGGAAATATTTTGTAAAGCATAATGCAAAATGTCAAAAAAGCCATTATCTTGGAATAAAATAGTAATGTGCTGCTTGATGATGCCGCAAATAACCTTGTATTCAATGTTACAGAAAGCGGAGAACACTGGGGGCTTCAGATTTTTGGCTTAAGGAAAAGACTTGAGCTTAATAGTAAATACATTTCTGTGTGGTTTTATGGCTAGTAATGAAAGGGTTGCAGGTGTTGAATATGATGCCGGTTATGGAGAGGCTTTACACCAGTTCATTTGAGCAAACAATGCTTTACCCCCTAATGATGCGGACCTTTTTTTCCCCATTTTCGTTTTTTCCTTCCCTCTTTTAAAAAATCGTAACTCCTTTATTTATCCATCGACGTCGCTGTATGAGGGCTTGTTTTTTGCGGGCCGAGTTGTATTTTTCAATGGTGCTATTTAATGTACCCTATAATGTACTGAAAAACTTTAAAAAAATTCTAAGTGGAGTAAAATGAAAATAAAAACTACATTCCGCCATCTTTCGTTGCGTCTTGTTCCTTCGGTGCACAAACTGCAACAAAAATGACATGATAGCTTTATTCTATGGGTCAGTGCGATTACTACGATACCAAACGTATACAGTTTGCTTGTTTTTTTGCTGTACTACTTTAATTTTTTTTCAACGATATTTCCTTTTTTAAAATTATTTTCTGCCGCCATCTTCTGTGCGTAATAACGTTTTTATTTTTCCATTAACATAGTTGTGCGAGGGCTCATTTTTTATGGGACATCCCATAATTTGCGCTGGTACCATTTTGGAATAGATACGGCTTTTTGATCGCTTTTTATTGCATTTTTTTCTTGGAGACAGGGTGACCAAAAAACTGCATTTCTGGCATTCTTTTTTTTTTTGAACGACGTTCAACGTGCGGGGTAAATAATACATTACTTTGATATATCGGACTTTTACAGATGCAAAGATACCAAATATGTATTTTTGTAATTACGAATATGGCAAAAGGGTTTTTTTTTTAAACTTTTATTACTTTTTTTATAATTAGTAAAACTTTATTGATTTTTTTAAAGTCTTCCTAGAGGACCACAACTTTGATCACACCGGCAGTATGATGTAATGCCATAGAATTACATCATACTATGATCGGAATGGCAGTCTATCAAGCCACCCCATGGGGATGAATTGACAGCAGCGTTTAAAGGGTTAACAACTCCGATCAGCCGCGAGGCTGTTGCCGCTGTGTGTCAGATGTAAGAAATAGCCAAGGCCCACTCTGTATGAAGAGAGATCGCCCAACGATCTCCCTTCATACATATCCAGACAATGAAGGATGTAAATGTACATCCTATAGCCGGAAGGGGTTACTGAATTTATGATAAAAAATAATAATGCAATAACATATGATAAAAAATGATTTGGATACAATGCAAACGGTTAACTAATGTTCGACTAATGCTACAACTTGGTCTGTACCCCACCAACAGGGTGTCCTTAGGATTGTGCACACACTTTAGAATTATCACAGCCAAAGGGTTTTCAAAAAATTCCCCGGCTCACCATTACCTCTCCTAACTTATTTTGTGATGCTGTTTAAAGGTGACAGGTTCCCTTTAAACTGTGTCCTCCAAAATATACATTTTGTCAAAACTTTATTTTTTGGCAAAAAAAGCTGCAGCCAAATGTTAGACTAGGTTAACATTTCCATCAGAGGCTCAGTTCATAACCTAAAGTGTAAATCCATCATTAATTTCCAGAAAATCCTGAGAAAATACTGTGCAGTACTTCTATACTGCAGACTATTATCACTTTTCTTTTACACTCAAAGCCATGGTAGACCCAGAGGCCACTGTTAGACCTTCAGATGTCATGGTAACTCATCAGCCCTCTGCAATTTCATAGTGGAGGGCTGATGACATCACATACAGAGCTCACTTCCACTGTGAACTCCGTACACGCCATGATCAACATTGATTGCGGCATGTAAGGGATTAACAGCAGGGATCAGTATTCTATCAGATCCTCACTGCAGTGGGACAACGGCAGTCAGTTATATCCAGCTCCTGAGCCTTCACCGTAAATTTAGTGCATTTCGTGGGAATCCCTTCCCACCCATGATGTGCATTTACATAAGATGACCAAACGTCCCAATTTATGCGGGGCAGTTTTGCTTTGGGACCCTGTGTCCCAATAGCCCCAGGGCCCCAGGCGGGACAGTCCTTTTGACCCACTTTCGGGATATCTGTTTCACTTAAAAATTGTCCCGTTTTCAGGATGCAGGAGTCACCATTAAAGTGATCTCCAGTTTGGGTGCTGCAGCTCCCTTGCTGGTAATCACTCTGCGGCGCCGCTGCCAGATGCACACACTGACAGCAGTGTGTGCATCTGGCATCTTCCTCCCCTCCTCCCCTAACCTCTCCTATTTGGATCCACAACAGGAGAGGAGAAGGGAGGAGGCGCTGCTGCGGGCGCACACACTTCCGCTCACAGCAACTCTGAGAAGAGGAGTTGCGGCGCTCTGAAGATCAGGAGGGGGGCTCTATTATTGCTGGAGCTACTGTGGGGGTCACTGTTACTATTGAGTTCGATATAGGGGACACTATTACTACTAGGGCTACTGTTGGGGTTACTATTACTTATTGGGCTAATATAGGAGACATTATTAATACTGGGGCCGATATAGTGGACATTATTACTACTAGGGCCGATATAGGGGACACTATTACTACTGGGGCTAATATAGGGGACACTATTACTACTGGTTCCGATAAAGGGGACACTGTTACTACTGAGGCCACTGTGGGGGTCACTTTTACTACTGAGGCCACTCTGCATGTGGCAGCATACCTCAGGCTAACTTAGGGTCTGTTTACACGTGGCGGAAATGCTGTGGAATGTCTGCAGCAAATTACATAGCATTTCTGCATCCAAATACAGTCAAAATCCATATCATTGGTGTGGATTTCGACTGGAAATTAGCCGCGCATCCCCCTCAGCGCTCCCCCTCAGCTCCTCTGTAGACTTCATGCTGTCAGCTTCCGGTTCCCTGATAAGGCGCAGCATTGCTGCTCAGGTGAGGCCACTACAGGCCACTAGAAACCAGAAGCCCAAGAACATCGACAGCAGGAAACTGTCGGAAGAGGTGAGGGGAGCATAGCATAGTATGAAATCAGCTGCAGATACGCAACTGATTTCCGGTCAAAATTTGCACCAATGGTGCAGACTTTGACTGTTTTTTGGATACAGAAATGCTGCAAAATTTGCTCCCTGCCTTTTTTGAAACAGCCCTGTAGATTTTATACCGACGGAGGTAAAATCATATGTCGTGATATGCCCAACCCCCTGACCACACCCCTTTGTCCCGCTTTAATCCTGGGAAAATCTGGTCACCTTAATTTACATCATGGGATGGGATTAAGCAATGCTCCTGTATATAGACATTCTGACCACTATAGGTGCTAAGTGAAAGCAGTTAGGTGGACAACTGTAAGTACGTGCATACAGATGGGAGGGGTGTGGGGCCATGATATTCATATGTAGTGATATTCATGTGTGGATTTATTTATATTGGGTGACTACAAATGATCTTCCCAATTTGAATCTCTCATAACTCCCATTTAATGACACTCAGATACATAAAGTTGATATAAATGGAAACAGAAACTCAAAAAGTTCTGTTGCACAATATTATCAGAGGTGATCAGTGTGAGCCCCTTTGTCACTCGAAATGCAGTGAGCCTGTAGTCAACTTCCTGCTATACATGTTATAGCACCTCACGACTGACTGATGCAATGGCTTCTGTGATGCCACAGATCATGCATAGTGGATGGTAGGGAGGTATGTGGACCAACGCGCTTCATCCGGCGGTGGTCTAGGTGCGCCGAGCGGCTGTGGAGAAAGTCAAAGCTGCCAGCAGACTTCCTCCACTTCAAATTCATGCTTAAAATATATAACCTAGCCCTTCACCATGCCAAACAAGTTTATTTCACCTCCCTTGTCTCCTCACTATCCCACAACCCCAAACAACTCTTTGAGACCTTTCACTCCCTCCTTAGCCCCAAGGAACAGGCCCCTGCGACAGACCTGACTGCTGGAGAACTAGCTGCCTATTTCAAAGAAAAAATCGACCACATTCGAAAAGAAATCTCTGAAAGCTGCATGGTTAGCCCTGATCCCAGCTTCATTAGCACTGCACCCAGCACCTACTCACTATCTGCGCTTGAACCAACGACAGAGGAAGAAGTCTCCAGGCTCCTTTCCGCTGCCCGCCCTACCACCTGCGCCAGCGACCCTCTCCCCTCTCACCTCCTCCGCTTCCTTTCCCCAGCTCTCATTACTCACCTTACCACAATCTGCAACCTCTCCCTAACCTCTGGCACTTTTCCCTCCTCATTCAAACACTCCATTATATCCCCTCTGCTTAAAAAACCAACCCTGGACCCGACTAATGCTGCTAACTACCGACCCGTCTCAAACCTCCCCTTTATCTCCAAATTACTGGAACGCCTGGTCTACTCCCGGCTTACTCGCTTTCTCTCTGACAACTCACTCCTCGACCCCCTCCAGTCTGGCTTCCGCTCTCTACACTCGACCGAAACTGCCCTTACAAAAGTAACAAATGACCTGATGACTGCAAAGTTGAGAGGTGATTACTCTCTACTAATCCTCCTTGACCTGTCTGCTGCATTTGACGCTGTCGACCATAATCTCCTTCTCACTATGCTCCACTCTATTGGTCTAAAGGATACTGCTCTCTCCGGGTTCTCCTCCTACCTCTCTGACCGCTCTTTCAGTGTTTCCTTTGCTGGTTCTATCTCTGCTCCACTTCCTCTCGCTGTCGGGGTACCCCAGGGCTCGGTCCTTGGTCCCCTTCTTTTCTCTATCTATACTGCCCCAATTGGACAAACCATCCACAGATTCGGCCTCCAATACCATCTCTATGCTGATGACACCCAACTATACACCTCCTCTCGTGAGATCTCTGGACCATTCCTCCAAAATATCACCGACTGTCTGTCTGCTGTCTCTAACACTATGTCCTCCCTTTTTCTCAAACTAAACCTCTCTAAAACTGACCTCCTTGTCTTTCCACCTTCTAACCGACTTCCCCTCAACATCTCCATTCCAGTGTCTGGAACCATCATAACCCCCCGACGGCATGCCCGATGCCTTGGGGTCACACTGGACTCTGACCTCTCCTTTGCCCCCCATATCCAATCTCTGGCCCAAACATGCCACATGCACCTCAGAAATATTGCTAAAATACGTCCGTTCCTAGCCACGGACACGCTAAAGACGCTCGTGGTTGCGCTCATCCACTCCCGGCTTGACTACTGCAACTCGCTACTCATTGGCCTCCCCCGCACTAGACTCGCTCCGCTCCAATCCATACTAAATGCAGCAGCTAGACTCATTTTTCTATCCAGTCGTTATTCAGACGCCTCTGTACTATGCCAGTCGCTGCATTGGCCGCCCATCCACTGCAGAACTAAATTTAAACTCCTCTACCTCACTCACAAAGCTCTACATGGCGCTGTGCCACCATACATCGCCTCCCTACTATCAGTACACCACCCAGCCCACTCACTCCGATCGGCTAACACACTCAGACTAAACACCCCTGTAATACGAACCTCTCATGCTCGCCTACAGGACTTCACTAGAGCAGCACCCATCCTCTGGAACGCTCTACCCCAAGGCATCCGGACAATTCCCGATGCACGAAATTTCAGACGTGCCTTAAAAACGCACCTCTTCAGGGAAGCATACCAAATCTCCTGACCTAGTCCCTCGCCCCTCCCTATGGTGCTCCACCCTGTTTGCCTTCTGATAAATGATCTGTAAATTTCCTATTGCCTGTGTTCCCCACCCCCTGCACCTCCTGTACCACCCCCAACCCATTTGTATCTAACCCAATGTATCTCACATTGTAATTGTTGCAATTGTTGTATTGTTTTGCATTTATCCATGCCTGAAAGCGCTGCGGAATAAGTTGGCGCCATACAAATAAAGATTATTATTATTATATTATTCCCCCAGAGAAAAAAATAACAAGGCATAAGCTCCGGGGAAGGTGGAGGCCAATGAATATTTCACTATCATCATGAAATGCAAGGCCAATCCATTTTTTTGGTAGTCGAATATTGAGCTCACTTCTGACTGCATTGTGAAAATGAAGGGGGTGAAGGGGGGGTGGGTCATCCTGTTGGAAGATGAAACCTGGGACTTCCTGTGCGGCTGCAGCAGAAGCCATATCTGTAGCATACAGGTACGAAATCCCGGGATTGTTTCCTCATGGAGAAAGAGGGGGCCGTACACTTTCCTACAGGTTATAGCGTAAAATGCATTAACCTCTGGGGAGTCATGTATACGCTCCACGTAGACAGGTGGGTTCCCCTCCCCCAGATTCTGACCTAAAATTTGTTGCCCGAAATGTGGAAGGCGGCTTTATCACTAAACACTAAAGGGTCCATGAAACTATCGCTTTCCATTACAGTTTGCGTACTCTTCCAGAAAGAAGGTCGCCACGCTTTGTCATCCGGTTTCAGGACCGGTAACAATTACAATCAGTAGGAATAACATCGCAAATGTTTGCGCAGAATCTTCCACAAGTCAGTACCCTTAAAACGCTTGCTTCAACTGGCCATATACAGGAAAAGTCTAGTTCCTGGTTCTAGTGCTGTATTTATACCATCAGCTTGGTTGTAGTGCTGTATTTATGTACTGAGCTTAGTACTGTATTTATGTTAATCGCCTAATGTTGGCACTCTATTTATGTATGAGCTTGGTTCTGGAGCCCTATTTATGCACTCAGCATGCTTCTAGTGCTTTTTTGTTAGGAGCTTGGTTATGGTGGTGTATTTATGTTATGAGCTTAGTTATTGGGCTGTATTGATGTTAAATAGATAAACAAGCTAAGGTTGAAAAATATGGTCAGCTGGCCATACACAGGCAGACCACTTCCACCTTCAGCGGCCAATGGCTGCATAATTTTGCAAGTAACCTATGTGGCTATAGTTTGGCTGGGTCTGGCCACCAGCGCCCTGTGTTTCCACCCCTGGGGCCCATTCACTTGGGTGTATATTCCATCTGTGTGTTGTCCATGTATTTCATGTGGACACATTATAGCCTACAAGGCTATTCACATGTGAGAATTTTCACATGAACTGATGGTCCGTGTGAAAATAATTGCATTATGCCCTCTTCTGGCCCATATCATGGACCATTCAACATCCATTGTCCTGTACCTCGGACAGTACATGGACAGGGTGTCTATATATTGTCTGATGCAAGTTGTGCCGGAGGACCTTGGGTACAGCTTACACACAGCCATCTAAAAGCAGCCTGCGGGTTGGTCGCTACTTATGGGCCAGTGCTATGTGCTTGATTTCCAGACTCAAATTTGCCAGCCAGCCCCTGGTGGTCCAGGCCAGAAGCGTAATAGCCAGCTTCATTGCCATTCAAATCAATGCGAGTGATGCCTCCTATTACATTTCCAGCTCTGACCCCAATGAGAAGCTGGAAGTGTAATAGGAGGCATTGCCCCCTTTAATTTGAATAGTAATGAAACTGGTTATTACTAGAGATGAGCGAACACCAAAATGTTCGGGTGTTCGTTATTCGTAACGAACTTCCCATGATGCTCGAGGGTTCGTTTCGAACAACGAACCCCATTGAAGTCAATGGGCGACCAGAACATTTTTGTATTTCGCCGATGCTCGCTAAGGTTTTCATGCGTGAAAATCTGGGCAATTCAGGAAAGTGATGGGAATGACACAGTGACGGATAGGGCAGGCGAGGGGCTACATGTTGGGCTGCATCTCAAGTTCACAGGTCCCACTATTAAGCCACAATAGCGGCAAGAGTGGGCCCCCCCCCCTCCCAACAACTTTTACTTCTGAAAAGCGCTCATTAGCATGGCATACCTTTGCTAAGCACCACACTACCTCCAACAAAGCACAATCACTGCCTGCATGACACTCCACTGACACTTCTCCTGGGTTACATGCTGACCAACCGCCCCCCCTCCCCCCCACAGCGCACACCAAAGTGTCCCTGGGCAGCCTTCAGCTGCCCTCATGCCACACCACGCTCATGTCTATTTAGAATTGCGTCTGCCATGACGAGGGACCGCAGGCACACACTGCACAGGGTTGGCACGGCTAGGTAGCGACCCTCTTTAATAGGGGCGGGGCGATAGCCCACAATGCTGTACAGAAGCAATGAGAAATACAATCCTGTGCCACCGCCATCAGGAGCTGCACACGTGGGCATAGCAATGGGGAACCTATGTGCCACACACTATTCATTCTGTCAAGGTGTCTGCATGCCCCAGTCAGACTGGTTATATGCACCTTAACAGTAACCGCGTTGGTGGTAATGTGGTGGTGACTGCGGACCTAGTACCACGGTTGTATTTTGTTGGTTTTCGGAATGTGGCCAGGATTAAGTGGGCCGTGGCGGGGGGATGGTGGGGGGGCTCTCTTGTAGTGTCGGTAAAGGTGAAATTCTTGGACTGCCACCAGACGAACCAATGCAAAGGCATTTGCCAACAATGTTTTCCCTGTTGGAGGAGGAGGGGGATGTTTTTGAGGCACTACGTGTCCTCTCCACGTGTCCGTGGTTATATGCACCTTAACAGTAACCGCGTTGGTGGTAATGTGGTGGTGACTGCGGACCTAGTACCACGGTTGTATTTTGTTGGTTTTCGGAATGTGGCCAGGATTAAGTGGGCCGTGGCGGGGGGATGGTGGGGGGGCTCTCTTGTAGTGTCGGTAAAGGTGAAATTCTTGGACTGCCACCAGACGAACCAATGCAAAGGCATTTGCCAACAATGTTTTCCCTGTTGGAGGAGGAGGGGGATGTTTTTGAGGCACTACGTGTCCTCTCCACGTGTCCGTGGTTATATGCACCTTAACAGTAACCGCGTTGGTGGTAATGTGGTGGTGACTGCGGACCTAGTACCACGGTTGTATTTTGTTGGTTTTCGGAATGTGGCCAGGATTAAGTGGGCCGTGGCGGGGGGATGGTGGGGGGGCTCTCTTGTAGTGTCGGTAAAGGTGAAATTCTTGGACTGGCACCAGACCAACCAATGCAAAGCCATTTGCCAAGAATGTTTTCCCTGTTGGAGGAGGAGGGGGATGTTTTTGAGGCACTACGTGTCCTCTCCACGTGTCCGTGGTTATATGCACCTTAACAGTAACCGCGTTGGTGGTAATGTGGTGGTGACTGCGGACCTAGTACCACGGTTGTATTTTGTTGGTTTTCGGAATGTGGCCAGGATTAAGTGGGCCGTGGCGGGGGGATGGTGGGGGGGCTCTCTTGTAGTGTCGGTAAAGGTGAAATTCTTGGACTGCCACCAGACGAACCAATGCAAAGGCATTTGCCAACAATGTTTTCCCTGTTGGAGGAGGAGGGGGATGTTTTTGAGGCACTACGTGTCCTCTCCACGTGTCCATTCCATGTAAGCAATAGTAGCACTCAAGACAGGCCCCAGTAGCAATTCTGAAGCAGCAGTATAGCGGGAGCGCAGTCTTCGTTCCATGTAAGCAATAGTAGCACTCAAGACAGGCCCCAGTAACAATTCTGAAGCAGCAGTATAGCGGGAGCGCAGTCTTCGTTCCATGTAAGCAATAGTAGCACTCAAGACAGGCCCCAGTAACAATTCTGAAGCAGCAGTATAGCGGGAGCGCAGTCTTCGTTCCATGTAAGCAATAGTAGCACTCAAGACAGGCCCCAGTAACAATTCTGAAGCAGCAGTATAGCGGGAGCGCAGTCTTCGTTCCATGTAAGCAATAGTAGCACTCAAGACAGGCCCCAGTAACAATTCTGAAGCAGCAGTATAGCGGGAGCGCAGTCTTCGTTCCATGTAAGCAATAGTAGCACTCAAGACAGGCCCCAGTAACAATTCTGAAGCAGCAGTATAGCGGGAGCGCAGTCTTAGTTCCATTTCAGTAGCCTTAGTATAGCCAAGGCACAAGTGACATTTATGTAGCTAAAGTGTAGGCCAACCCCACACACCTTTCTGTACCATGAGTGCAGGCGAAGAACATAGAAATTACTATGATTACACTGTAGGTGAGGGCCCCAAAAAATTGGTGTACCAACAGTACTAATGTACCTCAGTAAAAATTGGCCATGCCCAACCAAGATGGCAGGTGAATCGCTTTGGTTAATGTGGCTTAAGTGGTAACTAGGCCTGGAGGCAGCCCAGTGTAACGAAAAATTGGTTCAAGTTAAAGTTCCAACGCTTTTAAGCTAATTGAAACTTATAAAAATTGTTCTGAAAAATTATTTGAGTGAGCCTTGTGGCCCTAAGAAAAATTGCCCGTTCAGCGTGATTACGTGAGGTTTCAGGAGGAGGAGCAGGAGGAGGAGGAGGAGGAGGAGGAATATTAGACACAGATTGATGAAGCACAAATGTCCCTGTTTTGGATGGTGAGAGAGAACGTAGCTTCCATCCGCGGGTGCAGCCTACGTATTGCTTAGGTATCGCTGCTGTCCGCTGGTGGAGAACAGAAGTCTGGGGAAATCCAGCCTTTGTTCATCTTGATGAGTGTTAGCCTGTCGGCACTGTCGGTTGACAAGCGGCTACGCTTATCTGTGATGATTCCCCCAGCCGCACTAAACACCCTTTCCGACAAGACGCTAGCCGCAGGACAAGCAAGCACCTCAAGGGCATACAGGGCTAGTTCAGGCCACGTGTCCAGCTTCGACACCCAGTAGTTGTAGGGGGCAGAGGCGTCACCAAGGATGGTCGTGCGATCCGCTACGTACTCCCTCACCATCCTTTTGCAGTGCTCCCGCCGACTCAGCCGTGACTGGGGAGCGGTGACACAGTCTTGGTGGGGAGCCATAAAGCTGGCCAGGCCCTTAAAGACTGTTGCACTGCCTGGGATGTACATGCTGCTCGATCTACGCACATCCCCTGCAACATGGCCCTCGGAACTGCGCCTTCTGCCACTAGCGCTGTCGGCTGGGAATTTTACCATCAGCTTGTCCGCAAGGGTCCTGTGGTATAGCAACACTCTCGAACCCCTTTCCTCTTCGGGAATCAGAGTGGGCAGGTTCTCCTTATACCGTGGATCGAGCAGTGTGTACACCCAGTAATCCGTCGTGGCCAGAATGCGTGCAACGCGAGGGTCACGAGAAAGGCATCCTAACATGAAGTCAGCCATGTGTGCCAGGGTACCAGTACGCAACACATGGCTGTCCTCACTAGGAAGATCACTTTCAGGATCCTCCTCCTCCTCCTCCTCCTCCTCAGGCCATACACGCTGAAAGGATGACAGGCAATCAGCCGGTGTACCGTCAGCAGCGGCCCAAGCTGTCTCTTCCCCCTCCTCCTCATCCTCCTCATGCTCCTCCTCCTCCTCCTGTACGCGCTGAGAAATAGACAGGAGGGTGCCCTGACTATCCAGCGGCATACTGTCTTCCCCCGCCCCCGTTTCCGAGCGCAAAGCAGCTGCCTTTATGGTTTGCAGGGAATTTCTCAAGATGCATAGCAGAGGAATGGTGACGCTAATGATTGTAGCATCGCCGCTCACCACCTGGGTAGACTCCTCAAAATTACCAAGGACATGGCAGATGTCTGCCAACCAGGCCCACTCTTCTGAAAGGAATTGAGGAGGCTGACTCCCACTGCGCCGCCCATGTTGGAGTTGGTATTCGACTATAGCTCTACGTTGTTCATAGAGCCTGGCCAACATGTGGAGCGTAGAGTTCCACCGTGTGGGCACGTCGCACAGCAGTCGGTGCACTGGCAGCTTAAAGTGATGTTGCAGGGTGCGCAGGGTGGCAGCGTCCGTGTGGGACTTGCGAAAATGTGCGCAGAGCCGGCGCGCCTTTACGAGCAGGTCTGACAAGCGTGGGTAGCTTTTCAGAAAGCGCTGAACCACCAAATTAAAGACGTGGGCCAGGCATGGCACGTGCGTGAGGCTGCCGAGCTGCAGAGCCGCCACCAGGTTACGGCCGTTGTCACACACGACCATGCCCGGTTGGAGGCTCAGCGGCGCAAGCCAGCGGTCGGTCTGCTGTGTCAGACCCTGCAGCAGTTCGTGGGCCGTGTGCCTCTTATCGCCTAAGCTGAGTAGTTTCAGCACGGCCTGCTGACGCTTGCCCACCGCTGTGCTGCCACACCGCGCGACACCGACTGCTGGCGACATGCTGCTGCTAACACATCTTGATTGCGAGACAGAGGAGGAGGAGGAGGAGGAGGAGGGTGCTTTAGTGGAGGAAGCATACACCTCCGCAGATACCACCACCGAGCTGGGGCCCGCAATTCTGGGGGTGGGTAGGACGTGAGCGGTCCCAGGCTCTGACTCTGTCCCAGCCTCCACTAAATTCACCCAATGTGCCGTCAGGGAGATGTAGTGGCCCTGCCCGCCTGTGCTTGTCCACGTGTCCGTAGTTAAGTGGACCGTGGCAGTAACCGCGTTGGTGAGGGCGCGTACAATGTTGCGGGAGACGTGGTCGTGCAGGGCTGGGACGGCACATCGGGAAAAGTAGTGGCGACTGGGAACTGAGTAGCGCGGGGCCGCCGCCTCCATGATACTTTTGAAGGACTCCGTTTCCACAACCCTATACGGCAGCATCTCAAGGCTGATGAATTTTGCGATGCGGACGGTTAACGTTTGAGCGTGCGGGTGCGTGGCGGCATACTTGCGCTTGCGCTCCAACAGTTGCGCTAGCGACGGCTGGACTGTGCGGTGCGAGACATTGGTGGATGGGGCCGAGGACAGCGGAGGTGAGGGTGTGGGTGCAGGCCAGGAGACGGTCATGCCTGTGTCCTGAGAGGGGGGTTGCATCTCAGTGGCAGGTTGGGGCACAGGGGGAGAGGCAGGGGTGCAAACCGGAGGCGGTGAACGGCCTTCGTCCCACCTTGTGGGGTGCTTGGCCATCATATGCCTGCGCATGGTGGTGGTGGTGAGGCTGTTGGTGTTGGCTCCCCGGCTGAGCTTTGCGCAACAAAGGTTGCACACCACTGTTCGTCGGTCGTCAGGCGTCTCTGTGAAAAACTGCCAGACCTTAGAGCACCTCGGCCTCCGCAGGGTGGCATGGCGCGAGGGGGCGCTTTGGGAAACACTTGGTGGATTATTCGGTCTGGCCCTGCCTCTACCCCTGGCCCTGGCCACCGCACTGCCTCTTGCAACCTGCCCTGCTGATGCCCTTGACTCCCCCTCTGAAGACCTGTCCTCCTGAGTAAGCGTTGCACACCAGGTGGGGTCAGTCACCTCATCGTCCTGCTGCTCTTCCTCCGAATCCTCTGTGCGCTGCTCCCTCGGACTTACTGCCCTTACTACTACCTCACTGCAAGACAACTGTGTATGATCGTCATCGTCCTCCTCACCCACAGAAAGTTGTTGAGACAGTTGGCGGAAGTCCCCAGCCTCATCCCCCGGACCCCGGGAACTTTCGAATGGTTGGGCATCAGTGACTATAAACTCCTCTGGTGGGAGAGGAACCGCTGCTGCCCAATCTGAGCAGGGGCCCGAGAACAGTTCCTGGGAGTGTTCCCGCTCCTGAGCAGGTGTCATTGTAGTGGAGTGAGGAGGCTGGGAGGAAGGAGGAGCAGCAGACAGAGGATTCGGATTTGCAGCAGTGGACGGCGCAGAACTGCGTGTTGACGATAGGTTGCTCGAAGCACTTTCTGCCATCCAGGACAGGACCTGCTCACACTGCTCATTTTCTAATAACCGTCTCCCGCGTGGACCCATTAATTGGGCGATGAATGTGGGGACGCCAGAAACGTGCCTCTCTCCTAATCGCGCAGCAGTCGGCTGCGACACACCGGGATCAGGAGCTCGGCCTGTGCCCACACCCTGACTTGGCCCTCCGCGTCCTCGGCCGCGTCCACGTCCTCTAGGCCTACCCCTACCCCTCAGCATGCTGTATTACCAGTGATTTGATTTCACAGGCAGGAAATAAATTGGCGCAAGACTGCAGGCCAAATATAATTTTTTCCCTTTTTGGAAAACGAAAGGCCCCACTGCCTCTAGTGAATGAATAATCTAAGTTTAATAACTGTGCTGTGTCCCTGTTAATGTGTCACAGAACGTGAGGGTAGCAGAGTTATTATAACTCTGGCAGAGCAGGTATTTTTTTTCCCAATTAAGGAAAGCAAATGGCGAAGCCAGCAGTAAAGCGTAGCTGGGTGCGTATGATTTAGCAATGTTTTTCACGCAGCTCACACGTCTCCACCGCCCGTAAGGACGGACAGAGGCTGGACAAATAGATTTGTTTTCAGTTTTTTCCCACCAACAGGCAGCACTGCGTATATTCAATGAACATGAGAAGTTTAATAACTGTGCTGTGTCCCTGCTTATGTGTCACAGAACGTGAGGGTAGCAGAGTTATTATAACTCTGGCAGAGCAGGTATTTTTTTTCCCAATTAAGGAAAGCAAATGGCGAAGCCAGCAGTAAAGCGTAGCTGGGTGCGTATGATTTAGCAATGTTTTTCACGCAGCTCACACGTCTCCACAGGCGTAAGGACGGACAGAGGCTGGACAAATAGATTTGTTTTCAGTTTTTTCCCACAAACAGGCAGCACTGCGTATATTCAATGAACATGAGAAGTTTAATAACTGTGCTGTGTCCCTGCTTATGTGTCACAGAACGTGAGGGTAGCAGAGTTATTATAACTCTGGCAGAGCAGGTATTTTTTTTCCCAATTAAGGAAAGCAAATGGCGAAGCCAGCAGTAAAGCGTAGCTGGGTGCGTATGATTTAGCAATGTTTTTCACGCAGCTCACACGTGTCCACAGGCTGGACAAATAGATTTGTTTTCAGTTTTTTCCCACCAACAGGCAGCACTGCGTATATTCTATGAATAATAACTGTGTTGTGGCCCTGCCTATACAATTCTTTCCCTGCAGTATCAATGGAGGGTGGAATGCTCTGCAGAGGCGATTTTGAGAAGCCCAAAAAAAATGCAGCACAGCTAACAGCAGCCTGGACAGTACTGCACACGGATAAATATGGCCCTAGAAAGGACCGTTGAGGTTCTTGAAGGCTACACTCACTCCTAACACTCTCCCTGCCTATGCAGCACTTCTGTCCCTAATGCCAGGTGCAACGGTCTGCAGAGGCGATTTTGAGAAAAAAAAAAAATCCCACTGCTAACAGCAGCCAACACACAGCTATCAGTGGCCCTAATAAGGACCTTTGGGGGGTCTTGAAGCCTACACTAACTACCAATTCTTTCCCTACAGCAGCTCCGGTATAAACAGCACTGTCCCTCATCTAACTCACACCGCATCTGAGGCGAACCGCGGGAGGGGCCGACTTTTATATTAGGCGAACACCTGATCTCGCCAGCCACTCACAGCAGGGGGGTGGTATAGGGCTTAAACGTTGCAGGGGGAAGTTGTAATGCCTTCCCTGTCTTTCAATTGGCCAGAAAAGCGCGCTAACGTCTCAGGGAAGGAAGTGAAAGTAACCAGAACACCGCATGGTGTTCGTTACGAATAACGAACATCCCGAACACCCTAATATTCGCACGAATATCAAGCTCGGACGAACGCGTTCGCTCATCTCTAGTTATTACACTTCTAGCCCTGACCACCAATGATGATGTCTGCCCTGCTGCACTGACAGCATGCCAAACGATCAGCTGATTGGTGGGGATCAGTGGACCCCTACCAATCAACTAATGATGACCGATCCTGAGGATAGCTCATCATCAGTAAAAACCCTGGAATCCCCCTTTAAGAGTCAATTTCAATTTTGCTACATCTGTGCCAAAGGATAGTAGCCACAATATAAGTCAGCGTCCTATCCTTATCCTATGGGCAATGTATGGAACTCTCTAGACATATAAAAGAGGGCAGTGGCAGTGGTGACGCCTTTTCCATGAGATTCGAAGGAAGGGGACACAAGTATTGTGTCTGGATGTAGGCGTTTGAGGTGATCATCATATATCATGGTGGTTGCATTTTGATTCTTATTACAAGCCCTTGTCCCCTCTATATCTGTCTCTACAGTTGTGTTATAATACATTCACTATACAGATAACCATACAGTTAATACAATTTATATCAAAATGATTATAGAATTGACTGATATTACACCCAACAAAGAGAATATGCCCTGAAACAGCTACAAGGGAGATCATTCCAATGAAAGTATCTTCCCAGATGCACATATAGAAGTATTCTTATGTACTGAACTCTTTGTAACCTACCCCATTATCATTGGCCCCTTAATAATGCAGGAATAGCAGTCTTCCGTTGTAAGCTGGAAAATCCCCTGTAAAACAAAACATTCAAGGACACATGAATATATCAAAAATGTGCAGAAAGACAAATATAGCAAGTGAAAAAGACCTGAAATGGAAGGCTGTTAGAAAAATACATTTTTGGATCATAAAGGAAGTAAACACTTGTAAAACAATAACCAAATCATTACAGATCGTTCCCTTTACTGGACAGCTTAGTAATATCATACAAGAGGTTAAACATGGACCCCATCAGTGCCAAAATCCTTGAACATTTTCTCATCTGTACTCTGACATCAGTGTTAAACATCTGGAGTTCTCTAGATAAGAGTAGGGAAACTTTGCTTCCGCCAGAAAGAGAACAACCCCCCCCCCCCCATCTTCACCGCCACCCCCCCCCCCTCCATTCTGCTCAAAGGTGTCTAATGTTAAAAAATCATTGTGATTTTCTATCTGCTTTGAATCGTTTACATCTGTATGAAGTAAGGGCTCTTCGACACTGAACAATTATTCAGATTCTTGCTGGATAAGAATGAACGATGAATGATAATTCATTTGCTTATCATTCGTCATTCAGTTGTACAGGCATAAAAATCAAACAACGATCGGCTTGTGTAAAAAGGCAGTCTTACCTTTTATTTCCAAATTTGAGCCCTCAAGACCTCCAACGGGTCAAGTTTTCAGGATTTCCATATTATTGAACAGGTGATATAATTTTTTCGTTGCCTCAGATATTACCCTAGGTGTTCTTTATGTAGGATATCCTCAACTCAAAACCTGTTGGGTGGTCGGGAGGACTGGAGTATGGGAAATACTGGTCTAGTGTTTGAAAAATGTGTTAGCACCAGCTTGTACTGGGTGCAATTGCTCAGAGTTGGGGGATATGCAGAGAAAATGACCAGAAGTGGTACGCTAAGAATGGTCTATGATGATCTTCAAAAACGGTAAAGAGTGTCTAGTGATGTACATTAGCAATAAGATGAAGGTTATAATTATGAGCTGTAAAGAGTCCAGTCAGAGCTTGAGTAGGAAACCCTACGAATCCACATACCCCGTTTCCCTGAAAATAAGACAGAGGCTCATATTAATTTTTGCTCCAAAAGAAGCATTAGGGCTTATTTTCAGTGGATGTTTTAGTTTGATGACAGCGGGACTACTTGGTTTGTGTGCAAGAGCCCAGCACTTCAAACCCTTATGGTCAGTCACATGAGCGCTCAGACCTTTGTTATTGGCATTTTTACTGTGCAGTAAAAATGCTGACTAAGCCCTTGGCCGCCAACACAGGATCACTTCATGTTTACAGGCGTCAAAAATCCCGCCTCCACCAAGCGATGGCTGTGATTGGTTCTTAGAGAGCTGCATTGATTGCCTGAGCCATGGACTGCGGGAACCACACCAGGGCTCTGGAGAGTAGCGGGAAGGATCTGAACCGAGTTTACTGGGTAAGGCACTTGGATGACCTGCGTGAAAAGTGCTGTAAAAATACGGAAATTGCGTTTTTATGGTCTTTTTCATGCACCTAAGACATTCTTAGCTTGAGGAAGGCACAACAGTGCTGAAACGTCGCATTCATTTGTAATGGGGTAATAAAATGCTTTTATACCTTCATACATCCGTTTATGCTGCCAGTTCATCATTCATATGGACCTAAAACATTCTTATTGATTTCTTTTAAAAATGTGACTAGGGCTTATTTTCAGGGGAGGGCTTATATTTCAAGCCTCCCTGAAAATCCTAAAAAATCATGCTAGGACTTATTTTCAGGTTAAGTCTTATTTTAGGGTAAACAGGATAGGTGTAACTTCCAGGCCACTCTATATGTGGTATGCTTGCCTTGAGCTTCTTCTCCATCATCAATGATGCACCATCAAGCTAAATGAGTAAAACAAGGAATGAACCACCAAAGCTTTAGGTTCAGAATTGTTTCTAACACTGACTGGACATGGATCTATATGGCATTCAGCTTCTTTACTGGTCCTTGATGGTTATAGGGGCCACTGATATACTTAAAGAAATGTTGTCCCTGCCAGATGTCTCTTTTCAAGAATCTATACATTTAGTTGTTTTCATTTTTCATCTTCACACCCCACATCAGTTTTTTTGCTCTTCTTTGTACCTTTACCACTTGATTAACTGGCGCCTAGAACTGAACTTTATTTTATGCAAGAGACCACATTAAAGGCCACCATACACATTTAAGTTTAGTCTTTCGAACCCACTGGTAATGGCAGACATAGATGACTATCTGATATGTATGGAGATGGCTCAATTTAGCTTCTGACAGATTGTGTAGGAGGAAAGGAGGATCGGGAATGTTGAGTTTTAATGTTCACTCCTTATGTTTCCCGAGAAGTAAGCTGGTGCTGGAGGTGTCTGGCTATGGCTTAGCTCCCTCAACACGCCAATGTTTGGCCGAATGTTCACGTGTACGGGGATGGTGGTAGAAGCTGCTGTTGGACGAATACTTGTTTGCCCAACAGTTGTTGAAGGTGTATGGACACCATTATTTACAGCATCCCCACTACATCTACATACTTCACGACGAACCATGTCTACATATTTTGTATATAAACAGTAAAAAGGTAAAATACAGTTCACCAAAAATCTTGATCCCCAGTTTTCTGTCAAACAGCCAATCTCCAATAAGGGGAATGCACGGAGGATAACACCATATAAGCTAGGAGCCATCATCGCAACAAATTCGATGCCTGGCTGGAGAATTTGGGCGAGACAATTATGCTGCATAAGGCCTCCTGCACATAGGCGAATTTACATTGAGAAATCCGGAGCGGGATTCCGCAGCAAATCCAGCCAATAGAATGCTATGAGAAAAACGTGCTTTCCTGCCCATGAGATTTTGTGCGGGCTACGCACGGCTAGCTTCCATTTAAGTTAATGGAAGCCGTCCGTCTCGCGGCCATTCTTCAATCATCATTGCAGAATGGTTGCAGGAGCCGCATCATCACCATAATGATGGCGCAGCGTGCTCTGCACTGCAAAGGCGCTCCGGCCGGCACATTCGCAGCAGAGAAGATGATAGCGGAGCAGTAAGCTGGGGTCACCGGCCGGGCACCAGACCAAACTCTGCTGCGGGAATCCCGCATGCGGGGTCCGACCCGCCCGTGCGCAAGCGGCCTAAAAATATCTAGATTTTGCTTAGTATGGTTTGTAAATTAAAAAAAATAAAAAATTGCACACAAACTATTAGAAAAAACGAAAGTAAAATTAGATGTAGTATCAGGAGGCGTCCGGTGTTGTCCGAACTGCGTCAAAGAATTGGATTGTGTCAAATAGTCATATCTGGTTTTTGATGCTGCTATATTCTTTTCCCTATGTATGATGATGACCAGGGGCGTAACTATAGAGGGTGCAGGGGATGCGGTTGCACCCACGCCCAGGAGCCTTAGGGGGCTCATAAGGCCTCTCTTCTCCATATAGGGAGCCTAGTACTATGAATAAAGCATTATAGTTGGGGGCCCTGTTACAGGTTTTGCATTGGGGCCCAGAAGCTTCAAGTTATGCCTCTGTGCAGCATAGTTTAGGTATGGGTACAGATACAGATAGAGGGGGGAACCTAGCTCACGTTTTGCATCAGGGCCCCTGAGCCTTTAGTTACGCCCCTGACGATGATGCAACCTGTCCGGAATAATATGGCACTCTTGATTATAATGCTTTGCCAATCAACACGTCCTTTTTGCTCTAATAAACTCCCCTACCAGGAGATTTTGAACCACATGAGGGGGTGGCAAGTCTCAGCATGTAATAAGGAGTTGCCAGAAGAGTTCTTCCTATGCAATTTAGTATTAATTGTTTTTGATAAAGGGTCTCCAATAAGGAATATATCAAGGAGGATGTGGTCTATATATCTCCCATACCAACGGATCTTTCGCAGAAATGGGTTATTGGAGACAAATAGACACGACTCTTCCAATAGAGAGATATAGAGGTTAGCGAGGGACAGGGAGAATGATGGGGCCATTGGGCAACCACAAACTTGAAGAATTTTTTTTTTGACGAACATAAAAAAAATTGTGAGAAAGTAAAAAAGATATAACATGTAACATATATTCTATTAGATCATCTGAATAGTTGCTATAAACATCTAAATGAAGTCTGAGGGCATTAATCAACTATAGGCCTGTGTAGATCAACTATAAGGCCTCGGTCAGACGAATGTTTTTTTTCGCATTGCTAGGAGCAGACTGATAGCGCTTCTAATAGGAAACCAGTAGGTTCCTATAGAAGCGCTCACATGAGAGAATGTTAGATGCGCAAAACGTCGCACACCTAACAAAGATAGGACATGCTGCAGGTCACATGTGGCTCCGTGGTACGCACCAAAGATCGGACATGTATGTGGTGCGTGATGTGCAAGAGTTTCTATTGATTCCTATGGGAGCAGGAGTTTATGGAAACTCCTGCACAGGAAAAGAAGATTCCCTGCTGCTTACAGCAGGACATTTAAAACCTGCTGTCCAGAAGCACATATTACATGTCCCACTGTAAACTCCTATTAGTCCCCATGGGGATGAGGGGATTCCCCGAGGGTTCCTTTAAGCCCTGCAGAGACTACAGGAATTTACAGTGGGACATGTAAAATGTGCTTCTGGGCAGCACGTTTTAAATGTCCTGCTGTTAGACAGCGGAATATTCCTCCAGCCCTGCTGCTGGGCCTTTTCCCATTAGTGGGGGCAGTAGGGGGCTCCCTCCACCTCTCTACCCAAGGGATTTCCCTATAGCCCCACCCCGCCTCGCCCCTCTACATTTGCAATGGGGAATCTCTGTGAGAAGCCCTATAACCCCGCCCACTCTCTTTGCGCTATGGGGATATCCGTCGGGGGGTCCCTATAGTAGGGAGAGAGAGAACGGGACTATGGATTAATCCCCCATAGCAGGGAGAGAGAGCGGGGCTATGGATTAATCTCTCCCTGCTATGGGTTAATCCCCCATAGCAGAGAGAGAGTGGGGCTATGGGTTAATCTCTCCCTGCTATGGGTTAACCTCCCATAGCTCCACTCTCTCTCCCTGCTATGGGGAAATCCCAAAGCCCTGCGGAGCTTCTTCTCTCTCTCCTCCTGGAGCAGCTGCACTTCTTCAAGCGCAGCTGCTATAGTGAATGGCGATTTTAATGCGCGTGAAGCTTGGGTCTGCTGCGCATGAAACATTGCCCGTTCACACGATTTTTACATATGCAATCTTTTTTGTCTGCCTCTTGATAAACAAAAAAAACGCCTGTCTGACTGAGCCCTAAAGAGAGGAAACATCTATGGTAATCCAAGAATAGTGAGCAGACCACTCTAGTTTATCTAAAACCTGTAACTGGGCCTTGGGATCTTTAATGTAGGCCAGAATTGTGGCTACCAATGGTAGTAGTAGATTATCAAGCCATCTACTGAAGCGTTCAAACAATGAACCATTACTGGCTATAATTGGGCGTAAACGAAGAGGAAAGACGTTTTTATGAATTTTGAGCAATGCATGGAATATAGAACAGACTGGAGAGTCTACCAACAAATAAAGCAAATAGTTTTTGGTCTATTATTCCTGAGAACAAACCTACGACATCCCAGACTTTATAGATTAACTCATTTAGAAATTGTAATACCCCTCTGTCATTTATGCGACTGTCTGTTGTGAGCAATATGTCAGATGGACATCATGTAAATTAAAACTACTGCTGAGCATACATCTGGCTCTACTCCCTCCTTCGGTATATTGAGCCATTTCCTGTCTGCAGCACCAAGACATTTTTGGGAAATCCACCGGAGGTCTTTAAACCCAATTAAAGTCACGGTGGGAGGAGGACAGCACCTTGGTTGAACACGATAATGGCAATCAGATTATGTAATCGAACATAGGATTACCTCATGCCAAGTGGGGGTCTTTCATGGGCAGCAAAACCTCCCGCTAGCACCTCAAGTCCCGGCAGGCTCAAATTATATTTGGTAATCTTTCAGTTCTGCAGAAGATCCATAGGTATGGAGAGTAGCATAAAGGGAAACCCCAGATTTTGAAAAGAGAGAGGGATAAGAATAGTGGGAATTAAAGATGAGCGAGCGTACTCGCTAAGGCAAATTACTCAAGCGAGTAGTGCCTTTTGCGAGTACCTGCCCGCTTGTCTCAAAATATTAGGGTGCCGGTGGGGAGCGGTGAGGGAGAGCAGGTAGGAACGGGGGGGGGAGGAGATCTATATCTATATAGCTGCTCACTCCCGCAACTCCCCGCTCTCCCCCGCCGGCACCCGAATCTTTAGAGACGAGCGGGCAGGTACTCGCATAAGGCGATACTCACTTGAGTAATTTGCCTTAGTGAGTACGCTCGCTCATCTCTAGAGGGAATGTATTAGGATAAAAGTCCTAATGTGCTCATGTGAGCATTTTTACCCTTCTATGGATTTATTGTAATAAAGATTGATTTTTTAGGTGAAGTGTTGAGCGATATACATCGTTTTTTGCACACATTTAGTTCCTCTTTTTCCTACATCGTTCAGAAAGCGATTTTGCGGTCATTGGTTCTTCATCTAGTATTTACACGTTTAGCTTTCAGTAGTCTACAAAAATCAAAACGGATTCTGATTTCTCAATATGTTGGTGCCTCATGCCTAGTTTTTCCGCGTTTCATCACAATCTAGTGCTATGAATTGCGACCTTCACTTTTCCTATGGTCCTGTTTTTTATTAGGTCTGTACATAGAAGTGCGACCCCCATTCCCCCCCACCCCCCTCTCCTGTTTCCAATCAAAACAAGAGAGACTGATTAGCTGCTTTGTATGAAAATAAAATCCGTCAAGTCTCTTTGGCTAACCTCTTTGTGTGGTCATTCTTGATTTAACCCTAAACAAACATGTATAGTGTTGTGTCCCCGCAGAGATGGGTGACATTTGCCTGATCAATGTTGAAAAGTCCCTTGGAGCACTTGGCGACCCAGAGGCATAAATTACACGTGCCGCAAAAATAAATTCAATTTCTGTGACTCCAATAACAACCGTCCGCCCTGCGACCTTGGTACACAACACAACTTTGTAACCAAATCTGACTTCTTCACATGGTCACCGCTCAAGGAGGAAGGAGCATAAATTCAACAGGGCATCATGTTTGGCCAACAATTACTGGTTTCACTTCTCTTTCAGGGCATAAGCTGGACAATGCACGAATATGAAATCCACATAATAGGCCTCATATATTTACTATATTTGTAGGCTTTCTTTACATTGGCTTGTATTGACGAGTAAGTAGTAGATAAAATCAAGGGGTCACATGCTATGCATTGGTTATTTGGTTTTTAAGGCATATTACCTAGATGGGGTAAGACTGATTAGTCAGCATTTGGTCCTATTGCCTTTGAAGGAGTTGTGCCAAGATGCACAAACCCTTTGAGAAAGCAGGGCTCAGGGCGATCACTTGATTGTGCCAGGTCCTGCTCTTGGCACCACAGCAAACAGCTGTAGAGGAATTGCACAGTAGAATATAAAGGTTTGCATGTAATGAACCTCGTGTGGCGCAGAGTGTAAGCTCTCGCTCACGACCTGAAGGTTGCAAGTTCAATCTCCGACTGGTTCAGGTAGCCGGTTCAAGGTCAACTCATCCTTCCGAGGTTGGTAAAATGAATACCCAGCTTGCTGGGGGGTAATAAATAAAAATTACCTGAAAGTACTGTGGAATAAGTTGGCACTATACAAATTACAATACTAAGTTGTATAAAGTAATTAACATAAAAGAGGGCAGTATACAGTTACAAACGGATCTGGATAAGTTGGGGACTTGGGCGGAAAAGTGGCAAATGATGTTTAACACTGATAAATCTAAGGTTCTGCACATGGGAAGAGGAAATACATGTCACCATTACACACTAAGGCCTCATTCAGACGAGCGTGTGTTTTGCGTGCACACTTCTAAAAGAACCAATGGGTGCCTAAAGAAGCGTTCATATGCACGGAATTAGAAGCACAAAACAGCGAGCACCTAAAAGAGACAGGACATAGGTGCGCGTTTTGCAGGAGTTTCCATTGACTCCTATGGGAGCAGGGGTTAATGGAAACTCCTGCGCAGGGAATAGCTTCTCCGCTGCTTACAGCAGGGCATTTAAAAGGTGCTTCTGGCCAGAAGCACCTTTTAAATGGCTCGCTTTTAACCCCTTAGTCCCCACGGGGATGACGGGACTCCCCAAGGGTTCTGTTAATCCCCGCTGGGAGTCTCCTCATCACTGAATACTGTGACAGTACTGTTACAGTGTTCAGTGATGATGGGACTGCAGCGAAGAGGAATGAATCCCTTGCAACAGCTGTGGCAGAGGAGGACAATGCCATCCCATTGCTTTCAATGGGGCCAGCACTGCTGCCACCCTGTTGAAAGCAATTGGATAAATGATTTTCGGTGTGGGATGGCGGGCTTGAAATATAAGCCCTACTCCGGAAAAAAATAACTGACCTTGTTGAAATTTGTTGGCGCTATACAAATAACAAGATTTATTTATTTCAATCCCCGGCCACCAGAATACAGAACTTTTTTTTCCCCTACAGCTAGGGATCCCCACCCCCATTTTTTCATCCCCTCTGCATTCTCATCATCACTGAACACTGTGACAGTGTTGTCACAGTGTTCAGTGATGAGGGAACCTTTGTGGAGCAGCTGCTCCAGTCAACAGGCAAAGTTTCATGCCCTGCGCATATGAAAATTTGTACATTCACATGTTTTCCACTCATGCAATCAGCGGGTTTTTTTCACGCACATAGGTGCACAAAAAACACGCTCATCTGAATGAGGCCTAAATGGGAAACCACTGGGTAACACTGACATGGAAAAGGATTTTTTGGTGGCAGTAAAGTTACTGTAGCACCCAGTGTCAGTTAGCTGCTGCCAAAGCAAATAAGAATATGGAGTGCATCAAAAATGGCATAGATGTAGATCACCAGAACATTGTTCTTTTACTTTACAAATCACTTGCCAGGGCCTCCCTTTTATTATAAATCCATCGGCATATTCAGAGAACCAACGCCTTTCAATGCCCATGTTGTACTGTGGATCAGCGGTGTGGACGCCAATTGTGTAATCCGCAATTCAAATCCAGCTGTGTGAGACCGGCCTAAGCTTTATAAAAGTCTGACACTTCCTGTTCTGTAGAGATAGCAACATAGTATGCAAGGCTGAAAAAAAGACCTAGGTGCATCCAGTTCAGCCTATTACCCCCCCCCCCCCCCCCCAATGTTGATCCAGAGGAAGCCAAAAAAATCCCAAAGAAGTAGAAGCCAATTTTCCTCATCTAAGAAAAAAATTCCTTTCTGATTCCAACCTGGCAATCAGAATAATCCCCGGATCAACAACCTTTTTGAAGTCATAAGTATTATTCTGAAGTCACAATATATTATTGTAATGCTCAAGAAAGGCATCCAGGCCCCTCTTGTACTCTTTTATCCACCACCACCACGTCCTCAGGCAGTGAGTTCCATAGTCTCACTGCTCTTACAGTAAAGAACCCCCCTCTATGTTGGTGTAGAAACCTTCTTTCCTCTAGATGTAGAGGGCGCCCCCTTACAGTCACAGTCCTGGGTATAAATAAATGATGGGAGAATATTTTAGATTATTTTGAAGCAGTCATGTCATAATCATCACAGAAAGGATAAAAGGGCCCATTTAGACACAATGATTTTTGCTCAAAAGCCATCTTTTGAGCGATAATTGTTGTGTGTAACTGCACTGATATCGTGCAGTTTTCGTTACCCTTTCGCTCATCGTTGTCTTTCAGCGTGCTGAAAGATAATGATGAGCCTTATCAGGGATTCACAGTGGGATACAGTTGATACTATTGTTTCAGCTGTATCCCGTCCCTGATGACAGGCTGAGTATGAAGAACAGAGAGGTCCAGCTCTATTCTCCATACCCCGCTCGGAGCGCGCGGCTGCATAACAGCCGGGCACGCCGTGCAGAGAACAACTGGGTGCAGAAGACAAGCGGGGACACCCTCCTTGTCTTCTGCCTCCTCCGCTCGGCGTGCCCGGCTGTATAACAGCTGGGCGCTCAGAGCGGGGAACAGCTGGAGCGCAAGGTGATCGCTCAACGTTTAAAAGACATCTTTTGAGCTATAATCGTTGTGTCTAAATGGGCCTTAAGAATGAACAGTAACTAACACCTCTCTAAAGATAATACAGGATCCACCATTCACAATAGGTGATTGTCACAGCTCACCTCCTCCCCCTCCAAACGCGATGACCTCTGCAAAGATCACAGATCATGCCCACAACATTCTCTCTTAGCTGAGTGACATCCACTCTACAGTTTCTCTATGTTCATCTGGCTGCTACCATCTCTGAATGCTATTAACTGCAGCTCCCACAAGATGGCCGCACCTGCAATCACGTACGGAAAATACAATAATATAAATTTACAACAAGAAAATGAAGACAAATTAGAAAAAAATATTTCACTATCTGGTTTTAAATAGTTTAAAAATATATAATTGACATATTAACTTGAAGGCCTTTTAAACATTGGAGAAATGTAATGTTCAGGGGCAAATCTTTATTAATTGTGAACTAGTAGAATAGAGATTCTAGAACAAAACATTGTCAAAGCGCATTGTGTAATAGTTAACCGTCATGAAATTAGGTAATGCCGTAAAGAACGAGACCCGCTACTGTGCTAATTGGTGTAACAATAAGCCAATCATCTTGAGATGAATACTTTATGAACTTTACAGAGCAGTTTATGAAGAAGGTTCATGGAAGAGCAGACGAAATCATGTAAAATATGGAATTAGTAATTCTACAAAGCAAAGTTTCATCGCCTCATGTCCTTCATGTGTTATGTTTCATGGTCTTATGTTGTCTGTGACTTAATTGTGCATGTGCCTTGTGTTTGTAACTCAATGGCTGATGAATTTCGTGTCTGGCAGTGCTGTAGGATATACCATTGGGCAGGTTGCAGAGTTACTGTGGCTGTCTTTGTGTGAGGGTACGTTACGCGCATACAGGTCGGTATGGTGTGAGTGGGATGCATTGTGTGTGTCACGAGGTCGGTGTTGACGCAGGAGGAGTTTCAGATGTTGATGGCGTGTTGGGGCAGTTATGGGAAAGAAGCTGGCGGCTTTGGCTTTCTTTGTTTAAATTGTAGGATCGGTGGGACTTCAATAAGTCCTTTTTGGTTCGACAGGTGATTCAGGGTTACAGGTGTGGTGGGACACGAAGTTTGGATAGTGTAATTTTCTTCATTGGGATTGGGAAGATTGATTGAGGCGGTTCCACGGGTTTGCTTGTCAGCATATGAGGTAGTTATTTGCCACTTTGTCTTTTCTTTGGCATTTTTTTGGGCATTTCGGTTGGGGAGTTATTTTCAAACAACACAGTTGGCTTGCAGGTCAGTGAGGTGGAGTGGTTGCGAATTGGGTTGCTGTACTGGCTGCCAAAGTCTAAGACTGATTAAGTAGGTTGTGGAACAGAGGTGCGGTTGTTTCCGGTGGCGCGTTCTTTGGCCTTTCCAGTTTTGTGTTGTGACTTGGTTTTCTCATGGCGGCTGGCGGTGCAAGGTTCTTTGTTGGCACATGATTCTGATGTCACTTTATCCCGTGGGCCTTTGGTGAGGAGGCTGGGTCACAGAGGCTGCTCGATGGGGTTTGGGTTCAGAAGTGGTTCGTCAGATAGGGTGTTAGGAGTCCGGCTGTTACAAATTTTATGTGCGTCCACACTTGCTTTAAGCTGTTTAAGGTGTTTCTGTTTTCTCTGCATTGTTTCAGATTATTTGCCTGGTCTGGATAATAGGGCCCTCGTATATGTACTGGGGAACGTTGCGGGTGGACATTTGGCTGTCATGTAGGCAAATGGGTTTTTGCAGGAATGAGGTAATTATTTGTTGGTTAGGGATTCGGGGCATGCAGTAGAGCAGGTTATTATTGGAGTCTCAGGTCTTTTTAGGGGGATTGATCATGCTCCCGATATCTTAGTCATACATGAAAGGGGCAATGATTTAGGGGTCTGTACCTCAATAGTTTTGACTAAAGACATCAAGATTGACTTGCTCCAGCTGTGGATGGCTTACCCTGGATTGATAATAGTCTAGTAAGATATTGTGGCCCGAAAAGCATGGCGTTTTGCTTGATTGGTCGACCATATTAATAATGTCCAGATCAAAGTCAATAAAAGGTAGCGCATTTTATGCAGTGTAATAGTGAGCATCATGATTTGGAGGTGTTGACTGGGAATTATTGGCGAGAAGATGGGGTCCAATTAAATGCCCTAAGTGGAGATATGTGGTCCTTGGCCATTCAGGAGGGGGTTGTGGAAGAATTCCCACTTTTGAAGTATCACAAGTGAAAATTGTGGATGAGAAATGTGGTCATGATGTGTATTGACAAGAAAATGGAGGTATTGTTATACTGATGATTGTGGACTGGGTTCTCTTGGGGAGCCCAGAGTACAGCGGAATGAATTGTCACATCCATTAGTTTCAGGTAACCCTTGAGGCTGCGATTGCGACTGAGAGTAAATTATTGGCTGATGTGGTTGTACTGGGGTTCATCTCTTTATGACTGCACGTCTTGTGTATGTTCATTTAATATAAAATGGTTAAATGTTTTCTTAGAAATGATTAATAAAGGGATGCTGTGGCCAAAAAACCCAGTCATGCAGTGTGGTGTTGTTATTTAGATGGTATCAACATACCCTTAGTCATGTAGTTCTAGTCTTGGCATTAAAACCTCCAGTCTTTTTGGGTATGATGCACCAGGTACGCACATCTGGATTTGGAGATTTTTTTGCTATTTTTCTCTACAGATCCTTTCAAGCTCTGATAGGTTGGGTGGGGGCCATTGTAACGTCTCTCTTTAAATGTTTGGGTTTAACCCTTTCCAATCCACTGTCTGATGTCTGAAGACATTATGATTGAAGGCTGTACAGCTCCGATGTCGGAAGATGTCCGGCAGGGTATTTTTACTGTAGATTACTGGCCGCTCTGTTGTCGGGGGCCTCTCCAGAATGTCACATACTGCAGTACTGGCTCTAGCCAGCAGATGGCGCCATTGTATAATGGCAGAAAAAGAAAGCTCCTTAAGAAACCCTGAATCTAAAATTGGATTGCAAAGGGTTAAGTCAGGGCTCTGGCTGAGGCACTCAAGGACATTCACAGAGTTGTCCCTAAGCCACTCCTGTGTTGTCTTGGCTGTAGGTTTAGGGTCATTGTCTTGTTGGAAGGTGAACCTTCTTCCCAGTCTGAGGTCCCTCGTGCTTTGGATCAGGTTATCATCCACCTCTTAAAGCTTTATGACACACAGTTATGGGACGGAGGTTTGGGGTTTGTATGGAGTAGGATCAGGGGATCGATCCTGCTCCATACAATGCAGGTGTTGGCGGACACCCTTTAAATGCTGCCATCAATTTTGACAGCAGCATTTAAATTCTCCTATCAAAGTTCAGGGGTTTCAAATGCCCCCTCTGCCACCTGTAATGAGATTGCAGGGTGCCATTCAGTTGCCATGGCAGCTGGGGGCCTTCTGATGGCCTCCAAAGCTTCCATTGCAGATTGCCTATGGAGCCATGTCGGTGGTGTGGCTTGATGGACTGCCTATCAGATTGCAGTATAATGTAATACAATGGTGTTACATCATACTGCAGGGGTGGTCAAATGCTTGCAAGTTCAAGTACCCTATGGGGACTAAAAAAAAAAAAAAAATAAGTACAAAATTGTTCTATGAATTACCTAAAAAATGAAAGGTAATAAAAGTTTTTAAAAAAGTCTTTTCCATATGTATAATAAAAAATCTAAATAAAAAAACAAAAACATATTTGGTATTTTTGCATTTCTAAAAGTCTAATCTATCAAAGTAAAGCATTATTTATCGCTCGCGGTGAATGTCATCAGAAAAAAATACACAGCAGAATTGCGCTTTTTGGTAGAAGTATCCGAAAAGTTGTATGCAAAACTCCAGGCAGGCTTTCATGTGTCTTCTATGAACAGGACCTTTGGAGCTCAATCAGAGTGACCATTCGGTTCTTAGTCACCTCCCTTACCAAGGCCTTTCTCTCCCAATTACTTAGTTTGGTGGGTTGGCAGCTATACGAAGATTTGGTTGAGTTCAGTCTGGCCCAAAGTGCTTCTGGCCATGAATCTTGACATCAAAATGGGCAAACTTTTACTGATTGGAATAAGTAACTGCTGTATTCATGCCCTAAACCAATCTGGGTCAGGCTAGACCCAATAGTATTTGATGTGGGGCATCACCCTCTGAGTGTTGGCAGTGTAAGAGCAGTGGCCCATTTAACCCTTTGATCATCACAAAAATGTCTGCCCACTTTGATGCCAGTTTTCATGTCCAGAACCACTTTGGGCCAGGCCGAACTCAACTACATTTGATGTGGGACATTACCCGCTGTGTGCTGACAGTGCTGGTTTGGTGGCCAAACCTATTTAACCCTTGGAAACACAGTTTTGTGTGTCCACATTAATGCCCATTTTTTAATACCATTTTTAGCTGGGTTCCCCTTAGGGTGCCTCCCTGCAATATAATTTACGATTAAAATAAGTTCTCTTCACTAATACAGACGGAAAAATCAAAAATACATTTTCTACAAATTAGAAACTGCTGAATAAGAATCCAACTTCAACCATAAATAAGAAACTCAACAAATAAGAAACCAACTTCAGCATCATCATGCTTATTAGAGACCATCTTGAGGCTGAGATGTTTTTGCTTTCACTTTCATATCAATCCCATGATGCATCCATACAGCCTTAGCTAAGGTTATACCATTTTGCCTTCTATAGTCACCTAAATAAACTACATAGCACAAGTATACATTCAGGAGGATGAGCTGTGATCTCCTCTATTACAACTGTGTGACAGGAGCTGTGTGATCATCAACAGTAACTACCTGTATCCTCCTATAGGCTCCTATAGTGATAGATCCATGTAACTGCATCACACAAACTGAGACATTGACTAAAAAAAAGGAATCTATAACCCCAAGTAGATCTGAACTGGTCAGTACTGAGATCACATGACCGTCTGAGCAAAAAGAGACCAGGAGTTTCAGACAAAAAAAACTATTTAGTTTTGTGTCTAAACTGAGCGAACAAGCAAACTGTGACATTATTTGTTCCTTCGCTCGGGTGAGCAAAAATCGTTCCGTGTAAAAGCCCACTTAGAACCCTCTTC